>NC_140591.1:1585122536-1586404411 GCF_964204655.1 Triturus cristatus | reverse complement strand
GGGTACGACACGTACACGGGTGTACATACAGGGGGGGTACGACACGTACACGGGTGTACATACACGGGGGGTACGACACGTACAGGGGTGTACATACACGGGGGTACGACACGTACACGGGTGTACATACACGGGGGTACGACACGTACAGGGGTGTACATACAGGGGGGGTACGACACATACACGGGTGTGCATACAGGGGGGGTGGGACACGTACACGGGTGTACATACACGGGGGGTACCACACATACACGGGTGTACATTCACGGGGGTACGACACGTACAGGGGTGTACATACTGGGGGGTACGACATGTACAGGGGTGTACATACAGGGGGGGTACGACACGTACAGGGGTGTACATACACGGGGGTATGACACGTACATGGGTGTACATACACGGGGGTACGACACGTACACGGGTGTACATTCAGGGGGGGTACGACACGTACACGGGTGTACATACAGGGGGGGTACGACACGTACAGGGGTGTATATACACGGGGGGTACGACACGTACACGGGTGTACATACACAGGGGTATGACACGTACACAGGTATACATACAGGGGGGGGTACGACACGTACACGGGTGTACATACACGGGGGGTACGACACGTACACGGGTGTACATACACGGGGGGTACGACACGGGTGTACATACACGGGGGTACGACACGTACAGGGGTGTACATACAGGGGGGGTGTACATACACGGGGGGTGTACATACACGGGGGGGTACGACTCGAACGTACGGGGGCTGGGTGGTGTTGGGCGCGTATGCGGGCACATGTCTCTATGGTTGCTATGGGTGTTCGGTGCGGACGGTGTTTTTTCCATACGGTTGTAACTTCTGACGCACGGGATGGATCGTGATTCCGCGGTCGGACTTCACTTTTCAGATTTGTACGGTAAATCGTCCGGGGACGTGTCGGACACATTTTCCGACCCGAGGACGTGTGGGGAATGATTCCCAATGCGATTCGTATTGTCTTTTTCCCATGCGAATCGTAATTGGCAGTTTGTACGGCACTTGTACGATTCGTACGGTAAAAAGACCGGATAAGAGTCGTACGGGGAAATTTTTTACCGGATCGTAATTGCCACCTATATGTGTGGTAAGGGTTAATTAGACTTTTCAACATGTAGGAACCACCTCAGCCATTGCAAGAATTGATGAAAAATCTACCATGCTATTTTCAAATGTGTTTGCATTTGCCTCCCATTTTTGAGATACTGATTTCTGCTGAGTGCTAATCAACACATTTGAAGAAAACAAGCTGGCCCTTTCCTGAATATGCAAGTTTTACAGAACAACAGCAACCCAAATTGGAACGCTGACAACAATTCCTGTGTGCACACAGAGTCATGGTGTGATTCTAGGCAGAAAGTGATATTTCCTTTGGCAATTTGAAAGCACATTTAGTACTGTGGTAGAGCAAGTGATAATTACTATGACAGCCTGACACATTTTTCTTATAGTTTACACAGACAGAAAGGAGCACATGTTCTAACAGCTCCTTGGGACCATGACCATGTGTTACAGGGTGAGTGATTAGACTAGAGCAAAGGAAATGAGCCTTGGTGACATTGAATCTGTTTGCGTTACACACTACTATCTAAAACACCACACACAGCTGACTATTATACATGGGAGTGTACGAGAAGCTGCTGCGTGTGTGCAAAGAGTGTGTTTCTGGAAACTGTGTATTGTCAGCTGCAAGAGAGATCTGCATGGAGACTTCCACAACTGCATGAAGAGTGCAGACATGTGTATAAGACTACATGTGTGGTAAGGGTTAATTAGACTTTTCAACATGTAGGAACCACCCCAGCCATTGCAAGAATTGATGAAAAATCTACCATGCTATTTTCAAATGTGTTTGCATTTGTCTCACATTTTTGAGGTACTGATTTCTGCTGAGTGCTAACCAACACATTTGAAGAAAACAAGCTGGCCCTTTCCTGAATGTGCAACTTTTACAGAACAACAGCAACCCAAATTGGAACGCTGACAACAATTCCTGTGTGCACACAGAGTCATGGTGTGATTCTAGGCAGAAAGCGATATTTCCTTTGGCAATTTGAAAGCACATTTAGTACTGTGGTAGAGCAAGTGATAATTACTGTGACAGCCTGACACATTTTTCTTATAGTTTACACAGACAGAAAGGAGCACATGTTCTTACAGCTCCTTGAGACCATGACCATGTGTTACAGGGTGAGTGATTAGACTAGAGCAAAGGAAATGAGCCTTGGTGACATTGAATCTGTTTGCGTTACACACTACTATCTAAAACACCACACACAGCTGACTATTATACATGGGAGTGTACGAGAAGCTGCTGCGTGTGTGCAAAGAGTGTGTTTCTGGAAACTGTGTATTGTCAGCTGCAAGAGAGATCTGCATGGAGACTTCCACAACTGCATGAAGAGTGCAGACATGTGTATAAGACTACATGTGTGGTAAGGGTTAATTAGACTTTTCAACATGTAGGAACCACCCCAGCCATTGCAAGAATTGATGAAAAATCTACCATGCTATTTTCAAATGTGTTTGCATTTGTCTCACATTTTTGAGATACTGATTTCTGCTGAGTGCTAACCAACACATTTGAAGAAAACAAGCGGGCCCTTTCCTGAATGTGCAACTTTTACAGAACAACAGCAACCCAAATTGGAACGCTGACAACAATTCCTGTGTGCACACAGAGTCATGGTGTAATTCTAGGCAGAAAGCGATATTTCCTTTGGCAATTTGAAAGCACATTTAGTACTGTGGTAGAGCAAGTGATAATTACTGTGACAGCCTGACACATTTTTCTTATAGTTTACACAGACAGAAAGGAGCACATGTTCTTACAGCTCCTTGAGATCATGACCATGTGTTACAGGGTGAGTGATTAGACTAGAGCAAAGGAAATGAGCCTTGGTGACATTGAATCTGTTTGCGTTACACACTACTATCTAAAACACCACACACAGCTGACTATTATACATGGGAGTGTACGAGAAGCTGCTGCGTGTGTGCAAAGAGTGTGTTTCTGGAAACTGTGTATTGTCAGCTGCAAGAGAGATCTGCATGGAGACTTCCACAACTGCATGAAGAGTGCAGACATGTGTATAAGACTACATGTATGGTAAGGGTTAATTAGACTTTTCAACATGTAGGAACCACCCCAGCCATTGCAAGAATTGATGAAAAATCTACCATGCTATTTTCAAATGTGTTTGCATTTGTCTCACATTTTTGAGATACTGATTTCTGCTGAGTGCTAACCAACACATTTGAAGAAAACAAGCTGGCCCTTTCCTGAATGTGCAACTTTTACAGAACAACAGCAACACAAATTGGAACGCTGACAACAATTCCTGTGTGCACACAGAGTCATGGTGTGATTCTAGGCAGAAAGCGATATTTCCTTTGGCAATTTGAAAGCACATTTAGTACTGTGGTCGAGCAAGTGATAATTACTGTGGCAGCCTGACACATTTTTCTTATAGTTTACACAGACAGAAAGGAGCACATGTTCTTACAGCTCCTTGAGACCATGACCATGTGTTACAGGGTGAGTGATTAGACTAGAGCAAAGGAAATGAGCCTTGGTGACATTGAATCTGTTTGCGTTACACACTACTATCTAAAACACCACACACAGCTGACTATTATACATGGGAGTGTACGAGAAACTGCTGCGTGTGTGCAAAGAGTGTGTTTCTGGAAACTGTGTATTGTCAGCTGCAAGAGAGATCTGCATGGAGACTTCCACAACTGCATGAAGAGTGCAGACATGTGTATAAGACTACATGTGTGGTAAGGGTTAATTAGACTTTTCAACATGTAGGAACCACCCCAGCCATTGCAAGAATTGATGAAAAATCTACCATGCTATTTTCAAATGTGTTTGCATTTGTCTCACATTTTTGAGATACTGATTTCTGCTGAGTGCTAACCAACACATTTGAAGAAAACAAGCTGGCCCTTTCCTGAATGTGCAACTTTTACAGAACAACAGCAACACAAATTGGAACGCTGACAACAATTCCTGTGTGCACACAGAGTCATGGTGTGATTCTAGGCAGAAAGCGATATTTCCTTTGGCAATTTGAAAGCACATTTAGTACTGTGGTAGAGCAAGTGATAATTACTGTGACAGCCTGACACATTTTTCTTATAGTTTACACAGACAAAAGGAGCACATGTTCTTACAGCTTCTTGAGACCATGACCATGTGTTACAAAAAACAAGCTGCCCCTTTCCTGCGAGTGCAAGGGTAATAGAGCAAGACCAACACGAATCAAATCTCTGATAACATTTCCTGTGTGCTCACTGTCTCATGGTGTGATTCTAGGTAGAAAACAGTATTCCTGGGTGATACCAGTACACCTTAACTTATAGTGAAGACATACTCCATAATATATAACATGTTCAAGCCGCTTAAATATCTTCCTTAACATAAAATGAAAAACACAACTTTTAAAGTAGTAGGAAAATGTACCATACTATTTTCAAATGTGTTTGCATTTGCCTCTCATTTGTGAGTAACTGATTTCTGCTGAATGCTAACCATCACACTTTAAGTTAACAAACTACCCCTTTTCTGCGAGTGCAAGGCTAACAGAACAAAAGCAACACAAATTAAATCTCTGACAACAAATCCTGTGTGCAGACAGACTCATGATGTGATTCTAGGCACAAAACAGTATTCCTCAGTGATAGCAGTACACCTTAACTTACAGTGAAGACATACTCCATAATATCTTACAAGTTCAAAACAGTTAAATATCTCCTAAACCACAAAATGTAAAACTCAACTTTAAAAGAAAAATGACATTTCTAATATTTATATCAAAATACACCACATACTTCCCCTCTCAAACTCATAACTCACCTTTTAAATTAATTAGTTGAGAAATACATGTGGCACTCAAACAGCAGATTATCAGAGCCAGAATCTCAGAGCTGTACACCTCTCTCCTCTCAGCAGAACCAGTAAATGGCAATGTTTCCCTCTCTTTTTTCACACATATACATGTTCATTTCAAATCACAGTCCTTCCCACATTTTTTCAAATGGAATCACACATTTCTATTGGTTGCAACTTTCAACCCCTTTTCCAAATCATCCCTTCCCCCAACATAACTTTTGCCTGCTACCATAGCAACAGGTCATGGAACACTGGTGTGAGCAGAGAGGTCAGTAGTTCACCACACAATGTTTCAAATCCAAAGAGCAAGAGTGCTTGACTTTTCAAACCTAACAGCAAATCCAAAGTAATGTTCTGTGGGAACACATTTTTCTGAACCAATACAAAACATGCTTCTAAAAATGTACACATACAGCCTAGTTTTAACTGTAAAATGATTTGAAACAGCCAATGAGTTATTTTTATTAAAAAAAAAATATGTATGCCTCTATTTTACAACTGTCTTTCATTTCATATTGCCATTCTACTGAAAGACACCTCCTGAGTGCATCCACATCTCCTTCAAAGATGTTCACAGTGTGGATTGTAGGTCACAGCTATGTCTTCTGGAGTGAAAAGTATGCAGAAAAAAGAGGTATGGTGAGAGATCTTGCTTTGCCAAATATGGACATTAAATGGATTGGTCAGAGAGGGTTAAAGTGGCACCAATTAATGCCTTTGGTGAAAACCTTTCTACATCTCCCACAGCCTAACCTTATTATTGTGCACTGTGGTGGAAATGACCTAGGCACTTTAACTGGGGTAGGTCTGGAAATGCTTGTTAAGGACACCTTTGTGCAATTGATGTCACTTTTTCCACAAACTACATTTGTATATTCTAATATATGCCAAAGGCAAAAGTGGAATTGGTCCAACCAACATTGTCCGCAGATTGACAAAGCAAGAAAGCACGTCAATAAGTCTGTTTCTGCTTTCCTCAGAGACTATGGTATGGGTTCTATATACCACAACAACTTGCGTTACAACATGCAAGACATTTATAGAGGAGACGGTGTACATTTCAATGAGGAAGGGAACAGAGTCTTCCTCTTGAACTTTAGACTCTGCATCGGTACTTACTTGTAGGTACCGAAAAACACTCAATAAACACAAGGGCTCTTTTTAGAGCCACCTAATATCTAAACACTTAAACTTTATTTTAAATTCTATTTTTTTTAATGTTTTTTTTCGGGTGCGCGCTGGGTGCGCGCACCTCGCAATGTTTTTAAAAAAAATTAAAATCTATTTTTTTTGCCCTTCGTGGTCCTACTGGGACCCCCTTACAATGGCTAGGGGGTCAAGAACTCCCTACCCTGCCCCCTATTCATGGTCTCCACCTTTCCTTTTCAGTGCGACAGACAAAATGGCGGCCGACACTTCCTGATTTCGACCAATTCGAATGTTTACTGACATCTAACAACCAATCAGAATTACGCTCGCGCACGGCAGGGTGCGCGCACAGGGCTTGCACAGTGCGCGCACGCTGCGCGCGTATAGATATTGATATGCTTTTAAATGCTATTTTCTCAGGAAATACTGAACAGATTTACACCAGACCTGCAAAAGGCACTTCCTTGACCTTATGGCTACCTCTCTGCCTATTTTCAACTAATTCTGTTCAGCCGTTCGGGCTGTAGCTGTGTCTAAAGGTCCTAGGGGAAAATGCATGGGGAAAACGTGTTTTGGGACCCCCCCTTTTTCTCGGCCCCCGCTTCACGAATCACCCCGAGACTTTCAGGGTAGGAGCTGAACGGAGCGCCCCATTCGTTTTGAAAATTTCGCGAGGCTTCGTCAACCGGCGCCAAAGTTATTCGAAATAGAATTTTGAGATTTCCTATGGAAACACGGTCCTAACTATAACTATCTACTGGCGACCGCCAGTAGATAATATATATGTGTGTGTGTGTGTGTATGTATGTATGTATATATCTATATGTATATTCCCTGAAAAAAACATAGGTTTCATTGACGTCATAGTTAGATACTTAGTTGGACATTTCACTCATACAAAACCAGAGAAATTCCACCGTTATAGTTAGTTCAGCTAACTATAACCACCTTCTTTCAAACACAATTTTTGAAATGAAATATGAAAGAACAGAATTAATCATTGAAACCGTAATTACGAACATCTTCCCTATTGGCCGAATGATGTTTCTGAAAATATTTCCATTGAGTATATCCGAAATAAACTTTTGAATTTATATACACACCTTCCCAATAGGCCGAAGGATGTTTCTGAAAACATTTGCAATGAGGATATCCAACATACACTTCTAAAATCATATTCACATGTTTCCGATAGGGTGAATGATGTTTCTAAACTCATTTGTAGTGGAAATATCCAAAATATACTCAGTAATTCATGTTGATATCTTCTTAGAATTTTGGCATCAAAAATATTAAGTATGAATTTGGTAATTCATTAGGCAACCGAAATTTATACTCTAAGTGTCCATCCTTTATTGCATTTTTAAATAGACAGTATAGTGTTCAGATGTTGAAGTAGGTCCATCGTGGAAAACAATAGCCACTGTTTTAAAAGTTCTTCCTGAAATTGACACTTGACCTGCCACAACATTTTTAATTTTAGCTTCCAATTTTGTTCCATCTGCTCTACAGCGTTGCAGCATTAAAATGATATATTGTCCACATCTTTCTATAAATAATGTTGACAACATTTCCGATTTGCTCATTCCATATGTTGATTAGCTGATTTTACTAGTTCGTTGAAAGACACTGTTTTCAAATCTGGCATTGTCAAATATATGAATCGTTTGTTGTCTATTTTAGTGGTAGAGGAAAATGAACAGCTGTCACATCTATGAAACCGTCTCTAACGTAGTCCAAACAGATTTTCAATTTGTATACCTTCATCTTCTAATACTGCAAGCATAAACATAAGAAATTCCTGAGCATCTTGCTGTACATTCTGTGTAAATTGTGAAGAATCAGAACATATACCCAAAAGATTCCGCGCATCAGAAGCAGTAGGGATTTTTGTTTTATCAGTTTTCAACTTCTCAAAAATATAATGTAACAAAGAACAAAATCTTTTTTCTCGATTTTCAATGATTGCATGCTGTAGATTTTCTCAAAAAAAGATGACGTTCACATTTACATTAGCATAGCAGTTGATACCTGAACTATTTTCTAACTGATATCCTACAATATTAGCAACCGTGTTCCCTTCTATTTTCTTTCCAGATTCGTCATTCTTTTCAATTCTTTTTTTCTTTGCAACCTCAGTATAATCTTTATCATATTTTCGTTTTGGACGTATTAAACGTTTTTCATAAATAGGATTAGGAGCATAGAGTCTTCTTAACCTATTGTACTCTTTTACACAATTTACATCTGCACTAAACTTTGCTCATCAAAATCAATCAAATACAATCCGGATAACATTCTTACTCGAGACAATGCAACATACGCCATACCGTCTTTAAACACAGAACTTCCAATATATACTAAAGAATTGTCTACACTTAAACCTTGAGATTTTTGAAAAGTCACTGCATATGCTAAACAAACAGGAAACTGTTTTCTATGAACATACAAACCTTTTACAAGCAAGAAACGAACACAACAACGTCCAATTTGTTTCACCTCTTCAATCTGATCAAATTTAATCTTCAAAAATTCAATCTCATCTCTATTTGCATAACTAACAAAGTCAACAACTTTCCCCATTGCTCCATTTACTAAACCTTTTTCAACATCTAAATTGCGCTGTAATATTACCCGGCAGTTTACAGAGACATATAAGGTCTTTACCAAACCAGCAGTCTTACATATGGATTTTTCCAAAGAGTCTAATTTTAACTTCAATTTTTCTGAAAAAAGAATAGTTACTCCTTCATGTTCTATTTTATCAATAGCTACCATTTTCATTATCCATTCATTCTCCAGTTTCAACAGTTCTTCATTGAATGTAGAGCATTCTTTCAGTGTTGGCATAAGGCAAATTATAGATTCCTTTTCTGCAATTCTTTGGTAGATTGTTTCAGCTGCAAAATTTTCTGTTGAAAATATCTTGAAGAATGTTTCCATAATCTTCGTCATTTGCTTGTCACATGTTCTTAGTAAGTTCCTTATATTCAAAAGAAGTCCAAATGTTTACAATTCCAATACTTCCCAATGATTTTTTAGTATCTTCATGAAGAAGGCTCTTAAAAACCAGTTGGCCTTTCACAGGTGTGAGTTGTAGTAGATCACCAAATACAATTACATGTTTTCTTCCAAATAAAACATCGTAATTTGTTTTTAAAATCTGCTGCATCCTCAAATGTACAAACGCAAGCATTAAGTTTGAGACCATGCTTACTTTATCAATTACCAGAAGTTTCATTTTCTTTAGTACTCTTGAAACTTCGAAACAAGCTTCTCCAGATAGCTTGTGGTGTTCCAATTTATTTTCATGTTCTACTGGTAACATAAGTAGACGATGTAATGTAATCCTTTTAAGGTTGTGTGCTGCTAACCCAGTTGGAGCAGTTACAACACAAGACAAATGTGAATCTGTTGTTTTCTGTATATAACTTGACAAACATTTAATCAAGAAACTTTTCCCCGTTCCAGCTTGTCCACTGATGTACATAAGAATAGGTCTAAATGATGTACATTGGCAATCATTCTTTTCATGCAGTAATCCATGTTGTATCTGTTGTGTAACTTGGTGATATATTTCTTACTGTTCAGTATTCAGATGTTCCTCTAAATTTTCCAAATCAATATTGTCCTGTTGTGCTTGTGCATCACCGTTTCCACTTCACTCATTGCTATTGCCGCTTCATTTTCAAGTATGGCTTCTCCTAGTGGATCTTGACTTTGTGGAGCAGAACTCTGACTATCTTGAGAACTATCTCTAGCTATTTCAGCTGCAACAGTTCTTTCTTGATTAATCTCTTCATTCAACATTTGGAGATAATTTGGAAAAATTGTACATTCAATGCTATCTTTACATGCATTGAAAGAATCCTCATAGCAGTCACAATGTCCAAGTAATTCCATTTCAGTCCGCCAAGGTTTGAAGAGTTGCAGAAGAGCTAAATAGAAAAACTCTCTTTTATCTGGAGTATCACAACTTAATTTCCTGTGATTAATCAGATTTCCTTTTGTTATGCTTTACCAAACATCCTTCAGATCCAATTACAGCGTATTTTCCTTCATTTATATTTTCTGTGACTTTTTTTAAAAACTATAATGTTGCAGTATTTCATATAGACATATGTTTTCCAGGTATGAACTTCTATTTGGATAGCATGTATCCAACATATTTGTTTTCAGAATATCTGTACTTTCCGGTTCATTCAGTGCCAAGTATTCAATTTCTTGTACAGATTTCAAAACTTGATTTCATGCTGCAGCAAGACCAAGACTTATCCAGATGATCCCTCTTGACTTTGAATATATACTTGCAGATGTCAATCGATCTGAACATTCGTAGGATCCAATTTCTCGATGTGAAAGCATCTTCAAGCTGAAGCTGTACAATTTTTTGCTAGGTGTCTTTGCCTGCAAAATTTCCTCCCACATTTCTTTCAATTCTGTCTTCTCAGACTTGGTAATACATGACGTGACATAGCGAGCAACAGCAATTGAGTTATCTGTAACATATTGTATGTCCATATTTGCATTCCACATCTTCAAAATCACAGGATTGTAATCATTAATGTACTTCGATTCTTCTGTTCTTTTTAAATTATAAGTATTTTTGGGTGATTTTCGAGTGATGGTATGCCTCACTGCTGACATACAACTGTTCACTCTTACTTTGGAAATTACTGGACGTGGAAAGCCAAATTGACATTTTGTGTAAAATGTATCCTTTGACTTATATTTCCGTCTGAAACACTTTCCACATCGATGACTCTGAAAGCATAAAACTTGCTGTCTTAAGATATTTTCTCCTCCTGTTTTTTGAATCGTACAGGTAACATAGTCTTCAATAAAAGACAAAACAGTCTCATCTGAATCCGTTCCAGATTTAGGTGCGTCTTTGAGCCATAAAAGCATATGTATATGAGGAGCACCTCTAGCTTGGTATTCTTTTCTCCCCCAAAAAATCAATAACTTCGCCAATAGGTGGATTTTTTTATTACAGATAAAAGACATCATAGCTTCAAACCTATGATCAAAATATCTGCAAACATTTACAGGATCCAGGGAACACAGTTCTCCAGCTGTCTTCAATTCAATCTTTTCTATATTTGAATTTGCTTCTCGTAGAAAATCCAGTAAATCATCCCATGCGTACTCAGCACAACTAAGTGTAACAAACCATGTAGGGGTTCCTAAATTTCTTAACATAATTCCCCATGACGTCGATACCAATATTCATTAGTACCACGTTGACATGCCATCAAATTAGTTAACTGTGATTCTAAATGTTTGTCTCTTCCTTCAACTTTGTCCATAAATTCCTTTGCAGAAACATGTAAAAGATGCGTTCCTGTTTTTAATATATGGTTAAGTGCATATGAAAGTGCGGACAGATCACTTTCAAATAAAAGATGAAACAAATATGGAATACACTGACAAAATCTTGGATATTCTGAGTACAATCGTAAAGTACGATATTCTGCAGCTGGAATCTAAACTGGTCGTTCCTCATATTGTCCACCTTTTCCAGTAGGGAACAGCTGTGCAAAACAACGAGCTTCCAAACTTTTTTCCCACACACTCATGGGAGTTCCTTTTGCTCTTTTCATCTGGAACAATTCAATAGTATCTCCTATCAGTTCTTTTGAATGTAGAGGGTGTATAGTATAATGTTAATAAATTTCTTCTTTTCTTCAGTTCTCCACTTTTTCTATTTGTCCACTTGCAATGTGTGTTTCATCTTCTAAAGTCATTTCTTCTTCTTCTACATTTACATTTTATAGTAAATATTGTTTTGCAACAGATATAATGTAGCCTTTTGGACTTTCGTGACATCTACTAACTCTTGCCATATTTTCCGACTCTTTGTGGGTACACCATTAAAAAGAATGACTACAGGTTCAGTATCCTCTCTTTCTACACCAACAGTTTCAACATTTCTCTTAAAATCTAAAGGTAAATATACAACTCTTCCTTTTAAACCTCTTTGTAGATCTGGTGGAGGCAGCTTACCTGTTATAGGCTCCATACAAATTTTAGCCTGAAAAGGGTGCACAGATTGTATAAGGATATCCTCATATGTATTTAAATCTTTACGTTCTGGAGGTATACGTACTAATTCTAAGTCATTATGGACAGCTCTAGCTGGCATTTTGTTTTCTTCTAATTTATTATAACAATATTTACAAATGCATTGTACAGTACCTAACTCAAAACGACCTTTCACAAACAGATAAGCAGCAAATTCTCTCCATTTATCATTGTTTTCCTCTTCACTTTTTAAAAACACATCTACATTCCTAGTTTGAATTCTATATGGAGTACATTGGCAACAAATACGTAGTTGGGATTTTCACCAGAAGCTACTTTAAACTTTGTTATTTCTTTTTTAAACTTGACATCAGTAGTATCTTCCACCTCTTCTTCAACACCTACACTTATCAAAGTCTCACTTTCTCTACACTCCTCTTGAGCGGCAAAGAAACGTAACTCTATATCATCACATACTTTTTTTACATCCAACATTGAACCATGCAAAAGAGTTGTATTAATTTCATTTAGACATAATGCAGGACTTTTCATGTAGTATAATCTTCTAACTAACGTCCGCATTTCTGAATGATGTACTGCTAACATTCTCAAATGATGAAAACGACTGACACACTTTCCTAGAAAGACAAGCCAGAGAATGACCTTGCAACCCTATATTTTTTCTCACTTTGCAAGGATCCAGTCCTTGTAATATCTTAATCTTCTGTTTCACACTTTTTCTTCCATATTCGCTTAAGAAATTTTGTAAAATATCAATAATTGTTGACGTATACTAAAATACTACTACAATCCCATGTAAACACTAGAGCCTGGGTACGTCTCCCTTGAACTTCCTCAGCTATTAATTCTTCAACATTTCTAGGAACTAGCTTTTCTTTCTGAATTGGACAACCATCTCGCACCTCATAAGAACGACCACAGGTATCAACTGCATGCACTAAACTATTTTGTTAAAAATAACTTTCTTCATTAAAAAAAGGTTCCGTACTAGAAGTATGCTTCCATTCCCCGGAAAATATTTTACAAGAATGTGTTCTATTTACAATTCTTTTTCTCTTACATTTGTCCTTCATACGCTGCATTATTGTATTTAAAGTCTTCAATCTTTTTAAAATTAAGATAAACAATCTTCTTTTTAATTCAAAAGTTTTTTCAATAACACTTAGAATCTCCTTTTTTTGTCTGAAAAATGCTGATCTCCTTTTATATATTTTACATTTTTTAGTAAATGCTGGAGTACTCTACTTTTATATATTTGTTTTCGAATTTCTGAAAATTGTTTGTTACATATTCCAACATAATTCTTTTTCCGATTATCCAATTTTCCACTTTTTTGAACATTTTTCATTTGCTTTTGTTTCACTGTTCTTGTTCAGTCTGTCTCTTCTATATTTTTTAATATTAATAACAGTTTTTGCAAGTTTTTTTACTTTTCCTACCAGAACACTTTTTCTTTGAACATCCATGTTGTACTGGATCTAATATCTCTTTTCTTTTTTATTTTCAAATAAACCTCCTTTCTTTCTTTTCTTTTTCTTTGCTGTTTTCTCGTCATTGTATCTCTTTCTTAATAATGATGCAAAATATCTGTAAAAAGATAAACGTTTTGAAAACAGGTTAATATAATTAAAATAATGATATATAAATATTCAAATGTATAATTATACAAATATTCACATATATAATTATTAAAATACATACAAAGAAAGTACATCAATGATTTCCGCAATGGAACAGTACTACCTGCATAATTCTGGTAGTCTATGAGTAGTGTGAAAGATACTAGACCACAGCATTAGTAGTACACATCTGATTGTGTAACAACATGATTAGAAACTGTATCATTCCATAATGTGTAGCTCGTTAGAGGTCTGCATACATACTGCACAGAATATTGTAGCTATACTAGTGTTAGTAGGTACGCCATTTTATAAGTACATTACTATTAACTGCAATGATTACAGTGCTGCAAACAGAGCTCATATTGAATTTATAAGTGCTTAGATATTACGCAGAGACAGAATAAGTAGATACTGCTCAATGGATGATTGGACAAAGTGCATGGCACTGACAGTACGATTGCTAAACTGCATACAGTGCAAAGGGAGAGCTGTGACCTGGCTAGAACAGGAACAGCTACGGTCCAAATACTATAGTGAAAACTACGGGCCGTCCCCTTGCAAATGGATAGCTCTGACCGGTGATGTTGAAAGAGAGAGCATGAATGCAATATTTCGCAAAAACAAGTGCAGTATATTTCCAGTGTTAGCTTGCACAGGTACTTTTACGCACCAAACGGCTCGCAAACGAACGATGGTTTGTAGAGGGAGAGCTGCGAGCTGGTGCGCTAGCTCGCAGAGGTAGACCTGCGAGTTGACTAACTGGGTTGTACAGGGAGAGCTGCGGGCCAGCTCGCAGAAGGACAATGGTCTGTACGGACCAGCTAGCACAGGAACAGCTGCGAGCCGACTACTATAGGGAAAAGTGCTAGGCGTCAGCTTCCAAAAGGATAGGTGTGGGACAGTGATGTGGAGAGAATGAGCGTAAAGCGGTTATCTTGTAGATAGACAAATGCGCAATATTTCCAGTATTGCTTTCCAGAGGTACCACTGTGGATTATCTGGCAGAGAAAGAGTTGAGAGCCCACCAGTGGTTCCCAGAGAGAGAGCTACAAGCCAGCAGGCTGGCTCATAGAGGAACATGTGCAAATTGACTAGCTGGCTCATACAGAGAGAGCTACAAGTCGGATCACAGAGGAACAGTTGCGGGCTGGCGAGCTGGCTCATACAGGAAAAACTGTGAGCCAACTTGCTGGCTCGTAGAGAGAGAGCTGCAGGCCGGTTCACAGAAAAACCGTTGCGGGCCAGCGGGCTGGCTCGTAGAGGAAGACCTGTGAGCCGACTGCCTGGTTCGTAGAAGAGGAGCTGCCGGCCTGCTCGCACACAAACAGTTGCGAGCCGACTACTATAAGCAAAGCTGCGGGCCGTCGGCTTCCAAAGGCATAGGTGCGGGACAGTGATGTGGGGAGAAGGAGCGTGAAGGGGGTATCTCGCAGAGAGAGCTGCAGTATATTTCCAGTATTAGCTTGCAGAGGTACAACTGCGGGCCCGACGGCTCGCAGGGCAAGAGCAGAGAACCGACCGGTCATTCGCAGAGGGAGAGCTGCGGGCCGGTGGGTCCGCTTGTAGAGGAAGAACTCCGAGACGATTGGCTGGCTCCTACAAGGAGAGTTACGACCCGCCAGCTCAAAAAGAGAGAGCTGCGGGCCCACTAGTATAATGAGAGGTGATGCTCGTCCACTTCTAAAGGAATAGCTGCTGTACGGTGATGTGGGGAGAGTGAACGTGAAGTTGGTTGAAGTGTAGTTCCTATATCCCTGATAGGCTCTGAGCATTGGAATAGCATACACTATAGATTTGACATAGGACTAAGGTCAGTATGTCTCTATCGAGTATATTAAACTTAATTACTTGTGTGTGCCAGCTAACTCAGAGGTCACTAGAAACTTCTCGAATATACAAGAAGGGATTAGTCTCTGACAACCGCATAAACATGACAACTTTGTTTCCTTTTAGAATCGGAACAGTCTCAGAATCGTGGAAACAATAGATAACAGTTTCACTCGGTCAATCGTGCATGCTTCGTTTCTACAAAGTTGCACAGAAATAGAGAGACGGGCGTTTCAATAAAAGGGTTTATTGAACAGTCTTATTTCTCATGCAATATATATGAATTGCTACAATCGTTAGACAGACTGCGAAGTACAATATGTACGAGGTTAGCAGTAAGATAAAATAATACTGCAATAGCATGGTTTGTAGCTATGACATATATTAATCAAAATACATACATAAATAACATAAGATAAAATGTGATACTTATCTGATGCTTCTAAATTGTTCTACCCCAGTGTACCTAACCTAAGTGCAGTACGAGGTTTGAAGTAGGTGCCATTTCTAAAGTATAGCTAGTGATAGAGCGTCACGTTATTCTGAAATTTGTAGGGGAGCATCATATTCACTGTTAGTCCGCTCCCACATATTAATCGACGTAGTTTAGGTGTGACATAGAAATGTATCACTAGAATTGTTTAGCCTAGGTGTGATTAGAAATGTAATCATTCTTTTCAGGACAAGTAATGCTGCAGATCATTGCGAATGTATTTTAGTAAACACATAATGTTTGATTTTCACGTAATGCAATGTGTTAGTTTAAACGTGCGCCATGTTAAAGTTGCACGTGCAGTTCGCTTATTCAGGTATATAGGATTAATTAAATTAATGTTTAAAGTGTGATTTTAGAGTGTGTTTAACAGTGTAAAGGCCTGATCGCATATACGTTTAAAGAGAAAGGCCTGTTCATTTTCTTATGTTAGTTAAACATTGTAGGCCGAAAATGATTTCCCTTATTAAAGGCTTTGGGTTTCGGGAGAATGGAAAATCTTAGAGAAGAGAAAGGTTTTTTGTTCCCATGTTTCTGTTGCAGGTGCAAAGACATTTAGCTCGTTAGAGAGACTAGGTCTTTGTTTTAGGAGTTAGGATGGTACGAGAAGCCAACAAGGGAGTACATTGGAATGTGCGGATGATACTTTCAGCGGGAAGGTGCCTGGGACCCAAGGTCAAGCTAACCGTCGTTGGATGAAGTACAAGTTTCACTGGAAAAGTGCTGGAAGAAGACCAAGCTGAAGAGGTGTGCCAAAGGGCGTGTTCTACGTTTTTGGGACTTTGTATTAGGGACAGTGCCCCGTGGGTTGAGAAGTTGAGGTTTAGATGGGAAGCTAGAAGGAGCATCTTAGAATGAGCTCTGACTAAGTGAATGTACTTCTAAGGAAGTCTTCACTTCTGACACCTTTTTATTCTCTTGCCTGGGAGGGAAATGCTAAGTAGGGATGTCACCTTAGAGGTAGAGTAGGGATAGACTAAATGGTTTTTCTTTAGGCTAATGATTTCAGATATAGAGATTGGACTAACCATTGTTTTATTGATGCTTTTAGAATTGATTATCCTTTTCATTCTGAGTTGTATGAGACTCTTGCGTAGAATTTCCTTTGTATTAGTGCCCATTTATTTTCTTCACCTTGTATTGAGGTGTTTGTATGTGCATTTATTCCTGGCTGTAATAAAATCTTAGATTTGGAGTCAGTGGTCCTTCGGAACGGAAATTTAATTTGGTTAATTATGTATTGAGATTGGAATTTTCTCCCCTCTACACTATTTAGCAGATAAAAAGATCCTGGCGGCCTGAGAGGATTCTTGGAGATAACTAGGTAGGCAAGAATCCGATCCTATCAGTTGGTAGCAGAGGATGGTTATCTCTGATAGTGAGGGGAGATCTAGATTAAGATAAGAAATTCTAGAGGCCCATAGAAGTCAAGTGATGGTGACTCATTGGATGGGGAGCGGCGGATGACTGCAGTTGATGGAGGTTGATGGAGAGTAGTGGTGCGGCGTAAAGCAGCAGTTCGTGGAGGAGTGAGTATGAACAGGTTGATATGTTTGTAGATTGTGGTGTTGATTTGATTGTGTGATGTCTTGCGGAGTTGAAGTGAGTGTTGAGTGATTGTGAGATCAGGCTGTGAGCGCGCGCAGCCCGGGAAAATCTTAGGCTCGACGAGTAGCTTAAGTGATTGTGGTGTAGAAGACACCCAAGGTAGATTTTGTTGACCATTGAAAGGGAATCGTGAAACGTCATCGATTACCCGGAACGAGATAGGGGGTGCGAATGTGTGAGTGCATGAGTAACCGATGCTGGTCGTGGGTTGTTGTATGTGGAGCTTTGAGCGTTAGAAACCTATCAGTTGAGGCAATTGTCCGGTCGTTTTGCGGACAGACAGTTGCCAGTTGAGGTCGACAATTTCGAGAGACTGCCGGAGGCGGTCAGAGAAGTGATTGTCCGGTCATTTCGTGGACAGATAATTACTTCAGAGTGTGAATGGGACGAATGCAAGGGTGAGACGTGAATTGTGAAGGAGGGGAACTGCTGGGAGCGGAGGAAAAGTGACATCAGAAGGTGTCGCTATTGGTGGATTGACATCAGGAAGCAAACGAAAACATTGTGTGCGAGCGAAAATTTGTTCATGGTGAAATGTTTTAAGGTTTTCCGAGAATTATGTAGAGGTGACAAACATTTGGTTACTCGAGGGGGAGAATAAGCCCCTCCTGAGGATACTCCGGCGCATTATATGGCAAGAAATGTGGGTTTGCATACTATAATTTGGCTTTAAAACTGGCATAAAATGACTCATGGAGAGGGAGAACTAGCTTTCCCACAATATGGTACTTTCAGGTTGGAGGTGTTGTATCAATTGAAATCTGTAATGTCTTTGTTGCGACCTTTGCCGAGACCAACTGAGTTTGAGGCATTGCATGCATGCATCAGAGCAGCGCATGACAGGAAAAGTGATCGAAGTCAAGAAAGGGTGAAGAAGTCAATTAAGGCATTCCAGGATGCGAGGTGGGATGCACAAGAGAAGAGGTGGAGAGTAGAAACGATAGAGGGAGACAGGTTGTACCCGCTACTAGAGAAGACAGACAGCGCTAAGGCAAAGAGTGTAGATGACGATGACAGTGATACAGATGATAGTCTAGTAGAGAGGTTACTGTCTAAGAGACCACCACCATATAATCCAGATTCCTCTGAAGGGACTAGCGGATTACAGACTCAGTCAGAGGTGAGAGTAGAAGGGAAAATCTCGACAGGAACTGAGGGCATGAAAAATCAGTCTGTAGCAAGCACAGAGGTTGGGAGAGGTGTGAGGTTACCGGATGCTCTAAAGGTACTGGTTACCATTGGACCTATTGTTTCAGTTTATGACCCAGATCAAGAGAAGGTTGGTAGTCTAGCGCAGTCGACCGCAGGATCAAGGAGTGTGGTAGACGGAAATGGATCAGTGAGGGGGATGGAGCAGACTCCAAAACCTATTGAATGGAGTACGCCATTGCCAGCTTCAGCAGACTCTTCTAGGGGACAGGTGGATGCGAGATCAGTAAGACCAAGCTCTTTGGCCGAGTCGAGGTCAGATCTGAAGATGTGGGTACCTCCTGTCAGGAATCAGTGTGAAAGAATGGTAGAGAGTGAGGAGCGAGGCAATTCAGGAAACCAACCAGTTTCTAGGAATATGACAGAAGAGAATAGACCTCGAGAACAGGACTGCAAGTATGACGAACGGAATGGGGCAGTTTGTTGAGAAATACTGAAGGGAGCTTTGAAAGGGAGAATGTTAGATGTAGTAAGGTTAAAAGCAGAAGTAGATGAAATAATAAGTGGAAATTTGCCTCTTGAAAGAACGTACATGTACGAGCAAGATGAGTTACATTTTGTAGCGAAGGACGTGACTCGCAAGGCAAGAACTGCACATGAGAAGTTGTCAGAATTGGCTAAAAGGTATGAGGTGGACCGGTCTAAAACTAAATCATTGCAGGAGAGCCATAGATTGCAGTATAGCGACCAAGAATTAGAAGAGAAGAGGGTCATGGGGTTGAGGACTCATATCAAGGATTTGATTATAGCAATACGTGCATGGATCATGCTTGACAAATGGGAGGAAAGGTGGTCTAAGAAGAAGAGTTCTAAAAGGACGATAGGAGAGACCCCACCTCCGGGGGGGGGATGATGGATGTAGGAAATTTCCCTTTAAGAGAGGTAGAGAATGGAGGATACGTGCATGTGCCTTGGAGTAGGGGTGATTTGGCTGCATTTACGAATGATTTTCCCCGCTTGCGGGAGAAGCCAGTCGAGTGGTACAAGCAGGTTGATCAGTTTGTCAAGATCTCAAAGGTGTTGTGGATTGATTTGAACATGTTGTTTCACATTTTGGTTCCGAGCGATTTATGGTCGGCATGTAAAATCGCTGTTGAATGGCCAACTTCAGAGCCCGAAAAGGATCCTGTTTCAAATGGTCCGTCACCCATAGTCATGAAGAAGTTCGAACAAGTGATTACGTGGCTGAAGTCGAAAATTTCACCTCAGGATATTGATTGTGTCAAAATAGGTGCATGACTACTATGAAAGACTCTTGCAGGCCTTTAAGCAGTACAGTGGATTAGATGTCTTGGATACAAAAGACATGGGACAGTTTGTTTTGAAGTTTGTGTTGGGATTGAGACCAGAGGTTAGTCTCATGATACAGCAACATTTGATTTGCTGGCAGAATAAGCCGGTGGATGAGATTTTGCGGTATGCCAGGTACTGTAGTGATGAAATAGAATCGAAGCACAGGAAGTTGAAGGACAAATTGATGCTTGTTCAGATACAAATGGCTCAGGGTCAGCCTAGTGGAGGGACGTTAGGAAGGAAGCAGGGAAATAACCAAGGAGGAAATCAGAATGTCCAAGGTCAGGGAAGACCCAAGTCAGTTGATCCCAAGACAGGGATGGATGTGGCGACATTGAAAAAGACCACTGCGTGTCATCTTTGTCACCAGGTTGGACATTGGAAACCCGAGTGTCCCTTGAATCCAATGAATCAGGTGCAGCAAGAAGTAGAGATAGCTCAGGTACCTGTACCTGAAGTAGTTTCCACGGTGACTAGTTCTAGGATGGTGAAAGGGGGGACTAGTAGTCAACAGGAGCAAGTTCCTCAGCCACCTAGGGTTCAAAGTGTTCAGCAAGGAGTTCGGACTTATCAACAGATGCCCTTGTTCGAAGGGTGTGAGGCGTTCGGTCCAGACCCGTTGGAATGACGGTGCCTGAGGGGGGAGGAAGACTGCACGCTTGGAGCAGTCTTGGAGGTAGACCAGAGGGGACCATTTGTAGAAGCAGATATTGATGGTCACCCTACCACCTTTCTGGTTGACACTGGTGCTACCTGGTCTACTGTAAGATCAGCAGTAGTCCCTAACCTACCCCTCTCGGGACAATCAATCCAAGTTGTTGGTGTAGCAAATAAGAAATTGACTAGCCCATTGACAGTGCCAATTCCTGTGAGAATAGGAACATTCCGAGATCGACACCAGTTCGTGGTGTGCGACTCGAGTCCAGTTTGCCTGTTAGGAAGAGATCTGTTGTGCAAGTTGAATTGCAACATTTATTGCACACCGAAGGGAGTTTGTTGGACTTGGCCCTTTTTGCAGGGTTATCCCTAAACTTTTTGCCTTCCTCCTGTATTTTTTCTGACCTGGTGTTGGCTGTTTTCTGACTCTGGGCACCTTACCACTGCTGACCAGTGCTAAGGTGCATATGCTCTCCCTATGGTAAAATGTATTATGTGAATTGACTTCCATGTTTGGCTTATTTGGTTTACTATCAGTCCCTAGTAGAGTGCACCAGGGGTGCCAAGGGCTTGTATATCCAAATACTGCTAGTGGGCTTGCAGCACTGGTTGTGCCACCCACAGAAGCAGCCTGGTAAAATGTATCTAAGGTCTGCCTTTGCAGAACCTGCATGCAGTCTGGTACTGTTGTGCTGACTGGGCAAGTGTCCCCACTTGCCAGTCCATAAACCTTCCCTTACCTTCATATTAGTCACCCCTATGGTAGGCCCAAGGGCAGGGTGCATTGTAAGGATAAGGTAGGACATGCCCTGAGGTGTGTGGCATGTCCTAATAGTGAATTACAGCCATTTTTGTTTTTCACTATTGTAAGGCTACCTGCTCTCCATAGGCCAGAATGGGCTGCTAGATTATAACACTCTATAATCCTAGCAGGCTCAGGAAGCATGGTAGAAATTCATGTTTAGTATGCCTGAACTCAGAATAATAAAATACATCTTTTAGTAAAGGTTATTTTAATATCCTGGGTTTGCAAATGCTACTTTTAGAAAGTTAGCCTTTGCGTGCCTAACCATTTCAGTCCGCCTCTGGAGGGGAGGGCTATCTTCTTTGTGTGTAGCTTGAGTGACAGGGCTGGGAAGTTCCAGGAGACAGGCTGGGGCTACCAGGTGGTGAATAGAAAGATTACACCAGGATGGGTGGGAGGAGTGCACCTTGACTCTGAATAGGGCAGTGCTCTGCCACCACAATGCTGGCTCCCCCCCCCCCCCTGGGGAGCGTCTGATGTCTCTGCCCTGCCTGCTGAAAGAAGAAGCCAGAGTCCCAACAACAAAGTGCTCCTCACTGAAAAGAACTGGACTGGGATTATGCAAAGGCCCCCCTGGCCTGTAAAGACAAAAGAAACTTGGTATAAATGTAGGAGCCCTGCTCCTAAGAAATCAGATCCTGATTGAACCACGAAGGAACCCTGCCTGACCAGAAGGACCTGGATGAAGCTGAAGGAGGAGTAACTTTCCCTGACCTGGGGGATTGGCCTGCAGTTGGTGCCTTGCTGAGAAAGGAGAGGAAAAGACTGAAAGAGACTTTGCACTTTGTTTTTTAACTATCTCCAAGGGCTTGGAAGAAGAGCTTGCCCCTTGAACTGAGTCCCAGGACCATTGGACTCATCTGCCTCCCAAATTGAGTTGCCTGGACGATTTGTGCTTGTTTCCCGCTGGATTTGGACCCAGTACGCCTCGTACCCCATCCGCCGCGAAGCCGTGTCTTTGCCGCCCGGCACCGCGCGTCTACGCTGATCCAAAAGCGTTAGTACGCGCCGTATCCCTCCCGGCCGCATTGCACCTAACCTTCCCCGCCGATTCGAGACGTACAAGACTGGCTGCCGAACCCTGTATGCCGGACCCGAGCTCCATCGTCCCGCAGGTACAGTCTGTACGCTGCTAACGTACTGCACCGTGCCGTACTCAGAGCCGAGAAGCCGCAGTACGCTGATCCTCCCCGTACGCTGTACGGCGCCGAGAAGTGTCGCCGCCCATCCGCACCGAAGGTACGGCTCGAACGCCGAACGCCACAGACTCTGCAAGCTGATCCGGGCCATCCGCACGTATCCCTGAAGGTCCCGTACCAACGCCGCGTCCCGACGCCGCGACCCAACCAGCATCTGAATACGCTGCTGAACTCCGACCCGGACCCATCAACTTGTCCCGCACTGTCCGTCGCGGACCCCACGAACTTAAGGTACTTTTTTCTGTTCGCACCGCAGCGTGCGCGTCACGGACCCCGGAGTCCGCACCGATTGTTTGACTCGTACTTTCCTTGTTTTTAATGCGGACGAGTCGCACACCCAGGTACGAACCGTAGAAAGCCTGAAAAGAAGCAGAATTGAGTAAAAGAAGCCTATTTTTGTATTTAAAGCCTTTTTACAAGAACATTGAACTTTGAAATAATACTGTGGTCATTTCTAACCGTTATTCTGGTCTTGTGCTAAGCCTTATATAAAGAAACCTATTTTTGATACAACCTTGACTGGTGTCCATTTGTGGTGTGTCATTGTATTACTGTATGTGTTCACAAATGCTTAACCTATGACGCCCTGAGAATAGTCTTGACTGCTTGCGCCACACTACCTAAAGGGTGAGCAGGGGTTATTTGAAAGGGTGATCCCCTTATCCTGACTTAGAATTGAGAGTCCCTGCTTGTCACAAGTGCATACCTGTGCCAACTAGAGATTCCCAATTCTAACAGAGTTGAAGTGCAAATAAAGGATGATGATGCGACCTTCAAGGTTGCAAATCAGCACGTGCGTAAAGAAATGTACCCGCGCTGACAGTGGAGGAGCTCCCACTTGATTTGAGGGATTCTGTGTCACTTGATGTGTGGGATCTCAGTGGAGAAGAGATCTGATTGATCAAAGATGTAGAGCCAGTGAAGATTCAGGTCAAGCCGAATGTAGAATTTCCTAGGACCCCCCAGTACAATTTGTCACCTGAGACTATTGCAGGGATCAAACCTGTAATTGAGTCTATGATCAAGCAGGGAATTCTGAAAGAGATCATATGTAGCCCATGTAATTCACCTATCATGGGACTACAGAAACCGAGTGGGAAATTCAGGATTGTGCAGGACCTGCGAAAGGTCAATGAGATAGTTGTTCCATGTTGTCCGGTGGTACCAAATCCATCTGTGATCCTGTTTCAAATTCCATGTGAAGCTGAGTGGTTTACAGTGATTCGATACCACTCCATGAGCCAATTTCTTTTTGCTTTCCTGCTGGAGAACCGTGTGTTAACGTGTTGTCGTATCCCTCAGGGGTACACAGAGAGTCCATCGATCTTTAATCAGATCTTGAAGAAGAATCTTGAAAGTCTTTTGTTGCCGCAGAACTCTGTTCTGGTGCAATACATTGACGACTTGCTCGTTGCTTCAGAAACTGAAGACGCTTGCAGAATTGATATCATTGCTTTACTGAATCATTTGGCAGAGAATGGACACAAGGTGTCCCCAAACAAGTTGCAGTACTGTTTGATTGAAGTGCAGTATTTGGGTCACCGAATTGAGAAGGGCAAGAGAAAGGTGTCACCGGATTGCATTGAGGATATTATGAATATGCCTGTGCCCACCACCCAGAGAGAAGTCAGAATGTTCTCGAGGATGGTTGGATATTGTCGCCAATGGATTCCCAACTTCTCCTTTGAAGTGAAGCCTTTGCAACGGCTGACGCACAAAGATGTGAGTGATCCGGTACCATGGAACAATGATTGTTTGATGTCATTTTTGAGGCTGAGAGAAGCCCTGTGTCGCGCTCCAGCTTTGGGGATGCCTGATTACAACAAGGCATTCACATTGTTCTGTTGCGAGAGAGGGTTGTGCATTGTCAGTTCTGACTCAGAATCATGGAGGTGTCCGTAGACCAGTTGCCTACTTTTCAGCTATTTTAGATCCAGTAGCTTTTGCGTTGCCCGGATGTCTTAAATCCGTTGCTGCAAAAGGTGTCAGTATTGAAAGGTGTGAGAGTATTGTAATGGGACATCCACTTACTGTTTATGTGCCACATTCTGTTGAATTGTTGATGACAAGGACGAAAACACAGCACCTCACGAACAACATGTTGACACGTTATGAGCAAGTTATACTTGCTGCAGAAAATGTGACTTTGAAGAGGTGTTCTGTTTTAAATCCCGCAACATTGATGTCTATCCCAAATGCAGATGATGAAGAATGTGAGGATCATGATTGTCTTGATGTGACTGAACTATGCACCAAATCAAGACCAGATATTGTTGATGAACCGCTCCCTGACCCTGATGACATTTTCTTTGTGGACGATTCATGTTTAAGAGATGATGTTGGTCGATTGAGAGCAGCGTTTGCTGTATATACCATCACCGGAGTGGTTGAAGCTGCTTGTTTAGAGGGAGTACACTCCGCACAGGTAGCTGAAATCATTGCTTTGACCCGTGCCTGTTTGGCTGCTGCTCAGATCCGGATAACGATTTACACTGACAGTCAGTACGGGTTTGGTGTGGTTCACGATTTCAGACAGTTATGGTCACAGAGAGGGTTCATGACATCTTCTGGTTCGCCCATTAGAAATGGGGAATATGTGAGACAGTTGTTGGAAGCATTACAATGTCCGAATGAAATTGCAGTTGTCAAATATTCAGCACACAGTAAAGGGAGTGATTTTGTTTCCCTGGGAAATAATTATGCGGATGAGGTTTCCCGGTTCTGTGCAGAACAAGGATGCATATTTACTGGAGGGTATACTGGAGAAAGCCAAGAAAGAACCGAGCTCAGCATGATTTTAGCCATGGCCGATACATGGGAGGAACTAAAACGATTGCAGGATGAGGTTACTGATCAAGAACGAGATGGCTGGATACGAGCAGGATGTGAGAAGGGAGATGTGGATGTGTGGGTTTCGAGTGATGGACGAGCTGTGTTACCAGAATGTCTATTGAACCCAATGGCAAGATTGATACATGGTGCAGTACACCTTGGTAGAGACGCAATGGTGCGAGTGTTCAGACAGACATGGTACAATCCGAAGTTTTGTGCGGTTGCTGAAGCTGTATGTCAGAGGTGTGTTACATGTCAGCCGATGAATGCCGGAAAGAGAACTGCTGTAACTTTGAGTCACATTGGGAGGTCAGGAGGGCCTTTCAATAGGATGCAGTTGGACTTTATCGAGATGCCGAAGTGTAATGGGTTGAGGTACATCTTAGTTGTGATATGTGTCTTTTCAAGGTGGGTGGACGCTTACCCAACACGTAGGTGTGACACACTCACTGTAGCTAAGCTGTTGTTGAGGGAACTTATCCCTAGGTTTGGTTTTCCAACCTCTTTGGAGTCGGACAGAGGGACACACTTTCACAGTGAGATCATGAAATTGCTCTGTGCTGCTTTGAATGCGGATCAGAATTGCATTGCATTTATCGACCAGAGGCTTCTGGGATTGTGGAACAAGTTAATGGAACTTTGAAAGCCCAGATGGCAAAAGTGTGTTCTTAGACATCCCTGAAATGGCCTGACGCACTGCCCTTGGTCCTCATGAGCCTTCGTAGTGTTCCTGATAGGAGAACGGGGTTGTCACCACACGAGATCCTGATGGGGAGGGCAATGCGATTACCAGCAATACCTGCTACTGCTTTGATTAACATCACAGATGACTTGATTCTCAACTACTGTAAGGGACTGGCTGACGTAGTCCATTCTGTGTCCCAGCAGGTGCAAGCGCAACTGTTCCAGCCGCAAGTGACCTGTGCCACGACTTGTGCCTTGGAGATTGGGTGCTTGTGCGTAAACACGTGAGAAAGAGTTGCCTGGATGTTTGTTGGCGTGGCCCGTACAAGGTAATACTGGTCACGAACACGGCAGTGAAGTGTGGGGGACTGCCGAACTGGGTGCATGCCTCCCATACCCGTAGAGTTCCAGCACCCTTGAAAGATACAGCCCCTCTCGTAAATGAAAATCCAGCTGAGGTGGCAGGGGCATCTGAGAAGGCAAGCCAAGCTGTGAGGGTTGCTGATGCAGTTGGTTGTGCACTAGATCGAGCTCAAAGGGGTTGTGCAAATCGAAGCCCCGAATTTGACTCGGATGGAGAAAGTATTGCTGTGGGAGGAGTAAAGTCAAATTCTGCTGAAGAAGGAAGTGTGCACAGGGTACCCAAAGGGAGATCAGAAGTGCCACAGAAGCAGAAAGAGTTTGGCCTGTGAGTAAGAGATGGCTGAACTTGAGATTGGCACCTGAAAGAGATCTTGCCCCAGTTTCGGAAACGTCTGAATCTGAACAGAGTGACGAAGAGCAAGCTCGAGGTGGCTTGAGAAGTCCAGGAGAACAAGAGTGCCGTGTCAAAGGTACGCCTCACCAGAGTGGACATACGCTGTGACTGATGCCAGGAGTGTTGAGCTCGGGGAGGCTGAGGTCTTTGATGCTGGTCAGCAATTCTCCGAATCTGAAAATAGACGTGCTGCTGTTGGTTCCAGGGGTGGAGATTGAAGGAATACTGACTCTCAATATTACGAATCCACCACTTCTGAGCAAGATTCGTGAATTGGTTCTCGAGACGCTGGTTTTTCCAACTTTTGGTTATGTACCACCGCATCAGGAATTAGTGGTGCTTCGTCTTGAACTTTTGCAACGTGTTTTAGACATTTTGGAAGTTGATCTTATTTTGGACTGAAGGTGAACTTTGTTGTATATAAAAGTCTAAAGAAGAAGATAACCTAGGCCCGAGTGGAAGAAGAATACATTTAGGGACTTTCCGTCAAGATGACGAAAAAGGGCTAGGGAAGTCTTTTTGTGGACTGTGTAAATAAGGAACTGAAAGTTGCAAGGAGATTTCCAGCTTTTGAAGTGTCGTTTGAACTGGTTGACAAGCGATATTTGGAGGAGAAAGAGACTCTTAATTGTTGCCACTGAGACCAAGAACTTTGAGAACTTTGCAAAGATGGTAGATGCTGGAAATACTCACCGTAGGTCTAAATTAGTGATAGGTACACTTATAGGGTTGGTGATAGTTTCTATAATCATAATAGTTGTAGCTTCATATATCGGTTCACATGAGCAGGAAGGGGAAGTACAGGGAACACCTACGCCTACCACTTCTAGCCAAAAGGAGGTCACTATAGGAGCTAAAAGAGCTTTACTAATCGAAGAGAATAGTAGATTTCACATAGATATATCTAGAAGTGATTTTAAGCTTAATGCGTATGCAAAGCTGCTGTACGAGTACGTAGATGCAATGGATGCGAAAGATTGTTATGTGTGCATGCAGTTACCTTCTTCTGTGGATGAGGGTATTAGATACCATCATCCAATGACGTTTGGAACTTCTTGTAGTTTGTTGCTTAGTATTTTCTATGAAAGAGGTCAGTTTGAGTATTTCTTTTCCAAATATGATGCAGTACTTCCTGAAGTTCCAGCTTACAAGCATTTGAATAAGTACTATTACTATAAGTCGGAGGACAGACTTCGGATGTATTTCATACCGTCTTTGGAATTGGATACGGCTTATGCTCATCTGCATAATTTAACATGTTCATTGTCAGATACAGAGAAGATGTTTATAGGTCAAGTAGAAGATAGATATAGAAAACTAACTGAGACACAAAATACAGGAGAGAGTCCAGTTGATTGGGCCGATGAGGAAAGATTACACAGATCTAAGGGGAGTTATGGACCCATAGCATTGGACCAGGCACAAAAGGGGAAGTTGTGTGTGAGACGTCCCCAGACCTACTATGAAAAGGTTTCGGTAGGACAAAGTACGTGTGATCATATCTTCACGATGGAAGATTCAGCTATGAACTTTTTGCAAGGCTCGGTGCAAGTGATTCCAACTGTTTATTATGTGTGTGGAAGGAATGCCTATGTGAGGTTGCCTGCGAATTGGTATGGTACATTTTATTTGGCTGTTATTTTTTAGAAAATCTATCATGCAGAAGATTTGGAGCTTTTGCAGACCGGATACCATTCTAGAGCCAAAAGACCTGCGAGTACAGGGACGGTGATTGGAGATATCTTTGGAGCAATGATACCGAGTTTGGGTGTGGTTTTGAATGATGTGAAGATCAGAAGGCTGGCGACTGTGGTTGATGAGTTGTCAATGAATACAGCAAGGTCTTTGATATTGGTGGATGGAGAGATGTTGTTGATAAGGATGATGGTTTTGCAGAATCGCCTTGCTTTAGACGTATTATTGGCAAAAGAGGGTGGAGTCTGTAAATTATTGAAAGTTCAGGAATGTTGTACGTATATTCCAGACAACAGCAAGGATCTGGAGAGATATATAGATAACATTACCACGATCCATCAAGAGATTGAGAATTTGACTAAAGAAGGTGTGTGGGAAAAGATTGGTAAGGGATTTGGTCATGTGGGAAGTTGGTTTGCGAATTTGGGAAAGGGGTTCCTTGGGTTTGTGCTAAAACCCCTCATTATTGTTGTGGTTTGTGTGATCTGCTTGTGGGGTCTCATCAGAGCTTACAAGTGGTACAGAGGAAACAGAATTGAAAGAGCTCTCAGAGCGAGTGAAATACGAATGGCTAGACTGCAGGACAGTCAATATCAGAATATCAAGAATATAGAGAGATTCCGACGGGGATAGGTGGCAACAAGCACTGTTTAGGTCGGTTCTTTCTCCAAGGGAATTAATTGTGTGATGGTGTGATGACATTTGTCATCAAAGGGGGGAACTTATAGAGCGTCACGTTATTCTGAAATTTGTAGGGGTGCATCATATTCACTGTTAGTCCGCACCCACATATTAATCGACGCAGTTTAGGTGTGACATAGAAATGTATCACTAGAATTGTTTAACATAGGAGTGATTACAACAAATCCAATTGGCCGCACACTGCTCGTCTTACCAGCAAGTTGCCCCAAGGAACTATGGTCCATGTAGTGGCGACGGCGAGTACGCCTGTGCCACAGTGTTAGAAGAAAGTAAATATAGCATTAGCCATCCCTGGACACGTGTTTCGAGGTCGTTGCCTATCGTCAGCAGGGAGTAGGTGAGTGTAAGGGGGTGCCGCGTAGACTGCCAAAGACGTATTAACAGGTAACGTACCACTCATGGTGCGCAGGTGCTGGTCCAGGGCCCGTCGGCCCAATAGCTCAAGGGAGCCTTCATACAACAAATCCAATTGGCCGCACACTGCTCGTCTTACCAGCAAGTTGCCCCAAGGAACTATGGTCCATGTAGTGGCGACGGCGAGTATGCCTGTGGCAAAGTGTTAGAAGAAAGTAAATATAGCATTAGCCATCCCTGGACACGTGTTTCGAGGTAGTTGCCTCTCGTCAGCAGGGAGTAGGTGAGTGTAAGGGGGTGCCGCGAAGACTGCCAAAGATGTATTGACAGGTAACGTACCACTCATGGCGCGCAGGTGCTGGTCCAGGGCCCGTCGGCCCAATAGCTCAAGGGAGCCTTCATACAACAAATCCAATTGGCCGCACACTGCTCGTCTTACCAGCAAGTTGCCCCAAGGAACTATGGTCCATGTAGTGGCGACGGCGAGTACGCCTGTGCCACAGTGTAGCTGTAAGATTAAACAATACTGCAATAGCATGGTTTGTAGCTATGACATATATTAATCAAAATAAATACATAAATAACATAAGCTAAAATGTGATACTCATCTGATGCTTCTAAATTGTTCTACCCCAGTGTGCCTAACCTAAGTGCAGTACGAGGTTTGAAGTAGGTGCCATTTCTAAAGTATAGCTAGTGATAGATCGTCACGTTATTCTGAAATTTGTAGGGGTGCATCATATTCACTGTTAGTCCACACCCACCTATTAATCAACGTAGTTTAGGTGTGACATAGAAATGTATCACTAGAATTGTTTAACATAGGAGTGATTAGAAATGTAATCATGCTTTTCATGACAAGTAATGCTGCAGATCATTGCAAATGTATTTTAGTAAACGCATAATGTTTAATTTTCACGCAATGCAATGTCTTAGTTTAAACGTGTGGCATGTTAAAGTTGCACGTGCAGTTTGCTTATTCACGTATATAGGATTAATGACATTAATGTTTAAAGTGTGATTTTAGAGTGTGTTTAACAGTGTAAAGGCCTGATCGCATATACGTTTAAAGAGAAAGGCCTGTTCATTTTCTTATGTTAGTTGAACGTTGTAGGCCGAAAATGATTTCCCTTGGTAAAGGCTTTGGGTTTCGGGAGAATGGAAAATCTTAGAGAAAAGAAAAGTTTTTCGTTCCCATGTTTCTGTTGCAGGTGCAAGGACATTTAGCTCGTTAGAGAGACTAGGTCTTTGTTTTAGGAGTTAGGATGGTACGAGAAGCCAACAGGGGAGTACATTGGAATGCGCAGATGATACTTTCAGCGGAGAAGGTGCCTGGGACCCAAGGTCAAGCTAACCGTCGTTGGATGAAGTACAAGTTTCACTGGAAAAGTACTGGATGAAGACCTAGCTGAAGAGGTGTGCCGAAGGGTGTGTTCTACGTTTTTGGGACTTTGTATTAGGGACAGTGGCCCCTGGGTTGAGAAGTTGAGGTTTAGATGGGAAGCTAGAAGGAGCATCTTAGAATGAGCTCTGACTAAGTGAATGTACTTCTAAGGAAGTCTTCACTTCTGACACCTTTTTATTCTCTTGCCTGGGAGGGAAATGCTAAGTAGGGATGTCACCTTAGAGGTAGAGTAGGGATAGACTAACTGGTTTTTCTTTAGGCTAATGATTTCAGATATAGAGATTGGACTAACCATTGTTTTATTGATGCTTTTAGAATTGATTATCCTTTTCATTCTGAGTCGTATGAGACTCTTGCGTAGAATTTCCTTTGTATTAGTGCCCATTTATTTTCTTCACCTTGTATTGAGGTGTTTGTATGTGCATTTATTCCTGGCTGTAATAAAATCTTAAAAATTTTGATTTGGAGTCAGTGGTCCTTCGGAACGGAAATTTAATTTGGTTAATTATGTATTGAGATTGGAATTTTCTCCCCACTATTTAGCAGATAAAAAGATCCTGGCGACCTGAGAGGATTCTTGGAGATAACTAGGTAGACAAGAATCCGATCCTATCACTAGCTATATTTTAGTTTAGCCAAGGGTTGCCAAAAGTTTCTCTAAGTTCTAGTCAGCTCCATACCTTAGATTCCAACATCTCTCATTCTCTTTTCTGGACTCGATAGTCTAACCTTCCACAAGGGAAGTCAGAGAGCACTGGAGCTGGATTCTCTGCGAGGAGGATGGCAGCATCAGGTCAGTGCATCAGGCTGGAACTCTATCTCCTTCTGAACTTGCCGGTGTGAACCGTGTAGTCTGGGTTGGATCGAATCCTCCGGGAACCACAATTTGCCAGGGCAAGTGCTGGTATATTTATACCTTGAAGGTGTCTAGGAATGCCAGTATTGAAGTAAAAGTCGCGCAGAGGAACGTCATGAATGAACCCCTAAGGAATAGATGTTCATGCATACTTAATGAGTTATTGGAGAAATCAATAGTCAAGCTGTGGGAAATTCCTAAAGGCTTAAAGGTCTGGTTTTCCAAGAATTCATTGTGACGTGGATGGACGGATGTAGGTGGCCATGCCTTTATTTGGTTTGCATGGACAATGTCTAAATAAGGGCTGGATTTCTATGTCCAAATAAGGGCAATCTGAATTGTACCAATATAAGGGCATAAATCTGGAAACCTATATACGGAATCTAAATCTGCACACAACACTCACTCCAGTTTCGTATGAACGACATTACTAAATCCTAAACGTTCTAACCATATCTTAAAACAGAGTATCGCATGGGTTTGCCAAAATAAGCTAAAAACATATCTAAAACATATGTCCTAAAAATACATTACAAAACCATTGCTATGCATGTTGTACATATTAAAGGCAATGTTCCATTCTAAGCATAGGATCACACTGGAATGCTAAATGAATGAAACCAACATATATACATGTAATGAAATGGCTCTTAAATACTGAAGAAAAAGGGGCCGAAACCATTTCATATCAGGTTACACAAGTCAAATTGTTATTCATGACAAGGTGGCATACTGTCCCTGGAAGTGTTATCAAAGAATTCTGTTCTCTATGAATAGTTCTACTATAAGCAGATTACTGTGCCAAAAAAATTAAAAATACAATTTTGGGATGGGAAGAAAAATATATATATATATAATCATAGAAAAAGTTCCAAAGTCAGTATCACGTTTGAAAAAGAATGAAGGCCTATTCAGTCTCTCCGGAACACTGTGTGCTTGAATCAAAAGTCAGTGTGTGGGGATGGAAAAACATAACATTTTCTAAACCTGTAGACAACAAGTCGTGTACCGTTGTGGGTGAGAGTTGGAATACCTCGTGTAGAAGATCAACAGCACTGTCGCCCTTTCACTAAGACTTACTTGTGAGAGTTCAGTTCTATACCAGTATCCACGGGAGCGAAGAGCGGGCCCCAACTCTCCCCAAGGGTAAGATCATCTCTAGGAAGAGAAGAATCTCCTGAACAATGAGTAATACCCCTCGGAAGAGCAGGGACAATCACGGGACCACAGGACAGACCACCAGCAAGGCCAGCGAATCAAGGAAGGGAGGTGCAAGAGGATTAACCCAGTACTGTAGAAGGGAAAAATAGCAAACAGGAAGAGAGGAGAGAATGCTAGTGTTAATCACTGCAGTCTAAATACAGTAATTACAAAAAGGCAGCATTGAATACTCTCTACAAAGGAAGGAAGGTTGTGTACCCTCTCATACTTAAACATGCACAGAATTGAGTAATCACCTCAAAAATTATACCCATCAGAATCCAACAAAAGGTATTGACGGTGCAAGTCTTTTTCCAAAGGGAGATAAAGTCACAAAAAATTATAATGGCATCTGTTGCCAGTTTTGTCATAGAGCAGTTGCTTTAGACTCATAGAGAATAGTATTGTTCAATAAAGTTTTTGTTGCACATAAAAAAAATGTACTGCTCAGTTTTCAAGGTTCGTATGATTCACAACAAAAAGTATCCATGCGATGCAAGTTGGTTTTTTCCTATGATTTCCCTGAGAGAAAAAGGAAAACGGAGTCCGCTCAATTCACGAGGGGCGAAAATAAATCTTCGATGCGCCTTGTTAACACTCTGCCGCCGAGGAAGACGAATAACGCTTGACCAGCGCGATTGAAGGTTCAGGGTGCTGGTGAAGAGGAAGAACACGCAAACAGCGCGTATGAAGGTTCAGGGTCTGCGATAGTGAAAATCCTCGGTGCTCCACTTTTAATTGAAGGTAAAGAATGTGCACGTAACGGTGCTGCACTGTTCACAGACAGCGGGAGGGAAATCCTTGGCGTCTCGCTGTCAAGCGAAGGAAAAGAACGCACAAGCAACGCGTGTGTATTTCCAGGGTCAGCGGGGGTGAAGGAACAGCTGAGAACACGATAACAAAGAAAAGTCCTCAAAAGGTACTCCGTAGGTTCTCTTGCAGTGATGATTTTCAACACCACTCTGACAGAGTGAAAACAAAATCCAATACAAAATCCAACGGGGCCAGAACACAGATTTCAGGTACACACGAGACTCAGGAAACCCATGTCAGGCAGAACGACGTGGTCCACTAGAGTTCAGTAAGCCAGGCAAAGAACTCAGGGAGGAACTTCATTTAAAAAAGGTCCCATCAACCAATGAGCTCTTCCCGGTGCAATATGGGTAGGTACACAACACTGCCTTCTGGAATAGTGCATTATGGGAGTGGTAGTGTGTATACAGGAAACAAGGATAAAGCACAGGTGGACGGACGTGTAACAAGCACATAGATGCGAACTATCGCCTTCAGCATGGGAAGCATCAGCAATGTCCGGATTGGATGTTACCTGCGCGCCTGGTGTTTCCTCTCGTACCTCAGCAGTAGCATGTTGCATCTGTGAGATCTCAATTAATGCCGTCATCAGGATTGGTAGCCGCTGGGGACAACACATAGCATGGGCCGTTATCGGGTCCAGCAGAGTATTGATATCCGTAGGCATGACTGATGGGAGTGTCAGACAAATGTCCAGCATGCATTCTTCACCACATAGCAGGCAGCGTAGAACAGGTAAGATGCAATCTTGACAGATAGGTCTGAATGACAGAAACCAAGTGGTGTTTAAATCTCGTAGACGAAGTAAACCTAGAATTTGGACGATGCGCTCACGGTACTTCATCTCCATTAGAGTTCTTTCAATGGTGAACTGGGTGTCGCTGGTGATTTGGCTTGCCATATCGTAGCAGTAGGAGCAAAAATAGTATCCCTGCAACGAGTGCTAAAAGGAGCAGCAGTCCGCCAAACACAGAGTGCACGAAGCTTGAAAAAATTCAGAGGACTGCTTGAAAAGGTGCTAACAGTCCTACACACACGTTCTTAAATACATGTACAATACCGCTCGTATCAGACATGTTTAAGATACGACCTAACATTTCTGAGAAATGCACAGGGCAGTTTGTATATAAAAGGATATGTATCTCTGTAGAAGTCCTTGTGACTTGGAGATCATAGGTTTCTTTGGCAGAGGTTAAAGGAACAGTTTCTTGTAAAAGAATGGCTTTCATTCTGCTTAGAGTATCAACTCGTATAGAAGAGATATTCAGTGAAGGCCATAAAGGCGACTCCCTGACTATGTCTATTTGGGGAAACAAGACCTGCATACAGCTAATGACCCTGGATGTAACAGTTACCAGATATGGGATACCTGGCAGCATGCCACAGCAGCTGTGATTATTCAACATAATGTAACTCCCATTTGAAAGTTGACCAAAGATTGGATTAATCACTGCTGCCGGTGAACCATGCAGGTGGCAGGATAAGTTTGTAGTGGAACCGTCACAGGCCCCGTGTAAGTTAATACCCTGACAAAGGAGAGAACGGCTTAGTGCGTGTTCACAGTTTTCACCGCTAAGAAACACTTCACGTCCCCCACTCCAACATCTGTGTGTGTAAGGTAAATCCCAGGATGACTTGATGCACCTTTTATATTTGCCTGCTGGTATATTTTTTAGGCAATACTGAAAATGGAAAGTCGTAACAGGCAGAGTAATCATACCATGTATGATCCACTCAATAGCTGGTTTTTCTGCCACTGTGAATGGTAATTTCTCCAGTTTTTTAATGCTCAGCACTGTATAGTCTGCTCCCCTTTGTGCTAGTTTGATCTGTCTGTCAGTGAGATTGAATTCTGCAAACAGTGACGTAGTATTGATTAAACGCCAAGGCACATAGCTAGAACGCAGGTTTTGAAGCGTCCAGCCTAATAGCATGATAGAACGTAGCTATGACTGACCATGTTGCAACATGACCAAATCCTGTTCCATGATGTCTATGACAGAGGATACAATGCTGTCCAAAGAATATATCCTGGACGACAGAGTCGTTAATCCATTGTCTACTACAGAGAGAGATTTCTCTAAATTAATACGATCAATTTCTCGTATTTGTTCTGCAGTCTCTGCTTCGGTGACCTTCCATGCTTCATTATAAGCAGCGTAGATACCGGCATATATGAAACGTTTTTGACACGGTTTTCTTGGTCCTAGCAAGAATTCCCTAAGGTCTGCACTTTCTTGAAGTAAAGTTAAGTGTTGTTTTACATCCTCTAGTGTAGCTTTATGTAGCCAATCAAGGCAAAGTTTCCCTAGACTATAAGTTGTTACTACCCTCGGATGCTGTCTTTGGACATAGCGTGGGTCTGGCCTATGGAAGGTAAAACCTTGTGTTTTGTTCAGGAATCTATCTTGACAGTTGTTTGTGTCTAAAGGCCAGAGCAACCATTTTTTCCAATTTGGATCTGATCTGTTATCATTCAAAATAGTATGTACGTCGACCTCCCCCTGTTTAGTGCTTCCACTTGTAGGTGCAGGTATAGACGGAGTGTTCATGTCTTTTATCTTGGCTATTCCAAGGCATGATGTTTATTGGACAGTTTCAATCAAAAAAATAATTTGCTCAGGGATGATACCTGCTCTAAACAAAGCTTCTATTCCCTGTACTTGCCAATCTTTGGTACCCGAGACAGTTTTCGTCTCAATTTTGTCTTTCCAAAATTCGTAACCCTGTCTAGACAGTTGGGCAATAAAGGCTGTAGAATAAATCTGTTTGGTATTCGTTAACATAGTTTTCATTCCTGTCATATTGACATTCTTAAAGTAAAATGTCTCTGCATTCGAGATATTAAACCCTGAAAAATATGGAAATTTAAGTGCAAATGTTTTCGAGCTACCCTTTGGTGGCGTAGGACAATGTTCTCATTGGTTATACGTAAATATATTTCTAGGTGTTGCAGATTTATGCAAGAAATGATGACCATAGTGGTTATAACAATACAGTTGTACATAGTCTGATGAACCTTGTAAATATTCATTATTAGTGAATGCAGTTGACATCTCTAGATCAGACATCATATTATTACCTCGACGTCCCAATCATCAGAAAAGGTACTGCAGGTAATAAAGTCACTTAATGAAATTTTAGATAAATGTGGAATCTTCAAAAGGTCCGACGGGCCAAAAATGTCATATTCGATTTTGTCTCAAACTATACCATCAGGTATAGGAATCGCTGTGATGTTCACTGCTGACAAGTCTCTTGCTTCACGATGGGATGATTTGTGTGGCTGGAGAAGTAAGTTCACTCTTTTACTTGCTGTGTCCATTTGAATATATCTTCCATTAATCAGCATACCCAGAGTTATTACCAGAGCTAACCAAAGTAGAAAGAAGAATATTCCCAAAACAATCCATACTTCAATCCATGGTGAAACCAGATACGTTTTTTTCCAGTAGATGAAAAAAGTCTGTTGCTTGTTCTTTGAAAGTTCTTTGTACTGGCGTCATTTCAGGCTCGCTGTGATCCTCAGAAAACGTATCAAAGTTCATGAAATAGCCAGAAGCAGTTCTGTCAATGGTTGGAATTGCATCCGTATTTGATGAAATTGCTAAAACCAGTTGATAACTTGTTATTTCATTGTAAACAGGTGTATCTGGACGAACTGTTATTTGGGTCTCAAGAGGTACAAGGTCCATAGCATTGTTGCTGGGTTCTCTATTTCTTACTGTCGAATCTTCAAAGGTGATGAGTCTCTCAGTTTGAAGCTCTTGGATTGTAGCTAGAGAAGTGCGTCAGCTACATTGGCGGAGTCCACTTGGCCTACTGTTCAGTATCAGCCACATAGTGTGGTTTGATCAGGTCGATGGACACAAATCTTTTCTCCTTTTTACCAGCAAGGGGCGGCAAAAGTACTGTTCTTGATCTGTGGATTGCTAGGACAGGTACTGGTTGTCTGTATGAAGGCCCAAATTCCTTCTTATCCGCAATCTTTTCTCTGACTAGATCCGCAAGCTTTGGGATCCAGACAGGCCTTGCTGGGACGGCCGGATTTTTCTCAGTGGTGGTTGGCTTCAGAACCATGTTGCTTTGTTGCGTTCTTAGTTCATTTAAGTCCTGTAAAACAGCCAAACGATCTTTGATATCAAATTGTTTGTTTTCCACCACTGTGCCTTTCATATCTAAGTACGGAACCAACATTCTAGTCCCAAACAGGACCTCATATGGAGTGACACCCCCTAGAGAACTTCTTGGCAAGTTGTTTATTGCGCGCTGGACCCCATATAAATGTCTGACCCACCCATCACCCGAACCTAATACCCTAGCTGTTATAGACTGCTTTATGTCCCGGTTTTTTCTTTCCACAACAGAATTTTCCTCAGGATGGAATGGAGAAGAATACCGCAATGCTATGCCCAGACTGGCCATGGCTTCTTTGTAAGCCCTAGAGCTAGACGCAGGACCCTGGTCAGAATGTAGTGTGCCTATTGTGTATGTGCCGATAAAGACTCGCAAATCTTTTCTAACAATTCGAGCGTCAGCCGAGCGCTGAGGCCACATCCATAGGAACCTAGAGCACGAATCCACTGCGACCATGATATATTTATAGTTCCCGTCCCTTTGTAAGGGACCGCAGTGGTCCAGGTAAACACAAGCTAATGTTTTATCTGAAATTAACAGGGGCGTCTGCCCAGGACGTTTCACAGTAGAGACTTTCATCTTTTGGCATATTTCACAGTCCAAAGCATAATTTCTAGTCTGTTTCCTAATGCCGGGCCACCAGCACCTTTGTTTTAATAAAGCTACTGTGGCTGAAACACCTGCATGGGCAGAGGCGAGCCCTTCATGTGCTGCTAGGATTAGCCCTAGTCTATGTTCCATGTTTGGAATTACTCTATCCCCCACTCTAGGGAACGCCATTCGCATTAATTATATATGAGTATTTGAATGGAAACTTTTTAGGTAATGCCGCACCGCTGCCTTTGCTTGATGCATTGACAGTCAGTATTATTTTGCTGTCTATTTTAGTTTTTGAACGAGTGATTGCAGCTACGGAAGTCGTTTGCACAGCCCCTTTCGCGGCTTCATCAGCTAATGAATTCCCTTCAACGTGAACGCCATCACGTTGGTGACTCAGCGTGTGTATCATGTGAGTGTTCTGTAGTCCGTTTCGCAACTGAACTACTTGTTCCCAAAGCAATTTGTGCTTGATTGTGCCACCTTTTGCATCTTTGAAACCATCTTGAATCCAATTCTGTCAATTTTCATTGTAGGATTGAACACAGTAAAAAGAATCGCACACTATCAGTGTGGGGAATTCGCGATCTATATTTTCAAGTGCCATCTTAAATGCTTGTAGTTCAGCTCGTTGAGCTGTACAATCTCCCAGAGATTGGGTTTTTGTGACCATTGGTCTGAATTTGCCATCTCGCATGCGACCTTTAACGATAGCACACGCTGCACTGTAAGCTTGTTTACTCCCCGTAGCGGGCTGCGCAGATCCGTCAGTATAAATTATAAATTCGTACTAGTCAAGAGGGAGAATTTCAGTAGGCAGAGGACATTCGTGTTCATATTGCAGGAATGCTTGTGTTTTTAAATATGGATCAAAAACGTATTCAACATCAGTTGCAGCAAGAGAATTAACCCATTGTATCCATCTCGGATGTAAAGCTTTTGCATTTGGAATGCTAGCCTTTGTAACTGCCTCTAGGGCTGGTACACGAGTCACAACCATAATGCGTTTCCCCTGTGCTAGGGCTCTTTCTTTTGCTACAGCAGTTTGAACTGCTGTCAGAATTTTTTCTGTAGAAGTGAATTTCATTTCTGCTTGTGTATACAAGTGGGATTTGTATGCTATTGGTACTTTTTCACCTTCGTTAATTGTTAAGTAGGTGAATCCGCACTGACCCGGAACTATTCGGATCACTAAATTGCGTACGTTTACGCATGTTTGCAAGTATTTGCTGCTAACATGTCTGTTTGGAATGAATGCAAAATTTCTGTGTGTTTTTGAGTCCAATGTGTGATTTTAAAATTAGGTTTGAGTAATTTAAAATGTAAGTTCTTCCAAAATTCAGGAAACCTAGAATCGACTGTAAATTTTTCAGCGTTTTTGGTGGTTGCCAGGCTTTTGCCTTCCCTTGATAGTTCATATCCTAGGAAAAGGACATTGAGGTGGGCAATTCTTGACTTTTTAAAGTTGAATTTGTAGCCCTCTGAGGCGAAGCCCAATATTATGGTGCTTACCCTGTTCAAGTGCCTATCCAGGTCATTGTCTGTCACATATATATCATCGACATATGACAATGCCTCGTCAACATAAGTTTGTAGTAACTCTGTTACCCTTGCTGAGAAGAACCCGGGCTGTTTTTTGAATCCCTGGGGCAGTCGACAAAATTGACGCTGGGTCCCCATTATTGAGAAAGCGGTCAAATATCTGCTTTCTGGTGCAATATTTTGACAAAAGAAACCATTTGAAATGTCTAATGTAGTTTTATATTTTTTATGCACAATGTTATTCATTAATGCTGTACCATGTGCATTTTGCACTGCAAATCTTTTGCAACAAGAATTTAAGTGTCTGTAATCCAAAACTAGACGATATGTATTGTCTGGTTTGGAGACCGGAAACAAAGGATTGTTCATTGATGAGGTGCATGTTTCAATCACCCCCTGATATTCAAGTTGATCTAAAATCTCCCTGGCCTGTTTTTTAGCTTCTTGCTTAACTGGGTACTGCCTTTGTGCAGTCGGTTGATTTTTTAACTGGATTTTATGTGAGGTGAGTCCTCATCCCATCTTACATGATTTTCATACAGTGCTGGGTCTTGGGCTACTGCCCATTTCCTGGCTAATGTATATTTTAAATGAACTGGAACATGGTTGGAGAAGGCAGACATAATGATGTCCTCGCCATGTGGGCACTCCCTGACAAATTCTGATGGCCAGTCCTGTTCTGCTTGAAGTATATCATAACCCTTTGAAAGATGCTCCCAAAAGAGTGCTTTCACTTTTCTTGGTATGTCTCCCTCCATCCAGAGTGTTATTTCATATAACCTATGTGGAGAACTAACCCTGGTGTCTACAGTCTCAACTTGTATTTCTTCATTCAAGTCCACTGTCTCCAGAAGTCCCTTCAGGTTCTGGCGAGCTATTGTAACTTCTGCTGCACTGTTCAGCATGGTCTGGGCCCATTCTCCGTTCTTGAGTTGGGTTCTCAGTATTCTCTGCATCTCTGATCTTCAGACCTGCTAACTTTTTCTTGGAGAATTGAAGTTTTGCTTTATTTTTCTGAACGTGTTGATCGTCTTTGGACTTCACGCGTTCTTCCTTGTTTTCTGACCGTCCTCTTCTTTCGGATGTCTGTGACGATATCTGAAAGGTACGAGAGGGACGTATATAATTATCTTGATATCTGTCAGGTTTTCTCAAATTATCCCTATTCCTGAGGTTGCACCTCCTTTCAGAGGGCTCCTTCTGTGGAGGAGACCTGCCTTGGGAATGAGAACGCTTCTCTTTGGAATTCTGTTTTCCCACTTCTTTTTAGAAGAGGTAGGAGTGCTTTTAGAAAAGACCTTATCAGGACTTTCTGACAGTTGTGGTTTTACTGGTTTCCCTCCCAGGCTGTCTCTGCCTAATTCCTCATAGGATTTTTCAATTATTCTGGCTAGCTCTTGAGGTTGTTCTGTTACATCAAATTCCCTTAGTTTCTGGCGGATCGCCACTGATGCTGCTTCTCCATTAATATTAGATAATATTATTCTTGACACCTGGTCGAAATTTTTAAGTAACTTCATACCTAAATTCAGAGCAGGCTCTGCCCCGTATTCATTTTGAATCTGTTTCAGGACATCAGGTATTACCGCCATTGACAGAACACCATGTGTTTTTGTGTAGATAGCAGCAAAGACTGTGCCCCAAGAGGTGCAGTCTTCCAGATGTGGTGTGATCCCCATTAGTAAACAAATTGTTAAAATTCTGTGTTTTTCAAAAGGGGTAGTATTAGGAAATACTGCTTCGATTTGAGTAATTTTTTTAGCTAACCAGAATGGAATTTGTTCGCGTTTTGCGGGTAATTTACCCATGACTGAGTGTAAGGTCTGTGGAGTAATTTTTAAAGTATTACCCTGATGAGGGGCGGGATTTTGAATTGTGAATGGCTGTTGGACTGTGAAAGTCCACATGACATATTGAACCAATTGTCTATAAATCTTGATTAACTCGAGTTGAGCAAGTAAATCTACGTCTGACATAGTTTCAATGTCAGGATGAGGTGTATAGCCGGCTAAAATCGGCCATGTTACTCCTGGTCTACCTAGTGGACCGAGCCTGGTAATGTGATTGTAATGTTTTAGGGCGCCTTTAAACCAGAGCTCATGCTCCTGGTATGTGAGTGGAATTTCAATATCCTCGAAAAGAATATATTCCTCAGGTGGTTCATCTTCTTTGGAGAAGTGAAACACATGTGTTACTGGATATGATTCTGGGAATACTATCCATGAATAGAATACCTCTGTCTGGTGAGATTCATGTGCCTCTATCACGAAAACTGCTCTACCACCTCTTGGTGTCAGACCATGTTTTATAAGTTTTAGAGTGATGGCTCTCCTTAAATTTGGTGGGATGTGTATAACACCTACCTCGTCTTCATTAAGACCTGTAAGGTCAGCCGCAGCTTGACCGTTGTTGACGATAGGATCGTCATTCTCCGACATTGTTGAATGAAAGTTACAGAGCAAGTTTCAAGGAAACAAAGATAAGGTGCACAATATTTTGGAACACTGTATCCTTCAACGTTGAACAAAACCAAACAGCTAATACATAGGACTTTCGTCCTACTCAGCTATGGCGGATATTATCCCTACCCACTCCAGACGTCTTATGGAGTTTTATGAGTAGAGGGTCTCTGACAATAGCACGACTGAGTTACTTCAGTATCTAGTGTTAAATTAGTGCCTTATTACCAAACCGTTGGGCGCCATGTAGTGTAGTTCCTATATCCCTGATAGGCTCTGCACATTGGAATAACATACACTATAGATTTGACATAGGACTAGGGTCAGTATGTCTATCGAGTATATTAAACTTAATTACTTGTGTGTGCCAGCTAACTCAGAGGTCACTAGAAACTTCTGGGATATACAAGAAGGGATTTGTCTCTGACAACCGCATAAACATGACAACTTTGTTTCCTTTTAGAATCAGAACAGTCTCAGAATCGTGGAAACAATAGATAACAGTTTCACTCAGTCAATCGTGCATGCTTCGTTTCTACAGAGTTGCACAGAAATAGAGAGACGGGTGTTTCAATAAAAGGGTTTATTGAACAGTCTTATTTCTCATGCAAGAGATATGAATTGCTACAATCATAAGACAGACAGCGAAGTACAATATGTACGAGGTTAGCAGTAAGATAAAATAATACTGCAATAGAATGGTTTGTAGCTATGACATATATTAATCAAAATACACACATAAATAACATAAGCTAAAATTGTGATACTCATCTGATGCTTCTAAATTGTTCTACCCCAGTGTACCTAACTTAAGTGCAGTAAGAGGTTTGAAGTAGGTGCCATTTCTAAAGTATAGCTAGCTATATTTTAGTTTAGCCAAGAGTTGCCAAAAGTTTCTCTAAGTTCTAGTCAGCTCCATACCTTAGAATGAGAGAGGTTTGAATCTCTTTTCTGGACTTGATTTTCTAACCCCCTGCAAGGGAAGTCAGAGAGCACTGGTGCTGGATTCTCTGCGAGGAGGATGGCAGCGTCAGGTCAGTACATCAGGCTGAAACTCAATCTCCTTCCGAACTTGCCGTGGCAAACCGCGTAGTCTAGGTTGGATCGAATCCTCCTGGAACCGCAATTTGCCTGGGCAAGTGCTGGTATATTTATACCTTGAAGGTGTCTAGGAATGCCAGTATTGACGTAAAAGTCGGGCAGAGGAACGTCATGAATGAACCCCTAAGGAATAGATGTTCATGCATACTTAATGAGTTTTAGGAGAAATCAATATTCAAGCTGAGGGAAATTCCTAAAGGCTTAAGGGTCTGGTTTTCCAAGAATTCGTTGTGACGTGGATGGACGGATGAAGGTGGCCGTGCCTGTATTTGGTTTGTATGGACAATGTCTAAATAAGGGACGGATTTCTATGTCCAAATAAGGACAATGTGAATTGTACCTATATAAGTGCTTAAATCGGGAAACCTATATACAGATTCTAAATCTGCACACAACAGGGTATCTCGTAAAGAGAGAGCTGCGGTATATTTCTAGTGTTTGCTTGCAGAGATACAACAGCGACCTGGCTCACAGATGAAGAACTACGAGCCGACCTGCAGTTTGTAAAGGGACAGCTGCGAGCCGGCGGGCTGGCTCGTAGAGGAAGACCTGCGAGCCGACTGACTGGCTCGTAGACAAACAGCTGTGGTCCGTCGCCTCAAACAGAGAGAGCTGCGGGCCGGCTCGCACAGAAACACCTGCGGGCCAGCTCGCACAGAAACACCTGTGAGCCAACTACTATAGGGAAAGGTGCGGGACGTCGACTTGCAAAGGCATATGTGCGGGACAGTGATGTGGAGAGAGGAAGCGTAAAGGGGGTATTTCCTAGAAAAGCAGCTGCGCTATGTTTCCAGTATTTACTTCAGAGGTACAACTGCGAGCTGGCTCGCAGAGAATGAGCTGCGAGTCCACAGTACTTCGCAGAGGGACACCTACGAACCAGTGGGCTGGCTCGTACAGGAACACCTGAGAGCCCACTAGCTGTCTCATACAGAGAGAGCTGCGACCTGGCTCACAGAGGAACAGTTGCGAGTCGGCCGGATGGTTCGTAGAGGAAGACCTGCGAGCCGACTGCCAGGCTTGTGGAGGGAGAGCTGCCGACCAGCTCACAGACGAATAGTAGTGGGCCGGTGAGCTGGCACGTAGGGAAACACCTGCGAACGGACTGGCTGACTTGTAGAGGGAGACCTGAGGGCTGGATCAAAAAGGAACAGCTATGGGCCGACTAGTGAAGGAACAGTTGCAGACCGTCCACTTATAAAGGGATAGGTGCGGGACGGTAATGTTGGGAGAGGGTATCTGAAGTGGGTATCTTGTACAGAGACAGCTACGATATATTTCTAGCATTCGCTTGCAGAGACCTGACAATGACCTGACTCACAGACCAACAACTGCTGGCCGACCAGTACTTTGCAGAGGCACAACTGGAAGCCGGTGGGCTTGCTCGTACAGGAAGACCTGCGAGCCGACTGGCTGGCTCGTAGACAGACAGCTGCGGGCCGGCTCGCACAGGAGCAGCCGGGGGCCAACTAGAATAGGGAGAGGTGCGGGCCATCGACTTGTAAAGGGATAGGTGCTGGACGGTGATGTGGGGAGAGGGAACGTGAAGTAGCTATCTCGTAGAGAGAGAGCTGCTGTATATTTCCAGTGTTGGCTAGCAGATGTACAACTGCGGGCCCGAGGACTCACAGAGGGACAGCTTATTCCGAAAACCATGTAATCTTTTAAACATATGTCACTTCCCTTTTGTACCATTCAAACTCATTACGACCTTCTCTGTACACTACAGATCCCACCAATACCCCAATAAAGGTATATGTGCTATTTTTATACTGGATAAAGCTCTAATATTTAATTTTTTTAAACACTACTGTTGGGTACACAAAATGGAGAATGTGAGATGACGAGAGTACACAGAAGTGTAATTCCTAAACTTTTATTCTACAATGTATTTAATATACGTATATTCAGAGCTTTGAGTGGGATAAAAAAATTGCGGATATCTGAAAGGCGCACCAGTGTACAGCACAGCTAAGACCCGACCCACTTAAAAGCCTGCGTATATTTAGCACAGAAACACAACCTAACAATTTTCATCACTTATAATCAGAGTTACTTTACTAGTGTGAACAAACCGTACAGAAAATGTATTAAAACATTTTTTTTCTTTTTTATCTCACACATTTATAAAATATCGCTTCTAAAGAAACGCCCCTTTCCACCTTTATTTCATAACAGCGAGCAACAAATAATTCCTTTAGCAGCATCTAGTCACTAAACACTAACACGGTGCAGTATACCCAAGTGTAAAGCACAAACAGTATTTAGATTATATCTTAAAGCATCATCAAATTATTCTGACCATACATACATAGAGAAAGCAACATGTATGTTTACTTTCTCCATTTACTCTCCATGTAATCTATGCACATTATGAACAGGTTCGAAGTATAACACCTATCTTCACTTATATTCAAATATACCTCACAGTGTAAAATATAACATTACAACCTATGCATATGTATTGTTTCCAACATAGTACAGTGCAGTTTTATACCATTAAAACTGATTGCAACATTCTCTATCTACTACAAACCCTACCAATATGTGAATGAACTTAGAACTCCTATTTTTATAATACAAAGCTATATTAGACTTTTTTAATTAACAGTACCTCTGGGGGCACAAAATAGTACTGGGAGCTAGACAGAGCAAATAAAGGTATAATTCCCAAACTTTTTATGTATCGTCCCTTTACTATACCTATATTAACAGCTTTAACTGGGATTATATATTTGGCAACCGTCTCAAACGGGTGACGGAGCTCAGTACCGACAAGACCCGGACTACTTAAAGGCCTACGTATATTTAGCAGACAAACACACCCTGACAATTACCTTCACTAATAATCACATTTACTTTAGCATTGTCAACAAAATCATGCAGAAAATATACATAAAACATTTTCATTTGTTTTTTATCTCTCATATTTATAAAAAATGTCTTCTGAAGAAACGCTCCTCAACAACCTGCATTTCATAACAACATCAAAATCCAAAGCCTCCCAGTAACACACCAGTCTTAACTGATATTGAAATCTACCTCTTTATGTCAAAAGTTAGACCACAAATTGGCCACATAACATTTCTGGTTTTTGTTCCATCTCTGTTAAGTTAATAACATATACATTTTCTACTATAACCCCTTCCCCACTATTTCCAGACTAAGAATAATTTGGAAATGTGTGGCATTCTGTTTATCTCATCGCAACACATGTACAAATCCAAATAAACGCTACATATAATTTTCAAACCTATACAGTCTTTTACGGAAGATAAGTTAACATTTTTTTATCTGAAAAACTCCTCAACATATATAAAGTAATTCTTTAACAATTAGTCATACTTTATACATGTTTTAGAACCATTGTGAAACACCACACTTCACTAACACTGTTACTTAGAAATAAAGAAAATACTTTCAAAGTTATAAATAACGCCTCAAATATTAACCACTACTACACAACACATAACACACCTTAATTTCTAACTTACATTCATAGTTGGTATGCAGATTCCAAATGTCACAAACATATGCAATTCTTTCTTTGTCACACAGTACATATAATGCACTACTCTTGTCAAGAATGGAACCAGTAATGGCACAATTTCCCTGTTGCTCCACACATAAATACATGTAAAGACCAAATCAGAATAGTTCCTTGATTTTTTTCAAATTGCAAAACTTCTCTCTATTGGTTATTTTTGAACTTCCCATATAATCATTTTTTTTTTTTAAATCTAAGGACACATACAGGTGAGAAGTTCAACGTATTCTATCAACACTTTCTAGAACATTCTACGGCACGGGAAGGTTAAAAGTTCATCATTTTTTTAAACCTAACAATATTTTTTTGCAACATTTTCTCGAACATTTAACGGCACGTGCAGGTTAAAAGTTCACCATTGCTTCAAGTTCAAACAGTGCTTTCCATATACAAGTAGCAGGTGTGGTTGAACTGAGCAAATTTTATCCTATTATATGAACTCCACGTTCAAACTCCTTTTTATTAACCAATGACAAAGATGCTTTTCCACAAACTAATGTGCACCCTACTTTTTTTTAAAACAATGCTTTTCATCTCCCAATCAGTTATCGTTTTGAATGAGGAAAAAAAGTAGTTCCCCATCTTTAAACATATCTCTTATTGTACAAATGGACTGCATGAGCTACAGACATCTATCCATACTTCCCAGCCATACTTTCAATATGCTAGTGTGGATCTTAGGACATAGCTATGTTTTCTGGTGCAAGAGGTATGCAGAACAGAGACATATTGACTTAGACCTAGGTTTACAAAATGTGGACATTAAATGGTTTGGACAGAGAGGATGGAAGTGGCACCAATTGTTGCCTTTAGTTAAAACCTATTTGCATCTCTAACACCCTGACCTCATGATTGTGCACTGTGGTGGAAATTACCTAGGCACATTGACTGGTGTAGGTTTGGAAATGCTAATGAAGGACACCTTTCGACAATTGATGTTGCTTTTGCCTCAAACTGTCTTTGTATATTCCAATATATGCCAAAGACAGAAGTGGAAATGGTCAAACCAATTTTGTCCTCAAATTGAAAAATCTAGGAAGAATGTCAACAAAGCTGTGTCTGCATACCTCAGAGACCATAGAATGTGGTCGATCTACATCAACAACATACGGTTTGATATGGCTGATATCTACAGAAGTGATGGAGTACACTTCACAGATCAGGGAAATTGAGTTTTACTGAATAACCTGAACCTGTGCATCCGCACTTATATACAGCTAATAAAGAAAAGGGCTCTTTTTAGAGCTGCCTTATATTCCCAATATCTGTTTACAGAGTGACAGCTGTGATCCGGCCAGCACCGGGAGACCTGCGGGCCATCGGGCAGGCTCGCAGAGGGAGAGCTGCGGCCCGTGGGCTCGGCTCACACAGGGAGAGCTACGGGCCGTCGGCTCGCAAATGCACACCAACGTGCTGGCTCGCAGAGGGAGAGCTCGAGTCTAACTCACAACGGGACACCAACGGGCCAACGGCCCTGCTAGCAGAGACACACCTATCACCTAACGGACTGGCTCGCACATGTACAGCTAGGCACACGACGGCTCGCAGACGCAGACCTGCGAGCCGACGGACTGCCACTGTTTTATGCTTTAGGGTAGTACAGTGGTGTTTGTGTACTGTAGGGGGTTGTGCTGTGGGTACTGTTTTAGGCTTTAGAGTAGTGCAGTGTGTTTGTGTAGTGTTTGGAGGTTTGTGCTGAGAGTAGTGTTTTAGGGTATAGAGTAGCACAGTGGTGTTTGTGTAGTGTAGGACGTCATGCTGAGAGTAGTGTTTTATGATTTAGGGTAGCACAGTGGTGTTTGTGTAGTGTAGGGGGTCATGCTGGGGTAGTGATTTAGGGTGTAGGGTAGTACAGTGGTGTTTGGGTAGTGTAGGGGGTCGTGGTGGGGGTAGTATTTTAGGCTTTAGAGTAGTGCAGTGTGTTTGTGTAGTGTTTGGAAGTTTGTGCTGAGAGTAGTGTTTTAGGGTTTAGAGTAGCACAGTGGTGTTTGTGTAGTGTAGGACGTCATGCTGAGAGTAGTGTTTTACGATTTAGGGTAGCACAGTGGTGTTTGTGTAGTGTAGGGGGTCATGCTGGGGTAGTGATTTAGGGTGTAGGGTAGTACAGTGGTGTTTGGGTAGTGTAAGGGGTCGTGGTGGGGGTAGTATTTTAGGGTTTAAGGTAGTGCAGTGGTGTTTTTGTAGTGTAGGGGTCCTGCTGGGGAAGTGTTTTAGAGTTTATGACAATGCTATAGTGTTTGGGTAGTGTAAGGGGACATGCTGGTTGTAGTGTTTTAGGGTTTACAGCAATTCAGTCATGTTTGTGCAGTATAGGGGGTCTTGCTGAGAGTAGTGTTTTAGGATTTAGGGTAGCACAGTGGTGTTTGTGTAGTTTAGGAAGACAAGCAGGGAGTACTGTTTTAGGATTTAGAGTAGTGCAGTGGTGTTTGTGTAGTGTTTGGGGATTCATCCTGGGGGTAGCGTTTTAGGGTTTAAGGTAGTGCAGTGGTGTTTGGGTAGTGTAAGAATCGTGCTGAGGTAGTGTTTTAGAGTTTACGACAATGCAGTGGTGTTTCAGTACTGTACGGGTCCTGCTGGGGATAGTGTTTTAGGGTTTAGGGTACTGCAGTGGTGTTTGCGTAGTGTAGGGGGTCCTGCTAGGAGTAGAGTTTTAGGGTTTACGACAATGCAGTGGTGTTTGGGTACTGTAGGAGATCGTGCTGGGGGTAGTGTTTTAGAGTTTACAACAGTGCAGTGGTGTTTGCGTAGTGTAGGAGATCGTGCTGGGGTAGTGTTTTAGAGTTTATGACACTGCAGTGGTGTTTGGGTAGTGTAGGAGATCATGCTGGGGTAGTGTTTTAGAGTTTACAACAGTGCAGTGGTGTTTGGGTAGTCTTTGGGTAGTATAGGGGATCGTACCGACAGACTAACTCACAGAGCTCCCAGCCGACGGACGGGCTTCTAAAGGCATAGCCGCGACATTGTGATATGAGGAGAGGCAGCGTGAAAGGCATATCTCACACAGACACAGATGCCAGTGTTGCCTCGCAGAGGTAAAACTACGAACCTGATGGCTTCTACACGGAGAGATGCGAGCTGACGGAGTAAATCACAAAATGGCTGCCAACACTTCCTGGTTTCAACTGTTCACAGCCAATGAGCCACAAGCTCGTGCTCGTAACCCCTCAGCCAATCAGATGTCAGAATTTTCAAATATCGATATCGTAAAATTTGATATTTCTCAAAAACTACTAAATGGATTTGCACCATTTAAACAAAAGCGTGCTTTCTGGACCATCACCTTTCTCCCTGCCAAATTTGACGTAATTCCGTTCAGCAGTTTCACCTGCAGTCTTCTGTAAAGTTTCGTATGGAAATTGCATGGAGAAAACACGTTTTGGGACCCCCTTTTTTCTCAGTCCCTCCTACACCATTCACCCTCAAACTTTCAATATAGGAGCTAATCAAAAAAGAGAGAAACTTTTTGGATAATTTCATAAAGATTCGTCAAACGATGCCAAAGTTATAAGCACATAGAGGGCTCTAGGAGGGGGGCCGCGCAACCACCCTCCCAACATGAGTGACCCCAGTGGGCCCCCGCAATCCCTGCGAGCCCCTGCTATTATTTTTTAAGAAATGCCCCCGGAACTTAGCTAACACAAGGGCCTCATTAAATCAAAACACGGGAACACGCGACCCCAGCGCAAATTGCGCCATTTTTTTTTTTTGTTATGATTTTTTGGGCCCTGGGGGTCCTTCTGTGACCTCCTGAGCAGGCCTAGGGGGTCAGGGTTTTTCTACCCTGCCCCCTTCTCTTGTTGTATACCTTTGTTTCTCCGTTTTCGGGTGACTCGCTTCCACCGATCCACAAGATGGCTGCCAACACTTCCTGGTTTGGCCTACTAGCAGCCAATCAGAGTGAAGCTTGCACACGCGACTTAGGCTCCGCCCAGATATCGAAACTTATTTTTCTAATTTCTCAGCAACTACTGTACGGATTTACACCATTTAAAAAATAGGTTGCTTTCCGATCCAAGCACTACCTTTCTGCCAAATTTTGGGTAATTCCATTCAGTAGTTTCGGCTGTAGCGTTGCACAAAGTTTCCAATGGGAAAACGATTTTTTGACTCTTATTTTTTGAATTTCTCAAAAACTACTGAACGGATTTACACCATCTTTAAAAAAAAGGTCGCTTTTTGAACCAAGCTCTACCTTTTTGTCAAATTTGAGGTAATTCTGTTCAGCAGTTCAGGCTGTAGCTCATCGCAAAATTTCCTATGGAAATTAACATGGAGAAAACTAGTTTTGGGACCCCCATTTTTTCTCAGCCCCTGCTTAACGAATCACCCCCAAACTTTCAGGATAGGAGCTGACCTGGATAGACTTTTTGGGGGGAGAATTTCAGAAAGATTTGTCAAATGACGGCAAAGTTATAAGCAAATCAAAAAATGTTTTCCTATGGAAACTAGGTTCTAACTATAACTACCTACTGGCGACTGCCGGTAGGTAATATATATATGTAGAAAGAGCCTTAAATTTGAATATCAAAGAATGAGACTGGAAAGAAGAATTAGAGAGAGAGAGAGAGAGAGAGAGAGAGAGAGAGAGAGAGAGAGAGAGAGAGAGTGTGTGTGTGTGTGTGTGTGTGTGTGTGCGGGTGTGTGTGTGTGTGTGTGCGTGTGTGTGTGCGCGCGCGCGTGCGTGTGTCTGTGTGTGTGTGTATGTGTGGTGTGTGTGGAGAGGAAGAGGCTGGTTAAGTAGCACTGGGATTTAAGGACATCTTATAGTCAGGGCCACTGGAATTATGCAATTGTGCTGCGATTTTCACATAATTTGTTTCTAGCTCCAACGGTTCAAAAGTTACTAACACTGCGGTGACATGTCACCACGCCATGAAGGCCCTTTGCAAAGCTGGACTGGTCCTCTTTCTGTTGCTTAGTTCTATATTTGGATGTTAAACTGGTACTAATGAGGTGCAATCAATGCCCAGAAAGTGTTACAAGTTTAAAAATGAATAAATAAAGAAGTAATAATTTTCTACTGTGCTGCATTATACAGCACCATTTGGCTTTACTTGCCACAACATTTACTTAACCCAGACGCATAATTTGGTCCTCTCCTGCTGCATAATTCCAGTGGCCCTGCTTATAGTACCATCAGTGTACTGTGTGCTGGGCTCCCCTCTTTCATTCACACAGCACAGCACACCCTTGCTTCCTTTACAAGGTGAACTAAGACATCTATCTAAGAGAAGGCTCGCAGGCGGTGGAGAGTGGCATATTTCCTCTTAAGTGGATTGTTCACAGCTGAGGCACCAGATATCAAGATGGAGATAACATGGCTGCACAAAGCGGGTTAGTACAGATTAAAGAAAAGCTTTTGTAAATGTAGCTGAAGGGACAAACACAACAAGAGATAAGAGACACGATTATAGACCGGCGGCAAGTGCCAGGGCGTCCATTAGAAACAGCGTAAATGCATTTACTCCTCCACGGTTGGTACCGGGGCCTCCAGCAGCAGCCTTCGCACACTCCAGGAGACGGGGAAACAGACATGGAACAGGAAATAGACACACATGGAGCAGGTGCACCATGGGGGACTGGTGCAGCCCTGCATGCAGCTGTTTGTCAGAAGTGCTTCAGTGAATAAGTCTTTTTTACTCTGTGGAGTATAAATGTTGGACCACTCATGGGAGTTTTACATCTAGTGCCCTCTGCAGGCAGATGCCTGACATCCTGGTAATTCCATAGAGGTTCTCAATAGGACCTTATCGCCACCCAGCGGTTGTGACATGCCAGTACAGACTGCCTGGCAAAGGGCAAGAATGATGTCACAAGTGACATGAGTGAAGAAGCTATGTGGATTAGATAAAACTGTATGTGACATTCCATCCTCCCTGAGTGGTTGTTGAGTCACCGTGCGGCGCCTGAGTGATGCTCCGGGGGCTCATATTACCAATTCATATCTATGAAGCTATGCAAAGGCACTGTGCGTGGTGTTGAATGGCCTCATAGACATGGAGTAAGGCAAGGCGGCGCAAATCACTGTGTTGCCTTCTGCATGCGGGAGGCGTTCCATTGGCACTGCAGTGGGTTTTCCCACGCACCACCCATGAATTTTAATACAGCCACAGATTTGCAAAATCATGTAAACCTGGGGAAGCGCCAAATCCTCACGCCTCCATAGGTTAGGTGTAACGAGGAGACATATCTTTATTTCTCCTCATTCTTTACCCTTTTTGTGTATGTGCTGCATTCTACAGCATACATGGAAAGAGGAAAACGCCTCTTACGATTGTTTTGGGGCAGGAAGGTGACCCTCCCTGCACAAAAGCAATCCTGCCGGCAACACAGGCCCTCTTGCACCATGGTGCAAGGGTGCCTGCATTGGCGCAAGGCTGCAGAAACAGCGCCAGTGCAGGGAGAAGGACAGGAGTGCATGATATTGCAAAAACACAGTGCATTCCTGCCTTTTCACTTTGGTGTAGGGCAGCACAGCAAGCTGACCTGCTGCGCTACCCTACGCCAAATACCAGTAAATAAGGCCCTGAGTGTCTCAGGTAGTAGGATGTGATAGGTCAGAAGGTCTGTCAATACCTGGTATGCTATGTTACGGCCATCCTACAGGATAGCTTTGTCTGAGTGTTACCTTTAACCTCTCTAGGAATACTGTTACATTGCCCATTTTTAGTCATCACCCAGGGGGCCATGGGTAAGCCACTAGCTAATTTGGTAGCTTAATTTGGTAACTCTGTCCCAATTGCACATATTTCCTACTAAATTCCATGCTCCAGGGAGATATCTGGGGCAACCCCCTACATCTGCCTAATTGCAGCAACTTGGGGAGTAGCCTTAATGTGGATTTCTGTGCACATGTATGTGGAATCGGTCCTGGAGACATTCTCCTCAACGCCAGAGCAGCCCTGAGAAAGACCATGGGGTTGCTGCCTATTTCCACGACCTGCTATTACTGAGGTTTTGGAGTTGCTAGATCTGGCAGGGTGGTATTGGGCAGGGTTGTGCTCAACTGTTCTGTGACCACCTCACCTTCCGGGCCTGTTTACTGCAGGGAGAGCGCATCGCCATTTTAAGTTGTGACTGGGGCGAACCAGACAACACTCAGGTGATAAAACCTGCTGCCCTCTGGACTGTTGGTGAGGCAGAAGGAAGAGCACCTTAGATTTGAATACCTGATTTTGCAGCACTGGTGGTCCCACGGAGGCACCCACATTTTCAATTCTTCAGCATCACTGGGGCCCTCAGCTTGATGCATGCCTGGCCCGGTGTGCCTCTTACAGAGTATGGTGTTTGGACCTAGCAGGCTGAAATATATAATCCACGTTACTTGTAGAATTGTAATGAAAGGGTAATTGGCTGAATGGGATAAAGAGATGTACCGAACAGAAGTCGGAAATGAACCGTGCTTGACCCTTGTGTTTTCCAGACTGGTAATCATCTGCTGCAGGCACTGTGGAACTACTGGTCGCAGAAGGGCCTGGGATATGAGCCTCTGAGGCCTTGAGCCTGCTTGCTGTGACTGCCCTGGGTAGGACCTGGCTAAACCCCTCCTGCCTCTCTAGGCACTCATTTATTTTACTCTGTTCTTTAGAGATAGGGTAATATATGAAGCTCATTGGTCCAAGTGGACGGGGTCCTGGTTGCCTCATATTGGTGGGGTACTGGAAGATCAATGCCTGTACAGTCTCTGAAAAGTCTTGCTGGTTACTGCGACTGGATCACAGTTGCATCACTGAAATGCGTTTGGCTCTGTTGTCATGCGGAAAGCAGACCATAGACAGTCAAAGTTACCCTTTCAAAGCAAAAAAGGAGCCCCTGACGTATAGTTACCCCAGCACTATGCAAGATCGTTTGCGATAGCTCCTGGTTGATCAACACCAAAACTGATTTACTTACTTTGTGACTATATGACAGCAGACTGGAGGTAGTGGAGTAGAAGATCTCTGCCCTCACCAAACTACAGCCCTGGAACCACACAAAAAACCATAGCTGTGGTCAAGGTGAAAAATGAAGACCTTGAGGCAAGATCCAGGTGCAGAAATCTCTGAATGACTGGAATTCCTGAGTCTGCATTGATAGTATGAGTTGAACTTTTGGCTGAAACAATGTTAGTTGAATTGTTTGATAGAGAGCAAGTTTCCAGTTTTTTTATCATGGAGCATGGGCACACGGGACTATGCCCAATACCTCCTCCTAGTGCTAATCCTGATTAAGTAATTGCAAAACTGCTGAGCTATCACGACCAGGAGTAGAGTATACGTCTACCTAGGTGATCCGAATCCACTGTAATAAACTTTGCATCTTTCCAAATTCCTATCGTGCGGGGGCGGTACAAGCAGCCAGATGTGCCTTTAAAGTGGGCAAGAAGAAGTTAATTGAAACTGAAATAGAATGTACTACGCTCCATCTTGCTAAACCTAAACCTAAAGCTGATTTAGACAGCCAATCCTTCTTTTTCTTCAGTCCTGCAGATGTATTATTGAGAAGCTTGTTCCCACACAGAAGCTTAATCTTGTGATAGGCTTGGGGTCTTCATCCTCGATCAGGCCTATTACAATGACATTTCTGATACAGTTGCAGCCATGCTACTTGTCAAAAATTGTCCTAAAGACATTTAGGGCCCAGTGCGATCTTATTTAAACAGCCAGTACTGGCATCTGGAACCAATCTGATTCTTTCTCGCTAGTTATTAGAGATGTATTGTTGAGTGGTTCCGCCTGATCGTCTGATTCCATACTTTTTAGGCACAACATACTTGTTGTCATGTCTCTTAAGAGGCTGGGATGAGTTGGTTGTGGTGAATTATTGATGCCCTGTGTTCATGGACCTGCATATCCAGTTCACTGCCTTCATGTCACTGTTTATCTGTTTCCAGAACTATGTATATAGCATCTTGTTCCCCTTCTTGCAAGTGGTTTGAAATATGCTTAGTGTACTGTGTTACTTGGAATAGATACAAATAAAGTTATTACTGTTTATTTAAAGGTCCTCACCGAGTCTTGGTGGGTTCAGCATCCTCCCTTTTAGGTTAGTGAACAATGTATCCCCTGCATCCCCTATCAAGGTGCAGAGGGTGAGAGTCTGTTACTGTTCCTAGTTTGATTTGCAGAATTGGGCCGTTTGAGACTGCAAATACGTCTTTTTGAATGTACAAACTCTTTTTTTGCTTTTTGGTAACGTATTACCGAATTGCAAAATGGGTTAGAGATTCAATATGAGGAAGGGTCATGTTACGGGTGTCCCTTCTTAATAGCTACTCGAAGTGGTATGTAAGAATATTTTGCGACTGAAATTTAGTTGCAAAGCATTTGCATTTTACTAACAACTTGAAATTGGTGGTAACCCCTTCCCCTTTGTGAAAGTATGCAAAATCGTTTTCAAGAGAAAACAGTGTTCCCATGGACCACTGCCTACTCTTAAAAAATGAAAAGAATACTTTTCATTTTTGTTTTTAGATCGTATCCCCTTACCTTTAAGGAAAATGGCTGCATTTAAAAAATAAAATCTTTCTTTATTTAAAAGCAAACACAGACAGGGTAATCTGCCGTCCCCAGCAGGTCACTATCCCTGTGTTTTTAGCGATTCCCAATGCCATCTGCCTCATGAATATTAATGAGGTAGGTCAATTGCCTCTCACTGGAAATTGCAAGCAGGGTAATAAACTCTGTTGTACAAAGCTGTTTGCGATTTCCTAATGTGGAAATTTAGCTTACAAACTGAACATTATCTGCGCCATCTTGCCTCTCCTCAGCGCCACGCACAGCGAATGCACGGCCGCCATTTTAGGCACCCCACTCTCTCCCCACTCATTGTCAATCGCCAGCGCGGTCCCCTTGGCGCTGCGAGCATCCCCCGCGCGCTGGCCACCCCCGCTCTCTCATACAGGCCATAAACCCTCTCTTTCTGCGCGACCCTGCTACGGAACCACTTCCGACCGACAACCCATACATGGTCATGCCTCTCCTTTGATAACCCCCTTCCTCTGCGCCCCATTGTCTGAACTGGTCCCAGGCCATCACCTAGCCCTGCGGATGCAGTTTATTGCCCCTACTGTAAGGGAAACACCCCACATCAAAGGGATTACAGTAGATCAAAGCCCCTACTCCCTGAGACCCGACCGGTCACACACCCCCCAGGAATTGGCGGAATACCCTGCTGCGCAATAGCCATCTCCTACTGTGGGTGGGGTGGGAACTTCTACTGTATCTATGTGTGGGATCGAATCTGAACCGGGGCTTCAGGGGATATTCCCCCCGTACATCAAGGGAATCTCAAGAATGTACTATGTGTAATAAAGCAATAAACCAGTGTATAAGAGACCAGGTCTCAGAGATGCAGTTAGAGCACCTCGTGACGATACCTTGCTGTCTGATCTGATGTGTTCTGCTCCGACGGAATAAAACTTTGTTTCCTGCCTTCCAGTCTCCGGCGCCTGCCTCTTTTATTGGTAAATTATTGAGTGGTATGAGAGGCGATTACCGCCGGGCAAATACTTGAAAGGTTATCGACTGAAACTGCCGCTACCATTTAACAATTGGCGTCCCAAACGTGGGGCCCATCAGCGACACGTGGATCCAGTGGGAGAGGTCCCGACGACAGAGTGAACGACTGCAACGATCGGGAGAGCTCCTGCCCAATAGACCCTCGTCTGGTAGCCGATCATCCGAACTTCACTGGTTCCGAGCAGACCTCTCTCGAGTGATCTACGGTCCTGACTGGGAACCATCAGGAGTGCCGCGGCAAATACGGAGAGTAGAGGACGATCGGGCGCTGGAGGCGGAAGACGAGAAACTGTCCACGCGGTCCGGGTAAGGTCGTGATACACGACAAATTGAGAAATAATTGATTGATTGTTTGATGCTTTGGAAATACTAGTATTGCTCATTGATTGTTCTTTTTGAGATATTCGCTGTCTACAAACGGGGAGGAGTAGAAATACTCTCTCTCTCTCTCCCTTTGCAGATAGTGAAGGGTAGGTAACGCAGACTTTTGTCCCCGTTGAAACCCGTCGTGCCTATCTTTATCTCCCCATTGATTGATTGTCCGAACATTGATTGTTTTGAAGAATAGTGCTTTTTGAGATATTCTCTGTTTGCAAATAACGTAGAATAGGAATATTCTGTCTAGTCTTTGCAAATAGTGAAGGGTAGGTAACGCAGACTTTTGTCCCCGTTGAAACCCGTCGTGCCTATCTTTATCTCCCCATTGATTGATTGATTGATTGTCCGAACACTAGTTGTTCGATATTGGTTCTTTGGAGGTATTCTCTGCTTACAAATAACGAAGAATAGAGATATTCTGTCTAGTCTTTGCAAGCAGTGAAAAGATAGGTAGTGCTGACTTTTGTCCCCGTTGAAACCCGTCATGCCTATCTTCTCCCCACTGATTGGTAGTTGGTTCTGCCCGGACCGCTTATTAGAGGTGAACCACCCGGCTCCACTGGAAGGCACCCCTAATAAGGACATGTTCACTAAATATGGACTAGTCGCCGTAGCTTATAGCAAGCTGTGGCATAAATATACCAAGAAGGACCCCGAAAGTCAGTGGCCACTGATGGGATCCTTCGACGACCATAAGATAGAAGCGCTAGAAATAGCTCTGCGTAGCAACAAGACGACGCCTACTATGCTTGACAGTATCGGCATGTGGCGCAAAGAAGCGACGCAACGGAAAAAGAGGGAAGAAGTAAAAGCAGAAAAGGAATTACTAAAGGCAGCTCACCTTGCCGCTAGAAAGTTAGAAGAAGACATAAAGGAGAGAAGGGAAACTAAACTAAGACAGGAGCCCGAAACCTCAGGCCAGTACGCTGTTAGGACCCCTTCTTTGCTCTACCCTGAGTTGTCCTCCAAGCAGCGAACGAATGACGAGTTACTGTTAGGTCCCCCGATCATTTACATGCCCCCTCCGTATGCACCCTCCCAATCAATAGTGCAACACCCACAACCCCCGAACACGAGCGAAAGCAGTACAGGGGCCTCGGCCCTCACGGCCTCCGCGCCGGCTGAGCCTCTTGTGCCGAACCCAACGTCGACTACAACGCTAGACGACCATGAGATAGGAAAGAAAGAGTCCACCAGAATGAATCGATTAACTAAGGATGAACGAGCAGGAATTGAAAAGATAGTAGGGACGCTGGTGGAACGAAAAGAAAGTGAGGAGTATATAACAGACGTGTATAACTCGTACGCCGACAGCCGCAGACGACACTTCGTCGTACGGCTCTGTTATCACGCCCTGAATGCATATGAGGATAGGTACCACGATAAAGGTCCCGAAGGCTTAGCGGCCCTATATAGGAAGGTAGACATTGGGGAAGAAAGAGAGGGCGATGTAGCGAACCTCTTCACCCGTACACTCGAGGTCTACCGACTCCTTAAAGAACATGGACAGACCACCAAAACAGAAACCCCCATAGCAACTAAGCCCCAGGGAGGAAGGTCCGATGCCATGATGCCGATTAAAGAAGCTGCCCCCTACTGGGTCCCCCCACGGGGTCAGGGAACACACGACGACATCAACCACCAAGATGCGAAGGGAAGGGTTGTATATAACTGGGTCTACCAGCCGTGGGACCGGCAAGATATTTTGACCTTTAGAAAGACTCTACCCGACTTGAGAAAGAACCCGACTGCCTTCTACACTGAATTGGGTACAGCCTTAGGCTCAACGATAATGACGTTAGCAGATATCGACTTGTTCTTTGGGCTATGCCTGCCGGCTGATGTGTGGAAACAAATCCGGAAAGTTGACCACGCTGAGCCGTTCGGATATACCTGGGTACAACTCGATACCATAGATAAACAGCGAGAACCAGGACAGAAACCCCCGAAGGCCATCTTAGAGCTCCCAGACAAGATTGTACAAAAGCTGAAGACTCTAATCCCAGAAAGAAAGGTAGACTGGTCGATAGTGACGGCTTGCCGCCAGAAACCCCAGGAGGATGTGTCTGAATACTTCTCCCGATTCGAGACTGTGTTCTCCGATTACAGTGGCCAAGACATGACCACCGCAACCGGACATCACCTCTTTGTCCAGAATTATGTAAAGGGTCTGTCGCCAGAAGTTTCCCAGAAACTACAGACCAGCGAGAGTAGTTGGGCAGCCTCCAAACCCGCAGCAATTCTCCAGATGGCCCAGTACTACGAAAACCAGAAGAATGAGAACGATAGGGCGTCAGAGAAGAAGAAAAAGGAATTAAAGGAGAGGGTGATGATAGCACAGTTGCAAGGGGTGACCATAGGAAGGGAACCCCCAAAGGAGAATTACCAACCAACCGCCCCTAGAAAGCTACCCCCTAGAGACCATACACCTACACCCTACAACGGACGGAGAGACTTAGATGGGAATCAATGTGCGTTCTGTAGAGGGTTCGGACACTGGAAATCCCAGTGCCCGGTCCTTCTGGAAATGAACAAGAATAGGGACCCCAGAGACACAGCATATGACCCCAGAAATAGAGGACAGGGACGAGGGCACACGAACAACACCATCAACGACAGGCCAGGCAGACCGAACACCTTTGATCGCCCCCGACAAAACCAGTGTCAGCAGTCCGACTACGAGAGCACCCATGACTTCACATAGGACCGCCAGGGACAAGGGAGGGATCCAGTCGAACTCCGTGTTGACCAGCAAGGTCCTTACGTCACCGCTAAGGTCTTGGGCACAAAATCTCCATTCCTGGTAGATACTGGGGCGACACGTAGTGCGTTATCTAAACGACTGATTCCTAGGGCACCCTTGTCTGGCTCACACGTAACCTCAATAGGCTTTGACGGAACGCCCTCCACTAACCCCTTATCAGCACCAATCTCCTTTGACTTAGAAGATAACACCACTGACACGACCTTTCTGCTCTCCTCCAACACCCCCGATGCTATTATGGGGCTCGATTTGCTAAAACATTTTCGAGCCACCATCAGATGCTCCCCAGACGGAGTTCGAGTCATCCTACACGATAACCCAGATCTGTCCAGACCCTGTCACACACGGCGTATGCTCTCTATAACCGATGCTGATACGTCCCTACTCGACACATTACCTTCACATCTATGGGCTAAAACCGACTCAGATGTAGGGCGCATGGTGATCGACCCGGTACACATAACCGTCCGACCGGACGCAGTGCTCCCAAAGCTTCCACAGTATCGGATATCACCCGAAGGTGAGAAGGCATTGGTGGAAATCATCGAGTCCCTGGTCGAGGCAGGAGTGGTAGAAGAAGTAGTCAGTAATGTTTGCAACAGCCCTATCCTACCCATTGTAAAGAAGCAAGGCGAGGGGGATGAGAAAGCCTACCGTTTCATTGTTGACTTGCGAGAGGTTAACAAAGTAGTCATACCCCAGTACCCCGTAGTCTCAGACATCACCACCATCCTCACCCTGATTCCATCCACTGCCACCATCTTTACTGTTATTGACCTCAAGAACGCATTCTTTTCCATCCCCATCCACCCAGACAGCCGCTACCTGTTCGGCTTCACTTTAAAAGCCCGTTCGTACAGATTCTGCAGGGCACCCCAAGGCTACACTGAGAGTCCCAGTATTTACAGCCAAGCCCTCAAGAGGCAACTGGATGCAGTCCAACTACCCGATGGAGTGGTATTGATACAGTACGTCGATGACATTCTTTTGGCGGCCGACACCACTCCTCTTGCCGTCACAGCCACCATTCACCTCCTCCGCTTCCTTGCGGAGAACGGTCACAAGGTCTTCAGAAAGAAATTGCAATTCTGCCAGCCCCAAGTAACGTATCTAGGCCACCTACTATCCAAAGACGGGAGGAAACTTACCCCTGACCGAATTCAAACCATTCTAGAAACCCCTGTTCCCAAAACTCAGAAGCATGTGCGGTCCCTAGTGGGCCTCACCTCCTTTTGTCGACAGTGGTTGCCAAACTTCAGTCTTACCATAAAGCCTCTGCTTTCCCTGCTGGCTAAGGATGTCCCCTTCCCCCTCCCCTGGACACCTGAATGTCAATCCTCCTTCAAAGAATTACGAGACGCCCTCTGCTCGGCCCCAGTCCTAGGAACCCCAGACTACACTAAACCTTTCTCCCTCTACACCCACGAAAGGGAGGGATGTGCGTTGTCTGTCCTAACCCAGTCCATAGGCCCTAAGCAACGCCCTTGTGCCTACTTCTCTGCCACTCTCGACCCCGTAGCCAGAGCTTTGCCCGCCTGTCTTCGAGCAGTAGCCGCCGCTGCTGTCTCTATCCGACAAAGTGAGGGGATCGTGCTCTCGAACCCCCTCACGGTATTGGTACCCCATGCTGTTGACACCCTCCTGAACCAAACCAAGACTCAACACCTGACTAGCGCACGACTGACCGGTTATGAACTGACTCTGCTTGCACCCCACATCACATTGAAACGATGCACCACTCTGAATCCAGCTACACTACTGCCTCTCCCTGACGCTGACCCCAATGCATCCCCTATACATGATTGCGTGACCCTCACCGACGAACAAACCAAGAGTAGGGTTGACCTCCGGGATACTGCCTTCCCGGACCCTGACGGAGAACTGTGGGTGGATGGCTCATGCATCAAGCTCCCCGATGGCACCACCTCAGCTGCCTATGCAGTCACCACAGCCCGAACAGTTGTTGAGACAGCCCGCATCACACAGCGATCCGCACAGGCGGCGGAACTAATTGCTCTTACACGAGCTTGCATACTGGCAGCAGGGACAACCGCAAACATTTACACAGACAGTCAGTACGCCTTCGGGGTAGTTCACCACTTTGGGCTCTTATGGAAAGAGAGGGGATTCTTGACTTCTCATGGCACACCCATCCTGCATGGAGATCTAGTCTCTGCCCTGACCGAAGCAGTCCTCCTCCCCACACGGTTAGCTGTGATCAAATGCCAGGCACACAAGAAGGTGACAGACATTATAGGACAGGGAAATGCACTAGCTGACATTACTGCCCGAACCACAGCTGAGAATAGGTCCACGACCCGTATGTACATGACCAGGTCACAAACTGAGAAATGGAAGGATGCTAGGGAAACAATTAGGGATATCCAACTAGCCAGCACACCACACGAGTTAACTGAATGGGCCCGGGTGGGATTGAAGGACGATGACGGTTGCTGGCGAACCAAAGACTTGAACAAATGGTTGTTACCAGATTCATACTTGATCCCCATGCTGACCATGGCTCACTCCCCCGCACACATAGGGTCTGCCCCCATGATCGAACTCATCTCTAAAGTCTGGCACAACGACAAAATACCAGACTCAGCCAAACGTCTAGTCCAACAATGCCTAGTATGCCTCCAACACAACCCTGGGAAAGGAACTGCTGTACCCCGGGGAGGGTTTGGGGTCCCCAATCACCCCTTTGAAGTCCTACAAATGGACTATGTCCAGCTAGAAAGGTGCCAAGGTTTGAAGTATGTACTCGTCATTGTGTGTGCCTTCAGCAAGTGGGTGGAAGCCTACCCAACCCATGACAACACCGCTATAACTACCGCAAAGGTACTACTGAAGGAATTCTTCCCCCGATACGGCCTTTGTCGAATTTTGTGGAGCGACAATGGCCCCCACTTCGTAGCCGAAGTTATCCAACTCATCTTAAAAGGGTTGGGTGTAAAACAGAAGTTCCATGCGGTTTTCCATCCCCAATCTGCAGGCCTGGTTGAACGACACAATGCCACATTGAAGCTTAAGATAGCAAAAATAGTCGCCACCACAGGGCTAAGATGGCCAGACGCTCTCCCACTAGCATTGCTATCAATGCGTTCCACCCCCACCAAACACCACTTAACCCCCTACGAGGTCGTCTTCGGGCGGCCCATGAACCTTTGGACTGCACCAAAACCGACATCCATCCACGACGTCCCGGACGTCCTAATGTCTGATTATCTGTACAATCTAACTAAAACGTTGACTATCATCCATCAGCAGGTGCTGCACGCCATTCCCGATGTTTCCAGGGGCCCCGGGCACGACATCCAACCAGGTGACTTCGTCTTAGTGCGTAACTTCCAGCGCACCAAGAGTCTGGAGCCCCGGTGGACGGGCCCCCTGCAAGTCCTGATCACCACCCGAACAGCTCTTCGAGTGGAGGGGAAACGCAATTGGCTGCATGCACACCACTGCAAGAAGGTATCACCGACCCTGACAACCACGGACAACGTCACCGCCCAAGAGGAACTTCTGAACAAAGACCGACCATCCCTGAGCCGCTGCCCGGATACAGAGACACTTGAATTGATTGAATATCCCGATCCCACTGTGCCATCCAAAGAAGGGTATAACTTGCGACGAAAGGAGAGAACTTCGGCTAAGCAGACCACAGGCTAAGTGGAAATCTCAGAGCGGTAGCCTAGTCACTTCAAAGGCCACCAGGAGAGAACTAAGCAAAGTCTGTGGTTCTGCCCGCTACCGAGTCTCTCGAAGGTGATGGAAGCGCCCGACATGAAGGTGATGGAAGCAACCGGACGTCCGAAGATCCCCTACAAAAACCCAAAGACTGACCGAATGCACAGCTTTAAGACTATAACACTTTTTATTACCCTTCTCTTTTGCCTTCTCCTCATGGTCACCTTCTGGATCATGGAGGAGAACACACCCGCTCATAAGACATTGCTGACCACCGTTCAACCTACCACCACGAAGGAGCACCATCTGATCTCACTTTCACCCCAACTCCGAGAAAGGCGTAAGGAGTTCTGGAATAACTCTTTTGTGCAGTTGCTCCACCAACACAATCTTGCCACCAATGCCACTAACTGCTGGATCTGTGGATTGCTACCACATGCCACTGGGCACTCAATCCCTTTCATCCCTTCACCTTTTTCTGTCCATGGTTCCTGCCTCGCCTGGCTGATCCTTCTGCAGGAGAGCTACAAGGACAATGCCACTTCCGCCAGAACCATGTCACACTTCTACCATGGGTTCTGGATGAACAAAACTGGTAGAACTTCCGCCCTCTTCTGCCCTCTGAGATCGAACACTTCCTTTCACATGGACATCCCTGCCAAAGAACGAGTTGAAATGCAAGTGTTCAACAATCCAGCCAGACCCACCTTCTCTTACCTCCGAAAACGGACGGCCGCCACCCTAACAGTGGCCCTGTCCGTCATCAACATCACTGGATCTGTATGCCTCGAAGGCCTGGGGGCACAGCTGGTGGGCCACAGCTCCTGCCTCATCACCCGAACATTGGATTCAGTTGACCCACCCTCCTTTGTTGCCTCCCCGAATATGTACTTCGTCTGTGGTACTAAGGCCTACACCTGGCTCCCGAGAGGTTGGGGAGGCACTTGCTACATCGCCTTTGTCCTTCCTCCGACGTATGTGGCCCCAGCAAACCATCACCGACAGAAACGGGCCAAAGACATTGTGCAGGCCGACTCCACCGGAGCACAGTTCATGGACGCAGTCAAAGGCCTTGTTCCACTCTGGGGCCCAATGGCAAACAGCCGTGCCATCCGCCACTTAACCCAGGCAGTCGAAACGGCAATGAACATTACGGCTGGCGCCCTCGCCAACAACACCGCCGAGCTCCAGGCCGTCCGCTTAGTGGCCCTTCAGAACCGCCTCGTTCTAGATGTGGTTCTGGCTGATCGTGGAGGAGCATGCCGCATCATTGGGTCCAGCTGTTGTACCTACGTACCAGACAACTCACCCTCAGTCTACAAAGCAATTGAACACCTCCACAGACTGTCCACAGAGGTCCATCAAGAGCAAGAAGAATGGTCGCTGGGGAGTTGGTTTTGGGACGCTATTAAAAGTTGGGGATGGAGGCTGTTTTCATTTATCCTAATACCGATTGTGATACTATGTGGATGTTGCTTGGGGATTCAGTGTCTGCCACCTTTATGTTCGCTTTTTATGAACTGCATCTGCCCTAAGACTTTGAACTTTGAAACAGAGCGGATGAAAGCCCTTTATGAGGTGGAGGTCCGTAGTATTATGGGGATAAATCCGAACTAGACAAGCTGGCGAGATATGTTAAAAGGGAGGACTGTGGAAATTTAGCTTACAAACTGAACATTATCTGCGCCATCTTGCCTCTCCTCAGCGCCACGCACAGCGAATGCACGGCCGCCATTTTAGGCACCCCACTCTCTCCCCACTCATTGTCAATCGCCAGCGCGGTCCCCTTGGCGCTGCGAGCATCCCCCGCGCGCTGGCCACCCCCGCTCTCTCATACAGGCCATAAACCCTCTCTTTCTGCGCGACCCTGCTACGGAACCACTTCCGACCGACAACCCATACATGGTCATGCCTCTCCTTTGATAACCCCCTTCCTCTGCGCCCCATTGTCTGAACTGGTCCCAGGCCATCACCTAGCCCTGCGGATGCAGTTTATTGCCCCTACTGTAAGGGAAACACCCCACATCAAAGGGATTACAGTAGATCAAAGCCCCTACTCCCTGAGACCCGACCGGTCACAGACCCCCCAGGAATTGGCGGAATACCCTGCTGCGCAATAGCCATCTCCTACTGTGGGTGGGGTGGGAACTTCTACTGTATCTATGTGTGGGATCGAATCTGAACCGGGGCTTCAGGGGATATTCCCCCCGTACATCAAGGGAATTTCAAGAATGTACTATGTGTAATAAAGCAATAAACCAGTGTATAAGAGACCAGGTCTCAGAGATGCAGTTAGAGCACCTCGTGACGATACCTTGCTGTCTGATCTGATGTGTTCTGCTCCGACGGAATAAAACTTTGTTTCCTGCCTTCCAGTCTCCGGCGCCTGCCTCTTTTATTGGTAAATTATCGAGTGGTATGAGAGGCGATTACCGCCGGGCAAATACTTGAAAGGTTATCGACTGAAACTGCCGCTACCATTTAACACTAATAGCAAACTGCAAAAATTCACTATTAGGTAATCACAAACAGAAACCTAAGTATGTTGATGCTTTACAATCTAGACAGAGTTGACAATAGGAATTGAAAGAACTAGCTTGCCCCGATGAGTGCCATGGACTACCCTGGCCTTTAATAGTTGGCAGAAACATGTTGGCATAACAATGAGTGCCTGCATTGTACAGTCCAATCAGGTTCTTTTATGTTTGGGACTGAGAGTGAGCAATAAAACTATGAAATTGCCACTCCTGTACACATTTAAGCTCATTAGTTCTTGGACCGTAAGTAACTGGCATTATAGGCGTGCACACTCACCGCGACCTCCACCTCAAGAGCTCCAGGGGAACCACTGTGAGTAATGCTTACACCACCATGGTGCATAAGTGTCATGTGTGTTTAACATGCAACCAAAGGATATTGCCTGATTCCTGTTTCTGGTGCTGCAGCTGAGGTCTTTGTTTCCTTCAGTAGTGAGAGAGTTCTTCTTCCACTGCCAGGAGGAGGTACAACCATCCAACGCTTGCGTGAATGGATTTATGTTGCTTTCACGTCCCCACCATCTCACCTTCTCTCCAGTGGATGTGGTTTCCCACTCAGGAACGAACCCGATGATGAAGCGTGCCACTAACTAGTGGGTGAGGGTTTGACATCCATAATAAACTCTGTTCTGTTTTGACAAATTGATTTTACCTGGGTAAGGCTAACCGAGGAACCCAGTCTGAGATTTGCATGGAAGCAGAATAATTTCGGATTATAATCTGACATTAATTATATGTCCTAAGTATAGTTTACAAAAATATTGGCTAATTGCAGTTAATAGTAAAAAAAAATCCATACCCGTTGGGATGATACTTTTATAAATGCTGTTCAGGACACGGTGTTTATTTCAGACAATATTTCTATAGACTATATTCTGACATATAGAGATCCGATGGCACAGTATCAATTGCTACCTATTAATCGATTATTAGTTCCTGCAGACACAAAGGTTCTCAAGAGCGCCCTATGTTTGGCCCCCGAGGTCGATGGCTCTCAGTGGTGACTCCCTTTGCACTGCCCACCTACTGCCGCCACGAAGAACCAGCGATCCGGGTCCGGGATGCCCTCACCATGCTCTGTGCCTTTTTGGCCCTCGCGAAAAGTGGCGGCTGAAACGAAGAGCTCCGGGGAGTTGCTCCACCAGGGTGTTCACCCTGAATATCGACACCAGAATATCAATGAGGCACACTGTGGAGGACCGAATTTCAAAAATGAAATATTGTTAGGTAAAGTCTAGATTTTAGATACCTAACCCCACGTATATGTATCGAAGTGATAGATAGATATATCTTCAAGTTACGTAGGTGTGGCGTTAGGAATAGTGAATCTATGCTTCCCTATTTGTATTTATCTTTCGATATTTTGTCCCTCAATATTCCGTCCTCGAAATTAGTGTATCACAATGTTATGGAACTCGATATGCAGTGGTACAACCGGTCCACCATGTCCAGTCCCCAGGCTGCCTGACTTTGAGTCTCCAAGAACTGGCCCAGTGGTCAGCATGGCCCTCGTTCCATGTCTAGGGGGGTGGCTGGCTCCACAAGACAGCACTAATGCATTACTGCTCACAACATGCTAGCTGGAGAACCAATGGAAAACTCTGGAACTCTCATGGTCCTGCAAAGTGACCAATCGGCACGCTGCAGCATCCGTCTGTCATCTTGGAATCCCGCCTTCCTGAAACGGTTGGCTTCAGCCCGGGCCCGCAGACACGTGCCTTGCCCCGAGCTCTGCAGAATCCTGCACCTGCTGCAGCCTCACAACACTCCGCAACTGCCCCCACATGTCTGCAGGGAATGTGGCCTTGCAGGGAGAAGTGGCGTTTTCACTCCATGCCTGTTTAAAGGTGGCACAAGATTGGCAGGGACACCATGGGCCCTGATACAAAGAAGCAACATGTGCTCCCTTATCTCATGGCTTAGAAGTAAAGGACAGCCATAATTAGCATCCAGAGGGACTGTCACACTCTTAGGCTGCGGTGCCACTGCACCTGCTGCACTATTGAGCTCTACACTCCTGAATACAGGTAGTAGCTGAGAGCCCTCACGCCAAAACCATAGTTAAAAGGTAAACTTTTATCAATTCCAAATGCTCAAGTGCAGAGCGTCAGACATGACGTGTCAGGGCACACCTCCTATATAAGAGTGAGCTGCACAGGGGTGAAAAGAATGCTCCATTCAGAGACGCCCGCGAGACCTGTTGTGTGTGTGCAGACGACAGTCTTCAGTGATGATCAAAAGTGGGGTGCAGAAAGGGCACAGGGCAGATGAGCTCCCTACAAGGAGAACGGATTGAAAGTGATCCCGGGGTCATGGGGTTGCGCGATGAAATGGCTGCACAATGGATCTCCAACCAACTTACACTGACCTCCCTCCCACGGCTGGACGCCCAGCTCTGCCTTCACACCAGCCTGGCACACTTGCACTCATCTACATGTTACCTCTCTGTTATTCCCCCTGAATTCCAGCTTGTGTCCGTCTTCTTCCAGTCCCAGACCTACTCCCGTGCAATGACCCCTGCGTTGAACCAGCCTGCTTCCAGCTTTCCAAGATCCCGTGGGAGGCTTCTTCACAGGTACCATGACAACAGTGCGTCTTAAAAATCTGAAGCAGAGGCAAACTGATCAATGGTTCACCAGGTGCTGTAGCACCGGGGTCCAGTCCAGCCTGAGTACTGCTGCATCTTGGTACCCACAGGACAGCCGAGGTCCATTGTCCTTGCTTGTACCCGTGATGCTACACCCGTGGGGACATTACGGCATCATTTCAAGCCATATGCAGGACGGTCCGCTACACCTGGTCACCCTTGATGCTCTCTGCCACCTTCTCCAGACCCATTATGGTGGCAGCTCCAAGCAAACTGGAGTTTATTTATTCATTTATCGAGTTTGGTATAGCGCAAACTCGACCCGAAGGCATCAGGGCGCTTCACGGAGTTTGCATGGCCGCAATTATAGGAGTTACATTTGGAGTAAATATAAATCCACAGTGACCATATGTAAACGGAGTCTGCAGTGTTCACTTCTGTCTAACCTGTGCCTAGTGCTTCTATTGACTGCTCCACAGAGTGGCGGAGATTGCTTGGGGGGTCGGGCCTTCTCTCTTGGTGGAATTCTCTTCCTACCCATCTCGGTGAGTCGCCGCATTATCTCTCGTTCGGAGACACTCTTGAGACGCATATGCGGAGCGCTCTAGCGTCTTCTATCAGTTACAGCGCCACGATGCCCTCAGAGATGACCCTCAGACCCTGCCCTGCACTCAAGCCCCCTGTGTGGTATGAGTGTTGATGGACACCAGTCTGGCTCCATGACATCTGGACACACCTCCCCGACTCGAGGCGGAGCCTTGTACAATGATGGCTGCTCGTGTTCTTCACATGGGAGAGACATGGATTATGAATTGTTCGTTAGAAACCGAAATAATGAGTATCTGATAACGTTTATCGGTAAGTGGATCGAAATGTATGGGACTGAATATGAATACAGTGGTTTGCAGCTGGATTCAGAGATAACACCAGCAAACCAAGAGCAACAGCAGCTTATTGGAGAGTAAAGAAAGCAAAGCCAGACCAACAACGCGGGCTGATCTCACCCCCTAAGCAAACAAGCATTTGCAATGCAATAGGTCTCGCATTATAAAAGTGTGAGCAGTTGGTATTGCTAATAATAATGCAACACTAGCTATTGGCATTGTAAATGATAATGGCATTTATTTATGTGTTTTTTTAATAAAATAGATAAAGGCATTGTCATGAACAATGCCAATAGCTTACACTTTAGCAAATGCGAGACCTATTGCATTGCAAATGCAATAGGTCTCGCATTTATAGGAGTTTGAGCTATTGGCATTGTGAATGACAATGCTTTTTATTTAAGTTTTTTTTTTTTTAAACATAAATAAAAGGCACTGTCATTTATAATGCCAATAGCTCAAACTCGTATAACTGCGAGACCTATTGCATTGCAAATGCTTGTTAGAAGGGGAGTCCTAGGCTGTGGTGCGCATGTTTGAAGTCACTGTGAGCAGCCACCTCGAAGGTGCAGGCTGCAGACTCATCTTCTGGTGTATATGTAAACGTAGTGGGGCCGCTGCCCCTCTTTACATTATTGAAAGATGACCATGTTTTCTGTCCCCCACATACAGATCTTCGGTGCGGTTCGCAACAATTTATCTGAAACAACCATGCTAAAAGTACATGCAAGAATCAGTTTGCTCCATGAAATGGGAACCCTGCAGCCCCAGGCAGAGAAGAATGCCTGGTCTAATTAGATAAAACGCGCAGCTCAGATTACCGCAGAACTTTGAACTCAGCCAGAGGCCCAATTCTCACCTCTCTGACAATACCGCGGTATCGTCTGAATGGCTGGCGGACCAGAGATCACTTAAAAACTCTGTTCAGTCCCACTGGCAAATGCCCACAAGAGAGATACCCTGTTTGGTGTGAGAGATGCAGGCAGGAGTCGGCTTAAGTAGCAGAATGCCAGAAATGAAGACAGGGAGAAAGAGAGAGTGTGAGAAAAACACAGCGACAAAAGGAGACCCAGAGAGACTCAGTGAGAAAGAGAAACTAAGAAATTGTCAGAGAAAAGGGGAGAGGAGGAGAGGAAAACAAACAGAGAGAATGACATAGAGAGAGAGAGAGAGAAAATATATTAAGAGAAAGGAAGGAGGGGCACAGGGAAACTCAGAGACACAGAGTAAGAGGCAGACAGAGACAGACAGAGGGAGCGAGAGAGAAATAGGTTCAGCGATATAGAGACAGAGAAAGACTTAGATAGATATTATACATATCGAGAGAACTAGATATATATATAGAGAGGTGAAAAGAAACAGAGGGAGAAATAAGAAAGAGACAGAGAGGAAGGCAGAGTAGTAGAAAGAGAGATAAAGAGATGGGAACAGGGAGAGTGCAAGAGAGAGAGCGAGGCTCAAGGGAATGGGAAGAGAAAGACAGAAATAGAGTAGAGCAAAGAGAGAAATAGATGAAAGAGACAGGGAGGGAGAAAGAGGGAGACACAGAGGGAAAGGGGTGAAACCGAAAGAGAAAGAGAGTCAGATAGAGAGATTGACATAGAGAAAGTGAAAGTGAGAGACTCAGAAAGACAGAGAGGTAGAACATTTCATGCAATTTGGTGTGTGTTGCTTGAAAAAACTGTTTAATCGGGAAAATAAGATTTTATCTGACTGACTCATTGTATGACTAAACCCACCCAAAGGGGAATGGCGTCAGAAGTGATTGTTCTGTCATCTTGTCAGCTCAGCATTAGGCAAAGATAAGGGTGTTTGTCCTCTACAAGAGGGTCTGGAGGTTGCACGAGTCTCTCAAAAACAACTACGGCATCTTGAATTTAAATCAGATAGCTGGGTAGACAACAGAAAATGTGCCGGGGAGGCAAGGCTATGATGTCGCTGTAGGTAATGCATGAGAAAGGGGATTGCAAGTAGTTGGGCGTTGATACACAGGAAAACAAGCATTAGCCGCATGCGCGCCTCGCGCTTAAAGTTTTTTTAAAAAACGACAAAAAAAGACAAGCCCGGCGGAGCGTGGTGCGCGCGCTTGGGGGCGGGGGAGCGCATTCCAGGATGACACAGATGGTTTCCATCGAGTTCTGGTTCGCATGGCTGAAACAGTCTAAGTTAGAAAGGGGGAACAAAAAAAGAGAAACAGAACACACAAAATATGAAGCAAAAAAACGTACAAAGCGCACAAACAATGGGAGATTAAAAGAAATAGAACGTAGAACTAAAGATGGAAGAGAGCTGGATAAGAACAGACAATTATACCGCAAGAGGAAAGGGGTGAACACGAGACATTAATACGAAAATAGAGGAGATAAAAGAAGAAAACGACAATGATTGAAAGAAAACTGCATAAACACGAACACACTGTGGTGGATTATAAATCCTGCAAACAAAAGTCACCTTGTGCACGGTTATGCGTTCACCAAGCACGGATCTGAACTCGGTAACTCGAGCAGCACCCTAAGTGATGAAAACAGTGTGCGTAATGTCTGGCGCGTAGCTTGGTCAATACGTTTGGGGGAGGGGGGTTGGGAGCTTCTTTTCAATATAGCCTCAAATAATGTCTCAAAAACACCCGCCGCCTTGCTTTGCAGACAGATATAAATGCGATTTACTCAGCAGCATGTATATTTTCTAGTTACTTTAAAACGTGTATGAGCACAGCAAGTCTAGAAGCAGCTAAACTATTTGTGTAGAAATCTACGGGCGTTGTCGAAATTGGCTCCTTGCTGGAAGGAAAAACGTATATAAAATTCACTCTGCAACAAGACTACAACTGAATATTAAGACTCAATGAGTAAAGGAGAGGCATTCATGGAGGGAGGAAGGGAGGCGGACGTGCGGCCGCGAATGTGAAAGTGATCGCGATCAAACATCAAAGCGGCCGTGCGGGCGCGAAAGTGAAAGTGATCGCAATCGCGATCAAACATCAAAGCGGCCGTGCGGGCGCGAAAGTTAAAGAAAACGAGTGCTTTCAGGCTGCCAAATGGTGCGCGCGCCCGGCGCACATGCACTGTATTTGGAGGCCTGAAAGCACTCGTTTGCACTTCCAAAACTCGCTTACTATAAGTCTCGCCAGAGCAGCGCTAAAGCGCTGTCTCAGGCGAGATCTAAAAACAATGCGTACAACTGGGTGGGTCCGAGCTGTGGTGGGTGGGTCCTGGGTGGATTGGTGAGTGGGTCCTGGGTGGACTAGAGCTGTGGTGGGCGGTTCCTGCATGGATCGATAGGTGGGTCCTGGGTGGATCAGAGCTGTGGTGGGTAGGTCCTGGGTGGTTCAGACCTTTGGTGGGTGGGTCCTGCATGTTTCCGAGCTGTGGTTGGTGGGTTCTGGGTGGATCAGAGCTGTGTTGAGTGGCTCCTGCATTGTTCAGAGCTGTGGTGGGTGAGTTCTGGGTGGATCAGAGCTATGATGTGTGGGCACTGTGTGGATCAGAGTTGTGGTGGTGTGGAAATTTAGCGTGCAAACTGATCATTATCTGCGCCATCTTGCCTCTCCCCAGCGCCACGCACAGCGAATGCACGGCCGCCATTTTAGGCACCCCACTCTCTCCCCGCTCATTTCGATCACCAGCGCTTTCCCCTAGCGCTGCGAGCATCCCCCGCGTGCCGGCCACCCCCGCTCTCTCATACAGGCCATAAACCCTCTCCTTCTGCGCGACCCTGCTACGGAACCACATCCGACCGACATCCCATACATGGTCATGCCTCTCCTTTGATAACCCCCTTCCTCTGCGCCTCATTGTCTGAACTGGTCCCAGGCCATCACCTAGCCCTGCGGATGCAGTTTATTGCCCCTACTGTAAGGGAAACACCCCACATCAAAGGGATTACAGTAGATCAAAGCCCCTACTCCCTGAGACCCGACCAGTCACACACACCCCCCAGGAATTGGCGGAATACCCTTCTGCGCAATAGCCATCTCCTACTGTGGGTGGGGTGGGAACTTCTACTGTATCTATGTGTGGGATCGGATCTGAACCGGGGCTTCAGGGGATATTCCCCCATACATCAAGGGAATCTCAAGAATGTACTATGTGTAATTGTCAGGAATCAGCCAATCAGTGCAGCGACCATCTCCCTGAGCAGCAATAGAGGAAAGAAATACCATAGAATCAGTTGCTACCCTAGGTGGAGAAGACTATATCCACGGCGGAGATTACTGGACCGAGTAATTTTCAAGGTGCTCCAGATTTACCATCGCGGGATTTTCAAGATGGCCGCCGACGCTTGGAATCCGAGAGGTGAGCAGTCTAGTGTTCTAAGGAAGCAGAAAGACAAGTGCGCGCGAGTGATTAACGCTCCTCGCACTTCAACTGAATCTCCTGAGGCGAGAGCAGCGTCTTCCCGCCGCGCCTGTCAGTTCTGAGGTATTTCGTTTAGAGACACTTTCGGAGTCTGAAGTAAGTGTCTCAGAGAAAATTCGAAGAATTCCGTGAGTAGCGTTTTGAGTATTCAGAAGGTGAAGCACCAGAACTTTTTGTGAGAAAACCTTTGCCGAACAATTCCAGGTTTTGAGTCAGTTTATAGAGTAATCCATCGTCCAGTCAATTGCAAGTCTTTAAAAGAAAAAACGAAATTAACAAAAGTGATGCGACAACTAATTGAAGGTTCAGAGACTAAATAAGTTAATAAGCCAAGAGAATAGTGCAGAACTTGAATTGGCACTAATTATCTGAGGAGATACCAAGTCCTAAATATATATATATATATGTATCTAGCAACCAACAGTTCCAGGAGTTTATACCAGCGCACTAATAAGAAACAGCAGCAAGCAAGACGCAAGCGCAGTAGAGACTACCCACGACTTCTGAAAAAAGCATTAAAATAGAGAGCAGTTATCCTCCAAATAATAACAGGTAAAGAAGATTTAAGAAGTAGTGAGGGAAAGTAAAAGAAAGAACTAGTAGGAGATTGTGTTCCTAAAAAATGTTATGCTAATCTGTTACAGGTATTCCTTCAAACACAACTGAGAGCAGAGCAGAGTTGAAGGGTGAACATAGAAGCGCCTGACTGGAGGAGTCTCTCTTTTGTCCCATTCCCCTTTCCCCCCAATTAGTGTTCTTGGTTGATATGTTAGAACACATAGACCGGAAACACTGGTAGAGGGAATTTGGGAAATAATCTTCTGCTCCTGAGGAAGTCGACTAGAAGAATCTGACAGATTGAAGTGCCACAAAAAAGAAATAGACTTCCACCCGAGCAGAAATGACAGAAGGATTAGATTTGAAAACTTTAACAACCATACTCGAGAACATGCAAAAGCAATTACATGACACTGGAGAAGAGAATAAAGTCCTGAGAGAGGAATTACGTAGATCCAGTCAGGAGTCCTTGCAGATTAAACAAAGAATGGAGGAGTTAGTAGCTTCAGCAGGGTCTCCCTCTGGAGGGGCTACAGGTATTCCAAGTGTTCCTCAATCGGTAGGGTTATCAACTCAGGTCATACATGCAGTTTCCCCAATCATTCCTTTAGCACAACCAGAGCGTTTTGGGGGGGATTCGCATAAAGCTCAAATCTTCCTCACTCAGTGTTCACTACATTTTTTGTGTCGCCCAGTAATATTTTCCGAAGACCAATCTAGGGTGGCATTCGTATTGTCGTATCTGACAGGTGATGCAGCAGCGTGGTCTATGCCTATAGTCAACAGAAATGATCCCATGTTATATAACTTTCAGGATTTCAAGGCCGAATTTTTAAGAATATTTGATCGCAGGACTGCAGCTCAGGCAACAGATAACGAACTGTTGGATCTACGACAAGGGAATCGTGACTTGGTGGCTTACATTGCCCACTTCAATAAATTAATAGTAGAAACGAATTGGCCAAATGAAAAAAGAGCAGCAATTTTTTATCGTGGATTGAAGGAAGAATTAAAGGATGCTTTAGCACAAGTTCCTGGTAGACCTTCGGAAATCTCAGAATTAATAGATCTAGTTTTGCAGATTGATCATCGCCTCAATGAACGAAGGTCAGAAAAGAAGAGAGATTTTCGTCCAATTCCTCCCAGGTTTGACAGAGTAAAAAGTGAAATTCATAAAACTTCAGACAACGCTCAGAACGACGAACCAATGCAAATTGGAGCAATTCGTGGTCCACTATCGAAGGAGGAGAAAGAGAAGAGAAGAACGAATCAATTGTGTCTATATTGTGGAGTGTCAGGACATTTTGTTAGGGAGTGTCCAAAGAGGCCTAAAACAGGGCCACAGGTAAAAGACAGGCTCCATCAGTAGAAGGGGTTGCTCTGATGGCAGCAGAGATTAAGTCAACTCCAACCATTCAACGAGTGGCAAATACCTTGCAAACTTCAGTTCCACACTTAGTTTTACCATTCACAATTCGTTTTCAAGACACAAGAACTTCAGAGGTTTCGGTGATGATTGACTCGGGAGCCACCGGTAATTTTTGTGACATAAACTGTGCCAAAAGATTGGGAATTCGATTTGTTAAAAATAAGATTCTAGAAGCTGTAAGAGCTGTTGATGGAACGAATTTGTCTTCAGGCCCCATTACCCATGAAACAGAATCATTGCTCCTCATGGGATTGAATGGTCACAAGGAACAAATAACCTTCAGTTTAATTGACGCGCCCCAATTCCAATTTATCTTGGGAATACCTTGGCTTACTGAGCACAACCCCCAAATAAATTGGAGTCAACGGACTGTAGTAATGAATTCATCATACTGCACTGCAAATTGCTTTTGTGAAAATCCCAGAGGGATTGAGGAATCTCAAGTAGCTTGTTTGGTGTCAGCCCCCATCAGCATCTGTATGACAGAGACAGAGGAAATTCCTAGCGAATATCGAGACTTGGCCAAGGTGTTCGATAAAAAGGAAGCTGAAAAATTACCTCCACATAGGCCATATGACTGTCGAATAGAATTGGAACCAGGAGCGAACCTTCCTTGTAGTCGAGTCTATGCTCTAACGGAGGCAGAGAATGCTCATTTAAAAGAGTACCTAGACCAGTATTTAGCCAATGGATTCGTTCGTCCCTCACAGTCCCCAGTCTCTTCGCCCCTGTTCTTTATCCCTAAGAAGAACGGCGAACTTCGCACTTGCATAGATTATAGAGCCATTAATCAAGTCACAGTAAAAAATCGTTACCCATTACCCTTGGTGTCCGAGATGTTGGATCAAGTAAAGGAGGCTAAAATCTATACGAAATTGGATCTTAGAGGTGCTTATCACCTAGTTCGAGTGGCACCTGGAGATGAGTGGAAGACAGCGTTTCGAACTCGCTACGGATTGTTCGAATACCAAGTAATACCTTATGGGTTATGCAATGCTCCAGCCGCATTTCAACATTTTGTGAACGACGTACTGCGCGAATTTTTGGATAGATTTGCCGTAGTATACATTGATGACATTTTGATCTTTTCAAACAACCAAGAAGATCATGTGTCCCATGTGAGAACCATCCTACGAAGGTTGTTAGAAAACAGCCTTTATGTCAAACTAGAGAAATGCGCTTTTCATGTGAACCAGGTGGAATTTTTGGGATTCATATTGTCTCCAGAAGGAGTTAGTATGGATCCAGCCAAGGTGAGAGCAGTGCAAGAATGGCCGGCCCCAAGAAGTGTAAAAGAAATCCAAAGTTTTTTGGGCTTTGCAAACTTTTATCGAAGGTTCATTTTGAATTTTTCAACTACTGTCAGCCCAATAACTCGTATGCTAAAAAAGGGAGTGACATTTGATTGGACACCAGAAGCAGATTCGGCCTTTCAATTCTTGAAGCAGTCTTTTGTCTCAGCACCCATTTTGTTACATGCAGACCCAGAGGAACCCTATTATGTCGAAGCAGATGCCTCAGATACTGCCATAGGTGGAATCTTATCCCAGCGGCATAAAAATACCGGCCAGCTACATCCAGTGGCCTTTTATTCGAAAAAATTAACTCCCGCTGAAATCAACTACTCGATCGCAGATAAAGAACTTTTGGCAGTGAAGGAAGCTTTTCGAGAATGGAGACATTACTTGATGGGTGCACGTCACAAGATTACTGTGTTTACCGACCACAGAAACCTGCAGTTTTTGAAATCGGCCCGAACCTTAACAGCACGGCAGTTAAGGTGGTCCTTGTATTTTGCGGACTACAATTTTGTGATGACCTATCGTCCAGGAATGGCAAATGGAAAAGCGGATGCTCTTTCAAGAATTGAAACAGAATCAGTGGAGAAAGCTATCAGCAAAGAACCCATCATCCCAAAAGAAAAATTCATTTTAACAATTCAATACAATGAGCTAGAAAGTGAAATTAAGAAGAACATCTCAGCTGCAGAACTGTCAGCCTGGTTAAAAGAAGCTCCAGAAAGAACTGTCAAGGAAGGATTGCCGTATCATCAAGGACTTCTTTTCATCCCAACAAAAGAAATCAGAGAGAAAATCTTGCACGCTTGCCATGATGACCCATTGGCTGGTCATAAAGGAATACAAAAGACTAAGGAACTAATCAAGAGGACCTTTTGGTGGCCAAACATGGAAACTCAGATACGACAATACGTCTCCACCTGCGAAAGGTGCGTAAAGGGAAAAACTAGTAGGTCAGCTCCACATGGGTTATTGATGCCGTTGCCCACCGCACCTCACCCATGGCATACAGTCACAATGGATCTTATAGTAGACCTTCCCCCTAGTCAAGGCAATAACACCATAATAGTATTTGTAGACACATTTTCAAAAATGGCCCACTTTGTACCACTAAAAGGTATTCCCAGTGCTTCCCAGGTGGCACGATTGTTCACACAACACATTGTGAGGGCCCATGGGATTCCAAAGGTACTAATATCAGATAGGGGAACCCAGTTTGTTTCTCATTTTTGGAGGGCATTCACTAAAAGTTTGGGAATAGACTCTCGATACTCTACGAGTTACCACCCAGAAACCGATGGGCAGACTGAGCGGGTCAACCAAGAGTTAGAACAGTACTTAAGGTTGTATCTTTTAGATCAGGAAAAAGAGTGGTCAGAATTGGTTTGGACCGCAGAATTTGCATACAACAATTCCATCCATAGTTCAACAGGGTACACACTTTTTTACTTAAATCATGGGAGGCACCCAAGTGTATTCCTAGGGAAAGAGAACGAGACAGTTCCAGCAGCAGGACAGCTAGCACAGGAATTGCAAGACTCCTTTTTTATAGCCAGAAAGAATTTAGAGAAGGCAAAAGAAAGTTACAAGATTCAGGCAGACAAGAAAAGAAAAGTAGGCCCTGTCTTTAAAAAAGGAGATAAAGTTTGGCTTTCCACTCGACATTTAAAATTGAAAGGAAATAGGAAGTTCCAACCCAGATTTATTGGCCCTTTCAAGGTAAATAAAATGGTGAACCCAGTAGCAGTTAAAATCCAATTACCTTCTCATTTAAAAATCCATCCAGTCTTTCACGTGTCATTATTAAAGAAAAATCCTCCAGATGTTAGGTTGAGTCCCACTCCGCCTCCAATTCAAATAAATTCAGAGAAAGAATTCGAGATAAATCAGATCCTAGACTCAAAGGTTAGAAAAAAGAGACTGTTCTATTTAATTGACTGGAAGGGATTTGGTCCAGAAGAAAGATCATGGGAACCCAGTTCCAATGTCCATGCACCAAGATTAATAAAAAGGTTCCATGAGAAAAACCCTAACAAACCCAAGGGGGACAGCCTTCTGTTAGGGGGGAGTACTGTCAGGAATCAGCCAATCAGTGCAGCGACCATCTCCCTGAGCAGCAATAGAGGAAAGAAATACCATAGAATCAGTTGCTACCCTAGGTGGAGAAGACTATATCCACGGCGGAGATTACTGGACCGAGTAATTTTCAAGGTGCTCCAGATTTACCATCGCGGGATTTTCAAGATGGCCGCCGACGCTTGGAATCCGAGAGGTGAGCAGTCTAGTGTTCTAAGGAAGCAGAAAGACAAGTGCGCGCGAGTGATTAACGCTCCTCGCACTTCAACTGAATCTCCTGAGGCGAGAGCAGCGTCTTCCCGCCGCGCCTGTCAGTTCTGAGGTATTTCGTTTAGAGACACTTTCGGAGTCTGAAGTAAGTGTCTCAGAGAAAATTCGAAGAATTCCGTGAGTAGCGTTTTGAGTATTCAGAAGGTGAAGCACCAGAACTTTTTGTGAGAAAACCTTTGCCGAACAATTCCAGGTTTTGAGTCAGTTTATAGAGTAATCCATCGTCCAGTCAATTGCAAGTCTTTAAAAGAAAAAACGAAATTAACAAAAGTGATGCGACAACTAATTGAAGGTTCAGAGACTAAATAAGTTAATAAGCCAAGAGAATAGTGCAGAACTTGAATTGGCACTAATTATCTGAGGAGATACCAAGTCCTAAATATATATATATATATATGTATCTAGCAACCAACAGTTCCAGGAGTTTATACCAGCGCACTAATAAGAAACAGCAGCAAGCAAGACGCAAGCGCAGTAGAGACTACCCACGACTTCTGAAAAAAGCATTAAAATAGAGAGCAGTTATCCTCCAAATAATAACAGGTAAAGAAGATTTAAGAAGTAGTGAGGGAAAGTAAAAGAAAGAACTAGTAGGAGATTGTGTTCCTAAAAAATGTTATGCTAATCTGTTACAGGTATTCCTTCAAACACAACTGAGAGCAGAGCAGAGTTGAAGGGTGAACATAGAAGCGCCTGACTGGAGGAGTCTCTCTTTTGTCCCATTCCCCTTTCCCCCCAATTAGTGTTCTTGGTTGATATGTTAGAACACATAGACCGGAAACACTGGTAGAGGGAATTTGGGAAATAATCTTCTGCTCCTGAGGAAGTCGACTAGAAGAATCTGACAGTAATAAAGCAATAAACCAGTGTATAAGAGACCAGGTCTCAGAGATGCAGTTAGAGCACCTCGTGACGATACCTTGCTGTCTGATCTGATGTGTTCTGCTCCGACGGAATAAAACTTTGTTTCCTGCCTTCCAGTCTCCGGCGCCTGCCTCTTTTATTGGTAAATTATCGAGTGGTATGAGAGGCGATTACCGCCGGGCAAATACTTGAAAGGTTATCGACTGAAACTGCCGCTACCATTTAACAATTGGCGTCCCAAACGTGGGGCCCATCAGCGACACGTGGATCCAGTGGGAGAGGTCCCGACGACAGAGTGAACGACTGCAACGATCGGGAGAGCTCCTGCCCAATAGACCCTCGTCTGGCAGCCGATCATCCGAACTTCACTGGTTCCGAGCAGACCTCTCTCGAGTGATCTACGGTCCTGACTGGGAACCATCGGGAGTGCCGCGGCAAATACGGAGAGTAGAGGACGATCGGGCGCTGGAGGCGGAAGACGAGAAACTGTCCACGCGGTCTGGGTAAGGTCGTGAAACACGACAAAAGTGCGAAATAATTGATTGATTGTTTGAATACTAGTATTGCTCATTGATTGTTCTCTTTGAGATATTCGCTGTCTACAAACGGGGAGGAGTAGAAATACTCTCTCTCTCCCTTTGCAGATAGTGAAGGGTAGGTAACGCAGACTTTTGTCCCCGTTGAAACCCGTCGTGCCTATCTTTATCTCCCCATTGATTGATTGTCCGAACATTGATTGTTTTGAAGAATAGTGCTTTTTGAGATATTCTCTGTTTGCAAATAACGTAGAATAGGAATATTCTGTCTAGTCTTTGTAAATAGTGAAGGGTAGGTAACGCAGACTTTTGTCCCCGTTGAAACCCGTCGTGCCTATCTTTATCTCCCCATTGATTGATTGATTGATTGTCCGAACACTAGTTGTTCGATATTGGTTCTTTGGAGGTATTCTCTGCTTACAAATAACGAAGAATAGAGATATTCTGTCTAGTCTTTGCAAGCAGTGAAAAGATAGGTAGTGCTGACTTTTGTCCCCGTTGAAACCCGTCATGCCTATCTTCTCCCCACTGATTGGTAGTTGGTTCTGCCCGGACCGCTTATTAGAGGTGAACCATCCGGCTCCACTGGAAGGCACCCCTAATAAGGACATGTTCACTAAATATGGACTAGTCGCCGTAGCTTATACCAAGCTATGGCATAAATATACCAAGAAGGACCCCGAGAGTCAGTGGCCACTGATGGGATCCTTCGACGACCATAAGATAGAAGCGCTAGAAATAGCTCTGCGTAGCAATAAGACGACGCCTACTATGCTTGACAGTATCGGCATGTGGCGCAAAGAAGCAACGCAACGGAAAAAGAGGGAAGAAGTAAAAGCAGAAAAGGAATTACGAAAGGCAGCTCACCTTGCCGCTAGAAAGTTAGAAGAAGACATAAAGGAGAGAAGGGAAACTAAACTAAGACAGGAGCCCGAAACCTCAGGCCAGTACGCTGTTAGGACCCCTTCTTTGCTCTACCCTGAGTTGTCCTCCAAGCAGCGAACGAATGACGAATTACTGTTAGGTCCCCCGATCATTTACATGCCCCCTCCGTATGCACCCTCCCAATCAGTAGTGCAACACCCACAACCCCCGAACACGAGCGAAAGCAGTACAGGGGCCTCGGTCCTCACGGCCTCCGCGCCGGCCGAGCCTCCTGTGCTGAACACAACGTCGGCTATAACGTTAGACGACCCAGAGATGAGAAAGAAAGAGTCCACCAGAATGAATCGGCAAGCGAAGGATGAACGAACAGGAATCGACAAGATAGTAAAGGCACTGGTAGGATCCTTTTTGACCTTACAAAAACTAAAGTAACGCTAGGAGTTAGCCCTTTGTGGGACATATGAAACCAAGGGAAGGAGTCAAGCTCACGGTCGAGACGACCACGAGGTAGCCCGACTCCATTACTCTCGCTACCTAAACATGTCTGCCCTACTGCCCACCCCGCCCAATAAGCATGACAAAATCCCGCACAAACGGAAGCCTGCTGACACCCACCATCGACGTCACCAAACTAGGGCTAGATTGCGCACAATTGGGCTATGTTATTTTTCCGATTGCACAGTAACCTCCTTGTGCTCGTCATCAGATTGCAAATATGTACAAACACTCCAACTAAGTAGTATAGTTATAACACTTTAATAACTTATAAGATATAACAAACACACCAACAGGGTAAACAGGTTAAAACACGTTTTAAAAACAACTATTTACATGACAGTCTGCTGCAACCTCCATCCCAAAGCCTTAACGTCCACGTGACACCGTCCTCGCCTCTCCTTCCTCGAACTTGCAACATTGGCCTGTTTTGGGCGGTTCTTTTAGTCGGCTTTGGGCTATAAAAGCCATGCAAAAATCCATTGACCTCAGTGGCGGACGACTGTGCGAATAGGCCGGAGGCTATACGAAGCGCCGAAGTTCTGGCAACCCCAAGGCGGAGCCCGCCACGCTGTGCGGGCCTTTCCGCTTTCTCTTTTTCTTTCTTTAATGAGGGCTGATGCCCTGGCGGGGGGAGGCGACGCAGACGGGCCTCCCCCACCTCCCCAGGTGGAGGCTCGCCAGCAGATGAGGACGCCCCAACCGTCTTTTTCATCGGTCTGCTGGATCGCACCCTGCCACGTCGTGTGGATCCTCCCATTCTTTTCTTCTTCCTTCAATAACGGAGGGGTGCCCTGGCCGGGGGAAGCGACGCGGACGGGCCTCCCCCACCTCCCCAGGTGGAGGCTCGCCAGCAGATGAGGGCACCCCAACCGTCTTTGACTCGCCGGCCAGCTAAGCTGCACCCAACCGTCTTTGACTCACCGGCCAGCTGAGCTGCACCCTGCCGCTGCACGCGACCACCGGACAACAGCCCAAGCACGGGTTCACCAGGATCGCCACTAGCTCCCGACGCGGGGAGTGGGCCCCCGCAGCAAGGTAATCGGGGACCCACCCCGGTTGTGATACCATCCAAACTGCTGTCGTCACTGCTACTGGAATCACCCCGGTGGCAGTACCATCCGAACTGCCGCTGTTACTGCTGCTGGCTCCTCTCCGGTGACTGTACCGAAGAGCTGCTGCTACTGCTGCCCTTGAACTCCGGCGGTCGACTCCTCCGGATCCAGGCCTAAAGCCCACCGTGAGACAATTCTGGACTCGAAAGCTTGTCTGCTTGGGCATGGGCCCCACCCTTGACAAGATGCTCCCCTCAGCCTTGCAGAATCGGCCGGAGTCATTTGACACTCGACTCCCGCGGACTTCCGGTAAGGACAAACCGCCGCCATTGCTCTTTGCCCCGGACGGCAGCCACCTTGCCTCCGCTTGGTGCAGTGAGAAAGACTGGTTCGAAGCGTCGGCGGAAGAACCCGCCTCCTGCCCCGCCCCAAGAACGAACCATGGCATTTCTACGGGGTCGCAGTGACGCCATGCTGACGCAAAATTGACGCTAACGAAAGTTCTCGAACTACTGAAAGGGATTCTGGTCCAACAGCTAATTCATGGAAAGACTTAGACTGTACTCTGGCCCGACCTCGCCCCAAGATGGCGCCGATGTAGGAGAGGCCTACACACCCTTGTGGCGTCCCAGTCACGTGACATTTGTGTTAAACAGATATATATATATATATGCGATGCTTCCACACATGATGGTCGGGGAGGGGCGGCAAGGGAACCGATTTTATGCCGTAGTAGCGTTGCTCATGACACTCGACGCCTCCCCACCACGTGGCCGGCCTGAACGGTTGTAGGCCCGTATCTTGTATGCTGACATTGTTTTAAATAAAGGGTCTCTTGAAAGAATTACGGAATCAGTGCCATGACTAATCACATAGGTTGATAGAGATTTCTTCATTTGAATAAATGATTGTTACCCCCAAGCAATAGAAAACAGATAATACAGTCCCCATTTGCCTGAATCTTTTTGATTAACGGAATTTGTACCCATCACACCTATCTTTTCCAAGAGTTGTTAAACCATGGTCAACCATAGCTCAGGGTATATGCCGAACGCAAGGTATGGTATCTTGCACCCTAATACACGACCGATTGAGAAATGCATATATGACAAGGGAACCCGAATTTAGGAAATGAAATAAATTAGAGCATCTTTGTCTCGGACAAAGAGAATAATAGGTCTGTGGTATCACCCATTCCAGCGACTAGCTTGGTACGTGGTAAGTAGAACTTTTTCGTGTCTGCGCGCGCTGGGGTACTTTGAATACTGCACATCCCCTCCCCTCTTTTTCCCCTCTATAGGTCACAACGAAGCTCCGACTGAAGAACGAAGTGGACATGGACCGCACCGAGTTCAATATCAGGGAAAATTTAGACAAACGTTGTGAGATAGTGCGTGAAGTGCGGACCACCATTGAGAACATAAGAAACTGTATGGCATGATTGTGCGTGTGTGCTATGATTACACGGTATAAATGTGTGTGCATCTCATGCTTAGGTCACTTGGAGAGAGCGTCACTGTATGATTGAAATGCTCACCATCGATCAAAGGGAGGAGAATACAGGGTCCGACACCCCCTAGGATAAACTACAAAATACTGAAAGTACGCAGCATGCATAGGAAAGGAGGACAGGAAAGGAGAGGTCCCGATGCTCAACGTAGCCCTGAGTCTCCATCTTAAGTTTCTGCACTTGATGCATGTACTGTCACACCCTATCCGGCATTTGTGTGTACGTGATCACCGAATTTATGTCTTTTCCCCGCTTGTGTTTTCTTACATGGAACAGACCCATGCTACTCCATGTTGTGTGTGCACCAAGTGGCCTATTTTCTTACCCATGTCTCTCTCGTTTTGTGTCGTATGTATGCCAAATAGCCTACTTGATGCACACCTCTCTCTCTCTCTCTCTCTCTCTCTCTCTCTCTCTCTCTCTCTCTCTCTCTCTCTCTCTCTCTCTCTCTCTCTCTCCCACTCCCTCCCTCACTAAAAAGCCTTCTTACCCTCTTTTCTGTTTGAATAAATTAACGACACATACCTCCTCGGTAAGTGTATAATTGGCCTGGAGCACGGTGGTGTTCGAACAAATTGACTGAAACAAAACGACCGTACTCTACCACGTTACTACCTCTCCTTTCTACAAATATTGAGCTTAATTGGCTGAGAAAAGAAAGGACAGGTAAGACGACTGATGTCTCCCAATTTGGCCCTCATCACGGGGACTATATGTCAGTGGTTTCCGTTTTTCAGAGCTTTAACAACCCCATCTCCACCGCCCAGAATTACCCCCGCCCAATTACCCCGAAATAGAACGTCTAAAGCACCCTATCCTCCCAAGATAACCCCAGCCCTATACTAGCCGCCTCACTAATAATACATCGCCTAAACTGTTAAAGGTGTTAAATGGTAGCGGCAGTTTCAGTCGATAACCTTTCAAGTATTTGCCCGGCGGTAATCGCCTCTCATACCACTCGATAATTTACCAATGAAAGAGGCAGGCGCCGGAGACTGGAAGGCAGGAAACAAAGTTTTATTCCGTCGGAGCAGAACACATCAGATCAGACAGCAAGGTATCGTCACGAGGTGCTCTAACCGCATCTCTGAGACCTGGTCTCTTATACACCGGTTTATTGCTTTATTGCATATAGTACATTCTTGAGATTCTCTCGATGCATGAAAGAACATCCCCTGAAGCCCCGGCTCAGATCCGATCCCACACATAGTTACAGCAGAGGTTCCCACCCTACCCGCAGTGGGAGATGGCTATCGCGCAGCAGGGAATTCCGCTAATTCCCGGGGGTGTGTGCAACCGGCCGGGTCTCAGGGGGTAGGGGCTTTGATCTACTGTAATCCCTTTGATGCGGGGTGTTTCCCTTACAGTAGGGGCAATAAACTGCATCCGCAGGGCTAGGTGATGGCCTGGGACCAGTTCGGACAATGGGGCGCAGAGGAAGGGGGGTTATCAAAGGAGAGGCATGACCATGTATGGGATGTCGGTCGGATGTGGTTCCGTAGCAGGGTCGCGCAGAAGGAGAGGGTTTATGGCCTGTATGAGAGAGCAGGGGTGGCCGGCGCGCGGGGGATGCTCGCAGCGCTAGGGGAAAGCGCTGGTGATCGAAAATGAGCGGGGAGAGAGTGGGGTGCCTAAAATGGCGGCCGTGCATTCGCTGTGCGTGGCGCTGGGGGGGGGAGGCAAGATGGCGCAGATAATGTTTAGTTTGCAGGCTAAATTTCCACAGTCCTCCCTTTTAACATATCTCGCCAGCTTGTCTAGTTCGGATTTATCCCCATAATACTGCGGACTTCCACCTCATAGAGGGCTTTCATCCGCTCTGTTTCAAAGTTCAAAGTCTTAGGGCAGATGCAGTTCATAAAAAGCGAACATAAAGGTGGCAGACACTGAATCCCCAAACAACATCCACATAGTATCACAATCGGTATTAGGATAAATGAAAACAGCCTCCATCCCCAACTTTTAATAGTGTCCCAAAACCAACTCCCCAGCAACCATTCTTCTTGCTCTTGATGGACCTCTGTGGACAGTCTGTGGAGGTGTTCAATTGCTTTGTAGACTGAGGGTGAGTTATCTGGTACGTAGGTACAACAGCTGGACCCAATGATGCGGCATGCTCCTCCACGATCAGCCAGAACCACATCTAGAACAAGGCGGTTCTGAAGAGCCACCAGGCGGACGGCCTGAAGCTCAGCGGTGTTGTTGGCGAGGGCACCAGCTGTAATGTTCATTGCTGTTTCGACTGCTTGGGTTAAGTGGCGGATGGCACGGCTGTTTGCCATCGGACCCCAGAGCGGAACAAGACCCTTTACTGCGTCCATGAACTGTGCTCTGGTGGAGTCGGCTTGTACAATGTCTTTGGCACGTTTCTGTCGGTGATGGTTTGCTGGAGCCACATACGTCGGGGGAAGGACGAAGGCGATGTAGCAGGTGCCTCCCCAACCTTTCGGGAGCCAGGTGTAGGCCTTAGTACCACAGACGAAGTACATATTCGGGGAGGCAACAAAGGAGGGTGGGTCAACTGAGTCCAATGTTCGGGTGATGAGGCAGGAGCTGTGGCCCACCAGCTGTGCCCCCAGGCCTTCGAGGCATACAGATCCAGTGATGTTGATGACGGACAGGGCCACTGTTAGGGTGGCGGCCGTCCGTTTTCGGAGGTAAGAGAAGGTGGGTCTGGCTGGATTGTTGAACACTTGCATTTCAACTCGTTCTTTGGCGGGGATGTCCATGTGAAAGGAAGTGTTCGATCTCAGAGGGCAGAAGAGGGCGGAAGTTCTACCAGTTTTGTTCAGCCAGAACCCATGGTAGAAGTGTGACATGGTTCTGCCGGAAGTGGCATTGTCCTTGTAGCTCTCCTGCAGGAGGATCAGCCAGGCGAGGCAGGAACCATGGACAGAAAAAGGTGAAGGGATGAAAGGGATTGAGTGCCCAGTGGCATGGGGTAGCAATCCACAGATCCAGCAGTTAGTGGCGTTGGTGGCAAGATTGTGTTGGTGGAGCAACTGCACAAAAGAGTTATTCCAGAACTCCTTACGCCTTTCTCGGAGTTGGGGTGAAAGTGAGATCAGATGGTGTTCTTTCGTGGTGGTAGGTTGAACGGTGGCCAGCAATGTCTTATGAGCGGGTGTGCTCTCCTCCATGATCCAGAAGGTGACCACGAGGAGAAGGCAAAAGAGAAGGGAAATGAAAAGTGCTATTGTCTTAAAGCTGTGCATTCGGTCAGTCTTTGGGTTTTTGTAGTGGATCTTCGGACGTCCGGTTGCTTCCATCATCTTCATGTCGGGCGCTTCCATCACCTTCAAGAGACTCGGTAGCGGGCAGAACCACGGACTTTGTTTTAGTTTCTCTCCTGGTGGCCTTTGAGGTGACTAGGCTACCGTTCTGAGATTTCCACTTAGCCTGTGGTCTGCTTAGCCGAAGTTCTCTCCTTTCGTCGCAAGTTATACCCTTCTTTGGATGGCACAGTGGGATCGGGATATTCAATCAATTCAAGTGTCTCTGTATCCGGGCAGCGGCTCAGGGATGGTCGGTCTTTGTCCAGAAGTTCCTCTTGGGCGGTGATGTTGTCCGTGGTTGTCAGGGTCGGTGGTACCTTCTTGCAGTGGTGTGCATGCAGCCAATTGCGTTTCCCCTCCACTCGAAGAGCTGTTCGGGTGGTGATCAGGACTTGCAGGGGGCCCGTCCACCGGGGCTCCAGACTCTTGGTGCGCTGGAAGTTACACACTAAGACGAAGTCACCGGGTTGGATGTCGTGCCCGGGGCCCCTGGAAACATCGGGAATGGCGTGCAGCACCTGCTGATGGATAACAGACAACGTCTTAGTTAGGTTATACAAATAGTCAGACATGAGGACGTCCGGGACGTCGTGGATAGATGTTGGTTTTGGTGCAGTCCAAAGGTTCATGGGCCGCCCAAAGACGACCTCGTAGGGGGTTAAGTGGTGTTTGGTGGGGGTGGAACGCATTGATAGCAGTGCTAGTGGGAGAGCGTCTGGCCATCTTAGTCCTGTGGTGGCGACTATTTTTGCTATCTTAAGCTTCAATGTGGCATTGTGTCGCTCAACCAGGCCTGCGGATTGGGGGTGGAAGACCGCATGGAATTTCTGTTTTATACCCAACCCTTTTAAGATGAGTTGGATAACTTCGGCTACGAAGTGGGGGCCGTTGTCGCTCCACAAAATTCGACAAAGGCCGTATCGGGGGAAGAATTCCTTCAGTAGTACTTTTGCGGTAGTCATAGCGGTGTTGTCATGGGTTGGGTAGGCTTCCACCCACTTGCTGAAGGCACACACAACGACAAGTACATACTTTAAACATTGGCACCTTTCTAGCTGGACATAGTCCATTTGTAGGACTTCAAAGGGGTGATTGGGGACCCCAAACCCTCCCCGGGGTACAGCAGTTCCTTTCCCAGGGTTGTGTTGGAGGCATACTAGGCAATGTTGGACCAGAAGTTTGGCTGCGTCTGGTATTCTGTCGTTGTGCCAGACTTTGGAGATGAGTTCGATCATGGGGGCAGACACTATGTGTGCGGGGGAGTGTGCCATGGTCAGCATGGGGATCAAGTATGAGTCGGGTAGCAACCATTTGTTCGAGTCTTTAGTTCGCCAACAACCGTCATCGTCCTTCAACCCCACCCGGGCCCATTCAGTTAATTCGTGTGGTGTGCTGGCTAGTTGGATATCCCTAATCGTTTCCCTAGCATCCTTCCATTTCTCAGTTTGTGACCTGGTCACGTACATGCGGGTCGTGGACCTGTTCTCGGCTGTGGTTCGGGCAGTAATGTCAGCTAGTGCATTTCCCTGTCCTATAATGTCTGTCACCTTCTTGTGTGCCTGGCATTTGATCACAGCTAACCGTGTGGGGAGGAGGACTGCTTCGGTCAGGGCAGAGACTAGATCTCCATGCAGGATGGGTGTGCCATGAGAAGTCAAGAATCCCCTCTCTTTCCATAAGAGCCCAAAGTGGTGAACTACCCCAAAGGCATACTGACTGTCTGTGTAAATGTTTGCGGTTGTCCCTGCTGCCAGGATGCAGGCTCGTGTGAGGGCAATTAGTTCCGCCGCCTGTGCGGAACGCTGTGTGATGCGGGCTGTCTCAACAACTGTTCGAGCTGTGGTGACTGCATAGGCAGCTGAGGTGGTGCCATCGGGGAGCTTGATGCATGAGCCATCCACCCACAGTTCTCCGTCAGGGTCCGGGAAGGCAGTATCCCGGAGGTCAACCCTACTCTTGGTTTGTTCGTCGGTGAGGGTCACGCAATCATGTATAGGGGATGCATTGGGGTCAGCGTCAGGGAGAGGTAGTAGAGTAGCTGGATTCAGAGTGGTGCATCGTTTCAATGTGATGTGGGGTGCAAGCAGAGTCAGTTCATAACCAGTCAGTCGTGCGCTAGTCAGGTGTTGAGTCTTGGTTTGGTTCAGGAGGGTATCAACAGCATGGGGTACCAATACTGTGAGGGGGTTCGAGAGCACGATCCCCTCACTTTGCCGGATAGAGACAGCAGCGGCGGCTACTGCTCGAAGACAGGCGGGCAAAGCTCTGGCTACGGGGTCAAGAGTGGCAGAGAAGTAGGCACAAGGGCGTTGCTTAGGGCCTATGGACTGGGTTAGGACAGACAACGCACATCCCTCCCTTTCGTGGGTGTAGAGGGAGAAAGGTTTAGTGTAGTCTGGGGTTCCTAGGACTGGGGCCGAGCAGAGGGCGTCTCGTAATTCTTTGAAGGAGGATTGACATTCGGGTGTCCAGGGGAGGGGGAAGGGGGTATCTTTAGCCAGCAGGGAAAGCAGAGGTTTTATGATAAGACTGAAATTTGGCAACCACTGTCGACAAAAGGAGGTGAGGCCCACTAGGGACCGCACTTGCTTCTGAGTTTTGGGAACAGGGGTTTCTAGAATGGTTTGAATTCGGTCAGGGGTAAGTTTCCTCCCGTCTTTGGATAGTAGGTGGCCTAGATACGTTACTTGGGGCTGGCAGAATTGCAATTTCTTTCTGAAGACCTTGTGACCGTTCTCCGCAAGGAAGCGGAGGAGGTGAATGGTGGCTGTGACGGCAAGTGGAGTGGTGTCGGCCGCCAAAAGAATGTCATCGACGTACTGTATCAACACCACTCCATCTGGTAGTTGGACTGCATCCAGTTGCCTCTTGAGGGCTTGGCTGTAAATACTGGGACTCTCAGTGTAGCCTTGGGGTGCCCTGCAGAATCTGTATGAACGGGCTTTTAAAGTGAATCCGAACAGGTAGCGGCTGTCTGGGTGGATGGGGATGGAAAAGAATGCGTTCTTGAGATCAATAACAGTAAAGATGGTGGCAGTGGATGGAATCAGGGTGAGGATGGTGGTGATGTCTGAGACCACGGGGTACTGGGGTATGACTACTTTGTTAACCTCTCGCAAGTCAACAATGAAACGGTAGGCTTTCTCATCCCCCTCGCCTTGCTTCTTTACAATGGGTAGGATAGGGCTGTTGCAAACATTACTCACTACTTCTTCTACCACTCCTGCCTCGACTAGGGACTCGATGATTTCCACCAATGCCTTCTCGCCTTCGGGTGATATCCGATACTGTGGAAGCTTTGGGAGCACTGCGTCCGGTCGGACGGTTATGTGTACCGGGTCAATCACCATGCGCCCTACATCTAAGTCGGTTTTAGCCCATAGATGTGAAGGTAATGTGTCGAGTAGGGACATGTCAGCATCGGTTATAGAGAGCATACGCCGTGTGTGATAGGGTCTGGACAGATCTGGGTTATCGTGCAGGATGACTCGAACTCCGTCTGGAGAGCATCTGATGGTAGCTCGAAAATGTTTTAGCAAATCAAGTCCCATAATAGCATCGGGGGTGTTGGAGGAGAGCAGAAAGGTCGTGTCAGTGGTGTTATTTTCTAAGTCAAAGGAGATTGGTGCTGATAAGGGGTTAGTGGAGGGCGTTCCATCGAAGCCTATTGAGGTTACATGTGAGCCAGACAAGGGTGCCCTAGGGATCAGTCGTTTGGATAACGCACTACGTGTCGCCCCAGTGTCTACCAGGAATGGGGATTTTGTGCCCAAGACCTTAGCAGTGACGTAAGGGCCTTGCTGGTCAACACGGAGTTCGACTGGATCCCTCCCTTGCCCCTGGCGGTCCTATGCGAAGTCATGGGTGCTTTCATAGTCGGACTGCTGACACTGGTTTTGTCGGGGGCGGTCAAAGGTGTTTGGTTTGCCTGGCCTGACGTTGGTTGCGTCGTTCGTGTGCCCTCGTCCCTGTCCTCTGTTTTTGGGGTCATATGCTGTGTCTCTGGGATCCCTATTTTTGTTTAGTTCCAGAAGGACCGGGCACTGGGATTTCCAGTGTCCGAACCCTCTACAGAACGCACATTGGTTCCCATCTAAGTCTCTCCGTCCGTTGTAGGGTGCAGGTGTATGGTCTCTAGGGGGTAGCTTTCTAGGGGCGGTTGGGTGGTAATTCTCTTTCGGGGGTTCCCTTCCTATGGTCACCCCTTGCAACTGTGCTATCATTACCCTCTCCTTCAGTTCCTTTTTCTTCTTCTCTGATGCCCTATCGTTCTCGTTTTTCTGATTTTCGTAGTACTGGGCCATCTGGAGAATCGCTGCGGGTTTGGAGGCTGCCCAGCTACTCTCGCTGGTCTGTAGTTTCTGGGAAATTTCTTGTGTCAGACCCTTCACATAATTCTGGACAAAGAGGTGATGTCCGGTTGCGGTGGTCATGTCTTGGCCACTGTAATCGGAAAACACGGTCTCGAATCGGGAGAAGTATTCAGACACATCCTCCTGGGGTTTCTGGCGGCAAGCCGTTACTATCGACCAGTCTACCTTTCTTTCTGGGATTAGAGTCTTCAGTTTTAGTACAATCTTGTCTGGGAGCTCTAATATGGCTTTTGGGGGTTTCTGTCCTGGTTCTCGCTGCTTATCTATGGTATCGAGTTGTACCCAGGTATATCCGAACGGCTCAGCGTGGTCAACTTTCCGGATTTGTTTCCACACATCAGCCGGCAGACATAGCCCAAAGAACAAGTCGATATCTGCTAAAGTCATAATCGTAGAACCTAAGGCTGTACCCAGTTCAGTGTAGAAGGCAGTCGGGTTCTTTCTTAAGTCGGGTAGAGTTTTTCTAAAGGTCAAAATGTCTTGCCGGTCCCACGGCTGGTAGACCCAGTTATATACAACCCTTCCCTTCGCATCTTGGTGGTTGATGTCGTCATGTGTTCCCAGACCTCGCGGGGGGACCCAGTAGGGGGCAGCTTCTTTAATGGGCATCATGGCATCAGCCCTTCCTTCCTGGGGCTTAGTCGCTATGGGGGTTTCTGCTTTGGTGGTCTGTCCATGTTCTTTAAGGTGTCGGTAGACCTCGAGTGTACGAGTGAAGAGGTTCGTAACGTCGCCCTCTCTTTCCTCTCCGATGTCTACCTTCCTATATAGGGCTGCTAAGCCTTCTGGACCTTTATCGTGGTATCTTTCCTCATACGCATTCAGGGCGTGATAACAGAGCCGTACGACGAAGTGTCGTCTGCGGCTGTCGGCATACGAGTTATACACGTCTGTTATATACTCCTCACTTTCTTTTCGCTCCACCAGTGTCCCTACTATCTTATCAATTCCTGCTCGTTCATCCTTTGTTAATCGATTCATTCTGGTGGACTCTTTCTTTCCCATCTCATGGTCATCTAGCGTTGCAACCGACATTGGGTTCAGTACAAGAGGCTCGGCCGGCGCAGAGGCCGTGAGGACCGAGGCCCCTGTACTGCTGTCGTTCGTGTTCGGGGGTTGTAGGTGTTGCACTACTGACTGGGAGGGTGCATATGGAGGGGGCATGTAAATGATCGGGGGACCTAACAGTAATTCATCATTCATTTGCTGCTTGGAGGATAACTCAGGGTAGAGCAAAGAAGGGGTCCTAACAGCGTACTGGCCTGAGGTTTCGGGCTCCTGTCTTAGTTTAGTTTCCCTTCTCTCCTTCATGTCTTCTTCTAACTTTCTAGCGGCAAGGTGAGCTGCCTTTCGTAATTCCTTTTCTGCTTTTACTTCTTCCCTCTTTTTCCGTTGCGTTGCTTCTTTGCGCCACATGCCGATACTGTCAAGCATAGTAGGCGTCGTCTTATTGCTACGCAGAGCTATTTCTAGCGCTTCTATCTTATGGTCGTCGAAGGATCCCATCAGTGGCCACTGACTCTCGGGGTCCTTCTTAGTATATTTATGCCATAGTTTGGTATAAGCTACTGCGACTAGTCCATATTTAGTGAACATGTCCTTATTAGGGGTGCCCTCCAGTGGAGCCGGATGGTTCACCTCTAATAAGCGGTCCGGGCAGAACCAACTACCAATCAGTGGGGAGAAGATAGGCATGACGGGTTTCAACGGGGACAAAAGTCAGCACTACCTATCTTTTCACTGCTTGCAAAGACTAGACAGAATATCTCTATTCCTCATTATTTGTAAGCAGAGAATACCTCCAAAGAACCAATATCGAACAACTAGTGTTCGGACAATCAATCAATCAATCAATGGGAGATAAAGATAGGCATGACGGGTTTCAACGGGGACAAAAGTCAGCATTACCTACCCTTCACTATTTGCAAAGACTAGACAGAATATTCCTATTCTACGTTATTTGCAAACAGAGAATATCTTAAAAAGCACTATTCTCCAAAACAATCAATGTTCGGACAATCAATCAATGGGGAGATAAAGATAGGCACGACGGGTTTCAACGGGGACAAAAGTCTGCGTTACCTACCCTTCACTATCTGCAAAGGGAGAGAGAGAGAGAGTATTTCTACTCCTCCCCGTTTGTAGACAGCGAATATCTCAAAGAGAACAATCAATGAGCACAATCAATGAGCAATACTAGTATTTCCAAAGTTTTAAACAATCAATCAACTATTTCGCATTTTGTCGTGTATCACGACCTTACCCGGACCGCGTGGACAGTTTCTCGTCTTCCGCCTCCAGCGCCCGATCGTCCTCTACTCTCCGTATTTGCCGCGGCACTCCTGATGGTTCCCAGTCAGGACCGTAGATCACTCGAGAGAGGTCTGCTCGGAACCAGTGAAGTTCGGATGATCGGCTGCCAGACGAGGGTCTATTGGGCAGGAGCTCTCCCGATCGTTGCAGTCGTTCACTCTGTCGTCGGGACCTCTCCCACTGGATCCACGTGTTGCTGATGGGCCCCACGTTTGGGACGCCAATTGTTAAATGGTAGCGGCAGTTTCAGTCGATAACCTTTCAAGTATTTGCCCGGCGGTAATCGCCTCTCATACCACTCGATAATTTACCAATGAAAGAGGCAGGCGCCGGAGACTGGAAGGCAGGAAACAAAGTTTTATTCCGTCGGAGCAGAACACATCAGATCAGACAGCAAGGTATCGTCACGAGGTGCTCTAACCGCATCTCTGAGACCTGGTCTCTTATACACCGGTTTATTGCTTTATTGCATATAGTACATTCTTGAGATTCTCTCGATGCATGAAAGAACATCCCCTGAAGCCCCGGCTCAGATCCGATCCCACACATAGTTACAGCAGAGGTTCCCACCCTACCCGCAGTGGGAGATGGCTATCGCGCAGCAGGGAATTCTGCTAATTCCCGGGGGTGTGTGCAACCGGCCGGGTCTCAGGGGGTAGGGGCTTTGATCTACTGTAATCCCTTTGATGCGGGGTGTTTCCCTTACAGTAGGGGCAATAAACTGCATCCGCAGGGCTAGGTGATGGCCTGGGACCAGTTCGGACAATGGGGCGCAGAGGAAGGGGGGTTATCAAAGGAGAGGCATGACCATGTATGGGATGTCGGTCGGATGTGGTTCCGTAGCAGGGTCGCGCAGAAGGAGAGGGTTTATGGCCTGTATGAGAGAGCAGGGGTGGCCGGCGCGCGGGGGATGCTCGCAGCGCTAGGGGAAAGCGCTGGTGATCGAAAATGAGCGGGGAGAGAGTGGGGTGCCTAAAATGGCGGCCGTGCATTCGCTGTGCGTGGCGCTGGGGGGGGGGAGGCAAGATGGCGCAGATAATGTTCAGTTTGCAGGCTAAATTTCCACAAAGGGTTACCTATTGTCGCCAGCAAAAATAATGCTTAGCTTATGTTCCTCCCCGAAATGGATACTCGTGAACCCGTGACAGTAGCACCTCGCACTTTCTTTTCATAAACTTAGCAGTCCTCGGAAGGAAATATATATTAACAAAACTTGTGTTGAGACGAACGAGCCTCTGCCGGAGAAGCCGGTTCGAATTTTTAATAGACTAGAAGGTTGACAGATGTCAGGCTTCCTGCAACCAGTATCGGGCGCAGGAATCGGCACCTAGGGGGCCAGACGATGGACAGGGACACCCACAGAAACTTGCACCACAGCAATGATTAATAGATTAGTAACGCACACACTAACATCAGAGTTAAAAGACACCAATCATGAAGCAACCGATAAAAACATGTCCGCAACTACTCGGTGGTTGGGAGAGAGGATGAAGTATGTAAATGTCTTCCCTGCCAACTCTCTAAGACTTTTGTTTCTTGTACCCATTTAAAGATAACGTGCTGCCATCGGAAGGGAGGGGTCGGACGTGACGCACAGCCTGGCTGCAGACCTTGGAACATCTATGACATCGACCAAGGGGGAGGCTACGAAGCAAAAAGGGCGTGGGACGAGACACCATTTTCAGGATGATAAGCGCGAGGGGCTACATCGAGGCCCCCTGCTCACCGACCAGCGTGCCTGAAGTCTCAACCCGTCGGGCCCGATTGATGGGCCCAGTGCTGGAAGATTCTGCTCCCCTTGGTCCACATTTTTGATCTGATCCCACTCCACCCCCTCTTCCCTCGGCGTCCCGAAGCACGTCACACCCTTCTCTCTCTCTCACCATCTTTTATATGGATTATGAATCTGACCTACCCACAGAAGAACAAAAGGCAGGTACCCTGTCTCAAAGTACCTATGGTGAACTGTGTTAAGGAACAGGGCTGTGATCGGAGAACAATGAATGATCACACCCTGCAACGTGAGAAATTGGATTTGAGCTGGACCTTAGCTCCACCGCCGGTGCTCAACAGTGCCAACGAAAGAAGAACAACAATGAGAGCTTACCAGTGATAGCTCTTTATAAAAAGGACACTGGCAAGAAGAACCCATGTCAAAGTCGAAAATCCTCTCCCAACCACCTTTTTATACTAACTATCTTCTTATCAAGTTTTTATGGTGTTGCATCAATCACTTCCGACTGTACACTGAGAAGTTAAGGAAATGTAACTTTGTATAGTAACATTCATACAACACCAGCCATGTACACGACTACATTGTAACTCTGTATGTACTACCTCCTCGCCTACTTTATCACCTGTAAATAACTATAAGCAAATGTGTCAGATTACTCCTGCATGCCCTAAAAACTCTGTATCTTTAAGGAATGTACGAAAGACATTAACGATATTATAGCTGAAGGTTAACAAAGAATAAATGACGGCCAGGCAAGCTGGCGAGACATGTTAAAAGGGAGGACTGTGGAAATTTAGCGTGCAAACTGAACATTATCTGCGCCATCTTGCCTCTCCCCAGCGCCACGCACAGCGAATGCACGGCCACCATTTTAGGCACCCCACTCTCTCCCGCTCATTTTCGATCACCAGCGCTTTCCCCTAGCGCTGCGAGCATCCCCCGCGCGCCGGCCACCCCCGCTCTCTCATACAGGCCATAAACCCTCTCCTTCTGCGCGACCCTGCTACGGAACCACATCTGACCGACATCCCATACATGGTCATGCCTCTCCTTTGATAACCCCCTTCCTCTGCGCCCCATTGTCTGAACTGGTCCCAGGCCATCACCTAGCCCTGCGGATGCAGTTTATTGCCCCTACTGTAAGGGAAACACCCCACATCAAAGGGATTACAGTAGATCAAAGCCCCTACTCCCTGAGACCCGACCGGTCACACACACCCCCCAGGAATTGGCGGAATACCCTGCTGCGCAATAGCCATCTCCTACTGTGGGTGGGGTGGGAACTTCTACTGTATCTATGTGTGGGATCGGATCTGAACCGGGGCTTCAGGGGATATTCCCCCATACATCAAGGGAATCTCAAGAATGTACTATGTGTAATAAAGCAATAAACCAGTGTATAAGAGACCAGGTCTCAGAGATGCAGTTAGAGCACCTCGTGACGATACCTTGCTGTCTGATCTGATGTGTTCTGCTCCGACGGAATAAAACTTTGTTTCCTGCCTTCCAGTCTCCGGCGCCTGCCTCTTTTATTGGTAAATTATCGAGTGGTATGAGAGGCGATTACCGCCGGGCAAATACTTGAAAGGTTATCGACTGAAACTGCCGCTACCATTTAACAGTGGGTGAGTCCTGGATGGATCAAAGCTATGGTGGCTGAGCCCTGGGTCGATCAGAGTTGTGGTGGGTGGGTCCTGGGCAGATTAGAACTGTGGTGGGCCTGTCTTCGGTGGATTAGTGGGTGGGTTCTGTGTGGTTCAGAGCCGTGGTGGGTGGGTCGTGCGTCCTTTAACAGCTATGGTGGGTGGGTCCTGGGTGAATCAGGGCTGCAGTGGGTGGGTCCTGGGTGATTTAGGGCTGTGGTGCGTGGGTGCTGCATGGTTCAGAGCTGTGGTGGGTGGGCCCTGCATTGTTCAGAGCTGTGGTGGCTGGATCCTGCGTTCAGAGCTGTGGTGGGTTGGTCCTGCATGGTTCAGCGCTGCAGTGGGTGGGGCCTGCATGGTTCAGAGCTGTGGTGGGTCCTAGGTGAATCAGGGCTACAGTGGGTGGGTCCTGCGTGATTCAGGGCTGTGGTGGGTGGGTCCCGGGTGGTTGAGAGCTGTGGTGGGTGGGTCCTGCATGGTTCAGAGTTGTGATGGGTGGGTTCTGTATGGTTCAGAGCTGTGGTGGGTCCTGGGTGAATCAGGGCTGCAGTGGGTGGGTCCTGCGTGATTCAGGGCTGTGGTGGGTGGGTCCTGCATGGTTCAGAGCTGTGGTTTGTGGGTCCTGGGTGGATTGGTGGGTGGGTCCTGCATTGGTTCAGAGCTGTGGTGGGAGGGTTCTGTGTTGTTCAGAGCTGTGGTGGGTGGGTCCTGCATGGTTCAGAGCTGCGGTGGGTGGGTCCTTGATGGTTCAGAGTTATGATGGGTGGGTTCTGTGTGGATCAGAGCTGTGGTGGGTGGGTCCTGGGTGGTTGAAAGCTGTGGTGGGTGGACCCTGTGTGGTTCAGAGTTGTGATGGGTGGGTTCTGTGTGGTTCAGGGGTGTGGTGGGTGGGTCCCGGGTGGTTGAGAGCTCTGGTGGGTGGGTCCCGGGTGGTTCAGAGCTGTGGTGGGTGGTTCCTCCATGGTTCAGAGTTGTGATGGGTGTGTCCTGTGTTGTTCAGAGCTGTGGTGGGTGGGCCCTGCGTTGTTCACAGCTGTATTGGGTGAGTCCTGGGTGGTTCAAAGATTTGCTGGGTGGGTTCTGTGTGGTTCAGAACTGTGGTGGGTGGCTCCTGTGTGTTTCAGAGCTGTGGAGGGTGGGTCATACGTTGTTTATAGCTGTGGTGGGTGGGTCCTGAGTGAATCAGGGCTGCAGTGGGTGGATCCTGGGTGATTTAGGGCTGTGGTGGGTGGGTCCTGCATGGTTCAGAGCTGTAGTGTGTGGGCCCTGCGTTGTTCAGAGCGGTGGTGGGCGGCTCCTGCGTTGTTCAGAGCCGTGGTGGGTGGGTCCTGGGTGGTTCAGAGCTGTGGTGGGTGGGCCCTGCATGGTTCAGAGTTGTGATGGGTGGGTTCTGTGTGGTTCAGGGCTGCGGTGGGTGGGTCCTGCATGGTTCAGAGCTGTGGTGGGTGGGTCCCGGGTGGTTCAGAGCTGTGGTGGGTGGGTAGGTCCTGTATGGTTCAGAGCTGTGGTGGGTGGGTCCCGGGTGGTTCAGAGCTGTGGTGGGTGGGTTCTGGGTGGATCAGAGCTGTGGTGGGTGGGTCCTGGGTGGTTGGGAGCTGTGGTGGGTGAGTCCTGTGTGGTTCAAAGTTGTGATGGGTGGGTTCTGTGTGGTTCAGGGCTGCGGTGGGTGGGTCCTGGGTGGTTGAGGACTGTGGTGGGTGGGTCCTGGGTGGTTCAGGGCTGTGGTGGGTGGGTCCTGCATGGTTCAGAGCTGTGGTGGGTGGGTCCCGGGTGGTTCGGAGTTGTGATGGGTGGGTTCTGTATGGTTCAGGGCTGTGGTGGGTGGGTCCTGGGTGGTTCAGAGCTGTGGTAGGTGGGTCCCGGGTGGTTAAGGGCTGTGGTGGGTGGGTCCTGGGTGGTTCAGAGCTGTGGTGGGTGGGCCCTGCGTGGTTCAGAGTTGTGATGGGTGGGTTCTGTGTGGTTCAGGGCTGTGGTGGGTGGGTCCCGGGTGGTTGAGAGCTGTGGTGGGTGGGTCCTGCATGGTTTAGAGCTGTGGTGGGTGGGGCCCGGGTGGTTCAGAGCTGTGGTGGGTGGGTCCTGCATGGTTCAGAGCTGTGGTGGGTGGGTCCCGGGTGGTTCAGAGCTGTGGTGGGTGGGTTCTGGGTGGATCAGAGCAGTGGTGGGTGGGTCCCGGTTGGTTGAGAGCTGTGGTGGGTGAGTCCTGCGTGGTTCAGAGTTGTGATGGGTGGGTTCTGTGTGGTTCAGGGCTGTGGTGGGTGTGTTCTGGGTTTTTGAGGGCTGTGGTGGGTGGGTCCTGCATGGTTCAGAGCTGTGGTGGGTGGGTCCCGGGTGGTTCAGAGCTGTGGTGGATGGGTCCCGGGTGGTTGAGAACTGTGGTGAGTGAGTCCTGCGTGGTTCAGAGTTGTGATGGGTGGGTTCTGTGTGGTTCAGGGCTGTGGTGGGTGGGTTCTGGGTGGTTCAGGGCTGTGGTGGGTGGGTCCCGGGTGGTTGAGGGCTGTGGTGGGTGGGTCCTGGGTGGTTCAGAGCTGGTCCGCTGGTGATTGGGGCACTTCCTGTTTATCCTCCTCTCAACAAGAGATCGAAGCCAGAGTACCATCCCTTCTTTCTAAAACGCACCCACTTACCTCGCGCTGTAGTCAGATTGTTAATTGCGACCCTGTAGTCATCAAGCACAGGAGTCCAAAAATGACTTGAGATTTGGCAGAGACAAACATTTGGAAAACAAAAGCCCGGAGACATTCATGGTTTTTGGCACGCGTCGCCTCCACTCTTTGTCTCCCCTCTCTGCTGTAATTACAGACTTTCATTGAGATGTAATTGTTTCCTTTGGTCTCTTTATTAACGCTTGATGTGTTCTCCTCTTCCATAATTATGTGTCTCCACGATCACATCTTTATTAATCTCGCGCCTTTCACGTGGCAAGTGGAACATGTATATAATTAGCGTCTTTACAATTCAAGCTGATGTCTGTGAATTATAGTTTTTGGAAAAAATACAAGAAGTTGAATCCGAAACACTTAAAGGGAAACAATAGACTAGAGGAGGAAATTGATTGTGTTGAGGAAACTGTGCAGAGCCTATTAGCAAAGAATCCCAAATATTGGTCATTTTTAGCGCCCACTGCAAATTAAATTGTCTTGTGGCGCTTTAACTATGAGAGTTATTATTATCCATTAAAGGCCCTCATTACCACAGCTCCGGACAGCTACACATTTTCTCCCAGGAGGCAAGAAAACATGCAGAATTAGACCCTTCATTATCAGCCGGCATGTTATTCCCCAAACTTACAATCCTTGTTGTCTCACAGTGAGATATTGGTCTAAATTCCTAAATCCAGTGGCGATAATGGGGAACTCTTAATGGCACTCTATGGGGGATATTCTCAAGAACGTGTGAAAGCTTCCGCAAAAGTAGCTTAACGCAACTCTTCAGATCGTAGTCTATCGTGGGAAAATAACACCGTGTTAACGTGGTATTCGCAACACGGCGGGACCATGCGCTAAACCCACCACAACACGACAAATGAACGCGTTAAACTTAACGTGACGCCGCAAAAATGCGAAAAACCAATGCGAAAAAAGCAGCGATGACGCAAATCGCGATACAGAAATCAGCGAAAACCAGCCACAGGCCTGCAATCCCCACGCGACATGGGGGAAAATGCACTACAAAAGTTGGGAAAAAACCACATACAAAAGCCAAACAACAGCGAAGCACAATGGAGGCAGCCGGAGCAAGTGCAGAGGACAACCAGAACCCCACAAGCCCCCCCGGAAGACAGCCTGGGACCTCGGGGTCAGGGAAGGGGAAGGAGAGAAATGTAGGAAGAAAAGGTTCAGTCCGCAGGAAAACAGGATCCTGATAATGGAGGTGATAGAACACCATCAACAGCTGTTCGTCACCTCCACTGTGTCACTGGCAACTAAAAATGGACTATGGCAGTCTATCGTGGACAAGGTGAATGCAGTTGGAGTGCTGAAGAGGACAATGGAAGAGGCCAAGAGGTGCTGGAATGAAGTCAAGCGCAAAACGAAGCAGAAACTCGCAAACAACCGGGAAGCAGCAATCCAGACTGGAGGTGGGAGTCCAGCGCCACTGGAGGAGCTGGACGAGATGGAGGAAATGGTGTCCACAGTCATCAATGGGAGACGGTGGCAGGAGTCGGGGGCCGGACACTGCTCAACATGACCAGACACAACAGCAACAGGGTGAGTAACCACCAGGGACCTGGGGGGACGGGGGGAGATGGGCAAAATGGCACACATGCACAAGAAAGCATAACACAGCTGCGGACAAACCATGCCCCAGACCCCCAACTCCCACCAAGAGACTAATACATCCAAGTATGCCACATCTCAGCACTGTATACGCACAGAAGTCAGAGGCACACCGCATGTAAGGGATAAGGGGCAGACAAATCAGAGCTGCAGAGGCGACTCCCCCATAATGCGACACACACATCACCTGCAGAGCACATCAACGTCAATAACGTTGATGTGCACAGTGCCAGGGGTGACATGATGGCGTCCACACCACAGGACTCAATCATAAAGGGTCAATGGCTTGCGGTGCACAGACTTGGTGGCACCGGATACACTGCGGCAGGCACACCGCCACGGGATGGTGTCTTTCGGTGCACTGAGGTAGGGGCACCATAAGTGCTGAGCGGGTTTGTAGCCTGCGATGATGCACAGTCCAGGCGGTCCGGAATAGTGGCATTGGTCTGAGCCCTGCTGGACCGCAGTGTAGGTCTGAGTCAGCGGGCAGTGCGGGCCTACTGTCACGTGGCGTCGCCTCGCAGTTCACAGAGTTAGTAGCGCCTCTAGTGCTGAGCGGGTGTGCAACCTGCGATGAGGACAGGTGCACTGATATGTTCTCTGCCATAGCGAAATCAAGACCCAGAATCGAGTGTGTGACCCGGTGGCCCGCGGTGCAGGGCTGCATGATGTGGAGGGTGCCATGGTCACGGACCCTGGGCTTGGAGCTCCCAGCGACATGTGGTGGGCCCCCTTGGAGACACGCCGGTGGCGTAAGGTGAGCAGGGAGGCCTGGTTGCGCAGGTGCGGGCAATCACCGCTGGGCGGCGGGAGGGCCTGTGTGCGCAGGGGCGGGCAAGCGAGGATGGCATTTGCTACTGTATGGACTCTGCCATTCATGTCTCTGGCAACTGTTTCAGGTGAAGGACCTGGGGGACTGCAGTGTGTACCGGCACGTGGTTGGAGACACACCGGTGGCTGCAGGTGAGCAGTGAGGCCTGGGTCTGCAGTGTTGGAACTCTCTCTCCCTCTCTTTCTCTCCCTCTCTTTCTCTCTCTCGTTTTCTCTCTCTCCCTCTCTTTCCCTCTCCCTCTATCTCTCTCTTTCTCTCTCCCTCTCTCTCTCTTTCTCTCTCTCTCTCTCCCTCCCTTTATCTCCCTCTCTTTCTCTCTCTTTCTCTCTCCCTCCCTTACTCTCTCTTTCTCTCTCCCTCTCTTTCGCTTTCTCTCTCCCTCTCTCTCTCTCTTTCTCTCTCCCTCTCTCTCTCTCTTTCTCTCTCTCTCCCTCTCTTTCCCTCTCCCTTTATCCCTCTCTTTCTCCCTCCCTCTCTCTCTCTTTCTCTCTTTCTCTCTTTCTCCCTTTCTTTCCCTCTCCCTCTATCTCCCTCTCTTTCTCTCTCTTTCTCTCTCCCTCCCTCACTCTCTCTTTCTCTCTCCCTCTCTTTCGCTTTCTCTCTCCCTCTCTCTCTCTCTTTCTCTCTCCCTCTCTCTCTCTCTCTTTCTCTCTCTCTCTCCCTCACTTTCCCTCTCTTTCCCTCTCCCTTTCTCTCTCTCCCTCTCCCCCCCCCTCTCTCTCTTTCGTTCTCTCTGTACTTTGATGGGTGCAAGACACACCTTCTTATCTGTATTTCTGTCTTGCAGGCTATGACTTACAGAATGCCCAGAGAAGACCCGCCGTTCCTCTACAAGCTTGTTGTTTTTTGTTTGATTTGCAATAAAGTTTTGATTTAGATTATCTGATTTGGATGTATGATTTCCATTTTTCTGGCCGCACCTGTATGTTAAATGTTGTGATTGTGCGACTTCAGGGGATTTGTTTGGTTCATGCTTTCGTGGTGTTGATGTGCATTCTCTTTGTCCAAAGGGAGGGGGGGGCGGGGTTGTGGGGTCCGGGGGGTGGTGGTGGTGGGTGTTGTTGCCCTATTGGGTCTCCGGTCTGCATGTTCAGTTGCTCGGGAGCTTCTGTTGTTCTTCATGTTTGGCTATAGGCTGTGCTCCCTTGGCTGCTGCCGGTTGTTGTCCGACTTTGCGCCTTATCGCCTGTTTTGTGATCTTATCGCCGATGTGGCTGGTCATTGAGAATGTTGTGGAGTGGTGTTGTCGCGGCTTTTTGCTCGGGAACACCTACTCTGCATCTCATTAGCAATAGTTGCCGGGGTCATCTGTGGCGATGTTTTTTGAGGATGCTAACACAGGAAAACTGGTGATATAGGCTGTTTGAACCAGCTTGTGAATGGGGCGATAAATTTATCGCCAATTTGACTGTGATAAAGTGACGATAACTCGGGGATAGCTCCTTGAGAATATGCCCCGATGTGTTATTCATTGCAAAGATCTCAGAAGAAGCAATGGTGGAGCAATCCCTTTTAGGAATGAATCATGTGATTGATTATTAGCACATCATGCACATGCGCCTGGAGAAGATGCTTATCCCTCTAAGCTACTTTTGACAGATCCCTTACGTTTCACCATCTGCAGTGGCCTTCTTCAGGGAGTCAATGAGTGCAGGCAGCGACTAATTCACTGGTATGCCCAGCATCACTAGAAGGGGTAATGTGAGCTGGGTGCAAGCTCCCGCTGATCCCGCTAGGTGGCAGTGTTGCACCGTGTTTAGTGGTGGCTTGGAATAAATGACTGATCCCCCTGAGATTGAAAGGGTGATCTGGTGGCCTGTGTGGGTGGTCCTGGCTGCAAAGGTGCTTGTGAGTGGTGAAGCAGCTACAATGCATTGTGAGAAGAGTGCTGAGAGAGGACAATGCCTCTACGGAAGCGGGCACTTGGAATTCTGCAGGGGCTCCTCTGAGGCAGCTTCATCTTGGTAACGCCCCCTCCTTAGGAGGAGAAAAGACCTTTAGAGGATCCCAAGAGCAGGCCACGTGAGGACAAAGGTTATTCTGAGACCCTGACGATCTGGTCATTCAACCCCTTTGTTGTAATTGACTTCGCTTGTATGTTCTTGGGTACCACTCTTTGAACATTAGGTGGCCAATCCCCATGCCAAATCCCTTAGAAAAGGGAACTGACTGAGTGTTTTGATGCTTCCATCCCACAGGCCTGCACAGCGGCTCCGACAGGACTCTTCCCCTATCACAATGTTGTCAGTAAATCAGAAGGATGCTCTGAGGAAGAGGTGGGATGATGGCCTAAAGAGCCAATGAGAGAAAAACCTTTAGCCTCAGGTGGCACCCAGCTCCTCCTGCCCCATCGTTTCATGTGTTGTAACCACAAAAGCTATACAACAGAGCAAGGGACTGAACCGCTGTGTCTGCCCCCCTCAACTGCTGTCAGAATAGTATAATCAGACCCAGGCCCGATGACTTTATTGTCTTGCGCAGTGCACATCACAGTCATGGAGTGTAAACTTCAAATACATGAAAACTGGCAAATGCTGTACTGTGTCAGTTGTCTTTGTGGAGCAAGGGAATGCAATGTGTGTACACGGTGCTGCCCCACTCTGCACCTCACTCTGTGCCAGACACAGATCAGGACAGTGCATGAGACTCATATCACAGCAAATGCTCCTCCCAGGGCAGTCGTGGCCCCGTGCCTGCACTCAAAGCTCAGCCATTACTGAAAGGCCGACCTGCTGTTTGAAGACGATAGTCCACCTTCCAGGGAACAACATAACCAAGAGTCATAGAGGGGTAGAGATCACACTACAGGTAGAAGCAGAGAGTTATGGCAACAGCCTACAGGGGATGGCTGGGTTCCCTGGGGCTATATTTTCAGCTTCCAAGTTGAGCTGTCAGGGACGCACTCACTATGTGCCGCCCAGTCAGTGCACTTCCTGAAGTTTTCTTTGCCTCTGCGCTCACATCTGTAATATGTCGCTGGCACAAAGGCAAAGGCTTTCCTCATTTTCATGTTGCCATGGTCCCTTGCAAAGGAAGTCACACCCAAATGGGACCATACCAGCGCCCATTGAGTGCCGGTGCGATCTGTATTACAGGAGCTGCACAAGCATCTGCGGCCCCTACTGTAATACCAAAGTGTACAGAGGCAAAAAACCATGGCACTTCCGGGACACATTCTATAATATGCCCTGAGGTGGAAATACTCTATTAAGTGTACTTTGTCCTACCTTTAGTTCTCCCCTATGCATAACTTTAAAGTGATGTTTACTCCACCCTGCATTCCTGCCCCAATCTAAAACCTTAACCATAAACCTTGCTGTAATGCGGTCGATTAATCTTAAAATCAATCTAACTGTATTGCCTTCAATTAATATTAACTCTTACCAACACCCTATATCTAGCTAAATTCAATGGGTTTATTGTAAACAACATTGGGGCATATCAGCAACGTGCTTAGCGCTCCTTTTCCTAACGCCCGCTATCGCAGGTTTTTATTGCGGAGATATCGCAGGATTTTAGCAGACGTTAGTTTTTGGAGAAAACAGCAGTTTTCTCCAAAAACTAACGTCTGCTAAAATGCTAGGGCATCCTTGCTGATAGCGCAAAGCCGCGTTATGGATGTTCTGACATGTAGTGAATGTCAGGAACGCCCACTTTGCATCTCATTAGAGATGCAAAGGTAGGCGTAGTGAAAAAGGGTGCTACCATGCGAATATGCATGTTAGCTCCCTCTTGCTGACAGGGCGATGGTTTTATCTCCGCTTTTCTGGCTTTTAAAGCCAAAAAAGCAGAGATAAAGCCCTTGCTGATATGCCCCATAGTAAGGTACCTTGGGGCATATTATCAAGCACGGCGTTAAAATTATCGCCGCTTTGGCGGCAGAAAACTGCCGCTAAAGCGGCAATAATGGGCTTGATAATATGCCGCAGAGAATTCCTATAGAAGCCTATGTTGACGCCAGAACATGGGCTTCTATGGGAATTCTCAAGGGCATATTATCAAGCCAATTATCGCCGCTTTAGCAGCAGTTTTCTGCCGCTAAAGCGGCGATAATTTTAAAGCCGTTTCTTTATAATATGCCCCACTATTCTCATACTAACCCTGAACCCAAAACCCAGATTGAATTAAGTTAAATGTATTGGTAAATTTACAATAAAGAATACAAGACTGCCTCGCTCCCTCTGAGAAGGAAGAATCGACCTGATTGCCTTCATCCCAGGCTAACCAGAGTGACTCCAAGGGTCAGTTGACTGACCTCCTGTGTGAGCTACAGGGACACAACAAGCTTCAGGAGCCTTCCTGCAGCTGTCCAGCTGACCGGCTGCAACTGAACCTACTTCGACCTGCAACTGCACCGGCCTGAGCCCTGCTGCCCTCTGCTAATGTGAGTCCCTGATCGCCAAGCGGTGCCTCCCCACGTCTTGCACCCTTTGGCTGGCATCAGAATGTACTCCTCCTGAAGAAAATGTGATAATCCTGAGGTTTGGGCTCCTTAAAACCGCAAACAGGCCCGTTCATGCCAAAAATATGCTGCCTGCGATGACTGCTAACACGAAGCTCCGTTGGAACCGGCTCTTCACAATGGCAGTCCATGGCGACCGACAATGGTAGACATGCACGTTGCACTACGGCAACAACAGCCCGCGACTACTGTCAACACAAAGCGTCCACGATGCTCAACTGCTCTTCGCGCTTCCGGGATGGCCATCTACCACTCCCGACCTGCTCTTAGCAATTCGGTCACGACCGACCGCGACACTCATTCTGCTCCTCGCAACCTCCTCCTCTGAGAATGGAACACCTTGCACCAACTTCGAAGGAAAGTTTTCAGTGGGACTAATCTGGTCTCTGCGTCTGAACGATGCCCAGTCACAGTCGGCCTGGACTGGTGACCTTCTCCTGCTCTAGCGCGACCAGATGACTGTGAGTGGCGCTTTGTGATTTTAGTTGCTATTTTCACTTAAAACTTTAACATTGAATCTCTCCCGTTCTACTGATTCGATTTTTGCTCTGATATCATTTCATTTATTAAAATTTACTTTTTTTCTACATTAATTTGGGATTTTTCTTGTGTTGTGATTTCACTTTATAACAGTTTGTGTGCTGCATAAATACTTAGGGGCATATCAGCAAGGCGAGGCGATAGAATTATCGCCGCTTTTGCGGCCGTTTTCGGCCGAAAAGCGGCGATAATGTTATCGCCTAATAAGCAAGCTCACGCTAACGCGTGAAAACTTGCATTAGCGTAGGAATTCCTAACGCCCAGCTTTGCATCTCTAATGAGATACAAAGTGGGCGTTCCTGACCTGACAGGAGAAATGTCGCTAAGCAACATTTCTCCTATCATCAAGCCCACGCTATGAAGCATAGCGGTAAAAAAAGTAGCGATTACCCCTGTTATTGCTACTTTCCTTACGCCTGCTTCAGGACTGACTTAGCCATGATATCCTATGGAAGGAGGATATCATGGCTCAGTTTGTGAGGCCCTATCAACAAGCTAACGCCACATTGCGTGAGATTATCGCTGGGTTTCCAGCGATAATCTCACATTAGGCAGTTAGTGTGAGGATTGTTATCGCTTTTGAGATAAGCGTTGCTAATAGCACGCTATCACAGCGATAAAAATCCACGTTAGCCTGCGATAATTATCCTAGCACTAAGTGCGCTTAGCGATAATTATCGCCGGTTGTTGCTGATATGCCCCTTGATTCTTTCATATATATTCTTAAATGGGGTCTCACTCTTTCATAACTATTTTGCGTTAACTTTAACAGGCCCTCTTACGAGTCTCACCTTTACCCTCATTGGGAAGTCAGCAGGTCGAAATGTTTGGTGATGTTGTTTTTTGTCATGTGCCATGCTCAGAAGGGGTGTGATTTCCTTTCCTGTCATGACAGTGCTGCAAGCTGGAGGCCCTCTCATCTGCTTCCTTTAAAACTTGAACAAACGTAATGGCTGGCGCACGCCTTCTTGTGTAAGTGCCTTGCTGGTACATACCAGCCGCTTTGACGCAAAGACTCTCGGAGGCCCAGGCAAAATTATATTTTGGAGTTCAGGCGCTCAGTTTCCAAGAAGACAATTGTTGTAATCTGGCGCCTTCCTGCTGTCATTTGCTCTGTGAGGCAGCAGCCAACTGTTGCCTTAAAGTACAGCCAGCGCTTTTTTGCATCGGAGCATCCGAGCAGCCCCCGGGAGCGGCTGCCTTCTGCTCGGTCAGCCGATAACAAAGGCGAGCTTTGAACAGCGCCTCCCATGGCCGCCTCCCGGCCTCGCTCCCTGAAGGTCGCCAGGTGAGCGTCGCGTTTCCACGGCCGCAATCATTCTATTTGTGGCCGCACAGCCACGCTCACCTTGAGGCCCGCGCCCGCGCGCGTCCAGTTTCACCGAGAGATGGCGATAAGCGCCTAGGCGAGGTCAGAGGAGCTGGAGGCGCGCGCCTTGAACTCCGGGGTCTCGAGTTAAGCGATTAGCGAAGCCACCATTAGCTGATTAGAGCCTGCCTGATCCCTGCAGAACCGAGCCCCGCAGATGGAGTTTCATGAAACGTGGACACCTTCAGGGGGAGGCCACCTTTCCAGCTCTCTGCAAGGTTGCAGCCCTTTGGGCGCAATCAGCTTTTCGTGCAATACATTGAGAGCACGTGTGTTTGTCAGCTGTAACATTTCTTCAAACAGAAACGTTCTACAAAAGAACAGTGATTGTGCATATCAGATCAGGGATTAACACAACAGCCTGTGAATGCCACCTGAAGGTCGTTTAAGCTGCTGTCCGGTGAACATAGACAGCGACGACAGACAAAACTAGGAGCAGAGCTGCAGACTCATAATGGACAGACCTGACTGACAAGGAGATATACTCATTGTTCATTGTCAAAATAGGCCAGAAATCGTCGTTTGACTGCACGTGACAGGGCTGCTTTAACTTAAACAAATAGTAAATCTGTGTGCACTGGTGTTTACTCCCTGGGCAGGCTGCCGATAAATAAATCCACAAAGGGATTCAGTTGCAGATCTTCAGAAGTACTCCCAGGAGAAGATTTCCGGGTTCACATTTATATCCATGGAAAAGCCAACACCTCCTGCATCCTTGGATTTAATCTATAATCGTGAATGCCAAATTGCGTTTGCATTGGTGCTAACATTTTATACTTTTTTAATGCATAACAAAACCCTTTCAAAACCACCGCCAGCTCTGGGTGGTGTCGCTTTCTTCGTCCCACTCTTAAAATAGATTTACTCTAGATATAGATTTACTCCATGTTGGACTTGGCCCTTTTTTCAGGGTCATCCCTGAACTTTTTTCCTTCCTCCTAGTCTTTTTTCTGACATGGTGTTGGTGGTTTTAGGACTCTGGGCACTTTTCGGTAAAATACCGATTCGCTAATAGCTCCCGGTATTAAGTAAAAAATACCCAATCCCGATGCATCAACCCAAAAGCAAAAATCGCTATTTAAGGAATCCTTAAATAGCGATTCTTTAAATAGGGATTCCTTAAATACCGATTCCTTAAATAGGGATTCCTTAAATACCGATTCCTTAAATAGCGATTGCATTTAAGGAATCCCAAAGTGAGATTCCTTAAATGCAATGCATGAAAGTTAAAAAATTTGCGATTTCGCTAATAGGGGGAGCAAATTACCATGAAGATGAACTGCATGGTAATTTGCAAAAACTTTGAAAAATGCACTTTTGTGCATTTTTCAAAGTTTCATGTTGCCCACACACATGCCCTTAGAGCATGTGTGTGTGCAACATATGTGCACATATCATTTTCAGGGGTGCAACAGGGTGTCCTTTTGACACCCTGGCACCCTTGAAAGTGGTCCCGCTATTAGCGATTCGGTAATACCGAATCGCTAATACAGACTGGCTTTACATTCACTCCTATGGGCCTCCAAGCCCATAGGAATGAATGGGTAGGTATTCCTTATTACCGATTCGGTATTACCGATTCGGTAATAAGGAATATTTAGGAATCGCTATTTGAATAGCGATTCCTACATGCATAGCCTTTTGCTATTCCTTATTAGCGATTCCTTATTTTTCGCTAATAAGGAATCGCAAATGGCATTGTTGATGCATAGGCCCCTTTATCTCTGCTGTCCAGTGTAAAGTGCATGTGCTCTCCATGGTAAACGTGGTAAGATTGGTCTACACCTGTTTGGCGTATTTAATTGATCTATCAGTCCCCAGTAAAGTGTTATCTAATATACCCGGGGCCAGTAAATTAAATGCTACTCGTGGGCTTGCAGCGCTGCTTGCCCCACCCACCAAAATAGCCTTTCAAACATGTCTCAGGCCTCTACCATTACAGGGCCTGCACGCACAGTTTACTGCCGCTGTGACGTGGCACCCAAAGTGTATGCCACGCGTGTGACCCCCCTTTTACTGCATGTCAGTCACTCCTAAGTTAGGCCCTAGCTAGCCCTATGAGCAGGGTGCATTGTATGTATAAGATAGGGCATGTACCTTAAAAGTGCATGCATGGCCTGGTAGTGACAAACTGCCATTTTGGTTTCTCACTGCTGTGAGGCTGCCCTCTCATAGGAATGCATTGGGGATTCTCTGATAAGTGTTTCAGTGGTAATTCCTGATATGAGAGGAGCAGCGTGGTCAAGTTTAGTATGTTTGGATTAGTGATAAGCAATGGTGTGCGCAGATTTATGATCACTTTTTTTTAGAAATGCCACTTTTAGAAGTTGACATTTCTGTGTGCTATGTGTCTCTGCCTGATGTGTATTGTATGTCTGGCTCTGGAGGGACAGGGGCTGGTGAGGTGTGTGGCTGCAGAGGGGCAGGGTGAGTCAGTCTGAATAGGACGATCTGCATTTGGAGTAGTGGGAGGAGTAGTCTCCTGACCCTGAATAGGTCTGTGCCTGCCTAGGTGAATGCTGGCTCTGTCCCCTGTGGTTTGTCTGAGGACCGAGCCCCATCTGACAAAGGAGGGTGGAAGCCTGGTAAACAGAGTGCTTCAACACCCCCCAGAACCAGTTGAGGCTGGTTCCCCCAAGCCCATGTGCCAGGGCAGAACAAAGGGAAAATGCTGTATAAATATTGGGGCTGTGACCCCATGACAGGGTGTGCTTCCTTGTGCTACTTGGGGATACTTGCAGCTGCTGGGCCCTAGGAGGAACCGCCACGAGGGACTGCCTCCCTGCTGGAGGGCCCTGTGAGCTAGCCTGCCTGGGCCCAACCTTTTGCCCTGGAACTTTGGGATCACAGCGCCTCGTGAGTGCTATATCTTTCTCCCAGGACAGGAGGAGGTTTTGTGGCCTGCAGCACTGGACTGAGACGTGTTCAGAGGGAATCCCGGCATAGGGATTCCCCTTTGCTGCTGGAGGGAAGCGGCAGCCCACCCCTCATTTTGGTGCCCAGTGCAGGAGGGAGGGAGGAGCTGTGGCCAAATGGTGCTCCCCCCCACCAGTATCCCCATGATCCAAGGAGAAATGAAGCGGGAGCCCACCTGCATTTGTGGAGCAGTTTTGAAGCACAGGAGCGGCGCCCCCGGAACTCAGGCAAGTTGCCTGGTGCAAGGCCGGGCCAGTTCCAGGAAGCTGACGGCCGGCCGATTGCAGCGCGGCCAGAGAGGAAGTCAGGCAACACGGTGCCTGAGGTGAGGCGGGGCTCCCGTATTGGTGAGGGAAGCCCCGCGTGCCCCACAACAAGAGATGGAGCCTGGTGGCGGCTCATCACTACCGTGCACAGCGGAGGGGAGGCGGCAGGAGGAGGAGCTCGACCGGAGTCTAGCGGGCCCCCACGGTGATCGCCTCCCTTCAACACCCGGCTCCTGCACCGAAGAGGAAGCCCCGGTGAGTGGGGCTCCAATTGGGCAGTGTTGGTGACAGGGCGGATTGCAGGCAGCTGCTACGTGAGCGCCTGGCCTTGTAGAGCCCCGGTGAGAAGGGCTTGAGTGGCTTTGTGGGATCGGTGTTCAATTTCCCCAGCTGCACTGCAGGACAGCGGGCAGCTGCAGCGTGGGGGCAATTTGGTTCAGAAGTCCCGGAGTGAGTCTTCAAAGGCACAGTTAGTGCCAGTGCTTGTTTTCACAGCTGCACCGCAGAAGCGCAGGCAGCTGCAATGACGGGGGCATGGTTAATTGAGTACCAAGGAAGGGGAGAGATACACCCCACGGCTCCAGCGCATTGCGCATAGTGGTTTCAAGCCAAGGCAACCAGAGGGCCAGTGGAAGGCCCTATAATTAAGAACCCTGATTTTGGGACAGAGAACATTTGGGCCTCAGTGAAAGGCCAGTTGGCATGGGGTCATTTGGTGTCCTGGTGTGGCGCAAGGCCCCCAGGACATATGTGCACCTTCCTAGTGATACTGGGGTGCACTGCTGGTTATTAGGATGTATGCCTAATCTGATGGTTGCATAATGTGTTTATGCTTACGATGATGCCTAATGCCAATGTGATATAATGCTGAGTTCATTATTTTACCAATAGTTACCGGTGGTGTTATTACTTGCGCTTTGTGATGGTTCTGACAGTGGCCGATTGGCTTTGTCATGTATATAATCCCCTGTGAATTTCTGCCTGGTGCCAGTTGGCACAGTGTATATTGTATGCTTATGATTCTAATGTGTTTATGATAATACAAAGGCTATTTTCTATATGTGGAGTTTCTTTTTTAGTGTGCCTAGTGTGTCGCCACTGTGTGTGTGTGTGTTTGCGCAAGCGCTTCACACATTGACTCTGGCATAAGCCTGACTGCTCTGCCAAGCTGCCAAGGGGGTGAGCAGGGGTTATCTTCGGTGTGTAACTCCCTTGCCCTAACTAGAGTGGTGGTTTCTGCCTGGCTTAGGCTCCTGCCCTAGCCAACCAGAAATCCCATTTCTAACACTCCAGAAATAGATTTACTCCTGCCCTTTGCAGAGTTCAATCCAGACTTGTGACAAGAGTAACAATGGGTGAGATTGGTGTCGGTGGCAAAGCTCTTCATTGGCCTGCAGACTTTCTAGACAGCCACACGTAGATAAACATGCTAGGCATGTTTACGTCCCGCTCCATTTCCATCAACAAAGGGGTGCCCCAGGGCTCATCCCTCAGCCTGACATTGTTTAATATCTATGTACCCCCCCCCCTTGCCCAGATTGTTAAATCCTACAGCTTTGAAGTGATATCATATGCAGATGCCACCCAGCTAATCATCTTATTCGGACAAGACTATGACGGAGTCAAGCTCCGCTTTATGCACTGTATGAGAAGGATTGCAACCAATGGCGGCTCCTCCGCTAAGGCGGAGAAGTGTTGCCCCACACAGTGAAGTAAAGAAAACATAAAATGATATAACTTGCCTTATCATCATTTTATGTTTCCTTCTGCTGCAGCAGCTTTTCTGGGCTGGGCGGGGCTGCTCCGTCTGCAGAGGAGCAGTGGAGGAGTGGTTTGCCCACTCCTAAGTACACATGACTGTAGGGCCGGCCAAACATTCAGGCGCACTTCGCATCTTCTCCATGCAGGTTGCATTACAGCCTGCATGTAGAGCATGCTCAGGCCCCCATTCCCTGGCTGCGCACTAATCAACAATGCTCAGACCAATCACAAAGCTGAATTGCAGCATTGTTATTGGCTATCGGAAGGCTGGGAGGTTGATTCCTGCTGCTTCCTGCATCCTGCTGCAGACCAGAGACAGGAAGAAGAGGCCGAAGGATAGGCAGTGCTGGATGGCCCTCACACCTCCCAAGTCCAGTAACAGCCGCTACTTATTGCAGCCTGGATGCCGGCAAACTGTCTCCAACTGAACAGCAATAGGACAGAAATATTTTTGTTTGGCAAAGCCCAGGATCTATGGTCTCCTGAGGGGTGGCCTTCCAGCATGGGGAAGCCCATTTCCCCAGGTTGACCGTAAACAATCCAGGAGTCAAACTAGATCAGGCACTGTCCAGGAAGGATCATGTCTCTGCAATCTGTGGTGCCTGTTTCTGTACCACGCGGCTACTGCAGAAAGTCTTCCCATGGCTACCATCAGTTGCAAGAAAAACCTTGGTCCAGGCCTTGGTTATAAATCGACTTGAGTATGGCAACGCCTTGCTTATGGCCACTAATGACACCTTATTGGACAGACTCCAAGTAGTGCAGAATTCCACCGCTCGCATGGTCTGCAATCTGCCAGCAGGCCCACCCTGGGTGCCTACTCTGCGATCGCTTCCTTGCTTCCGGTCAGAAAGCATATCATTTTCAAGAAATGCTGCCTTACTCATAGGCTCTGATGGGTGGTGCCCCTCCTATCTAAAGGACAAACAGAGTTACTTTTGTCCTGTAAGAATGCTTAGATCAAGCGACAAGACACTCTTAACTGTATCCTGCATCCATGCCACCAGACTGGGCAGTAGAGCTCTCTCCTTTCTTGCCCCTATGGCTTGGACCCAACTTCCGTACCATCTGCACTGCTGTTCGTGCTTTACCAAGTTTAAAACACATTTGAAGAGTTGGCTGTTCTAGCAGTTGCTGTGTTTTTGTGCTGGCTCAGCACCGATATATACCTTCAGGTATGATTTGTTGCACAATACACAGTAGAAATAACATAACATATCATAAAAGTGGTTCATGTAGAAGATTCCTAATACCTAAAAACTCATGATGATGAGATTTTGTGGGCTCAGAATCATTCCCGAGCATCACTGCCATAGAATGCCCGCTCCCCGCTTCAGGGAGGACTTACTCATGCTTAATATGGCACCCTACTGGAAATACGCAACTCCCTTCATGAGATCAAAATCATGTTTCATAAATTTCAAATGTGATTTTGCACCTAAAAGCCAAGCAGTTGATGTATGTAAGTTACATTTCTAAATGCAAATGGGTCGGTGACTTGGGCCTATTGACTATGATGCTATCTCTTGCTTTGCTCCTATTGGCTGAAGCTGGAGCCCTTACATGCACTTCCACCCTCATACTGTGGCTCACGCCCTTGAAATGATAGATACTTTACCCAAATCCAGTTGCTCTTAACCTTTTGACTCCTGGGGAATCCCAGTGAATCTCTACTGGAAGCCAGGAATCCAAGCCTAAGAAATTTCAACAATTAGAACCTCAAAACATATACAGAAGTACGGAAACAAGTGTGAATCAATCAGATACAAAAACAAAATATTTTAACTCACAAGTAAATATATAAAATCAAAATTATACTTTACATGGGAAGGTTAGAGCACTTCAAAATGTGGTTTTATTTAAAAAAGATTAAGGGCCTTATTATGAGTTTGGAGGTGTGGGAGCAGAACCTCCCAGCTCCCGCACCACCAAACCAGCGTAGAACACGCTAGCCAGATCAGGAGTTTTCTCCTGTCTGGTGAGTGGTTCCTTGGTGTTCCCAGGATGGTGCCTATGAAATAGGCACTGCAATGGGAGCGTCAAAGACAGTACCTGCATGGCATGGACTGCTGCAGTCGTGTAGGTACTGGTGTGCATGCACACAGAGGGGCACAAGTTGTGCCCCCCTTTGTTCATCCACATAACGTGAGGTACCAGCGGGCTCTGTAGGGTCCCCTATGTTTACTCACCACAACACTTTTTATGGCGGTCGCACCGCAATGAAAAGTGTGGCGGTGAGGAAACTCGTAATATACTTGGCAGGCCTCAGCGTCCTCGCCAAGCATATTGGGGCCTCAGGACTGCCGCGAAACCACCTGGGAATGGCGGTTCCCTGGCAGTTGTGGTAATTGCAGTGGTCCCAAGGCAGCCTGACTACCTTAGTCGTAATAAGACGGTCGGGAAACCACCGCCGTAGTAGGTCTGGCGGTCCACAGACCGCCAGACTCATAATAAGGCCCTATGTGATATGCTAAACATTAGCATATTACTTTGTCTTTTTGCTCCAGATAAACATGTTCTCTTTATTGCATGCTTATAAATAGGAGAACTTTAATTGAGTCCATACTAGGTTCTGTTTACTTGCGCTGCTCCCACAAATTGATCTAAGGGTACCAACTTAATTTTTAGTCTCCAGTTTCAAATTTCTTTAGATTTACAGACTCACTCAGGTATCAACCACGATCACTGTCTGGGTAAATCACAAAAGTCAATATATTCTCCGATGCCTAACCTGGATAGCTTGGCACAAAGCAGTCAGGCTTAACTTAGAGGCAATCTGTAAAGTATTTATGTATTACAGAAACAGTAATAGAGTCAAAACACGACACAAGTAAAATCCCATACCAAGTTAGAAAGATAGAGTAGGTTTTAATAAATACAATTATACCAGAACAACAAAAATCCAATCAATAGAGCCTGAGATATTCAATGGTGAGAAATTGGGTTATTGGTTGGGGGGGATGAAACCCTTCTCAAGCAGCAACCACTCTCTTTGTCATTGTGAACCACAAAAGTCACTAAATTAATATGTGCTTCACCCTCTGATAATTTGGCACAAAGCAGTCAGGCTTAACTTGGAGGTAATGTGTAAAGTATTTATGCAGCATCTAAAAAGTATTAAAGTGACAATACAACACAAGATAACACTTAATAAACTATATGACATCAAAACCACGAACATCCAATCAATAGAACCAGAGATGTGCAATTTCAAAGATTTAGGTAAGTATAGCGCCCTAAAGCACAACATGCTACTCGCAGATATCTGGTCGTGCTAGACCAGGCAGAAGTCACAAGTTTAGGCCGACTGCGATGGAGCGCAGGTTGCAAACAGGGACCAAGTTAGTCCCACTGAAAAAGTTACAGAGTCAAGTTCGCAGTGGAGGAAGCCAAGAGGAGAGTGTTGTGGATGGTCGTCGCTGTGGAGCGAAAAGCATGCCTTGTGTCGCCGATGGTTGTTGCTGTAGAGTGAAGATCATGTCAGGAATTGCAGATGGTTGTTGCTGAAGCTTCACGTTGGCTTTCACCGCGGGCTGTAATCATTGTAGTATGAAGTGCATATCTTGCACTGCCGGTCGTCGCTGGCAGTCACTGTAGGGCAGTCGGGTCTATTGGAGTAATAAATTGGCGGTTGTCGTGGGTGGCAAGATCTCTGTATAAACGAGCCTGGTTTCAGTACAAAAGCCCAAACGTTCAGGATTCCTCCTTTTCTTATCAGGAGCAGTTTGGCAGATGCGAGGCAAGGTTCTGGGACCTGCGGAGGCAGCTCTTGAGGATCAGATGTCACTGCAGCAGAGGCCAGCAGGGCTCAGGCAGACCCAGTTGCAAGGCAGTGAGTCCAGTTGCAGCAGGTCAGCTGGGCAGTTGCAGGAAGGCCTCTGGAATGTCCCTATAGCTCTGAACAGGAGGTCAGCCAACTAACCCTTGAAGTCACTCTGTCTGGAATGAAGGTAGCAAATCCAGTCTTGCTTCTCAAAGAGCAGGGCAGGCCTCACGCAGCAGGGTAGTCCTCTGGCAGCAGGGACATCCTTCTTTATAGTATTCACAGGTGAAGAAGTGTCCTATTTTTATAACTAGTGCCAGCTTTGAAGTGGAAGAAACGTCCGGAGATTTCCCCCACAGATGTTTTTGGAATTTCCTGCCTCCATTCCCAGGCTACACTGAGTCTGTGGTGACAAAATGCTATGGTAGGGTACGTTGTGTGTGTGCTGAAGCAGCTCCTCTGAAATGTAAGTGGGGCTGTGCACAGCTCCACTGCTCCCATCCCACCAGGATGGCCAATCCTGACAACACCTAGTCCCCCTTTGTGATACTGTCTGGGAGGAATACACCAAGGCTAACTACACCTGGTCATGTGACCCAGGATACAGGCTGCATGCACCATATGGTTAGGAGAAGAACATGCCATCTGTCTAAAAGTGGCATTTTCAGTATTGTGATTTAAAAGTTGATTTTACCATTAAAGAGCATTTTAAATTACAATTCTTCAGACACCAAACATGACATTTCTATCAGTGTAATAAAGAAACCAATATGTTATCCTATAGGAGATGTAGGCCTCACAGTAGTTTTTCACTACCAGGACATGTAAAACTTTAAACTACATGCCAAACGTTTTAAATACCAGGCACCCTTCCCTATGGCCTGCTAAGGGCCTACCCGAGAGTGACTTATATGTAGTAAAAACTGAGTTTTAACTTAGCAAAAGGTTTATTTTGCCAAGTCGAATTGACTGTTTTAAACCACAAACAGGCTGCAAAAGCAGGCTTGAGACATGCTTTAAAGGGCTACTTTAGAGAGTGGCACAATAAGCGCTGCAGGCCCACTAGTAGTATTAAATTTACCAGTTCTGGGTGTATGCTATACCTTTTTACTGTGGACATATAAGTAAATTACATATGTCAATCAGGTATAATCCAATTTTACAATGTTTTATGGAGTGAACACAAGCAAATAACTAACTTACACAGATCCAGGAATGTTCTTACAAGTGGCTCTGGAGGCCCAATATTTATACATGGTGCCAGCCTATATGTAGGGGGATTCCCTGTCCTACATTCACATCTGGTTCTGGAAAGTTCATCCTCTTCTCCTGGTGAAGACTCCAAACTGTCTGTGGTCACCAATGGTAGGGCAGGCCTGGTGTCAGGTTGTTTGTATGTGCTGTAGGCAAAGCCCTTTAAAGGGTAAGTGGGCCTGGGTACAGCCCCTCCTCAGCCACCCTGTCAGGATGGCCTATCCTGTCCACACCGAAGCCCCCTTTGTGTGAGCGTCTGGAAGTAATACACCAACCCCAACAGCACAGGCATTCACAGTCATGTGACTCAGGACACTGGAAAAAGGCACAGCGGATTGGGACAAGAAAATGCCAACTTTCTAAAAGTGATGCTTTGAGGATTGTAACTTAAAATCCAAATTCACCGTTAAGGAGGATTTTAAATTACTAATAATTTGAGTCTAAACAGCAAATTTCTATCTCCTCCCAATCTAAAGTTAGCTCTTAAATGTAACAAGGTAACCCAGTGGTAGTCAACAGGAGAGATAGGCCTTTCAAAAGTGAGAAGAACTTCAAGAGTTTTTCACTGCAGGGTATGTATAACTTAAGTACACATGCCCTATATTTTAAATTCATTGGCCTATGAGCCTTTAGGGCCTACCGTTGAAGAGAATCAAAAGTATTAAAAAGGAAGGTATTGACCTGGCAAAAGGTTTATTTTGCCAGGTTGAAATGGCAGTTTAAAGTTACACCAAAGGCTGCAATGAGGGGCTGAGACATGTTTTATGAGGCTACTTTAGTCGGTGGCACAATGGGTGCTGCAGCCCAAAGGAAGCATTCAATTTACAGGCCATGGGTACATGTAGTACTATTTGCTAGGGATTTACATGTAGATTACATTTACCAATCAAGTGTAGGCCAATTTTACCATGTTTTAGGGAGAGAGGATAACCACTGTGCCACTGTTTAGCAGGGAAAAAGTGCACAGTCCTAGTGCCAACACAAACGGGTTCAGCAACAGAAGGCAAAAAGCTGGGGGTGACCCTGTAAAATGGGCCAACACTCACAGAGGAATTAACCATTTATATGTGAAGAAACATGAGCTCTTGCATCAATGTCTGAAATTGAACTTGGAGAAGGTGTTCATGTGATACTCTACATCACTGACTAGATCACTTATCTTCTTTATAGTAAAAGCAAATGGAGAGCCTCTGCATAGAGCAAGAAATGCAATTCATCATCTGAAACTGATATCCTCTCCTACTCCTATTTATATTTCAGGACAATGTGACCATGGCCAAGATATTTTTTAAATTTGATCTGTAAGGATCACAAAATTTGGTAAGAATTCAAAATGGGGATACGTGCAAGACAGAATTTAAAACACTTTACGGCTACTTTGAATATCTAGTGATGCTGTTTGGCCTTTGCAACTTACCCAACACTGTTCCACATTTTGCGAACAACATCTTTCAGTGTCTATTAAATGTGTTCATGTTGGTGTACTTGGATTACATCATAATCCACTCCTATACTCTTTAAGAACACAAACAATAAATATGTGAAATCCTCCCAAGGTTGAGGAACCATCCCTTGTATGCCAAACTACAAAAATGTCTACTAAAGGTTCTAAGAATAACCTTATTAGGTTTTGAGAACTCAGGAGAAGGCATTAGTATGAATGCAACCAGGGCGAAAGTGTCTCTGGTGTGGCCTTCACTGAAAACTATAAATAGCTTTGCCAATTTCTAGAGACAATTCTGTCAGGATGTCTCCTCTATAGTCCAGCTTATAGTGCAATTAGTGAAAAAAGAGTGACAGTTTCCTGGAGAGATTAACAAGAACAAGCATTTCAAACACTCAAAGAAAACATTGAGATGAACAACTTTGTTTATTGCCAAAACTGAGGCATCTTCATTTGCAATAGGAGCTGTTCTATTTCAGCCTGATTCAGAAAACAATAAAGTCCATCCTAGCTTATTATTCCGAAACCTGGACACATTTTGAAAAGAATGAGAGTATTTATGGCAAAGAGCTCTCAGCTATCAAGGAAGCCTTTGCACACTAGCAACACGTTCTAAAAGGCACACACCATAGGATCATCGTATGAACTAATCATACAAATCAGCCTGGATGGACATTATTCTTTTCTCATCCATAGACGAGGTAACAGACAAGGAAATGAAGCTGTCCTTTCACAACAGAATGAAGATTTTGCACATTCTAAGGTTGCAGACACAGCTCCAAGCTTTTTCCCTTTTCCCAGCATCATACAAAGGCTTCTTGAAAATTGTCAAACAAACTCAACAAAGAATTCTGAACCAACAATGGATTCAATAAGAACCCAACAAGATATGTTTAAGGCGTGAACTTTTATTTCAGGGCACCATGGGCAAAAAAATATATTTAATTAATCAGCAGGAACATTTTGTTGGACTAATCTCTAAACATCTATTAAAGAATACATTAATAAATGTGTGATATTTGGTGAACCCAAGGCCTCTTGGCCTCCTGCTGCAGGTGTTTTGCAACTCCCACCCCTGCTAGGAAACAATCATGGTGTATGATCTCCATGGATTTCATTATGAAATTTACCTTCGATGAAAAAATGTATATAAGAGAATTCATGTTCATCAACTACTTTACCAAGATGGGTCATCATTTCATCCCTCAGAAGAAACTTCAAAGTGCTGTAGAATTAGTGTGCTTACTCCTGGTCCCCATCTTTCTTCTTGAGGGTCTACCAGATGTTATGATCACAGATAGAACAAGAACTGATGAAAATAATCTGCACCAAGCACCTTGTGTCCACTAGCTATCCCTCACAAACTAATGGTTAGGCTGAACAGATGATCCAGTCCGTTGAACAGTATTTATGATGCTTGATGAACCATCCAGAGCCTTGGTACAGGTGGCTTGCTATGGTGAAGTTTGCATACAAGTCACTGCACTCTTCATAGGACACTCCCCAACCTTTTTCTCCTATGGATATCATCCATGTATTTTACTTCAGATGGACATGACCTCTCCAGCACCCTTCGTAAATGCACTTCTCCAAAGTATTCACACCATCCAAAGAGCAACCCCCATCAACACCTGCCACAAGCAAAGGCAGCTTATAAACGCTTTGCAGACAGACATCAGAGACAGTCCCCTATTACAAGCGGGGCAGGGTGTGGTTGTCCACTAAATATTTGACTGTCCCAGGAACTCATTCTAAGTTTGCACCTCAAATTGTTGGACCCTTTGCATTCAGAAGGAAGATGAGGAACTCTGCACCATCTTGTTGGCAAATTCACCCAGTAAAACCAGCTGCAACCGATGTAGTCAGAAAACCTCCACTAATCGTGATAGATAGTTCACCTGAGTATGAAGTGGAGGAGATTATTGACCCTCGTATACACCAAGGCAATTCCAATATTTTATGACCTGGAAGGGATACAGTATGTCGGAGAGGCTATGAGAACAAGTAGATTCTGTTCATTACCACCAGATAGTAGAGAGGTTTCACAAGCAACATCTTTTGAAGGTCGGACCTAGCATTAGTTACTGGGGAGAGATTTGGGAGGAGGGCATGGTGTCAGGTTTCAGGTCTATGGCAGTAACAAAATACATAGTTTGGGAATGGAGAGGATGGAAGACAGGACAATAGAAACAATGTATTATTGTAACACTTTATAAATGTTTTATGTGCTTTTATGACTATACGTCGAATAAAGCTTGCTTGACTGACTGAATAGAAACAATGGAGATTGGAGTAACAACTAGACCGCTAACTTTTGGCCAGTCTGTTATTCACTTCCTGGGTTGGGGTGAATTTCCAAGGCATTAATAGAAGAGCCTGTTATGGGCACCTGGACCTTGACTGGTAACTGATTAGTTCATACCTTTATTTCATCTGTCACCTAGGTTATTTTTTCCCTCTTGGTTCCCTGTTAGTCCCTCTACCTCTTGCTAGTCCTGTATCGTGTATGCCTTGTTCTAATTTGCATTTTAGATTCAGATGTGGCTTAACCGCTAGAGTGGCTGACTTTGAAGCTGGGGAACCAGGGTCGAGTCTGGTGGGAGGCTCAAGTCTCCTGTGATTCTGGGCAAATCACTTAATCTCCCCATGCCTAAAAATGAGTGTGTCTGTCTGTAATGCAACTGGTGCTCATGCTCTGATACCTTCGGGCCAAGTGCATTGTGGCAGCATTCCTAGGGTTGTCAGCTGGATTCCAGGTCGGCTCATGTATGTCAAAAGCCATACCTGCTCCTGAAACAGGTAAGCCTTTCTGCTTATTGCTTCTGCATCCTTCTGCTCAACTAATGAATTCACAGTCATGTCCATTGCAACTATTCCTCCAACATCCCTTCTGTGTTGTGCCATCCCTCGAGAGAGAGACATTGTGATGTTGGTGAGTAAACTCCAAACCGGTATTTCTATCGCTTGCTCAATCCCCTTCTCTGTTTTTCCCAGGTTCCTATTGCAAGTTCAACAAGTTTCATATTGCTACCAGCACAGACATCCAGGAATGGCAGGGCAGTGATTAATTTGAGGCGGTGGGGCACACCAGCACTTATTCTTGGGGGCCAACACTTATTTTTCCTCATCACACCGGGAAAAACACACAAATGGTAAAGAAGAGGAAAATGGAAAAAGCGTTGTAAAGGGAGAAAGAAGGAACCTGCAAGAGTGAGATAAAGAGGCAGGGGGTAAGGAGTGTTTAGTAGTGAATTAAAGAGGCAGGAGGTGTAATCAAGATTGCTCAGCCTTGGTATTCAGCAAGACGATATTTAATAGCACCGGCTGCAGGCTTCTGAGCAGAGCTTTGGACACCGACACTCATTCATTTACAAATTCACCACAGCAACAAGGGCTCTCAGTGAGTCTACAAACTCAGGAACTGATAGGCAGCTGAACTGAAATGATGGGGCATTCAGTACAATGTACGCTGTACAACTGTAACACAAGCTCCCTCTTTTGCTATAGCTTTTACTCTGCACCCTTATATTCCGCCTGCTCTCCATTTAACCTTGTAATATCGGTTACCCACATTAAGTTCACCAGTTATGAGATCTGCAAGATGTTCAAAGTGTGCGTATGTGTGTTCTAGTGTGTGTGCTTGCATGTGTGCCTATGCATGTGTGTGTATACTTGTATACATGGGTGCTCATCCGTGGGTGTGTGTATGCATGCAAAGCTTGCACCCCTACTGCCTGCAGTGTGCCAGTACCACCCAAGCTGTCACTCCTGCCTCCTGCACCACACCTGTTCTTTATGTACAAATGATCATCTCGAACACATGTTCCGTTTTTGAGGCATATTTGCACTGATAGTGCCTACATCGTACCTGTTCTCTGTGTGAGTGAAGCTTGCACTCGTCCAAATCCTAAATGTGTTTACATCTAATATTCAGGGATAGTGATGTGTGTTTTCCAGATTGTAACACAGCAGCAGCTCACTAATATCACTGCAAATAATCTCTGTGACGCCCTCCCATTTCTCATATGTGAGATCCTCTTTTGATCTAAAATAGGCGTTTTTATAGATGTTGTATGAAACACAAACGCAATACATTTCTGCAAAATGCCTACAATAGAATCTCACACATCACCCACATTAAGAATAATTGAAAGTAAAACGGTATTTAAAACAAATCTGTTAGAGTATTATTCAAGGTCATGGGGTAAAGACTCTCTGCAGAGCAGAGCTGGCTCTATCAGGGGCCCCCTGAGAGGCTGGGGCCCTGGGCCAGAGTCCACTTTGCCCATGCCTTAAAGCGTCTCTGCTCTGAGTATTTCCAGAAAACTGACCAGCTATAGGATTAGTTAAACATGCTAAATTTCTCAGAAAAAAACTCACAGATTTTAATCCTCACTCCATAACAATTTCCAAGAAAATAGTTTTTGAGAAAGGACCTGAAGAGACATTTTAAAACATTAAAATCCATTCAAAACTGTAGACCCAGATATTGAAGATGTGAATTAAAAAATAAAACAAAAGTGCCGGCCCTCAGGGGTTCGCACTATAGATTTTGAAGACAGGTACATTCTTTATACTGTGCTTCAGATGTTCTTCAAATACCAGCAAGCCCAAAGGCTGCACTCTTGATTTAACATATAAGGCCTTCGGGGATTTATTCTTCTATAGAAGATAGTCTGGTGGGGTTGAAACATTGCAACGATTTGATATTATTTTGTACATAGTTTTATGTAGATTGCTAAAGGGGGTGAAGTGTCTGAAAATAAAACTAAAGACCGCATTTTTCTATTATTTGGTAAGTGGTATTATGCATTATTTTCTGACACCACCTGATTTAGCAATAAGCAGCGTATCGTTATCATTTAAGAGACACCATGTTTTGTCATCCATTTTCTTCCACTATTCACTTTATTTTGAAGGGAGTTTGCACATGCTATTGTTGGCACTTGCTATTGTTGGCGCATAGCCGAACCCTTTTTAGCCTCAGCTTAATAGAGTTCAATGAATTTTGGAGTTCGGAATATGCTATTGTTGGCGCAGAGCCGAAACATTTTTAGCCTCAGCTTAATAGAGTTCAATGAATTTTGGAGTTCGAAATATATATATATATTCCGAACTCCAAAATTCATTGAACTCTATTAAGCTGAGGGTAAAAAGGTTTCGGCTATGCGCCAACAATAGCAAGTGCAAACTCCCTTCAAAATAAAGTGACTAGTGGAAGAAAATGGATGACAGACTACATGGTGTCTCTTAAACGATAACGATGCGCAGCGTATTGCTAAATCAGGTGATATCAGAAAATAATACATAATGCCACTATATATATAAATATATATATATATTCACTATAAAAACAAAGGTTACAGGGATGTTATAGTTAGGCTCAGATTTCACTTGTACAAAACCATAGGAATTCAGAAGTGATAGTTAACTGAGGTAACTGTAACTTACACCCCACAATGCACTGCTTCTGACCACAAATATTGCATCATTCTTGACATGGTCAGTGACATCACTGATGACATCTCAAATGACATCACTGATGACATCACTGAAAACATCATTTAGTGATTGTGAGTGTTTTATAAACGCTTCTGAGTGTCAAAAATATATACTAAGGTATAACAAAGTTACATTATTTTACTTTGTGTACTACTAATGAGTGATTCCATTTTAAAACATAGATTATGTGAGTCTGTGCAAGTGTGTGTATGTGTGTGTGAGTGTGTGTGTGTATCTGTAGAAGTAAATAGGCAGGTGTGTGAGTAACTATATGGGTGAGTAAGTGACTGTGTGAGTGTCAGTATGGGTGAGTGAGTGAGTGGGTGTGTAAGTGTCAAATGTATGAGGAGTGGATATGTGAGAGATTGTATAGATGATTGAGTTGTTGTGCTAGTTTTTGTATGGGTGAGCGAGTGGCTATGTCAGTGGTTGTATGAGTAAGTGAGCTGCTGCATGAGTGGCTGAACGGGTGAGTGATTGGGTATGTGAGTGGCTGCAAAATGATGAATGAGCGAGTGCATGAGTGGCTGCATGGGGGAGTGAGCAGGTGCATGAGTGTCTGTATGGGTGAGTGTGAGGGTACATAAGTGGCTGTATGGGTGCGTGAATGGGTGTGTATTGGGTGTATCAGTGAGTGAGTGGGTGTGTGAGTGCCTATAGGGGTGAGTAAGTGAGTGTGAGAGAGGCTCTATGGAAGACTATGTGGTTGTCTCAGTGACTGTTTAGATGAATGAGTACATGTGTTAGTATCTGTATGAGTGAGTGGGTGTGTGAGTATCTGTATGGGTGAATGACTGGTTGTTTGAGTGACTGTACAAGTGATTGAGGGGGTGTGTGTGTGGCTCTATCCATGAGTGAGGGGATGCATGATATTTACATGGTTCTGTGAATGGGTATGTGAGTGGTTGTGTGAGTGGGTGTATGAGATGTTACATGGAGGTGTGTGAGGGATTCTGTGGATGAGGTCATCATTGATATCATTTGAGTTGTCATCAGTGATTACTGACCATCTCATGAATTATGTAATATGTGAGGTTATAAGCAGTGCATTGTGGGGGTGTAAGTTATAGTTAGCTCAGGTAACTATAACTGAATTCCTATGGTTTTGTATGAGTAAAATGCCTAACGATAACATCCCTGTAACCTTTGTTTTTTTCCATGAATTTCTATGTTTTTTAATGTCATTTCCTAACTATAACCTGAGAGTGAGTGGGTGAGTGAGTACATGAGTGTCTCAGTGGGTGTGTGCGTGAATGAGTGCGTGAGTGTCTCATTAGGTGTGTGAGTGGGTGATTGAGCATCTGAGTGGGTGCGTGAGTGTCTAAGCAGGTGTCTGAGTGGGTGTGTGAGTGTCTAAGTTGTTCTATGAATGGGTGCATTAGTGCCTGAGTAGGTTCTGATCATTTTAAATCTTTTATTTCCTCACTTATGACCTTTACATTGCCTCTTTCAGCTCGTTGCTATTTTTTATTTTTCCTCTTTCTGATAGGCTTTGGCGGAGCTTGCGGAATTTTACTACGTGGTATTCTGCGGAGTTACTGGAAAACTCTGCCAAATCCTGCGAGTTCTGTGAGCTGGCGGAGTATTGCTCTGCCACCCCAATTAAGTCCCCTTGGATGCTGAGAGCAATTAGGGGCCAAGACCGCTCCTGTTACCCCCAGTAATTCTCCCACAGTGGGATTACTGAGACCTCGTAGGAGGTCCCACCCCCTTTCTCAACCACTCAGCAAATGCACCTCCTGACCCACTACTGGTTAGGAGATGAGTTCCCCTTGGCTGCTGATGTTCCTTGGGGGCCAAGAACCCAATTGTTGCCACCAGTAAATTCCCCACATCAGGATTGCTCCGACCTCGTCATAGGCCTGCCCTCTTTCTCAACCACTCCATAAATGTGCCTCCTGGAGCACTACTGGTGGGTGGATGAAGTCCCCTTGGCTGCTGAGGGCCTTTGGGGGCCAAGAACTTATATTGTTGCCACCAGTAAGTCTTCCACAGCTGAATTGCTGAGACCTCATCAGAGGCACTTCACCCTTTCTCAGCCACTCTGTAAACGTGCCTCCTGGTTCACTGCTGGTTAGGTGAAGAAGACCCCTTGGCTTCTGTGGTTCCTTGGGGGCCAAGAAGCCCCATTGTTGCCATCAGTAAGTCCCCCACAGCAGGATTTCTAAGACCTCTTTTAAATGCGCATTTGGGTCTGAAGCTCAAGGCAGATTTGTCATTAGTAATGCTTAAATTTACAGGTGATATTTATGCGCTCTCACTCCCGAAACCAGTCAAAGACCCAAAGGCCCCGGGGTCTTATAGAACCCTCTCTATGATTAATGTTGACACAAGAATACAAGCCAAAGGCTGAGCTAAGTAGTTGAGACACTGGTACATGAGGACCAGTGTGGTTTTATCCTGGGACAAGATGCTCACATGAACCTGAGACGGCTTGGCCATGTGTTAGATGAGGCTGCATGAATGGATATGGAGGGTGCACCGATTGCCTTGGACATTGAAAAGGCATTCAACACCCTGGACTGGGTATTTATGATTGTAGGAGAGTATGGACATTGGACCATTGTTCCGGAACTGGGTTGGCCTGCTGTACTCTGACCCTATGTGCTGCCTGGAAGTACAGTCTCCAGCAGTTGGTCGGTGGAGGATGGCACGAAACAGGATGCTCATTATGGCCATTATTGTTTGCTATAATGGTGGAGCTGTTAGCACCACAATTGCTAAATGTGCTAGGGCCCTGGGGAATTAAGCTGGGAGCAACAAACCACTTGGTGTCAATATATGCAGATGATACACTGGTGTACCTGATGTACCCTGAGATGGCAGTCCCCCACTTAATGGCCAATGCAATGGTTCGGAAAGGTGTCTGGACTTCAGCCCAATTTAGAGAATCCCTTACTATTCCCTCTGGCCTTGCTGGAAAACCGTGTGCTGGAAGAGCTACCGGACCTGGGAATGAGATGGGAAACAGACAACTGCCAAGAACTGGGTAATAGGGTGGCGCACATTGAACAGTGGTAACATGCATGTAATAATGGGAAGATTGTGCAGAGCCTGTGACATTCGGTCTGATTCTGGAATATCTTACCACTTTTGGTCATTGGAAGGGTGGCAGTGGCGACCATGGTATTCCTCCCATGATATGTGTACGTGCTGCAGAATTCACTATGCTAGATCCTCAGGACCATCATCGAGGAAATGGACTGTCTTCTGATTTCACTAGTGTGGGCAGGAAAAAGAAGCAGAGTTTAGGTGGCAGTATTGAAAAGAGATAGAGAAGAGGGAGGCTTGGGTCTGCCAGATATGGAACTTTATTATTTAGCCACCCAGCTCCAATCTGCAACTATGTGGTGTGAAGATGCAGAGAACTGGGAGAAGAGACTATTAGGAAGAGAGATAGAAATCGAAGCATTGCCAGTGTGTCTAATGAAGGGGGCGACTCAACCCAAGGAACGCCCATACATTGCACGGAGAGTGGCAGGGGCATGGCAAACGACCATTAAGCGAGTTCTCAAGCGACAATTGGTTAAAGTTCCCTGAAATGGTTACAGCCCTTTTGACAGATTCATCAGAACATGTCATTGTGGAGATCGGAGAGGGGTGATGCACCACATTGGGTGATTTATATGCCAGAAATAAGTTCATCACCTTTGCAGGGGCTATAGAGGTGTTTGACATAGGTGGAGACCAGCTCCTGCAGTTTGCTAAATTGGTCAGAATGGCAAGGAAGTTGTGGAATAGTTTCCCCGACATGCCTCAGATCAGTAATACACTGGACACGCCGTTGGGCACCACCCAGACAAGACACTTGATATCACAACTCTATAGGGTTCTCAAAGCAGACTAAAATCCCCGTCACACCTCCCCGCCTCACCCCACCGCGCTTACCTGCACAGGCCGTGATTGAAGACGCCACAACACCTCTCTATTGAATGTCTAGAGGGAATAGACCGAAACTGCAGAATATTGATTCCCTGTGTTACATTTGTGCTATTGTGTTGTGGTGGGACTGTGCGGGGAGGAAACCTTTTTCAGTTAAGGTATGTTGTGTTTCAAGATGTAACTGAATACCGTAGCCTGGTTTCAGGCATGTAACCCAATAAAGTCAAAATTTTAAAAAAGATTGTAAAAAAGGGGGAAATGATACTGCAAAAAGGGAGAAACACTACAAGCAAGCATTGGGAAAACCAATAGCTCTAGCTTTAATGTGCCAGCAAATGTAAACAGGCATTTATAAAATCTGTTTGTAAACAGATAAGTGTTGTTTATCATATTAAAGACTGTTCTAATGGCTTTGCCAATGCTGGGGAAAGCAGCAAAATATTCTTTTCTGGGTGGATTACAAATGGGACAAAACTAACTGAATGTGACAAATAGAATAGTTGACTAATATTTCAAACAATCCTTTGTGCATTCTAATAGAAGCACTTATTGGAAGACGGAATGATGAACCACCGGCTGATAGCATGAGGTGAGAGAGTAATATTCCTCTGGGTGGAGCCAAGCAAAACCAAATCTATGCATACATTAACGAACTGATAACAATATGTCACCCAGACAGCTGCGCTGTTAAGCCAGACCTAAAAAGGGCTGTTTACCTGACCTAGATAGGCGTATTATTATGAAACATGTAGAATAATCAGACACTAGTATTTGGTGTATTAACGCTATTTTTGTATTAAGAGAAAAGTACTGAATTTGGTGCCTATTAGCAAAAAATTGTGCTAATTCTACACCAATAATTGCAGAAAAAGGGACAGAAATAAGGCTTACACACTTATCCCTAAATTTGGGGTGGTGTTATAACCAATTGTGGTTACGGTATTACCAAGTTGTGGTATAACCGCAAAACATCTGACATTCTGTAAATGTGTCCATCAGTAGGATGGTGTTCATTTCTCCTTAATAGCAATGCAGCATATCTCCACTGTACATAAACAGCAGAATGTGCGTAAACAGCAGGAGGCAAGTGCAGCCACTCATGCTCTGAAAACGTTCTTCTAACTCTTTAAAGAAGTATGGTTCTTCGTGTTGTTTGATACCACTAAGGGTCTTAAAACAAGGAGGTATCTCCTGGTTACTCCTCCCTAGAATTCCCGATACTGGGGAGATTGATAAATGCAGGGACGGAGGAGGAGATTGAAATAACAGGGATCGCAAGTGGGACCCAGAGGGTTGCCTTAGAAATGAGGGATCTCCAGGAGAGTTCGTAATTTGATTCCAAATTCTTCTTCACATTTCACCTCCATGCTCTCACTATTTTCAGCATGCAGAGTCCCTGAATAAGTAGTAAGGGGCTTACATAGTTCAAAGTAGGGTAGCGCTAGGGGTAGTATGGAGTTTTTAGGGTTTAGGGAAGGGTATCCCTAAGGGGTAATAAGGACTTTTAGGGTTCAGTGATGGACACAGTTAAGTAGTAGTAATGGATTTTTAGGGTTCATGGAAGAGTACTGAGGGATTTAATGCTTCAGGGATGGGTAACAAAGGATATTGTGAAAGGATGTTGTGAAGGAGTAGTTAGTGTTTTTTAAGACTCAGGGATGGGTAGCATTAAGACGTAGGAAGGGGTTTTCAGGGGTCATGAAAGGGAAGTTGTTAAGGTATGGTAAAGGGTTTTAAGGTTCAGGGAAGGGTAGTGTTAAGGGATAGTAAGGGACTTTTAGGGTTCAAAGAATGGTAGCTTTAAGGAGTAGTAAGGAGTTTTTAGGGTTCAGAAACCACCAGCCTGGTACAGGGCAAATCCAGCTAGATGTGGTCAGCTAGGCTCTTGGCAAAAGTATGCTTCTTGCAGCTTTTTTGGCCTTGTAGCTTAGCAAGGGATCAGCAAAATGATCCTTTATGTCTACTTATTTGTCCTGGGTACAAATGGGAGCAAGCCCAGCCACGTGTGCCTTTCTCCACCGGTTCAACAACTGGTACAGTCCTTTTTTTGTCTTCCACAAGTCCAGATGTAGTCTGAAGAATGGTATATATGAGTGCTATGTTTATGCCAGGCAATAGCTTGTGGGTGAGGGAAACTCCTTGACCAATATGGAAGGGGCTCCCAGGGGCAACCCTACTCACTTTGACATAATTTCCTATGGTTTTGGTCCTATTCAATCCCACAGTGTGCTGCCCTGCCAAAATCCAATATGGCAGAACCTTATACCTCCTGGGCAGAGCTCTGGGCACACCCCTGAGGTGTGCTAGGTAAATGAGAAACTTCCCTTGCAACCCAGTTCTAAATCAGGTTTTCTCTGCATAGCATGTAAAGCATACATGTACACATGCCCACTTTTTAAACTCCAGTTACCTTGCCTTATGTGCATGTAGGACCTATTTCAGGAGTGGCTTATAAGTATTAAAAAGAAGGTTTAGGCTTAGAAAAATGTTGACAAGTCGAATTGCAGTTTTAAAACCGTGTACCCCGACTGCAAGGGCAGGCCTGGAAACATGCTCTGCGTTTTCAATTATTTAGTGGTGGGACAATATGGGTTGCAGTCCACTAGTGATATTTAATTTATAGGCCCTGGGTACACTTGGGCGACATATAATCTGGGATTATAGGTAAATTAGATATTCCAATCAGGAGTGTAGCCAATTCAACATGTTTTTATGGGTCAGTGCACATCAACTGGACACTGGACAGAAGTGTCCCATTGTGCAGAGTCACAAAACCAGCAACCAAGTTTAGCAAATTGACAGGGGTTGCCATGGAAAAGGGGGCATTTTCCTACAGTTGTGTTACGGGGTAGTAAGAGGTTTGTAGCATTCAGGGGAGGGTAGCATTATGGGGTAGAGGTTGAAAGAGTTCAGGGAAGGTAGAATTATGAGGTAGCAAGGAATTCTTAGGGTGCAGGGAAGAGTAGTGTTAGGGGCTCCAAAGGGGGTTTTAATGATCAGGGAAAGTTAGTGTTAAGGAGTAGCAAGGGATTGTAGAGTTCATGGATGGGTAGCATTAAGGGGGTAGCAAGGGGTTTACAGGGCTCAGGGAAAGGTAGCGTTAAGGGTTCGAAATAATGTTTTGGGGTTCAGTGACGATAATGTAAGGGGGTAGTAAGGGTTTTTGGGGTTCAGGAAAAGGTAGTGGAAATGAGTAGCAAGGGATTTTTAAGTTTCAGAGAAGAGCGCTGTTTAGGATTCAGGGAGAGGTAGCATCAAGAGGCAGCACAGAGTTTTTGGGTTTCAGGCAAGAGTAGTGATAAAGGGCACTAAGGTATTCTTGTGCAGGGAACAGTAACATTAAGGGGTAATAGGGGTTTTAGGGTCCAGGGAAGGGTAACATTAATGGTTAGTAAGTGATTTTTAAGAGTTTGGGGATACGTAGCTGTAAGAGGTGGTAAGGGTTTTATAGGGTTAGGGCTAGGAAGCGTTAAGGTGTAGAACAGATTTTTAGGGTTCACGGAAGGGTAGTGATAGGGGTAATAAGAGTGTTTTTTAGGGTTCAGGCATGTGTAGCATTAAGGGGTAGGAAGATTTTTAGGGTTCAACTAACACTAGTGTTAAATGGTAGTAGAGTGTTTGTAGGATTTGTAGAAACATGCCAGCAACATGAGTAGCAAGGATTTTTAGGCTTCAGTCAGGGATGGGTATGGGTAACTGTTAGTAGGGATTTTAGGGTTCAAGGAAGGGTAGCGTAAAGGAGTAGTTAGGGTTTTCAGGGCTCACACATGGGAAGGATTAAGAGACAGGGGTTTGTAGAATTTTATGGAAGGGTAGCACTAAGCAGTTAGAGTTTTGGTAAGGGTAGCATTAAAAGGTAGTGACAGGTTTTAGGATTCAGGGAAGGGTAAGTATTGAGGAGTAATAAGGATTTTTTTAGCATTCAGGAAAGGGTAGCGTTAAGCTACAGCAAGAACTTTTAGGGTTTGCAGACACATAGAGTAAATGAGTGCTAAAGAACTTTTAGGATTCGGGGAAGGTTAGCATTAAGGGGTGGTAAGCTATTTTTTAGAGTTCATGGATGGTTAGCATTAAATGTTAGCAAGTGATTTTTAGAGTTCAGGAAAGGGTAGCAGAGAAGGGTAGCAATAAGAGGGTAGCATGGACTTTTAGGGTTCGGATAAATGTGGAGTTTAGGGGTAGCACAGAATTTGTAGTGATAACTAGTCGTGTTAAGATGCAGTAAGGGGATTTTAGGATTCAGGGAAGGATACTTTAATATTACAGTATATTAAATAAGTAAATTAAATACATTTAAGAAATAAAAACAATACATTTGAAGTAAATTAAATATAATATTATTAATGTAATTTTTCAAAAATAATTAATGATTTGACTTCTGGGAGCCAAATAGCTTAAAAAGAACTTCTCTCCACCCCATAAATCTTAAAAATAACAATCAAAAGGCAAAAAGGCCATTCTCTCAAGGAGTGCCATGTTAAAGTATCTCTGAAGTTGATGATGGAAAGGGAACAGTGGAGATGGCTCGGACTGCAAAACAGCAACACATTCCCCTTGACTACCCTCCTCCCATCTGTGCCGCTGCCGAGAACAAACACCATAATTATATAATTGTCTAGCAGGCACTTAGCACTGCAGATGCATGTCTTTGAACTAAAGGTCAAGCTCTGTTGTAACACAATAGCTAAACATGGTAAAGAGCTCTGGCTCACCCCACTTGGTAAACAAATGTGTTGCCTGCAGTTGATAATGTATTGCTGTCTCATCCTGCTGCGACTGCTATCATCTACAGTTGAAAATGTGTTGATGTCATATCCTGCAACAATTGCTAGGGTCCTCAGTTCTTCTGACTTCTGCCCAATCCAAACATGTGCTCCTATCCACCCACATCTGGGAGGAGCTAAAGCCCTTTCTGTAGTACTCCTGAAAGCTCTTTTTTGGTATTTCACATTAGGTCCTTCAATGGCTGCACTGTCATGCCAGACTAAAAAGCTGCCCTTCCTTTTGCTCTCCCACATAGCTCATTCTCCCTACTCCCGCAGGTGCGATACTTGAAATTGGGCGGTTTGAGACCACTGCATAGATCCCTTTTTTCGAACTAGCTCGGAATTTTGTTGGTTGTTGTGAAAAAAGCAGCATATCAGAGAAGTTTATTGATCCAATATCTGTTGCCAAAGACTTATGGTTGAGTAACAATGCCTTCTGCATCTTAGACAGAATATTGTCCACCTGTGATTTGTAGTTCAGCCGTGCATGAAAGCAGGGAAGGCAGTCTCTTCCAATGATCACTTTATTCTGTGGAAAATCCATGAAAATCCCTTCAGTTTTTTTAAAAGCTGGGTGTAAAGTGAGTAGGTGTGTTGAACTTAAGCAGAGGGAGAGCAGGGGTCCTGATTTACAAAAATTTATTTATAGCTGCAGGATTATGCATTTGCACAGTTGTAGATTCATGCATGGACGTCGATTCACCAAAATGCCGTGGGTAGCAGAAGTATCATCATACTTCCTTTGACCTCAGTGACCAAATAGGAAGTGATGTTATAGGACCTTTGCTCCAGACCAGTGCTTAATTTAAGCCAGTGGTTTCCTGTGTGCAGCACCGGCACTAAATCATCAACACCGACACCTTTCATGAGCACCAGTTAAGGACACATTCATTTATGGTAGTCACGGGGAGATTAAGGGCCAGATGTTCGACCCTAAATTGCATGCGCAACCGGGTTAGCGAGCCGTTTGCGCATGCAAAAACTAATAGGGCCACGAACAATTCCCATTTAGCGAGCCGCAATTTATTTGCGACTCGCTAAAAGGAATTGCTACTCGCTATTAAGAAGGGGCGTTTCAAGGGCGTCCCTTCCTAATAGCAACTTTCTACCCCATGTATGAATGTTTTGCGACTGAAATTGTGGTTGCAAAACACTCGCAATTTACCCCCCTCTTCACGAGGGTGGTGATGCACTTGCACATGAGAAGGGGTTCCAATGGCACCCCCTCCCCTTTGCAAATGAAGGGGTAAATATTTTTTAGGGGCAGCGACCACTACCTGGCCTTAAAAAATGAAACAAAAACTTTTTCATTTTCTGTTTTTATATGCATCCCGTTTTCCTTTAAAGAAAATGGGCTGCATTTTTTTTTAAAAAACAGCTTTATTCAAAAGTAGTCCCAGACATGGAGGTCTGCTGAGCCCAGCAGGCCACCATCCCTGGGAGGGACAGCCCTTCCCAATGGGGTTGCACATTGCGAGTGCCTCATGAATATTCATGAGGCATGTAATTTGCGACCCCATTGTGAATCGCAAACATTGATTCAGACACTGTTGTACATGTTATTTTGCGACTCGCAAATTGCGACTCGCAATCCAGTACAATTTGCGATTCGCAAATTGTCATGGTTGTACATCTGGCCTAAAATGATTTACCCATAATCACAGGATGTTGAGCCAACGCCGAGACTCGAACTTGATTCCCCAGCTAAGAAGTCAGCCACTCTGACCATTACGCCACATTCTACCCCCATTTTCATGGTTAGTAGTCGGTTCTGTTTTATGCAGCGCTAATAGGAGAAATGGGCTTGTGCAAACTGCTCCTCAGGAGAGCTCCGGCTCCAGACGTGATGTCCCCAATAATAGTGCATAATTAATACAACACACTAGTTACTAACACAAAAACATGTCTATTTTACATACATAGTTGTATTTTAATTATGAAGCGGGCATAATATACCAGGGAAACATTATACATTTCTTTTCTTTTTAACTGGAGAATATTTTGCTTCAAAACAAAAATTGGCTTACATATTTCAATGAGTGTTAAAACGTTTACTAAGCACAAAGGTGAAGAATTGGTTCTAAAAACATGTTCTTATCTATTCACAATAAAGAAACATGATAAGTTGTTCAGAAATGTATTTTTTATTTCACTTTTTGCTTGGTGAGAAGAATGGTATTCCACTGCTGAAATCATTTATTTAAAAAAAAAAATGGATTCCAGTTGAAGCAGCAAAACGTAACCAGCGCTCATCAGGAGACTGTTTACCCTCTTTCCTAGAACTTCTTTCGCCAGTTTCGAGGTCAGGGGTCGCAAAGTAAGTGCCAGAGGTCACAGGGAAAAAGCTAGGGGTCACAACTGCGACCCCTGCCCACCCCTGTATGATGTTCATGGATGTATCGCTTTTTCCTATTCACAAACCGTCATGGACATACTTCAGGAAAACAGACACACCCCCTACAGAGACGCAGGAAACATCCATGACCTCAAAAGTCTAAAACCTTAATCGTCTTTATTCTGTTGTGGTTTATTTGATTATATGTCCCTGCCCTATCTATCTCTGCTGGGGGGCAGGGACAGGAGAGTTTATGGGATCAGATGTAGACAGACACCTCAGCCGGAGACTATTGACACATGGAATCCTGTTGGAGAAGCGCTTGTGTCGATTAAGCAGGCTTTCTGTCGAGGCATTATGTAATAATTCAATTTCTTGTACAGTATTGAAAGAAAAGAGCACTTTATCATGACGCATCGATAATTAACGTGAGAAAGAATGCTTCCGGTCTCTGGAATGAATTACCAAACGGAAACAGTCAGTACTTGTGCATCAGACATTAATTGCGTTCATTTTTTATCGAATCAGTGTCATGTGGCAGATGTCTTATTTGTTGTAAACTTTGAAAGGCTTATCAGATTCATTATAAGCCAAGGAGAACTCATGAACCCATTTTTAAAAACAGACAATCTTTATCCCATCCTTCAGAGCGGCTGCACAAGCGACCGGTGACTTTGGTGACCCTGATCGAACAGTTTATAATAATTTACAGGTTACTCACCTGCTGGGGGCTGGCTTTAGGGGCGTGGCCCTCGAGTGGGTAGCTTCATTTATGACGCTCATGGGGTCCTACTATATTCTTTTTTATCCCCAACGCTTTGTATGCCTCACACTGACTAGTTTTGAGGTCTGGGACTAAATGAGTGGAACTCAGTAATCAGCATGCAGTCAATCAATCACGAATTTGACACTTATTGCATCGTAAGATATACTTCACAGGTGTAGGAGCCCGCCTCTCTGTACAGTGTACTAAAATGAAGTACACTTTGTAGAGAGTGTGAGATCCCCAGAGCTTCTTTATATAAGTTTTGAGAAGCAAGACTTCAAATTGGAAATATACTTTATACAGTTCGAATAAATAGTTTGTGTCCTTGTGGTGATGGAAATAAATGCAGTGCAGTTCAAAGTGTGCAGTACTTTCAGTATCCAGGCAGTCGGCGGTGGATACCGTCAAATATTCACCATTGCGGTCGGCGGAGAGAGCACTGGAAGTGTATAAGCCGTTATGGAGTTCAATCGACCGCCAACGTGGTTATAGCCACGGTCGCCGGCAGTAGGTCACTGGAAGCTGATAGATTCAGAACACCGCCAACCCAGCGGTCGTGGTTGCTGGTGTGGTTTCCTAGTAGCAGATGACCACCAACTTAGTTAAGTTGCTGTCGCTGGAAGGAGGATTCCGCTGAGGAGTTTCGGATGACCACGGTCCCTTAGAAGGTCAGAGGTTGTCTTCTCCAGAGGGATGAAGGTCTTTGGGAGCCCACGACTTGAGTACAGCAGGCAGTCGGGTTGTACCTGGATCAGAAGTGCCGGAGGTCGTGGGTGCTGGTTACAGAGGTCACCGGCAGTGGTCAGGCCACAGGTGTGATGCAGGGCATGACGCCACGAACGAGTCGGTCATGCCAACGTTGCTGCTTTGTACTGTTGACGCCACTGGCAAGAGGGTACGGGCTCTCAGGAACGGGGCTGGTTCCAGCTTTTGTCATTGTGTTGAGAGGATCCCTCGAGTTGATGGAGGCGTGCAGGGGTCAGTTCCACCAGAATGGTAAACCAACAGGCCTGGGAGGCTGCAATGTTTCTTTCAGTGTGAGTCGCATACACACGGAGTGTGCCGGTCCTCAGCCACAACGGTTTCTTTACCAGCAGGCTGGCGCCGGGGAACTAGCGCCTTTAGCCCAAAGAAAGATTCTTGGCAATTTGCAGAAGGCTGGAGGGCTCCAGGGTTTCTTGGAGGCCTCACAAGTGTCAGTAAGGACAGCAGGTTGCAAAGGTTGAGTTTGTGAAAGTTTCTTCTGTGTCGGGTCCCAGTTCTTGAACCGCTGTGGTTCTCTTCCATCGTCTTCTTGTGTCCGTCGAATCTGAAGTTAGGTTCTCAGGGAGCCACCTGAATACGGAATTTAGGGGCATTTTTAGGGGAGAACAGGTAGTAGCCAATGAGTTGTTTACCCGTAGGGTGTCTACACCCTCTTTATGAGCGCCCCACATGGGGGCTGGCATATCCTGACTCCTAATACGCTACTATACCTATGCTCAAGATGGCAGATAGTGAAAAAGTGAGGTTTACCTTGCCTACCCCACCTGAGGGGTGGTACAGGGTGAAGGTAGACCCACCTCCTATTTTACCTAATTTTCCCACCAGTCCTCCTGCCGAAAGTGGGGCAGGACTGGGGAGTCGCCATCTGCTTCTAAAAGCGTCTTCTGGGGGCAGGGTTCAAAGGTGGTATGGCCTTTAACCTTTCTTCTTTTGTCAAGGCAGGTCCTCCAGCGGGGAAGGTGTGACCACCTCCGCCCAGAGCAGGCTTTGTCTCGGCATCCAGAGAGCATTGGCTCTCTTCCTAGGGGTTCAGAAACATGTCTGATGATGGCAGGATGCTAAAACTAGACAGGGACCACACCAGTGGTTGGTTAGGTTTCACGGGCCCCTCTAAAAGAGTCTCCTTTGTGAATTTATTGATACATTTGACACTGGCATCAGCAAGGATTTATTAAGACAAGTGTTTGGTACCAAACATCGTAGAAATCAGCGAAGCCATCATGGATCTAGGAAACTCATGTTGACAAGTATCCTGCCCATTTACTCTTTATGGCTTCCCTGTGCCCTTACAATATCTCAGACTAGACTAGACTAGACTGGACTGCACATTGTAGATGCATTGTAGATGCATATCTGTTCCTGCTGATATGCCAAACATGGGTCATACTACACTCTGCCTTAGCACTGAAGGCCTGCCTTAGGGATGCCTTACCTATATTTTATGCAGTGTAAGGGTGCCACGGCGCACAGAGCTGTGTGCTATGACGACTCTTCAGTTTGTCCTGCACCTGGACATGCAGCCTGTGACAGCAGCACCGCCTGGTCCAGGTAGGAGTCCCTAGGAGACCTTCTTCTATTCCCATGCCCCGGGTAATGGGGGTGCCATTTACTGGGGGCTTAGAGGGGAATCAGATGTTGTGCCAATCATGGTAACATTTTAGGGAAAGGAGATCTGGCACTGGGAGCCTGGTTAGTAGGTACTCAATGCATTTACAGTTTACATTACATCAGACATCAGGCAAAAAGTGGGGAGCAAACCATGTCAAAAAAGACACTTTCCTACAACAGGCCAACACGTTTCACAACAGCATGTCGCTTCATCAGGGCCAAGAATTATATTTATTCACATTTGCTGTTAGTGCTACTGCTTCTAGTGCAATCTTACACAGAACATTGAGTGGGGAGAAAAATCGATGTGTTCTTTATATTAATCTCGAACAATGCTCTAAAACATGTACTCGGGTATTTCGGTTTATATATGTTTACCTGATTATATTCTCACAGTTTCAGTGCAATGGCCGGACGCTGGATTTCGCCGGGGGGGTCTGACCCTTAGACCCTCCACCACAAAGAAAGGAAATTAAAAGTACATGTAAACATCCTAGATAATAAACAAGATTGTGGATGGGATAATAAAACAAGGCAAAATATGTGCATACATGTCACACTACAGATAACCCAACACTTAACAGTCACCGGAGGACTCTTCACCTTTTTGGGGTGTACACACCCAGGATCCAAATGTTGGACCCAACTGGAGCTCATGCAAAGGGGTTGATTTATGCGATAGCCCCTCTTGATGCAATATGTTATTATTGTGATGTAGAACAATAGAGACATTTTGGGTTGTGACTGACCAAGCACAGACTAGGTAGGCACCTTGATGGTATGTACAATGAGTAATGAGTCCCACAGGGTGGTTGATGTACCACCTGGTGACACCCACTGAGGTGCCAAACAGACCATAGGTAAAGGTTGTCTTAGATATTTCCGGGCTTTATGCCACGTGAGTTAGCAAACCCAAAATTCAGTTTTAACCAGAATTAAACTTTATGGACCAGTTTCATGTGCGCACCATGATGTACCCTTTGGGAGAGTTGTCATTGCAAGTGGTGTTCCTCTGGGCCATCTCACACAACTCTGGGGTCGCGGATTTGACATTACAGCTAAGTGAGTCTGAGTATCTTTTACCAAGTTGTGCCAAAGTGGAATGAGGGCGTATAGGTTTTGATGCCAGATGTACCAGCTTTCTTATTGCAGAAACGGTTGCAATTTGATACTTTTTGCAACCAAAAACTGATTTTGTGAACCAACCTATGTGCCAGTAGGTCAGTTTGCAAAGTAAGGAATCCTCATTCGACACGTCTCAATTTGAAACTCACTATGATTGGTCACAATCACAAGGATGGTGGCCTGCAAAGGTCAGTGGACCAACATACCTCTGATTGCTTTTCAAAAAAGATTTTTTTAAAGCTGCCAATTTTCCTTAAAGGAAATGGACCTGCTTTAAAAAAAAGTTACTTTTAAAAAAAGTGTTAGTGGGAGCGGCCTGTTGTCCCCTAGACCACTGCCGCCTCCCCCTAAAATGTGTAGAATTCGCAAAGGAGAACGGGTCCAAAGGTGACCTCTTCCCTTTTGCCACCCCAACTTGGAAGTGTGTAACTTTTCAATGGTATTGTAACCAGAATTCCAGCCACAAACATTAATTCAGGGGGTACCGAATAGCTATTTGGAAGGGACACCCCTTAAAAATAGTGATTGATAAGCTTTCTCTAAATCCATTTCACGAGTCAGTAAAACTTCACTGATTCCCGAATAGGTTTAGTGCACAGGGAAACACTTTTTATCAGTTGAAAATCCACAAATATGGTGAATCACAGGGTTTGCAATCACTTTGTAATTCTGGCCCTTTCTCCCTTCAAATGGCCTTTGCCAAAGTGTTCACACAACAGTAACAAGATTAAAAAAGAAAGGAATGTCTGGATTTTCTAAATCTAAGCAGGTAGCTAGGGTAGATAGAAGTAAAATATAATGGTGCAATGGAAAGGTGGCACGAGCGCCTGACTGCACTTTGGAACTGCAGCAAATGGGTTTGGTCCATTAAACCATTAAACCACATGGACTTTACGCAATTGACTACCCATTTTTAGGACTTTTACAGTGACTGAGTCGCACTTACGGCAAATTCACAGTAAATGGTCTGAGAGTGATAACCCCCGCTAACGCCTTTTGAGATAAGGCTTATTCCGAGCAGCTAGCATATGAGGCTCTGGGCTGGTTACACATGAACATGTGATTGCACACGTGTGAGTACATGTGTGTGCTGCACTTGAGAGACTACCATCTTGCATAGCCCACAATCCCATCACAGGTACCATGCCATAGAGAGGATTATTTGAGGATTAGCACTGACACAAGGTAGGCCTGCTAATGTGAGTAGGCATTCATAGTGTAGGTCTGTAGTGCTTGCTGAAAGTCTGTTGTGCATGCACTGTATTACACATTGAAGGTTAAATCAGCCCTAAAGTGCAGGTTCACACTACATAGGCTTACAGGGTGAAGCAAGATTCCAGTCTAGGGGGAAACTTGCATCACAAGTGTAGTTTTACAGTTCTTAACATCATACATACAGTCCTAATGGCACTTTAAGAATTGTATTTGCTTGCCTCAGCTCATAATCAAATTCCAGGCCATTGCCCCCTACTGGGCCAAGTTAATTACTCTGCTCTCCAGCAGGAGGATCATCAGCCTCCCTACCAATAGAGCCATTAATAGTCCCTGGGAAAGGAAGGGGTTGGGAGGAAATCTACATCTGTTAATTAACTTGTCATACTGCACCTGGGATGGGATACAGCAGTGGGTCAGCTTTGAAGGTTTGGAGGGAAGTGATCAGGCAGCTGTGTTAGCTAAGGGTGGAGCTGAGGCTCTCAGGAGAGCTCTTTCCACAGACAACTTGAAGTCACCATATTGGCTTGTCCCAGAATGCAATGCAGGAGGGTTGGGACACGGTGATTTGATGATGTGGTACCCTAGGAATGTCTAGCAATGCCTGGCTTCTGGAGCTTTCCGCCCCCCATTTAAAAACCCCTGCACACGGATAGAGACACAAGACGATACTGGGCTTGTGAGTGACGGCAAAAGAATGCCTAGCTAGAAATAGGATCCGCATAATGCCCCTGCTAGGATGGACTTTGGGACTTTGACTCCAGTTGACCTCCAGAACAGGATGAGTCTCTCCAGACCAGTGGTGCTGGCCACCTTACGATCCTGAGGAACAGTTAGGGGAGAGGACTTGCTGGGGAATACTGGAGGGGTTTTCCCTGGGACTACTGGGGACTGGCTTTTGACTCCGCTGACACACAGGTGATCGCCAAAATAGCAGGACGATCTGGGACATGGGCAATGTGGCTGGCTGTGAAGATGGTGTGGAAGCACCCTGTAAGCAGTAGAGAGCACCAGGAACACGTGCAGAGGACAAGTATGGCGCAGGGAGAAGTGCAAATCAAGTTTCCAATGAAAAGGTATTCAGACAGAATATTGAGTTGGAAATATCGAATCACTTAAATTTCGAGTTGGGAATATCGTGACACAGAAATATCAACATATTTTCCAAAAAACTCGGGAACCCAAATGGTAATAAGGACCTTGGGTGACAGTTTTATATTAGAGCAAATGGTCCTTAAACAAAACAAAATGGATAGGATATATATTGACTAGAATCAGTGCTATATTGCGAGTGTCCAGCCGGACATTCAAATTAATGAATCAATAACGTCAAAAACACAAAAAAGAGCACATCAATATAGTGGGACACAGTCCTGCATCCTACACGAACACATGACAAGTACATTAAGACAAAAACATTTCAGGCAAGACAAAGGTAGCTTGTGGCATATTAAGCATAATTGTAGCAAGCTTAGAAAAAACAGTCAATGCACTTCTTTGATCACATTGGATTAATGTGCATACTGTTTACATTAGTCGACGACGTTTCGATCCTTTTAAAACAATAGTAGGATCATCATCAGGACAGTTAAGTTACAACCCAGAATTGTAAAAGTGCCTTGGACTTACGTGCGGTAACACGTTAGGCGCATGGTGGCTGGGATACTGGAATATCTGGGATACTGAGTATCCCAGCTATTCTGCCTCGGATCCCACGGCACAACGTGCATCACCACCTTGCCAGGAGCTAATACATCCCAAAACGCCAGCAGATTGTCGCCAGTTATTGTTAAGATCCGTCCATTGTATGGCTCGTTCAGCTCGTTCCGAGCCACCGTGCGCCTAATGTGTTACTGCACGTAAATCCAAGGCACTTTTACAATTCAGGGTTGTAATTTAACTGTCCTGATGATGATGATGATCCTTTTAAAAGGATCGAAACGTCGTCGACTAATGTAAACAGTATGCACATTAATCCAATGTGATCAAAGAAGTGCATTGACTGTTTTTTCTAAGCTTGCTACAATTATGCTTAATATTCCACAAGCTACCTTTGTCTTGCCTGAACTGATTTTGTCTTAATGTACTTGTCATGTGTTCGTGTAGGATGCAGGACTGTGTCCCACTATATTGATGTGCTCTTTTTTGTGTTTTTGAAGTTATTGATTCATTAAATTGAATGTCTGGCTGGACACTCCTACTGTCAGAGCACAATCAAAGTTGGGATATGCATGTGGAACACCAGAGGGCTGTGTGCATCACCCTTGAGAGCAAACCTCCTTTCAAGTGTTGCCAGAGGTGTGCGGTGTGCACTGAGTTCACAGTTGATGGACCCCCCTCTGCTGACACACACTGTTTGAGACTTGAGGGCAAAATTACTCAGAGGTCATGCAAGCAACACAACCACCAAAGCTGCTGCTTTGTGTTGCATGAAAAGGGGAGAGCAGCGCAGTGCCATATGTGCCAATATGTGGCAGAGTGGCTCTCTTTCCAAGCACAGGCACTCTTTGGGCTGCCTAATGCCACACACACACACATATATGCAACATAGATGCAAGAGTGTCTGTGTGATATTAAATATAAAGGTTTTGTGCTGGAAGGATAGCCTTCCATGACAAAATACTACACTTAGAAGTAGTATAAACTTTTCCTACTTTGTATGAGTGGTATACAATGCATGCAGAGCTTGGAGAAAAATATGTTTCCCCAACTTAACGCCTGCCTCGAGAAGGTGTAAATGTTTGGTGGAATGCGATGTAAACAAATATTAATAGATAGGAATTTGTATCAAAAATCCTTGATTATTGCATGGGAACATCCCAAACCCACCCATGGGGCGGCCCTTGGTACAAAGTAATGCGGAGCAGTGTATAGAGCAACTTTATAATACGTTAGGACTGCTTTAGAGGGCAAATTGAGTTTTGCACTTGAAAGTAAATTTTAAATCAGCACTTCAATCCGGTTTGTGTCACTTTTGGTGACACTACACCAGCGCAAAGTGTTGATAAAACAAGCGTGGTGTCTGCCACCTGCCATCCTTACCTACAAATTATGAAACTGAGCTGGCTTTTTCATTTCTTTCTGTTAGGTATTTGGCAGGACTGAAGACAAATTATTGCAGACAGAGAACTAGGACTGGTGTATTTCAGCAACAGCATCCACGCCCGGCATAGCACTTGGAGAAATAGCAGCAGGCCTTATGTTGCTTAAATCAAGGTCAACCTGCAGAGGATCCCTGGCCTGTGGTTAATAGGAATACCACTTTAGTTAAATGTATGCATATCGGGTTAAATGTATGCATACGGGGAGAAACCTTTGCATTTAATTTTGAAACAAGCCTTGGCAAAGCCAGTAGGTCTGGAGTTTTGTTCGGGAAACTGTTTGTTAACAGTTGTTATGTTATGTTAGAAAAACTTATACAGCGCACGGTTACCCTGAGGTGTCCTGGCGCTTGCTGCAGTCTTCCTGACTCAGGGTTATGGCCAAAAGATGTTTAAAACAGCCATGTTTTCAACGCTTTCCTGAATGCAAATAAATCCTTAGAATTTCTCAAACCGAAAGGGAGCTCATTCCAGGCCTTGGCTGCCCCAGAGGAAAAGCTTCTGCCTCCCCATCTAACTCTTTTTATAGTCGGTACTACTGTTAATTTTGCTCCTGACGAGCGTAAAGATCTTCTGGGCACATACCACTGAAATTGTTGTTTCAGATGGACTGGACCTGTGTCCTGAAGGGCTCGGAAGACTAAACAAAGAGTTTTGAAATGGACTCGTTTTTTTACTGGCAGCCAATGAAGTTTTTTAATTGCTCTCGAAATTGATGCAAATTTCGAGGTTCCAGTAAGCAGCCTAGCTGCTGAGTTCTGGGGCATCTGAAGTTTTTGTATACTGCGCTCCTGCATGTTTAAATATAGACTATTACAAAAGTCTAATCTTGACATAATCAAGGCAGTTACCACTGTGCGCTTACAGTCTGCTGGCAGAAGACGCAGAATTTTCCTCGTGGTCCTGAGAATATAAGAAGTGGCAGAAACCACGGCATTGACTTGATCACGCATGTCAAGATTTTCATCCAATACCACACCCAGGTTTTTAACTCTCCTGGAGGGTATTGGTAGAGTCCCCATAGAATTTGGCCACAAGCTAGGGGTCCAGAAATTAACATTGTTCCCAAACAGGATTACTTCTGTTTTGCTAGCATTCAGCTTTAAACAGTTTTGCATCATCCAACCTCCCACTGCTCCCATACAGTCATGAAGCCTCTCTCCAGTTGCCTTCTGCCCTGGTCGGAGGGACACCACAATTTGAGTATCATCGGCATATGATGTAAGACAAAAGCCGAAAGACTCGATCAAAGGAGCCAGAGAGGATACATAAATGTTAAAGAGTGTAGGGCTCAAGGAAGACCTCTGAGGGACTCCACATTGAAGAGAAAAAGGCTTTGAGACAAACTCACCCGACAAGGCTATCTGAAGTCTGTCCGAGAGGAAGGATTTAAGGAGAATCCAGGCTTTATCCTTCACTCCGCAAGCCAACAAACGGTCCATCAATACTCCATGGTGGACCGTATCGAAGGCTGCGGAGAGATCAAGCAGGATCAGTGCAGCCTTTCCTCCCTGATCCAACGCTCTCCTGATCTCTTCCGTGGATTTAAGAAGGGCTGTTTCGGTACTGTGCCCTTCCCTGAACCCAAATTGGGTGGGGTCTAGGACCTTGGCCTCACATAAATAAGTTGGCAAACGTTATGTATATTTTCCCTGGCTGTCCTAGAAAGAAAATTCTATGATGAAGTTTTTGGGATACATGCGTGTGGCAGCTGGGATAAGGGTTAATTTGCTGAACTCATTCTAGGTTCTGAGGGATGAGGACCTGGGAGGGTAGGGTTGCTTCACCGGCAACTCACAGGTCTACATTCCCCAACTTTGCAATCCCAAATTAGGTATAACACGGGCATAACATAACAGGATATACCAGACTTAAGCTCTACCCTGAAAGAAGAGTCCTATGAAAGGAGTCATAAGATGAAGTTTGCATTCTATCTGATGAACTTATAAAGGCTATTGTGATAAAAAAAAAATCATAACAGATCCTTTTTAACATAGTGTCATTTAGAAAGTCAATGTTTACTTTGTGAACAAAAAAACACTGCAGCACTAACAACATGTTATCATTATGGCGAACCAAACTAAAAATTGAATATACAAGGGCAACTAGTAAAGAAACACGGAGGCCCATATTTATCAAGGTTTTGCGTTGCTCTTGCACCGTGCAAAGAGGATACAAGGGCAGCGCAAATCATCAATGAGATGTACGAAGCCATGCAAGGCCACCATCGGTGGCCCTGCGAGGCTTGATAAACATAGAGTAACGCAGGGCAGCGCAAATCACTGCCTTGTGTTACTCTGTGGGAGGGAGTCGTGCCATGTGTGGAGTGTGGTTGTTCCAAGGAATCCACCCATTCATTTTGGCACATTCCCAGATTTACCAACACTGGTAGCCCTGGGAATGCATCAGAATTGTACGCCTCCCGACCAGAGGTGCAACGAGGAGAACAAGTTTTGAATCTACTTAAGAGATATGTATGTTTTTTGGTTTGGAGACTATGGGGAAGAAGTGTGGCCTTAGGCACTGTGCATGCTATTGGTGGTGTCAACGTCGCAAAGAGGCATATGCTGTTATTTTATACCCATCCTGAGTTTGAAAAGTTGGGGAATTTAGATCCGACATTTGCTGTTGAAGCAACCCTACTGTCCCAGGTCATCATCCCCCAGAACCTAGAGTGCACTGGCGCACATAATTTGCTCTCCAGCACTATGGAGTAGACTTCTCAGAGCAGCATCCAAGTGTGGTAACACAGAGATTTTGTCCCAAATTTACAAATGTTTTGCAACGGGTTTGTATCACTTTTTTGACTCAGACCTGACGTAAAATCTATTTTGGTGTTTACAAAGCAGCACAAATGTCGATTTGCGTTAGTTGGTTAAAAAAAAAAGTAACACTATACAGTACATTCTAGTTACTTTGCATCAGGGAGGCATTCATTGGTTGGTGCTTGGGCGTTCCCATGCATCGACTCATGGATTTTGAAAACAACCTTATTTACAAAGTTTAAAGACATGGGTTTGCACCAAAATGTGTGCCTGCTTGAGGCAGGCATAACGAGGAGAAGTATCTTAATTTCTCTTTGTTATTTCCTCTTTGCATGTGTGCTACATTCTGAAGCACTACTGCAGAAAGGGTAAAGCTTCCAAGGATTTTGTTTCTGCACAAAAACCATCCTGACCAAAACACAGGCACTCTTGCACTCTGGCGCAATCGTGCCTGCATTGGTGCTCGGCAGCACTATGGACACCAGCGAAGGAAGAGAGCAGAAATTAGGCCTTTCTTTTAAAACAGAGCATTTCGGCTCTCTCCCCTTCATGCAAATTCACTTGCTGTGCTGCGTTGAGTGAAACGTGTGTAAATCCGGCCCCCGGTGTCTTTGTGAGCAGCCAGAGCCCATCGGCTCTACCCAAAGGTGCACCATAACAAGTCTGTGAAATGTTGTCAGAGCCAACCTGTACTCACAAGGGGCTACCCTTAAAGAGTGAAGGCAAGAAGCTTCAATACCACTAATATAAATGAGCCAAAGGGGATATTAGTAGCATTACATTGACTTACTGCTCCCACCCAAGTAATAGATCCACGGCCCCCTTCTACAGCATATGGAGACCCGACAACATGTGACTCAGTCTTAGAAGATATCCATAGAACCTGGTCAGCCTCTGCGAACTTCAACAGTCCTTATCGACGTGTTTCGGCTTCAGATCTCTCACCTAATCATCACCTTTCACACAAATTCCCTTAACATGCTTCTGCCTGTCTCACCGCCCTGTACTCCGCTGCTGTTCTTTTTCAACCTCTTCTGCTGCTTGTTTGTACTCTTCTGTCTTCACCTCTCTATCTCACTCTCCACTCCACTAATTCCCAAAGCATATTACCGATACGGGCAGCTCAGTGTGTAATTTGTAAAAAAAAAAAAAAAAAAGTGCTTGGGCCTAAGATTTTTCTCAAGGCGCCTCTGTACCTTTCACCTTCCACTGTCCCTGCCAGTGCTGCCTGTCAAATGTCAGGGTAATGCAACAAATGTACCGTCACATTCCTATATACTGGGCAATTTGTTTCATTCCTGTCCACCCACAGCTGTTAGGTTGGCCTGAATGTGCTGGTGTTATTATTTCTTTAATATATATTGAATTATTAAACCGTTTGCTGATGTTGAAAAGTCAACAAACAGTGACACCATGTGGAGGACTTTCAAAATGTGCCAGTTTTAAGATATAAGTGCCAGTGCTGAGCACCGCCAAAGACAGGCACATATTAAGCACTAGCACAGCTTCTTGCTAGATATTTTAACTGTAGAAAACTTATTAGCACTATGAAATAGTGGAAAAAAAACAATTCAATGTTTGAGTTTCACCTAGACATCCTCTATCAACCTGTTTGCTTGTGGGTTGTATAAATCTATCCCCTTGTGCCCTTTGCCACGGGATTTAATGAATATCTCCATTTTGCATTATAAAAATGCCCATCAATGCCTGTAATATGTACAATAGAGTCCATGTCCATTCTCTTGCATACATACATATCTGATAACCACTTCATTTGGGTTCTAACTTCAGATGCCCAAATACCATTCATAATACAGTAAACTAGGATATCTCCCAAACTTCATGGGGACCTAAAAGAAGTCCTTTCACTTGTGTGAGGAGTGTGTTATTCAAACTGCAACTCAGAACACAGAATTTACACTTCTAACATGAGTTCACAAATTCACCATCATACCTTCCATACTGGGTACCAAGAAAGCTCCTGAATCCTTTACCTCAATACAAGCAGCTCCATGCCACCCCCCCCCCCAAAAAAGAATAAAGTCTCTAAATCCTGAAGATGTTAAAAATCTTGTACGTGTAATAATATAATAATAGATCACCCTCTATTGGCAATGAGTTAGCTATTGTCCAAATCCTGTCTAGTTTGCCATTCCTACTGCCATCCTTAAAACATGGTTTTCCACTTCTTTAAGAACAAAGCCACCTCTACACACCTTCTCCCAAACGTCCTGTGAAACAACGTTTACACCGGCACCGGCGCCCCTCACAGATATCTCAAACTCTTCTTCAACATAAGTCTGTTCCATAAACTGATGTAGAAGAGGCACCTATGAGAAAGTAAAGTAGTAGTTTGAAGAGGGAGAATCACACACATTAAAGCCTTCGCCTGCTGCCACCTTCTAATACACGCGCCAAACTGTTGTGCCATATGCGTAAATAGATTCTACAATTGCATAAAAATATCTAACATACAAAGCTTCTCTCTCAGTAGACAAGTACTGGTTCTCAGAGTCCTAGACGTAAAAGCAATGATATTCTCAAATCCTTCCACAAACAAAGAAAGAATCACACCCATGCCCACAGCAGAGCAACACACTCCAAGCCTAGAAAAAAGGAAGGCCAAGTGAGGCTTTCACCAGAGACTTCCTATAATGTATCAAGTGTCTATTATTGTGCAGAGCTCCTGTCTCAGGTCACCCCGGCTCCCAGTAAAACTTCCAAGAGCCTTTGCTTGCTAAGAAACCTTTGCTAATCCTTGAAAACTTTCACAAAGATGAAGTGGAGATAGCAATTGTCTTTATCTCTGGGAGGCAACCACAACTTTACCCAGACAAAGTTTCAAGCAAATTGATTTACCCATCAGCCTATGTTCGAAACCCTCCACTGCCCCACGAAGACTCACTCATCCCTTTCTCTCTCAGATATTTTCCTGATAGTTTTTGCCTGCGGGTTCTTCTTAAGTGTGTATATTGTCTTGAAAAGCAATGATCCCTTCCTCTGTGGATCGAAGTGTGGTCGGCCTTCTGAATATAGAAGCCAAAGGAGTCTAATAATAATTATCCTCATCCTCGTTTGTTTTTAAATAGTGCTTCTCGCTACATCTCTGGAGATTGGAAAGGACAGCAAATTACACATGTAATTATGACACAATTCAGGTACTCATAAAAGTGGGACATCATTATTGATGAGCTGCTCGAGCCATCATAGAGGTGGCCAAATTCTTCGACTCATGAGGAAGTTCAATTCTTTGTAAAATGGTGATCATCTCCTGAAGATCGGAAATTGGATGACAATCTACAAAAACGTTTCTGTAGAGTATCCTTAGGACACTAAACCATCTCAGTTTGCCAGACTTGTTTTAATAATTGAAATACAAAAATCCAAATGGACAGTTTCTACAAGTTTATCTCTGCAGTTATATTTCACCATGTGCATTGATGCAACTCCTGAGCCCCTAGTGCATCCGTTTACATAGGAAGCAAGTATCTCAAATGATGAATTAAGACTACTTCATCGTAACATGCAAATTTGCCCTTAATTATCACTGCTGCACGTAGGCCTGATAATAGCACGACATACCGACGCCGAGTGCCTTATCTTGTCACAGATGCTCTATGCACTGTTCATTGGCAGCATGGTACTTCAATACAAATAAAATAAACCTCATGATTCACACATTTTCTGTACATACCGGTAGGAAGCATCTGTAAATGTAGAACTCCATTAACATGAGTTACTTCCTCTTGGATTATGCACAACTACTTCTTTTGCACCGGTTAAATGGTTGTTCAATTGCTATCTATCTTATTTTGTAATCAGCATCATAAATCACTGCACATTGTTAGTACAGCCAACAGGTCACGTCAAGTAGGATTCTTATTACCTGAAAGAGAGTCTTGGATGATTTCTATCACTGCTGTCTATAAGTGCGTGATCTTATCCCCGCATCTTGTTGAGTAGATGAAAAAACACCAAAATGTTCTTATTGAAAGACTTTAAGTCAGCACCTAATAGCAACTCCCCATTTTTAGCAGGTACTATTGGTGAAACCCAAAGAACTATAGAATTATCTCTACGCAATAAGTTAATCATCTTAAACACTTCCTCCTTTACCCTCAAATGCATGCTCCTCATTCTAGGTATCACCAGTACTGCTTCAATTCTCAATAAAATTATATGTATAAGACATTTAACACTACCTAATTTATCCTGAAAATATCCACAAAACTTTGTAATACCACCTCCAGGCTCTCATTGAATATCACTAAATTCACAAGATGCTGTAAGTATCCTCAATACTTCATTTCACCTCACTTCTCTGGCTGTTGGTACCATGTCTGGATTCCATGATTTTCCATTTTGATGTGAGGTTTTTCAACAAATTGTTCATCAAGGGCCTAATACACAAAAGTAAACTTGCACTTTTGTGTGATCTTATGATTGTTTGGTATTCACAATGGGATTTATGAGTAGTATTGTTACGGGTGTGGTAACTCCGCACATAAAAAGATAGGACAGTCCTATCTTTTTATGTCGGATATTCCACACTCGTAAAGATACGAATGCCAAACAATCGTGAGTTCACACAAAAGTGCAAGTTTACCTTTGTGAATTAGGCCCCAAGTCTCTCCACCACCTCTTGGAATAAAAAGCTGAACACCCAGAAGTACATTGAATGGTAGGTGATGAAATATATTTTGTCTTCTCCTCCCACCAGCCACTACTTTTCCTCCACAGCGTGAAGTAAAAGAGAATGTTTCCCATTCAGGGTGATACCGACTCCTATTGATAGCAATGCAATGGAAGGACAACACAACTCATGCTTTACTAAAACACTTGCAAAGAGAATACACTAACTTTAACACTCTGAAAACTGAACTGCCAAAAAGAACAGTTGTGCTGTTCCCAAACATGGTAATAAACCACTTAAAATGGGGAGAAATGAACCTCTTCAGCCTTCTGTGCAGTAGAATCTCTAAATAAAAAACCCTCAGCAGATCATTCGAACCCAAATTACTTCTGACCAATCTTCACCATTCCTTCTCTGGCAAAGTGTTATAATCCTTGCATGCTTTGTATTGTTATGATGTAATTTGTGCTCGCTCCGGCATTCCAGTCTCCATGGCGATACTGCTTTGAGAAGGCAGTTGAGACTGAACACTGGAGGAGCAGCATGTCTCTGTTGGTGGTGCTTACTACGATTAAACTACGTTTGAATCAAACCAGTGTTCATCTAATTTAACACTGGTGACGACGGGAAACTACAAATGGAGAGTTTATGCACCACCAACTCTTTTGAACCCACAGAGAGTTGGCTTTGAGTCAAGTGGAACCTACTCTAAAACGATTCTCATGGATTGACCAAGCGGATATGGACTGCGCTGACCAAGCATTTCTACACTATTTTGTGAGTGTTTTGCTCTTTTTTTTTGACAAGTTGCACTGGCTGGCAACTTTGCCCATTGACTTTCGTTGCCGTTGTGGTGATGCGACTGTGCAACATCCTACGGTCTTGTGCGAACTCTTGGTAGTGCACAAGTTGCGGTCTCAGTGCTATTCCACAGCTCTGATTTGGCTGTTATTGGCTGTGTAAGACAATTGTTTATATTTAATTTTAAGACTCACCTAGCTGCAACCAGCATTTCTTCTTGCTCGCGCAGTCAGTACTCTCGCGCTTCTCCCCGCATGCGCACCGTACTGACTGCCTACGTACCATCGGGAAATCATCAAAGCCAACGTCTTACATCATCACGTCTAGTCCACGTCAACGTGCCTCCATTTTGTTTATTTCGTTACCTTGGGAACAGCCTGTACTCGCTGCAACGAAGAAACAGCTGATTTTATTGCACGTTTGTCTCATAAGCAACAGCATTTCTTGCTCTTACCTTTCATTCCTAACAGATTGTGATATATTCAGGCATTTTGTTAATTCTGTCTTACCTCTCAAGCATGCCTTTAACTTCAATGAGCCAGCCTCCTGCGTTCCTGTGTGAAAAAGGTGAGCCATTACTTCCATGGAAGCGATGGAAAAATCTTTTTGACTCCTATCTAGTGGCAATTGGCGGGGAAAGATTCTCAGCTGTGAGGAAGCAAGCTATTCTTCTGCATAATTTGGGTGTTGAGGGTCGAAATATTTATGATAGTATTGACGAACTTCCGATTGGTGATTGGTCTGGTGAACCTTCTGACGTCTTTGAAATGTCATTGAAGATGCTCGAAAATTACTTTTGGGGCACGTATAAATGTTGTTCTTGAACGCCATAAATTTTTCATGAAGATTCAAGAACCAAATGAGAAAGTTGGAAACTATGTAGCGTCCCTAAAAACTTTAGCTCGAACTTGTGAATTTGGTGAACTAACAGAATCCTTAATTCGCGACCAACTGGTCAGGTGCACAAATAGTCCGAGAGTCCAAGGGAAGCTTTTATCTAAAACCCCATCTCTAAGGGAAGCTATTTCTATTGTGGAAGGTATGGAAAACACATCAGGATGGGTAAAAGAAATGAAGGAACATAAAACCTCTACAGACTGTGCTCCTACCCCTAGCAGTATTCACGAAGTTTCCACGGTTGTCCAACAGGTTGCTGGAGGGGACAATATTTGTAAAGTTACTCAGACTCCTAAAACGAGTCCACATTGGACGTAACAAAATCAAATGCTATCGATGAGGGAGTCTTAACCACTCCTCAAACTTTCCTAATTGCTTTGCAAAATCTGCCACTTGTCTTAAGTGTGGTCTAAAAGGTCACTATGCCAGAGTTTGTAGGTCCTCTGGCAAAGTTCACTGTCTTGAGAATGTTGAATCTGTATCAGTCAACCTGAAGATGATTGTTTCCAATGTATGGAGTGACGGTGTTGTTGATGCTGATCCCGTATCTATGCCTGAATGTAATATTGAAATTGGGGGCAAAAGTTTTGTTGTACTAGTGGATTCAGGTTCTCCTTTAACAATGATTGGGAACGAAATTTGGAACAAAACTTTTCCTAATATTCAATTACTCGCTCCTGATATTAACCCCGTTAGCTATGGGGGATCTTGAATTGATGTGTCTGGTTACACTATCATGAGAATACTTTTCAGAGGACGAGAAACCATTGGCAAGATATATGTAGCACTTAGGGGGGATAATCTCTTAGGGTGGAGACATCAGAGAGATTTAGGTATAATCCTGAATCCCAATGTTCTCAAACCATCTGATCAAATCATGCTCATTGATCACAATTCTAACTCCAACAGGTTCTTTGATGAGTTTCCCCACTTTCCAACTTATGCGTGGTAGGCATGCACGGTCTAAGTTGAATCCTGGTTGGCTTTCTTCTCAAAGTATTATTCCCTTGGATGAGAAGGAGGTGGATTCCAGAATTCATTCTCATCAAAAAAAGTACAAAGAACATTTTGATTACAAGAATGCTGCTAAGTTCAGACTGTGGAGTATTGGCGAGTGGGTGTTGGTCAAAAAGCCCAGGTTTCACAAGAAGGGTGTCTCGGAATGTATGGGTCCTTTCATGATCACTTCTATTCATAGGATTGTTGTTACGATGCAAAATGGTTGCAAGTGGAATATATCTAGGCTTGTAAAATTCACTGGGCCTAGATCTTCCTCTCTTTCTGGATTTGATAGTACTCCACCTGCTCCTGATCCGCCAGATTCTAGTCATGTTCAGTTTAGAAGGTTTCTTCAAAGATCACATCGTGTTCCTGCAAGGTTATTTCCTTTCTTTTCTTCCTGTCCCAATTATCTTAATGTTCTTGCCTTGTTATGTATAGGGGATGTGTTATAATCCTTGCATGCTTTGTATTGTTATGATGTAATTTGTGCTTGCTCCGGCATTCCAGTCTCCATGGCGATACTGCTTTGAGAAGGCAGTTGAGACTGAACACTGAAGGAACATGTCTCTGTTGGTGGTACGTACTACGATTAAACTACGTTTGAATCAAACCAGTGTTCGTCTAATTTAACACAAAGCTCCTGGTGAAATGCTTCCATAAGCAACTATGCAATGACACAAACCAGTTCTACCCTATTGGCCAATACCAATTAGGCGTCTGTCAGGGACACAGCACGGAAACAGTCCTAACACATGTAGTTGACGTCACCCTTAAAATGCTGGATCCGAATGAATCTTGCCTCCTTATCCTTCTGGATCTCTCCTCAGCCTTCGATATGGTCAAACATGATAGCCTACCTGACCTGCAAAATAGGGTTATCGGGGTCGTTCTAAACTGGTTCCCCTTGTTTCTTCACAACAGAACTCAGAGAATCAAGGTTAGTTAACCACTGTCCAATACCACTCTGGTCACTTTAGGAGTCCCCCAGGGGTCCATCCTATCACCTACTCTCTTCAACCACTTCATGGATCCTCTAACCGAAATTCAGAAATTCTCAAACGTCAAACACCACATGTATGCAGATGACACCCAACTGTACCTAAAAATCTCCTCCCCTGAAGATACTCTCTCAAAACAGAATTCCTCTTAATCGCCCCACTAAAAGGATACCTCGACATCAATGATTGGATGAAACATCTAACAGCCTTTAATTGCCTTTCACAAGTTATAGATCCCACAAGATCACTGGGAATGACACTCAAGAAGAATCTTAATGCAAGAACACGTCAGCACAGCCACACAAGGATCCAACCTTCAAATCAACATACTAAGATAAATAAAACCCTTCTTCCCCTTTGGCGACCTCAAAGCAGCTATACAAGCCCTAGCAATCCCCAGGGGGGATTATGGAAGTACCACTTTATGTAGTCTGCCTAGATCCAAGCTGGCTTCACTAAAGGTGTCAGTCAATTCTGCTGCAAGACTCATCACTGGATCCAAGAGAAACAACCACATCGCTCCCGATCTGAAGACACTAAACTTGCTCCCTTATAAGGCAAGGATTCAGCTGGAAATTGCTTGCTTGACACATAAAGCACTACACTTCAACACACGAAGGTACCTATTTGACAAACTGGAACTGTCTGTAGGCTGCAGATCCTTTAGGAGCGCGAGCACCTTATTGTTAAAACCACAGAAATTCCAGCAAAAGAAAACCTACAACCGAGACTTCTCCGGAATAGCCCCTAGAATTTGGAACTCCCTCTCCACGAAATCAGACTAAATCCGTCAACTGTTTTTGATGGACAAAAATCTACACTCGAAGTCTCTGACTCAGCATATGGAAATTAACTGACACGATGTCTCAACCTGGGCTCTCACTCGCCGTCATCGTTGGGGTTTTAACTCACTGACCTCCTCCGATTTGCAACAGGTATTGACAGCTTTTGTGTTTCTTAGTTGTCATGTTTTCTTCTTACCTAACCAATTGTAAAGCACTCTGAAACCCTATTAGGGTCAAGTTCACGCTATATAAAACTTTATATATTAATAAATAAAAATAAATCTCTGTGAATTGTCACTGAAACAAGCTGGCAGTCAGTGCAGTGAAAACCACTATGAATCTCCTGTCAGGACTCATTAGCACAATTCGGGGCTTATTTACAAGTCCATTGTGCCGCCAGTTCATCACTTTTTTTGACGCATCGGCAGGGCAATAAGCTTGCCCGTATTTACAAGGCCACGTAAAGTCACCCTGCTTGACTTTTCATGGCCTTGTAAATATGTTTCACTTTCACGCAAAACTCTGCGTGAAAGGGGCGCTCCATGGGTGTTGCTTTGGATGTTCCACGCAACATCCATGGAACTTGGCGCATTCCCATATTTACAACATTCTGTAAACATGGGAATGTGTCAGAATCCTACACCTCCCCAGGGGGGCGAAGGAGGCGCAACAAGGAGAAATACTTTCATTTCTACTCGTTTTTTTTCCTTTGTATGTGCGAGGTAGATGCCTTTAATGATTGTTTTTGTTGAAGAAGGTGTCAATTCCTGCACACCAATAATCTTCCCCTCACCCTTGAAAAATGGTGCAAGGGTGTCTGCGCTGGTGCACGGCGGCTGTTTGTGCGCCGGCGCAGGGGAGAAGGACAGAATGTGCCATATCTTGTCGATGCAGCACATTCCTGCCCTTTTATTTTGACGTTGCAGCGCAGCAGGAAGACTTGCTGCTCTGCTGTACGTCAAAATATTGTGAATGAGGCCCTTCTTGTTCAGAGGCAGCTCCTGTGAGCTGCTGCAGTGTTGTCCAATCTTGTTGCAACACAGTATTGTGCAGAAATCAGCAGGGCTACATTGTGCTAATGGTCAAAAATAGCTCAGCGCCATATTTTACTGGAAGTTATGGAATGATGATGTCATAGTCCGTGGTCATGCAAATAACACTGTGTAAAATCAGCACAACTTTAGTTATGTAGACTCCTACACAGGTGTGCTCAGTAGCGGCTTGCTGAGGGTGTGCTGCGGGGGGGTGAGGCGGGGGAGGGGCAGGGTGGGGGTAGTAAACTTGAGCATACGGAGGTATAGATTTAGGAAAATAAATAAAACAATTTACATTGTGCAGGCTGCATCGCCGAGTTGGCGATGCAGCACGCACAATGTAAATTGTTTTATATATTTATTTATTTACTTAACTCCGTACCTCTGTATGCCAGAGTTTACTACCCCCGCCCCACTCACCGCCCTGCAGCACACCCTCTGCGAGCCGCTACTGGGTGTGGTTCAGGTTCCTGCAGCCCCTGTGCCACAAAAGGGCCCCCAACCAACCAGGGGCCTTCATTCAGCCCAACGCTAATGCCTATCTGTGAGATATGGGAGACTCAAGGAACCCTGATCACATTCTGCAGGGGCCTCATCATTTTGAGTAACGTCACTGGAATCCTAGGGGGTGTGAATTATTTCCAGACTGTTACAATTACTTATGTGAATAATCTGGAGTTTGGCAGCACATGACACCAAGCCATTTAGTACTGCACTTGAGTGATAGTTCTACCCAAAAAGATCTTTATCTTGCAAAAGATGATTGATGCAGCCATTTATTTCACTTTAATCAATGTGTGTCGCTTTGTCTGCACTCAAGCACAATTTTAATAAATCATAAATCTTAACCAGACTGTGGAGTCAGCTAGCAGGACAGAACAGAGGCATAACACAGCTACTGTCAGCAATTTATGACACACCCTTCATGCCCTTGGCTCCATGCGCATTACAGCATGCACGTCAACACATTCATTGTCGCTGTTGGATAGCTTCATCCGACTGACTGAGGGACCTTGGACAGGATGCCCAACAGAAAACCCTCTGCTGCAAATCGAGTTCTCTCTTGTGTTCAGCCCAAAGACAGGAATCTCCAGCTCCAGGAGCACTGATCCATTGGCTCCTCAGCTCTCCGCCAGTGAAAGGGCCACATTTCTGCTTTTCATCGTTGCGTGGTCCTGTGTGGCTTCATAAATCTTGACTAATGTAATACAGCACAAATCACTGTGTTGCATTACTCTGCACCAGGGAGGCGCTTCCATGGGTGGTGCGTGGGTGTTACCATGCAACATCCATGGATTTTGAGACTGTGATAGGGACCCCTACTTGAGCGCCAAGAGTTCCAAGATGGCCGACAAGGCAAGCCCAACAATACAAGCAGGCAGCACACTAGATGGTAGAGGTGACGTGAACCTGTTTCATGAATCATCGGTAAAAGGGAGGGGCAGTCGACTTGATGAGGTGGTGGAACAGCTGTGGAGGGGTAGAGAGAGAGAGAGCGAGACCGTACCAAGTCTGAGACGCAGGACGCAGAAGAAAAGACACAGCAATGAGAGGCTGTTGGAGAGAACTTTCAACCCAGAAGAGCAGATCCAGTGGGTAGGTCCAATATCCAAGAGGAAAAAGACGGTGTGGAGACCCGAGGGTGGCATTGAGAGAGAAGCTCTGGGGACCTGACCGCAAGCTCGGCGTTCAGGCCGGAGCTTAAGGCAAGTGTTGCGCTCCCCTATCTTTGCATGTCTAAGCGGCTGGTGAGGGTGGTGGACTGAAGGAGAAGAGGGTGTCATTCTCTCAGTATCTGGTGTTTCCACTGGTGAACACTGAAAGTGAAGCACAGTTCAAAGCACAACCTCCTTATATTGAATTACAAAGTAAATTACGATGGTGTTGGTGACTGGCTTATTCTGCCCTGATATAGAGTAGTCATCTCAGGTTCTTCTTTATCTTCCCGGGGGCGCACTGGTAATACTTGTGAAGAGTAGAGGAAAAAAACTGAAAATAGGAGGCGTAATAAAGAGACCGGAGACAACCTCCCATGGTACGATAGTTTGTTTGTTTGAACCCCCAATACTCTTTAAGCAAATATCCTGGAATTACAAAGAAATAAAAGATATACTTTCCATATACCTTGGGTGTCCTGTGTTGTCTGTAAATCCCAATTTACAGAAACATTCCCAGATTTACAAGAACAGCTAAACCTGGGAATGTGCCAAAAAGATATGCCTTACCAGGGAGGCATATAAGGACGCTTTGATGTTTGATCGCGATCACTTTCACTTTCGCGGCCACTTGGCATTGCCAATAGGTCTCGCTTTTGGGACCTTATAAGTATTTAGTTATGCAACTGTTGCATGGCTAAACACTTATAAGGTCCCAAAGGCGAGACCTATTGGCTATTCCAATGCTTGTTTGTTTTTTCTGTATGTACACCTAGTAGGACGCAGGCTTGTGTCCCACTTCATTTTTCGAATTTACAATTTCAGAATTAAAAATAGATCTGTCCGGCTGGACAGTTTCAAATATAGTGCTGATTCTGGTTCTATGTTCATTCTTAGAAGTTCCATTGTCCTTGTTAAGGGACCAAGGTTTTGGGATTCGCCACGACTACCAGAGAACTGATATATAACACTTTGCTTCAATAGTAGGGGTGGGTTTGAGAAATCTGTCAGCTACTATGACAGGACTTTTTATTGTATAGGGTCTTTTAATCATGATAATGACATTGCTGACCTGTATCTGTTTTCTAATTGTGGCCCAGTTATTGCATATTAGTTTCAATGAATATTGTAAGCTTTCCTCGTGTTTCTTTTCCATTTATTGTGGACAAGTACGAGTAAAAGAAAGAAAGGGTGTGACCTGCTACTGCGATCCCTGAGAGGGTCGAGAGGGTTGTGTTCTGGGGTGCCAAAATCACTTGTCTCTCTGGGAAGGTTAGGAGGGCAAGTGATGTACTATAAGCTAGCTGGATTCGGGTCCATTGGTGCTGATGTAATATGGTGACTCAGCCCCTACATACTGATGTTCTCTGCTCCCAGGCATAGTTCTGTTTCTGAGCAGAATCCCTGCACTAGAATGAAGAATTAAGGTCATGTGGGAACTGGAACCATGCCCTCGGGTGAACGAGTTATGGCTGCAATTCATTACACCCACCATGCTTCTGACAAAACTGTTGCCCCTCGCCATACAGTATTTTAATGGGCGTCCCACCCCCAGATGGGGTAGGACAGGCAGGGAGAGCAGGAGTCATTGGCACCTGCTGTAATTATGACAAGGTAGCTCATGACAGATACCTGATCAGGTTCAATAATGAATGACAAAAAAGTAACAGGAGACACATGAAATTGCACCGCAGTGGGTCACAAGGTGGCCGACATGTGGCCGGGCCAGCAGAGTGCCTGGAAAGGCAGTTACACCAATTAAGGTCGATGTTCTACAGAAATGGTTACGGTTGTACCTAAATTGCAGAATGGCGAGGTACTTGGAGAGGGGCTTCTCTGAGGGTTTCAGAATCCCTTACACAGGTCTGAGGATTGAGAGGTGTGCGGTAAACTAAAATCATGATGGGGTAGGGAACAAATTATACAAGAAAAACTGACTAAGTAAGTTGAAAGTATTCGGTCTGTTTACTGTCGGTCTGATGGAGGGCATGGTCATACCACCAATATGGCAGGTAACCAAAAAGAAGAAAGTAGGTTACAGAATGAAACAGCCCCTGTTGTGCCTGGAAGGGCTAGATGAAGGATCATATTGACCTGAGGGAGTGCTCAGTGGTGTACACAAGTATAGATGAGGCAGTGAGGATGGTACAGGAGTGTGGACCTGAGCATAAATAGCAAAGGCAGACGTAAAATCTGCATTTGAATTATTACTGATACATCCACAGGACATGCCGTGGCTATGAACACAATTCCAAGGACAAACTTACGTTGACAGATCGATGACTATGGGCTGTGCCGTAACATGCGTGACCTCCAAGAAGTTCAGCACCCTCATGGAAAGGGTAGTGTGGGAGGTAGTGAGGTTAGAGCATGTGCTCCACTATCTTGATGACTTTCTAATAGTGAGGTCAAATGAGCTTAAAAAGGAGTGTGCTAGATTGATGGCGATTTCCAAGGAAGTGGCAGAAGACACAATGGAAGACCCCTTGACATGCTTTACGTTTTTGAGAATGGCAATGGATTCACATCTGCCTCTAGACAAACTGAGGATGTTGAAGGCGCTGTTGACACAGGTGCGAGGCAAGAAGAAGTCCAAGATGCACTTCATTCAACAGACACTGGGGCATCCCAACTTTGTGTGCAAACTGGTGTCTCTGGTGGAGCATTCAGTAGACAGTATTTGTAATGAGGGGAGCTTTGAAGCCACATCATCGCATATGAATGACACAATGCACCAGGACTTGTGAATGTGGCAGATATTTCTGTTTGACTTTCAATAGAGTTGCGGCGTGGCAACAGGGCAATCCCCTGGAGTAGGCAGCTGAGATATCTTGAGATGCGTCAGGGAAAAGGCGATGGTGTGAAGGGACATGACAAGATGTGTGGCAGGCAAAACAATACAATCTAGCCTTCTTGGAACTCTTCCCAGTAGCAGTAACAGTGTGATTGTGGTAACTACAAGACTTAAAGGTGACATTCAGACAGTGGTGCACGTTATCAACAGGGAGTAGACCGAAGGACCAGCTTGTGCTGAGTCTTCTGAGGGAATTTCTGTTGCTGTTTTTACAATGGAACATATGGTTCAGGGCTTGGAATAGTCCAGGGTTGGAGAACAGGTGGCTGATGCACTGTCATGTTTGTCTCCGGAAGTGACGAGGCACAGTTGATGGTCCATCCTGAGATGTGCGGCATTGGTTAAGCTAAGAGGGTTGATGGAAAACTCGCTGGCAGGTTCCCAAAGGTGGGAATACCAGGCGGCTCGAGTCAGGGGTAAAAGGGAGGAACAGAGGACACGAAGGCTTGTGGCACAGGCAGGATGAGGCAATGCGATTCGTAATAGGTTGATTGACAAACTGTGTTTGCCGGTGACGATTGCAGGGAAAATGGTGGCCATAGCATTTTATGGCAAATGGTTTTGAGGAGACTAAGCAAAGAGGATATTGAGGGATGGTCAAGGGAACAGGGAAAGTGGTGGATTGGAGGCCACTGGTCACCGAGGTATTGGGGAAAGTGGTAGAACAGGTGAGATTTGTGTGCGTGTCCGCCTTGGAATTCCACCTATTTAGAGTGGGGTTTCCACTGATGTTTTTTGGCCACTCAGGGTATCGAAGGTGGAGGAACCAAGTCCTTCAGAGGTATTAAATAGGAAGACATAAGGATACAGAGCAACAAGGTGTGTGTGTGTGATCCAGCGCAAGACCGGGTAATAGGGAACAACATATACCAATATCCTCCCTGCGTCGCAGACCCAACGTCACACTGGCTCATTCACACATGCAGTCATTGGTGTCGCCCATAACACCAACACTCACACGTCTCTTTCACCAGTCTGCACACAGGAGGGATGAGGAGCCCCTAGTGTCAGGAGGACCCGGGGCATCGGTAATCCGAGCTCCTGAGGTTCTGGGGTTGGCCCAGTTGCAGGGTTTAGACCCTGGGCTGGGATGCCAGGTTCAGGGGTTGCCTGACCTGGCGGGTGGGGCATCTGTTAACAGTGTCCCCCCAGAATTGACTTCCAGGGGTACCTTTCCAGGTGGGAGGGTGCGGAACTCTGGAAGGGGGTGCAGAGGGAGGAAGGTCTCACCTCGGGCACCGGCTCAGCCACAGGGCTTAGATCCTGGGTTGGGAGGCCAGGGATGGGTACTGCCTGACCTGGCAGGTGGGACATCTGTTAGCAGTGTCCCCCCACAAGTGTCTTCCAGGGGTACTTCTCCCGTTGGGAGGGTGCGGAACTCTGGGAGGGGGTGCAGGGGGAGGGAGGACTCGCCCCTGGCACCGATGCAGCCCAAGGGTTTAGACCCTAGGCTGGGGAACCAATTGAAGGGTCAAGGCCCTGGACTGGGGAGAGAGTGGTGGTCTGAGGGTGCCTTGCATGGGAGTAGGGTGAGGAACCCCAGAAGGAGAGGTAGGGGGAGGAGAGCCTCGCCCCTGATGGCTGGTCAGCCTAAGGGTGCGGACCCCAGGTGGGTGGACCAGTGGCAGTTCGGAACTGCAAGGAGGAGGAGGAGGAGAGTGGTCAACGGGTACTACGGGCCTGGGGTTACTGCCCCCCACTCTGTGAGACCGCAAGGGCCAGAGACATCTGGATGGCCCAGGGGCCAGTCCTGGCCTCAACCAGCTAGGGAACCCCCGGGTGGTGGCTTAGTCGGTCGAGGAAGGTTGGAGAAAGGGAACCTTCAGGTTCCAGAGTGGAGGAGAACCTGCGGGTGCTCCTGCAGTTGCGGGCCTGCGTCCACCTTTTCTCGCCCTAAGCAGGGAAGCCCATCAAGGCATTGATCGGTCTACCCTGGCTTTTGGCTGGAAGGGGGTTCTGTTGGACTTGGCCCTTTTTTTCCCGAAATTTTTCGCTTTTCTGGGAAACCATATGTGTAAATGCAAAGATGGAATGTGTGCAGACTGAGTTTCCCCATTTTAAAAATTTAATTTAAAATGGATGCCAAAGCTGTGTGGTTGCGCCGTTTGACTGAGCTAGGTTAACAGTCTAGTCGTTATTTCCCAGCAACCCCAGCTTTTGGAGGGAAGCCTGGCACCCAGGGTGCTCTACCCCTCCCCCTAGGCCAGTTATAGCCAGTCTCCCCAGATGCTTCTAGAAGGTTCTGGCACTGTCTGGAAGGTGGGGTGAGGGGCGTATAAAGGGCGGAGCTGGGCTGCCATGTGCTCAGTCAGTCAGAGGGTGGACCAGGGAGAGAGGGGACCTGCTGCCAGGGGCTACCGCCACATAGGCCTATGTGCTGGGCCCTGAGCCTACCTACCCCCCCTCTACTGTCCCCAGGGCGAGGGAAAGCTATAGTTGGGGCAACGCAGTTCTCGAGAAGCCTTCGCAGGAGTTTTAGGCGGTAGGGTTTAGTCAGGGACCTATGCCTCTGAAAGTGACATGGCTTAGGTGCTGCCTTTCAAGTGAGTGAGGGATCCTGAACTGCCCACTGATCTGGCCCGGCGAGAGGAGAACCCAGGGACGACAGGCAGAGACTAATTAGTCCGCCTGCAGCCACCAACGCAACTTCCCCCCTCAAGAAACCCTCAATCAAGGGGCAGAAACCAGAGAGCGCTATTTACAAGCTGCCCCTGGAAGGAGAGCGCTATTTACAAGCTGACCCTGGAAGGAGAGCGCTATTTACAAGCTGCCCCTGGAAGGAGAGCGCTATTTACAAGCTGCCCCTGGAAGGAGAGCGCTATATCCAAGCTGCCCCTGGAATGAGAGCGCTATATTTGGTGAGCGCTATCTTTGAGCGGACTGCAGTCCCTGCAGAGAGAGAGCGCTATTTACAAGCCGCCTGCAGGGAGAGAGCGCTATATTCTAGCTGCCCGTGGAAGGAGAGCGCGATAGCTGGTCAGCGCTACCTTCCTAATTGACTGTGCCCGGCTGGTGAGTGTGGGAGAACTGCCTTGGTCAAAGCGGGTGCCCACCCCGCATTTGTGGCGCCGCCGCATATTTACAACATCGGGAGCCCACCCCGTGTGTGTGCCGCCACGCGGTGTTGTTTATTTATACTAGCGGGTGCCCACCCCGCACTTTGTCGCCACCGGAATCACCGCCGCGGACCCCTGAGTGAGGGAAGGGCAGACGCGGCTAGAATCAAGGCCGCGCGGGCATGAAAAACGCAGGGAGGCATTGCCCGGCAACAGGAGCCCAGGCCGCGTCATCGGCCGCGCCCCCACGACAGCCGCGCACGGATTGGCTGCCGGACGGCAGGAAGCCAGGAAGCAGCCCGGAGGCCGACGGAGATTTCGCTCCGTGGTGGGGGCCCTCCGGAGCCGGAGGAGAGCCCCAAGTGCTGCCTCGAAGTCCCGGGTCCCAGGAGGGGGCCCGGGTGAAGCCGAGGGAAGCCCCGTGTGGAGCCGTGAAGCGGGAGCATCGTCGAAGTCCCGGGTCCCCGGCGGGAACCCGGGTGAAGTCCTTCAAGTGAGCCCGGTGAGTGGGGCTGGGCCTTGCCTTGGTGGGAGGGGTGAAGTCGGGGCACACAGTCGGTGCCCGCCCCAGTGAATGCCCGGAGGGCCCCGTGGGGCCCATACTTACTTTGGGGACATCTCCTGCCTTCCGAGTCCCGGCGGGGACCTCAGCCTCGCAGGAACTGGCTGGACTCGGTACAGCTGCCCTGCAGGCCAGTGGGCAGCTGCAACGCGTCGGGGGCCATTACCCCATCCCAGGGTCCCCGAGGAGGGGCTACTTTGTTTCCCCGGACTGGACTAACTTACCTTCCTCAGCTGCCCCGCAGGACAGTGGCAGCTGCAACGTCCTTGGGCCTGAGTAGGCGGGTGGTCCTGCCGTATGCCTAAGGGTCGCAGGTTGTGATGTTGCCCCCCCCACAGGCTCCCATTGGGGGAGTTCAACTTGCTGGTGAATCTTGGTGTAAAGCTATGTGCGGCGCTGTATTAAAATGCTCTATTTGAAGCGCGATTAATTTGCCATGTGCAGCGCTGTGTCAACTGCCAGGTTAAAGGCTATTTTTTAACCCGCTATTGCATTGCTATGTGCAGCGCCATGTCCAATGTCATGTTTTACAGCGCTATTGCCGTGCAATGTGCAGCGCTATGTTAAAAGGCTCTATGTGACGCACTATTGATTTGCTATGTGCAGCGCTATGTTAAAAGGCTATGGGAAGCGCTATTGTTTTGCTCTGTGCAGCGCTAGTTTTAGATGCCAGGGTTTGATGTGTTGATGCACTGCCTACCTTAATTTCTGCCTCCGGCTCAGGGGTCACTCATAGTGGTGATGCATATGGGGATTCCATGATGTTTTTATCGCAGGTGTTCCGGACGATTGCTTGATGTTATGCCCTGATGATTTTCTTGCAGGTTGGAAGTGAGGGACTTATTTTTATTGTCTTCTAAATCGCAATGATTCCGGCAGGGGCCCGATTGACCCTGCCCTTTATATAATTCCCCCCCTGTAAATGTGAACCGAGCGCCAGTTGGCGCAGTGTAGAGATTACCTGTCATACTGTGTTTGGACAGTACAAAAGTTGTTTTTACCTAAACCGGTGTAGTGTCTCTTTTTGTAGTGTGCCTTGTGTGTCGCCTGTGTGTACTGCGTGGCTGCTTTGCACATTTCCTCCGGAGTTTGGCCCGCCCGCTCTGCACCACGCTACCCGTTTCCAACACCCTTACTAACCCCTCTATGTGCTTGTATTTATCTAGCATATAGCAACATTTAAAGCCATTATATTCACCTTTTTCGGTCCTCCTCATGGGGCAACATTACAAAAGCAACATATATCATGCAGTATTCTATTACCACATATACTATTGTTAATATGCGTACAGATTTTCGTTATAAAGATTATTTAGCCATGCAAAATGCAAATCCCACGTGTGATTCGAATATTAATAATGTTGGTTAATATACATGCAAACTCATTTAATAATATTATAGTTAATAGATTATATAATTAGTATTTTCATGCAGAATAGAGGAGGTATACCAAATGTTGTACTACCCACTCCATCATGTGCACCAGAAAAGGAGTAAGACGGGTCAAAAAGAGAAAGGCAGTTGGGCATTTGTATGGGCAAACATGGGTTTGAATCCATGCCCAGTGCGGGCAATGAAAAAATGGATGTGAGTGTGAGGAAGCAGAACGGGACCCTTAGTTGGGTACAGTGATAGGAGCACAGGTGACAGCAGGGAGGGCACTGGGAGTGCTGAGGTTATGCCTGGCATTACATAGGGGAGAAAGGGTCTTTCTACATAGGTGCAGCCAGAGAGGTCTTCAGCAGCTTACTAGAGCAACAGATTTGGCTGTTGGGGCAGTGGAAGAGGGATCGCATGTGGGGGGATGTGAGACCATGAAGAGGGGTTCTATGACTCAAGGAGTGTTCTGTTGATTGACAGGTGGGGATCGGAGGGCAAAGCGGAACAAGGACATTTGGATCTGTGGCTACTCTGTCATTAGCTGAGCTTAAGTAAAGGCTTAGCTGCCCAGTTGGGTATGGATGGGGATGCGGTGGTTGTGAGATGGCACGGGATATGAGGTGGGGCAACTGATGCCAGCAGTGTGGGAACGATAGAGAAAGTGGTCCCGTCTGAATCCATTGGTACTTCATTTGGAGGAGAATGATTTGGATGAAGCTACAGATTTGTCACTGATTAAGATGGTAAAAAAGGATTTAGGGAAGGTGAGGGAGCTATGGCTGGATACTGTGATGATATGGATGCAAATATTGCCTTGGAGAGAGACGTGGGGCGCAAAAACCAGTGGCCATCAATAGGGCCAGGAGAAAAGTCGACGGGCAAGTGTCAGGTTTCTGTAAGGCACAGGAAAACAGGAAATTGTTGTGTTTAAGCACACAGACATAGTATATGAATGCCTGCAATCATTCAGGACGATGAGTGTTAGAAATGGGGTTTCTAGTTGGCAGTGGTTCGCACCCTGTCCAATTAGGAACCCTCACTCTAGCCAGGGTAAGGGAGTCACACAGCTAAGATACGCCTGCTCACTCCCTGCGGAGCTTGGCACGAGCATTCGGGCTTATCTCAGAAGCAATGTCTAAAGCATTTGCACATACACACATGCATTAACATAACATGTACTAATATTACAAACATACATACAAAAATGAGGAAAAAGAATATTGTGAAATAAAACATTATGATGCCTGTAGGAGAAAGTAAAGAGAACAAAATACATAAATAAAATGATATAAAGAAAATTGCAATGGCTTCCTGACAAAATCATCCAATGGTGACAACCGCGAAAGAGACGACAGTTGAAGTATGAAGACGCAATATGTGTACATCCTAATGCAAAATAATATCTCCACACCAAGTAAGTCAAGAAAGCCTGTGCGGAATGGTAAGCATTTAGAAAGAAGGAAAATAACATTTGTACAGCAGTAATCTTATTGTATGCCTCTCAAGGGGCAGTAACAACAGTACACAAAAACACGTTTCAGCTCTTTACAGAACTGATCCAATCTGATTTCAAGTCTAAGGAAGCAGGCACATTTATTTTAAATCAAGGGCCTGTGTGTGACACAGGCACATTTATTCTAAATGAAGGGCCTGTATAGGGCACATGCACATTTATTCTAAAAAAAGGACTTGTGTGTGACACAGGCACATTTATTCTAAATGAAGGGCATGTGAGTGGCACATGCACATTTATTCTAAATGAAGGGCCTGTGAGTGACACATGCACATTTATTCCAAATGAAGGGCCCTTGTGTTGCACATGCACATTTATTCTAAATGAAGGGCCTGTATGAGGCACCTGTGTGTGACTCATGCATATTTATTCTAAATGAAGGGCCTGTCTGCGACACAGGCACATTTATTCTAAATGAAGGGCCTATGTGTTGCATATCCACATTTATTCTAAATAAAGGGCCTGTGTGTGCTGCAAGCACATTTATTCTAAATGAAGGGCCTGTATAGAGCACATGCACATTTGTTCTAAATGAAGGACCTGTGTGTGACACAGGCACATTTATTCTAAATGAATGGCCTGTGTGTTGCATATTTATTCTAAATGAGGGCCTGTGTGTTGCGTATTTATTCTAAATGAAGGGCTTGTATGGGGGACATGCACATTTATTCTAAATAAAGGGCCTGTGTGTGACACAGGAACATTTATTCTAAATGAAGGGCCTGTGAGTGGCACATGCACATTTATTCTAAATGAAGGGCCTGTGTGTGACACATGCACGTTTATTCTAAATGAAGGAACTTTGTGTTGCACACATTTATTCTAAATGAAGGGCCTGTGTGTGACACAAGGACGTTTATTCTAAATGAAGGGACTGTGTGTTGCACATGCACATTTACTCTAAATGAAGGGCCTGTGTGTGGCACAAGCACGTTTATTCTAAATGAAGGGACTGTGTGTTGAACATGCACATTTATTATAAATGAGGGCCTATGAATGGCACGTGCACATTTATTCTAAATGAAGGGCCTGTGTGTGACACAGGTACATTTATTCTAAATGAAGGGCCTGTGTGTGGCAGAAATTCATTTATGCTAAATGAAGGACCTGTTTTTTGCACATGGACATTTATTCTAAATGATGGGCCTGTGTGTGGCACAAGCACACTTATTCTAAATGAAGGGCTGCTGTGTGCCATATTTATTCTAAATGAAGGACCTGTGTGTGACGCATGCACATTTATTCTAAATGAAGGGTCTGTGTGTGGCACACACACATTTATTCTAAATGAAGGGCCTGTGTGTTTCACATTTATTCTGAATGAAGGCCTGTGGGTGGCGCATGCACATTTATTCTACATGAAGGGCCTGTGAGTGCCACATGCACATTTATTCTAAATGAAGGGCCTGTGTGTGACACAGGCACATTTATTCTAAATGAAGGGCCTGTGTTTAGCACATGCACAATTAGTCTAAATGAAGGCAATGTGTGTGGCACATGCACATTTATTCTAAACGAAGGGCCTGTGTGTTGCACATTTATTCTAAATGAAGGGCCTATATGTGACACATGCACATTTATTCTAAATGAAGGGCCTGTGTAGGACACACTGTCATTTGGTTCTCGTTTCAGTCCCGGGTTCTTCTGGAGGCTTCCAATTGGCAGGTCTGTAAGCCCTGCTTGGGAAGCCGAGGCTTTCAATGCAAGCTGCTTCCCACACACTAGCACCATAGTGTCACACAGGAATAGCCAGCACCTGAGGGCGGCGTGCAATGAGAAGAGACAAAAACATGCTAAGTAAGCAGCTAGATTATATTTTAAAGCTGTCCTGATTATACAGCCTGTTAACAGTAGGGATGTAAACAGTATTTCGGCAGTGGGAAAATGATAAGAGAAGCAGAAGAGGAACAAGCATTGGTAAATGTAGGAAAATATGCTACAGCCAATAGAAATAGAGGAAAGGTAAGTGTCATGCACAGGAACTAATGAGAAGACAGAAAAGAGAGGAGGCGGGATGTAAGTACCTTTTAATTTTTATATTAAAATCAATAGATTTCTCAAGCACAGTGCAAGCGCTGTGCAGGCAAAACCTAAAAACGTACATGGTCATGATGAAGTTAAAGAGTAAGATGTTAATGGAGGGACAGGAACTGTTAAGGGGGTGTGTTGGGTGTAGAGGGGAACAAGGTGTGTTTAATGTGAAAGGGAACAGGTAGGTGTCACTGGGAGAGAGCGGTTTGAAGGGCACAAAGGACGAAATTAGAGGTAACAGGAAAAAGAACAATGGAAAGTAAAGAGAGAATGAGAGAAGGAAAGGATGGCAAATTTGGCCCAGGTGAGGGCAAGCTTACGAGGTGGAAAAGCAGAGCGGGCAGGACAAAGATCAGAGGGACCTGAGCAAGACATAAAATCAGAAGTGCTCAAGTTGAAATTCAGGAGTTAGTTGTTAATATTGAGGTGGGAACTGTTTAGAAGGTCTGGGCGTGCTGGAAAATCAGCACGAACTGCACCATGCGCAGATCAAGAGGGCGCAGTTTCATGCTGCCGCTCAAGTAGATTTTCTACTCAAGCGTCAGCTTCCTCGGCACTAACAGAAGGTTTCTCTGCGTGAGCAGCAGCGTCCATCTGCGACCGCCCGCTTTGAGAAATCTAGCTGGAGGTGGTCTGGAGTAGGATTTTCCTTGCTCGCGCTTGGCCAGCGAGTAAAAAACTCTGCTACGCTCTACGTGAAGTACGTAGTGGGAAAAACTCTGCAAACTCCACCAGCAAAGCGGAATTTCACGCCCAGGCCTCCTGTTTAGGGGATGGGTTGGTTGATACTTGTTAGAACATTGTGAGGGCATACTAGTTTGTGCAGTAAGAAGAAGAAGGATACTATTATTTATGCGCCCAGGTCGCTCATGAATAAAGCGGCCACAACCAGGGTGCTTGTGGTGATTTTTTCCCCAAACATGACTCACTGTGCTGTAGAGAGAAAGGTACTGAGGCACAGCGCGGGCAGAAAACAGACAGTGTCCAACAGAGCCGTGCGGCTGCACAACATCAGTACAGGCCGTGTAGCTCAAACTTTCATCACCTGCATGACTACTCATGTGTTATTTGTTTGCCGCTGTACTTTAGAAAGGTCGAACATAAGCACGAGGAAGCTAGAGTGATATTTTTTGATATACACAAGATCGTAATCACAGTAATCTCTACACTGCGCCAACTGGCGCCAAGTCAATATTTACAGGGGAGAGTATATACAGGGCAGGGTCAATCGGGCCTCTGCCAGAACCATTGCGACATACAAAGAAAATGACGATAAGTCCATCAGCCTCAATTCCTGCAATAAAAACACATCAGGGCGTAACATTAGGCATTAGGCCGGAATACCTGCAATGAAACATCATGGCATCACCATATTTATAAACGATATGAATGACCCCTGAGGCCGGAAAGCTGTAAGGGGAAAACATTAGGCCTCCACCTGTAGGCACAAACATAGTAGGCATCCAGTAGTAGGCATAAAGGCATTATTCTCGAACATAAACCTGAGGGCATAAGAATTAGGCAGAACTCATGAGGCAGAACACCAACGATGTAAGCACTTGGGAGGGGGGCAGGCACCGACAATGTGCCTTGAAGCTCCCCCCTTCTACAGTACCCTCCAGGCAGCCACTGGCACTGCGGGGCTCCCCTTTACACACGAGAGCCCCGCCACACCGGCGCAGGGAACACACGGGGGCTCTCTCTCGCACTACGAGAGCCCCGCGAAGGACAGCCCGTCTCCTGGCTTCACCCGGGCCCCCTCCTGGGACCCGGGACTTCGATGCAGCCTCCGCAAGGCTGCAGACGTCTTCGTGGGCTGCTGGACCAGCGCGGGGCAGGCTCCCGCCTGGCTTCTCTGCAACTACGGGGCTCCCTCGTCACCACGGGAGACTCGTAACACCACCACTTGCTTCTGACTCCCCTGCGGCTCCGGATGTCTCGCAGCAGGCCCCGCCCACCACCAGGCGGCCTCGGCTCTGCTTCCGGGTGGCTGCGGGCAGCACGGCGGCTCTGCCCTTATCTTTGGCCCGGGTTGCGGCGGTGATTTCCGAGTAGGTAAGAAGTGCGGGGTAGGCACCCGCACAACTGCACACACGTGGGGTGGGCACCTGCTCTTCCAGGGCACATGCGGGGTAGGCTCCCGCTGCTTTCACTAGCACATCAGGCGGGGTAGGCACCTGCTGGTGGTGAGGACGTGGCAACACGCAGGATGAGCACCCGCTACTTAAATATGCAGAAACGCGGCCATCACGCGGGGTGGGCTCCCGCTGTATCTCAAACAGGACAATGGTGCAATAACGCGGGGTGGGGACCCGCTAGTAAAATAAACCCCAGGGCAGCAATCATGCGAAGTAGGCTCCCGCAAAGCCTCTAAGTACAAAACAGTTCTTCCTGGCTACACAGCGCTGCTTGGTCATTAAGTATAGCACTTCCCAGGCGCTAGGCAGCCCCACCAGCTTTAGGGGCAAAAGGTAGTGCTCCTCTCCTCCTGGGCACTCAGCACATAGCGCCGCCGACACCAAGCGCTAGATAGCAGGCAGGACACAGTCACTCCAAGCGCAGTGCCCACCGAAGATGGCGCTTACTTTACGCAGGGCACGAAGTCAGGGTCCCACGAGGCGCTAGAGTGCAGGCCGGGAGCGCAGGCCAGTCCAGTATAGCGCTCTTCTTCCTCAGGCGCTAGTCTGCAGAGCAGCAGGCACTCGGGAGTTGATCTCTCTGGTTCCCCTCACACTGGGCAAGGTCAGACAAGCAGGCAGGATTACTCATCTATCTTGGGGACAGCAGAGCCTCAGCTCAGTCAGCCACAGTAGTGTAGTCTCCTCCTAGCTCCAACCGCCTATACTCCAACAGAGGTTCCCCTGGTCCAGTGGTGCCCTAGCTATGGCTTTCCTTGGCCCTGTGGACAGCAGAGGGGTGCAGATAAGCTCAGGGCCCAGCACACATGCCCATGTGGCGGTACCCCCTGGCAGCAGGTCCCCTCTCTATCAGGTCCACGATCTGACTGAGCACATGGCAGCCCAGCTCCGCTTTTTATATGCCTCTCACCCCACCTACCAGACAGTGCCAGAAGCTTCTAGAAGCGTCTGGGGAAAGTTCTAACTGGCCTAGGGGGAGGTGTCCAGCACCCTGGCTGCCAGGCTTCCCTCCAAAAACTGTGGTTGCTGGGAAATAACAACTAGACTGGGAACCCAGCTCAGTCAGGCGGCACAACCACACAGCCATGGCATCCATTTTAAAAGTAGCATGTTAAAATAGGGAGAGTCAGTCTGCGCACGCCATTGCTCAGCATGCATTATGGCATCTCACACCACACATGACCTAAACATTTCTCTACCATGGGGGAGATAAAGGTGCGTACACCATTGCACAGCATTTAACATTTGCGTTTAACATGCTTTCACATAACATGTTGCTTCCCATGAAAGCTAAAAAATTCAGGGAAAAGGGCCAAGTCCAACAACAAATATTTACTCTTAGACTACAAAACATGATTCTGTCTCCGGAGCGGGAGAGAATCTGCTCTAATCGCCTTACGGGGTGATTTACAAAACACTGTTGAAAAAAACACCACAGCTGCACTGCTCCTGGACCTCTCTGCATATTTCAACAGTTATCGCAAATTTGCATTTATTGCATAGCTACTGTAGATTCTTTGCCTGTTTCTGCACCCTCGGTTTGAGGACTTTCTGCACAGTGGCATTCCTAATCAGTGCAACAGCCTGTGTGCTCTGGTCCTGATTTGATATTGCTAAAATTGGTTTCACCCAACTGGTCTATTTAACTCTCTTGTAATACATTATAGATGGTGCAGAAAATGTACCTATAGCGTGGAAGTTAATTCTGGTGTGTGGACTGAATAACATCTTTAAACTACCCACATATATGCCAAAATAAATGGGTCCTATTCCGTGCTTAGTTTGTAAAACGGCGAGTGCGGTGGCCCTTTTCAGGAGGTCACTGCATTTTACACCATCCTTTGCCCCTGCCAACGCTGCCAATGACAGTACCAACGGAACTACTAACCACCATACTCTTACAAGTTTGACAGTTCAGACTGTTCCAGGAATAAGAATTGTGTTGGTGACAGGCGATATACTTTTTAAATGTATATTGAATGATTGAACAACTGTTGCTTTGCTCATCTCAAAATTAGACAACAGTGCCACCATGTGGGAAACTGTCATTAGAGCCAGTGCTGAGAAGTAGGTGTAGGATCAGAGCACCAGAAACCACTGGCTCAAAGTAAGCACTGGTTATATTCACAAAGTACACTTTTTAATAAGTAGTGCTGCAATAGTCCACTCACATACTATAAAATGCTAGTCACAAACGTATGTGCAGAGACCTCCGCCTCCTCCTCTCCTATCTTTTCTGTTGAGAAATATCTTCCCCGGTTAAGAAGGTCCCCCCACACGTAGGTATATGTTTTAGTGGTAAATGTGAGAGGAACCTGGGATAGTTGCCAGAAAATGGTGAATACCAAACACTCAATAGGAGGGGATTATGGAGGAGTAAAACGGGATTTAAGGAGGGGTAAGGAGGTTTTTCAGAAGGACATGCAAATACACACAACCAACAACAAAAGAGTATGTCTATTGCTATTCATAAACTGCAATTTTAAAGTAGCTACAACATAAATATACTCCAGCCCTGCCGCAGAGTAAGTCCAGCACCACACATGGCCACTTGTCAGTACTGCAACACGATATCATGGAAAATATTGGATGCAGAATCGTTTTTAAATCAAATAAATTCTTTTGCATTTCAAGTTACATATATGTATATTTTTAAGAGTTAAAATCTATATATAATTATTTTAAGATTAAATAAATTAATATTTCTTGTTTAAAAATAATTCAATACAACTTGAACAATTAATACAAAATTATATAATGAAAATTAAACAAATACATTTGAATATGATTTACTAAATTTAAATTAAATATTGAAATTATGTTTTTTCATTATTTCAAGTAATAATTATACATTAAATTAGATTTTTTTATTATTTATGTATTCATTAATCATTGATGGGTTAAGGTATTGTAACTTTTTTTTATAGTTGTAGGCAAATATTGCTACATTATTCATTGTGGTTGTTATTTCTTCTTTCACAATAATATTGGTTGCTATATGTGTCAAAACAGTCTGATTGGGCTGTAGTGGGCTGTAGTAGTGCTGGGATAAAATTCATGTTATTCCATATTCTATCTAACAAATAAGTTCCGATTGGTGTTGATTCTCCTGCCATGTTGCTTCTAATGGTCATGCTTTTTATTTGTGCAATAATTCTGATTGACATTATTAAGTCAGGGATGTTATTCCTGATCTGTATTATCTTTCCAGGCAAACTGTTGATGGTGGACATTATTTCTCTTGACAAACAGTGCCATAGCGGCACTATCAGAGACAGGAATCAGCTTACGCTGTACACACTGATTGAATGTTTGGCCTTTGTAGCAATTCACCCAACTGCTGCTTTGCTTGGTTCATTTGACAGTTCATCCACAACTCATTCTACATGTTTCGGCCCTGGGTTCTATGCATATCGATACCTTCTATGAGTTCCTCGGTTGAACAGAGGACCGCTAACCCATCAACCAGGGGCTCAACTAGACTCAAACTTTGGGGGTGGCTAACACATGGATTAGTGGAGACAGAGACATCATAAGACCCAAATCAAAATTACTTGTGGGGGGCTCCCTTCGCTTTTCCAATGTAATGTGTAGAACACCGAGTCATTCTTTGAGACTACATGTGGCAAATCATGCATTTTAAAGGGTCAGTAACATTATTCTCAGCATAACATGTTTTTTGGTCTCTCAAGGTATTTTAGCACAGAGAATGACAAATGTTCTATTTTAATACACATTAGGCCAGCATATCTGGTGCAATGTGAAACACCAGATTCTATTATACATCACAATCTCGGGAAATTCGTACACTCCAAACACTCTGGGCCAGTTGTGTCAAACTAACTAGTCTCAAGAATTTGTTTTGCAAGATATTTCCCCATCCTTCCACCTTTCTCTCTCCACCCCCTTTCACTTAGCCATCCTTTCACCCATCCATCCACCCAACAATCCAGCCACTCATAAACCCATCCATTGACCCTATCACTCATCCATCCTTCCTTTCTCTCATCCATCCACCCTTTTATTCATCCATCCATCCTTTTGCCCATCCACCCTCCCACTAACTCACTAATCCATTCTTACATCCACCCTCTCACTCATTCATTCATCCATCCATTCACACATTCACTTATCAATTCATCAATCCATCCATCATTTCACTCATCCATCCACCCATTCACTCACCCATCATCCATCCTTTTACTCAGCAATCCATCCTTTCACTCATCCATCCACACTTTTACCCATCCATTCACCTATTTACCCATCCATTCATTCTTTTGCCCATCATCCACCCGTTTACCCATACATCCACCATTCCACCCATACATCTATTTATTTACCCTTTCTCTCATGCATCCTTCCACTCACTCATCCATCCATCCTTTCTCTCATTATCCAACAATTCAACCTTTCCCTCACCATTTATCCCTTCACTAATCCATCCATCCATTTTCCCATTCCTTCATTTACTTACTCACTCACCTTTTCACATTAATTATGAGCTGAGCCTTTGTCTGCAGAGTTGCATACAGAAGAGGCCCATCAAGAACTTCACCCTTGCTGTTGTTCCCAAAGCAAGGCTGGGGCGTGGGAGGGTTCACTATGCCACTGTACATAGGCAATCTGAAAACTTGGAAGTCATGAGTCATGCATGATGCCCAGCGTCGGGACCTGAGGTGACTGTGACATGGTGTTGTTTCCAGGGTTTAAAGTGGGATGAAAAAACTTGGGGGTCTCTCTAAAGGGCGTGACCAATGTAATTAAGGACGTGGCTTAAAACAGGGTAGTTAAGAATCTATGCTTGGCATAGTCTGCTGCTCGACTGGTATTTTGCTACTTCTGTTATTGCATCTAGATATATAATACATCACACCTACAATAAGCCAGGACTATTGGCGTTGTCAATGATTTTTAGTTGCATAAAATAAAAAAGCAGCAACTATGGCTTTGTTGTATATAATATTGAAAATGTTTAAGTTCTAAAATGATGGGAGTGTGAAAGACTCCTAACCCCTTCTCTTTAACTTCTTTCGCTGGCTTCTATGCATGAACTGGATTCTGTAAATTTCTTTCATTTCGTGGGGTGCAACATTTTTCTTTACGTACGGTTAAAACAGAACGCCCTGCCCTAGACCGAGGCAGGAGGAGGCCACCTCATGCTTTAACAGCTCAGACTGGCCCATTGTCATTCTGTATGTGACAATCAGCATGCATACAGAATGACAATGAGCGGGTGGGGCCCTCTTGTGCTCCAAGGAAGAGTGTGAGGCGGCCCCAATAGGGAGCTGAGGCTTCTCACACTGGTGTAACGAAAACTGAAGGGGGCCTCCCTGCACGGTACGAAGAGGGGCCCCCTCCAGGCTCAATCAGGAGCTCTCTGGCCAGAGTGCAGTGCCGAGGGGGCCCCCTGGAGCATGGGGCACCCCCCACACCGCGGGGGCTGTGGGCGCCTGTGTTACGCCCCTGGCTTCTCAAACATGCCCAAAATTACAGACAAAAGGCGTCCGTAAAACAGACATGAGATTCAGATCAGGGGCGGTCCGTGAAATTTACGGACGGTTGGTACCGCTACTTGAAGGTGAGGCTGGCAGGCACCAACTGCAGCCTGAGCAGCCCAGTCGACGACAGTTGATGGGGGGGGGGTTGGCTGAAGCCCGTTCTGCCCAATGGGTGTTGCGCGCCTGCTGAGAACAAGACTTATACAAAAGCGAGACCTTGAATACAATGGAGTCTTTGTCAGTCTGCCTTACAGGCTTGATTCACAATTGCAAGAGTTTTAATTCCCTTCCTTTTCCAGATGTTCACTTATTTTTGTTAATTATTGTAAATAAATAATTTTTGGGGAAACTTTGGCATTTACTTGAACAGCAGCCATCCCAAATCCTGTGAAACTCTTTCAAAAATATGTCACAATGTTCTCTCCCATGGGGCCTCTTCACTCTAACAGCCGAGACCTATCTGTGCACCACAGTACTGCCATAAGCTCACTGACAAGAACCACAACCCAGAGCCAAAGTAACCTGTTCAACAAACACAAAGACCTTTTCAAACACTCAAAGACTGCCTCAGTCTGTTCAAGTCCCACTAATGAAGTGCACCACAGAAAAAGGCAACACAGGCTTTTATTTTACAGTGAAGATTAAAAAGAAGACTTGACACCCACAACACCATAGGGCTCCATTCTCACCATGTATGGCCCTCATTTAGGCCACATTCAAACAATTTTAAACACACGCTTCACCAACATCCTCACAGCCCTCAAACCAGTCACTGATGAAGGCAGCATTGTACCCTCATCCAACATCAAGTCTCTCCCCAGAGATATCCTAGATATCAAGTATGAACCTGAAGCAGAACCCCACTGTAATGTCGTGGGGAACTGGGCCCACGTAATAAATGACCACACTGCACACAGGGGTAACCTCAGTGGGTAGTTATCAACTAACTCCCGCCCAGAGCCCTGGGCTTTTTATTAACATGTTCACGTGGTCTCGACCTCCGTCGAGCCCACTTTCATAACTTTTATTATAGGGGTGTTTGCCGACAAACCTTCCCCCTATCATAGCGAGAGGCGTGGGCTGCCCCATCGTCTCTTGCGATACTACATTCCTCCCCCACCAGGAAACAACAATGAAATAACCACAAAACATCATAACCATTCACTTCCAGTCCTGACCGTTAGTGACCGGTCGAGTTACAGTAAAATGAAACAGTCTTACTTGGGAGTTGGCAGCACCTGCTCACCCTGGCTGCGATCCGACATCTGATCGCTGACTAGCCACTAGTCACATAGTCTTTGTACTTCTGGGAGAGTTTGGGGCAGGGCCGGAGGTGATACCAGCCTTGACTGCTCCGTTGCGAGCCCGGGTGCTGGTCAGCTGAGCCGCAGACGGCACCTCCACTCTGCACTCCTTCCGACTCCCGGACTGATTACGGTGAAGACTGCAGGTCCAGTGAGTGAACGGTGGAGCCTGGTTGTCCCGGTTCAGCCCTTCTGCTTCTCAGATTTGCAGGTCTCCCCTGGGGCGTTTCGCTTGGATCAGGGGTATTCGCTGGGTCACATTCTTCTGTTGGAAGAACCTTTTTGAAGAATGACACATTGCGGGTTACAGTCTCGGAACCTCTCAGAGCAGTCACCATGGTACCTTTGACGGCAGTGACCGTCCTCGGATTTCGTTCGAACGGTGTCCGGAACTTTCCTCCGGGGTGTCGGTCCTGCACAAGTACCTGATCGCCCATGGCGATGGGGCTCTCTATCAAGCGTCTCTTCTGAGATGCCGCCTCGTTAGTTTTTGTTCGCCTGAGGTCTGAGAGATTCGGTGGGTTTGCACAGATGCGTCCACTTAACCTTCAGAAAACCCACCACACACCACCGCACCCAACAGCTACCACGCCGCTACTGGGGCAAGGTCACCGAGGACCAACTGACTACTGCCCTCGCCCTGAGACCACCCACCGACCCCACTGACCCAGACACCGCCGCGACCAACCTCTCACACAGTGGATCAACGACTGCGCCAACACCCTCGCCCCTCTCAAGACCTCTACAACCAACCACACCAACAAGAAAGCCGCCTGGTTCACCGAGGACCTCCGGATCTCCAAGCACACCTGTCGGAAGCTGGAGAAGAAATGGCTCCACGACCAAACACCAGACAACCACACAGCCCTCAAGAGCGCCACCCGCAGACACCACCAACTCATCAGGACCGCCAAGAAGACCGCCTTCAAGGACTGCCTAGACAACAACGCACACAACACCAAAGAGCTCTTCAGCATCGTGAAAGAACTCTCCAACCCCAGCTCCAACACCAACGACATCCCGCCATCTCAAGACCTGTGCGACTCCCTGGCCACCTTCTTCCACCGCAAGATCACCGACATCCATGACAGCTTCAACTCCGACCCCCCCGCACCCACCACCGAGTCCACCACCCCTGCGACTACCACTCGCACCAGTCGCCTGACCGTCTGGTCCAGCGTCAGCGACGAAGACACCATCAAAACCATGAACTCCATCCACTCCGGATCCCCATCGGACCCCTGCCCTCACCACTTATTCAACAAAGCCAGCGCAACCATCGCGCCCCACCTCCGGAAAACAATCAACTGTTCCTTCGAGACAGCAACCTTCCCAGAAAGCTGGAAGCACGCCAAGATCAACGCCCTTCTGAAGAATCCCAAGGCGGACCCCAAGGACCTCAAGAACTTCCGACCCATCTCCCTGCTCCCTTTCCCGGCAAAAGTGACCGAGAAGATTGTCAACAAACAGCTGACCCGCTACCTTGAAGTTAACAACATCCTGGACCCTTTCCAATCTGGTTTTCGCAGCAACCACAGCACCGAGACTGCCCTCATCGCCGCCACTGACGACATCCGGACCCTGATGGACAAAGGAGAAACAGCCGCCCTCATCCTCCAGGACCTATCAGCAGCCTTTGACACGGTCTGCCACTGCACCCTATCAGCACGCCTCCATGATGCCGGTATCCAAGAGAAGGCCCTGGCCTGGACCACATCATTCCTCTCCGGCAGAACCCAGAGTATCCGCCTCCCACCCTTCCGCTGCAAAACCACCAAGATCATCTGCGGCGTCCCACAGGGATCCTGCCTCAGCCCAACGCTGTTCAATATCTACATGGCCCCCTCGCCCACGTCGCACGACAACACAACCTCAACATCATCTCCTACGCCGACGTCACCCAGCTGATCATATCCCTCACCGAAGATCCCCACACCGCCAAAGCTAACCTCCACAGAGGAATGAAGGCAGTAGCCGACTGGATGAAGGACAGCAGACTGAAGCTGAACTCAGACAAGACAGAGGTCCTCATTCTCGCACCCACCCCATCAGCCTGGGATGATTCTTGGTGGCCCACGTCACTAGGCACAGCCCCGGAACCCATGGATCACGCAGGCAACCTGGGGGTCATCCTCGACTCCACTCTCTCCATGACCAGGCAAGTCAACGCCGTCTCCGCGTCCTGCTTCAACACCCTCTGTATGCTCCGCAGGATCTTCAAATGGATCCCCCTCGACACGAGAAAAACCATTACCCAGGCCCTCATCACCAACAGACTCGACTACAGGAACGCCCTCTACTCAGACTCCACCTGAGAGGCCTGCACTGGCTCCCCGTCAACAAAAGGATCACCTTCAAGCTCCTGATCCACGCACACAAAGCACTGCACAACACCGGACCCACCTACCTCAACAACCAACTCAGCTTCCACACCCCCACCCGAAGCCTCCGCTCAGCCAACCTCGCCACAGTCCCTCGCATCCGAAAAACCACCGCCGGCGGCAGATCCTTCTCCTAACTCGCCGCCAAGACCTGGAACACTCTCCCCACCATCCTACCACAGACCCAGGACCTGCTGACCTTCAGAAGACTCCTCAAGACCTGGCTCTTCGACCAGTAGCACCCCCCCTCCCCAGCGCCTTGAGACCCTCTCGGGTATGTAGCGCACTTTACAAATGCAGTGATTGATTGATTGATTGTTGTATGAGGGACTCGATTTGATGGTCTAGGCCTGGAAACCACACCTTGCTCCGAAGTCGGTGCTTGGACTTGACAATCCCTTTGTGCACTCCATGGGCAAGGAGGGCCGCCTGTTTGTTGAGGCTCGCTGGCAGGACTAAACGCGGGCCACGCAGGAGACATCCTTCAGCCGACACTGTCAACTCGTGACGGACCTGGTGTAGCGACTTCAACGTTTCTTGGACTGTTGCGGTGCGCATGGGTGACGGGTTTTGGAGCAGCTGCCAGTCCCCAGAGCCGACCGCTTTTATCGCCATTTGAAGGCAGTCATCGTCTTGGGTGGCCGTTATGACTTCCTGCAGTGACATTGGGAGGGGTCGAGATCGTTCGACTACCATCCGTACATAGTCTTCGGTGGCAGCTGCTTCTTCGGCTTCAGGAGGGGTGACTGGCCGGGCATGCCGTGATAGGAAGTCTGCAGGATTCCGCGCGCCGGGACGGTATTCTACCTTCAGCTGGAATTCCTGTAGTTGCAGTATCCACTTCTCTATTCGTGGAGGGGGTCTGGATGATGAGCCAAGGAACAGCGGAATTAGCGGCTTGTGGTCGGTTATGACCGTGAACGGGTGTCCGTATAAATATCCACAGGATAGCTATGGCCTCTCTTTCAATTTGTGAGTAGCGCTGTTCCGTGGGCGTTAGAGTTCTGCTTGCATAGGCCACTGGCGCCCAGTCCCCGCAACTCTGGCGTTGCGCCATCATGGCCCCCAGACCAGTGGGGCTGGCGTCCACGACCAGTTGGGTGTCCTGACGCGGGTTGAAGTAAGCGAGGGTTGTGTCAGCGGATAGCGCGGCTTTGGTTTGCTGGAACGCTTGCTCTTGTGTTGGGCCCCAGATTTTTGTGAGCTCCCGCAGCGGGCCCGTCAGGTCTGATAGGTTCTTGATGAACCGGCCACAGTACGTGACCATTCCGAGAAAGCTGCGGACTCCGGTCACCGATGTGGGGGCTGGCGTTTCTTGAACATCCTTGACTTTGGCGGGATCCGGCCCAATGCCTCTGTCTGAAAATCGATACCCAAAGAAACTTATGTCTCTGCGTAGGAACTCGCATTTCTCCTTGTGGAGAGTGAGGCCACGTTCTCTCAGGCGTGTGAACACTGCATTGAGGCAGACAATGTGCTCTTCTAGGGAGGGGGCGTGGACCAGAATGTCATCGCTCACATTGAGCACCCCTTCTAACCCTTGCAGGACAGTTCTGAGTATGTTCTGGAACACTTCAGCTGCGCTGGAGATTCTGAAGTTAAGGCGTTTGTAACGCCACAGGCCGGCATGGGTGGAGAAGGTCGTGATCGGACGCGACTCCTGGTGGAGTGGGACCTGATGATACCCCGACCGCAGGTCCATCTTCGAGAACCACTGTGACCCCGCGAGCTCGCCTATAATGTCATCCACCGTGGGCGTCAAGTGACGTTCCCGTTTGATGGCGAGGTTCGGGATTCGCATGTCAATGCATATGCGGACAGCATCCGGTTGCTTTGGTTTCTTCGCAACCACGATGGGGGACACCCATGGGGTGGGACTGCTCACTGGCTGGATGATGCCAGCCGCTTCCAGCATGCGGAGTTCTGATTCCACTTTTGGTCGGAGGTGGAAGGCAATCCTCCTGTGCCTGATAGCCACCAGGGCTACCGATTTGTCGATATGTAGACGAACTGCTGGGCCTTTGAGGCACCCGATTCCTTCGAAGAGGGGTGCGAACTCTGACATCAACCTGTCCAGATCATGCGCTTGTACCGCAAAAGCAAACTGGATGAGGCGCAGTTCTTGGGCTGTGCGACAGCCGAGGAGGAATCCTGACCCTTCCCTGGACACGTAGATTTTGGCTGACTGGCGGAAATAGTTGTGCGAAATTTCCACTTGAAATACTCCGCACATTCGGAGTGGGGTTTGTGTCCCAAAAGCGTACACCTGGACGTTTGTGTTGTGGAGCGCCGGCGGGTTGGGCAGCAGCCGATAGGCACCGATGGCCATGAGGTTGATTGTGGCGCCGGTGTCGATGAGCGTCGTCACTGGATGTCCTTGCACGTTAACAGTGCACATGGGCGCGGCCTGTGGCGATGCCGAGAGGGCATGCAGCATGTGCACTACGTGCACCGTGGCGGCTTCATCATCATCCATGTCTCCGCTCGAAGAATCACCCGGGGCGGGTTCCAGCGCGCGCTCCGGTCTAGTTGGGCCTTGCGACCGCCTCGAGGGCCTTGAGCGACAGACTTTGGAGAAGTGATTGACTTTCCCACAGGCACTGCATATTTTTCCTTGAGCCGGGCACGTGCCGTCGTGTGGGAGCGGGCCTCCGCACCATCCTCAGAGGCGGATCTTAGGACTCTGTCCGGGTCCTTGGGCTGATGGTTTTCTGGGCCTCTGCCTTGGGTCTCGCAGATGGGACTGAATCGCACACACTGGTTCCTCTTTGATCGCTGCAGGGGCTTTCAGTTCCATATGGGCCGCTCTGGCTTTGGACAGTTCTTTGGAGCGTCCCTGGGTCAGTATGTCCTTCATCGGCATGTTGTGCTCCTCCAGGACGCGTTCACGCAGTTTTGAGGACGCGCAACCTTGGATGAACTGTGCCCGCACCTCATCGTCTTCATCAGGCAGGGTGCACGTGCTTGCTAACTCCTTGAGTCGAGCGTAGAATACGTCAACCGATTCTTCTGGGAGCTGCTTCGCCTGACGGAGAAGGAACCGCTCGTAGTCTGGGTTTGCATACGGCTTAAAGTGCGCAGCGATGGCATCCCGCAGCGTGGCGTAGGTCTTCGGGGGTCCGGCCTCGTGGACGGTCTTCCCGATTTTATGGATGTCCGTGCCACCCAGGTGAAGGAGCATGGACAGCTGTCGTCGCTCTTTGATTTCCGCAGCTTCAAAGAATGTGGGCCTGTGACGGCGAAAGGCTCCAGGGGTGGGACGGTGGTCATGGCGACACCGCTGTCTCCATGACCACCGACTAGGGCGCAGGAAGGCGAAGCTGTAGCGTCAGCGCGGCACCAGGGCATCGATGGCTGGAGGAAACCTTATGCGAATGCCAGGCGGTGATACCAAACACAGGTGGCTGATCTGCAGGAGGTGGCTGATCTGCTGGAGGTGGCGGCTGGGGGCCTCGATGTGGCATACACCTCACAGGTGGCTGGGTCTGCTTCGCGGCTGGGCACGCATGCGTGATGCATGCAGCAGTCCTTATGCCAGAGAGGGGATGGGGGCCCCGAGGTGAGGCGGCGTGGCCTTGTGTGGTACAGTGAGGTAGAGGTATGTTGAGGGGTGAGCTCCTCTGATATGCTTGGCAAGACTCCTCTTGTGCTTCAGGGTGGAGGCTGGTGGCTGGAGGGGCAGGGAGGGAGGCACTGCACAAGCGCATGCAGCGCGCACTGCTCAGGCCGGTCACCGACGGGTGAAACCGGGTGAAAGTTTCATCGGGGGTGCGGTAATAACCAGCGGCCAGAGGGGGAGCAGAGGGCCCGTGCGCACTCACCGTGATCAAGGCGCTTTGCCGGGGCACCAGCACACGCGCCGCAGCCTCCCGCCAGACACGTCGCTGCAGGCGACCTCCGATGAAGCAGCAGGGCCGCAGCGAGACTCCGGCGGACAGGACTTCAGGCCGAGGGCTCGCGGAGCGCGCACCACCAGTGGGATGATCTGCGTGGCAACAGGTGCGTGAGCAGCGGCAGCAGACAAGCGGCACGGCGGGTCAGAGGTACACCACCTCGTCGCCAGTATAATGTCGTGGGGAACTGGGCCCAGGTAATAAATAACCACACTGCACACAGGGGTAACCTCAGTGGGTAGTTATCAACTCACTCCCACCCAGAGCCCTGGGCTTTTTATTAACATGGTCACATGGTCTCGACCTCCGTCGAGCCCACTTTCATAACTTTTATTATAGGGGTGTTTGCCGACAAACCTTCCCCCTATCATAGCGAGAGGCGTGGGCTGCCCCATCGTCTCTCGCGATACTACACCCACCAAGGCTGCCAGCAAAATACACAAATGGTGGTGCACAGTAAAGTTAAAGTCCATTCAGATACAAGTCAAGGTCCAAATTGGATATCATCTAAAACTTCTTTATTTTTCATTGGTGATAGCAAAAGACAGCCAGCGAGTTTCGTTCACTATATGTGAACTGCATCAGGGTAATCAGAATTGTGCATCCACCAAGTAAGCCACTCCATTTCTTTATTTCACCCATTGCAAACCTGGTTCTTGAGTGTATCCGATCCTCATGTCTCCTGCTGATTTAAATAATTCGACTATTATGCCTCCATCATCAACACCGTAATACGTGTCCTTTAATACCCAGCTGCTGTATTGCACATCCGCACGTCTTGCAAGAAGTATTCAAATACCCTAGCTGATGCGCAATTCTAATTGCCCTGATGAAGTTCACATGTAGTGAACGAAACGCGTTGGCTGTCTTTTATATACAATTTGGGACTGGACTTGTATCTGAATGCAGTTCAACTTTGCTGTGCACCACCATTTGTGTATATGGAAAAAGATGTGTCCATCTGATAGGGATAAAGATCTCCCTCTGTCACTTCCTACGTGACTACCTATCTGACTTCTGGTCACGCGGCAGCATGGAAACAGCGCCCACCCCAATCATGGACAACGCTTTTGTCTTTGCCAATAACTGCTTTAGCTTTCAATTATGCTTAACCTCTTATCTGACTCTAACACCGATGACCATTAAGTCATAACAAACTTCCTGGTCCAAGGCCTGAGACAGTCTGCCCTGGTGGGCAGTTCAAAATTTCAAAGACTAACTTTTACTCCAGGATTGCCAAAGGCTCCATCCTCTCCCAGGCAATCTCCAACCACTAAATGGAGACTGACGGAAACCAACTGGCTGATGACAAGATCATTGTTTGCTGTGCTTGCATAACCTCTTAAAAGGAGGAAATCAACTCATAGCAAAGAAATAGACTATATGGAAAATCCCTGTGATGCTCATTTGTATACAAAAGGAAAATAGATTTAGGACAGAGCTAGTCCTAGGCATGTACATATCTTTAGAATTATTTATTTCAAGTTGTAAGTAAAGAAAGGTGGGGAGTATGCCCAACATTTGATGTTTTGGTTCGTTCATAATGTAAATATGTGTCTGCGGGTGTCACCCCCAGGAAGTAAATAAAACAAAGAGTGAATTCTGGGCACTGTGAGTGATTTAAGATGACAAACTATTTGTGTAATTGTATGTTTATTGTGGGTTATAATATTCAGCTCAGGCCATTTAAACTTGCAGAAGTGAGGGAGCTGGAAGTCCTCTTCTGTTTACATCACAATGGGCATCATCCTGAGTGCCCCTGAACAAACCCTGTTATTCCTCTGGCCTGCAAGTACCATTACTAGGGTACAAACAATTCTAGGGGCCGAGAGGGACAATGGTAACTGTGTGTTTCCCGCCAATTACCACATGCTCTTTCCTCAGGGCTGAAATCTCTGTGTGAAACACTATGGGCCATATTCTCGAGGAGCTATCTCCAAGTAAACATCGCCACAGATGGCCCCGGCAACTATCGCTAATGAGATGCGGAGTAGGCGTTCCCGTGCAAAAAGCTGCAACAACACCACTCCACAACCTTCTCAACAACCTGCCACATCAGCGAAAAGACCACGAAACATGTGCGTTAGCAGCAGGAAATCAACACCTGCTCCGAACTGGTGTAAAGTTGGACTACAACCTGCAGCAGGAGCACAGCCCAAAGCCAAACATGAAGAACAACAGATGCCCCCGAGCAACGGAACATGCAGCCCGGAGCCCCAATAGGGCAACAACACCCACCGCCACCACACTCAGGACCACAACCCCTCCCCCCAGAACCCTCCACGCCCCCGGACCACCGCAGAGGCAGCACGGACAAAGAAAGCGGACCCACAGGAAACGCACCTGCCTCACAGACTTAACACCAGAGGATGTCATTGCCCACAACAGGCACAAAAGGACAACCAACCTACGCATCCTGACCATCATCGTCCAACAGGGCAACAGCACCACCACAGCGGACAACCAACATCCCACCCCACACAAAGCTGCTGGCTGTGCTGCACCTTTTGGCCTCTGGTACCCCCCAACCAACAGCCGCCAGAGTCGGAGGAGTCACACAGCCAGCCGCATCCGAGTCCCTTACACCTGTACTGGATGCCATCATCAGCCTGGTACCCCAGTATATATACGTCCACCACAATGCACAGGATCCGCTGGAAACCAAGCAAGGACTATACACCATAGCTGGATGCACGCACGTGTTGGGGCAATCAACAGCACACATGTCCTACTTGTGCCCCCTGGTGACGCAGCATACCATCACCCCAACAGAAAGCACACGTCTCACATCAATGTGCAGGCAACATATGAACACCGTGGAACCTCCACCAAGGTTGTCGCCAAGTACCCAGCCAGTGTACATGATTCCTCCATCCTCCGACAGTCCATCATCAACCAGCACCTCCAGGATGGCACCAATGGGAATGCACTGCCCGTTGTCAAGTACCAAATGAACACCCCACACACCTCAACTCCACAACGATGCAACTCACAACTCTGGCAATGCACACGTCACAAAATCACGTACAGCATTCAAAACAACATGCCCACCTACCAGACACAGCAGAACAACTTACAATGGTAACCTGGGCAAGCAGTGAACATGAGCCAACAACTGCATGGCACCTCAGCCACACAATAGCGGAATGTGGTGAGAGGTGGGAACCAGGCATGTGTGAAGGAGGCATGAGAACCATGATTGGGAAAGTACTCAATGCCAAGAGTGGCGGAGATGTGCCGGACAGACCGCAGTATGCATAACACACCAATATCCATGCCGACATACACCGCTGCTGTATGGAGTGTAGTGGACAGTGGACTCAACCATGTCACCCCAGCCAGTGGGGTAATTCGCGGAAATGTTGCCTGTTATGTCCCCCCGGTAAGCGTGAGCGGAGTGGGATGGCCTGGTGTATGCCAGGCCAGCGTAGGGGTGTGAACAAAAAGCACGTAGTCCTGGGCGTGGTCCTCTTCCAGAATGCCCAACATCTCTGCCAGGGCGGCACCTCTCACACCGCCACGAGGCCAACGCCATCCTCGTGAGCGGAGTTGCCTGCGATCCTGTGCGCCTGCTATACCCTGGCCCGCTGGACCCCGAACCTGTCAGGCCCGCACCTGTGCAGCGAGCCACACTGCCCACCTGCCGACACCGGCGTGTGTCAAAGAGGGCCCACCACATGCCGGCGCAAGCTCCAAGCCCAAGGCCCGCGACCTTGGCAGCCTCCTCAGACCATCTCGGCCTTCACGACTCAGGCCCGCTTTTCTCCTTTCTTGTTGACATACTCTACTGCTGCATCCGGCCTACACTACGGTCAAGAAGATCACACATTTGGAACTGAGTCTTGATTACACGATGGCAGAGTACATATGTTCATTGCAGATTGTGGATCAGTGTATTCCCTTCGATGTGGTGCCACCAAGTCTGTGCATAGCATTACAACAACACGTGTCTGTGGGCCTACGCGGACTACTGCCCTCGGCCTACGCTGCGCACAAGTAGGTCACAGAATTGGAACTGAACATCGATTATTCAAAGGCAGAATACATATCATCGCGCTCAAGGAGAGGCGTAAGAGGATGACGCCTTCCAGTCCGGAGGGAATAGGATCATCGTTACGGAGGTGATCGGACAATACCGACAACTGCCCTGGTGTCACTAACTCTGTGCATCGCAAGCCAATGACACGTGGCTGTGGGCCACTGCTGACCGCTGCCTCCAGCCTACACTGTGGTCCAGTAGGTCACAGAGTCTTGATTTAGCGATGGCGGAGTTCATATCAGTGTACCGGCATCATCGCAGACTGCACCCCCTCTCAGCCCCGGTGCCACTAAGTCTGTTCCCCGACATTCATGGACACCCTCTGGTCGTACATTGGTGCAATCTGAGTCTATGGACTAGGTGGTAGTTTTCATCCTCATGTGGCTGTCACCGAATTGGTGGTGGCAACGAGGCTGTCGCTTTCCACTCCTCCATTTGCTGCTTCCGGATAACATCAAACCTCTGCATCGTACCCTGGAGGACACCTTCCACTGTCCCCCTCAACCCTCCGCCACATTCACCTCGTATATCGATGAGGACCTGCCCAGTCTGCGTGGCCCTACCTCAGTGCACTGCAAGTCACTGTCCCGTGGCGGTGTGCCTGTGCCGACCGCTGTGCATCCGGGGCCACTAACTCTGTGCAGCTCACGTCAGGGACCCTGTCTGAATGAATACTGGATGACCTTTTTGACGGTGGTCCTGGGGTCATCGACGCCATGTGTATGTGGCCCTGCGCTGTCCGCTGCCTCCGGCCTCAACTGCGGACCACCTCGGCTCACACCTCAAATCGAGTCCTGACCGGGCCAGACATCACACCACCTCAGGAGGCACACGCCACCATCGCAAGGGCCAACTCCATCCACCATCTGCCAGAGTCGAAACAGTGGTACTGGCAGACTAACGGAGTTGCTCAGACCTGTCGTGGATGCCATCATCTGCCTGATCCCCTGTTCAGCACTCCAGGTGCCAGTGACTCAGTGCACCGCAAACCATGGACCGTTACTGATTGAGTTTTGTGCTGTGGAGAGGTTGCGCAGCAATGTCACCTCAGGCAGAGTGGGAGACCTGGGACATTGATGAGGAAGTTGATGCAGGTGTAACACACCCCACTGCATCTGCATCAGGACTAAGCCGAAGGGACACAATCCTAGCAATTTCTTCATATGAGCGCTCTCATCTCTAGTGCCCCAACCTCAGGCACTGCAACTCACGGACACTTCTGTTTGAATGTTGGGTGACCACTGTCCTTGTTCCGGCTCCCTCCATGTTGCTCAGCAGTTGACTCTGTTATGCAGGTGTTTTCTGTTTCCATTGCACTGGTGTCCACTGTTCAAGTTGTTGCCAGCACCACGCACTCCATGCGGGCTGGATTATACTCACGCCACACCCATCCAGCGCAGGCGTCACTGTACATGTGGCCCTGCCAATAAAGGGGCCAGGCGCATGTGCCCGTAGCCAGTTCAACATAATATATGCATGTGTCCCTGTGGTCTTGTTGTATGCATGAGGGCCCTGGGCCCTACGACATTACATTGTGCTGTGTACAGTGGATGCAGACATGTCACCGCGGGCAGCGGGTAAGACCTTGGACATGTAGCTTTGTCGTCAGCCACTCAATACGTAAGAGGAGTGGAAAGGGCCGTTGTACGGAGGACCAGCATCAGGGTGTGAATGATGATTCCGTGGCTCTGGGCGTGGTTCATTGCAGGACATGTGCACATGCATGTGTATGTGGCACGGTGTGGATCTCCTTTGTGTGTTGTAGGTGGTCCATGATGGGACTTGAACACCCACGTATGTGATCTACTTAGGCTTTCATGAGCTCTGAGCCCACACGCACCTGTTCGGCCACCTCCTTTTGGCATTCTGACACCTGGAATAGGAATGCGATGTGTGCCTCGGTGAAGTGTTGGGAGCCAGCCATGGTGGCGGGTGCTTTTGGCTCCTTTCTGCTGTGTGGTCTGTGCAGGGGCTGGGGTCTTCTCTATGTAGCTTGGCTGCCCTGCTCCTGGGGGTGGGTTGCCTGAGAAGTGCATGAGCTGCTGTAGGGCGTCGGTGTCAGAGGTGTGGTGGTCGTCTCCGGCATCACTGACGGGTTGTCTGGTATGGCCTGCTGGAGGTGTTTTTGTCCCTCTGCAATGTGAAGGGGAGATGCATGTTGACATTGTGTTGACATTTATGTTTGTGCATTGTTCTTGTTTACCTGCAGACTGTGTGACAATGTACATTGTGACTGTTTGGGCTTTGCTGGCAATTTGGGGGGAGAGTGGACATTGGGACTACATGACGGATTTGAGGTTGTACCCGTGCAAATGCATCTCACAGTTCCCTGCTCTGTCCAATGTGATTGGCCTGTTTCTGTGCATGAGCGGACCCAGTTGTGTCCCCTGTTCTGCAGTGTCGGTGTTGCACTTTGTGCCACATTGTCATGGGATGTGCTGTGATTGCTATGTGTGTGTGCTGCAGTGTGCCACAGGGATGATGAACATGATCTTGGGTCATTGTGGGTGTGCAGTGTGCTATACTTGATTGTGCATGTGTGCCATTTTGCCCATCTCCCCCCGTCCCCCCAGTCCCTGGTCGTTACTCACCCTGTTGTAGTTGTGTCAGATCCTCTCGAGCTGTGTCCGTACTACCACCTCCTTGCACCATCTCCACACTGATGACTGGCCTCCATTTCCTCCTGCTCCTCCTGTGGTGCAGGACTCCCACCTCCTGTCGCCGTTGCTGCCTTCCTGTTGGCAGCGGGTTTGTGCCTGGTTTAGGTTTTCAGGTCATGCCAGCGCCTCTTGGCCTCATCCATTGTCCTCCTCGACACTCCAGCTGCATTCCAGGTAGTGTGATTGTGGGACAGTTGCTGATAGTGTTCTGTCACCTCCGTGACGCTGGTCTTGTGTTGCTGCGGACTGCACCCTGTCTTCCTCTCCCTCTTCTCCCTGGCCTTCCCCGACCCTGTTGTACCTTACTGTTGGTCTGTGGGGCTTGTGGGGTTCGCGTTGGCCTCTGCGCTTGGTCAGGGTGCATCCATGGTGCTGTGCACTTTGGATTGTTTCTGGTGTGTTTTTCTTGTTCTGCTTTCTATAGTGCATTTTCCCGCCAGACGCATGGGATTTGTAGGCCTGCCGCTGGTTTTCACAGCTTTTTGTATGGCGATTGGCCTCATCGCAGCTTTTCTTGCGTTCATGTTTCGCATTCTTGTGGCATGGCGTTGATTTTAACACGGCGTTTTGACGCGTTATCTGGTGACTATCGCATGGTACCGCCGTGTTGTGAATACTTGGTTAACACGGCGTAGGTTTCCCGCGATAGACTACGATTTTGTATGTTGTGTTAAGTAACTTTTGCGATGATTATCACATGTTCTTGAGACTATGCCCCTACAACTTATAGCCCTGAAGGGGTGGGTCACTCCCATGACCAGGGAGAGTCACTCCGATGACCAGTCCACCTGAAATTACCAAGATTACTCGTAGTGATGCCCAATGTTTCATATTTATAAAAAATGAAGCAGTCAAACTCTAGCTGAGAGGGTGGTTTATTTAACTCTGAGGTGATTGTGCTGCCCACGCTTGGTACGTGATGCTGGCCTGTGTGCCTTTTCGCTCTTAGAAACACAGGACCAGATTTATCATTCTTTCATGCAGTGCAACGCAGCAAGCCACTGCGCTGCACTGCACGAAAGGGAAAGGGCAGGAATGTGCCATACTTATCATTCGATGTGCATTCTTGGCCTTTCCTAGCACTGGCGCACTTTTAGCTGCCTAGTGCTAATGCAGGCATCCTTGCGTCATGCAGGACACGTAGAAAGAGGAAGCAAAAGGAGAAATAAAGATATTTCTACTTGTTAAGCTTCTCCTGGGGATGCGTAGCAATTTGACGCATTCCCAGGTCTGCAACTAATGGTAAAATCTGGGAACGCATCAAAATCCATGGGTGGATGCACACTGTACACATTGCACTATGTTTTGTCACAGGCCTTTCATTCAACAAATCAGTGCATTGTGGAATTTGTAGTCTTCATTTGATTCAATTGAACCAATCCACCAAATAACAGCAGTTTGTAAAGAGGAACTCAATCCCTGGACAAACGGTGTCTGGAGTGAGGTGGAAAACCAAAGTATGACATATGTTAGTGCTGAAGAAAGGAAAGTACAGAATTGCATTGCGGCATACATGTGGTTGTAAAGAATAGGCCAAACTTGGAATGGGCATTCAGAGAGCAGTGAATTGCTGCCTACAGGGGATCATGGTAGTTGAGCATGGAGGCCGGAGTATTTTGCCACCCAGTAAATGTGTTTCCCAAGGCAGAGGCAAGGATAGAATTGGTGTTGACGCCTGAATTTTCTGTTCTTCAAATCTTGTGATTAATTTAACATAAACCTAGCACCAATCCGTCCTTCTTTTTCATTGGTTTCTACTTCTTTCAGTCTTCTGATCCCTCCATCCATGTCATGGTTTGTGCTTTCCTCTCCTTCTTCGATGCCGAACAGACACTGTTAGTTTATGATAGGTTTAGAGCTCGCATATTGCTTTCCATTGATTGGCTTCATTGTCATTCTCACTTGCTTCTTTCCTACTCATTAGTGGGGAGTTATTTCCTCTTCTTGTGTTTGTCCCTCCCCTGAAGCACGGACGTATAACCGTGTCATTCTCACTTGCTTTCTACTTACTCATTAGTGGGGGATTCTTTCCTCTTCTTGTGTTTGTCCCCCAGCTGAACCATTGACACATAACCGCGTCCTTCCAATGCTCGCTTTTCAAGTGCTACTTTTTCCATTTGTTTCTGCATTTGACAAGAGTGCGTGTGCTTTGTTGCGGTCTGCCTAGTGTGCTTCTCTCCCCCCTCTGCACTGTTCGGTGATCTGCTTGTGTGCAACCCGTGCCTGCATTGCTTTCTCGCCCATGTGCTTCTACTCCCTCGTAGCTCCAAATGCTCTCTCCTCCTCGCTCTCTTGCCTGTTTGCTTTTCTCCCTTGCCTCTCCCTCTTGCTCGTTTGCTCTCCACAGGCACTCCTTGGGGCATATCAACAACAACCGGCGATAATTATCGCTAAGCGCACTTAGCGCTAGGATAATTATCGCCGGCTAGCGTGGATATTTATCGCTGAGATAGCGTGCTATTAGCAACGCTTATCTCAATAGCGATAAAAATCCTCACGCTAAGCGGCTAACGTGAGATTATCGCTGGAAACCCAGCGATAATCTCACGTTAGATTGTTGATAGGGACTGACAAACTTAGCCATGATATCCTCCTTCCATAGGATATCATGGCTAAGTCAGAAAAATACCAGACGTAAAAAAGCAGCGTTAACCGAGGTTAGCGCTGCTTTTTTTGTCTCTAACAGGGTTAGCGATATTCTTGTTAATAGGAGAAATGTCGCTTAGCGACATTTCTCCTATTATTTTACTCTGGAACGCCTCCTTTGCATCTCATTAGAGATGCAAGGGGAAGCGTAGAGTAAAAGGGTGCTAACATGCCAATTTGCATGTTAGCACCCTGTTGTTGATAGGGTGCTAGTTTTATCTCTGCTTTTTTGGCTTTTAACCCCTTCCATGCTCATGACGGAACGGTTCCGTCATGAGCCACGGTTGAGCTGTGCTCATGACGGAACCGTTCCGTCATGAGCCCGCCCGCGCTCGAACCCTTCAGCACCGCGGCGGAATTCGCCCAGCGCTGAAGGGGTTAAAGCCAAAAAAGCAGAGATAAAGCCCTTGTTGATATGCCCCCTTGTTTCATCTCCCACTCGCACCCTCATCTCCCACTCGCACCCTCCATGTTGCTCCCAGCCCCGTGATGATTCCAAGCACCCTGCATGTGTTGTTTCTCCCCACTTGTTTTGCCTCAAGTGTTGTTTCTACACTCCCGCCCATGTTGAGTCCCCCACCTGCTTTCCCCAAAAAACTGCACTGGTGCATGTTTGTTCTTTCTTTGCCCACCTGAGATGGATCAGCATATATAAAGATAATGCGCACATGCGTTGTGCTCGCGCCCACAAGATGATGTTATAGGCTTTTTTTATTTAGTCATGCTGCACCTCTTTGGGGATGCTGTCCTGCACAGCGAAAACGCATTGACAAAGCGAATAGATCCTAAAGGCGGGAATTATTTGCTTTCCCAAGGCTCGTTCATCTTTGCTCTCACACGGCTTCATTCCCATTAATTTCCTTATTTCCTTCTTGTCAGTCTCCAGGTACCTGTCGCGCTTCGAGGTTGCATTGGAGCAGCATTAAGCGCTTTACAGCCCACAGCATAACTTAACATAACACCCCTGTCGGTCTAGGAAACAAAATGTCTGCCTACAAACATCTAAAACTCTCTTTGACCAATACATAAAAAGAAGAAAATCTGAATTTTCCTCAGATTTCTAGAAAAAAAGAACTGTGATTGTTGGTAAAACCATTTTTTTTTAGTAGAACCTGAGTGGTAGCACCATAAAAAAAAGCACATGCTTATACTGGAAGTAATTTGCCCCTGCCCCAGATTACAAAGAACCTCCTGCCCAACCTTCGTTTTACACAGTAGCGGTCGACACAATGAAGAGGAGGGTGGGTGGAGGCGGCGCGGGGGAATGCGGTAGAGGGAGGTGGGGTTAATAATTAAAATAAAGAACACTTACTTGAAGCTGCCAGCAGCATCGCTCCACGTGCCTCGGTGTTTTGCTGCTCCCTGGTGCCAGCAGACACTGGGACAGCAGCAGAGACTCCCTGTGCAATCTCCGTGCTGTTCTAACGCAGCACGGAGATACGCCTGAGCTGGCTGGTTTCACGCTCCACTCGCTCCACTCGGGACAGGGAGTCTGTGATGTTTCTCCAACCCAGCTGTTCAGTACAGCCTGGCTCGAGAAACTTAAGTGCGCATGTGTGTTTGGACGTCCTGAGAAGGCCGGCCGAACACACATGCGCACTTATAAGTGCACAAACCAGTCCTCTTCCCCCTCCCAAGGGCCCGCCCCTCACTGCACACGCTGGCTCAGAGCCAGCAAATGAAAAACAAGCATTTGCAATTCAATCGGTCTCGCCTTTGGGACCTTATATGTATTTAGCTATGCAGCACATTAGCCTGGGTGCTGAAACATCTACTGTTCTTTAACATGGAGGGAAAGTAAGCACCATACTGTGTGATACACCAGGTATGGGAACACAAGGAGAGAAATATTGCCTTTCAGCGGGAAATGGTATCGTCCAAAGCTCTGTTTTTAATATAAAATCGTGGCCTTCAGTGGTCATATAACTGAAAATACAAGATTTGAAATCAATATTATTGTCTACGGATGCTCGTGAAAGACAAATCCTATGGACTGGAATCTAGAGAATGCTAAAGTGATTCTGGTATTTTACTGACCTCTGCTGGTCGTTTTCTATCAAAAAAGTTAAATAGAGGCAGTTGCCAGAAAAATTAAAAAAAGAAAGACCGCAGTGGAAAACAATTCTGGTATATTACTGACCTCTACTGGTCGTTTTCTATCAAGACAGTTAAATAGAGCAAGTTGAACAGAAAAAGTCCCTAAGCAGAAGCAGACAAACCTTAGGGCTGATCTCCAGAGCCCACAAAGTACATACACATATAAGTATATAATGAGTATATACTAAAGTATAAACAAGAGGTCTCAAATGCTCGACCTAATAAAACGATTATATTATATTGTTTTATTTTTCACCTGCTGGGTCTGAGCCAGTGGGGCGGCGCTCCTCTGCCACTGCGGAGGAGCCGCCCCTGGTTTTACAGTCAGATACATTCCCTACTTGCACTCTCAGAGATAATATCATAATTTCCATACATACTATCCAGGAAAATGCTTTATTTCCAGTGGCCAGCCAGACCCAATTCTGTTCTGTCAAGGATTGTTGTTAGTATGATGGGCCGCTGAAATTTAAACTGCTGTCAGAAGATCATCTCAGATCTCTACCTTCGGGATCTCATCTTTAAAGATGTTTCATTTAGATCATAACAAAATGGGCACCAATTCAGATGTGAGTTGGGTTTCAGAGGCCCTTAAATCCTGGAGATTAGGGCCTCAATACATAACCCCCACTCCCTCGATAAAGTTCAGTTTCAGAACTCCTGCATGTTTTTTGCACAGTCATTCCAACTCTCGCCTCCTCTCTTCTGTGCAGCTAGGTGCCTCATAAAATGGCTTCTCTCACAGTCGCCTCACCATCCTGACCAGAGGACATTCCTTGTTCATGCAGTCAACTCATGCAGCCACTTACTCCAGCCAGTCATGGAAAACACTTCTTACATGGCCCTGTCAAATAGAAACACATGCGTCTTTCTGATGGCAGCACCGGTGGCATGCCCCCCCCCTGCCTCCCTAGCTCCCACTGAGTACAGTTTAATCTCTGCGAGCTTTGCTTTCTGACAGTATCACACAGGGATATTAAACTTAGTGGACTAGCACTCGGTCTGCTGTGTTAATGACTTCAGGGCTTCAAGGCAAGACCCTTGAGGGTTTAGGGTCTCCTCAATGGAGAGACTCTCCTTTCTCCGTATTAGAAGCAGGAAGGCAAATCTTTTAAGATATGTGGTACCCATTCAAAAGCCAGGGCAAACTGTTTAACAGTTAAAAGGAAAGTATTACACCTTTAAGTCCCAGAACCACGCTGTCTTTTACCGTGTCCTACGTCTTATGTTGGTACCATCTCTAAACAACCTCTGGCTGGTATCTCACCACCAAGACACAGAGGGGCTCATTTATGAGCCCCAGCGTCACTTTTGCACCACCCGTGTGTCACTTTTTGTGATGCACCAGTGGCGTAAAACATGCGCCATGTCGTGCCATATTTACGAAGTGACGCATCTAGGTAGATGCGTCACTTCGTAAACCCCTGCGCTACATTATACCTGCGCCAGGTATAATGTATGCAGGGTGGGCGTACCCCTGCAAGAATGGGTAGTAGGAGTGGCGCAGCGAAATCTATAAGATTTCGCTGCGCCACTACTAGGACGCCAATGCGTCAAAACCTTACGCCTGCCTCATGGCAGGCGTAAGGGTGACGCAGGCCCTTTCACGTGGGGCTAGCCCCATGTGAAAGGAACATTGCTGGAGTTGCGTCAGGCTTCCGACACAACTCCAGCAATGCGACACTTTTTGCGCCGACAGATACGTCAGTTAAACTGACGTATCTGTCCTTCCTTGCGACATGATGCGTCATATTATAAATATGGCGCATCATTGGTGTCGCAAGGAGGGCGCACTGAGAAATGACGCATCGCTGCTTTCACACAGCGATGCACCACTTCTCATAAATGAGGCCCAGAGTATATTTCATTACAAATAGAATGCAATACTAGTTGACACTCTGGTGAAACATCAAACCACATTCAAATAAGGGTTAACAAGCATTTATAAACACTGCAATGCTATGATGTAATTAAGCAAACACAAAGAGATGATGGACGGAGTGCTGAAACTTTTAAAACAGTCAACCCCAGTCACAGATCTGGGTTGAATCCATCATCATTCTTTAGCTCACTTTGCCACCCCAGTTCAGACACAGCTATATACAAATCAGTCTTGACCTTGTGCCTCATGGGAACAGTCCAGCCCGAACTGCCAAACCATGTCTTCCCTGGACCAGAAACAAGCATCCTGGGACCGGTTTCTGGCTAACAGCCCTCATCAGCCAGGCTAGCTTGAATCCAGTGGCAAAGTGAGCAAGGGATCCACGGCTGGGCATACCCCGCCAACTTAGGGCGAACAAAGCAAACAGAAGACGTGGGTCCCGTGCTCTCCATGCCACTGGCATCAAGCTATCCTGGCTGAAGAGGGGTGAAACCCCGAAACCGGTCCTAGGATGCTTGTTTCCGGTCCAGGGAGGACCTGGCTTGGAAGTTCGGGCTGGACTGTTCCCATGAGGCACAGGGTCAAGTCTGATTTGCATATGGCTGGGTTCAAACTTGAATGGCATGTTAAGCAAAAAAACGTTGGATTTAGGCCCAGATCTCTGTACTGGGGTGAATGTCTGACATTCTGTCCATCAACTGTTGTTTTTGCATGATGCAATTAAAGCACATTTTGTGACTATTGCATGAAGAATAACATTTAGGGAGAATAGAATAAAGAAGTTACAAACTTTAAGGACTAAGATATCCAGTCCAAAGTTTCCTCGGCTGCACCCAGAAAAGCAGTTGGACAATGCATGGCACAGAGGCTTTAGACTGTTCTCAATATCCACTAAGCACCAAAAGCATGGCCGTAGAATTTTTATAGTGGGCATTGTTTTCCATGGGTCCAATACGTGCAGTTTGCTGATTCATTCCTCTTGGCCTCAAACAGCTTTTGAGAATCTTTGAGATTTCTCCTACCATTTCACAAACCATCACAATCTCCAGCAGGTGTCCATTCCACAAGTGATAAACCTTAACCCACATTTGCCTTTATAAATACATAATTGCTTCTTGACTGAGAATTGTGAACAGCAGTAAAAAAGAAATATTACCTAAAGGCGGGATTATACATTTCATGAAGTGCTTTGTGTATTCGTTTGAAAACATTTTTTGCTTTTTTATGGATATATATATATATTTTTTTAACAAAAGAGGAAGGTGCACCAGAAAAAAGTCCAAACTTGAATAAGTCCTTAGAGTTCCTTTTAATTCTTATATATGTTTTTCATAGAGTAAGAAATCAGCCAACACGTTTCGTTCTTTAAGATAAGAACTTCTTCAGGGCGGTATCTAGTAGGAAGGTGCTAATAAATACAGGTCATTGCAAGGCGAAAAATACAGATATGGAATCTACACATTATACATACTCGAATTCGTACCATGGGATTCTTATGATATGGACATATCTGTATTTTTCGCCTTGCAATGACCTGTATTTATTAGCACCTTCCTACTTTGGCATATTGGAACTTCTGCAAATTATCCATTTGAACTCATATTATGGAACTTTGCAAATATTTATTACACGGCGATATTTGAATCACAGATTGTTGGATGACCACTTATATTTACTCTACTACGTCTAGATACCGCCCTGAAGAAGTTCTTATCTTAAAGAACGAAACGCGTTGGCTGATTTCTTACTCTATGAAAAAACATATATAAGAATTAAAAGGAACTCTAAGGACTTATTCAAGTTTGGACTTTTTTCTGGTGCACCTTCCTCTTTTGTTAAAAGTGCTTCCTCATCTGATTTTCAGTGGAGTCCTTCTGTGGCGGACTTTGGAAGAATTGTGCACAGGACTTCTACTATTGTACATACTAGGTTTGAGGTGCTGAACCAGTGGTCAGCCGTGGTGGTTTATTTTTGTCAAATATATATATATATAAATATGTGGTTTGATGCCGGATCGCACAGCAGCGGGTGCAGGCGTAGGGCCAAACCCAGGCCAAGTTCAATTTTATGACAAAGGACGCCGCACTCTGGAACCAGTAATCTTCAAAATTTATTTAGACAAAGCCCAGTCTGTCTTACCGACGCGTTTCGGCCATGACGGCCTTTCTCACGGTAGGTGACACTACTATCAGCTGATATTTTATGTCATTTCCTGTTAAACCATTGCTCCCATTGAATTCTGGGAGTTGGAATTCAATTAATTCGTAACTCACCTTATGACAGAAACAATAAATTGTGTACCTTGTAAATGCAATTATCACATATACCAATGCATCCGTGAATTTGTATTAAAGCTATTCAGTTCTATTGTTATAAGTAAATCATAAGAAGAGAAAGACAATTTTGATGTTAGCAATGTACATCATTGCAGTTTTTGGCAGGTGATCGCATCAATGCCTCATCTATGCCTCATCAGTAGAGGGGCAAAGTATTTTGCCCCTCTACTGATGAGGCATAGATGCATTTATATATCCACCAATATACACTAGTACTCAGTTAACATGGGTACTATACAATTGATGCGATCACCTGCCAAAAACCGCAATGATGTACATTGCTAACATCAAAACTGTCTTTCTCTTCTTATGATTGACTTATAACAATAGAACTGAATAGCTTTAATACAAATTCACGGATGCATTGGTATATGTGATAATTGCATTTACAAGGTACACAATTTATTGTTTCTGTCATAAGGTGATTTACGAATGAATTGAACTCCAACTCCCAGAATTCAATGGGAGCAATGGTTTAACAGGAAATGACATAAAATATCAGCTGATAGTAGTGTCACCTACCGTGAGAAAGCCCGTCATGGCCGAAACGCGTCGGTAAGACAGACTGGGCTTTGTCTAAATAAAATTTGAAGATTACTGGTTCCAGAGTGCGGCGTACTTTGTCATAAAATTGAACTTGGCCTGGGTTTGGCCCTACGCCTGCATCCGCTGCTGTGCCATCCGGCATCAAACCACATTGCCACAAATCGAATTAAGCCGGAAGCGCCCGATCGAGACCTACGCCAAAACACGTTGAGATCTATCGAGCGAGAAACACTGTTAACCGCGCTGGGTCGAGCGCTGGAGGACGGGGCAGAGAGCGCCGCCCATACAGGAGTCTCCCCGCCGGGTAAGTGTTTAAAACTCACGTTCGTTCAAAGGTGCTAGTACTATTATCTCCATCGAAGCGACTTGATAGGAATAACGAGCACATCGTTAACGGGTATTATCACATACTGCCACTGTGATATTCACCGGAACTTTGCCTTTAGTTGGAACTTGTTTTCAAACCTGCTTTATATCCAGCCCATACAAACTCAAAAGAAGCAAAAAAGTACAATCATCATACTTTTGTACATATACCAACGCCCGTGATTCTTTGCAGCATTATGGAAGCACGTAAAGTGAAACGCGCGCTAACAGCAGCAACTTTGTTTTTACCAGGCGGGAATACATCACCGCCAACAAACATTGAACAATCCAAACCAGCTGAACAAAACCCCACAGCTAAACAATTGTTTATTCAAGTCGAAAAGCAATATAGAAGAGAGATCAGCAAGAGTTGGGAAGCATTGGCCTTACAAAAATATCTGGAAGTAGAGAGAGTACCTCGGGGTCTAAGAATATTTACAATGCCGACTCATCCTGACACGAGGACAGACATGCTAGAGGAATGGGGGGCTAATAACATGGCTTGCAGTCAAAACATGATGCAGATTCTAATTAAGTACGCCGAAAAAGACCTAGAGGAGATCCATGTGTTAATAACAAATCTAGAAACCCAAGTCTCGCAACAAGACAAGGAGGAAACCGACAAACTACGCAAAGAAATGGAAGATCGTCTCGAAAAATACGAAGACGAAATTCAACAGAGAAAACATAGAAAATTTCTACGAGATGAGGCGGACTACAAAATGGGGCAAATACTGACATTTGCAAAAAGATTCGACGCACTTAAGAAAAACTATGCCACCAAACCTCACGAAACGAGGGACGATCCGAGCAGTGAATCTCACATTACTGAAAGCGATAATGAGTCAATGGCCAACACCACCACCACTGGTACGATTACTTTTTTAGAAGAAATGCGCCTGGTCAACTTAGATCAGAACCTATACAGGAATCGGGGACCGGGCAGAGGGAGAAGCAGGGGCAGAGGAAGAGGCAGAGGGTCTGGAAGAGGAGATATAAAGTCTTCAACAGCCACAGAAAAACGAGAAGATCCAGGTCAAAAAAGACAATATTGGCTGAGAAACAGAACAACAAAAAAGAACTAGATCAAGAAAATCTAGTGATTAATCTATCGGACTATACTCTCACCAAAATAGAAAATCAAATATTAAACAAAGGCCTCACTTTTTGCCCTCAAAAACATTTCAACTACACCAATACCAAGATTGACTTATATAAGTATGTACGCAAACTGAAACTTGTAAAAACACACGCAAATAACCCTACTACCAATAGAGACCCGACCAACAACCTGGATGATTCAAGTGTACTAAATGCAGTCCATCACTCTGCTTTAACCATTGAGGAAATACCAGACCTAAAAAACCTGTTTGATCTTGCATTCAATCATGACAGCCATGACATCCCTGAAATGGAAATGTTGCATCAACTTGATATCGACACCAAACGACACACTACTAGTGGCCTGAAGAACAAATCCAAATACTGTCCTCAGTTACATCCTGGTAACAAAATTGATTCCTTCTCAGAGGCAGTTATGCATGAAATAGACAAAATGGACAAATTGAGAAATATCAAAGTGAGGGAAAATACATCGCAAGCAGAAAATTTAGCAATACAGTCACTTGCTAATAATACCAACATCATCATTAAGCCTGCAGATAAGGGCGGAAACATTGTGATACAGAACATAGGTGACTACAAAGATGAAGCATATAGACAACTCAATGATTTGGAAAAATACATCAAACTCAAATCCAATCCAATCCATAAAATGATCGAGGAAGTCCGAAAAAATCTGGACACCTGGCAGTTACAAGGATTAATTAACACAGACGAATGCAAATTTCGTTTTGTAGAGAACCCTACGATTACCACGATCTATTTCTTGCCTAAGATTCATAAAACCTTAATAAATCCCCCAGGAAGACCTATCGTATCATCTTGTAACTCCTTGTATGAAAACATCTCATCATATGTGGATCATTAATTGGCCCCTATGGTCAGAGACCTAAACTCTTACATTCAAGATACAGGAGATTTTCTCCGAATTCTTTCCAATACCACTTGGGACCCAGCATATCTAATGGTCACAATTGATGTTGTCTCCCTATACACTTCTATTCAACACACGGTGGGACTTAACGCATGCGCTTACTTCTTAAAGCAAAGAAATATAGGTGAATTGGAACACTCTGCAATGCTACTAACTATGATACAGATGTGCCTCAATAACAATATCTTTCTCTTTAACCATGAAATATATCACCAACTCTGTGGCTGTGCCATGGGCGTTTCCTTCTCCCCCAACTATGCTAACTTAACCATGGGTTGGTGGGAGAAGGAAATAGCCTGGGGTCCTAACAACCAAAAAGCTCTGAAAAAAATTATCCTCTGGTCACGCTACATCGACGACCTTTTCTTAATCTGGAATGGAAGCAAAGAGGAATTTATGGAATATTTTGCAGTCTTGAACAATAATGACATTGGTCTATCATTCACTTGTAACAGCAACCGTAAAAAAATACATTTTTTGGACATCACGGTCTATATAGACGAAGGCCAATTACATACCACCCTATATAGAAAGAAAACTGCCACTAACAGTATCCTCCACGCCGAAAGTTTCCATCCAAAGGCACTCATAAGAAGCATCCATTTGGTGAATTTGTCAGAATGAAAAGGAATTGCTCAAAAAATGAAGATGCACTAAATGAAATAGACAACAGTGCACAAAGACTCAGCAACAGAGGATACAAAGAACGTGACCTCAACAAAAGTAAAAGAAAGATCAGTGAACTAACAAGCACTGAAATTTTGATCAACAAACCGCGAGAAAATCCTAAGGAGACACAATCGAATCTTCGATTAATCTTGACCTATAGCAAAGAAGCGCATAAAATCAGACAAAGTGTACAAAAATATTGGCCACTACTTCAACAGGATCGAGATCTGGCCCAAATCATTGGAACTGGACCTTCAATTACCTTCCGCAAAGCACCATCAATCAAGGACACAATAGTCCAGAGTCATTTTCAATCTAGAAACACAACTATGAACTGGCTTACACAACAGCAAATTGGGTTCGAGAAATGCAACAATTGCAAAGCCTGCAAAATTGGAATTAACAAGAAACACATCAGAGATCCGGAGGGGAGAAATATTGAAATCACAAAGAGAATAACATGTACCACCAAGTTTGTAGTGTACTGCATCCAATGCAATTGTGGGATGAGATACATTGGCAGTACGATCTGCATGTTGAAAAAGAGGATTCTCGAACACATAAGAGCTGTAAAAAATCGAGACTCAACATATGCAACCGCCAAACATCTTCTCTCATGTCAAAATGGAGACTGGCTCAATATGAACTTCTTTGCTATAGATACAGTTGAAGAAAATGAACGCTTGGGAGACCGAAAGAAAAAACTCCGACAGTTAGAGTCAAAATACATCATCAGACTGCGCACAAAAAATCAGAAAGGGATGAACATTGATGAGGAATTTTAGGTTCACTTATAAACATGGACTGCTAATTACTATCTGTAACAATGTACCTAATTTATTTCACTTTACAGCTCTATAATTGCCGATTGATGTATAGTAATTCGTACTAGACTATCACTGTGCCTCTTTATTGTATTGGCATATATACATTCATATACTCACAATACACACAACAGGATATAGTCAATATGGTTAACTCACCTCACAGTTCCATTATGACAATATATACACATTTAATCGTACTAGACGAATACTTTGCCCCTCTACTGATGAGGCATAGATGCATTTATATATCCACCAATATACACTAGTAAGCAGTTAACATGGGTACTATACAATTGATGCGATCACCTGCCAAAAAGCGCAATGACGTACATTGCTAACATCAAAATTGTCTTTCTCTTCTTATGATTTACTAATAACAATAGAACTGAATAGCTTTAATACAAATTCACGGATGCATTGGTATATGTGATAATTGCATTTACAAGGTACACAATTTATTGTTTCTGTCATAAGGTGATTTACGAATGAATTGAACTCCAACTCCCAGAATTCAATGGGAGCAATGGTTTAACAGGAAATGACATAAAATATCAGCTGATAGTAGTGTCACCTTCCGTGAGAAAGGCCGTCATGGCAGAAACGCGTCGGTAAGACAGACTGGGCTTTGTCTAAATAAATTTTGAAGATTACTGGTTTCAGAGTGCGGCGTCCTTTGTCATAAAATTGAACTTGGCCTGGGTTTGGCCCTACGCCTGCACCCGCTGCTGTGCGATCCGGCATCAAACCACATTGCCACAAAAAAAAAAAAATATATATATATATATATTCACTGACAAAACCATGGGTTTCACACACGTTATAGTTAGGAATTAGCATTTAAAAAACCTTAGAAATTCACTGAAAAAACCATAGGTTTCACACACGTTATAGTTAGGAATTAGCATTTAAAAAACCTTAGAAATTCAGTGAAAAAACCATAGGTTTCACACATGTTATAGTTAGCTGGACATTTTACTCGTAAAAAACCAATGAAATTGCCCCGTTATAGTTAGTTCAGCTAACTATAACTCACGCGCCCGCAATGCACTGCTGATGACGTCACATATTACATCACTCATGACATGGTCAGTGACATCACTCATGACATCACTGATGACATCTCAAATGACATCACTGATGACCTCACTGATGACATCATCCAGTGAATGTGTGTTTTTCTGAAAATTAAATATGTTTTATATATGTATATCTCAAGGTCGATGGAAGAATAAATGGGTATATAAGTGTCTAAATGGATGATTTGTTTTTAAAAAATTGATTGTGTAACTGACTGATTAAGTGTATCTCTCACTTTGTGTATAAGTGGCTGCATGGGTTGGTGAGTAGCTACATGGGTGTCTATATAGGTTAGTAGTTGTTTTTTTGAGTATCAGTCTGAGTGTCTGTATGGTTCGGTGGGGGGTATTACGTAGTGCATAGGTGCATGAATGAGTGACTCACTGTTTGTATGTGTTGAAGACAGCATGTGTGCAGGACTGTATGGGTGGATGAGTGTGTGTATGGGTGTGTTAGTGAGTGAATGACTGTCCCAATAGTGTCTTCAGGAGTAACTACATATGTTTTAAACTAGTATATGTGACTATTGGTGTATATATGTGAGTATATGTGAGAGGGACAGATTGAAAGAGTTCCTGTATGAATAAGTATGTGTTTCTATAAGTGATTGTTTAAAAGACTAAGTATGTGTAAGTTTCCGTAGAAGTAAGTGTGGTGGTGTGTGTATAACTGTATATGCAGGTGAATGTATGTTTGATTCTTTATTAGCATGAGTGACTATGTGTGTGAGTAACTCTATGGATGAGTGGCATTATGTAACAGGATGTATAGGTGTATGAGTACATATGATGAGTGAGTACATGTATGAGTGACTGTATAGGACTGTTGGTGAATGAGTGGATGTGTATGTGGATCTTAGAATTACTGAAGAGGTTGTTGTAACTGGTATTGGTATGTCCATTGTTTTGAAAATTTTAGTCTCTATTTTTGAATGTGTGTATCAAAGCTTATATTAAGGTGAGAGGAGGTCTGCCACTCTATCACAAGGATGATGTCATCAGTGAGGTCATCAGTGATGTCATTTGAGATGTCATCAGTGATGTCATGAGTGATGTCACTGACCATGTCATGAGTGATGTAATATGTGACGTCATCAGCAGTGCATTGCGGGCGCGTGAGTTATAGTTAGCTGAACTAACTATAACGGGGCAATTTCATTGGTTTTTTACGAGTAAAATGTCCAGCTAACTATAACATGTGTGAAACCTATGGTTTTTTCACTGAATTTCTAAGGTTTTTTAAATGCTAATTCCTAACTATAACGTGTGTGAAACCTATGGTTTTTTCAGTGAATTTCTAAGGTTTTTTAAATGCTAATTCCTAACTATAACGTGTGTGAAACCCATGGTTTTTTCAGTGAATTTGCAAGGTTTTTTAAATGCTAATTCCTAACTATAACGTGTGTGTAACCCATGGTTTTTTCAGTGAATTTGCAAGGTTTTTTAAATGCTAATTTATTTTTTTATTCTTCATTTTTTTCAAACATATTTTTAATTTAATTTTCTTTCATTTTATAAAGACTATGCTTAAATTTTTAAAATCCTTAAATATTTTTTTTAATATATTTTTTAAAATAAACATGTAAAATTTATTACCAGATTTTTTTTTTTTTTTTTTTTTTTTTAGTACGCGTACCGTAAGCTCACGGTAAGCGTACGGTTTACGCAACGTCCGTAATCTATCTACGCTGCTTGCGTATAGTTACGCAATTTGCGTAGCCGCGCGTACTGCGCGTGGGACGCGTGCGCGCTTACGCCACACGCGCACGTTACGCGGAAGTGCCGGGGAGTGACTGTTATGCGCATGCGCGGAAGCGCGTGTCTTTTTTACGCGCACGCGTACTTTTTGCCGTAAGCGTACCGTAAGCGTACCGTAAGCGTACGGTAGGTCATGTGATCATGAAACACAACTTTTGATTGGTTGAAACTACTTTCAGTTCTAGAACTCTCCTACACCACACCCATTCCCCTCATTTCTGCTTGTGATCCCTTGGGAGAAGGAGCTGGTTTGTCTTTGGGATACGATGGCAGAACAGCAGAGCTCTTCTGAGAGTGAGCCTAGCACCAGCAGCACTGTCTTGAGGCAGAGATCGAGGAAACAAAAGCCTTCTTATGTTTGGGATTATTTTACTTTTCCAGAAGGCCAGCAAAAGGTGAATGCACCCTTAGTTACTTGCTGTCTGTGTAAGCGTGTACTTTCTAGAGGTAATCCTAACAGGAAGTATTCCTTTGGGAATCACACCATGAAGAGGCACCTCCAGGATGTACACGGAAGGACACATGGTCATCTTTTTGGAGGTAACTCTTCAGAAAGACGAGCCAGTACATCCACAGCAGCTCAGCCTGGACCATCATCTGCAGGGCTGACTCCTTCTTCTGCAGGTCAGGTGAGCCCTTCATCTGTGGGGGGAGAATCTCCTTTTGCTGGCCCTCTGGAAATGAACCTTCGATTTCGGAAGGTTGATATTCATTGCACATTTTGTAAAGGTCTAATTTGTCATAGGGAGACCAGTGTTTCCCTAGTGAACAACAAAATAGATCAGCACATTTGTAGCTTTGAATGATTTTCCCATGCTTCCTTTCCTCTGTCCCTGCATGAACACAACGGTTCTTTTAAGAGCCAACCTTATCTTTCATCTTTTTTTTACATATGTTTTTTAAAACCTTTTTTTTTTTTTTTTTACCGTACGCGTACGGTGCGCGTACCTTTTTTTTATTTTTTTAAAAAAACACTAAAAATCAATTATCACATTACAAGGTCCTTGAGAGACTACAATTATTATTATTGACTTACCATACTCACTCAAAAAAATATTTATTCATTTGTTTTTTTTAAAAATAGTTTTAAAAATGGTTGTAGTTTTCGAAAATTTTCTATATCGATCTGAAAAAAAAGAAAAAAGTATTAATATTTTTTTAACAATTTATAATACAGTATACATATTTACATTTTTTTCAAAAAAATATTTTTGCCTTATTTTTGCTGTTTTCAGAATATATTGCATTTCACTATAAATTGTGAAAGCAATTGCATTCATCATTTTACAGCGGGCAAAAAAAAATAACAATCTCAAAGATTGTATTAAAAAAGCCCAGAATCTCTTCTCACTTAAACTTATCATTACAGAAATGCATATTATTCTAAAAAAATATCATCTAAAAACAATACTTATTTCTTTAAAATACCGTCTGATATGTTTGTTTCAGAAGTATAATCACAATATTATATCTCAAATAACTCCAAAATACATCTGATTTCATTTCCTTTAGGCCAAATAGTATTTTTTTTTTTTTTTTTGGAATAAATTTCCAAGGGAAATCCATTAAAATTCTAAAGTTTAATCTGTCCAGATCTCACCGATTCTCTGTAACATTTTGGTTCACGAAAATTTTTTGAATAATTTATTTAGTCCACAATAGAATTGCTTACTTTTCCACATGGCCAAATAGTAATTTTTTAAATCATTTTTGAAAAAATTTCCAATGGCAGTCCAATAGCATTCCAAAATTTAAAATGTGCAGAAGTTACCGATTATCTATAAATTATTGGTTTTTCAAAATTGCATTAAAAATTAAAAAAGTCCACATTACAATTGGTTATCTTTCCTTTAGGCCAAATGCTAATTTTAAAAATATTTTTTCTACAAAATTGCAATGGTAATCCAGTAAAATGGTAAAATTATTTTGTCCAGATCTTGCCAAGTCTCTCTAAAATTTAGGTTTCAGGAAGATTAGATAGGAATTTGCTAAATCAAAAGGCAAACGTTGTTTGAAAATCAATTGGGAATCATTACACAGTGTCCAGCCTTTTTCACATTTTAGATAAACTGTGTAATGTCCAGAAGTAACAGTAGGTCCATCATGGAAAATTATTGCAACAGTTACAAAAGTTTTTCCTGAAATTGATAATTGCTGTCCTGTAAACTTCTTTATTAAAGTATCCAATTTTGAACCATCAGCTCTACATCGTTGCATCATTAAAATTACATACTGTCCGTATTCCCTTAAAATTAATGTTGAAAACATGTCAGAATTACACTCACCACATTTCATGCTATGATTAGCATCTTTAACTAATTTTGCAAAAGTGACTGTTTTACTCTCTGGCAATGTCAAATAAATAAACCTTTCATTATCAACAATAGAGCCACATATATTATAACAATTATCACAACTATGTTCCCATTTATAAGAGAGACCAAAAAAAATGTCAATGGGAACTCCTTCTTCTTCCACTACCTGAAGAAAATACATCAAAAATTCGTGTGCATCTTGCTGTTCATTTTGTGAAAACTGTGTTCGTCCTGAACATACATCTAAAAGTTTTCTAATATCAGTAGCACTTTCTATTTGAGTTTTATCTTTACTCAGCTTTTGAAAAAGGAGACTCAGCTCTGAACAGAATCTTTTTCCCTGATTTACTATTATCTGCTCTTGCAAACTTTCCAGATAAAATGCAACATTCAGCACTACATTAGCGTAGCAGTTGACACCAGAGCTATTTTCAAAATGACATCCTACAACCTGTTCTTCATTGTCCTTTTTCTTTTTGCTTGCAATTACATCACTCCTCTTTTTTTTCCTCTTCTCTATATCTTCATTACAGATATTCTCATTTCTCCTTTTACGAGAAACTACACGTTTCTCCAACACAGGATACTGACCTAAATGAGGAGCATAGCTTCTTCTTAATCTATTATACTCCTTTACACAGTTTGTATCAGCACTAACTTTTGAGTCATCAAAGTCTATCATGAATAAACCTGATAATGTTTTGACTCGTGACAAAGCTACATATGCCATACCTTCTTTGAACACAGTTGAACCAATGTTCACAAATGCACAATCTACAGTCAATCCTTGAGACTTGTGGATAGTTACAGCATATGCTAGAGAAAACGGAAACTGCTTCCTACGTACATATAAGTCTTTCACAAGCATAAAACGAACTGTACAACGACAAATATCTTTAACTTCATCTATCTGATCAAATTTTATCTGTAAACATTCAATTCCTTCTTTTTTCTGATAATTAATAAAACCCACAACTCTTCCCATCGCTCCATTCACTAAGCCTTTCTCAACATCCAAATTTCTCCTTAAAAATACTCTACAGTTCATGCAAACATATAGATTTTTTTCTAATCCTGCTGTTTTGGAGATGTTCTTCTCTAGTGAGTCCAATTTATTTTTTCAGTTTGCCTGTTACTGTGACAGTAATTCTTCCATCCTCAATTTTGTCCACTGCTTCCAATTTCCTGATCTCTTCCTTTTCCAATTTCAAAAGCTCCTCATTAAATATTGAGCATTCACGTAGAGTTGGCATTAAGCAGATGACACTTTTGTTTTCTGCAATATTCTTGTATATTTTCTCTGCAACTATTTCTTCCTTTGGAAATAAATTATGTAGCAGCCGACTCTGTAATGCTTTTTTCCCAACTTCTGTGAGTAGTCCAATTCTGATATCTTTCAGAATACTTCCATATTCTTCATCGTTTGCTTGCCTCATATTAGTTGTAAGTTCCTTGTACTCAAAGAAGGACCAAATATTTGTATTTCCAATGCTTCCCAATGACTTCTTCGTGTCTTCATGTGTCACAGTATTAAACACTGGTTGTCCTTTAACTGGAGTAAGTTGCAAAAGATCCCCAAAAACTATGACGTGTTTTCCACCAAATAACACGTCATAGTCTGTCTTCAAAATTTGCTGCATTCTTAAATGCACAAAGGCAAGCATTAAGTTTGATACCATGCTCACCTCATCAATAATGAGAACTTGCATCTTCTTCAATACTCTTGAAACTTCCAAGGATGCTTCTCCAGTTAGCTTGTTGAATTGTATTTTGTTCTCATGCTCCACTGGTAACATTAGCAAACGATGTAAGGTGATTCCTTTTATGTTATATGCTGCTAACCCAGTTGGAGCAGTAACCACACAAGACAAAGTAGAATCCGTTTTTTGCTTTAGGTAGCTTCTGATGACTTTAATTAGGAAACTTTTTCCAGTGCCAGCTTGTCCGCTTACATACATCCTGATTGGATGAAATGATGTGCATGAGCACTCTTTTTTTATATGTAGAAATCCGTGATCAATTTTGTTTTTGATCTCTTCATAAATGTGTTGCTGCTCTTGATTCAGTTGTCTTTCCAAATTTTGTAAGTCTATAAATTCTTCTTGAGCTTGATTCATAGCCGTTTCCACTTCATTCATGGCTATTGATGCTTCATTTTCAACGATTGGTTGTCCTAGGGGATCTTGACTGTATGTTCCTGAACTTTGGCTGTCCTGAGAACTGTCTCTAGCTATTTCTGCTGCAATTGTAGTTTCCTGTTCAATTTCTTCATTTAACATTTGCAGATAAGTTGAGAATGTACTGCATTGTATGCTGTCTTTGCAAGCATTAAAAGAATCTTCATAGCTCTGGAATTCTCCCAGTAGTTCATCCTCTGTACGCCATGGTTTAAACAACTGTAAAAGAGCCAAGTAGTAAAATTCTTTCTTGTCGGTTGTGTCGCAACTCAGCTTCCGGTGATTTATCAAACTTCCTTTGGTTTGCTTCACCAAACATCCTTCTTCACCAACAACTTTATATTTTCCACTGTTGATGTCTTCTGCAGCTTTCCGTGAATAAATGTAGTTCTGCAGCACTTCATAGAGACACATGTTCTCCAGATGATGACTTCTCTTGGGATAATATGTGTCCAACATGTTTGTTTTCAATATATCTGTACTTTCTGGGTCATTCTCGGCCAAATATTCAATTTCTCCAACAGATTTCAGTACCCGATTTCTCATTGCTGCAAGGCCTAAACTTGCCCAAATTATTCTTCTTGACTTCGAGTAGAGACTTGCAGAAGATAACCTATCTGAACATTCGTAGGATCCAATTTCTCGATGCGATAACATCTTCAAACTGAAACTGTACAGCTTCTTACTGACAGTCTTCTCGTGAGAAATCTCTTCCCACATTTCCTTCAATTCTGTTTTTTCTGATTTCGTAATGTAAGACGTTACATATCGTGCAACAGCAATGGAATTGTCAGCTACATACTGTATATCCATGTTAGCGTTCCACATGGATAAAATGACTGGGTTGTAGTCATTTATATTTTTTGATTCTTCTTTTCTTTTAAGGTTGTAGGTATTCTTAGGTGATTTTCTTGTGATAGTATGTCTCACAGCTGACATAAAACTGTTGACTCTTCCATTTGAAAGAACAGGTCTAGGAAATCCAAATCGACATTTAGTGTAGTATTTTTCTTTGCTCTTGTATTTCCGTCGACAGTATTTTCCACACCGATGACTTTGGAAACGTAGAACTTGCTCCTTTAACTTGTTCTCTTCTTTGCTTTTTGGTATACCACATGTTGCATATTCTTCAATGTAAGATAACACTGCTTCATCAGTATCTGTTCCAAACTTTGGGGCATCCTTGATCCACAGCAGCATATGAATATGAGGAGCACCTCTTGCCTGGTACTCTTTTCTCCAAAAGAAATCCACTACTTCTCCAAGGGGTGGATTTTTTTTATTGCAGATGAAGGACATCATAGCCTCAAATCTATGATTGAAATATCTGCAAACATTAACCGGATCCAATGAGCACAGTTCTCCTGCTGTCTTGTATTCGATGTTTTTAATGTTTGAATTGGCCTCTCGTAGAAAATCCAGTAAATCATCCCAAGCGTACTCGGCACAGCTTAGGGTAAGGAACCATGTTGGTGTTCCTAAATTGCGTAACATGCATTTTAGTTCACCATGGCGTCGGTACCAATATTCATTTGTCCCACGCTGACAAGCCATCAGATTGATCAGTTGTGTTTCCAAATGATCATCTCGGTGCTGCACTTTCTCCATAAAATCCTTAGCAGACACATTTTGTAAATGTACTCCACTTTTTAAAATGTGATTTACTGCATAAGACAGTGCAGACAAGTCGCTTTCAAATAAAAGATGGAACAAATAAGGAATACTTTGTCGAAATCTGGGATCTTCAGCATATAGTCTTGTAGTCCGATACTCTGAAGCTGGAATCTGTTCTGGACGTTCATCGTATCGTCCTCCTTTTCCTTTAGGAAACAGCTGGGGAAAACATCGAGCTTCCAAGCTCTCCTCCCATACACTCACGGGATTTCCTTTTGCTTTCTTCATCTGAAAGAGATCAATATTGTCTCCCATAACTTCTTTCGAATGGAGAGGATGTATGCTAAAATGTTCATAAATTTCTTCTTCCTTTGACTTGTCCACTTTTTCAATTTGTCCAGTTGGTGTTTCTGTGTGTTCTTGAAAATCTTCTTCTTCTTCTTCTTCTTCTTCTATATAAATTGATTCATACCATTTGTTATTTTTTTTCAAATACAAATTTGCTCTTTGTACTTTCCGCACATCTACCAGCTCCTGCCAAATCTTCTTATTCTTTGTAGGTACACCATTAACCAGAATAATTAATGGTTCAGTTTCCAAAGTATCCGCATCAATAGTTTCCATATTTTTTTTCAAATCCAAGGGCAAATACACCACTCTACCTTTTAAACATCTCAGTAAATCTGAAGGAGGTAATTTACCAGTTTTGTGCTCCATACGTACTATGGTCTGGAACGGATGAACACATTGAATGAGTATAGACTCATATGTATTTAATTCAGAAAGTTCAGCAGGAATAGCATCCAATTCTAAATTATTATGTACAGCTCTGGTCGGCATTCTATTTTCCTCTAACTTGTTGTAACAGTATTTACAAATACGCTGATCTTCACCCAATTCAAAACAATTTTCAAGAAATATATATGTGGCAAAATCCATCCACTTATAATTATCTTCATTTTCACTCTTTCTGTAGAGATCAACATTCCTAGTTTGTTTTCTATAATGAGTTCTGCGGCAACAAATACAAGTAACATTTGGTCTTTCATTAGAGACTATTGCAAATTTTGTTATGTGATCATTAAGGTGCCAATTCCGATCCGGTAAAAACCGGGTACGAACCGTCGGACGGAGCCTTTTCTCCGTCCGACTCGTACCCGGTGCGAAATCCATCCGAAAATGCAAGTACGATTCATACGGAAACACCATTTCCGTACGATTCGAACAAAACACCGACCGAACAGAAACTAAACACAATTCCGATCCTGAAAGGAGCCGACGTGACGTCGGTACGCATCCAGCCTACGTTTCACGAACCAGGAAGTACGATTCGAACCGACGTCATCCCGCACGGAAAATATTTACCGGCTGCCAAAAACTGCCGGGAAATCAGGACGACACACGCAAGGAGCAGCTGGACGCGACGAACAGACATGGACCCGAACCTACGTGCCATCCCTGCCCTCCTAGCAGTCCACCTGGCGTACAGGAACCGACGCAGACGCCGCAGAAGGTCAGCACAACAACCAGGGGCAAAGGGGGGGGCAGGGGCAGGACACACAACACCAACACATGGTACCAAATCACACATGGCCTGGACATACCTGACCATCAGGGCCTGGTCACTTCCAGGGGGTGGGGGCCAGGCCAGCAACGCAAGCGTCCGCCACAACGGAAGTGGATGGTCACGCGAACCGGTACGTACCCTACCCAGGCCGCAAGAGCGTGGGTACGGAACGTACCACGCGTCCCCCTACGTCACTCCAACAATAGCGGTACGGCCCGTACCCACGTCAGAAAGGCCTTGGTACAGCTCGTACCAGCATTGCTGGGGTCATGTAGGGGTACGCGTGGTACGACCCGTAGCCACGCCCCCAAGGCCTGTGTACGGTGCGGACCCCACGGCCCGCAACAATGGTGGGACGCACCGTACCCACACACCAAAGGCATGGGTACGGCCCGTACCCAGGCACGCAGAGCGTGGGCAGGGGTATGTACGGACCGTACCCCCACCCGTGGAAGTACGGCCCGTACCCCCACCCGTGCATGTACGCCCCGAACCCCCACTCGTGTATGTACGCCCCGAACCCCCACCCGTGTATGTACGCCCCGAACCGCCACCCGTGTATGTACGCACCCAAGCGCCACCCGTGTATGTACGCCCCGAACCCCCACCCCACCCTGGTATGTACGCCCCGAACCCCCACCCGTGTATGTACGCACCCAAGCGCCACCCGTGCATGTACGCCCCGAACCCCCACCCCACCCTGGTATGTACGCCCCGAACCCCCAGCCGTGTATGTACGCACCAAACCCCCACCCGTGTATGTACGCACCAAACCACCACACCAGCCGTGTATGTACGCACCAAACCCCCACCCCAGCCGTGTATGTACGCACCGAACCCCCACCCGTGTATGTACGGACCGAACCCCCACCCCAGCCGTGTATGTACGCACCAAACCACCACCCGTGTATGTACGCCCCCGAACCCCCCCCCAGCCGTGTATGTACGCACCAAACCCCCACCCGTGTATGTACGCACCTAACACCCACCCCAGCCGTGTATGTACGCACCGAACCACCACCCGTGTATGTACGGACCGAACCCCCACCCCAGCAGAGTATGTACGCCCCGAACCCCCACCCGTGTATGTACGGACCGAACCCCCACCCCAGCCGTGTATGTACGCACCAAACCACCACCCGTGTATGTACGCACCAAACCACCACCCCAGCCGTGTATGTACGCACCAAACCACCACCCGTGTATGTACGCACCAAACGCCCACCCGTGTATGTACGCCCCCGAACCCCCCCCCAGCCGTGTATGTACGCACCCAACCACCAGCCGTGTATGTACGCCCCCGAACCCCCCCCCAGCCGTGTATGTACGCACCGAACCACCAGCCGTGTATGTACGCACCAAACCCCCACCCCAGCCGTGTATGTACGCACCGAACCACCACCCGTGTATGTACGCACCAAACGCCCACCCGTGTATGTACGCCCCCGAACCCCCCCCCAGCCGTGTATGTACGCACCCAACCACCAGCCGTGTATGTACGCCCCCGAACCCCCCCCCAGCCGTGTATGTACGCACCGAACCACCAGCCGTGTATGTACGCACCGAACCACCACCCGTGTATGTACGCCCCCGAACCCCCCCCAGCCGTGTATGTACGCACCAAACCCCCACCCGTGTATGTACGCACCTAACACCCACCCCAGCCGTGTATGTACGCACCGAACCACCACCCGTGTATGTACGGACCGAACCCCCACCCCAGCAGAGTATGTACGCCCCGAACCCCCACCCGTGTATGTACGGACCGAACCCCCACCCCAGCCGTGTATGTACGCACCAAACCACCACCCGTGTATGTACGCACCAAACCACCACCCCAGCCGTGTATGTACGCACCAAACCACCACCCGTGTATGTACGCACCAAACGCCCACCCGTGTATGTACGCCCCCGAACCCCCCCCCAGCCGTGTATGTACGCACCCAACCACCAGCCGTGTATGTACGCCCCCGAACCCCCCCCCAGCCGTGTATGTACGCACCGAACCACCAGCCGTGTATGTACGCACCAAACCCCCACCCCAGCCGTGTATGTACGCACCGAACCACCACCCGTGTATGTACGCACCAAACGCCCACCCGTGTATGTACGCCCCCGAACCCCCCCCCAGCCGTGTATGTACGCACCCAACCACCAGCCGTGTATGTACGCCCCCGAACCCCCCCCCAGCCGTGTATGTACGCACCGAACCACCAGCCGTGTATGTACGCACCAAACCCCCACCCCAGCCGTGTATGTACGCACCGAACCACCACCCGTGTATGTACGCACCGAACCACCACCCGTGTATGTACGCCCCCGAACCCCCCCCAGCCGTGTATGTACGCACCAAACCCCCACCCGTGTATGTACGCACCTAACACCCACCCCAGCCGTGTATGTACGCACCGAACCACCACCCGTGTATGTACGCACCAAACCACCACCCCAGCCGTGTATGTACGCACCAAACCACCACCCGTGTATGTACGCACCAAACGCCCACCCGTGTATGTACGCCCCCGAACCCCCCCCCAGCCGTGTATGTACGCACCCAACCACCAGCCGTGTATGTACGCCCCCGAACCCCCCCCCAGCCGTGTATGTACGCACCGAACCACCAGCCGTGTATGTACGCACCAAACCCCCACCCCAGGCGTGTATGTACGCACCGAACCACCACCCGTGTATGTACGCACCAAACGCCCACCCGTGTATGTACGCCCCCGAACCCCCCCCCAGCCGTGTATGTACGCACCCAACCACCAGCCGTGTATGTACGCCCCCGAACCCCCCCCCAGCCGTGTATGTACGCACCGAACCACCAGCCGTGTATGTACGCACCAAACCCCCACCCCAGCCGTGTATGTACGCACCGAACCACCACCCGTGTATGTACGCACCGAACCACCACCCGTGTATGTACGCCCCCGAACCCCCCCCAGCCGTGTATGTACGCACCAAACCCCCACCCGTGTATGTACGCACCTAACACCCACCCCAGCCGTGTATGTACGCACCGAACCACCACCCGTGTATGTACGCACCAAACCACCACCCCAGCCGTGTATGTACGCACCAAACCACCACCCGTGTATGTACGCACCAAACGCCCACCCGTGTATGTACGCCCCCGAACCCCCCCCCAGCCGTGTATGTACGCACCCAACCACCAGCCGTGTATGTACGCCCCCGAACCCCCCCCCAGCCGTGTATGTACGCACCGAACCACCAGCCGTGTATGTACGCACCAAACCCCCACCCCAGGCGTGTATGTACGCACCGAACCACCACCCGTGTATGTACGCACCAAACGCCCACCCGTGTATGTACGCCCCCGAACCCCCCCCCAGCCGTGTATGTACGCACCCAACCACCAGCCGTGTATGTACGCCCCCGAACCCCCCCCCAGCCGTGTATGTACGCACCGAACCACCAGCCGTGTATGTACGCACCAAACCCCCACCCCAGCCGTGTATGTACGCACCGAACCACCACCCGTGTATGTACGCACCGAACCACCACCCGTGTATGTACGCCCCCGAACCCCCCCCAGCCGTGTATGTACGCACCAAACCCCCACCCGTGTATGTACGCACCTAACACCCACCCCAGCCGTGTATGTACGCACCGAACCACCACCCGTGTATGTACGCACCAAACCACCACCCCAGCCGTGTATGTACGCACCAAACCACCACCCGTGTATGTACGCACCAAACGCCCACCCGTGTATGTACGCACCAAACCACCACACCAGCCGTGTATGTACGCACCAAACCTGCTATAAGAATGGGGTGTGCAAAACACCCCCAGCAGTGCCCAGACACAGGAGGGGTGGGTGCAGGGTCCTCCCAGCAGTGCCCAGACACAGGAGGGGTGTGTGCCTATCACTCCCAGCAGTGCCCAGACACAGGAGGGGTGTGTACCTATCACTCCCAGCAGTGCCCAGACATCGGACAATATACCCCATCAACAAGTTCAGTGACCTACAAGGGTGATACCCCAGATGCAGGCGGAGACATCGCTGAGCCAGCATGGCTATATTGAAAGGCAACCCTCACACATCCAGGAAATGTAGACACAGCACAGCACAGCATTTGGGAGACACCCTGCAGGAAAAATGGCCTGGGCCACAGAGGACGGAACACACCTTGGGACAATGTCACCATACAGTGAGAGCAAACATGACCAAATACCATTTGCAGAGACCTTTGTGATGGCACGCAGATGGCAGGGTACACCCCATGAGCAGCACACTCCAACATTTCACAGACCCCTAACACATTATCACCACCCCAACGCAGGGAGCACCAGCACCAACAGCAAGTCCAGGAAAGCATCAGTGTGCAAAACAAAAAGAAAAGGCTTTATTCAGCAGGAAAATATATCAGAGAAAATGTCCACTATGTACAAGGGCCATGGGCCAGCCCAGCAGCAATGTCCGGGGGGGGGGTACACATCGGGACGTGTGTCCCCTAGCTTGGCTGCACAGTTCACAAGTCCATTTCATCCACAGAAGAGGGGGCATCAGGGGGGAGGGTGGAAACAGGCACCGCAGGGACAGGAGGGGAAAGGGTAGGTGTTGTGGGTGCAGGGAGGGATGAATCTGCCACAGGGGGGGTGCCAGCGCCAAAGGTGGAGGACAGAATGGCGCTGCACACGTCGGCAAGTTCCCCCAGCGACTCCCCCGTACCCAATCCAACCACAGGCCCCAAGGAGGGGGGGGGGGCAAAGGGATGGGTCGCAGCGCCACTGGGGGAGGGTGTGGACAGGGTGGGGGACTCAACTCCCCTGGCCGGGTCCCGCCTCCACCGCTTGCGGGGTGGTGTCATCCTGGGGCTGGGGGGCACACTCGCAGTGGATGATGCTGTCACTGACTGTTGGCCAGGAGAGCTAAGGGGAGTGGATTTGGAGGGAGTGGGTTGTGTGGAATGCGGACTCCCACTGTGGCTGCGTGTTCTACGTTTCCCCCCCGACCCAGTGGGTGTGCCTTCCTCACCCTGTGTGTGCGTGACAGGAGGTGTGCGCTTCGACTTCCCTGGTGGTGTGGTGCCTGTGTCTGTTGGGGTGCGTGCACGCTGACGTCTGGATGTGCGTGGGACAGGCACGGGAGTGGGAATTGTGGATGGGGCAGGGGTAGGGGGTGTTACGCAGCGCTGCAGGAGATCCAGTGCTGCAGTCAGTGTGGAGTCTATGGACCTCAGCAACTGCCGTTGGTCAGACTGCGCAGCCGACATGCCCTCCATGTATGCCTCCATCTGGGTCAGCACCTGGGTGTGGGCATGGAGGACATTTAGCATCGCAGTCTGACCAACCTGCAACTGCCTCAGGATGTCCACAGACTCCGCACTCACCGCAGCAGTGGTGACAGGGGCAGGGGGTGCGGTGCCTGGCAGGAAGGAGACATGTGGGGACCGAGCACGGAGGGAAGGGCCACGAGCATGTGGGAGGCCGGTGATGGAACCTGAGGTGGCGGGGGGATGTGGAGGGCTGCCATCAGCTGGGGGGGCAGACTCCGCCACCTCTGGGAGCTCAGCCTCGGACCCGTCTGCGTCATAGTCTGTGTTGGCAGTCAACAGGTCCTCCGCCTCACTCCCTTCGGCCTCCGTGCCACTCCATGTGCCAGACAGGACAGCACTGCTGGTACTGGTGCTCAATCTCTCCTCCCGGTCCGTGCTAGTGTCTCCTTCCGTGTCCCCCGGCGATGCTGTGGGCAAGGTGAAGAGACAGGAGAAAATCAGACACCTGTACACATATGTCACATGAGTCAAATATACATAGGTCACATTGCATAGCCTGAAAAGCAACAGGAGTAACACCTACAAAACAATGTACACATGTAGGCCATGGAACACACAGTTTTTCTACCCACCATGCCACTGAGACACAATGGAGATCATGACACAACAGCAAATCACTGCACCTGAAATTTTAGAGAGGAGTCAGCCTCTGGGGACAAATGTGCACAGCACCTGCACCACACTGCGTCGTCAAAAAGGGATGAGCATGAATCATATCCATTTACTCTTGCCGCATGCTGCAAAGGCAATACATGAAACCAGGCCACACATGACAGGGTCACTGCACCTTGAGCGTATGTCCAGTCAAACATCACACACAGGCTAAACCCAGCAAGGAGGATGAAGCTTCTGACATGTAGGCCTTGTACGCACAAACCACCCACACCTGAGACAATCTCATTGAGACGGAGAAAGTATGTACACCTCTTACTCTGGGATGGAAACACATGGCCTCCACTAATTCATGACTGTAAACACACAGCCCCTGGTGGCCATGTCCACACATCATTGACAGGCAAACATCATCAGATTGTCTCAACAACACACACAGGTAATGCCCACTGTGAGTATGCACAAGCAAAATGGGTCCCCCTGTACAGTGGACACATGTAGCAACCTGTAGGTCCTAACAGTTGAGCCCAGGGTACAATGCCACCCTACGCAACCCATGGCAAAGACACAGTGAATGGCCATATTGTTGGATGACGCACATGATACCTAGGAAGAGGTGCCCCAGGGCACAGTAGTGCCCACACTCCTCCATGGTCCAGGATGGACATGACTGCAAATTAAGCAACCGTCCCTGCACTTAGCAGGCCTCCCACTCAGGCACATCATGTCAGAGGGCACACAATTGGACATGCATGCTGGAAGGCTGTACATTTTGGAGACACACCCCTATGTCGTGATTCACAATCAGTGCCAAGTGACATGGACACCACAATGACTGAAATTGGCCATGGCACACGCAAGGTCCCCATACCTGTGGCACATCACCCCCACACATGATGCTGATAGCATAGGGCACCTGCATGAACTGCCTGCATAAATAACCTTGTGCAAGAGTGGCGACAGACCAGGGAACACATTGCAAGGAGGGGAAGGGAGGGAGTGAGAACAGCACTGTGCTACTTTGTGGAGAAGTTGACGCACTGCACAATCAAACCCTGGCAGTGTATCCATGCAACTGCACACTTACATTGGCTGGGGACACACAACTGACACACATGTACCTACCCCCTTCCTGCTGCTGCCTCTCCTGTAGGCGCCTGTCCATATCGGGGAAGACCACCGCCAGCACACGCTTCTGGATGTGGGTCAGACGACGGCGGCCACGGTTCTTACGGCTCTCAGGTGAGTCCCCCAGCAGGAGCCGTGCAATCCTCCTCGTCCAGCACCGGATGTCCTGCCAGCGTTTCCTCACCTGAGACAGGCTCCGCCTCCGACCCTCTGTACCCCTCACGGCACTGACGGCTTCCCTCCAGATCTCCCCCTTGGCAATGGCGCCTACCTGTGAGGATGCAAAAGAGAGAATACATTAATCCACATGAGCAAAGACACAGAGACACACATATAGAACAATCCTCATTATGAACAGGCCATGGTATGCATGCAACTAATTGCACCTTTGTCATAGGGACATTATCCACTGTGGAAGGCCAAATGCACTACGTGCCAGTGGAAGCACACGGGTGGCATGAGGGGTACCACACACTCACTGACCAGGGATCACACTGTGCCTCACAGGCTACACCAGGATTATGTACAGCACCTCACAGCAGTCACCTGCCCCAGCACACTGATGCTACCTCAGCAGAGTACACAGACACACACAGGTACAGGACAATCACATGGCATTGCCAACTGCGGGTACACACCTCACTCTGCCCATGTGCCAGTAGACGGGGGTGTCACAGGTGTGGGGCTGGCTCAGCACGGCATGCACACAGCACTGCTCCCTGCTCACATCCGATGGCCAGGCCATATCCATCCCTCATGCTGCTTGTGTGCAACACTCCCCATATGCACTCACCCACATGACAGGGGACTAACACACACACCAATGTGCAGGGGACGAACACGGCCTTTGGACACTCACAGCACAGGTACACTGAACAAACACACATCCATGGGTACTGACACCTGTCACACTGGGGGGAACACAGGATCACATCAGGACTGTGGAAACAACATCCCCAGGAGGAGTATGCAGGCAGAATGTGGCATGCACCTTGCATTCATTGTCACAGTAGGCACTATGCAAGTGAGGAGTGCACACAGGAAACACAGCATGCTCTGCATGGGTGACATGAGGCCTTCCACACCCTGGGACACACTCCAAACAACAGTGCATGTCTGTCACACATGGACACAATGCCAGAAGTCACTGTCACACAAAAGGGGCACAGTCTAAGCTAGTGGAGTCTGCACTCACCTGAACCCCTGGTCGACCATACAGGCTCTGGAACTGTGGGAGGATCACATCTATCAGGGCAAGGTTCTCCTCCTGGGTGAATGGCTGTGACCTCTCCACAGTCCTGGACATGGTGCCAGAGGAATCACTATCAGCAGCAGTGGTAATGGATGAATGGATGTGCAGGCAAGTGCTCTCTCATGGGACCTGGCTGCCTTATATATGCCTGGCTGGCCTGTTCATGTATAGGAGTACAGATTGATTGGTCAGTCACATTAGCATCCTACGTTTCATCCAATCCCTTCAAACCTACCCCAGTGTGTGGCTTTGCATGGTTTCAGTTTTGATAATGATGTCAAGTCAACATCCACATTGCAACAATGTAGATTCTTTCAAACTGACTTCTGCTGTGCACCTGGTGCTCAAATTCAAAAATTTAACTCAGTCTCCATGGCAACCATCAGGCATTTAGGCCCTTATACTTGTCCCTCATGTGTCCCCTATGTGTTTTCATACATTTACACACAGGTACGGTGCGTTCCACGCCCTAGGGCACCCCACAAGCAGTGATACCGACCGTACATGCGCTTGTACGGTCCGGATCACAATAAGGGCGCTGGCGTATGCGTACGCCACAGTAGTACGGACCGTACAAGCGCGTGTACAGTCCGTACTACTGTGGCGTACGCATACGCCAGCGCCCATATTGTGATCCGGACCGTACAAGCGCGTGTACAGTCCGTACTACTGTGGCGTACGCATACGCCAGCGCCCATATTGTGATCCGGACCGTACAAGCGCGTGTACAGTCCGTACTACTGTGGCGTACGCATACGCCAGCGGCAATATTGGCCCAGGGACCCTATACACGCGCTCCGAGCGTATGTACGGTGCGTATAACAACTGTCAGTGGTGACAGGCGGCACACAGACAGGAATGGAGCGGACAGGTATTGCCAAGGGTGGACACCAATGCATTGTCTGTGCAATACCACCTGTGTGTGACACAGGTGTGTCAGGATGTGATGTGGCACTTTACCCCTGAGGTGTGGGCAAAGCACATGTACGATGAGCTGTGTACACATGTCGTGTGTGATGGTGCGCATTGTACCACACATCCCCTGCACTCCTTTGACATGTGTGCATGTCGTACACACTAGTGGAGCCATGAGTCACTTGCATGTCCCAGTCACGGACACCCGCACCTGTCCCCTGATGCCAGGTACACGGAATATTACATATGACACGTGTATGGCTGCGTTGCCGCCTGCCTCCTCCTGGGTGCCCGGAGGACCGTGTCCCTCCTGGGCAGACTGGCTGGGTGGTCGTGTGCGGGCAGGGCTCCTGGACGTCTCCTGGGATGTGGCAGGAATGGGGGTGGTGGTTGGCACAGTTGTACCTGACGCAGGTGCTGCAGGTGGTTGGACACCAGAGGGGCCAGGTTGGTCTGGGTCATCCACGGAGTGGTGAGAGTCATCGCTGGCGGTGGGGTCATCATCCCGCGGAGCCTGGTCCTGTGTGACTTCCCCCCCAGTGTTGGGGGGTGTTCGTCGACGTTGACCTGTGTGTGAGAGAGACAATGTTAACAGTGTCACATGTGGCATCCATGTTGCATGCATTTCTGATTTGGCACTCTTCCTCTGGGTAGTTGGATCTGTCCTGCATTCCTCTCACAGTGCACTTGTGCATGGCTATGTCCCTTGGCCACAGCTGTCAGGGCTTTACGCATGTGTGAGACACAATCTTAGTTGATGCATCTATTTGGGTACACAGTCAGCAGTGTGGTGTGCGGGCGTAGCGAGCCATGCAGAGGCGCCTTACGTGTTGCACTGTACGTGGCCAAATGGTGTTTTGGCAAGGCAATTTGATGTTGCAGGTAGGGGACTGAAGCATTTGTGACAGGGTTCTTACCGACACGGTGGGTGGGTATACTGGGTGTGTGGTTAGGTCTGTGCCTGCAGCACGGATGGACTCGTGCACAGATTGACACATGGACCGGTCTTCATCTACGGAAGGGGGGGTTGAGGCACTGCCAGACCTGGTCTGCATGCACACAGTCCACCGGCTGACGAGTGGACATGGCCACACCACCCAAGGGTGATTTAGTCTCCCTGTGTCTCCCTTCCTCCCTCCCTCTGTCACCCTCCTCCCTCCCTCTGTCGGTCTCCCTCTGTCACCCTACTCCCTCCCTCTGTCTGTCTCCCTGTGTCCCCCCTCTGTCTCCTTCCCTCTCATTCCCCCTCTCCCTCCCTCTCTTTGTCACTCTCTGTCACCTCAGGCCAGCTTCCTGGGCACACACAGTTAGCCGGTCTTTGAATGGCCATTGGCTTGTTCATGTGAGTTAGTCCCTGTTCTCCGGGCACCCATTGGGCAGTGTGTCTGAGTGTAGGCTGCTGCTGTGGCGGTGTGTGCTGAGACTCTATCAGAGCGATGCATCTTCATTGTCTGCTGTTATGTGCAAATTGTGCCTTCAGACCCATGGCATCCTGCATGGCAGCCATCATTTGCAGCCAAGACAGTACTGTGTGGGTACACACAGTTTGTATGGCTGTGCCCTGGGCCATATGGGCTGAGGGCATTGTTGTGTGCTTGTGAGTTGCTCAATGTTAGTTTTGCTGCCCCCACTCCCAGCATCGACCACATCCTGTGTTGTGTTGGTGTTTTGTGTGGCCTGTGACTTGGCATGGCCCTGATTGATGCATGGGGCATGGAGGTGCCAGTGGCATGTGTGTGTTTGTGGAGTGTTGTTGTGTCCGGTGGTGGCTTGGGGGGGGTGGCATGCATGATTGATTGTGTATGGCATCCCCCCCATGTGAGGTGAGTTGTTTGTGTACTCACCAGGGTCTGGGAGTCCTGGCAGTCCGTGTAGTCCCTCCACCGCCAGCGTGGACATCACCTTCTCCTCCCAGGGATGGTATTGTACCGGTCTGGGGGGCGGCCCTCCTCCAGTGATGTTCCCCTGGTTGTGATTGTCAGTCATCTTCCTCTTGACCGTCCTCCGCAGATCGTACCACCTGGATTGGCACTCGTGCCTGGTCCTTCTGGTTGTCCCAACAGCATTCACAGAATCGACGATCCTCTGCCACATGGCGGTTTTTTCGGATATGCTGGTCTGTCTGACCAATGTCCCAAAGAGCTGTGGCTCGACTCTGAGGATTTCGTCGACAAGGATCTCCAGCTCCTCCTTTGTGAACTTTGGATTCTTGGTGGTGGACATGGCGTGGGGTGTGGTTGTGGGGGTGTGGGTGTGGATGGCTGTGGGTGTGTGGGTGTGGTAGTGGAGGTGTGTGTGTGAATGTGATGAGGGGGTGTTTGTGTAGGTGGTTGTGTGAAGGTATGCAAGTGTGAGGTTCAAGTATGGTGGTGTGGGTCGTCTGTGGGCTCTGGCAGCAGTGGGTCTGTTGCAAAGGCTCATGGTTTGTGTGTGTGGTCCATTTTTATTGGTCCATTTGTGGGTGTGGCTGTGTTAGAAATTTGTGTGGGTGTGTTATGAGGAGTGATTGAGTTTTGGGCCTCTGTTTGGCAGTTTGGCAGTTGCAGGTGAGTGTATGTGATGTTTGTGGGGTTGTTGGGCCTGTTTGGTGGTGTGGGGAAACTCTACTTGACTCTCCTTGTGTAAATATGGTTTGTCCGGGTTCAGTACGTGTTTTTTTGGCGTCAGTACGGTCCGTACATGCACTGGTGGGGGTGCGGTCCGTACATTCCCTGGTGGGGTGGTGGTTAGGTGCGTAAATACACGGCTGGGGTGGGGGTTTGGTGCGTACATACACGGCTGGTGGTTCGGTGCGTACATACACGGCTGGGGGGGGGATTCGGGGGCGTACATACACGGCTGGTGGTTCGGTGCGTACATACACGGCTGGGGGGGGTTCGGGGGCGTACATACACGGGTGGGTGTTTGGTGCGTACATACACGGCTGGGGGGGGGTTCGGGGGCGTACATACACGGCTGGTGGTTCGGTGCGTACATACACGGCTGGGGGGGGTTCGGGGGCGTACATACACGGGTGGGTGTTTGGTGCGTACATACACGGCTGGTGGTTCGGTGCGTACATACACGGCTGGGGGGGGGATTCGGGGGCGTACATACACGGGTGGGTGTTTGGTGCGTACATACACGGCTGGGGGGGGGTTCGGGGGCGTACATACACGGGTGGGTGTTTGGTGCGTACATACACGGCTGGTGGTTCGGTGCGTACATACACGGCTGGGGGGGGTTCGGGGGCGTACATACACGGGTGGTGGTTCGGTGCGTACATACACGGGTGGTGGTTCGGTGCGTACATACACGGCTGGGGTGGGGGTTTGGTGCGTACATACACGGCTGGTGGTTCGGTGCGTACATACACGGCTGGGGGGGGGTTCGGGGGCGTACATACACGGCTGGTGGTTCGGTGCGTACATACACGGCTGGGGGGGGGTTCGGGGGCGTACATACACGGGTGGGTGTTTGGTGCGTACATACACGGCTGGTGGTTCGGTGCGTACATACACGGCTGGGGGGGGTTCGGGGGCGTACATACACGGGTGGTGGTTCGGTGCGTACATACACGGGTGGTGGTTCGGTGCGTACATACACGGCTGGGGTGGGGGTTTGGTGCGTACATACACGGCTGGTGGTTCGGTGCGTACATACACGGCTGGGGGGGGGTTCGGGGGCGTACATACACGGCTGGTGGTTCGGTGCGTACATACACGGCTGGGGGGGGGTTCGGGGGCGTACATACACGGGTGGGTGTTTGGTGCGTACATACACGGCTGGTGGTTCGGTGCGTACATACACGGCTGGGGGGGGTTCGGGGGCGTACATACACGGGTGGGTGTTTGGTGCGTACATACACGGCTGGTGGTTCGGTCCGTACATACACGGCTGGGGGGGGTTCGGGGGCGTACATACACGGCTGGTGGTTCGGTGCGTACATACAGGGCTGGGGGGGGGGTTTGGTGCGTACATACACGGCTGGTGGTTCGGTGCGTACATACACGGCTGGGGGGGGTTCGGGGGCGTACATACACGGCTGGTGGTTCGGTGCGTACATACACGGCTGGGGGGGGTTCGGGGGCGTACATACACGGGTGGGTGTTTGGTGCGTACATACACGGGTGGGGGTTCGGGGCGTACATACGCGGGCGGGGGGTGGTGGGGTGTTCGGCGCGTATGCGGGCACATGTCTCCATGGTTGCTATGGGAGTTCGGTTCGGACGGTGTTTTTTGCGTACGGTTGTGAAATGGGGAGGACGGGAGGGATCGTACTTGCGCAGTCGGACTTTATTTTTCCGCACGGTGGGTTTCTCGCCCGGGGACGTGTCGGTGACTTTTCCCGACCCGAGGACGTGTGGGGAAATCTTCCCAATGCGATTCGTATGGACTTTTTTCCGTTCGAATCGTACTTGGCAGTTTGTACGCTACTTTGACGATTCGGACGGACAAAAATCCGGATACGAGTCGGACGGGGAATTTTTTTACCGGATCGGAATTGGCACCTTAATGTGTTACTTACAGAGGGTTCTACATTCTCTTCCACTTCTGCCTCATTTACTGTGTCCTTCTCTGCACTGTTTTGTTCAGGACCAAAGTAACAAAACTGAATTTCATCAACAACCTTCTCTACATCTGATACCGTTCCTCGGAACAGAGCCCTATTCAATTCATTTAACTTTATTGCTGGACTTTTGGCAAAATACAACCGTCTCACAAACTTTCTCATTTCAGTATGATGAACAGCCAGCATCCTAAAATGATGGAAAACACTATTGCACACTTTTCTAGATAGACAAGCAAGAGAATGACCCTGCAAACCAGTATTCTCTCTCACTCTGCATGGATCCAGACTTTGAAGCACCTTAATCTTTTGTTTTACACTTTTTTTACTATATTCTCTTAGAAACTCTCGAAATCTGTCAATAGATTCCTGACGCACAGTGCAAATACTACTACAATTCCAAGTGTACACTGGGGCTTTAGGACGTCTCCCCATTGCCTCATCTGCCATCACTTGTACCTCATCTCTTGGAACCATTATCTCCTTCTCCATTATGCAACCATTTTTTACTTCGTATGAACGACCTCTGGTGTCAACTGCATGCAGCAAACTATTACTTTGAAAATAGCTCTCTTCATTAAAAAAAGGTTCACTACTTGAACTATGCATCCACTTTCCTAAAAACACTTTACAAAAGTTTGTTCTGTTCACTACTCTTTTGCTTTTGCTTTGTGATTTCAGTACATTAACCATTTTATCTAATGTACGCATCCTATTCAAAATTAATATGAATAGTTTCCTTTTTAATTCTAATGCTTTTGCTGCAATGGCTTCAATTTCTTTTTTTCTCTTGTAATATTTTGCCTTTTGCTTATATTTCTTTACATCCTTTATCAAATTGGACATAACTCTTCTCTGAAACATTTTTCTACGTATCTCTTTAAACGCTGTTTTTCTGTTTATGTTAAACTTTTCAATTGCAGAAGGTATATTTGCATTAACTAAATTCTCAATTTTTTGCTGTTCTCTATGTTTTGTTACATTTTTCCGAGGACAGACATTTTGTACATTTTTCTTTGTTTTGAATATTTTGTTAAGAAATTGTTTTTTCTGCTTACCAGAAGATTTTTTCTTTTTCCCAACATGAGCATCTTCTACTAACTTTGGTCCTCCAGTTGTCTTCAAATATAGTTTTTTTTTTAGCGTTTTTTGAGCTCGAGATTTTGTAGGCATCTTAAATTTTGTTCACTGTTCTTCAGCAATACCTGAAAAAAACTAAAAAAAAAATCCTTTATTGTATTTAAATATATTACTACATTTGTTTTCACAATAGTCATAAAACAAAATTTCTTTGCCAATTTGAATGCACACAAACTGCTCTTTTTTTTGGGCAAGTGAAAATCTCTTTTACAAACTGTCACATTATGAAACCACTTTTCAGATTTTTTAAAAAGCCCATGTCCACAGTGCTACACTCCACCAAGGGCAACCAGCCTTAGTGAAGCTCAATGTATTTGCATTACAGACTGAAACCTGAAAACCCCACTGGCTTCTAAATACTGTGCATGACTATACACGGCAAGCACATGGGTGTGTGCTAAGCCTCTGCTTCTTCCCCCAAAAATTCGCTCCCCCTTTCCATCTAATGCAACTGTGAAATCACCAGAGCAAGACGCAATAAATCTCTGCCTATAATTCCTCTATGCACACAGAGTCATGTTTTCACATTAGTCCCAAAACGAAATTTCTTTGCCATTTTGAAAGCACACTTACTGCTCTTTTTTTTTCGGGCCGAGTGAAAATCACTTTTACAGACTGACACATTATGAAACCACTATTTTTGATTTATTTAATTGCACGTGTACAAACTGTTTTTTTTTCAGACCACCACCATGTGCATTCTCTGTGACTGCCTACACTCCACCAAGGGCAACCAGCCTTAGTGATGCTGAATGTATTTGCATTACAGACTTAAACCTGAAAACCCCACTGGCTTCTAAATACTGTGCATGACTATACATGGCAAGCACATGGGTGTGTGCTAAGCCTCTGCTTCTTCCCCAAAAAATTCGCTCCCCCTTTCCATCTAATGCAACTGTGAAATCACCAGAGCAAGACGCAATAAATCTCTGCCTATAATTCCTCTATGCACACAGAGTCATGTTTTCACATTAGTCCTAAAACGAAATTTCTTTGCCAATTTGAAAGCACACTTACTGCTCTTTTTTTTTTAGGGCCAAGTGAAAATCTCTTTTTACAATTTGAAATCACTTTTACAGACTGACACATTATGAAACCACTATTTTTGATTTATTTAATTGCACGTGTCCAAGCTGTTTTTTTTTCAGACCAACACCATGTGTATTCTCTGTGTCTGCCTACACTCCAGCAAGGGCAACCAGTCTTAGTGATGCTGAATGTATTTGCATTACAGACTTAAACCTGAAAACCCCACTGGCTTCTAAATACTGTGCATGACTATACATGGCAAGCACATGGGTGTGTGCTAAGCCTCTGCTTCTTCCCCAAAAAATTCGCTCCCCCTTTCCATCTAATGCAACTGTGAAATCACCAGAGCAAGACGCAATAAATCTCTGCCTATAATTCCTCTATGCACACAGAGTCATGTTTTCACATTAGTCCTAAAACGAAATTTCTTTGCCAATTTGAAAGCACACTTACAGCTCTTTTTTTTTAGGGCCAAGTGAAAATCTCTTTTTACAATTTGAAATCACTTTTACAGACTGACACATTATGAAACCACTATTTTTGATTTATTTAATTGCACGTGTACAAACTGTTTTTTTTTCAGACCACCACCATGTGCATTCTCTGTGACTGCCTACACTCCACCAAGGGCAACCAGCCTTAGTGATGCTGAATGTATTTGCATTACAGACTTAAACCTGAAAACCCCAGTGGCTTCTAAATACTGTGCATGACTATACATGGCAAGCACATGGGTGTGTGCTAAGCCTCTGCTTCTTCCCCCAAAAATTCGCTCCCCCTTTTTCCATCTAATGCAACTGTGAAATCACCAGAGCAAGACGCAATAAATCTCTGCCTATAATTCCTCTATGCACACAGAGTCATGTTTTCACATTAGACCTAAAACGAAATTTCTTTGCCAATTTGAAAGCACACTTACTGCTCTTTTTTTTTAGGGCCAAGTGAAAATCTCTTTTTACAATTTGAAATCACTTTTACAGACTGACACATTATGAAACCACTATTTTTGATTTATTTAATTGCACGTGTACAAACTGTTTTTTTTTCAGACCACCACCATGTGCATTCTCTGTGACTGCCTACACTCCACCAAGGGCAACCAGCCTTAGTGATGCTGAATGTATTTGCATTACAGACTTAAACCTGAAAACCCCAGTGGCTTCTAAATACTGTGCATGACTATACACGGCAAGCACATGGGTGTGTGCTAAGCCTCTGCTTCTTCCCCCAAAAATTCGCTCCCCCTTTCCATCTAATGCAACTGTGAAATCACCAGAGCAAGACGCAATAAATCTCTGCCTATAATTCCTCTATGCACACAGAGTCATGTTTTCACATTAGTCCTAAAACGAAATTTCTTTGCCAATTTGAAAGCACACTTACTGCTCTTTTTTTTTCGGGCCAAGTGAAAATCTCTTTTTACAATTTGAAATCACTTTTACAGACTGACACATTATGAAACCACTATTTTTGATTTATTTAATTGCACGTGTCCAAGCTGTTTTTTTTTCAGACCACCACCATGTGCATTCTCTGTGACTGCGACCGCCAGTAGGTAATATTTATATATATCCAACACCAATCCCGCCTTTCATTAAAAAACGGGTCCGACACATGCTTGGGATATCCTCAGGGGAAATTTATTCGCCACCATCCGGATAAAAACAGGAAACACCTGGCAGACGGGTTTCGGCGAATGCCTTAATCATTGCCAGCTATGTGTTTAGTTTTTGTTGTTTTGCACGGGGCTTTAACAAACTGCTAGATGTGTTCCCATTGGAGCATAGATAATCCAATCAGAGGCTCGATGTTTCTACCTCTATATGCAGCATGCGCTAAGGTTGCTGGTAGATGTAGTCCCCACAATGCTTTGCAGTCCGAGAAGTTCACACTCACAGAGAGCATGTAGGCAGTCCCACGTCGCAAGCTCAGGTTCAGTAACCGGTTCGTGCATTAAGTAATGCCCTGACAATGTCAGCTTGCGAGTCCACCCACTCTCTGCCGCGTGAACATATGGCGGTAATCGTCCTCTGGAGATGTCCCAATCAGCAGGAATCTGCTGCTCTCTCCCCGATACCATGAGCATTGTCTTGGGCAGGGGGGCGCCGCTGTGTGCCTTCAGCACGTCACACCAGAAGAGATGCCGGCTTTCAGCGGAGCTCCAGAACGAGAGGCGCATCGGAAATGCAGCGCCGACTGCTGCCATTTTAACATCAAACACCAATCCCGCCTTTCATTAAAAAACGGGTCCGACACATGCTTGGGATATCCTCAGGGGAAATTTATTCGCCACCATCCGGATAAAAACAGGAAACACCTGGCAGACGCGTTTCGGCGAATGCCTTAATCATTGCCAGCTATGTGTTTAGTTTTTGTTGTTTTGCACGGGGCTTTAACAAACTGCTAAATGTGTTCCCATTGGAGCATAGATAATCCAATCAGAGGCTCGATGTTTCTACCTCTGTATGCAGCATGCGCTAAGGTTTCTGGTAGATGTAGTCCCCACAATGCTTTGCAGTCCGAGAAGTTCACACTCACAAAGAGCATGTAGGCAGTCCCACGTCGCGAGCTCAGGTTCAGTAACCGGTTCGTGCATTAAGTAATGCCCTGACAATGTCAGCTTGCGAGTCCACCCACTCTCTGCCGCGTGAACATATGGCGGTAATCATCCTCTGGAGATGTCCCAATCAGCAGGAATCTGCTGCTCTCTCCCCGATACCATGAGCATTGTCTTGGGCAGGGGGGCGCCGCTGTGTATATATCAATCACCAAATTGCCCGAAGCTTATCTGGAGGCACACAGCTGCTGTTGTAAACCAAAGGTCTGCTGCAACAGTAGCGCCGCGTTGATGAAAAAAGGTTTCCACCACGGCCTCTCCATTTATGTAAGATGGTGCACTCCAGCGCGGCAGGGCTGCCGCGTTAACAAATCAATCCCCAATTGCCCGAAGCTTATCTGGAGGCACACAGCTGCTGTTGTAAACCAAAGGTTTATTTAAGAACATAGCGACCAGCAGGAACAATCCGATATTACAGTCTTTATGCCGACGCGTTTCGAGAATTTGACCTCTTCTTCCTGGGCAACTGTATCGAAGTCATAAGGAACGGACCAGCATGCCTTTTTGTAACGTCCCGCCCATAGTGGGTTTTGCTTAGTGCACAGGGGCATGCTGGAACATGTGGTTTCACCTAAGTGGGGTCCAATGACTTCTTTGGCAGTACTCTTATTACCCTTGGTAGGGTTTCGGATAAAACGCTGGTAATTTTCTGCTGCAACAGTAGCGCCGCGTTGATGAAAAAAGGTTTCCACTACGGCCTCTCCATTTATGTAAGATGGTGCACTCCAGCGCAGCAGGGCTGCCGCGTTAACAAATCAATCACCAAATTGCCCGAAGTTTATCTGGAGGCACACAGCTGCTGTTGTAAACCAAAGGTTTATTTAAGAACATAGCGACCAGCAGGAACAATCCGATATTACAGTCTTTATGCTGATGCGTTTCGAGGATTTGACCTCTTCTTCCTGGGCAACTGTATCAAAGTCATAAGGAACGGACCAGCATGCCTTTTTGTAACGTCCCGCCCATAGTACGTTTTGCTTAGTGCACAGGGGCATGCTGGAACATGTGGTTTCCCCTAAGTGGGGTCCAATGACTTCTTTGGCAGTACTCTTATTACCCTTGGTAGGGTTTCGGATAAAACGCTGGTAATTTTCTGCTGCAACAGTAGCGCCGCGTTGATGAAAAAAGGTTTCCACCACGGCCTCTCCATTTATGTAAGATGGTGCACTCCAGCGCGGCAGGGCTGCCGCGTTAACAAATCAATCACCAAATTGCCCGAAGCTTATCTGGAGGCACACAGCTGCTGTTGTAAACCAAAGGTTTATTTAAGAACATAGCGACCAGCAGGAACAATCCGATATTACAGTCTTTATACTGACGCGTTTCGAGGATTTGACCTCTTCTTCCTGGGCAACTGTATCAAAGTCATAAGGAACGGACCAGCATGCCTTTTTGTAACGTCCCGCCCATAGTGGGTTTTGCTTAGTGCACAGGGGCATGCTGGAACATGTGGTTTCCCCTAAGTGGGGTCCAATGACTTCTTTGGCAGTATATATATATATATATATATATCAGTGAAAAAACCATAGGTTTCACACACGTTATAGTTAGGAATTAGCATTTAAAAAACCTTGCAAATTCAGTGAAAAAACCATAGGTTTCACACACGTTATAGTTAGCTGGACATTTCACCCGTAAAAAACCAATGAAATTTCCCCGTTATAGTTAGTTAAGCTAACTATAACTCGCGCGCCCGCAATGCACTGCTGATGACGTCACATATTACATCACTCATGACATGGTCAGTGACATCACTCATGACATCACTGATGACATCTCAAATGACATCACTGATGACATCACTGATGACATCATCCAGTGAATGTGTGTTTTTCTGAAAATTAAATATGTTTTATATATCTCAAGGTCGATGGAAGAATAAATGAGTATATAAGTGTCTAAATGGATGATTTGTTTTTGAAAAATTGATTGTATTACTGACTGATTAAGTGTATCTTATTGAATACATGGCTAAGTGAGTAATGTTTAAATGTGTAAATACCTGTATCAGTCTCTCACTTTGTGTATAAGTGGCTGCATGGGTTGGTGAGCAGCAACATGAGTGTCTATATAGGTTATTAGTTGGTTTTTTGAGTATCAGTATGAGTGTCTGAGTGTCTGTATGGTTCAGTGGGGGGTATTACGTAGTGCATAAGTGCATGAATGAGTGACTCACTGTTTGTATGTGTTGAAGACAGCATATGTGCAGGACTGTATGGGTGGAAGAGTGTGTGTATGGGTGTGTTAGTGAGTGAATGGCTGTCTCAATAGTGTCTCTATGAGTAACTACATATGTTTTAAACTAGTATATGTGACTATTGGTGTATATAAGTGAGTGTATGTGAGAGTGAGAGATTGAAAGAGTTCCTGTATGAATAAGTATGTGTTTCAATAAGTGATTGTTTAAAAGACTAAGTATGTGTAAGTTTCCGTAGAAGTAAGTGTGGTGGTGTGTGTATAACTGTATATGCAAGTAAATGGATGTTTGATTCTTTATTAGCATGAGTAACTATGTGTGTGAGTAACTCTATGGATGAGTGGCATTGTGTTACAGGATGTTTAGGTGTATGAGTACATATGATGTGTGAGTACACGAATGAGTGACTGTACAGGACTGTTGGTGAATAAGTGGATGTTTATGTGGATCTTAGAATTATTGAAGAGGTTGTTGTAATTGGTATTGGTATGTCCATTTTTTTGAAAATTTCAGTCTCTATTTTTGAATGTGTGTATCAAAGGTTATATTAGGGTGAGAGGAGGTCTGCCACTCTATCACATGGATGATGTCATCAGTGATGTCATCAGTGATGTCATTTGAGATGTCATCAGTGATGTCATGAGTGATGTCACTGACCATGTCATGAGTGATGTAATATGTGACGTCATCAGCAGTGCATTGCGGGCGCGCGAGTTATAGTTAGCTTAACTAACTATAACGGGGAAATTATATTGGTTTTTTACGAGTGAAATGTCCAGCTAACTATAACGTGTGTGAAAGCTATGGTTTTTTCACTGAATTTGCAAGGTTTTTTAAATGCTAATTCCTAACTATAACGTGTGTGAAACCTATGGTTTTTTCACTGAATTTGCAAGGTTTTTTAAATGCTAATTCCTAACTATAACATGTGTGAAACCTATGGTTTTTTCAGTGAATTTGCAAGGTTTTTTAAATGCTAATTTCTAACTATAACGTGTGTGAAACCCATGATTTTTTCAGTGAATTTGTATGGTTTTTTAAATGCTAATTCTTAGCTATAACATATGTGATGTGATTCCCATATTTTTTTTTATTGATTTTTTATGATTTTTTTTTATAAATTCTTATATTAAATGTGTTTTTTTTTTTAAAAAAACAAGTTTTTTTAAACTTTTTATTCTCTTAAAACACTATGTTTTTTTTCTAAAAAATCTGCAATATTTCAAGTTTTCTCTTTTTTTTTTTTACCAAACAGGTAAGATATATTAGTATAACTTTGAAAATATTTTTTTTTTTTTTTAGTGCGCGTACGGTAAGCTTACGGTAAGCGTACGGTTTACGCAATGTCCGTAATTTATCTACGCTGTTTGCGTATAGTTACGCAATTTGCGTAGCCGCGCGTACTGCGCGTGGGGCGCGTACGCGTGTACGCTACACGCGCACGTTACGCGGAAGTGTTGGGGTGTGACTGTTATGCGCATGCGCGCGAGCGCGTGTCTTTTTTACGCGCATGCGTACTTTTGCCGTAAGCGCACCGTAAGCGCACCGTAAGCGTACGGTGGGTCATGTGATCATGAAACACAACTTTTGATTGGTTGAAACTACTTTCAGTTCTAGAACTCTCCTACACCACACCCATTCCCTTCATTTCTGCTTGTGATCCCTTAGGAGAAGGAGCTGGGTTGTCTTTGTGATACGATGGCAGAACAGCAGAGCTCTTCTGAGAGTGAGGCTAGCAGCACTACCTTGAGGCAGAGAAGGAGGAAAGAAAAGACCTCTTTCATATGGGAGTATTTTACTTTTCCAGAGGGCAAGAAAAAGGTAAATGCACCCTTAGTGACTTGTAAGCTGTGTGGCCGTGTACTTTCAAGAGGGAATCCCAACAAGAAGTATTCCTTCGGGAATCACACCATGTTGAGACACCTTAAAGATGTACACAGAAGGACACATGCTCGACATACTGAAGGTAACCCTTCAGTAAGTCAACCAAGCACATCCACAGCAACTCAGCCTGGTCCATCATCTGCAGGGCCGAGTCCTTCTTCTGCAGGTCAGGTGAGCCCTTCATCTGTGGTGGGAGCATCTCCTTTTTCTTCTCCTCTGGAAACAAACCATCGTTTTTTGAGGGTTGAAATACGGTGCGCCACTTGTCATGATCTAATTTGTCATAGGGAGACCAGTGTTTCCCTAGTGAACAATAAAATAGATCAGCACATTTGTCGTACCGACTAATATTCCCATTCTTTCTTTCCTCTGTCCCTGCATGAACACAACGGCTCTTGTAAGAGCCAACCTTACCTTTCATCTATTTTTTATATATGTTTTTAAAACTTTTTTTTGATTTTTTTTTTACCGTACCCGTACGGTACGCGTAATTATTATTATTTTTTTTTTAAAAAACACTAAAAATAAATTATCACATTACAAGTTCCTTGAGAGACTACAATGAAAAACTGAAAATGTGATTGTGGAGAAGTGGAAAAAAGGGACCATGAAATTTTTGACTTACCATACCCACTCAAAAAATTATTTATTAATTTAAATTTAATTTTAATTGCTTTAAAAATGGTTCTAGTTGTCGAAAATTTTCTATCTCAATCTGAAAAAAAAGAAAAAAGTATTAATATTTAATAAAACATTTTATAATACAGTACACATATTTACATATTTTTCAAAAAAAAAATTGCCTTTTTTTTGCTGTTTTCAGAATATATTGCATTTCACTATAAATTGTGAAAGCAATTGCATTCATCATTTAACAGCGGGCAAAAAAAAAACTTAACAATCTCAAAGATTGTTTTAAAAAAGCCCACAATCTCTTTTTGCATAAACATAACTTTATAGAAATGCATAATATTCTTAAAAAATATCATCTAATATCAATACTTATTTCTTTAAAATACCGTCTGACATTTTTGTTTCAGAAGTATAATCACAAAAATATATCTCAAATAACTCCACAATACATCTGATTCCATTTCCTTTAGGCCAAATAGTAATTTTAAAATTCTTTTTTGATTAAATTTCCAATGGTAATCCAATAAAAATCTAAAGTTTAAATTGTACAGATCTCACCGATTGTCTGTAACATTTTGGTTTCCGAAAGATTAATTAATAATTAAATAAGTCCACAATAGAATTGTTTACCTTTCCGCATGGCCAAATAGTAATTTTAAAAATCTTTTTGGAATAAATTTCCAATGGCAATCCAATAACATTCCAAAATTTAAATTGTGCAGATGTTACCGATTTTTTCTAAATTTTTGGTTTTCCAAAGTTTCATTAAAAATTGAAAAAGTTCACATTACAATTGGTTACCTTTCCATTAGGCCAAATGATAATTTGTAAAATCATTTTTTTTGAAAATTCCAATGGTAATCCAATAAAATGGTAAATTTGTTTTGTACAGATCTTGCCAAGTCTCTCTAAAATTTTGGTTTCAGGAAGATTAGACAGGAATTTGCTAAATCAAAAGGCAAACGTTGCTTAAAAATCAATTGGGAATCATTACACAGTGTCCAGCCTTTTTCACATTTAAGATAAACTGTGTAATGACCAGAAGTTACAGTAGGTCCATCATGGAAAATTATTGCAACTGTTACAAAAGTTTTTCCTGAAATTGATAATTGCTGTCCTGTAAACTTCTTTATTAAAGTATCTAATTTTGAACCATCAGCTTTACAGCGTTGCATCATTAAAATTACATACTGTCCGTATTCTTTTAAAATTAACGTTGAAAACATGTCAGATTGACACTCACTGCATTCCATGCTATGATTAGCATCTTTAACTAATTTAGCAAAAGTGACTGTTTTACTTTCTGGCAATGTTAAATAAATAAACATTTCAGAATCAACATTAGAGCCACATATATTATAACAGTTTTCACAACTATGTTCCCATTTATAAGAGAGACCAAATAAATTTTCAATGGGAACCCCTTCTTCTTCCAGTACCTGAAGAAAAAACATCAAGAATTCCTGTGCGTCTTGCTGTACATTTTGAGAAAACTGTGTTCGTCCTGAACATACATCTAAAAGTTTTCTAATTTCAGTAGCACTTTCTATTTGAGTTTTATCATTACTCAGCTTTTGAAAAAGGAGACTCAACTCAGAACAGAATCTTTTTCCCTGATTTACTATTATCTGCTCTTGCACACTTTCCAGATAAAATGCAACATTCAGCACTACATTAGCGTAGCAGTTGACACCAGAGCTATTTTCAAAATGACATCCTATAACCTGTTCTTCATTTTCCTTTTTCTTTTTGCTTGCAATTACATCACTCCTCTTTTTTTTCCTCCTCTCTACATCTTCATTACAGATATTCTCATTTCTCCTTTTACGAGAAACTACACGTTTCTCCAACACAGGATACTGACCTAAATGAGGAGCATAGCTTCTTCTTAATCTATTATACTCCTTTACACAATTTGTATCAGCACTAACTTTTGAGTCATCAAAGTCTATCATGAATAAACCTGATAATGTTTTCACTCGTGACAAAGCAACATATGCCATACCTTCTTTGAACACAGTTGAACCAATGTTCACAAATGCACAATCTACAGTCAATCCTTGAGACTTGTGAATAGTTACAGCATATGCTAGAGAAAACGGAAACTGCTTCCTACGTACATATAAGCCTTTCACAAGCATGAAACGAACTGAATAACGACAAATATCTTTAACTTCTTCTATCTGATCAAATTTTATTTTTAAACATTCAATTCCATCTTTTTTCTGATAATTAATAAAACCCACAACTCTTTCCATAGCTCCATTAACTAAACCTTTTTCAACATCCAAATTTCTCCTTAAAAATACTCTACAGTTCATGCAAACATATAGATTTTTTTCTAATCCAGCTGTTTTGGAAATGTTCTTCTCTAGTGAATCCAATTTATTTTTCAGTGTGCTTGTTAATGTGATAGTAATTCTTCCATCCTCAATTTTGTCCACTGCTTCCAATTTCCTGATATCTTCCTTTTCCAATTTCAAAAGCTCCTCATTGAATATTGAGCATTCACGTAGAGTTGGCACTAAGCAGATGACACTTTTCTTTTCTGCAATGTTCTTGTATATCTTCTCTGCAACTATTTCTTCCTTTGGAAATAAATTATGTAGCAACCGACTCTGTAATGCTTTTGTGCCAGCTTCAGTGAGTAGTCCAATTCTGATATCTTTCAGAATACTTCCATATTCTTCATCGTTTGCTTGTCTCATATTGGTAGTGAGTTCCTTGTACTCAAAGAAGGACCAAATATTTGCATTACCGATGCTTCCCAATTACTTCTTTGTGTCTTCATGTGTCACAGTATTACACACTGGTTGTCCTTTAACTGGAGTAAGCTGTAGAAGATCCCCAAAAACTATGACATGTTTTCCACCAAATAACACGTCATAGTCTGTCCTTAGAATTTGCTGCATTCTTAAATGCACAAAGGCAAGCATTAAGTTTGATACCATGCTCACCTCATCAATAATGAGAACTTGCATCTTCTTCAATACTCTTGAAACTTCCAAGCATGCTTCTCCAGTTAGCTTGTTGTATTGTATTTTGTTCTCATGCTCCACTGGTAACATTAGCAAACGATGTAAGGTGATTCCTTTTATGTTATATGCTGCTAACCCAGTTGGAGCAGTAACCACACAAGACAAAGTAGAATCCGTTTTTTGCTGTAGGTAGCTTCTGATGACTTTTATTAAGAAACTTTTTCCAGTTCCAGCTTGTCCACTTACATACATCCTGATTGGATGAAATGATGTGCATGAGCACTCTTTTTTTTCATGTAGAAATCCGTGATCAATTTTGTTTCTGATCTCTTCATAAATTTGTTGCTGCTCTTCGTTCAGTTGTCTTTCCAAATTTTGTAAGTCTATAAATTCTTCTTGAGCTTGATTCATAGCCGTTTCCACTTCATTCATGGCTATTGATGCTTCATTTTCAACGATTGGTTGTCCTAGGGGATCTTGACTGAGTGTTCCTGAACTTTGGCTGTCCTGAGAACTGTCTCTAGCTACTTCTGCTGCAATTGTAGTTTCCTGTTCAATTTCTTCATTTAACATTTGCAGATAAGTTGAGAATGTACTGCATTGTATGCTGTCTTTGCAAGCATTAAAAGAATCTTCATAGCTTTGAAATTCTCCCAGTAGTTCATCCTCTGTACGCCATGGTTTAAACAGCTGTAAAAGAGCCAAGTAGTAAAATTCCTTTTTGTCAGTACTGTCGCAACTCAGCTTCCTGTGATTTATCAAACTTCCTTCTGTTTGCTTCACCAAACATCCTTCCTCACCAATGACTTTATATTTTCCATTGTTGATGTCTTCTGCGGCTTTCCGTGAATAAATGTAGTTCTGCAGCACTTCATAAAGACACATGTTCTCCAGATGATGACTTCTCTTTGGGTAATATGTGTCCAACATGTTTGATTTCAAAATATCTGTACTTTCTGGGTCATTCTCGGACAAATATTCAATTTCTCCAACAGATTTCAGTACCCGATTTCTCATTGCTGCAAGGCCTAAACTTGCCCAAATTATTCTTCTTGATTTCGAGTAGAGACTTGCAGAAGATAACCTATCTGAACATTCGTAGGATCCAATTTCTCGATGCGATAACATCTTTAAACTGAAACTGTACAGCTTCTTACTGACAGTCTTCTCGTGAGAAATCTCTTCCCACATTTCCTTCAATTCTGTTTTTTCTGATTTCGTAATGTAAGACGTTACATATCGAGCAACAGCAATGGAATTGTCAGCTACATACTGTATATCCATGTTAGCATTCCACATGGATAAAATGACTGGGTTGTAGTCATTTATATTTTTTGATTCTTCTTTTCTTTTAAGGTTGTAGGTATTCTTAGGTGATTTTCTTATGATAGTATGTCTCACAGATGACATAAAACTGTTTACTCTTCCATTTGAAAGAACAGGTCTAGGAAATCCAAATCAACATTTAGTGTAGTATTTATCTTTGCTCTTGTATTTCCGTCGACAGTATTTTCCACACCGATGACTTTGGAAACGTAAAACTTGCTCCTTTAACTTTTTCTCTTCTGTGCTTTTTGGTATAGCACATGTTGCATATTATTCAATGTAAGATAACACTGCTTCATCAGCATCTGTTCCAAACTTTGGGGCATCCTTGATCCACAACAGCATATGAATATGAGGAGCACCTCTTGCCTGGTACTCTTTTCTCCAAAAGAAATCCACTACTTCTCCTAGAGGTGGATTTTTTTTATTGCAGATGAAGGACATCATAGCCTCAAATCTATGATTGAAATATCTGCAAACATTAACCGGATCCAATGAGCACAGTTCTCCTGCTGTCTTGTATTCGATGTTTTTAATGTTTGAATTTGCCTCTCGTAGAAAATCCAGTAAATCATCCCAAGCGTACTCAGCACAGCTTAGGGTAACGAACCATGTTGGTGTTCCTAAATTCCGTAACATGCATTTTAATTCACCATGGCGTCGGTACCAATATTCATTAGTCCCACGCTGACAAGCCATCAGATTGATCAGTTGTGTTTCCAAATGATCATCTCGGTGCTGAACTTTCTCCATAAAATCCTTAGCAGACACATTTTGTAAATGTACTCCACTTTTTAAAATATGATTTACTGCATGTGATAATGCAGACAAGTCGCTTTCAAATAAAAGATGGAACAAATAAGGAATACTTTGTCGAAATCTTGGATCTTCTGCATATAGTCTTGTAGTCCGATACTCAGAAGCTGGAATCTGTTCTGGACGTTCATCGTATCGTCCTCCTTTTCCTTTAGGAAACAGCTGGGGAAAACATCGAGCTTCCAAGCTCTCCTCCCATACACTCACGGGAGTTCCTTTTGCTTTCTTCATCTGAAACAGATCAATATTGTCTCCCATAACTTCTTTTGAATGAAGAGGATGTATGCTAAAATGTTCATAAATTTCTTCTTCCTTTGACTTGTCCACTTTTTCAATTTGTCCAGTTGGTGTTTCTGTGTCTTCTTGTAAATCTTCTTCTTCTTCTTCTTCTTCTATATAAATTGATTCATACCATTTGTTATTCCTTTTCAAATACAAATTTGCTCTTTGTACTTTCCGTACATCTACCAGCTCCTGCCAAATCTTCTTATTCTTTGTAGGTACACCATTAACCAGAATAACTAATGGTTCAGTTTCCAAAGTATCTGCATCAATAGTTTCCATATTTTTTTTCAAATCCAAGGGCAAATATACCACTCTACCTTTTAAACCTCTCAGTAAATCTGAAGGAGGTAATTTACCAGTTTTGGGCTCCATACGTACTATGGTCTGGAACGGATGAACACATTGAATAAGTATAGACTCATAAGTATTTAATTCAGAAAGTTCGGCAGGAATAACATCCAATTCTAAATTATTATGTACAGCTCTGGTCGGCATTCTATTTTCTTCTAATTTGTTGTAACAGTATTTACAAATACGCTGAACTTCACCCAATTCAAAACAATTTTCAAGAAATATATATGTGGCAAAATCCTTCCACTTATAATTATCTTCATTTTCACTTTTTCTATAGAGATCAACATACCTGGTTTGTTTTCTATAATGAGTTCTGCGGCAACAAATACAAGTAATATTTGGTCTTTCATTAGAGATTTTTTCAAATTTTGTTATGTGATCATTAAATGTCTTACTTACAAATGGTTGTACATTCTCTTCCACTTCTTCCTCATTTACTGTGTCCTTTTCTGCACTGTTTTGTTCAGGACCAAAGTAACAAAACTGAATTTCATCAACAACCTTCTCTACATCTGATACTGACCCACGGAACAGAGCCCTATTCAATTCATCTAACTTTATTGCTGGACTTTTAGCAAAATACAACCGTCTCACAAACTTTCTCATTTCAGTATGATGAACAGCCAGCATTCTAAAATGATGGAAAACACTAATACACACTTTTCTAGATAGACAAGCCAGAGAATGACCCTGCAAACCAGTATACTCTCTCACTCTGCATGGATCTAGACTTTGAAGCACCTTAATCTTCTGTTTTACACTTTTTTTACTATATTCTCTTAGAAACTCACGAAATTTATCAATAGATTCCTGACGCACAGTGCAAATACTACTACAATTCCAAGTGTACACTGGGGCTTTAGGACGTCTCCCCATAGCCTCATCCGCCATCACTTGTACCTCATCTCTTGGAACCATTATCTCCTTCTCCATTATGCAACCATTTTTCACTTCGTAAGCACGACCTCTGGTGTCAACTGCATGCAGCAAACTATTACTTTGAAAATAACTCTCTTCATTAAAAAAAGGTTCACTACTTGAACTATGCATCCATTTTCCTAAAAACACTTTACAAAAGTTTGTTCTGTTCACTACTCTTTTCCTTTTGCTTTGTGATTTCAGTACATTAACCATTTTATCTAATGTACGCATCCTATTCAAAATTAAAATGAATAGTTTCCTTTTTAATTCTAATGCCTTTGCTGCAATGGCTTCAATTTCTTTTTTTCTCTTGTAAAATTTAGCCTTTTGCTTATATTTCTTCACATCCTTTATCAAATTGGACATAACTCTTCTCTGAAACATTTTTCTACGTATCTCTTTAAACGCTGTTTTTCTGTTTAAGTTAATCTTTTTAGTTGCAGAAGGTATATTTGCATTAACTAAATTCTCAATTTTTTCCTCTCCTTTTCTATTGAAAACATTCTTTCCAGTAGAGACATTTTGTACATTTTTCCTTTTTTTGAATATGTTCTTTAAAAAATCTTTTGTTTGCTTACCAGAAGATTTTTTCTTTTTCCCAACATGAGCATCTCCAACTAACTTAGGTCCTCCAGTTGTCTTCAAATATAGTTTTTTTTTGTGGTCTTTCTTTACTCTGGATTTTGTAGGCATCTTAAATTTTGTTCACTGCTCTTCAGCAATACCTGAAAAAAACTAAAATAAAATTCCTTTATTTTATTTAAATATATTACTACATTTTTTATGTTCTTTAGAAATCTTAAAATACTATAAACCCCTTTCCTATAAATGAAAATCACAATAACACCTTCACAAATTAAATATCTAAAAATAGTTCCTGTGTGCACACAAAGTCATGCTTTGAAATTAGACAGAAAACGAAATTTCTTTGCCAATTGCAAAGCATACTTTCTACTACTTTTTAGGCAAGTGAAAAGTACTTTTACAGACTGACACATTATGAATCCACTTTTCAGATTCTTAAAAAAGCACATGTCCAAACTGCTTTTTCAGACCAGCACCATGTGTAACCTGGGTGACTGACTACACTCCAGCAAGGGCAACCAGCCTTACTGATGCTGAATGTTTTTGCATTACTGACTGAAACCTCAAACCCCACTCGCTTGTGAATACTGTGCATGATTCCACAGGGTAAGCAGCTGGGTGTGTGCTAAGAGTCTGCTTCTGCACCAAAAAATGGCTCCCCCTTTCCATCTAATGCAACTGTGAAATCACCAGAGCAATACGCAATAAATCTCTGCCTGTAATTCCTCTTTGCACACAGAGTCATGTTTTCATATTAGTCACAAAACGAAATTTCTTTGCCAATTTGAAAGCACACTTACTACTCTTTTTTTTGGCAAGTGATAAACACTTTTACAGACTGACACATTTTAAACCAACTTTTCCGATTCTTAAAAAAGCACATGTCCAAACTGCTTTTTCAGACCAGCACCATGTGTAACCTGGGTGACTGACTACACTCCAGCAAGGGCAACCAGCCTTAGTGATGCTGAATGTATTTGCATTACTGACTGAAACCTCAAACCCCACTCGCTTGTGAATAATGTGCATGATTCCACAGGGTAAGCAGCTGGGTGTGTGCTAAGAGTCTGCTTCTGCACCAAAAAATGGCTCCCCCTTTCCATCTAATGCAACTGTGAAATCACCAGAGCAATACGCAATAAATCTCTGCCTGTAATTCCTTTTTGCACATAGAGTCATGTTTTCATATTAGTCACAAAACGAAATTTCTTTGCCAATTTGAAAGCACACTTACTACTCTTTTTTTTGGCAAGTGATAAACACTTTTACAGACTGACACATTTTAAACCAACTTTTTAGATTCTTAAAAAAGCACATGTCCAAACTGCTTTTTCAGACCAGCACCATGTGTAACCTGGGTGACTGACTACACTCCAGCAAGGGCAACCAGCCTTAGTGATGCTGAATGTATTTGCATTACTGACTGAAACCTCAAACCCCATTCGCTTGTGAATACTGTGCATGATTCTACAGGGTAAGCAGCTGGGTGTGTGCTAAGAGTCTGCTTCTGCACCAAAAAATGGCTCCCCCTTTCCATTTAATGCAACTGTGAAATCACCAGAGCAATACGCAATAAATCTCTGCCTGTAATTCCTTTTTGCACACAGAGTCATGTTTTCATATTAGTCACAAAACGAAATTTCTTTGCCAATTTGAAAGCACACTTACTACTCTTTTTTTTGGCAAGTGATAAACACTTTTACAGACTGACACATTTTGAATCCACTTTTTAGATTCTTAAAAAAGCACATGTCCAAACTGCTTTTTCAGACCAGCACCATGGGTAACCTGGGTGACTGACTACACTCCAGCAAGGGCAACCAGCCTTAGTGATGCTGAATGTATTTGCATTACTGACTGAAACCTCAAACCCCACTCGCTTGTGAATACTGTGCATGATTCCACAGGGTAAGCAGCTGGGTGTGTGCTAAGAGTCTGCTTCTGCACCAAAAAATGGCTCCCCCTTTCCATCTAATGCAACTGTGAAATCACCAGAGCAATACGCAATAAATCTCTGCCTGTAATTCCTTTTTGCACACAGAGTCATGTTTTCATATTAGTCACAAAACGAAATTTCTTTGCCAATTTGAAAGCACACTTACTACTCTTTTTTTTGGCAAGTGATAAACACTTTTACAGACTGACACATTATGAATCCACTTTTCAGATTCTTAAAAAAGCACATGTCCAAACTGCTTTTTCAGACCAGCACCATGTGTAACCTGGGTGACTGACTACACTCCAGCAAGGGCAACCAGCCTTAGTGATGCTGAATGTATTTGCATTACTGACTGAAACCTCAAACCCCACTCGCTTGTGAATACTGTGCATGATTCCACAGGGTAAGCAGCTGGGTGTGTGCTAAGAGTCTGCTTCTGCACCAAAAAATGGCTCCCCCTTTCCATCTAATGCAACTGTGAAATCACCAGAGCAATACGCAATAAATCTCTGCCTGTAATTCCTTTTTGCACACAGAGTCATGTTTTCATATTAGTCACAAAACAAAATTTCTTTGCCACTTTGAAAGCACACTTACTACTCTTTTTTTTGGCAAGTGATAAACACTTTTACAGACTGACACATTTTAAACCAACTTTTTAGATTCTTAAAAAAGCACATGTCCAAACTACTTTTTCAGACCAGCACCATGTGTAACCTGGGTGACTGACTACACTCCAGCAAGGGCAACCAGCCTTAGTGATGCTGAATGTATTTGCATTACTGACTGAAACCTCAAACCCCACTCGCTTGTGAATACTGTGCATGATTCCACAGGGTAAGCAGCTGGGTGTGTGCTAAGAGTCTGCTTCTGCACCAAAAAATGGCTCCCCCTTTCCATCTAATGCAACTGTGAAATCACCAGAGCAATACGCAATAAATCTCTGCCTGTAATTCCTTTTTGCACACAGAGTCATGTTTTCATATTAGTCACAAAACGAAATTTCTTTGCCAATTTGAAAGCACACTTACTACTCTTTTTTTTGGCAAGTGATAAACACTTTTACAGACTGACACATTTTGAATCCACTTTTTAGATTCTTAAAAAAGCACATGTCCAAACTGCTTTTTCAGACCAGCACCATGTGTAACCTGGGTGACTGACTACACTCCAGCAAGGGCAACCAGCCTTAGTGATGCTGAATGTATTTGCATTACTGACTGAAACCTCAAACCCCACTCGCTTGTGAATACTGTGCATGATTCCACAGGGTAAGCAGCTGGGTGTGTGCTAAGAGTCTGCTTCTGCACCAAAAAATGGCTCCCCCTTTCCATCTAATGCAACTGTGAAATCACCAGAGCAATACGCAATAAATCTCTGCCTGTAATTCCTTTTTGCACACAGAGTCATGTTTTCATATTAGTCACAAAACGAAATTTCTTTGCCAATTTGAAAGCACACTTACTACTATTTTTTTTGGCAAGTGATTAACACTTTTACAGACTGACACATTTTAAACCAACTTTTTAGATTCTTAAAAAAGCACATGTCCAAACTGCTTTTTCAGACCAGCACCATGTGTAACCTGGGTGACTGACTACACTCCAGCAAGGGCAACCAGCCTTAGTGATGCTGAATGTATTTGCATTACTGACTGAAACCTCAAACCCCACTCGGTTGTGAATACTGTGCATGATTCCACAGGGTAAGCAGCTGGCTGTGTGCTAAGAGTCTGCTTCTGCATAAAAAAATACCTCCCCCTTTCCATCTAATGCAAATGTAAAATCACCAGAGCAATACCAAACAGCTTTCTGAGACCAACAACATGTGTAACCTGGGTGACTGACTACACTCCAGCAAGGGCAACCAGCCTTAGTAATGCTGAATGTATTTGCATTACTGAGTGCAACCTCAAACCCTAAAAGTATTCCTTATTTATACCAGTACACCTTAATTTATCGTGAAAACATAGTCCATATTATTTTACATGTTCCTCACATTTAAATTTCACCCAAAACAGAAAATGATAAACACAACTTCAACAAAAGGAATTCCATTTCTATTATTCATTTCTTAATTTACCATATACATCCCCTCTCAAACTCTAAACTCACCTTAAAAATTAGTTAGTTGTGAAAGAAATGTGGCACTCAAACAGCAGATTATCAGAGCCAGGATCTCTGTTCTTTACACCTCTCTCCTCTCAGCAGAACCAGATAATGGCAAACTTTCCCTCTCTTTTTCCACACATATACATGTTAATTTCAAATCTCAGTGCTTCCCCCTTTTTTTCAAATGTAATCACACATTTCTATTGGTTGAAAACCAACCCTTTTCCAAAAGTACCCTTCCCCCAACTTGACTTCTGCCTAGTACCCTTCCCCCAACTTGACTTCTGCCTGCTACCATAGCAACAGCTCATGGAACACTGCTGTGTGGAGTTAGGTCAGAAGTTCACCAAACAATGTTTCATTTCCAAAGAGCAAGAGTGCTTGACTTTTCAAACCTAACAGCAAATCCATAGTACTGTTCTTTGGTAACACATTTTTCTGTACCAATACAAAACATGCTTCTATTAATTTACACATACAGCCTAGTTTTTATTGTAGAATGGTATGAAACAGCCAATCAGTTCTTTTTTTTATTAAAAAAATATGTATGCCCCCATTTCCCAACTGTCTTTCATTTCTTTTTACCATTCTACTGAATTACAGCTCCTGAGTGCATCCAGTTCTCCTTTGAAGATGTTCACAGTGTGGATTGTAGGGCACAGCTATGTCTTCTGGAGTGAAAAGTATGCAGAGAAAACAGATATGGTGAGAGACCTTGCTTTGCCAAATGTAGACATTAAATGGATTGGTCAGAGAGGGTTAAAGTGGCACCAATTGATTCCATTGGTGAAATCCTTCATGCAAATCCAACACCCTGACCTCATAATAGTGCACTGTGGTGGCAATGACCTAGGCACTTTGACTGGGGTAGGTCTGGAAATGCTTATGAAGGACACCTTTGCACAACTGTTTTCACTTTTCCCTAAAACTGCCTTTGTGTTTTCTAACATATGCCAAAGGCAAAAATAGAACTGGTCCAATCATTTCTGTCCACAGATTGACAAAGCAAGAAAGCACGTCAACAAATCTGTTTCTGCTTTCCTCCGTGACTATGGTATGGGTTCCATTTACCACAACAACTTGCGTTACGACATGCAAGACATTTATAGAGGAGATGGTGTGCACTTCACTGATGAAGGGAACAGAGTCTTCCTCTTGAACCTTAGACTCTGCATCGGTACTTACTTGTAGGTACCACTAAAAAATCACTTCATAAACACAACGGCTCTTTTTAGAGCCCCCTAATATCTAAACTCTTAAATCTGCATTTCATTTCTTTTATTTTATTTTTTTTCTACCGTACGCGTACGTTAAGCTTACCGTACGCGTACCCCGCGATTTTTTTTAAAATCAATAAATGTTTTCTTTGTACTTTTCTGTCCTTCTTTGACCCCCTTACAAATGTTAGGGGGTCTGTAACTCTCTCCCTTGCCCCCTTTTCAAGATATCACTCTTTTTTTTCTGAGTGAAACACACGAAATGGCGGCCGCCGCTTCCTGGTTTCGACCGATTCGAATGTTTACTAAGATCTAACAACCAATCAGAATCGCGCTCGCGCACGCCACCGTACGCGTACGGTAAGCGCACCGTAAGCGCACCGTACGCTGGCTCAGATATATATATTGATTTAAAGGCTATTTTCTCAGAATCTACTGAACAGATTTACACCAAACCTACAAAAGGCACTTTCTTGACCTGAGGACTACCTCTCTGCCAAAATTCAAGTAATTCTGTTCAGCCGTTCGGGCTGTAGCTGTGTCTAAAGGTCCTATGGAAAAATGCATGGGAAAAACGCGTTTTGGGACCCCCCTTTTATCTCAGCCCCCGCTTGACGAATCCCCCCGAGACTTTCAGGGTAGGAGCGGAGCGTAGCGCCCCACCTATTTTGAAAAAGTCGCGAGGATTCGTCAACCGGCGCCAAAGTTATTCAAAATAGAATGTTGCGGATTTCCTATGGAAACGTGGTCCTAACTATAACTACCTACTGGCGACCGCCAGTAGGTAATATATATATATATATATATATATATATATATATATATATATATATATATATATATTTTTTTTTTGTTTTTTTTTACCTAAAGTATCTAAAATGTGATTGAAGTCTCCATGAACTCTAAAATTATTATTGGGGTTTTGCATCATTTTTTAAGAGATAAGTTTCCAAAACTCATAATTTACTTGTGTCGGACCTTAGACTTTTATAATTCATATTAAGGCCATGCTGATTGTCATTTAATTTAAGTTGCACCTGCTATCAATACAAGTTTTGTGTCTTAATCTTAATACCTACTGATTTACTAAACAAACTCATTACAGTATTTTATTATTAATGGATGAAGATGTTATAATTTCTTCTACTCAGTTCTTTTAAATTTTTCCAACAATCATCCTCTGAAAAATGTGGGGCATATCTACAAGGCGGCGATAGAAAATTATCGCCGCTTTTGCAGCTGTTTTCGGCCATAAAGCGGCGATAATTTTATCGCCTAATTAGCAAGGTCACGCTAACCCTTGAAACCTTACATTAGCGCACGAAATGTTAACGCCCAGCTTTGCATCTCTAATGAGATGCAAAGTGGGAGTTCCTGACCTGACATGACAGGAGAAATGTCGCTAAGCGACATTTCTCCTATCATCAAGCCCCACGCTTTGAAGCATAGCGGCAAGAAAAGTAGCGATAACCCCTGTTATCGCTACTTTCCTTACGCCTGCTTCAGGACTGACTTAGCTATGATATCCTATGGAAGGTGGATATCATGGCTAAGTTTGTGAGGCCCTATCAACAAGCTAACGCCACACTTCGTGAGATTATCGCTGGGTTTCCAGCGATAATCTCACATTAGGCAGTTAGGCAGTTAGTGCTAGGATTTTTATCGCTTTTGAGATAAGCGTTGCTAATTATCGCCGGTTGTTGCTGATATGCCCCTGTGTTCCGTGTAGCAATGCAACATCCACATTAATGTTTGACAAATGTGATAACACTCTACTTTTAAATTGGATTCAGTTTACTCAAGATTTTTTTAAATTTTAACCAGATTGATGCCAAAACTTCAAATATTGTATGTGACACATTAAAAACTGGTTCAAGAGGTTTCATTATTAATTTTGTTCCTAACAAACAAAGGAAGAGGAAAAAATATCACGGCAGATCCACAACATCTAGTTAACAATATTTTATTTTCTACCAACATGTTTATGGTGGAAGATGACATCTACATACACTGTTCAAAGAGCTTAGCACCAAAACATTTTGAGTTCTAAATTTATTTCTTGGATAGCAATAGATTTTAAGAATCTTTTCTTTTTTTTTGTAATTCTTTTTATTGATAAATAAGAAACAAAAAGCAGCACTGAAACAAAAGGCATTTGCATAATTCACAGGTAAGAGGAGTTCATTCAATAGCATTTTGATAATACAGAGTAGCAATCAGAATAAAACCTTAGAGCTCAGTTGGTACAAGTTATGGTGTGGACAGGTCATCCAGGCTAACGCTACATGGTGGACTACAAATCTCCCCACGGTACGTGTTCCAGGCCCCTCAAATTAATGACCATTTCGTCGGGCATCCCCTTGCAACATAGACAGTCTTTTGCCAGGACGTGCACCGGTCCATGCTTTTCTTCCATTCCGTGAGTGTAGGGGGGTTAGTTGCTCTCCACTGCTGACCTATGTTTCTTTTCGCCAACATCAGTCCCAGTGTTACCCATATCATGCCCATTCTCCTTAGATCTGTAGGTTCCCACACGTTCAACAGGCACCTCTTTGCTTCGAGGCGGATATCAGGTCTCATTACTTCGCTTAGCACTGTGTGCATTTGGTGCCAGTATCGCTGAATGAAGTCGCATTCCTATATTATATGCATGAACGTTCCCTCAGAGCCACATTGACATCTACATTCACTCCCCTCAGCCCTCCCCATTCGGACCAGACAGGGCCCTGTGACGTATACTCTATGGAGGGTTTTAAGCTGAACTAGTCGCAGCCTGGCTGATATTGCCACTTCCTTCGGGGAGGACAAGGCCTCCTGCCATTCCTCATCGTCTAATTCGAGGCCATCCTTTTCCCACTTTTTTTCTGGTAGGTAGACGTCGAGCAGTCTGTTCTCAAGAGGAGTGTAGTCTGGGAGAGAGGAGCCTTTGGGTATGTGTGTCTGCAATGCATGGCGGACCTGGAGGTAACGGAAGTATTCTGTGTTGGCGAGTTCATACTGCTGTAAATAGGCAAAGGGCACCACTGCCCCCTTTACCCACACATCCCCGATGGTCGAGATCCCTATAAGGTTCCATTTGTCAAATCCCTTTGACTTCCAAAGCACCTAGGATCTCGGAATCCCAGAGAGGCGTGGCTGACTTTAGTTTACGTTCCCAACCCAAACCCCAAGTGGTAGTGTGCCAGACCTGTACCGAGTGTTTCGTCGGCCAAGTCAGGGGGAAGCCTTTTGGTCTGGAGTAGAATGCTCTGTAGTAGTTCCCGCTTGGGAGAAGCCACCGGTCCATTGCGTAACCCTGGTCATCCATAGTGCGGTACGTACCATGATTAATACCTGCGAGGTGCGCCACCCAGTAATATTTCTTGAGGTCGGGGAGACTGATTCCACCATCGTACCAGTTAAGGGCAAATTTGTGGAGTGTTATCCGAGGCTTCCCTCACCATAATAAATCCCTCTGCAGTCCCTCAATTTCTTTAAAATAACTGGTAGGCACTGGGTCTGTGAAGTTTTGAGGTACATATAGGAAGCGAGGCAGGGACATCATCTTGAAGAGTGCCGCCCTATCCAGCAGTGAGAGAGGGAGTGACTTCCACGCAGTAGCATCCCACTTCAGTCTTTGTAGTGGTGGGAGTAGGTTACGGCTGTAGCAGTGCTGGGGAGGGGACGTCACATATATTCCCAAGTATTTAAAGCCCTTAGTGGTGATTTGGATGAGACAGCCCTTGGGGACAGCGTGGCGGTCCCCATGGAGAATGTATATAAGAGATTTTCCCCAGTTAATGGAATACCCGGAGAACCTCCCGAAAATTGCGAGTATATCAAACACTGCAATCAACGACCTCTTGGGAGCGGCTAGGAGTAGCAGAATATCATCTGCATATAGAGAGATGCGGTCCTCCCATGATGGAGCCCACTTTAGTCCACGTATGACCGGGTCCCTGCGGATCCACATCGCAAGGGATTCCAGTGCTAGGGCGAAAAGGAGGGGGGAAAGTGGACACCCTTGTCGGGTACCTCGCCCCAACGAGAAAAGCGTAGACTTTCTGTTGTTTACTACGACCTGTGCCAAGGGTTTGGAGTAAAGGAGCCTGACCCACCGGATAAACCCCTCCCCAAATCCCATCTTCGTAAGCACGGCAAAAAGGTAGGTCCATTCTATGTTGTCGAATGCCATTGTGGCATCCAATGAGACTATAATTGCTGGTTCTTCAGGGCTGTATTGTGTTGAGGTATGAAGCCCGACTGGTCTGGGTGTACCAGGTTGCCTATCACTTTAACAAGGCGGTTGGCCAGTAGTATAGCGAGAATTTTGGGCTCTGCATTTAGGAGGGAGATGGGTCTATAGGACTAACAGTCCGACCTGGGTTTGCCTTCTTTATGGATTGTAACAACGGTGGCTATCCACTGGTCAAGCGGCAACTCCCCTCGTTCCCTACTCTCAGTAAACTTGGACCTCAGACGAGGGGCCAATTTATCAGGCGCCAATTTAGACAGTTCGATAGGAAGGCCATTGGGGTCCGAGGCCTTGCCTGCCTGGAGGCACCGAATTGCCGTTGGGATTTCATCGTTTGTGAAGTCACTGTCTAAGAGCGCTCGCTCCTCAGATTGCAGGAGAGGAAGGGCAATGTCTCTGAGCATGGATTGGGAGTCTTCTTCCGAGTAGTTTGTGCGTGTGCCGTACATAGTGCTATAGTGGACTGCAAATGTGTTAGCAATGGCCTTTGGGTCTGTGAGGGATAGACCATCATTATCGATTATTTCCGGCACCAGCCTGGATGCCATCTCTTTCTTGTCCAGCCACGCCAGGAGCTTCCCGGCTTTATCACCAAGGTCATATACCCTACCCTCGGATTCCCTGGCAAGGGATTTTGCCCTCTCCGTGGCTATCGCTTTGTATTAATCTCTTTTGAGCTGCAAGGCATGGATCTTTTCCGGCATCACCCCCTCCTCTAACTCCTTTTCCAGTTCGAGGACCGCACTCCCAACTGCCACAAGGTCCTTCATTCTATCTTGATGTACACCAGCTATTAGGGAGAGCGCCTGCCCTCGGAGCACTGTTTTGAACGCTTCCGACAACGTCTGAGAGGAGTCGACTAAGCCCTCATTTTCCTGGAAGTATTGGTCCATAGCCAGCAATAGGGCCTTGCGTATTCCAGGGTCTCGGAGAGGCCACGGGTTGATGGGGGCTATCCTACCCTCTCCACCCGTCCCATCGCCACATGGGCCCATACTGGGGAATGTTCAGAAAAGCCTCTTGCCAGATGTCCTACTTCACGGATAAATGTTAGTTGTGTTGCTGGGACGATAACATAGTCAATTTGTGAAAAGCTTTTGTGTGCACCTCAGTGAAACGGGTGTTGAACACTGTTGGGGTGGAATGCTCTCCATGTATCGGCTAATCAGAGTGTCTCCAGAAAATCAGGCAACCATCTAGCTGTCCTTCCAGTGTCCCGCGGGGGATATCTATCTAACATACCCGAGGCCACAGAGTTAAAGTCTCCTTTCAACAGCAATAGGCCTCACAGCAGTGAGAGCAACACGGACCCAAGGTCCTTTAATGTGCGAGATTGCAGTCCTGGTGGGACATAGATTGACATGCAAGTGACCGTGCACCCCTCCCATTGTCCCGTGACCCCTATGTAGCGCCCTAGGTCATCTGCCCATGTGGATTGGATCATAAAGGGAAGGGAGTTCCGCATCATTATACCCACACCTCGGGAACCAGTAGTGAAGCATTGTGTGTGCCACTAATGTGTAGCCCCATCTGTTTAGTGCCTTGCAAGTATTGCCCACCAGATGGGTCTCCTGGAGGAGGATCACGTCTGGTGCATGTCTCCTGATGTATTGAAGCACAACACAGTGCTTGATCTTGTCCCTTAACCCAGATAATGATACTTTTCCATGCTGACTTGTGGCTAACAAAACAAACAACATTACCCCAACCCCAATAACCCCCCCTCCCTGCCCCCTGCACTGTGGGCCTTAAACTGCCCATGATTCTAACTTGCAGAGTGCCTATCGCCCAACTTGGAAACTAAAAGAAGAAATGTGGGAGTGAAAGAGTCGCTACATCCCCCACCCACCTCTTCCCCCCCAAAAAAACGATTAGTGTCTCTTCTGCTACTCGGGTGGGTGAGTCCCAAGAGTCATGCCTCCTCAATCGCAGTTATGCCCCTTAAGTCAATGGCAACCCCCATGCCTAAGTACCTGAGGCCCTCGCCGATGCAGGGGGCCACACAGTTGCCCAGCAAGGTCCAATTCACCCCAGTATATCAATCTCTTTGTGTCCAGGCAAGTGTGCTAGTCTCCTGAGCCGAGATTACATTCCCTGACCCCATGCCAATTCTCTAGCCAGTCTGAGGCCGGTTCCGGGGTGTCAAAAAAACAGGTTTTACCATCGGTCTCCACACGTAGGCGTGCAGGGAACAGCATGGCGTACTTCAATCCCTTATCTCGGAGCGTCTTCTTTACTGCCAGGAAGGATCGGCGTTGCCTCTGGACTGCCTGCGTGAAGTCCGGGAAAAAGGAGATAGTAGCATTTTCGTACTGGAGTTGCGGGCCTGCCCTGGCATTTTGAAGAATAATGTCTCTGTCGCGGTAGTTCAATACTCGTGCCAGCATCGGTCGCGGGGGAGCTCCAGATTTCGGCCATCCGCCCAGGACTCTGTGCACCCTTACTACCACGAAAATTTATGAAAGGCCTTTAGGTTGGAGGTGAGTAAGTATAAGGTCCTCAACGAATAGGTCTGGTGCCTGTCCCTCCGCTCACTCCGGCACTCCCAAAATGCGCACGTTATTGCAGCGGGTGCGTCCCTCATAATCGTCGAGCTTATTCTCAGCAAACATCCGAAAGGACTGCAACTCACGTATCTCGGCCTGCATTTTGGAGGTGTCATCCACCAGGCTCGTGGCAGCGATCTCCAGTTGTTTGACCTTCTCGTTAATCTTCGACAGGTCCGCCCGTATCAATGTGACGTCTGTGGACATCGCATCCATTCTCTGTTCCAAAGATGACCTCACCCCAGAGATAGCCTCCATCTTTGAGCGTGAGTTCCGTAGGATTTTCTTCAGTTCCACTGCCCGCCTTGTCTCTGGTCTGCTGGTCGTGGGGCGAGGCCTTAGGAAAAGTATAATGGTCCAATTTGTTTTGTTGGACCAATCTGGACCCCTTCGAGACCGACATTTTGGATGGCGCCGGTGTCGCCCCTAGTTCTTGGCACAAGCGGTACCACTCGCAGTCTTCGGGCCTCCCTGGCGGTGTCCCGGTAGTTGGTGGGCACAACACCCACTAGCGCCTTTGCCACCAGTGACTCCCCTTGGGTGGGGCCAGCGGCGGCCAGTCACAACAGGTCGGAACTCACAGTCATGTAGGTTATGTCGCCAGCTCACTCAGGCCTTCAGCGCATCCAGTTCCAGGCCCGAGCTGGAGCAACCCGCTGGGGGATTGCCGCCCCCATCACAACAGCACTGCCACTCCCCACCACTGTGCACTGTCCCACCAGTTCAGCGCGCCTATGCTAAATTTTACACTTGCCATCAGGACTCAAGGTAGGGGTATGTCGATATTCCAGGCTGGTCACAAAGACTGTGTGTCAGGCTAGGAAGACGTGTCTGGGTGAGTCACCGTGGGCCGGTCGCCCCCGGCAGTGGCTGCAGACGCCTCGGGGGTGCAGAATTAGGCAACAAAAGTGATGTGCTGCATTCGCATATAACAGTGCGAGTGAGCGCACTAGCCATGTGCAGAGCCCCCAGTGAAAGGAGCGTCCTTACAGCCAAGTCCCCTTGGCCGTACGTCGTTACGTCGTCGGCCACTGCAGACACTCTACTGCCCGGCTGCAGTTTGTGTGAAGGCCGCAGACGTAGGTCGTCGGATCTCCAGATTTCGGGGGTGTACAGCCACGATTCCGGTGCCGGCAGAGTCAGTGGGGGCTCAGATTGAAGTTTTGGAGCTCAGAGGTTGGATAGGTGTGCCGGATGGTCGTGGTGAAGGGGTCTTAGGACGGAGCTAGTCTAACCAGCAGCTGCCATGCTACACTGCTTGGCCACGCCCCAAGAATCTTTTCTTGAAGCAAGCAATGACTGATTCTTAAAAAAGAACGTAATCAGGGTTTTTGAAAAACATATTGTGCTATTGCTGATTAAGCTTGACTGTAAAATGTTTTCTAAGGTGCCAGCAAACCACTTACTTTTCTCTCAATCAGGTGACAAGACAAGGGTACCAGCTCTCGCCTCTTTCATTGTTCTGTCATTGGAACCATTCCTTGAATTAATTTGATGGAACATTGGCTTCAGTCAGTGACCATGAAGGTAAATTTGTGGCATGTCCTGATGATATTTAGATTTATTTATTAAATTCTGGGATTACAATGCCCACCTTTTGTAATGAAATAGATGCCTTCTCTTTAGTCACTGGCTACAAATTAAAAATAGACAGTGAAGGGGGGCGTGGTTTAAGCGCCGACGGGGATGGCAGCCAGCTAGCCCTGAGGCTTAATGGAGCTCTTCGCCACATTCTTCAACCGGGAATTTCATTGTCGGAAATCTTCCTGCATCAAAGGCTGGCTTTAGTTACTCACGGTAAGCCCGCAGTTACTTGTAAATTGGAATTTTCATTTGCGGCGTGCTTCGTGACTGGAACGCAGCCACCATTTTGTGTTTTTTCACAATATCTCTACCGCGCAGCAGATCTTCTAAATAACATGCCGGTATGAGGAAAATATTTTTCTAAACCGTTTTTGGGAGCCATTTACCGCTTTGTTTACTCCTTTCTGCTGCTCTATCTCCAAAATGTGAAGTTTACTACGGTGCTTTCTTTCTCCAGTGCTACAATTACTGCATTTTTTCTATAAGCTTTTTCACAACTATATACAATTGACTTTTGGCTTCTACCTATCAACATTTTCTTTGAAGCTGTGCTGCCTGAGATAATTTCATTTTCTCTGCGCTTTATCTTGTGCCACCTCCATTTCAAGCTGCATTTTTTACCAACAGACTTTTATATGTCTATGGGAAAGGATCAGAGGTGGAAGGGCGGTGTTTCCTCCACTTTGTCAGTCACACGTCCAAAATCCATCCTATTACCTACGTCTAACCCTTTCTCAGTCCTGCAAACCAACATGGAGGACCCTTCACAAACAAATTTATCTCCTCTCAATGATACTGCTTCCAATATGTCTTCGTTCGTACCTGCTTCTGGCTCTCTGTCTCCTTAGTGTTCTATTCAAACTGTATCTAAATCCACTGCCTTGTCATCACAAGCTTCCACTAAGCGTGTTAAGAAGGGTCCTCCTACACCTACCGCTTCTCCTCCGCCAACCTCAATAGAGCTTCTATTGGAGCTCTTAAGCCATATATGGAGGAGATAAATACTCGTCTTCAAGCTTTGGCGGACAATTGGTCTTCGCATCAAACTAGAATCACATCAATGGAAAGCCAGGTTGAATCTCTACATGTCTCTGCTCAACAGATTCCTCCTATGCAGTTACAAATTTTTGCAGCGCCAGAAGCAGGTCACAAACCTTGAAAACCGCAGCAGGCGTAATAATCTACGCATTTATGGCTTATCTGAAGGATTGGAAGGGTCCAACCCCATCACCTTTTTTCAATCTTTTCTACCACAGCTACTAGATATTCCAGCAACGCCTCCACTGAACATACAGAGAACTCACAGATTGGGTCGTCGTCTCTCTGCTTCCTCCTCTCAACTTAAACCACATGGTATAATCCTCTACTTCTTAGAATATACTGACTTGTTGAAAGTTTTGCAGGCAGCCAAACTCAAGCGTCGTATCTCTTGGAACGGCTCACAGCTCTTTTTCTCCAAAGACTACGCCAAAACCACTGCAGATAAGCGAAAGTCCTTTCTTGCAATGAGGCCAGGGCTGCGGGATTTAAATGCTAGATATGGCTTTATCTATCTTTGCCTGTTTAAAGTAACTTATAGAAACAGAACCACCAAGTATGAAGACCCAACTTCTCTTCAGCGTTTTCTGGAAAATTGCAGAGATGAATCAATGGATTTTGCATGATCATCCTCTACTTGATAACTTTATTATTCCATTTTTGTAGTATTGTATTATATTTGGTTTTTTCTTGTTTATGATGGATGTTGATTAATTTTCTTTGTCTCTTCTTATGTCTTCCTGTTTAGGTTTCGTCTCCCCCTTCTTTTTGTACCTATCCTCCGTTGTTTAAACATCGTCTAGACCATGTTTCTCCTCGTGATCTCCCTCGGAGGTGTCTCGCTGGTTGCATCTCCTCGTCCTGTTGCCTCAACACCCTCCACCCATGTTTGAGTCGTTGGTATGTTTTTATGTTTTTGATGTTCTTCTCCTCTTCCTTTCCTATATTTTCTCCTTCTCTCTTTTTTCTCTTTCTTCCCTTTTCTCCTCTCCTTTTTTCTTTATCCAGCTCTACCTCAATATCACTCTTGCTTCTTCTTTACCATCCTACTTCAATTTTTATCTCACTACCTTTTTCTTCATTTCCTTGACATTCCAACCCCAAAATTGATTATTATTCTTTTATATTTACATATTCTCTCCACTTCAAGATTCGATTTCTTTTTTCTTTTCCTTATTTCTTGTTATTACGCATTACTTGCTAATTTTTGCTTTATGCTGTATTGTTGTAAAAATTCTAATGTATATAGTTGATTAATGACTTTACGTGTAATCTCCTGGAATGTTAAAGGTTTGGGTGCTCCTATCAAACGACAACGAGTATTTTCCCATTTGTCTAATCTTAAATCTGATATTGTTTTCCTACAAGAATCCCATTTAATAGATGCAGAAGTTCTTGAGCTAAAGAGACAATGAGTAGGGCAACTTTTCACTTCTCCAGGCACTAGTAAAATAAATGGTACCGATATTCTTATTCATAAAAAACTTAAAGTTTCCTTTATTGCTCAAGATTCTTATAATGATGGGCGATGGCTCATTCTTCACCTAAGAATTAATGATGTACTTTATTTAGCATATACGAACCTACTCAACCTGACCATACTTTCTGGCCTCATATTTCTTCCCTTTTGATGTCTATTGATGCACCATATGTTATTTTCGGTGGAGACTGTAATTTAATTGTTGACCCTTATATAGATTGCACATCTAAAACACCTTTTAACCCCTCACCAATGCACCAACACTTTACCAACCTAATTCCTCATAGATCCCTTGTTGACTCCTGGAGACTCTGTCACCCACAACTTCGTGAATATACTTTCTTCTCCCCCACTCACTTCTCACAATCATGCATAGATTATTTATTTGTCTCCACATCCTTAACACAATCTATTTTACATGCAGACATTGGATCCATCCTAATCTCTGATCACACTCCTGTAATATTAGACCTAGAGTTACTTCCTATCACTAATTCTAATAAACGCTAGCGCTTTAATACTTCCTTATTAGCTGATCCCTCTTTCACTTCTTCTTTTGAAGACTTTATCACAGAATTATTTTAACATAATTTATTTTCTGTTTCCTCCTTTTCTATTATCTGGGATTTTTTCAAAGCTTCAGCCAGAGGCTTTATTATTTCTTATGTTGCCAAAAAGAAATGTCAGAATTCCCAAAAAGCTAATGAGCTTCTCAAATCCATTAAATTACTAGAATCCCTCTATGCGTTAACGAATTCTGCAGCTGATCTTGATAATTTAATTAAGGAAAAGTATAAATACAATAAACTGTCTACAGAAAATGCTTCCGCATACCTCCTTAGAGGTAGTGCTCGCTATTACGGCGGTCAAAATAAAGAGGGTAAGCTTCTCACATCCTACCTCAAAATTAAAAAAGACTAATCGATGATTGATTACGTACTAAATTCTGCCACTATCCCTATCACTAAACATACTGAGATTGAAGACGAATTCAAAAAATATTATACCTCCCTATATACCCCTGAATCCTCTCCTGATTCTATCAATATACAAAATTATCTTGCATCCATACACAAACAATTTTCCACAAATGTTGACTTCTCCTCGCTAGAACATGATATTTCATTAACCGATATTTCTCAAGCTCTAAAACTCTTAAACACGGGTAAAGCGCCCGGTACAGATGGTTTCCCGGTGGAATTCTATTCCCACTTTTCCATACCACTTCCTCCTCATCTCCTCACATTGTTTTCATATTTTATTTCTTCTGATGCTTCCTCTGGTTCTTTTCAAGATGTCCTCATTTGTGTAATACCTAAAGATGGAAAAGATCTTCATCTTTGTAAAAATTACAGACCAATATCATTAGTCAACTCTGATTACAAAATATTCGCTAAAATTCTTGCCCTCCGATTAGAACTTCTTCTACAGTCTATTGTTGGTAAAGAGCAATCTGGCTTTATTAAAGGACGGACTATCCCAGATAACACTCGGACCTTTTTTAATGTATTACATAAAGCTAAAAAATATCCCCATTCTCTTGCAGCTATTTCTTTAGATGCTGAGAAAACTTTTGACCGTATGGATTGGTCTTTTCTTTTTCACACTTTGACTTGGTTTGGTTTCGGTCTCAAATTCATTTCTTATATTTCGTTACTATATACTTCACCCAAAGCTACTATTTTTACCAATGGTTCTTTTTCTGATCCTTTTTTGTTGCGAAGAGGTGTTTGTCAAGGCTGTCCCCTTTCCCCTCTTCTTTTTATTTTAGCTCTAGAGCCGTTTTTAGCTAAAATTAAACAAAACACCGATATACATGGTTTCCAACAAGATTGCCTTCATATTAAAATGATTCATTTTCAGATGATTGTCTTTTGTTGCTTGCTTTAATACAATGGTTATATAGAGAAATGTTTGTAATTGAAATATGTTGTATTATGTCATATTGTTAATATGTTGATAAAGATTTTTTTAACTCAATAAATGTATGTGGTACCCTTGCTGTGAGTGCACACATAGTAGAATCACTACAGGCAGAAGCCCCATGAGTGGATGCCATGCCACATGTCATGAGAAATTTCATGGAAAGATTTGCCCACAAGATCAACCTTTTATAAACCAGCTTACCCAGCACATGATCTTTTCCATACAGGATCCAGCTGGGAGTGGCATGCTGTGCATCTGTGGCATTCTCTTTTAACAGACAGTCTTCAGCTGCTCCCTTGGGGCAACTCAAAGAACTTAGCAGTTGCTGATGAGTGATGACCTTCTCATCCTGCCCCAATAATTGGTGGGATCAGCAAAATAAAGGAGCCTACAGGGTGCTGGGTTGTGGGAAGCGGGATGGCTAAATTGAGGCAGGGAGTGCATTCTGGAGTTCATTTATTGGTGAGACGTTAGCAAATTTGGGCAGAGAATGGATATTCCATAGAGGATATGGGGCCGGCAAAGAGTGCTTTGGGTCAGAGGCAAAGCCCGGATGACATCTGGCCACGACTTGCCCACTTTACGGGGGAGTTATGTCTGAAAGGGTAACAGGCCATTGCCTCCCTGCCTCAGGCTACAGGAACAGGATTGTGGGAGATAGGCAAGAAGGATGGTGGCTGCAAGGGTTACTGCTGGGTATCAAGAGACCATCTACATGCATTGGTGTGCTGTGCTGCCAGCAGTTTGAGTCGCTGCTTCGCTGTTGCTCGACCTTATCCTAGGAGCACCCCAGCATAGAGTATGTCAGTGTAATATTATCAAGAATGATTTTCATTTGACTGGGTCCAAACTGGAATAGCATGGGGAGCAACAAATGATGAATTTAGGCCCAAATCTCTGTACTGAGGGTGAATAATTGACATTGTTCAGCATTCCATCCATCAGGTTTTTTTTTGCATTTGTGGGAAGGGTAAGCCCAAACATGGGCACCTTGCTTGCTGTGCCACCAGAGTCAAGCTAGCCTAGATGATGAGGGGTAATACCCCGAAACCAGTCCCATAATGCTTGTTTCCAGTCCCGGAAGGACCTGGCTTAGCAGTTCGGGCTGAACTGTTCCCATGGGGAGCAGGGTCAAAACTGATTTGCATATGGCTGGGTACAAACTGGAATCGATTGGTGAGCAAAAAAAGTATGGATTTAGGCCCAGATCTCTGTACTGGGGGTGAATGTTTGACATTGTTCAGCATTCCGTCCATCAATTGTTCTTTTAGTAAAATACTATCCATCTGCCACTTCAGGAGCAGAAGGTGGAGGACCCTTCAGTTACGCGCCACCCATGCAGCCTTCTTCAGGCAGTGTTTGGTTTATGCCGTATTTACAACAAGACTGTGTAACTTCCCTTTTCTTTTGTGGCAGTTTTTCGTGCTTCATCCAACCCTACACACGATAGTGATAATTTATAAATGAAATCCTTGGACTGGATGTAGGCTGCTCATTGCACACTCTGTGAGCGGAAACCCAAAAGGGAACACTTTACTGTTCAAGAGAAGGAGGTACTGGATTGCAGTGTGTGATTAGACCAAAGAGGCTATGGATAGAATGTGCATATAAAGCACACTGTAGTTTATTGTCACATACACATGTTTATTGCAAAGAAGGCAAGAATTGGATAGGCACAAAAACTGAGGTGCCTCATCACCCAGTAGAAGGAGAGGCCAAAGACTGAAAGGGTGTTTATGCTCCTCTACTGTCTCCATCTCAAGTCTGACCTCCTTTGCAGAGGGGCTAAAGTGTATAAAGAGCCACACTCTCTCCACCAATAGCATCCATGTGTCTGTCTGGCCTTCAACCCAGGCCTGTGTTTTATGTTATGCAGTTTTCTTTTTGTTGGTGTGACTTAAATCAATGTGTCGATGAATGTTCTATGTCTCCATGTGCATGCACTTCTCTAGACACCACAATAAAGGCAAACCTATTATCAATGCTTGTTGAGAGTTCATTGCACATTGTACCTTTTCTTCCACCTACATGCACCATAAGGTGCATACAAGGCAGTGGCGTCACTAGGGGGGTGCGGACCGCACCGGGTGACACCATCACATGGGGTGACACCCGGTGACAGTGGGTACAGGGGACTGCGGCGGTAGGGGCAGAGCAAAGTGCGGAGGTACGGGGCACTACACTTCTCGCACACGCGTTCAGTGATCACGGCTCTTTCCTTGTTTGCAGCTGAAAAAATAGTGAGGAAAATCTACACTAAGAGTATTTCTGCAATGCGGTAAAGATAAAATTACTTGTTTAATTGTAGGAGTTGTATAGCATACCGTCAACACATGGACAACTGCAGGAGCGCGCGCTGCGCCATGTATTTAGCTCATCTTCCTACGGATTAACTCTTTACGCATGCGCAGTCTATAGACCTCCACCCTCACTTTCTCTTTTAGTTATTTGTGATTTGCGGGGTCGAAAAGCGGACAAAAGGAAGTCATTGTGGTGGGCGTAGGCAGCCGGGGGCTGAGGCTTCACATACAGAGCTCCTGCAGTGCCGAGGACTGGCTGTGGTGGTTGCACTGTGAAAGGCGCAATGTGAGTGCACTTTTCAGCCGCTTGCAGTTTAGCTTTTACAGGTTGCTTATTGCGTATGTAAAGTTGCTTTGTGCTTTACCTCTGTATGTAGATTGTGATAAATATATAATAAACTATCAGGCAGTTCCGGTGCAAAGATTCACACAAAATGATTAGGACGTACATTACAAAAACTCGCATCATGAAATAATATTTCCTTGCAAGACCGGCAAAAGTAGCAAACAGGCTCGGGATTGGTCTGTAGAGCAATCTGGCAGTGCCCGACGAGCTGATTAACAGATGAGTGAGTGTGTGGGGCATTTTTGGACTGTTTTTGGGCCTGTTTTACGTTCTTTTAGGCCGGCCGCTGTGTTAGCACATTGTCTTCACCAAGCACAGATGTAGGCTATGGAACGGCAGTGTGCAAACACAGTGGCATCACTAGGGTTGGTGTCACCCGGTGCGGGTAACTCATGGTGTCACCCCCTCACGACTTACCGCATGGACCTCCTACGCCCCGAGTCCGCCAGTGGACACAGTTGGCAAATAACGGGACCATACAGAATCCTTAGTAACGTTTGTAAATGTTGGTCCTATATTTACAAAATGTGCCTGTTAAAAACAGTGTGATAATGATTCATTAATCAGGTTGTACAGTGGGCTACCTGCTAGTCAACAGTTTATTGGAATTTATAATATCATAGGTATGGTACTTTTTACTGGTGTGGTGTTCCCACTATCCAGCAACATGATATATCAGTGGTCGAAGTGGGGGGAAAAAAGTAGGGGAACTGTGGGTGGAGAATCAGAGGGCGGGAATAACCCAAGGATTGGATCAGTGGGCAGAGCCAGAGGCGTGGCCAGAATGCGCAAACATCCCAATTTTTTGTATTTGTTTAGTTTCACTGCCCAGTTTTATCAACCATTGGATACACATGATTATTTAAGGTTATAAGGAGTTATTGACAGTAAAATGTATTCACAAAGTGGGATATGCTTCTAATCACAGAATGTCCCCAAATACGATAAAATGTGGAAGCACAAGCCATTTGTCTCCGAGCCATGGAGTTTCTGTCATCAGCACTTCTCCCTTTTCCAAAACAGCAGTTCAAACATGAATGGCTAAAAATCCTAGTTGGCAAATGTTTTCTAAATATTAATGGCTCTGCCATATTTGCTTCATAATGCAAGATCTGCAGCATGATCTGACCATTTCAACTAATAAATTGTTTGTAGCTCAAACGTATCAAAAGTTAATAAAACATGTGACTTGTGTTGCTGCGGAGTAGATGGCAGTTAATAGCTCACTGTTCTATGTTAGATTTTTAACTTATAAACTGAAAGTAACAAAAGGATCTCTCTGACAAAAGCAGTAGCCCACTGGCGTATTTACATTATGTGCACTTTGTGATCTGCATGGTACATGTTCTTTGCAGCAGGTACATTAATCCTCTGAGCTACCTTTCCATGAGTCAAATCTTCCATTAGACAAAGTTCCGATCTCTCTCTAGGAAGAACATTAATCACCAGAGTCATCATGACATTTTTATTGTTACCAAAAATTACTGGAGGCCAGGAAGGAGGCAGCAAGCGCTTTTAAAAGCATAATATACTTGCAAAAATGATGCCTCCACCTAAAGTGAGCACCTGGTGCGGTCACACCGGTTGCAGCGCCCTAGAGCTGGCCCTTCTCAAGGGTCCTGTGATCTCAGTAACAGGGTCACTGTTCTAGGGTGTACTGCTTCATAGGCCTGCCCGCAAGACTGGAGGTGAATTTCAGTATGAATAGTGGTGGACAAGCCTTGAAGGTTAACCTACACTTGTCAGAGTGCAAAAGAGGGTGAGCATCGTCGCCGGCTTCAGTGCAGCTCTTTTGAAAATGAAGTATAACGAATAGGTGGCTTGCAGGTAATAGAAGTGATAGAACAGGAGTGGTGGGGAGTACTGGGCAGAGGTAAGCATCACAAGAGATTTGGTGGGCTTACAGAGCGATATGATAATATGTACTGATGGGGCTACATAGCATAACCTGAACAGTGTCTACATCAGGACGTTGGTATGAAAGCAGCATCATCTCCCACATCTGCGGGACAGCTGAAATCCTGAACACTGGGGCTGGCCTGATGCTACTTGTTTTGTGTGGGAGCTAGACTTTCCTTGATCATGGGGTCCTGATGCAGGGTGAACTCTAAAACATTCTAAAAAGATAACACCAGGTGCTAAACAGTTCCTGGTTGGTGGTTATCAAATCAAGTGGGCAGTCAGTTTTGGTCATCTCGTTGTTAAATGCCTCTCTGGTCGCCTGTAAGTTAACCCGAAGATGTGTTTATTTAACAAGCAACAAAATTCATACTTCCAACAAATATCCGTATGGAGTCCTTTTTTGAGCTATAATCTTATATATAACTAAGAATACGCTGGCTATGGTGCCCTAATGCAGCCTCTGCGCACCCTATTGTACCTAAAACATGAGCACTACTGTCAAAAGATATACTAATATGTTATGTTGGAAAATTAACCATTGTCTGTCTTGTTTATCATTGTTGTGCACATACACCAACGCAGGATGCAAGCAACTGCTTCAGAAAGGTAGAGGCTCCTAACTAGGTTAATTAGGCGAAACTGTGCGCCTAATCCTTGTCCACTCTCAGTGGTATAACTGTGACAAATAGCAGAAGCCGATTTAACAGTTGTACGCGCTGCCGTGAGCTCGCCTGCCGCCCAGCTGCTAATTTCAACCGGGCAGCCAGCGAAGAGTGGGGCTCTGCAGGGGTCGGGGTCGGGGTCGCAGTGTCAGCTATGGATACTGCCACACTCCCTCGTGCCACATGCAAAGGCATGCCCAGGGCTCTTTCAAGCTTCTGAAGTCCACTGGCCAATGAGAGCTCTCGGACCCAGGAATTCCCCCCCCCCCCACAGTTTTTGTTCAAAACTATGGCCATGTCTCTTAGAGATCACAGCTCCTCTCCATCTGCATGTTCGAATGTAGTGTAGATTTTCCTCACTATTTTTTCAGCTGCAAACAAGGAAAGAGTCGTGATCACTGAACGCGTGTGCGAGAAGTGTAGTGCCCCGTACCTCCGCACTTCGCTCTGCCCCTACCGCCGCAGTCCCCTGTACCCACTGTCACCGGGTCACTGACACTGCGACCCCGACCCCTGAAGAGCCCCACTCTTCGCTGGCTGCCCGGTTGAAATTAGCAGCTGGGCGGCAGGCGAGCTCACGGCAGCGCGTACAACTGTTAAATCAGCTTCTGCTATTTGTCACAGTTATACCACTGAGAGTGGACAAGGATTAGGCGCACAGTTTCGCCTAATTAACCTAGTTAGGAGCCTCTACCTTTCTGAAGCAGTTGCTTGCATCCTGCGTTGGTGTATGTGCACAATAATGATAAACAAGACAGACAATGGTTAATTTTCCAACGTAACATATTAGTATATCTTTTGACAGTAGTGCTCATGTTTTAGGTACAATAGGGTGCGCGGAGGCTGCATTAGGGCACCATAGCCAGCGTATTCATTGCTCAAAAAAGGACTCCATACGGATATTTGTTGGAAGTATGAATTTTGTTGCTTGTTAAATAAACACATCTTCGGGTTAACTTACAGGCGACCAGAGAGGCATTTAACAACGAGATTACCGAAACTGACTGCCCACTTGATTTGATAACCACCAACCAGGAACTGTTTAGCACCTGGTGTTATCTTTTTAGAATGTTTTAGAGTTCACCCTGCATCAGGACCCCATGATCAAGGAAAGTCTAGCTCCCACACAAAACAAGTAGCATCAGGCCAGCCCCAGTGTTCAGGATTTCAGCTGTCCCGCAGATGTGGGAGATGATGCTGCTTTCATACCAACGTCCTGATGTAGACACTGTTCAGGTTATGCTATGTAGCCCCATCAGTACATATTATCATATCGCTCTGTAAGCCCACCAAATCTCCTGTGATGCTTACCTCTGCCCAGTACTCCCCACCACTCCTGTACTATCACTTCTATTACCTGCAAGCCACCTATTCGTTACACTTCATTTTCAAAAGAGATGCACTGAAGCCGGCGACGATGCTCACCCTCTTTTGCACTCGTGCCACATGCAAAGGCATGCCCAGGGCTCTTTCAAGCTTCTGAAGTCCACTGGCCAATGAGAGCTCTCGGACCCAGGAATTCCCCCCCCCCCCCACAGTTTTTGTTCAAAACTATGGCCATGTCTCTTAGAGATCACAGCTCCTCTCCATCTGCATGTTCGAATGACTCACAATACAACACTTTTGCACGCCGCAATACAACGAGTCTCTAATGGCATTAAAAAACACAAGAACATTCAATAAAACAGACGTCACTCCTGCAGCTTGTACGCGTTATGCCCACTGAACATTTTACTTTCAACATTCCTTAAATGAAGATCGAAAACACATCACAAGCGTACATGGAGAAAGAAGGCAAGCCGCACCAGCCCGTCCTTTTAACCAGCGTTGTCTATGTCAAGCTCCTAGAAGCTGTTTGCACACTGCCGTTCCATAGCCTACATCTGTGCTTGGTGGAGACAATGTGCTAACTCACAGCGGCCGGCCTAAAATAACCTAAAACAGGCCCAAAAACAGTCCAAAAATGCCCCACACACTCACTCATCTGTTAGATCAGCTCGTCGGGCACTGCCAGATTGCTCTACAGACCAATCCCGAGCCTGTTTGCTACTTTTGCCGGTCTTGCACGGAAATATTATTTCATGATGCGAGTTTTTGTACTGTACGTCCTAATCATTTTGTGTGAATCTTTGCACCGGAACTGCCTGATAGTTTATTATATATTTATCACAATCTACATACAGAGGTAAAGCACAAAGCAACTTTACATACGCAATAAGCAACCTGTAAAAGCTAAACTGCAAGCGGCTGAAAAGTGCACTCACATCGCGCCTTTCACAGTGCAACCACCACAGCCGGTCCTCGGCACTGCAGGAGCTCTGTATGTGAAGCCTCAGCCCCCGGCTGCCTACGCCCACCACAATGACTTCCTTTTGTCCGCTTTTCGACCCCGCAAATCACAAATAACTAAAAGAGAAAGTGAGGGTGGAGGTCTATAGACTGCGCATGCGTAAAGAGTAAATCCGTAGGAAGATGATCTAAATACATGGCGCAGCGCGCGCTCCTGCAGTTGTCCATGTGTTGACGGTATGCTATACAACTCCTACAATTAAACAAGTAATTTTATCTTTACCGCATTGCAGAAATACTCTTAGTGTAGATTTTCCTCACTATTTTTTCAGCTGCAAACAAGGAAAGAGTCGTGATCACTGAACGCGTGTGCGAGAAGTGTAGTGCCCCGTACCTCCGCACTTCGCTCTGCCCCTACCGCCGCAGTCCCCTGTACCCACTGTCACCGGGTGTCACCCCATGTGATGGTGTCACCCGGTGCGGTCCGCACCCCCCGCACCCCCCTAGTGACGCCACTGTGCAAACAGCTTCTCGGAGCTTGACATAGACAACGCTGGTTAAAAGGACGGGCTGGTGCGGCTTGCCTTCTTTCTCCATGTACGCTTGTGATGTGTTTTCGATCTTCATTTAAGGAATGTTGAAAGTAAAATGTTCAGTGGGCATAACGCGTACAAGCTGCAGGAGTGACGTCTGTTTTATTGAATGTTCTTGTGTTTTTTAATGCCATTAGAGACTCGTTGTATTGCGGCGAGCAAAAGTGTTGTATTGTGAGTCATTCGAACATGCAGATGGAGAGGAGCTGTGATCTCTAAGAGACATGGCCATAGTTTTGAACAAAAACTGTGGGGGGGGAGAATTCCTGGGTCCGAGAGCTCTCATTGGCCAGTGGACTTCAGAAGCTTGAAAGAGCCCTGGGCATGCCTTTGCATGCGGCACGAGGGAGTGTGGCAGTATCCATAACTGACACTGCGACCCCGACCCCTGCAGAGCCCCACTCTTCGCTGGCTGCCCGGTTGAAATTAGCAGCTGGGCGGCAGGCGAGCTCACGGCAGCGCGTACAACTGTTAAATCAGCTTCTGCTATTTGTCACAGTTATACCACTGAGAGTGGACAAGGATTAGGCGCACAGTTTCGCCTAATTAACCTAGTTAGGAGCCTCTACCTTTCTGAAGCAGTTGCTTGCATCCTGCGTTGGTGTATGTGCACAATAATGATAAACAAGACAGACAATGGTTAATTTTCCAACGTAACATATTAGTATATCTTTTGACAGTAGTGCTCATGTTTTAGGTACAATAGGGTGCGCGGAGGCTGCATTAGGGCACCATAGCCAGCGTATTCATTGCTCAAAAAAGGACTCCATACGGATATTTGTTGGAAGTATGAATTTTGTTGCTTGTTAAATAAACACATCTTCGGGTTAACTTACAGGCGACCAGAGAGGCATTTAACAACGAGATTACCGAAACTGACTGCCCACTTGATTTGATAACCACCAACCAGGAACTGTTTAGCACCTGGTGTTATCTTTTTAGAATGTTTTAGAGTTCACCCTGCATCAGGACCCCATGATCAAGGAAAGTCTAGCTCCCACACAAAACAAGTAGCATCAGGCCAGCCCCAGTGTTCAGGATTTCAGCTGTCCCGCAGATGTGGGAGATGATGCTGCTTTCATACCAACGTCCTGATGTAGACACTGTTCAGGTTATGCTATGTAGCCCCATCAGTACATATTATCATATCGCTCTGTAAGCCCACCAAATCTCCTGTGATGCTTACCTCTGCCCAGTACTCCCCACCACTCCTGTACTATCACTTCTATTACCTGCAAGCCACCTATTCGTTACACTTCATTTTCAAAAGAGATGCACTGAAGCCGGCGACGATGCTCACCCTCTTTTGCACTCTGACAAGTGTAGGTTAACCTTCAAGGCTTGTCCACCACTATTCATACTGAAATTCACCTCCAGTCTTGCGGGCAGGCCTATGAAGCAGTACACCCTAGAACAGTGACCCTGTCACTGAGATCACAGGACCCTTGAGAAGGGCCAGCTCTAGGGCGCTGCAACCGGTGTGACCGCACCAGGTGCTCACTTTAGGTGGAGGCATCATTTTTGCAAGTATATTATGCTTTTAAAAGCGCTTGCTGCCTCCTTCCTGGCCTCCAGTAATTTTCGGTAACAATAAAAATGTCATGATGACTCTGGTGATTAATGTTCTTCCTAGAGAGAGATCGGAACTTTGTCTAATGGAAGATTTGACACATAGAAAGGTAGCTCAGAGGGTTAATGTACCTGCTGCAAATAACATGTACCATGCAGATCACAAAGTGCACATAATGTAAATAGGCCAGTGGGCTACTGCTTTTGTCAGAGAGATCCTTTTGTTACTTGCAGTTTATAAGTTAAAAATCTAACATAGAACAGTGAGCTATTAACTGCCATCTACTCCGCAGCAACACAAGTCACATGTTTTATTAACTTTTGATACGTTTGAGCTACAATCAATTTATTAGTTGAAATGGTCAGATCATGCTGCAGATCTTGCATTATGAAGCAAATATGGCAGAGCCATTATTATTTAGAAAACATTTCCAAACTAGGATTTTTAGCCATTCATGTTTGAACTGCTGTTTTGAAAAGGGAGAAGTGCTGATGACAGAAACTCCATGGCTCGGAGACAAATGGCTTGTGCTTCCACATTTTATCATATTTGGGGACATTCTGTGATTAGAAGCATATCCCACTTTGTGAATACATTTTACTGGTAATAACTCCTTATAACCTTAAATAATCATGTGTATCCAATGGTTGATAAAACTGGGCAGTGAAACCAAACAAATACAAAAAATTGGGATGTTTGCGCATTCTGGCCACGCCTCTGGCTCTGCCCACTGATCCAATCCTTGGGTTATTCCCGCCCTCTGATTCTCTGCCCACAGTTCCCCTACTTTTTTCCCCCCACTTCGACCACTGATATATCGTGTTGCTGGATAGTGGGAACACCACACCAGTAAAAAGTACCATACCTATGAACCTATGATATTATAAATTCCAATAAACTGTTGACTAGCAGGTAGCCCACTGTACAACCTGATTAATGAATCATTATCACACTGTTTTTAACAGGCACATTTTGTAAATATAGGACCTACATTTACAAACGTTACTAAGGATTCTGTATGGTCCCATTATTTGCCAACTGTGTCCACTGGCGGACTCGGGGCGGAGGAGGTCCATGAGGTAAGTCGTGAGGGGGTGACACCATGAGTTACCCGCACCGGGTGACACCAACCCTAGTGACGCCACTGATACAAGGTATGCTAAGGCAGACAGAGAGAGAAAGGCTTGCCCTATTCAGCCTCACTGCCTTGCACACAGAGCTGGCTTCTGGCAAGGGCGAGCTGGGCACAGGCCCAGGGCGCCAACCATCCGAGGGGCGAATAGAACAGTCTGCATAAAGGTCCTGCAAACAGCAATGTCCTGTACTTTGGCTCCAGTGATCCCATTTGAAGAGCTTATAATCGCTTTTAACGTGCTGCAGCCGCTGTTATTTAGCATCCGATGAGCCTCTACCTCGCCCTCCCATCTACATCTGACCCTTGGCCGCTAAACATCCACACCCCCTCACCTCCTCAACAAGCAAGTTTGAACCAGTCTGAAGGCATTACTTTGGGTGTGATCAAAGTGTGCTGCGGGAGGTGCAGAGATGTGTTTTGAGCGGCGAGTCGCTGCTTTGATGTAGCCAGCCTGGGACTGACCTATGAAAAGGGGTTGCTGCCTCTTTTTTAGGTCTCGCTGAGCCCAGCACATGCGCTGGCTCGGAGAGACATTTTGTATGTGCACTTTTTTTAAGTGCTGCTTGCTGGCCTAGCGCTTGCGTGCATGTGAGCGTGCACGCGCACAGCCGCCATGAGCTAGGCCAGCCAGCAGCACTCAGGAGAGCGTCATCGCGATCACTTTCGCTTTCACAGCGATCGTGATCACGATGACGTTATAATCACTGCACCCGCGCTTTACTTTTAACATTAAAAGTAAAGCGCGGGTGCCGCGATTATACCAAAAGTAAAGTAATAGAAAAAACATTTATTTCTTTACTTTTGGAATAATCACGGCACCCGCGCTTTACTTTTAACGTTAAAAGCAAAGCGCGGGTGCCGCGATTATACCAAAAGTAAAGAAATAGATGTTTTTTCTATTACTTCACTTTTGGTATAATCGCGGCACCCGCGCTTTACTTTTAATGTTAAAGTAAAACGCGGGTGCGCGGCTGCCTGGTTTTAATTACATCAGATGGGCTGAAAACAGTCCCTGTGACAGGCACACCGCAAAACCTTACACTTACTTTCTGGTCTTCCACACCCGAAGCACCCCATCAAAGGAAGTGTTCCACGCGCATCCATCAGTTCGATTCTCTCTTGTGCTTGTCTGTCTCCTGGGCTTTGTTTTCCACGTATCACGCGCTTCTTAGCGCTTTGTGGAGAATTAAGAGGGCATGACGTGTTCTACAAATAACATAACTGTTATTGCTCTCAAGGAGGAGTGATTGAGGCTGACCACACTCCCGGAGGGAGGATGAAAAGTAAGTGCAGCGGAGAAAATAAATGAACTCATGAAGTGCCAATAAGTAATCTAGGCGCTACTCCGCCACTTTAACCTTGTCGCACCAGTACTTACATTTGATGAGGGTGTAAGCGACCACCCATCACTAGTATCGATCCGGATCAAACAGAAATCACACAACATAGGTGGAGCTGCAGAACACCCGCGAGAACAAGATTGGTGTAAGAATTTGTGGCGCTATAGCAAAATAGAATTTCGTCTCTTGGAGCGCTCCCCTTGCATTGCATAGTGGCTGTTTTTTGCCTTCTGCAGTAATTCAGCACCACCATTAGCTAGCACCCTAAGGCTGCTATCTTACTGCACATTATGAAGCAAGTAAGAAGTGTAAAATATTTCAAACCAACGATTAATACATGTGAAACACACACCAGAACCCTAGTGCCGAAAGCCACCTCTCTTGGATCCCTATCTCTAACATGCAACAGGTCACAAAAGTAAGAGATGAGACAACGCCTTACCTTTCCCTGCAGATCCTAGCTAGCGCTCCAGAACCCACCCACCCCAAGACAAAACATGGCAAAGGTGCCACAAGGCTTCCCCACCCATGCTTCCCCTACCATCGATAAACCCAGCAAGTCCAGAGAGGATCTGAGTACCAACACACTAATCGACACTCCTCCAAGCAGAGTCTCCAGGCGGTAAGTGGCCCCACACCCCCCACTCGCAGAAGGCCATATTCTGCCCACTCGAATGTAAACGCAGGCAAGTACTTCTACTGCCAGTTACTAGAGAAGGGTCTATTGGAAAATAAACATTTACCGGAGGAGTTAGGGATAAGTTTCATGTGCTGTTGCTTGCGATGATCTATTGTGGAATAAAAAACTTCTAAACAAGCATTGGCATAGCCAATACGTCTCGCTTTTGGGACCTTATAAGTGTTTAGTTATCCAGCACAATATCCATGGTGCAACAACATCAACTGCATGTTAAACACTTAGAAGGACCCAAAGGCGAGACCTATTGGCTATGCCAATGCTTGTTTGTATTCACCAGCAGTAGCGGGGGTGGCATATCCTCCGCCCAGGGAGCTAATGAAGCATAGGCGGGGACCGCTTGCACGGTTCCCTCCCAGATGACTGAGCCCCAAAAGAGCAACACAAATGGTATACAGTGCATACCTACCTACAAAGCACGGGGATGCTGTATAAGTACGGGGTTTACAATGAGGGAGCGGCGGTGCATGTGCAGGAGGCGTAGTTACGGAGGGTGCTATAGAGTGGGTACGAGTGATGAAGGGGGTACAGGGGAGGGGACTGCAATGTGGAGGAAGGACTTGGTTGAGTGTGGGGGGGATGAGATTAGATTTTGGCAACAGGGGAAGCTCAGGAGGGCCTGTGAAGAGGAAAGTAAATTGAACAGAAGCGGGCCTAGGGGAGAAGGAGGGTGATAAGCTGCAGGGAATAGCTTTTCAGTAGGTTATGAAATATTTGTGAATGTTGCAAGCTAAAGGATACTGGTAGTGTGGGAACTGTACAAAACAAAACTCTGGAACACATAAAGGGGGACAGGGGTGGTTAAGGAGTGACAGAGAAAAGGGGCGGAATCACAAGGGGTGGAGCTTCAAAAGAAGAGTCTGACAGTCAACGTATACATTTATTTCTTTTTAAAATCTGTTGCAAAGAAATTGTCACAAGGACATATGTGACAGTATATCTGTTCTAGCTTACTTGATTAGCCACAAAGAGGCTGCATTGTTAAATATCTTACACGGTTAAGACACCTGCTACAGAGATCTTTGTGAGTCTATCAATTTTGAAAGGAATATAATGGCCGTAAAATACCTCCGGTAGTTAAAGCAGTTCTGGGAGAGTTCTCTTTTTTGGCTAGTCACAGTTTTGACTCATCAAGTAGCACAGATGGTGAATGTACCTGCTGTAAAGCACATCGGTAACATGCACATCACAGGTTTGTACTTTATGTACATAGGTAAGTGGGTTACTGCTTTCAACACATTTTGCTACTTTCAGTTCATAAGTTACAATTCTTCTAAAATAGAATGAATGAATGAATGAAGCGGATTTGTATAGCGCAACTAAGCCCAATGGGCGTCAAGGCGCCTAACCAAACAGTACTGACTCGCAAATAAGCGGAACTTACTGGTAAGCCTTCATAAAATACCAGGTCTTAAGTGCTTTCCTGAAAAGGACTTAATCTCTAAAGGGAGAGAATTCCAAAGTCGCAGAGCAACGATGGAAAACGCTCTACTACCCCATCTCACCTTCTTGCTTCGGGGGACTACCAATTGATTAGCCTCTGAAGAGCGGAGACATCTACTGGGAATATAACGTGTCAGAAGAGACCCCAGAGCATCCGAAGGGCCAGCAGAGAGGGCTCTGTATGTAAGACAAAGAAGTTTAAAAGAAATCCTGAAATGGATGGGGAGCCAATGTAAGTGCTTCCTAGCTGCTGTTGCGGAGCAGTCTTTTGGGAGAGCCAAAACGAATTTAGCAGCAGCATTCTGCACCACCTGAAGGCGCTGGATGAGATGTTTATTGGTCTCCGCATAAAGTGCATTACAGTAATCCAACCTCGAGCCAACAAGAGCAGTCACAGTTTGCTTGCGTGCCAGTGGTGAGAGATAATGAAGAATTTTTTTTAGGGTCATAATGACTCCCCAACATGTGGATACCGTCCTGCTGACCTGGAGATTCATAGTCAACAAAGTGTCAAAGATGACTCCAAGGTTCCTAGCAGACTTGACAGGGGAAGGGCAAGTTTCTAAGGATGTAGGCCACCAATCACTAGACCAAATATCCTGGTCTTTACCGAAGACAAGGACCTCAGTTTTGTCGGCATTCAGTTTTAAGGAGTTTAACACCATCCAATCCGCAACCAACTGCATACAGGACCTAAAACTGGACGCCGAGACACTGACAGGGTGGACTAGGGACACCATGATTTGTGTGTCGTCGGCATACGAGACTACCTCCATCCCCTGAGATCTTACTAACCTAGCAAGGGGGGCAACATAGAAGTTGAATAAAGTTGGGCTTAAAGCAGACCCTTGAGGCACCCCACATTGCAAAGATTTAACAGGGGAGAGGAAGTCTCCAAGCATGACTCTTTGCTCTCTCAGATGTAAAAAAGAGTCAAGGAGACCTAGAGCCGACCCAGCCACCCCTGCCTCCCTTAACCGAGAGGTTAAGATAGAGGGAGACAGGGTATCAAATGCTGCGGTAAGGTCCAAAAGAACTAAAATAGTTGTCTGACCCCCATCAACCTTGCAGCGAATGTTATTTACCACCATCGTCAGAGCAGATTCAGTGCTGTGGAATTTCCTGAATCCATGCTGAGAACTATCAAGAAACTCAGAGGAGTCAAGAAAGGTGGATAGATGGAAATTGAGATGAGCTTCAAGCATCTTAGCAGGAGCAGGTAACAAAGAAATTGGTCTAAAATTCTTCAATACTCCAGGATCAAGAGAAGGCTTTTTAAGGAGAGGTTTAACTATAGCCTTTTTCCAAGCCGCGGGAAAAATACCCTGGGCTAGGGCCTCATTCATAACTTCCAGCAGTGGAGGCAAAAAGATCTCCCTGCACTCCTTTAAAACTCTTAAAGGACAGGGATCAGCAGGAGAGGCAGACTTAGTCCTATCGAGTAGGACATTGAGACCCTCAAGGGAGAGCGGCGGAAAGAGGGTAAGAAACTTATTGGGGTCCTTCCTCCAGGACTCTGCGGCCTTAACAACAAGGAGGGAACCATCATCTGATAGATTCCTCTGAGTTTCTAAGTCCTGATGAATATCCGAAATTTTCTTATAAAAGAAATCGGAAATATTGTTGCATAACTCCTGCGAGTCCACAACTGGATCCGGTGACTGAAAAGAAAACAGAGAGTCAACTATTTTAAACAATTCTTTGGACGAGGGGAGGGAAGCCGTCAAATTAGAAAAATAGTCTTGTTTTTCCTTGATCACATTAGATTTATAAGTTCGTAGAGACAGCTTGTGATCATCTCTATCAGAAGGATCCCAAGACTTACGCCATTTCCTCTCCTTGGCTCTACAAGTTTGTCTAAGGAGTCTTAGAGACTCTGTGAACCAGGGCGCTGAGGGTTTACGACGAGCCACATATCGCAAAGAAGCGGGGGCAAGCACATCAACCGCTCTGCTAATGGAATCGGCAAACTCCTGAGCCGCCACGTTAACATCTCGTGAGGACAAAACCCCAGAGCCTCTTATAAGAGGAGCGAGGGCTTGGGTGGTAATATTTTTATAGCTTCTTTTCCAGACTCTATTATTGATGGCACAACTACGGGGCTCTTCAATAGAGATTGTGAGTTCAAGGGGTACAGCCAGATGGTCCGACCAGGCCAAGGGAATGGGAGAGCCAGCTGAGAGTCTAGGGTCGTTGGTAAAGACCCCGTCTAGTGTATGGCCCGCTCGATGAGTAGGGCCTTTCACCAGCTGGCTAAGCTCACAGGCTTCTAACGAATTAATCAACTGAGATGTATCTCTTGCTCCAAGATCCTCCAGATGGAAGTTTAAATCCCCCAGAATAGTGAGCTGCGATTTACCAAAGTAAGGCTCTAAGATTCGAAGTAAATCGGAGCAGAAACTCGTTCTGGGACCAGGCGGTCTATAAACGAGAATGCCCGTGAAGGAAGCTGTAGGCGAAGAAGAGATGCAGAAGTACATAGCCTCGAAAGAGTCCGAGGGCTCAGAAACAGTCTTTATCACACAAGAAAATGGGGCTCTACACAAAATTGCCAACCCTCCCCCTCTACGTCCCACTCTATCCTGTCTATGAATCGTAAAGCCCTCCGGAATTGCCAGTAATAAATCATGTCCGGAAGAGTCGGAGGCCCAGGTTTCCGAGACAAAGACCCAGTCCGGTTGCCTATCAGTGACGAACTCATGGAACGCAATATTATTCTTGATAAGCGACCTGGCATTGATCAAGAAGCCCTTTTTAGATTGTGTAGTAGTCCGACTAGCTAATAGATTAGAAGAACCTCCCCCCACCCCTTTAGGTGGAGACAAAACCGCCCCACATAGGCGGCATGAAGATGAAAATCTCAAGTCCTCAGGGGAGAGAGAGAAATGGCAAGCTAGAGGTCGAGGTCTGATTACAAGCAACTCACCTATTGAATAATTCCTCACTATATGTAACGGGCAATGCGGAGTCCGGTTGGCCAGCCCGCCCATCAGCACGTCCTCAGCGCGGACGGGCGCAGACGGGCTGAACTCAGGCGTAACTCCGGCGGAAGTCCGGCGACTCCGCTGCGCAAGTCCGCTGCGCGAAGGCATGACTCCCTTTTCAAGTGTCTATGGCCCAACGGAGAGCTAGAGCGTCCAAGCCACACGCTCACCTCGTAGTACTCCTAAGATGGCGCCCTATCGACTTCAATGAGACCGGGAGATGGACCCGCCCAACAGCGGTGAGCAATATAAATTATAGTGCAAGCAGGGGACCTAGAGAATAAAACCAGGGAATAATTCAAAATTAAAAACTAAATAAGATACAAAACGAGGGAGTTTTAAAAAGCCAAAGGCCAGTAGTTCCAGGTATACAGCGCTCGCAAAAGCGCCAGCGCTACAACAAGTTTCACAAGTGATTAGTCAGCAAGCGCACAGCTATTTATTTACTAACATCCAAAAGCTGCATGCAAACTATAAGCCATCAAATCAGATCCTTATTGGTTTTTTTTCAATTGTTAATATTCTAAGACGGCACAGAAGGGTTCCTTTGGGAAGCAATAAAGTCTTGTTAGTACAGACAACCACAATCACAATGTTGCATTTTATAGCCTGACTGTGGCCCTAATTTGTGTATCGGTCGGAGAGCCTCCGACCACCAAGGTTTCAAACCTGACCTCCATATTACAATGAAACCAGACGGTCATTCCGACTGGCTTCCGATGGGCTCAGGGAGCCCGTCGGCCAGTCGGAACCAATACAGAGTCCCTTATCGACTGTGATTCTGCCGTCGGGATTATGATGTTGGTTTCCAACAGACTTTCCATGTCGGGGTTTCGGACAAGAAAAGCCTGTCGGAAAGCACATTGGGGCCCCTAGCAGGCCCCTCTCTTTCAGCAGCCTCTGGTTGGAAGCCGAGGGGGCACCTAAGGTGCCACCCTGTAAATCCCTGCACCTTGTGGCAGGCACCTCACAGTGACTTTCATTTCACTATGGGAGCTTGGCGGTTGCATCATAATTGCGGTTTCAAAACTGCAGGAGTGTCGGACGCAGTTTCATCCTAATCAGCCTCTTTGTGTTTCTCCCGACTAGTCACTCTTAACATTTAATGTCTACAAGAATGGACAATATGAGATTCGTACCTCTTATAGCTCTCATTGTCTAATGTAACATTTCCTGTACATTGATTTACACATTTGTATGATTATAGTGCTTCTGTGGGTGATGTAAAGTGCGCAGACAACCTTCACTGGGATGAAGGGGCTTGTGAAAGAATTCAATTTAAAAAATGTAGGTGCTATTTTAATCATTAATAGTGGGGTTGCTCATTCACACATATAAATCTTGCACACCTCGTATATTGGGGGAGTTAAACAAAGTCAAAAACCCGCCTCCAAGTCATAGTTTCTCTAAAATACTTGTGAAGTAACATGCTGTGTGCCTTTTGTTTCCTTACATTGCGTTGGTGTCTAGGTGATAGGCTCCAGTCAGGATGATACTTGAGCAAGGGTTAATGGTCCTTTAAATCAGGCTTTTATTTTGGGCCCAGATGCAAGTAAAAATAATAAAGCTTCATTACTGCTCTGAACAGAAAGCAGACGACATGCAAGTGCTGCTGAAATATGTCCCAGTGTCTGAAAATGACACCAGAATAAATTCAACGTGTTTCCCTGGGTCGGCCGGATCCCAGCTCCAGCCCCAAAATAGCTGCCAGAACCGGGATCCAGCGGAACCCTCTACTTTCCAGCACTGGGCACTGTTGCATTTTAGGTGCATCATGTTTCTTTACAGGAAGTAGCACTAGAAGTGAAATAGTCAGAATGTGCTCATAGTTTGGTTTATGCATGCTGCATGATATTTAATACAGTCTCTGAGTTCTTCCATGCATACATAATTACCACTCTCCAGGGACATTAACCTGTTTTGCAAACACCTACATTAAATCACTCTATTTTGTTGCATTAGGTGCATTTGGCTTATTTTAATCGCGTTTCGGGCCCAGGATGGAAACTCACACGTTGACCCTCCTTTACAAAAGATTGAGTGGTCACTCATGTGACTCAGTGCACTTTAAGGCAGCATTAATAAGTCTTTAATAGGTTTAGTAAACCAACCCTGTTCTTCATGCCATACTGTGCCACGCGAGCGCCTGCGCAAAACATTTCATATGTTGCCAGCTCCTTTCCATGGACAGCTGCCCCCTCTCTAGTGCTCCAACAATAGAACAGCATCTTCTAATGCAGATGAAAGTGAATACTGATGGCACAGGATGCTAACGTGACATTTGCGCCACGCAAATCAGGCGCAAAGTCAAAATGCTGCTCTGGATCCTGTCGGCGAGCCGAAGCTCCACCCCGCACGGATACAGCACACCAATGGCAGTGAAGCATATTTGGCCCCACAGTAACGACAGAGAGGTCATACGTTTGCAAATCATGAAGGTTTGTTAGCATTAGCAAAGTTACAATCTCAATCGAATTGATAAATCAAAAATCAATAATCATCTCAGTACAGCCTATATGTGACTCTAGTTCAGGCAAGTGAAATGAGGGAGGCAGGATTAAGGTATTTTAAAGGTAAAATAAGCAAATATGCAGTTTCTCTCCCATTAAAGGGAAACTCCCTAATGCTAGGCTAAAGTTTCAAGCAAGATCGGGGAATTCATAAGCAACAGGTGTCAGCAGGTGTATGATCAATCAGGACAAGGCAAGAAGGGCTAGCAGAAGAAGGTATCTATGAGCAGCAATAAAACAAACATGGGGTCTTAAGAGCAGGAAGATGGTCCTCTGCCTTCAAAGGTGGACAAGAGAAGTCTACCTGACTAGAGTCTGAGTTACTCCATTAAAACATAAGGGGGCCGGGGCGTGGCTTTGGAACCGATGGAGATGGCCGCCGTCTTCGGGAGCTCCGCGGGGACGTAGACGGCGAAGGACCTCCAGGCTTCTTTTTCTTTGCTTCGGAACGGGAAACCGGCGTTTTTCAGCGTCGGAACGCCTCTGCTACCGCTGTGAGGATGTGCGGAGCGTTTCTATGATGATAAGGTGATATTCTCTCCTCAAATGCAGTCTGTCAGCGCTGCGGCCGCCATTTTGTTTCCTGTGCTTCTGTTTTCCTGATGCATCCTTCGTTCTACTGCTACTGCCATTGACCCTGAGACTTATATTCTTCAGGCTTACTGCTATTAATGTATACGCAAAGGTTTTTTCCTCAACCACTGTTGGCATTTTTCTTGAAATCTTCGTAATATTTACTGAGAAGCTCACTGCAGTCTCTTTTACTGATTGGATGGCTCATTTTTGTTTTTATTCCTCCTAAATGCTTCTCTGCGGACCTCCTCTACTACTGAATCTTATTGTTATTTGAGCCTTCCTTTCCTTGTGACTTTCTTTGACACTTTTTAAGGGGAATTTTGTTTCCTTTTCCTCATGGCAATGCCGCGTGGTGCTCGTAATGGGGTGCAGCAAGCTGGGAACCCGTCTTTGGCTGACGCTAACCCTTTCAATGTCCTACGTGACACTATAGATGAAGTACCCCTTGAGTCCTCTGAGTCTAAAGGTTCGACCACTTCAGGTACCCGTCCCAAACAGGTTTCCAAGCTGCCAGCGGCTTCTCCATCCGGCAAAAGGGTGAAGGTTAACCCTCCGTCCCCTCCTAACCCTCCATCTTCAATCTCTATGGAGCTTCTCCTCGATGAAATCTGTGCTTTGAAACCATATATGGAAGAAACCAATTTGCGTTTACAAAGTCTTGAAGACAATTGGTCTCATACTGTTCAACGGGTTGTGGTTCTTGAGCAGAGAGTTGACGCAGCTGAGGACTCTATGAATCAAGTCCCCACTTTGCATAGAGAGATTGATCACCTCAAGCAACAGGTTAAACAATTGGAAAACCGCAATAGACGCAATAACCTACGTATTTATGGTTTGGTTGAAGGTCTTGAAGGTTCTAATCCAATTTCATTTTTCCAGTCATTTTTACCGTCTCTTCTTGGACTTCCTGAATCTCCTCCTTTAAACATTCAACGTGCTCATCGCCTGGGTCGGATCTCTAGCTCTTCCTCCTCTTCAGCGAGACCTAGAGGTGTTATTTTATATTTTCTAGAGTATACTGACTTGCTCAAGGTACTCCAAGCTGCCAAGCAAAAAGGAAAGATTTCTTGGCGTGGTTCCAATCTATTTTTCACTCAGGACTATGCCAAGGTGACTGCAGATCGTCGGAAAAAGTTCCTGGAAATGAGACCTACTCTTCGAAGTCTCAATGCTAGATATGGTCTTTTCCATCCCTGCCTTTTTAAAGTGACTTATAACAATAAGACTACATCTTATGAAGACCCAGCCGTTCTTCAACAGTTTTTGAATACATGTCGTCATGACTCTATGGATGTATCCAGATCGTAACTGTTTTGTTTTCATTATGCTGACTGCTTGATGCTTTGTTGTATTTTGGCATTGATGTTTTACAATGTTAACATATGTATTTTGTCTTTTTCTCCTTAGATTTGGATATATGATCCTCTGAATGTTATCTCCTTCATTCTTCCTGGATGTCGTCCTCCCTGTCGTTGATGTTCTGCGGTTTCCCGTTCGGCGTCCCATCTCCCCTGTATGGTTCCACCACCCTCATCCTTCTTGTTTTCTTGTGGTATGTCCTTTGCTATTGTGTTCTTATTTGTACATGAATGGTTTCGTTTGACTTGTTGCTTTCTTCTCTTGGTTTTGTGTCCTTCTTTTGCTTTTCCTAGCTTCTTTTTCCTTCCTTGTTTCTCTACTTTTCTCTCTGTTTTTATTCCTTGTTCTTTTCCTTCTCTTTATCTCTTTACTCTTAATCCTTTCATTCGATCTATTTTTTGGCTCTCTTTTTCATCCTCTTATTTGCCTTTTCTTCACCTTTTTCAATTTCATATCTTTGTTTATTTTTTAATTTCCTTGCCTTCTAAATACAATGTGTGTATGGCAGTTCTTCAGTTGTATATATATGGTTATGTATTTTATTTCCCTTTATATATCTATTAATAATTCTTTGTCCTACAATGTTTTGTTTTTCCTTCTTTTACAAATGTAACAGTTGTTATCCTTTCTTTAATTATTCACACTTTTGTGTTTTTCTCTCAATTTGCATTTTAACTCTTATCTGTAGATGTCTTTGAATATTTTATCTTGGAATGTTAAAGGTCTTGGTTCTCCTATTAAACGTCAAAGAGTATTGTCTCATATAGCAAATTTAAAAGGGGATATTGCTTTATTACAAGAAATTCAAGTTAAAGATACTGAAATTCCTAAATTACGTCGTCATTGGGTTGGTCATGTTTTTGCCTCTCCTGGTTCTGGGAAGCGTAATGGTGTTGCTATTCTATGCCATAAGAATTTGGATGTTCATCTTGTTAAACAAGATAATGATTTAGAGGGTAGGTGGGTAGCAGTCTCTTTGTTGATTAATAAAATTCCTCTAACTATTATTAATATCTATGCTCCCACTGTTCCAGATAAAGTCTTTTGGCCCCATATTCTTTCCCTGCTCATGCAATATACAGATGACTACCTGATTTTGGGCGGTGATTGTAATATGGTTATGGACCCCTTTTTGGATAGAAGATCTGATTCTAGGTTCTCTCCCTCCCCTCTGCATTCTTTATTTACCTCCACTATTTCCCAAAGAGCACTTGTAGATTCTTGGAGACTTTGCCACCCTACTCTCCTAGAATACACCTTCTACTCACCTCCTCACTCCTCCCAGTCCCGGTTAGATTATATTTTCATTTCCAAAGCCCTTACTCAACACATTACTCACTCTGACATAGGTTCTATTTTAATTTCTGATCATGCCCCAGTCTCTTTAAATCTAGATTGAATCCCTCCCGTGAAAGGCACTAGGAGATGGAGGTTTAATAATTCTCTTTTATTGGACCCGCAGTTTACACAAGCCTTTCTTGAATTTGCCTCTTCATTTTTTAATGATAATGACTCGTCTCAGTTAACCCCTTCCCTTATTTGGGATACCTTTAAAGCCGCTTCTAGAGATTTCATTATTACATTTGTTGCCCAGAAGCGCCGCACGGCCTCTCAATCGATTCATTTGCTTAACACACAGATTAAAAGACTAGAACACTCCTTTTATCTTTCTAAGAAACAATCTGACCTGGATGATCTTATTAAGGCTAAACTTTCCTTTAATAAAATTTCTACTGATTCTGCCAATTTATTTTTACTTAAGTCCAGTGCTAAATATTACAGCGCACAAAATAAAGCCGGTAATCTTTTAGCTAGGTACCTCAAAGTTAAGAAAGAGCGTACTAAAATTGAATCCATTGTTACTTCCTCTAATGTTATGGTTCATAAAGATGAAGATATTTTAGCTGAATTCACGGATTTTTATCAACAATTATACACTCCGGAGTCCTCTCCTTTATTGTCTGACATTACTCACTATTTATCTTCCATTTCTCCACCTTCCTCTTCAGATGTTGACTTCTCCCCATTAGAGGCTGATATAACACATAAAGATATTCTGGAGGCTATTCAAGTCCTAAAAAGAGGTAAGGCCCCTGGCCCAGATGGGTTTACCATAGAATTCTATTCCCATTTTTCCTCCTTGCTTCTTCCTAGAATTTATCAACTTTTTTCATTCTTTATTGCAACTCAGAAATCTGAGGGCTCCTTTCAGGAAGCTCTAATTTGTCTCCTTCCTAAAGAGGACAAAGATCACACTCTCTGTAAAAATTACAGACCAATTTCCTTAATTAATCTAGATTATGAAATTTTTGCACAGATTCTTGCGCTTCGTTTGGAAAAAGTTCTTCCACAATTAATTAATAAAGAGCAATGTGGCTTTATCAAAGGCCGTCATTTATCTGATAACACCCGTCTTTTCTTTAATGTCTTAAGTAAATCTCATTCCCACAAGGCTTCATTAGCAGCAGTTGCATTGGACGCTGAGAAAGCTTTTGACAGTCAACTGGCAATTTATCTTTTCTTCTCTTTCTTGGTTCGGTTTTGGCCCTAAATTCCTTTCCTATGTCTCACTGCTCTATTCTTTTCCTAGGTCTTTTATTTTGGCCAATGGTCTTGTCTCTTCCTCTTTCCCTCTTCTTCGAGGTGTCCGGCAGGGCTGTCCGCTTTCTCCGCTCTTATTTATTCTAGCATTAGAACCTTTCTTAACTAAAATTCGTATGAATGATGAAATTTCTGGTTTCCCCTATGGTGATAAACAGCTAAAGATCTCTGCATACGCAGACGATATCCTTTTATTTATCTCGAACCCTCATACGTCTCTTCCGTCATTTTTATTAGAGGTCTCGGATTATGCATCAGTGTCAGGTTATAAGCTTAATGTAGATAAATGTGAAATCCTTCCTCTAAATAAATTCTGTTTTCATGCTGACTTTTTATCTTCTTCCTTCCATTGGAGTCCAAATAAAATCAAATACCTTGGTCTCTGGTTCACACCTTCTATTAAGGATACTTTAGCATTGAATCTTAAAAATGTACTATCATCCCTTACTGCATCTACGAAGAAATGGCATCCCTTGTTCTTATCTTGGTGGGGTAGATTAGACTCTATCAAAATGATGTTAGTTCCAATAGTCTTATTTTTCTTGTCGAATCTTCCAGTTAACATTCCCAACTCTTATTACAAAAGTATTTATTCTATATTATCAAAATTTTTATGGCAAAACAAAGCTGCCAGAATGTCTTTTTCTAAACTTAAATCTCCTAAACATTTAGGTGGTGTTAATTTTCCTGACTTCTCCTCGTATCACACTTCTTTCTTCCTTACTCATTCTACCTCTTTCATTTCTGATCATATTCCTGATCCCTTTTCTCGACCTTTGTGGGTAGAAGTTGAATCCTCCTTTTTTCATCCCTTTACGTTTGAGGAGTTTGTTTCATTAGCTCAAGCTCCAAAGAAATTTTCTCTTCCCATCCTTCAGCAGGTTCGCAAAACCTTTCGTCCTATTATTCTGCATAACTTAGATGATCGTGCTCGTTTTTTACAATCTCCTATTTGGTATAACTCCCTTATCAAAATTAAAAATAGATCTATTTTTTGGAATGACTGGTTAACTCTTGGCCTTAAATGGACTTATCAGCTTTTTCACGATGGTTCTTTTATTTCCTTTTCTGTTCTTCAAGCTCGTTTCTCTCTCCCCCTATCTTTTATCCCAAATATACCTTATTAAAAACGGCGGCTCAAGCTGCTTATGATGCTCTTACTGGTGCTTCCATACAATATAATTTTTCTCCCATTCCCTTAACATTTTTACACTCTTCCCCCTCTGCTTCTCAGATTTACAAAAAATTGCGAGATACGGCTGCTCACCGAGAGAAGTCTGCTGTGGAATGCGCTTGGGAGTCAGATTTAGACGATTCTTTTCCTCTTTCTACCTGGGATAACATCTGGATCAAAATAAGGAAATCTTCTAGAGCAGCAAATACAACCCAAACTTTATTTGTTATATACAATAGACTTTTAATTACCCCATACAAATTACATCAAATTGACTCTTCTATCCCGTCTCTCTGTTGGTCTTGTTCGGCCTTGGTAGCTGATCTTAAACATATGTTGTTTACCTGTCCTGCTGTTCGCCTTTTCTGGGATAAAGTATGGCAACAAATTAATACCATTTTCTCTTCCAATTTCCCCTTTTCTCTTTCCCATATTTTTATTGGTAGTATTTCACAAATATGGTCTTCTTCTAGTGTTAACACCTCTATTGTTGATCTCCTTCTTGCTGTGGCATTTCAACAGATCACGAAAGCATGGAAAGATACCTCCCTTATTTCTTATCAAGCCTGGTGGTATGGGGTTTGTTATAATCATAGACTAGACAGGGCTTATGTTCACCCTATTACCCTTGCTATTAAAAGGGACTTATTATGGTTACCTATTACTACCTTTCTGAATTTGTCTGCCCAACCCCTTCCATTACATAATCCTTGCAGGGAGGAGGTTTCTAAACCTCCTTGATTTTGTTGTTATTATTAATGATTCTGTTATTATTAATGAATGTTGATTGCCATTTCTGTTCTACCTCTTCTTGCATTGTTAATTCCTGAATAGTGAAATTATTTTTGTTTACTCTGCTAGTTTTTACTATATATTGTTGTAATATGTTTCTGGTGATATCCCTTTCTCTTTTCTTCCTTTCGCCTCTTCTTTTCTATTCCTTTTTATTTTTATGAAGTATTTTGCAATTTATTCTTTTTATAAAATGTATGCTATTGTTGCTCTGGATCTTTTTTTTTCTCTAATAAAATCTTCTTTAAACTCAAAAAAAAAAAACATAAGGGGGCATATGTATCAACATCTCCATTTGCGATTCTCAAATAGCGATTTTTAAAGAACCGCTATTTGAGAATTGCAAAACGGGATGTATTTAAACAATCGCAAAACTTTTGCGATTTCTTAAAATTCCTTAATTGCGATTAGCAAATTACGAAATCGCAATTAAGGAATACCTTCCCATTCATTCCTATGGGCCAGGAGACCCATAGGAATGAATGTGAAGTAATTCTCAAATTGCGATTCGCAATTTGCTAATCGCAATTTGAGAATAATTTCAAAGGTGCAAGGGTGTCATGATGACACCCTGATGCACCCCTGAAATGAGCATGTGTGCGCATATGGCGCACATACATGCCCTAAGGGCATGTATGTGCGCCACGAGGCACTTTGTAAAATTCAAAACAGTGCATTTTGAAAGGAAATCGCAAATTACCACCAACTAGAAGTTGGTGGTAATTTGCGATTTCTTAAGGATAATTCGCACAACTTGGGTGCGTGTTACATATCATTTAAGAAATCGCATTTTGCGATTTCTTAAATGCTTACGCAAAATTAAGAAATCGCGAAATTAGCAATTCCTTAATTTTGCGATGAGATATTGGCTCATACATCCCGATTAGCGATTTTTTAATCGCAAACGCTGTTATTTTGCAAATCGCAGCGTTTGCGATTAAAAAATCGTTTGATACATATGCCCCAAAAAAGTCACTTCCAAAGGTTACATTGCATGAGTTTTCACAGAGCAAGGAGGAATCCAATCTAAAGGCTCACCTGAGCTCAGTGTGGGCCTCTTTCACACAGTCAAGGTGAAAAGCAGCTCCAACCCCCCAGACTTGGAGATATTGGACAAAGGGAAGGACCTTCTCCGGCGACTCCTTCCCTTCCAGGTGCAGAAAAACAACATTTGAATAATTGGTTACAACAACGGCCTTCACATAAAGTTTCAATAACAACATTTCAGAACAACAAGATCACGGTAGCTCTTGGTGCCTGGAACAATACAAAAATCAAGCACAGCAGACAAAAATACAAAGCTCCATCAAAATGGAGTCAGTCGCTCTAAGGTCTACACAACACACACTAACGTAGGATGAATCTATTCTTCTAGCTATAGATAACTAAACACATAAAAGCGCACATTATATTTTGGCCTAATATGAAATGTGCAAGCCAGGATAAACCGTGTTAATGCATACTAGGTTATTCAATTGCAAAACGAGAAAAGTGACAACGCATCACAAATACCCGGATGGTATTTGAGGGACTCTTTTTAGGCTTCCTCTGCATAGCGCTTGCGCTGTGCTTGAGAAATCTATTGTTTTTAATATAAACTTAATTGGGACTTACATCCTGCCTTCTCTTTTTCCAGGCTTCTCATAGGTTCTTGTGCGTGCCACTTACCTTTCCTCCATTTCTATTGGATGTAGCATATTTTCCTATATTTACCAATGCTTGTTCCTCATCTGCTTCTCTTATCAGTTTACGGCTGCCGAAAAACTGTTAACATCCGCTTTGTTGGAACTATATTTTCATTATGTTTTGCCTTTTACTCTTTCAGTATAGTGAGATACCAATTGAACATCTGTAGTGATTAAGTGATGTGCATAGAGTCACAGGGTGCTGAGCGGCACCTCCGAGACTTGAAACAGGATCCCCAGCTCTCAAGTCAGCAGCTCTGGCCACTGTGCCACATCCTCTCCACTCGCATGTTATCTGTCAGGGAGCTCTTTCCTTCTCCCGGATGATGATTGATGAAAACAGCTCTTTATTCATTACAGAGTCGAAACCAATGCATTACCAATGCTTGTAAATAGTCCAACCCTTGAGGTACAGGCGGGAGATGGTGGGTGGGACAGCATTCACCACCCTAGCCTAAATCACTTTTTAAAAACATTTCTCTCCTCTTTATGACGCACTCTTTCGTCTAGTCCTACAGTCTTCTTTCGCACACTCACTCCAGCTATGTTGTTGTTTCTCATTCCCTCTACACACTGACTGACAAACCCCAGTCAAATGGCTGTAGTCTCATTGAGATACAACTTGCCCTAGAAGACCGCTGTAACTCCCCGCAGGCTTATGAGTTTTAAGAACTTTTTTCTCACCTGTAGACTTGTACTGGTGGGAAAAGAGCTGTGTTCGTATAACGTATAGAATGCCTGTTGGAACTGGCACTTTCTGGTTGGCTGAGGCAATACCCAAGCCAGGCAGAACCTACCACTCCCGTCAGGGGCGGGTGATTACACTCGCTGTATAACCTGTGCTCACCGTTGAGTAGCTTAGCACTGAGCAGTCATGCTTATCACAGAGGCAATGAGTAAAACATTAGCACAGCACTCGCTCACAGTAAATATATTGCCCGTCACAAAAGAGACTTCACACATGATGCAAGTAAATATCGTTCATAGTCAACACACAATAATCAACACATGAACATCATGCACTCAATGGCAAAAATCACACTTGGAAATATTACTAGCAGCTCTCGGCCCAGCCATGTTTATGTGACATCAGTAGTATGCACTTGGCAAAGTTCCTAGTCGAACCACCCCACAACCACCTTATGCTGTGCAACACGTTATCAACCACAAGCCCACCCTCGCAAATCTGATAACTCAATACCACACAGCTATGGGGTGCGCCCCCGAGGCCACAACAATAATGTGCATGAAAGGAATTATATCACTTTTAAGCAGAATTGCGAGCCGAGGTTCTGAGGGTAAAACCAATGTCAACCGTAGTGTTCTTCTGACAAGATACCAACATGTAATACGGTACCACAGGCCGGTGATGTCAATCAGAGGCGGTCCGCTGATTGCCACTACCACACACACACACTCACCCAGCACTGATGCATGGTGCAATGGATATCGGGCAAGTACGCAGACGCACTAAGCACCCTAATGCAGTGCAACTGATATATGGTCGGTCAATTAGTAACGCACTGCAAAGACCAGTGGCCCAAACCACCCTCCAACTCACCCCGACTACCCTACACCAACAGATCGGAGCTAACCAACCCTACCCCCAGATAAAAGTCTGCTTGCAGAAAAAGTCACACTTAGTCAGGGTCTCAAGAAATAATGTGGGGGTAGGTAGCAGGTCTAATTAGGAGGCAGTCGTGAAATGGGGGTTGGCCACCACTTGAGAAGTTCACCCACAGGATGTGGAGCAGGAGTAGGCTAATGGCAACAATCAGTCACTAAAAAGGTTTCCACCAGAGACCTTCTGGTACCAGCCCAGCTCTTCGAAGCACGGTGGTGGTCATGCAGCCTCTTGCCCCACTTCTGATTGTTTTCAGAAGCATCCCTTCGACCCCATCAGTCACTCTTAACACCCAGGCCCAATCCAGGCAACAGTACCTGGCCGCACAGTGTCTTTGGGGCCTGGGTGAGGAGATGGCAGTTGGCCCGCTGCACTGAGGGCCAAATAGGAGCAAGCAATGAATGGGGCAGGCAGCATGGAGGCCTCTAGAAAGGAGGACGCACCCCCCCCAGTACACGTCTATTAAAGTCGCACCCAGGCAATTCTGGGCACAATGACTGGTGCGCATTGATACAAGTCACACCAGACAATTCCGGTCAAACACAAGGAGGAGTTGCAAATCCTGTGCATTCCTGGAAATGAGGCACAACATCTGACGTGCTGATTCGGGATGCAACAGATGATTTCGGTCACACATAAGGAAGAGTTGCAAATTTGGAACCTCACAGGAAATGAGGCACAATGCCTGGTGCGCATTTATGTTAATGTTAACTGGGACTTCTTGAATGCATAATCACCGACAGGTCTCTTAGTGCTATTAGAGAGAGCCTAACCTCGCCAAACCAGCATGTACATGCACCAAACTTGGCCTAGGTTGTGCCCCAGGCTTCAGCAAAAAGAAGCGTTTTAAGTTTTTTCCTAAATGGAAGAACGGTGGGTTCCATGCAAAGGCTTTCTGGCAGGCTGTTCCAGAGTTGCGGGATCATTGCGGAAAAGGCTCTGCCCCCTTTGGAGGATGTATTGAAGCGGGGGCAGGCCAAAAGGCCAGCTTCAGATGATCGAAGGGTACGCCCTGGCACATAGTTTATGAGGCGCTCCTTAATGTAGGCTGGGGCACGGCCGTAGATGGCTTTATGGGCTATGCAGAGACCTTTGAACCTGGCTCTCTGTTTGATCGGGAGCCAGTGCAGCTGCTGCAGTAGGGGGGTGTCATGTGCCCACCTTGGGAGCCTCAAGATTAGTCTAGCAGCGTTGTCCATGGCCACTTGGAGTTTTGTTAGCAACTTCTCAGGAAGGCCAATATACAGAGAGTTGATACAAGCATTGATACAAGTCACACCAGACAATTCTGGTCACACATACAGATGCAAGTTCAGCCGTGCCACATAAGGTAGAGTGTGGCACCACTATTGGTTCACCCCCACCTCCGAGAGTCGCACCCTGTGAATCGGACATCACATGTAAAGAGCATGCAGGTAGTCAGCCCAGACCAGCCACTATTCAGAAGGAGGCGCATGGTCCCTTTCAATGGCAGTAAACTTCCTTGTGCACAAAAGAATCCTCTGGCAGTGTGCACCACGTAGTTCCAGGTTCTCCGGTCCCACCTCCCAACAAGTGTATCTCTCACGCTGAAGTATGGCACCAGTAGATATACTGGAGTTTGTCATTGTGGTTAGGTGTTGTTCAGGGGGTTTCCTTTTGAACCACAGATGTCTCTCATAAATTGTAGGCCTGTCTGCCATTAGGCCATTGAATGCAGATCCTAATAAAAGTGGGGTCATCTCATGTCAAAATCTCTTCCTTCAAACTATCCAGCCAGGCCCTCAAATGGCAGAGGTCTGTTGTTCCAATTGAATGACCAATGTTTATATCTGTCGCTGGGGAATGCACAGATGTCATCCCCCAGCCTCCAGTGTGATATGTAGTCAAACTAATGGGCACGCAAAGAGTTTCAGAGCAGAGAAAGGCCTACTTTCTAGAATTGCCATTTCTAGGCAAGTAATGACAAAACCACTTTTACCATAGGAGAGGGTTTGTCATTGTGATTCCAAAGATAGGAAACATTATGAAGCTACTCTACTGCAATCTAAAATTGCAGCCTGAAGTCATTTCCACCATGTTCACCTATGGGGAGAGCAAACCCCATAGGCAGTGAAAACACACATTGGTATTCTTCACTTCCTGGGGTACACACATGCCCTGCTTTTCACCTACCACTTGCGTCACCCCTCAGAACTTACCCTAAGGGTGCTCTAGTGTAATGGAAGGTCCTCTCAGGGCTGGCTAGTGATTTAGTTAAGCCAGCCTGAGCATAAGTGCAGTTGAGCACACCCAGGCCTGCAATGGCATGCTGGGCACATGTTTAAAAACACCCTAGGTGCAACTGCGCACACCGAGGCCTGCAATGGCATGATGGGCACATGTTTAAAAACACCATAGGTGCAAGTGCACACACACAGGCCTGCAATGGGAGGCTGGGTGCATGTTTAAAAAGACCATAGGTGCAAGTGTACACACACAGGCCTGCTAGGGCAGGCTGGACACATGTTCAAAAACACCATAGGTGCAAGTGCGCACACACAGGCCGGCAAAGGTTACACGAATATGCGACGTTACATCGCGGTGTTTACACCGCGATACCTTTACAATGCAGGCATTACAACGCAAGTGGTTACAACGACTTGCGCTATAGGGCGCTGGATGTAGGAATAGTGTGATTTACTATTTCAACTCCAGCCTAGGTTACAGTAGGGAAAGTGTTGGAATAGTAAATCATACTATTCCTTAGGTTAGAGCGCCATCCTGCGCAAGTCATTGTAATGACTTGCGTTGTAATACCCGCGTTGTAAAGGTATTGCAGTGTAAACACCGCGATGTAACCGATGATTCCCATGTTACACATCATGTAAGCAGCACATCCTAACATAGATATGAAGGGAGTGTGCACTTCCACACTGGATTTACAGGGGGAAAGTGACCAGAGCCACCACAAGAGAATCAGCAAAACTCAGGAGGAAAAAGCAAAACTTTTAAGGAACACTACCTGAAGAATATCAGGTCTAATAATGCCTTTCATACATCAAATGACAACTGATTCCATCCTCCCCACCATTAGTCACAAGCTCCTGAATCACACTTAGAACCCAACCAACAGTATTCAGCTGGTTTGCCATGGTCTTTGGTAGCATTTTCACATGTACAGTAGGAGTGAAATATCCCCACATTAACTGTGCCCGTTACCCTCCTTGGTAAGAAACCAGTCAAGGTATACTCCTTCACATAGCACCAAGCCCTAGAATTGCTAAGGCGTTCCCTCACCGCTCAGCACCTTATACAATAATGCAGCAGTGACAGCTGGCCTGGGCAGCACAAGATAAATAATGCAGTATTTACGGACAGAAGTGCACGGTGTGTACATAGCACGCTAGTTAACCCAATAAACTCGGTCACCCTAAGCGTATGTGGCATAGTGACCTTCAGCGGTTTGTTTCTGCTACATAGGTTACGATGAAACTCATTGAGAAAGATTGAAAAAAGGCTGTAGAATTGAACATCCTCCAAAGGGCTTCCGTGTGACACATTACAGAGAAACAGCACATCATCCTAGGGTGACTACAAGAAATTTAAAAAAGGAAGCCCACACCTGGAATAGGAAAAGGAAGGTGGAAAGAGGCAAAGTAGAGTGCCGGATCCAGCACACCCAGCCACCACTGAGTTTATCACCCTCCTGTATTCAGCCTGATAGAGTAAACCCATCCCAGCCGCTCAGTTAATCAGGGGGAACCTCAATACCCCTCGTTCCCCATCCCGCTTAGGAGCCCCCAAATGTGTCGCTCACCAGTCGAAAATGAATGATCATGATCAAGATCCTGCCTCGCAAGAGGCAATGCATAAAACAAGGCCCTGGGTGTTCACGCTTTATTTATTTTAGTTATTTATTTATTTATTTGAAAAGTTTTATATAGAGCTGGCTAGACCCGGAGGTATCAGAACGCTTTACATGAGGACGAACATTGTTTCAGGGCATAGTTACACGTTACATGAGTTACTGGAGCGAAGTTACATGCGTTAAAAACATAGATGTAAGGAAAAAAAGCAGGTAAGGGGAGAGAGATTCAGGGGAGAGAGGATAGGAGCAGGGGAGGTAGACCAAGAATGAGAGAGGGAAAGAGGTGTGGGAGGGTGAAGGAAAACACAACCGGGAGACGAGGAGAAACAGTGTCCGGCGTACGGTGTGCTGTGATCCCAGTGGAAGAGGTATCATTCCCACACTTCCTCTGTGTGTGGTTCCCTTTGCGCTGTGGACTCTCTCAGAGGGGTCTCTGAAACTCCAGGGCATAAATACTGGATCCCTCCCCAACAAGGGGAGAAGGAGTGCTTTGGCAAGGGGCGCCATTCCCACACCTCCGCTGTGTGTGGCTCCCTTGACGCTGTGGACTCTCTCAGGGGGTCTCTAAGACTCCTGGGTATAAATGCTGGATCCCTCCGGGGAGAAGGAGTGCTTTGGTAAATGGCACACACAATGGTGGGTAACACATAGTTACATCCGTTACAGTTACAGTTACTAGTATATGCTTAGGAGAGAAACGTGAGCGTACACAATAATATCAAATATTAGTGCGTAGCATATCCAAGACATACATCATATGGGGAATGGAAGGTAGCGGGGGAAAGGTAAACAGGGGAGACGAAAGCAGACAGAGTCAGGTAGATCTGAAGGGGGAAAGTTCTCCAGGGGGAACAAAGCAGTCAAAGCAGTCAAGGCGAGAGAAAGAAAAAACTGCGAAGAACCATGAAAAACAATGTCCGATGTACGGCTGGGTAGGTCACGGCCAAGGGGGTGTCCCAGAGCCAGACTCCGCTATAGCTGCATAGAACAGCTCCACCGGGCAGCGGCCAAGGGTACTCGGGCTCCGCGGTAAGTACACACAGTTTAAAGTTTTAGCCCGTGGGGCATCATTATAGTTCCATAGAATCAGTCCTGGTGTTACTGGGAGTCGCCGTCCACCATGTATTCCATCTCGGGGTGAGTGCAGGTGAGTTAATTTTAATTTTATCTGAGAGATCTGATTTCAGAGCAGCCAAAGAAGAGCCCTTTAGTTCTTCACGTAGCTCCTTTTTAAAGTCATAAAGGCAGGATAAAAGTAATTCTTTTGTGAGGGCCATTGGGTCGGTGTCCGCCTTGCCGCAGAAGTTGCCGTCTGATTCTGCTGGGGCAAAGCAGTTGGAGATCCTATTACATTGTTGTTTTTTTGGAGGCATAAATGAGGTAGGGGTCTGGGTCGTGAAGGGTCTGGTGAAGAGAGATCCCCTTGAGTGGAGTCACGTCTTGGCTCTCTAAAATTGCAGGGTGTGTTGAACAGGAGAATTACTTCGGGTGTGGCGCCTCTTAGGTGATGACTTGCCTCGCCTATCTTTGTGCTCAGGGGGTTCCCTTATGTATTGTTGTAAGAAGATCAGGCTGTGTATATGGCTTTTTGCGTAGGTTCTAGTTGCCCCGCAGATTCATTATCTCGGTACCTGTAGAAGCTCTACACCGAGACAGGTCAGCGCCATTTTAGGGCCAGGCATGGGCCCACCTTGTCAATATTGTCCAGATCCCTGTAAAATCCTCTTCTAGGTCTCTCCCTCTTTCATGTAAGGGGCCTCCTCGGTCTAGGACGCAACCCTCAATGTAATTGGAATAAAGAGATATTGGCTATCTGGCGAGAGAAGCAGGCTTTATGTGCTCCTATTCGAAACGGGCGCCATTCTAGAGCCAGGCATCCCGCTCTGGTGATATCCCTAGCCGCGGGCTGCCCCCTCCACTGGGAGTCGTGCGGGGGAAGAGTGCCCCGTCCTCTTTACACGTCCACTTAATGATGGTACAGAAATGAATCACAAAGGGTCCCATTCTTCCATAAACTCTAATAGTGTTCCGCTCATCCACCGGATGTGTCACCAACTCTGCAGTATAAATCTCCCCCATCTTGAAAAGCCGCTGTGCACTCCTGGATAGCATGGGCTCTTCTGATGCCAGGCTTGTACACTTCTTTGTGCCATGAGAAATAAGTGAGTGTTATCAGAACCAAAATAAAATCTGGATCCTATCCAATCGGAGGGTAATATGAGTGAAAATGTGAATCCATTCCATGTCTTTCCAGCATCTTTGCAATACTCCAGGAGTCTTCCAGGTATGATAATAGGACCTCTCTCATTGCATTCTCTGGTTCATGATCCCGTCGTTCCTCCAAACATCTTTAAAACTTGCCATTGATCCTAATGCACCTATGTAAGATAGCAAACTCTACAATAATGGCATCTGTAGATTAATCTAGAAAGCTTGTCCTCATTTATATTTCCTTTCACATTCAAATTTGAGTGGAACATCTCATCCCCTTCCTGAAATAGCATTTTAGAGCTTCAAAATCAGCACCTTGTTGTGTATAGATATAATCAGAGAGCCCTCGCGAGGTGTCAATGTCCTCCTCAATTGTATGTGCCCATTTTCTATCTTGGAGTTCTCCTTTCAAGTTTGATTAATGGCTCTTTTCTACAAATTGGCCCACCGTCCCTCAACCACACTTGAAAAACAGCCAGCTCTGTTTTGCAAAAAATGAAGCATGAGGCTCACAACAGACTCAGCAGGAATGGCCATGTTAAAAGGTTTACCTTTGAGGCTGCTCACTTACTATGGACCAGAGAACTCCTAGAGTGATTTACAATTTGGAATTTCTTTTTGAGAGCACTAGCTCACTAGGAGGAGGTCACATAAATCTCCAGGTTCACTCAATGCTTTCATTTTTTTCTCCAAGATGATCTGCTAAAATTCTTAGTTGAGGGACTAATGATAGGTTTTGAAATGAGAAGGAAAACCATTCTACACACAAGAAAGGCAAACCATACCTAGAGATATCTGAGCATTGTTATGCTCCCAAACCAACTCCATCATTTTACTACTCAATTCAGTGAAGAATTCAGAATTTATGCGGATCTGGAGCATCCTATACAGGACCAAGACCCCGGGGAGGGGATTCATTTAGATGTATGCCATTTCCCAAATCAAATGGAACTTTGAACAATCATCCAACTATCCCATCTTTCTAAACCACTCCTCAGCGCATCGAGGACAGAAGTCTAATTAACCCCCCAAATATCTAATCTCATTTCCTTAACATTCATATTAACATTCATTATCTCAGTAACATTCTTATCTCAATCTTACCTCATAAAAATCACTTCTGTTTCTTACAGAGGCATCTGCAATCTTCCCTCCTTTCTACAGTACCCCGAAGACTAAAAAGGCCAACCGTGGGGATTCACCAGCAAGAGAGAGTAACATATCATCAACAACCAGCAAAAACCTACGTTGACTGTCATCAAATGGAGTCCCACGAATACCCTTGTCTCCCTGTATGTCACACATAAAAGAGTGCAATAATATTGCAAATAAGATGGTTGACTGAGGATGCACTTGTCTTGTTCCCCGAATCATAATAAATCTATCTGAATAGGTTCCACTCTCTTGAATATTCTTAATCGAAGGAACTGAAAGAGCAGCTACAGACTGAATGAGAAAAAGTTCAATTCTATATTATCTCAGCCTTTCAAAAAGAAAACACAACTATAGCCTATAGAATGCATTTCATTCAACAGATGACAATTAACTGGTTCCATCCTCCTAAAATAGGTCAAGTGAATCATAGTCACTGTCACATGTCTATTCTCCACCATTTGTCGCAACCTAATGAAACCCGCTTGGAACCCATACAAAGCATTAAGTAAATGGTATTGAGTTTGTTTGCCATGGTCTCTGCCAGCATGCTCACATCTACATTAAGGAGTGAAATAGCCCCACAAAACCATGTTCCCTACCCTCCTTAGGAACAATGGCAGCTAAGTCCTATAGCATTGTTGCTAGCAAATCGTCTACCTATGACATACTTCTAGAGAGGTCTGGACCATTGAGAGTGCAAAATTAAAATTAATAAAATTGTGTGTTTAATTAACATGGATGCATCGCAAGTAGAGTTAAACATTGTATTTTTCATAATGAAGTTTTAACGTTGACATGACAAGGCTTCAACCCCATTTGCATGTGTTGTCCTGTGTATATTTTACAATTAATGTATCATTTCTCATTTCTATCCGTGAAGCTCCTTCAGAGTTTGGTAAAGTCATTACAGCCCTGTTCTGTGGTAATTTTTATTTTACCATAGAATACTGTTTCTGTGGTAACTTACTCTTCTCCTTCTTTTTGGTTATCTCATTTTGGCACATTAGCTTTTATTGAGTTCCCTGACCGAGTTGGCAGAGAGGCTGAACTTTGCGGTTTAGCCTATGATGATGATGTGTTACAATCAATACTTACCACCAACCCGAGTATTTTAGACACTATACCTAACACTATGATGAGTAATGAAGACGAGTGGGGTAAATTACTAGGTCTCAAGAAATCTCACTCCCGGACATTGGTCCACTGAGCTATTATGACAGAGTACCTCCGGGGCATTTGTGCCCCCACTGGATTAATAGTCACAAATGCACCAAGATTATTCCTCGAAGATAAAACATTTATGAAGGACTGGTCTTTGATTGCTTGCCGCTGCACAGGCGACTGGCTTCTCTTAATTATTAGGACAGCCAAGCGCGTGGCAGACACCATTCTGATTGAAATACAACTGTTGGAGTCGCAAATTAAAACCACCATCACGGGCACTCTATATAAAAAGAACTTGGAGGAATCCAACAAATCCATCAAAGAATTCAAAGATTCCATCTTGATGACGAAAATAGAAAAATTCAAGAAAGATCTGGCATTCTTCACACATAAAAGGGTATATCCCTACACAAGTGAAGATTATGTGCCGCCTGAGTTTAATCGAAAAGGACGACAACCCGGATCCTCCTATGGGACCTCTAGTTCCGATGAGGGTTCTAGTGACTCGGACTCTTCTACTTTCAATGGACAACAGAAGAGAGGTCGTGGAAGAAATAATCGATCTTGGAGATATGGACCAGCACCCCAACATTTTCAACAATGGTAGCCCCCGAATCCTTGGGGTATGTCCACCCCTTCGTTCCAATCATTAGTTGTTCCACAAATGTGCCCCTTTCCACCACCTCAATACCAGCAAAACTTTAATCATCAGCCTTTTTTAGGGTTTGGCCGTGGGCACTCCAGGGGAAGAAGAAGAACCAAACAGGCTCAAGTACACTGGAGCTCCCCACCATCCCCAGCAGGAACACGGAGCAACAAAAAGAAGACCCTACAGCAGCCAGGGACCAGTACAGAGACAACTTAGTTGTTAATCTTAGCTCGAGTATAATGACCCCTGAGGAACAACTTGTACTCAATAGGGGTTTAGGATTTGTCTGTACAAATAAAGGAGATCTATTTCTGACACAATGTGAACTTGCCAAGTTCTTCCACAAAATACGTCTTCATTTTATGTTTAAAGACAATAACTCAGAAGCAGTTTTAGATTGTGAGGATAACAACACTGGCTTAAAGAAAAAATCTACATTCAATCCTCCAACGCATCTTGCCCCAGCACAAGTTCAAACCTTTGAAAAAGCTGTGAGAGAGGATGTCGAAGCATTACTCTTAACAGAGAATAAGTCCTTTTGCAATCTTCCTAAGAATGAACAACAAGCACTTAGAACACTTATGGCTGATGATCGAGTAACTATTAAACCGGCAGACAAAGACGGTGCCATTGTCATACTGGATACCGAGGTATATCGAACAGAATGTCTACGGCAACTCGGGGACAGAAAGTCATATTGTCCTCTCAAAACAGATCCTACAGAGAAATTAAAGATTTCAATTGCCACTATGGTTGAAGAAGCTAGGAATGAGGGTTGGATCCCCAACAATGAAGCAGCCTTTTTACAAACGGATCATCCCATAATGCCGTATTTTTATGTACTTCCAAAAGTACATAAACCTCAGCGACCACCACCTGGACGGCCTATTATTTCAGGCTTAGGGTCGATTCTAGAGCCTTTGTCTACATTTGTGGATTTTTTTCTTAGGCCGTTGGTTAAGGAGATGCCGACCTATCTCCAAGACACGAAGGACGTTTTACGTCTTTTACCTGAGGCTGAATTTGATCCGCACACAGATTTCCTGGTGTCATTCGACGTGGAGTCTCTCTATACTTCCATCCCACAGGATGAGACACTTGATGCCATCCACATTTTGTTAGACAGTAAGAACTTAGAATCCAGAACACCTGTACAATTCATCATGTCTTGTGCACAATTGGCGACGAAAGAAAATTTATTTTGCTTTGAAGAGACTATCTATTTACAGACTTCAGGTACCAGCATGGGAAGCATTTTTTCTCCCCGTCTGGCTAACCTTTACGTTCATGGATTCGAACAGGAACACGTACTGTCAGAGATCAATCCCTTCAGCCAGTCCATTCGCTTATGGAAGTGCTACATGGACGACATTTTTGTCGTCTGGCGGGGGGACCATGAATCCATATTGATGTACTTCACCTGGTTGAATACTAGAAACGATTTTCTTAGGTTCACTGTTGAAATCAATAAAACTAAGTTGTAATTTTTGGACCTCTTGATTTTTTCCACTCCCTCTAGCCTTGAAAGCAAATTGTACAAGAAACCTATGGCTAGGAATTCCTTATTGAGCTACGAGAGCCATCATCCTAGGTCGCTCCGTGAAAACCTACCATATGACCAGTTTCTTAGGATACGCCGCAATTGTTCAACTAGAGATACATTTGAGAACCATGCTTCATCTCTATCTACTCAATTGTGAACAAGGAAATATCCTAAGAAACTAATACGTCGCTCAGTTAAGCGAGCAGCCAACAATAATAGAGAGGCCTTGCTAGACCCTCCCTTACCTAAACCGCCTTTGAATCGGATCACATTTGTGATCACCTTCAGTATCTTGTCGAACAAGATTCAAAAGAGTGTCCGTAAACATTGGCATATATTGAACATTGGAAAAGAACAGATTCCATCACCACTTTTTTCATTTAAAAGAAGCACAAATTTACGTGATCAACTTGTACATACAAGACCAAAAGTCAAATCTGCCCAAAGAGAAAGCCCCCTGTGGAACTTACCTGCTGTTCAGTGGCACTTACCCTGTGGTACTTGTGCTGCTTGTCCCCAGACACAACCATCTAAATCCATTGACATAGGGACTGATAGACCGTGGACACAGAACAAATTCGCCAACTGTAATAGTGAAAGACTTATCTATTTAATCACATGCCCGTGGAACTACCAGTATGTGGGGATGACCACTCAGAAGATTAAAATCAGGGTCTCAGAACACAAAAGCACCATCAGGTGCAAGAAGCAGACTACCAAACTCACAACACACTTTCTGGAGGCAAATCATAAACCAGATGACTTTAGATGGACAGTCCTTGAACAACCGTTCATACCACCACATATCACTGACATCTCTAAATATCTGTTCATTAGAGAACAAAAGTGGGTGTTCAAGCTGCAGAGTGATAACAATGGTTTAAATGATGATATACCTTGGGTCTCCTTGTAAGACATCTATATCAATCTGCTGTAAGAAAGGACTAGACACTGCAAGTCTTTCTTGTTCATATTATATATATGATTTGTTAACATTATATATATGACTCTCTTAGTTAGTACATTATTTGAATCGTTCTTCTATGCACTGTGATTCAAAGACATTTCTAGTATTTACTTATGATGGGGTACCCGTTTGATAAGTGATTGTAGTCAACGCAAGCAATTGATGGTACTGCCGGGGTCCACTTTGTTCATTGGGGATAAGTGATTGTAGTCAACGCAAGCAATTGATGGTACTGCCGGGGTCCACTTTGTTCATTGGGGACTGCATCTCCCAGCATGCACGATCAGGGGGGTATGCTCTGTGTATGCTGTACTGAAACTTAGTAGTTGCAGTACTGGTATAATCCTTCGTACTGTTGATATAATCACGCATAGAAGGGGTATCAGAGGACAAAGAATGACTCTCGGCTATCGAACTACCGCGATAAGATGTGACAGTATCACGTGCTAGACGTCAACGCGGAAATACGATAGACTCCCTTTTAAAAAGAAACGCTTAACCGTAATCGGCACCTTCCCTTCGGCTCGCTATAAGCCCGGGGTACCGACGGTTCGGTAAGCGTGTCTTTGTATGACTGTGATTTGCTTGTTACTCGGTGAGCGCATTATGGTGTTAGTTCACGATGCGCTTCCTCTTTACGTGCCAACCTAATACACGCTTATGTTTACATTGTGTCGCTCTCTAAATCCAGTGCACACAGTGTTTGATGTGTTTTACAATGCTGTGTTTTGCGAGAATGCCCTGATTCACTTAAGCCTATGGGGTGGAGTTCTCTGTGAGCTTATGTCCGTCTCTCGCTGTTCGGCCAAGAGAAGCGGCATACATTTGCATAATCGCAACAACAGTATTTCACACACGATCGGGCTCATGATCACCTATAGATCCATGTTGCATGATCTTTATAGACTCTAGTAGCTGACATTGTGGATTGATACTGAAATTGCGTGTTCTCTACCTTCAACGTTGCCCTTGATGGGACATTATTGTTTCTCGACATATGAGACACTATTGTTTATATATGGCACACAATGAGCACTTACTACTTAGTCTAGTACCTATTGGTGCTATGCCAGTTTTAATTTTAATTTTGATTTATTGATGTGACATCATGATTTTTAACATTGGGAGTTGAAGAGTATTATAGCACTTTGAGCATCCTTCTGCTCTTTATATCTTTTGCAGAGCGGGGCCTCATTATCCTGAGCCGTTGCCAGGTGAGGTGAAGTGTCTTCCTCACAGTACACGGGTAAGGCACATTTGCTATTGCAGCAACTAGATGATATTTGTAAATCACTAGTATTTGACTTCACGTCTTCTTAAGAAGTGCAAAGCTTGGTAGATATGTGATAGGTTATTTTCCTTTCTGTGTTTGTTCTTGCAGGTTCTCACAGTATCCTTGGTACAGATGAGGATTTGGAGAAACTACTAATACAGGTCACATGGTTACAATTGTTTCAACCATGTTATTATTCACTTTTTTCTTTGGTTTTTGGGCACGTTATTCGCAGTAGCAATATATCTAGTGTTTGGTCCTGAAGAAAGCAGCGGATTCATTTAATCCGTATGGCTGAAACATGTAGACCTTTCTGTGTTTTTCTTCGCACGGGCAGTTATTATGTTAAAAATGTCATTGCACTGTTTTTAACTTGGGCATTAGGAGACACCCAATAACATTTCTTTTTATATATCACTTTCTTACTCACAAGCACTGCGTCCATCACTCCCTTAAACAACACCTCTTCACATCTAGTGGATTTCGTATGAGTGCGCTTTGCGCATTTATAGTTAACTATAAAACATCCGTGATCTCCCCTTCTTAGTGTAAGGGTTGTAGCCCTTGGCGTCACTAGTGTGGCGCTAGGAGGAGACCCAGATGATGAAGCATGACACATATTCTGGTCGTTCTTCTCATGGCCGCGTTCTACTAAGCCAGGTTAAGTTTCAGACCCGTGGATACTTTTGTTGTTCATATTCATTTGTTTTGGGGGAAAAAATCCACGCTTGGTCTTAAAAATTCCCTTGAACCCTGTCTTCCTTGTTTGTATTAATGTTTATTTTAACACTAAACATTTGCAAGCCCACAGAGGAAGTTTGTTGCTGCTGGAGGAACATGCATACAATGCCTCAATGTTCAAGGCTGATGTCTTTGTGCTAGCAGAACTGTGTTTTATTCATATTTTCAAGCAGCTATTGCTTAGTAACACCATGTTATTCGCACGTGTATGTAGGCTAAAGGTCCTACTTGACTATTCGTTTTGGGAGTGTTTCTGGGATGAGCTTATTTTTATGTATTGCAACTTTTGAATGATGATTGTTTTGTATTAATGCGTCACTAGGAGTACAACCCATGGTGTCACCTGAAACCATGCTTAGGGCTTGCTTTTCTCTTGTTGAAAAGCCATGAGAACTGGTGTTTTGGGGTGTTTGCCAATGACCTTCCTGACTTCTCTTAGAGACCAGGCTCCACGTTAATATGTTTAATCATTTCAAACTTAGAGAACCTTCCTTCATTCATTGACTTCAGGTCAGACTGTTCTTTGACTTGAACTTAAAATGTTTTTCATGGTTCTCTCCTCCTTATAAACTAAGCAGTCCCTATGACTACTTACTCTTTGACTCATTATTTGCCTTGAGCTAGAGTCTCGACCGTATTGGGCTCTGGCTATTAATTAGAATAGGGCTCAACTTCCATTGCCTATGCTAACACATTAGCCTACTACTATGATTTCTGAGTTCCAAATAAACCTGTATGGTTTGTACTTGATTTTTGCCCCAAGTGGATTTTCCTGTGTGGGGTTTATCTATGTGAGTTCTCTGGGTTTCTTGTAATTTTATATCTAGGGCTCTCATCCCTTTTAATTTTTAAAAAGTGGCAACAAAATTAAGGACTGTACATTCCCAAACATCTTTTATGTCTAAACCATTAAATCTTCATCCCCTGAATGTCTATCCAAGTTATTTTTCCCTACCATCTTATACCTGTGTTTCCTAAGAAGGACATTGCTATTTCTAACCCTCTCCTTGATTCACTGGTCTGAAGAGCACAATCGTAGTCCCTAAATCAGTTCACAATACCTTCTGTAATGCTATAAGACTTCCATCTCTGTTGTAGCAACGTATATGACCAACTATCTCTCTGTTTAGGTCTGGCCTTTGAGACAGCTTTAGGTGTCTCACCACAATATTGCTTTTCAAAAACAAATATCACACATAGTAAATGCATAAAGGAGGATTAAGTCAACGGGCATCATTCCATTGGTCTGTTTAATTGCCATTCACATTTTGCTTCCACCCACCACAACATACTGGGGTATTGGATTAGCCCATTTCACCCATTGAGTCCATTTACTTTGAGTGAGTGCACAAAGCCTGTGCACATTGTTCACATCCACCTAAAATAGTTAGGGGTACATGTACCAAACAATCATGCAGTGCAGCGCAGCAAGCCACCTTGCAGCACTGCGTGATAGGGAAAGGGCAGGAATCCACCGTACTTAACCCCTTGTAAGCCCATGACGAGCGGGACTCGTCATGGCACACAGTTCTCGTGTGCCCATGACGAGTCCAGCTCGTCATGAGGCATTCCCTTGGAAATCCCTTTGGTGCGGGCACCAGAGGGATTCCCTTTCACTAAAAATAGCCTTGGGAGCTGGGGAAGAGCTTTCCCAGCTCCCGAGGCCCCCCCTGCTTTCAGTGTAATGACGATCGGCGCGCACGTCGCGCCGACGTCATTACACTGAAAGTGAAACTGAAATGAGCCAAGAGGCTCATTTCAGTTTCACTTTCTACGTGCTCAGGGGGCTATCTCAGCCCCTTGAGCACGTAGAAAGACGGGAGAGGTATCGTTGGAAAGGGGAGAATCTCCCCTTTCCAATGGTACCCCTCCCCAGTGGATCCCTGCTTGGGGATCGCCATAGGAGGGCGATCCCCAAGCAGGGATCCACCCACTAGACACCAGGGAGGGGGGAGCGGCTCCTTGGGCAAGGGCCTTTGCTCCCTTTATATAAAATTGGCATCATTGAGTCTTTTTGCCCCCCCTGGGTGGCAGATGGGGGCAGTAGCCCCAATCTGCTCCCCTGGGGGGGGGCAAAAAGCCCAGTAGACACCAGGGAATTAAAAAAATATATATATAGGGTTGGGGGCTGCCCAAAACAGGCAGGCCCATGCCCCCCAATGACTACAGTCTTTCTGCCCCCCCGGGGGGCAGATGGGGCATTGGCCCCTAATCTGCCCCTTCAGGGGGGCAGAAAGCCCACTAAATACCAGGGATTAGTTTTTAGTTTGTTTTTAGGGAGGGGGCTGCCCAAATGGGCACGCCAATGCCCCCACCCACCCACCACCATTACAGCCTTTCTGCCCCCCTGGGGGGCAGATGGGGCATTGGCCCCCAATCTGCCCCCCCCGGGGGGCAAAAAGCCCACTAGACACCAGAGAATTAAAAAAAAAAAATAGGGGTGGGGCTGCCCAAAACGGGCAGGCCCATGCCCCCACCCCACCCCCCAATTATTACAGTCTTTCTGCCCCCACCCTGTGGGGCAGATGGGGCATTGGCCCCTAATCTGCCCCTTCGGTGGGGCAGAAAGCCCACTAAACAACAGGGATTTATTATTAGATTTATTTTAGGGTGGCGGCTGCCCGAAATGGGCACGCCAATGCCCCCACCCACCCGCCATAATTACAGCCTTTCTACCCCCTCTGGGTGGCAGATGGGGCATTGGCCCCTAATCTGCCCCTTCGGGGGGGCGGAAAGCCCACTAGACACCAGGGATTTTTTTAGAAAGTAAAAATAAGCGTGGGGACTGCCCAAAACAGGCATGCCCATGCCCCCACCCCTCCCCCAAAATCATTAGTCTTTCTGCCCCCTCTGGGGGGCAGATGGGGCATTGGTCCCTACTCTGCCCCTTCGGGGGGGCAGAAAGCCCACAAAACACCAGGGATTTGTTTTTAGAAGGTTTTTTTTAGAGTGGAGGCTGCCCGAAACAGGCATGCCAATGCCCCCACCCACCCGCCACCATTACAGCCTTTTGGCCCTCCCCAGGGGGCAGATGGGACATTGGCCCCCAATCTGGCCCCCCAGAGGGGCAGAAAGCCCAGTATCCACCAGGGATTCATTTTGCGCAATTGTTTTTAGGGTGTGGGCTGCCTGAAACGGCCCCACCCTCGCCCCCACAAAAATGACAGTCTTTCTGCCCCCCAGAAGGCAGATGGGAGCTGTAGCCCCCAATATGCCCCCCTGGGGGGCGCAGAAAGCCCACTAGAAACCATGGATTTTTTTGTTTTATTAGTGTAGGGGTAGGGGCTCCCCAAAATGGGCATGACAATACCCCCACCCACCCCAGAGAAACTCCAGTCTTTCCGCCCCCCCGGGAGGGCAGTTGGCTGCAGCGGCCCCTGATCTGCCCCCTGGGGGGGCAGAAAGCCCACTAGGCGCCAGCAAGTACGCAGGCTTTTTTTATGCGTGGGGGTGGGGGCTGCCCAAAATGGTCATACCAAAGCCCCCACCCCAACAAAAAATAGCCACAGTCTTTCTGCCCCTTTAGGGGCATATCGGGATGAAACCCCCTTCCCCGATTCCCCCCCAGGGCGGCAGAAAGCCCTGGGGCTCCGACTTTTTTTTAGCAATGTGCATACCTGTGGATTTTGGGCCATAGCGCAGTTGGCACGTAGGCAAACCTAGCAAACCTGTACATTTTTTAAAACTAGACACCGAGGGGAATCGAGGATGGGGTAACTTGACTGGCTCGCACCAGGTTCTATTACCCAGAATCCATTGCAAACCTAAAAATGTGTCCAAAATAACAAATTTTCCTCACATTTCTGTGGTGGAAAGTTCTGGACTCTGCGTGGGTCCACAAAATTCCACCCACCCCGCGTTCCCCAAAGTCTTCCAAGAAAAATGGTACCTCACTTGCGTGGGTAGGCCTAGTGCCCGCGTCAGGCAAGGGCCCAAAACCCATTGAGGAGACATCAAAATTACCTATCACAAAACAACCTGGTTTTGCAAAGGGGGTACCATGGGTTTTTGGCCCCGGGCTTGGCAGCTATCTAGGGAAACCTACCAAACCCACACATTTCTGAAAACTAGACACCCGGGGGATTCCAGGGAGGTATGGCTTGCGTGGATCCCCCAACGTTTCCTTACCCAGAATGCCCTGTACACCTCAAATTTAGCTGAAAAAATAACCTTTTTCACACATTTTTGTGTGGGAAAGTTGTGGCATCACCGGGCTGACACAAATTTCCTACCACCCAGCATTCCCCCGGGTCTCCCGATAAAAATGGTGCCTCACTCGTGTGGGAGGCCCAAGTACCCGCGACAGGCAAGGGCCCACAAAGTAGTGAGGCGACATGAAAATTGACTATCTCAAAACGACCTGGTTTTGCAAGGGGGGTCACTTTGGTTTTTGGCCCGATGCTCTGCGGCCACCTAGAGAAACCTACCAAACTGACACATTTCTGAAAACTAGACACCCGGGAATTCCAGGGAGGTATGGCTTGCGTGAATCCCCCAACGTTTCCTTACCCAGAATGCCCTGCAAACCTCAAATTTAGCTGAAAAAATCCCCTTTTCACACATTTTTGTGTGGGAAAGTTGTGGCATCACCGGGCTGACCCAAATTTCCTATCACCCAGTGTTCCCCCGGGTCTCCCGATAAAAACGGTGCCTCACTCGTGTGGAAGGCCCAAGTACCCGCGACTAGCGAAGGCCCACAACTTAGTGAGGTGACATGAAAATTGTCTATCTCAAAACGACCTGGTTTTGCAAGGGGGGTCACTTGGGTTTTTGGCCCGGTGCCCGGCGGCCATCCATGGAAACCTACCAAACCCACACATTTCTGAAAACTAGACACCCGGGGCATTCCAGGGAGTTATGGCTTGCATGGATCCCACAACGTTTCCTTACCCAGAATGCCCTGCAAATCTCAAATTTAGCTGAAAAAATCACATTTTTCGCAAATTTTTGTGTGGGAAAGTTGTGGCATCACCGGGCTGACACAAATTTCCTACCACTAAGCCTTTCCCCGGGTCTCCCGATAAAAATGGTGCCTCACTCATGTGGGAGGCCCAAGTACCCGCGACAGGCAAGGGCCCACAACGTAGTGAGGCGACATGAACATTGCCTATCTCAAAACGACCTGGTTTTGCAAGGGGTGTTAAATGGTAGCGGCAATTTCAGTCGATAACCCTTCAAGTATTGCCCGGCGGTAATCGCCTCTTATACCATTCGATGTTAAACCAATAAAGAGGCAGGCGCCGGAGCCTGGAAGGCAGGAAACAAAAGTTTTATTCCGTCGGAGCAGAACACATCAGATCAGACAGCAAGGTATCGTCACGAGGTGCTCTAACTGCATCTCTGAGGCCTGGCCTCTTATACACAGGTTTATGACTTTATTGCAGGGTTATCATACATGGCACATTCTTGAGATTGTCTTGGAACATGAAAGAACATCCTCGGAATCCCCACTTCGAGCTCGTTCCCACACATATCTACAGTGGAAGTCCCCACCCCATCCACAGTAGGAGATGGCTATCACACAGCTGGACATTCCGCCAATTCCCGGGGGTGTGTGCGACCGGCCGGGTCTCAGGGGGTAGGGGCTTTGATCTACTGTAATCCCTTTGATGTGGGGTGTTTCCCTTACAGTAGGGGCAATAAACTGCATCCGCAGGGCTAGGTGATGGCCTGGGATCGATTCGGACAATGGGGCGCAGAGGAAGGGGGTTATCAAAAGAGATGCATGACCATGTATGGGATGTCGGTCAGGCGTGGGATGTGGTTCCATGGCAGGGTCGCGCAGAAGGAGAGGGTTTATGGCCCGTGTATGAGAGAGCGGGGGTGGTCGGCGCGCGGGGGATGCTTGCAGCGCCAGGGGAACGCGCTGGCGATCGACAAATGAGCGGGGGAGAGAGTGGGGTGCCTAAAATGGCGGCCGTGCGTTCGCTGTGCGTGGCGCTGGGGAGAGGCAAGATGGCGCAGATAATGTTCAGTTTGCAAGCTGAATTTCCACAGTCCTCCCTTTTAACATGTCTCGCCAGCTTGTCTAGTTCGGATCTATCCCCATAATACTACGAACTTCCACCTCATAAAGAGCTTTCATTCGCTCTGCTTCAAAGTTCAAAGTCTTAGGGCAGATGCAGTTCATAAAAAGCGAACATAAAGGTGGCAGACACTGAATCCCCAAGCAACATCCACATAGTATCACAATTGGTATTAGGATAAATGAAAACAGCCTCCATCCCCAACTTCTAATAGTGTCCCAAAACCAACTCCCCAGTGACCATTCTTCTTGCTCCTGATGAACCTCTGCGGAAAGTCTGTGGAGGTGTTCAATTGCTTTGTAGACTGAGGGTGAGTTATCCGGTACGTAGGTACAACAGCTGGACCCAATGATGCGGCATGCTCCTCCACGATCAGCCAGAACCACGTCTAGAACGAGGCGGTTCTGAAGAGCCACTAGGCGGACGGCCTGGAGCTCGGCGGTGTTGTTGGCGAGGATGCCGGCCGTAATGTTCATCGCCGTTTCGACTGCCTGGGTTAAGTGGCGGATGGCACGGCTGTTTGCCATTGGACCCCAGAGTGGAACAAGACCTTTTACTGCGTCCATGAACTGCGCTCCGGTGGAGTCGGCTTGCACAATGTCTTTGGCACGTTTCTGTCGGTGATGGTTTGCTGGAGCCACATATGTCGGAGGAAGGACAAAGGCGATGTAGCAGGTGCCTCCCCAACCTTTCGGAAGCCAGGTGTAGGCCTTAGTACCACAGACGAAGTACATATTCGGGGAGGCAACAAAGGAGGGTGGATCAACTGAGTCCAATGTTCGGGTGATGAGGCAGGAGCTGTGGCCCACCAGCTGCGCCCCCAGGCCTTCGAGGCACACAAATCCAGTGATGTTGATGACGGATAGGGCCACTGTTAGGGTGGCGGCCGTCCGTTTCCGGAGGTAAGAGAAGGTGGGTCTGGCTGGGTTGTTGAACACTTGCATTTCAACTCGTTCTTTGGCAGGGATGTCCATGTGAAAGGAAGTGTTTGATCTCAGAGGACAGAAGGGGGCAGAAGTTCTTCCAGTTTTGTTCAGCCAGAACCCATGGTAGAAGTGTGACATAGTTCTGCCGGAAGTGGCATTGTCCTTGTAGCTTTCCTGCAGGAGTATTAGCCAGGCGAGGCAGGAACCATGGACAGAAAAAGGTGAAGGGATGAAAGGGATAGAGTGTCCAGTGGCATGTGGTAGCAATCCACAGATCCAGCAATTAGTGGCATTGGCGGCAAGATTATGTTGGTGGAGCAACTGCACAAAAGAGTTATTCCAGAACTCCTTACGTCTTTCTCGGAGTTGGGGTGAAAGTGAGATCAAATGGTGTTCTTTCATGGTGATAGGTTGAACAGTGGTCAGCAATGTCTTATGAGAGGGTGTGCTCTCCTCCATGATCCAGAAGGTGACCATGAGGAGAAGGCAAAAGAGAAGGGTAATGAAAAGTGTAATAGTCTTTGAGCTGTGCATTCTGTCAGTCTTTGGGTTTTTGTAGTGGATCTTCGGACGTCCGGTTGCTTCCATCATCTTCATGTCGGGCGCTTCCATCACCTTCAAGGAACTCGGTAGCGGGCAGAACCACAGACTTTGTTTAGTTTCTCTCCTGGTGGCCTTTGAGGTGGCTAGGCTACCGCTCTGAGATTTCCACTTAGTTTGTGGTCTGCTTAGCCGAAGTTCTCTCCTTTCGTTGCAAGTTATACCCTTCCTTGGATGGCACGGTGGGATCGGGATATTTCACTAACTCAAGTGTTTCTGTATCTGGGCAGTGGCGCAGGGATGGTCGGTCCTTGTCCAGAAGTTCTTCTTGGGCGGTGATGTTGTCCGTGGTCGTCAGGGTCGGTGATACCTTCTTGCAGTGGTGTGCATGCAGCCAATTACGTTTCTCCTCCACTCGAAGAGCTGTTCGGGTGGTGATCAGGACTTGCAGGGGGCCTGTCCACCGGGGCTCCAGACTCTTGGTGCGCTGGAAGTTACGCACTAAGACGAAGTCACCGGGTTGGATGTCGTGTCCGGGGCCCCTGGAAACATCGGGAATGGCGTGCAGCACCTGCTGATGGATAACAGACAACGTTTTAGTTAGGTTATACAAATAGTCAGACATGAGGACGTCCGGGACGTCGTGGATGGATGTTGGCTTTGGTGCAGTCCAAAGGTTCATGGGCCGCCCGAAAACGACCTCGTAGGGTGTCAAGTGGTGTTTAGTGGGGGTGGAACGCATTGATAGCATTGCTAGCGGGAGGGCGTCTGGCCATTTCAGTCCTGTGGTTGCGACTATTTTTGCTATCTTAAGCTTCAATGTGGCATTATGTCGCTCAACCAAGCCTGCAGATTGGGGATGGAAGACCGCATGGAACTTCTGTTTTACACCCAGCCCCTTTAAGATGAGTTGGATAACCTCGGCTACAAAGTGGGGGCCGTTGTCGCTCCACAAAATTCGACAAAGGCCGTATCGGGGGAAGAATTCTTTCAGTAGTACTTTTGCGGTAGTCATAGCGGTGTTGTCGTGGGTTGGGTAGGCTTCCACCCACTTGCTGAAGGCACACACAACGACAAGTATGTACTTCAAACCCTGGCACCTTTCTAACTGGACATAGTCCATTTGTAGGACTTCAAAGGGGTGATTGGGAACCCCAAACCCTCCCCGGGGTACAGCAGTTCCTTTCCCAGGGTTGTGTTGGAGGCATACCAGGCATTGTTGGACCAGACGTTTGGCTGAGTCTGGGATTTTGTCGTTGTGCCAGACTTTGGAGATGAGTTCGATCATGGGGGCAGACCCTATGTGTGCGGGGGAGTGTGCCATGGTCAGCATGGGGATCAAGTATGAGTCGGGTAGCAACCATTTGTTCGAGTCTTTAGTTCGCCAGCAACCGTCATCGTCCTTCAATCCCACCCGGGCCCATTCAGTTAATTCGTGTGGTGTGCTGGCTAGTTGGATATCCCTAATCGTTTCCCTAGCATCCTTCCATTTCTCAGTTTGTGACCTGGTCACGTACATATGGGTCGTGGACCTATTCTCAGCTGTGGTTCGGGCAGTAATGTCAGCTAGTGCATTTCCCTGTCCTATAATGTCTGTCACCTTCTTGTGTGCCTGGCATTTGATCACAGCCAGCCGTGTGGGGAGGAGGACTGCTTCGGTCAGGGCAGAGACTAGATCTCCATGCAGGATGGGTGTGCCATGGGAAGTTAAGAATCCCCTTTCTTTCCATAAGAGCCCAAAGTGGTGAACTACCCCGAAGGCGTACTGACTGTCTGTGTAAATGTTTGCGGTTGTCCCTGCTGCCAGGATGCAGGCTCGTGTGAGAGCAATTAGTTCCGCCGCCTGTGCGGATCGCTGTGTGATGCGGGCTGTCTCAACAACTGTTCGGGCTGTGGTGACTGCATAGGCAGCTGAGGTGGTGCCATCGGGGAGCTTGATGCATGAGCCATCCACCCACAGTTCTCCGTCAGGGTCCGGGAAGGCAGTATCCCGGAGGTCAACCCTACTCTTGGTCTGTTCGTCGGTGAGGGTCACGCAGTCATGTATAGGGGACGTATTGGGGTCAGCGTCAGGGAGAGGTAGTAGAGTAGCTGGATTCAGAGTGGTGCATCGTTTCAATGTGATGTGGGGTGCGAGCAGAGTCAGTTCGTAACCAGTCAGTCGTGCGCTAGTCAGGTGTTGAGTCTTGGTTTGGTTCAGGAGGGTGTCAACCGCATGGGGTACCAATACTGTGAGGGGGTTCGAGAGCACGATCCCCTCACTTTGTCGGATGGAGACAGCAGCGGCGGCTACTGCTCGAAGGCAGGCGGGCAAAGCTCTGGCTACAGGGTCAAGAGTGGCAGAGAAGTAGGCACAAGGGCGTTGTTTAGGGCCTATGGACTGGGTTAGGACAGACAGTGCACATCCCTCCCTTTCGTGGGTGTAGAGGGAGAAAGGTTTAGTGGAGTCTGGGGTTCCTAGGACTGGGGCCGAGCAGAGGGCGTCTCGTAATTCTTTGAAGGAGGATTGGCATTCGGGTGTCCTGGGGAGGGGGAAGGGGACATCTTTAGCCAGCAGGGAAAGCAGAGGTTTTACGATAAGACTGAAGTTTGGCAACCATTGTCGACAAAAGGAGGTGAGGCCTACTAGGGACCGCACTTGCTTCTGAGTTTTGGGAACAGGGGTTTCTAGGATGGTCTGAATTCGGTCAGGGGTAAGTTTTCTCCCGTCTTTGGATAGTAGGTGGCCTAGATATGTTACTTGGGGTTGGCAGAATTGCAATTTCTTCCTGGAGACCTTGTGACCGTTCTCCGCGAGGAAGTGGAGGAGGTGAATGGTGGCTGTGACGGCAAGTGGAGTGGAGTGGTGTCGGCCGCCAAAAGAATGTCATCGACGTACTGTATTAACACCACTCCATCGGGTAGTTGGACTGCATCTAGTTGCCTCTTGAGGGCTTGGCTATAAATGCTGGGACTCTCAGTGTAGCCTTGGGGTGCCCTACAGAATCTGTACGAACGGGCTTTTAAAGTGAAGCCGAACAGGTAGCGGCTGTCTGGGTGGATGGGGATGGAAAAGAATGCGTTCTTGAGATCAATAACGGTAAAGGTGGTGGCAGTGGATGGAATCAGGGTGAGGATGGTGGTGATGTCTGAGACCACGGGGTACTGAGGTATGACTACTTTGTTAACTTCTCGTAAGTCAACAATAAAGCGGTATGCTTTCTCATCTCCCTCGCCTTGCTTCTTTACAATGGGTAGGATAGGGCTGTTGCAAACATTACTGACTACTTCTTCTACCACTCCTGCATCGACTAGGGACTCGATGATTTCCACCAATGCCTTCTCGCCTTCGGGCGATATCCGATACTGTGGAAGCTTTGGGAGCACTGCGTCCGGTCGGACGGCTATGTTTACTGGGTCGATCACCATGCGCCCTACATCTGAGTCGGTTTTAGCCCATAGATGTGAAGGTAATGTGTCGAGTAGGGACAGGTCAGCATCGGTTATAGAGAGCATACGCCGTGTGTGACAGGGTCTGAACAGATCTGGGTTATCGTGCAGGATGACTCGAACTCCGTCTGGGGAGCATCTGATGGTAGCTCGAAAATGTTTTAGCAAATCAAGTCCCATAATAGCATCGGGGGTGTTGGAGGAGAGCAGAAAGGTCGTGTCAGTGGCGTTATCTTCTACGTCAAAGGAGATTGGTGCTGATAAGGGGTTAGTGGAGGGCGTTCCATCGAAGCCTATTGAGGTTACGTGTGAGCCAGACAAGGGTGCCCTAGGAATCAGTCGTTTAGATAACGCACTACGTGTCGCCCCAGTATCTACCAGGAATGGAGATTTTGTGCCCAAGACCTTAGCGGCGACGTAAGGACCTTGCTGGTCAACACGGAGTTCGACTGGATCCCTCCCTTGCCCCTGGCGGTCCTATGCGAAGTCATGGGTGCTTTCGTAGTCGGACTGCTGACACTGGTTTTGTCGGGGGCGATCAAAGGTGTTTGGTCTGCCTGGCCTGTCGTTGATGGCGTCGTTCGTGTACCCTCGTCCCTGTCCTCTATTTCTGGGGTCATATGCTGTGTCTCTGGGGTCCCTATTTTTGTTCAATTCCAGAAGGACCGGGCACTGGGATTTCCAGTGCCCGAACCCTCTACAGAACGCACATTGGTTCCCATCTAAGTCTCTCCGTCCGTTGTAGGGTGCAGGTGTATGGTCTCTAGGGGGTAGCTTTCTAGGGGCGGTTGGTTGGTAATTCCCTTTCGGGGGTTCCCTTCCTATGGTCACCCCTTGCAACTGTGCTATCATTACCCTCTCCTTCAGTTCCTTTTTCTTCCTCTCTGACGCCCTATCATTCTCATTCTTTTGGTTTTCGTAGTATTGGGCCATCTGGAGGATAGCTGCGGGTTTGGAGGCTGCCCAACTACTCTCGCTGGTCTGTAGCTTCTGGGAGACTTCTTGTGACAGACCTTTCACATAATTCTGGACAAAGAGGTGATGTCCGGTTGCAGTGGTCATGTCCTGGCCACTATAATCGGAAAACACAGTCTCGAATCGGGAGACGTATTCAGACACATCCTCCTGGGGTTTCTGGCGAAAAGCCGTCACTATCGACCAGTCTACCTTTCTTTCTGGGATTAGAGTCTTCAACTTCTGTACAATCTTGTCTGGGAGCTCCAATATGGCTTTCGGGGGTTTCTGTCCCGGTTCTCGCTGTTTATCTATGGTATCGAGTTGTACCCAGGTATATCCAAACGGCTCAGCATGGTCAACTTTCCGGATTTGCTTCCACACATCAGCCGGCAGACATAGCCCGAAGAACAAGTCGATATCTGCTAAAGTCATTATTGTTGAACCTAAGGCTGTACCCAGTTCGGTGTAGAAGGCAGTCGGGTTCTTTCTTAAGTCGGGTAGAGTTTTTCTAAAGGTCAAAATATCTTGTCGGTCCCATGGCTGGTAGACCCAATTATATACAACCCTTCCCTTCGCATCTTGGTGGTTGATGTCGTCATGTGTTCCCTGACCTCGTGGGGGGACCCAGTAGGGGGCGGCCTCTTTGATGGGCATCATGGTATCAGTCCTTCCTTCCTGGGGCTTAGTCGCTATGGGGGTTTCTGCTTTGGTGGTCTGCCTGTGTTCTCTAAGGTGTCGATAGACCTCGAGTGTACGAGTGAAGAGGTTCGTTACATCACCCTCTCCTTCTTCCCCAATGTCTACCTTCCTATATAGGGCCGCTAAGCCTTCGGGACCTTTATCGTGGTACCTATCCTCATATGTATTCAGAGCGTGATAACAAAGTCGTACGACAAAGTGTCGTCTGCGGCTGTCGGCATACGAGTTATACACGTCTGTTATATACTCCTCACTTTCCTTACGCTCCACCAGTGTCTTTACTATCTTGTCGATTCCTGTTCGTTCATCCTTCGTTAGTCGATTCATTCTGGTGGACTCTTTCTTTCTCATCTCAGGGTTATCCAACGTTATTGCCGACGTTGTGTTCAGTACAAGAGGCTCGGCCGGCGCGGAGGCCGTGAGGACCGAGGCCCCTGTACTGCTTTCGCTCGTGTTTGGGGGTTGTGGGTGTTGCACTACCTATTGGGAGGGTGCGTATGGAGGGGGCATGTAAATGATCGGGGGACCTAATAGTAATTCATCATTCGTTCGTTGCTTAGAGGACAACTCAGGGTAGAGCACAGAGGGGGTCCTAACAGCGTACTGGCCTGGTGTTTCGGGCTCCTGTCTTAGTTTAGTTTCCCTTCTCTCCTTTATTTCTTCTTCTAACTTTCTAGCGGCAAGGTGAGCTGCCTTTCGTAATTCTTTTTCTGCTTTTACTTCTTCCCTCTTTTTTCGTTGTGTTGCTTCTTTGCGCCACATGCCGATACTGTCAAGCATAGTAGGCGTCGTCTTATTGCTACGCAGAGCTATTTCTAGCATTTCTATCTTATGGTCGTCGAAGGATCCCATCAGTGGCCACTGACTCTCGGGGTCCTTCCTTGTATATTTATGCCATAGCTTGCTATAAGCTACGGCGACTAGTCCATATTTAGTGAACATGTCCTTATTATGGGTGCCTTCCAGTGGAGCTGGATGGTTCACCTCTAATAAGCGGTCCGGGCAGAACCAACTACCAATCAGTGGGGAGAAGATAGGCATGACGGGTTTCAACGGGGACAAAAGTCAGCACTACCTATCTTTTAACTGCTTGCAAAGACTAGACAGAATATCTCTATTCCTCGTTATTTGTAAGCAGAGAATACCTCCAAAGAACCAATATCGAACAACTAGTGTTCGGACAATCAATCAATCAATCAATGGGGAGATAAAGATAGGCACGACGGGTTACAACGGGGACAAAAGTCTGCGTTACCTACCCTTCACTATTTGCAAAGACTAGACAGAATATTTCTATTCTACGTTATTTGCAAACAGAGAATATCTCAAAGAGCACTATTCTTCAAAAACAATCAATGTTCGGACAATCAATCAGTGGGGAGATAAAGATAGGCACGACGGGTTACAACGGGGACAAAAGTCTGCGTTACCTACCCTTCACTATCTGCAAAGGGAGAGAGAGAGAGAGTATTTCTACTCCTCCCCGTTTGTAGACAGCGAATATCTCAAAGAGAACAATCAATGAGCAATACTAGTATTTCAAACAATCAATCAATTATTTCGCAATTTGTCGTGTTTCACGACCTTACCCGGACCGCGTGGACAGTTTCTCGTCTTCCGCCTCCAGCGCCCGATCGTCCTCTACTTTCCGTATTTGCCGCGGCACTCCTGATGGTTCCCAGTCAGGACCGTAGATCACTCGAGAGAGGTCTGCTCGGAACCAGTGAAGTTCGGATGATCGGCTGCCAGACGAGGGTCTATCGGGCAGGAGCTCTCCCGATCGTTGCAGTCGTTCACTCTGTCGTCAGGACCTCTCCCACTGGATCCACGTGTCGCTGATGGGCCCCACGCTTGGGACGCCAATTGTTAAATGGTAGCGGCAATTTCAGTCGATAACCCTTCAAGTATTGCCCGGCGGTAATCGCCTCTTATACCATTCGATGTTAAACCAATAAAGAGGCAGGCGCCGGAGACTGGAAGGCAGGAAACAAAAGTTTTATTCCGTCGGAGCAGAACATATCAGATCAGACAGCAAGGTATCGTCACGAGGTGCTCTAACTGCATCTCTGAGGCCTGGCCTCTTATACACAGGTTTATGACTTTATTGCAGGGTTATCATACATGGCACATTCTTGAGATTGTCTTGGAACATGAAAGAACATCCTCGGAATCCCCACTTCGAGCTCGTTCCCACACATATCTACAGTGGAAGTCCCCACCCCATCCACAGTAGGAGATGGCTATCACACAGCTGGACATTCTGCCAATTCCCGGGGGTGTGTGCGACCGGCCGGGTCTCAGTGTTGTAAATTAAGGCAGAATGTGATTAAGCATTTACTGAAAACATTAATGCTTCCCCTTTTGATCATGTTTTCTTCGTTATGTTGACCGAAGTTCGGACTCCATTTTGTATTGGCATGCTGCCATGTGTTCACCACGAGGAGAGTCCGACCTCTGTGTTAGTTGCTCTTGTAATCTGCCTAGCAACAGTTTATAAATAGCTCTCTCTTGTCCGTCTGGCGCATGCCCAGACTTGACCACATCTGTTATAATTAGCTTTGCTTGACCATGTCCTTTCGCGGGCTCAAGGAGTGTGTTGGCTCCGCCCATGTATTGATTCAGTATCGAGAATGACCATAAATGGTAATGTTCTTCGGCCTCATGTTGTATCCACCCACTTATGAGCCCCTCTGTTGTGTATAAAAGGGGACTGTGTACGAATGTTCTTTGTGCTACTCCATGCAATACTGAAGAGTGTTGTGTGGATTGTAGGACCACCCTTAAGGGTTAATAAACGTTGTTTTGTACTTTGCAGTTTCCGTGCCAACTTCCTTATAGATTCCGTTACAGGAGAGCGAACCCTTGAGTCTTGCGGGCCTAGCTGGGGCCTGTATTCATCAATTGGCGCCCGTCACGTGGGGCTCATCGGCGACTCGGATGCTCGAAGGACTGGTCGCGACGAAGGTGAGGAGTTTGGCCGGGGACGTGATCACTGCCAGCGGCGTCTTAGCCCTGGCATCCCGAGGTTTTTCTTCCTTCCCTTCCGAGCTGACCGTCTGGGTGGCGCCGGTCATCGACTGAGACCTCTTCTGTCGGTCCTGCCGTGAGAGCCGTTTGGGCGATTGTGGAGCTTGGCAGTTGGAACCTGGACTCTTGATTGGTAAGAACCGTTGTACGGTACTTGCTCCGAGTTTTGAAGCCTGGGTTGGCTATTTGAGTTTTGATTGATGATGACTAGTCATATTTTGAATTTGTCTTTGTGAAAATATATGCGTTGCAACACATATAGGCAGGTAATGTGGAGAAATTTCTCCAGGAGCTGTGTAAACTTTGAACGGCGCAACGATTAAGTGCCATTTTTCCTTATAATATTGCATATTTTGCACTATTTCTGAGCATGCCTGCTTTCAGCGCACTCCGTAAGTGGTGCTGCTGCTTTGGTAACCGGTTGAACCTCGAGGAATCTGCTCCAGCTCCCCCAGAGGGGACTCCTAATAGGGATATGTATGTGAAGCATGGTCTTTCTTCCATAATGTACAGCACGCTATGGAGGAAATACACGAGGAAGGATCCTGAGTTGCGATGGCCTTTGTATGGATCGTTTGATATACGTAAGATTGAGTATGTGGAACAGTGTATGTGTAAGCGACGTGCTCGTCAGGATATGTTTGAGTGTGTGCGATTATGGGTGAAGGAAGTGCGTGAGCGAGAGAAACGTGAGAAAGCGCTGTTTGATAAAGAGCAACGGAAGAATGACCATGTGCGAGCGCAGGAAGCGAAGCGTCGGGAGGACAAAGAGCATACGGACAGACAAGAGAAAGAGCGTAGGCTACAGGTCTCGGGTCAATATGTTGTTCGCCAGCCGCTTTATCCTGTCCTTAATAATCCTGATGATGATTTTTATTTACTAGATCGCTCTCCGCCCCCTTATGTTGGCGCATCTGCTCCGCGGCCGCAAGATTCTGGCCCGGCTTCGGGTAAGGTAGACACACGGTCCATGTTATCGGCCGAGCATATGGCTGAGCTTCGGAAACTTTCCCTCCGTGCACTTAAGGGCAAGATGTCTAAGGAGGAGTTGTTCCATACTTGGGGGTCGTGGCAAGATAGAGAGAGGGTGTATTTTCTGTCTCATTTCGCGGATGAAGTAATTGCTGCTTTCCGAAAATATTCTAGTGTCCTTGAGCCTGACGAAGTGTCTTCGGATGCCGGAGCATTACGTAATGGTGTTTTTTCTCCCCCTAAGGCTCCTGAGGCGGCTCGGCGGCTGTTCGCTTTACGGGACGAGGTGCTGGCCCTTAGAGAGAAAGCACGCCAACAAACGGAGGAGGGGAAGCAGTTGGATTCGTCTGCAGCAGGGGGCCACCCATCCGCCTCCCAGTCAGATAAGGATGACATAGTGCATGCTAAACCAATGCGAGAGGCGGCGCCTTTGTATGTTCCTCCTAAGGGAGCAGGGACTAGCTCGGATATTAACTCCGCCGATGCAAGGGGATATTTTGTATATAACTGGGTTTACACTCCATGGCATAGGGCCGATGTTATGGCACTAAAGAATGCGTTGCCTGACCCCCGCAAGAATCCAGCGGCCTTCTATGAAGAAGTCGAGGGGGCCTTGAATTCTTGCATTATGACCTTAGCGGATATAGACCTGTTCTTTGGCCTTATCCTACCGCCGGATACGTGGCGCTCTGTCCGAAAGGTAGATGATGCGGTTGCCTTCAAGGCCCGGTGGTCCGACCTTGAGGATGAGGATAGGGAACGGAAGCCTGCACAGAAACCACCCCAGAATATTTTAGATCTCCCTGCGGCTATTGTGGCTAAGTTGAAGACGATTATCCCCCCTAAAAAGATTGACTGGAATATGTTAACTGCATGTAAGCAGAAAGTTGACGAGTCAGTTGCGGACTTCTTTACGCGCTTTGAGGAGACGTTTCATGATTTTAGTGGCCAGTCGCTTACTGACGACACGGGCCGCCACCTTTTCGCGGACAAATATGTGGCTAATCTGCTACCAGCAGTTGCGGCCCGGTTAAAAGCGAGCGAGAGTTCCTGGTCCTCCGCGACGCCGACGGCCCTTCTGACTATCGCTCAGTATTATGAGCGTCAGGAGCACGAGGCGCAGGGCCAGGAGGAGCCATTGGGCCAGGGATTGCCCAGCGTTGCGTGCTTCGCGTCAGGGGCATACTCCGGGTGGCCCGAGAGGTAGAGGGGGCTTCTCGAACTTTAGAGGGAATTCTAACGATAATGTCCGTTTCGATACTGCCGGGCGGCACCGAGATGGCTCAAATGTTTTTGATCGCCAGCACCAGTATCATGTATCGGACATCGATCAATCGGGATATCATGATTCTCAGCATGCATAGGAATGCGTTGGATGGGGGTCCGAATCAGTTGAGGTGCCGGTCGATCAGACGGGTCCTTATGTATCGGCTGAGGTTTTAGGTTCTACTGATCAGTTCCTAGTGGATACAGGAGCGACACGTAGTGCATTGTCTAGGTACTTGGTTCCGGGGGCTCCCCCATCCGGCTCAATAGTTACATCGGTAGGGTTTGACGGTACACTCTCCCGAAGCCCTCTTTCACAGCCCCTTGCATTTAAAGTTGATTGTTTTTCTGCGCCCTGTCCGTTTCTGCTTGCTCCATATACACCGGATAACATTATGGGCCTTGATATGTTAAAGTACTTTAGGGCTACAATCCGCTGCTCCCCTGAGGGTGTGAGGGTGATCTTGAATGACAACTACCCCCGGTCTGGGCGGATGTGTACGATATCAGAGGATGCATTGTTGGCTACCCTCCCCCGAGCTTTATGGGCGACTTCGGACACAGATGTGGGACAAATGGTGATTCCTCCGGTCCACATTAGTGTCCAGGAGGGGGCGGTGCTACCACGCCTCCCGCAGTATCGTATTTCCCAGGAGGGCGAGGAGGCTCTCATACAGATTGTGCACGACTTGATAGCAGTAGGGGTGGTGGAAGAAGTTCCCTATAATATCTGTAACAGTCCGATTCTCCCAATTTTGAAAAAGGACACGGATGCAAAGGTCTATCGGTTCATAATTGATTTGAGGGAGGTAAACAAGATCGTGATACCTCAGTACCCGGTGGTTTCCGATATCACGACGTTGCTTACCTTGGTCCCGCCTACGGCGACCATGTTCTCAGTGATTGATTTGAAAAATGCCTTCTTTTCTATTCCCATTCACCCTGATAGCCGATTTCTTTTTGGGTTCACATTAAACAATAGATCTTATCGTTTTTGTAGAATTCCCCAAGGCTATACAGAAAGCCCTAGTATTTACAGTCAGGCTTTGAAACGACAGTTGGATTCCTTTGTTCTACTCGAGGGGGTCGCCCTCATTCAATATGTCGACGACATCTTGTTGGCGGCTGACACCCTGGAGTTGTGTGAAAGGAGCACGTTATCCCTCCTTTCCTTTTTAGCCTCCCACAATCATAAAGTATCTAGGAAGAAATTGCAATTCTGTAGACCAAAGGTGACTTATTTAGGTCACCTTTTGTCTAAGGAGGGGCGTGCACTCACACCAGATCGTATCCAAGTAATTTTGGACACACCGAGACCATCCACGCAGAAGGATGTGCGTGCATTTTTGGGTCTTGTTTCTTTTTGTAGACAGTGGATATTGGGGTTTTCACACATAGCTAAGCCATTACTAGCTCTTTTGACAAAAGACACGCCCATTCCGATCCCCTGGTCAGATGAGTGTGATGCTGCGTTTCAGCAATTGAGACAGGCCCTTTGTTCAGCACCAGTGTTAGGGACCCCTGATTATGCAAAACCCTTTTCGTTGTATGTGCATGAGAAAGATGGATGTGCATTGTCAGTCTTAGTACAGATGCACGGCGACAAGCAGCGCCCTTGTGCATACTTTTCGGCTGTGCTTGATCCTGTCGCCCGAGCATTACCAGGGTGTTTTCGCTCGGTAGCGGCGACAGCTGTGTCAATACGCCAAAGTGAAGGAATTGTGTTGTCCCATAAATTGTTGGTGTTAGTTCCCCATGCTGTGGATGCCCTGCTTAATCAAACAAAGACGCAGCATTTGACCAGTGCCCGTTTAACGGGATATGAGCTGACGCTTTTGGCTCCTCATATTACGTTAAAGAGGTGCGTGACATTAAACCCGGCCACATTGTTGCCATACCCCGAGACCCAGCCTGAGGCGCAGAAAGCGCATGATTGTATTCTTGTGACTGAGGAACAAACAAAGGGTCGTATTGATCTCCAGGATACGCCCTTTTCAGAGGTAGATGGAGAGTTGTGGGTAGACGGATCATGCCTGAAGCTACCAGATGGTACGACTTCAGCAGCGTATGCAATTACCACATTATACACGATAGTGGAGACAGCACGCATACCACAGAAATCAGCCCAAGCAGCGGAACTGATAGCCTTAACACGAGCATGTGAGCTCAGTACAGGATTGTGTGTGAATGTTTACACAGATAGCCGCTATGCCTTCGGAGTAGCGCACGATTTCGGCCTACTCTGGAAGGAGAGAGGGTTCTTAACGTCACATGGGGTACAGATAATGCATGGGGAGTTAGTCCACAATCTCTTAACCGCATTGACATACCCGAAGAAAATTGCCATTGTTAAGTGTAGTGCCCATAGGAAAGTAGTTGATAAAGTTGGAGAAGGGAATGCGTTAGCAGACCGAGTAGCACGGGAGACTGCGATGCAGCCCGGCGCTACTGCCATGTATGTAGTAAAGTCACAGGTGGAAAGATGGCGTGATGCGAAGGAGGAAGTGCGAGAAATGCAAAGGACCGCTTCTGATAAAGAGCGGGAGCAATGGGCTAGCGAGGGAGAGTTGGATGATGAGGGCTGTTGGAGAAATAAGCAGATGGATAGATGGAAGTTACCCACGGCTTTCGTACAACCTATGGTTCAAATGGCACATGGGCTAGCACATGTTGGAGCTTCCGCAATTGTGAAATTGCTTACCCAAGTCTGGGAGCATCCAGAGATTGCTAGCACAGCAAAGAGGGTGGTGCAGACCTGTATGATTTGCCTGAGGTACAACCCAGGAAAGGGCACTCGAACTCCAGCAGGAGGATTTGCGACGCCCACTGCACCCTTTGAGGTTCTGCAGATGGACTACATTCAGCTTGAGCGCTGTAACAATTTGAAGTATGTTCTAGTAGTGGTTTGCGCTTTCAGCAAATGGGTTGAGGCGTACCCTACGAAAGACAATACTGCAATGACCACGGCGAAGCTGCTGCTAAAAGAGTTTTTCCCTCGATACGGCGTCTGTAGACTTCTGTGGAGTGATAATGGCCCTCACTTTGTAGCGGATGTTATAAAGTATGTCTTGAAGGGTCTAGGCATCACTCAGAAGTTTCATGCCGTGTTCCACCCTCAGTCTGCAGGACTAGTCGAGAAGTATAATGGTACACTGAAGCTTAAGATCGCCAAAATCCAAGCTTCAACATCTTTGACTTGGCCAGACGCCCTGCCACTGGCGTTATTGTCAATTAGGTCGGTGCCACACTCTCGAACTGGCCTTACGCCATATGAAATCGTATTTGGACGCCCAATGAATATTTGGGGTCCACCAAGGCCTAAGGCTGTGTATGATGTACCTTGTGTAATGATGAGCGATTATCTGGCACAGTTAACGGATAATTTGGTTTCTATTCATCAACAGGTCCGAGAGGCGCTCCCTGATCGGTCTACCGGTGAAGGACATGGTCTCCAGCCTGGAGATCATGTTATGGTGAAGGTTTTCGACAGAACGAACAGTTTGGAGCCGAGATGGGTAGGACCTGAACAAGTCCTCCTTGCAACGAGGACGGCAGTGCGAGTCTCGAACAGGAAGAATTGGATCCATTCCTTGCACTGCCGAAAGGTACCGCCCGGATTGGTGGAGTCTGCCGTGCTGACCGATCAACGAGAAATCCTAGCAGCAGAGACAGGCCGTGCTGCGAAGCCGAATGACACTGAGGAACTCTTTCCGGACCACACGACTTCTGGAGGAAGGCGATATCATCTTCGACCAAGGAAGTAAGGTTACCAGTGCCGGGACATACTGTCAGAACGGCCCTTGGGTTAGTGAAACGGAGAGCCGATGAGGCAAGGGGGGGGGATCAGCCCTGCATTAGTGTAGTGACACCCGTCTTGGCCCGCTGGTGAAGAAATCAACCGCTGCCCAAGGGGAAGAGTTCTGACAGACTTTTTAGTTTCAGGAAGATATCAGGGTATTGTTTCTTTTGACATGGAGAAGAAGAAAATCCTTTGTGCGTTGGGGTTCATGCTAACAGTAGCTATTGTTGGGATAACCACATGGTTTGTGGAGGAGGCAACTCCTGCTCGAAAGACACTTGTGTTGACGACTCCAGTGCCTGCGGAGCACTACTTTTATACACTGCCATATCAAGAGTTGAAGCATCGACAATCCTATTTGAATAACACTTTCATTCAGATGCTGCATCACACCCACGTTGCTACGAACGCTACGAACTGTTGGATATGTGGGATGATGCCAGCCCATCAGAAGAAAGGAGGTACGCCATTCATACCACTTCCTTTCTCTCATAATGGCTCTTGTAGAGCATGGTACACTTTGCTGTTTGCCACTCGGAAACCGACAGTGGGACGATTGCTTTTTAGACTTAACAGAGAATGCCATCAAGACAAGAATGGGTATCCACAAGCGAATGGGACAATTTGGGAATGGGAAGAGTACCGACCGGACAATGAATCCATCCCCTATATCTTCACGAACACAAGAGACACTGTGGGGAAGGACAAATTCGTAATCCAAGTAGTACAAGCTCAAGCGGATTTGTGTGTCCAGAGTGTGGGTTTTATCCCTGTTGGTGTCAGTGATTGTATAACTATACTGAACATCGACGGGCTGAACAACAGTACCTTCCTAGCGTCCCATAATACCTATTTTGTATGTGGAAATAAAGGTTATTACCGTTTGCCGGCAGGGTGGTCCGGGGTATGCTATGTATCATTCCTATTACCTCCTGTATTCTTAGCACCTGCGTTATATCATAAGGATTTGAAACTGTTGAATAATGTGACTGTAAATAGATATAAACGTACTCTATCAATTGATGATGTGGATCAGACCGATACCAGCTTGCAACAGTATATTGATTTTAACTTAGGACTGTTCTTCTTTGTTGGAGCTGCTTTGAACAGTAGGAAGATCCGAAGATTGACAAGAGTGGTAGAAGCTGTGACAAATCAGACTGCTGCCGCTCTTGGGAATCTTACGGAAGAATTACAAATAACTAGGATTGTTGCATTGCAGAATCGTATGGTACTAGATGTAATGTTAGCTGATCGAGGTGGAGCCTGTAAAATTATTGGAAGTAGCTGCTGTGTGTTCATCCCTGATCATACGCCATCCGTTTATAACGCCATTAACAAGCTGCATAAAATAGCAGCTGAAATCCACACAGAAAACGGCACTTGGTCCTTTTCTGGATGGTTTTGGGCGTTGGTTACTGCCTGGGGATGGAAGGTCTTAACTGGTCTCTGCATTATTATAGCAGTTCTGTTCCTTTTCTGTATGTGTATTCAATGTGGACCATTGTGCTGTTCCGTATGCATTTCATTCTGCATTCCAGATAAGAAAGCTATTGCCGATGTTGCTCGACAGAAGGGTCTAGCTAAAGAGGTTAAGGGAATGATGATAATTGATATATATGATGATTATTCTTGGAAGCCGGATGTCTTCAGTAAATGCTGAAAGGGTCGTCTGTTGTAAATTAAGGCAGAATGTGATTAAGCATTTACTGAAAACATTAATGCTTCCCCTTTTGATCATGTTTTCTTCGTTATGTTGACCGAAGTTCGGACTCCATTTTGTATTGGCATGCTGCCATGTGTTCACCACGAGGAGAGTCCGACCTCTGTGTTAGTTGCTCTTGTAATCTGCCTAGCAACAGTTTATAAATAGCTCTCTCTTGTCCGTCTGGCGCATGCCCAGACTTGACCACATCTGTTATAATTAGCTTTGCTTGACCATGTCCTTTCGCGGGCTCAAGGAGTGTGTTGGCTCCGCCCATGTATTGATTCAGTATCGAGAATGACCATAAATGGTAATGTTCTTCGGCCTCATGTTGTATCCACCCACTTATGAGCCCCTCTGTTGTGTATAAAAGGGGACTGTGTACGAATGTTCTTTGTGCTACTCCATGCAATACTGAAGAGTGTTGTGTGGATTGTAGGACCACCCTTAAGGGTTAATAAACGTTGTTTTGTACTTTGCAGTTTCCGTGCCAACTTCCTTATAGATTCCGTTACAGGAGAGCGAACCCTTGAGTCTTGCGGGCCTAGCTGGGGCCTGTATTCATCATCAGGGGGTAGGGGCTTTGATCTACTGTAATCCCTTTGATGTGGGGTGTTTCCCTTACAGTAGGGGCAATAAACTGCATCCGCAGGGCTAGGTGATGGCCTGGGATCGATTCGGACAATGGGGCGCAGAGGAAGGGGGTTATCAAAAGAGATGCATGACCATGTATGGGATGTCGGTCAGGCGTGGGATGTGGTTCCATGGCAGGGTCGCGCAGAAGGAGAGGGTTTATGGCCCGTGTATGAGAGAGCGGGGGTGGTCGGCGCGCGGGGGATGCTTGCAGCGCCAGGGGAACGCGCTGGCGATCGACAAATGAGCGGGGGAGAGAGTGGGGTGCCTAAAATGGCGGCCGTGCGTTCGCTGTGCGTGGCGCTGGGGAGAGGCAAGATGGCGCAGATAATGTTCAGTTTGCAAGCTGAATTTCCACAGGGGGGTCACTTGGGTTTTTGGCCCGGTGCTCGGCGGCCACCTAGGGAAACCTACCAAGCCCACACATTTCTGAAAATGAGACACCCGGGGGATTCCAGGGAGGTATGGATTGTGTGGATCCGCCAAAGTTTCCTTACCCAGAATGCCCTGCAAACTTCAAATTTAGCTGAAAAAATCACCTTTTTCACACATTTTTGTGTGGAAAAGTTGTGGCATCACCGGGCTGACACAAATTTCCTACCACCCAGCGTTCCCCCGGGTCTCCCGATAAAAACGGTGCCTCACTCGTGTTGGAGGCCCAAGTACCCGCGACAGACAAGGGCCCACAACGTAGTGAGGCGACATGAAAATTGCCTATCTCAAAACTACCTGGTTTTGCAAGGGGGGTCATCTGGGTTTTTGGCCCAGTGCTCGACGGCCACCTAGGGGAACCTACCAAACCCATGCATTTCTGAAAGCTAGACACCCGGGGGATTCCAGGGAGGTATGGCCTGCGTGGATCCCCCAAAGTTTCCTTACCCAGAATGCCCTGCAAACCTCAAATTTAGCTGAAAAAATCACCTTTTTGACACATTTTTGTGTGGGAAAGTTGTGGCATCACCGGACTGAGACAAATTTCCTACCACCCAGCGTTCCCCCGGGTCTCCCGATAAAAATGGTGCCTCACTCGTGTGGGAGGCCCAAGAGGTCCTAAACGTAGTGCGCCTCACTACGTTTTGGACCCTTGCCGGTGGCGGGTCCTTAGGCCTCCCACACGAGTGAGGCACCGTTTTTATCGGGAGACCCGGGGTAACGCTGGGTGGTAAATTTGAGGTTTGCAGGGCATTCTGGGTGAGGAAACGTTGGGTGATCCACGCAAGCCATACCTTCCTGGAATCCCCCGGGTGTCTAGTTCTCAGAAATGTGTGGGTTTGGTAGGTTTCCCTAGGTGGCCGCCGAGCACCGGGCCAAAAACCCAAGTGACCCCCTTGCAAAACCAGGTCGTTTTGAGATAGGCAATTTTCATGTCGCCTCACTACGTTGTGGGCCCTTGCCTGTCGCGGGTACTTGGGCCTCCCACACGAGTGAGGCACCGTTTTTATCGGGAGACCCGGGGGAACGCTGGGTGGTAGGAAATTTGTGTCAGCCCGGTGATGCCACAACTTTCCCACACAAAAATGTGTGAAAAAGGTGATTTTTTCAGCTATATTTGAGGTTTGCAGGGCATTCTGGGTAAGGAAACGTTGGGGGATCCATGCAAGCCATACCTCCCAGGAATCCCCCGGGTGTCTAGTTTTCAGAAATGTGTGGGTTTAGTAGGTTTCCCTAGGTGCCGGCAGAGCTAGGGTTCAAAAACTACAGCTAGGCACTATGCCAAAAAAAGTTCATTTTTCACTGCGAAATTGAGGTGTGTCCACGATGCGTTTTGCGCCGTTACCTGTCGCGGGCACTAGGCCGACCTACACAAGTGAGGTACCATTTTTCTCGGAAGACTTTGGGTAACACGGGGTGGGTGGAAATTTGTGGATGTCAAGAACAAAAGGGAGAGCTAGGGACAGCTAGGGGGGTAGTGTCCGAATCCCCCTTGTTTGTGGATCCACGCAGATTCCAGTACTTTCCACCAGAGAAATGTGGAGAAAATATGTTTTTTTAGCAATTTTTTAGGTTTGCAAGGGATTCTGGGCAACAGAACCTGGTGGGAGGCAGTCAAGTCACCCCATCCTGGATTCCCCTGGGTGTCTAGTTTTCAAAAATGTATAGGTTTGCTAGGTTTCCCTAGGTGCCGGCAGAGATATGGTTAAAAAACTACAGCTAGGCTAAAAGGGTAATTTTTCGCTACAAAATTGAGGTGTGTCCACGTTACGTTTTGCGCCGTTTCCTGTCGCGGGCATTAGGCTGACCCACGCAAGTGAGGTGGCATTTTTCTCGGAAGACTTTGGGGAACGCGGGGTGGGTGGAAATGTGTGGATAGACGCAGATTCCAGAACTTTCCACCAGAGAAATGTGGGACATATGTGGTTTTTTGGGCAATTTTTTAGGTTTGCAAGGGATTCTGGGTAACAGAACCTGGTGGGAGGCAGTCAAGTCACCACATCCTGGATTCCCCTGGGTGTCTAGTTTTCAAAAATATACAGGTTTGCTATGTTTCCCTAGGTGCCGGCAAAGCTAGGGTTAAAAAACCACAGCTAGGCACTTTGCTAAAAATGGGTAATTTTGCATTGTGAAAATGTGGTGTGTTCACGTTGGGTTTTGAGCCATTTCCTGTCGTGGACACTATGCCTACCCATACAAGTGAGGTACCATTTTTATCGGGAGTCTTAGGGTAATTCAGATTTGTAAAGGAACTGTTATTACCTATTGACTTTCGATGCATTTCTGCCTTCCAAATGAAAACATTGTGTAAAAAAGAAGTCATTCTAAAAAATGACTGATAATTCTCATGCTAGTATGAGTATTCCCAATTTCGGAAATGTGCAAATATCTACTGTTTCTAAACTCTATATTTTGTTCCTATTTCAGAAATACATAGGTGTCTTTCATACCGATTTTTCCATGTACACATTTTTACTGAATAGTTACTATATACCCGGTACATAATAAAAAACCATTGCAAGTTGCTGCTCAGTTTTTGGCTCTGGGTTCGTCGGGTTCTTGGTGAACCTACAAGTCCTATATATCCCTACAACCAGTAATGTCCAGCGGATGTAACAGTATATTGCTTTCAAAGAGCTGTCATAATTAGAAGAAGTTACAGGTGAAAACGTTGACACAAAGGCTTTTTTTTTTTTAACACATTTTCAATTTATCCTATATTTAACTGTTAGTTTCTATAAAGAAATCTTCATGGATCTACACAAATGACCCCTTGCTGAATTCAGAATTTTGTCTACTTCTCCAAAATGTATAGCTTTCCAGGATCCATTATTGCTTTTGTACCCATTTCTACCATTAACTGGAAGGAGGTCGAAAGCACAAAAAATAGCAAAGATAGGCTATGTCCCAGAAAAATGCCAAAACTGTGTAAACAATTTTGGGTTTCTGACAAAAGTCTGGTATTCTCTAAAAGCTGGGAAAATGGTGATTTCCGCCCCACAAACCCTCTTTTGATAACATTTGCAGGGAAAAAACCCAGATGCTTTCATTTGCAGCCCGTTTTTCCGATTTTTACCCCAAAAAACTAAATTTTGCTGTATTTTGGCTCCTTTCTGTGACCCCTCCAGGGGAATCCACAAACCCTGAGTACCTTCAGAATCCCCATGATGTTGGGAGAAAAGGACGCAAATTTGGCATGGATACCTTATGTGGTCAAAAAGTTGCAGGGGCCTCAGCGCGCACTACCCCAAAGAGCCAAAAAAGGGCGTGGCACAGGAGGGGGAAAAGGCCTGGCAGCAAAAGGGTTAACATTATTCTGCACCTACTTGTCTTTTCCTTCCACTGGCACACAATACACTGTCTAGCACCCATGCAGGCACCCTTGCGCTATGGTGTAAGGGTGCCTGCACTGTAAGCACTATTGTTTTTGGTATTTTCCTCCTTCTATGTGTGCTGCAGAATGCATCAGACACAGAAACAGGAACAAACACGCATTTTGATGCATTCCCAGGTCTACCACCCATGGTAAATCTAGAAATGAGTCAAAATCCATGGGTGTATACATGCAGAAACCCACGCTCCACCCATGCAATGCCTCCCTGGGGCAGAGTAACGCAAGGCAGTGATTTGCGCTGCTTAGTGTTACTCCAGATCTATCAAGCCATGAAGGGCCATGCAAACTGGCAGAGCCCCGCAAGGTGGCCTTGTGCGGCTTGATGAATCCAAAGTTAGTGCTGCGTCGTCCTTGTGCCCCCTTGCGAGGTGCAAGGTGATGCAACACTATGATAAATCTGGCCCATACTTTCTTTTCACTGACAAAGCAGGCACAAAGTATGCATTTTATTTCCCTTATTCCTATCAACTTTACAAACTGCCAATTTATTCTGTCTGTACTTCGGTTGTCAGATTTATTTTCCATTACTTTTCAAAGTTGGTGTGGTAAAGTGACATTGTAATACAGTAGCTGCCTGTGGTTGAGTGCTTGTGTTGGCCGTGATTCATTCTTGTCTCCTTTGCAAATAATAATAAAATGGAAGGCTCGAATGAAAGGGGTGTTATTCAATAAAACCATCACTGTCCAAAGCTTGTACATGCAGAGTGCAAACTGTCAGAAAGCAGCAAATAACGCCAAGCAAACCACAATCCTGTCTTTGGAATGTGGTAATCATTCACATATTGATTGTTTACAAATTGATGCCTTGTATTCGCAAAGCGGTTCATGTTGGCTTCACAAATGCCTTTGTTCTTCTGGCTCTGGGTCTTCATTGTCCTCTCTTCCATTGGTAGGCAGTAGAGGCTGTTCAATGTACTTCGTCCACAGAGTGATGGTGGTGCCAGAGCCATCAATTAGCTTATAGGCTTATAGCCCGCTGCCGAGGGCTGTGCTGGTTGTTAAAGGCCCTGAACCCTATAAAAAGGGAGAGGGTCTTTAACGACCAGTATAGTCTGAGGCAGAAGGGCTATTAGAACATTTCACCCACCGAGGACAGAATGTTTTAAAATCACAAAGGGAGAAACCCAAAGACAAACAATGAAATATCTAAGGAGAAGGCCTCTATGAGCCATTATTATCTCTGAGCCATGCCATTGTTTTCAAAGGTGGTCTCTACATTCCAATGTTCGAATATAGCCTTATAGCCAACCGTAGGGGCTATACCAGCCATTAAAGGTCCGCTCAAGCGTTTAACAAGGGAGCGGGTCTTTAATTGCCGGATGAGCCTGCCATAGAGGGCTCTAAGTCTATTAGAACATTCCGCGCCTAGAGGGCAGAATGTTAATCTTTGTAAAACAAAGGCCTCAGTGACTCTGAGGGGGTTGAAATCCCCCAAGGCTCCGTGAGATCTTTGTACACAGCTTTTGCTGTGAACAAATATTGGATGGTTGATTCTACGGGCTTCTACCAGCCATTAGGAGCCCAGAGCACTCCATTGTCTACAATGCAGCACTCAACATTCCAATGTTCTAATGACCTTTATCATTATATTTGCCCACCGGTGCCCTGAGCATACGATTCTGACTTGCCACCTTATTGGAAAACTGATAACTTGTACTGGGTATTGTGTGGGGACAGAATACCATACATGTATTGTGCAAAATAAGTATACACATATATGACTTAAAACAGAAGTGTTTAGACCAAAATGTGCATGACAGACACAGACACCCCTCTAGTGTGAACTCACAGTCACACCTGGCGATTACAAATGTTTAGAAGGATGGAAATGGACAGCATGAATCTCCTGCAAGCACGTAAGGGAACATTTTGGAAAAAGGAGACAACGATGAAATTATGAAACACTTATTTTAAAATTGGAAATATGTTAGCTATTTTACAGTTCTAAAACTAGTGACAGATGGCAGGACAAATTACCTGGGTGGACAGAGCAGGGAGTCACTCATAAAAGCATTAATGGGCAGAAGAAAAAGTGTAAGGGAGAAGGTATGGGAGCAGAAACTAAGCACAGAACAAATGGCAAGAGAAAGTGGGAGTTTTGAGTTACCCCCAATCTATTGAGGTAACACCTGGTAGGTTTCCTAAACCCAAAAAGGAAACTGCAACCTTTTCTTCAAACAAGGAAAACTGGCAGGTGGCTCTCTACTGACCAATGCTCATATAGGCAAGAGTATTAGGTGTCAGAGAAAATCATTATAGAATATCTTTTCTACCAGTGGTAGATCCTCGCCCCGAAGGCCGAAATCAATATGCACACCATTTATTTGTATTATTATCATTTTATTTTATTATTTTCATCATAGAAACATAATACATCCAACAACACGCACAGTAGCATCATATGCACACATCATTAATGTTTTTTATACTGTATGATTATTTATCATGCATCATTTGTCTACAAATCACATGTATTTTATTGATTGCAAATATTATGAACAGCTCAGTAATTATTATACACATTGGGAGAAATAATAGGTAAGGCCCAATTATATTTATTTTTCTATGCATTTAGGGACACATGTACCAAGTCATTTTGAGGTCATTTTGAACCCTTCGTCTTGCAAAATTAGATAATTTGCAACTGCAAAATGGCTTTTGGGGTTTACTAAACCCATTTCATGTTTCTGTAAAGGTTTACCAAATTGCAAAATTGGTTTGGAAATGGATAGCAAATCAAAGTTTTGACGAGATGTGTTTAGGGCATCCCTTTTAAATTGCAATTTAGTATCAACAAGACTCATTGCCAGTGAAAATGCTCTCCCCCTCTTGCAGCTCCACCATCAAGTGAGGCCCTCCTGAGCCCCTACACTCTCGAGTGTTGGTGTTCGAGGTCCTCCTCCTCCCGCAGGCTATACCTGCGCCTCATCTCTGGTGGTCCAGTGGACCTCTCACTCTTTCTCTCGCTCTGTTTTTCTGCATGCTTTTTCCTTTTCCTTTCACCTTCGTTTGTCACCCTTTTACTGTCACTCTCTATCATTTTCTATCCTCTTTTCACTTTTCACTTCTTCATTCTGTGCACCTCTCCTCCATTTTTTTCCTGCCGCTGCTGCCCCCGCGGCCCCACCCCCCAGCGCGACCAGCCCAAGCCAGTTTCCCCTTCCCTCTCCCGTCTCCCAGCTGTCCAGCCCTCCTCGACCCCTACTAAATGGCGGACCCTGCATGTCCACGCCGTTAGCGCGCCAATGGCATGCCAAAGACAAGCCTGTCTGCGCCTGTCCGCGACCAGCGGCAGGAACCCTGAACCTCCGAACCACCAATGTTACAACCCAGCGGCACTCTACGCACTCAATCCAGGTTGCAGCAACAACTGCAAATTAGCACTCCTGCAGCACCACCAAGACGATGGATCCAGCACAACCTGCCCGCAACAACGCGACCACACCAAAGACCCTGCAATGCATCCTCCTCAACGTCCGATCCCTCCACAAACACACCACCAAAATCTGGGACCTCTTCGACAGCACCGCCCTGGAAGTCGCGTTCTTCACTGAAACCTGGACCAACACCACCTCGGTACCTGACATCGCCATCGCCATTCCCCAAGAATACAAGATCTCCCGGGCAGACCACCCCACCTGCCCTGTGGGGGAATCGCCACAGTCCACAAATCCACCTTCCGGTTGAGCACACTCTCCGATGAGTCCACAGACCGGATGGAACACCTACACTTCAAGATACAGGCCAGCCCTACCACCACCCTCCAGGGAACCCTAATCTACCGACCTCCCGGACCCCGCGGACCATTCACCAACTTCATCACGGACAGCGTCACCCAGCAGGCCATCGCGTCCACCAACTACAACCTGCTGGGAGACCTCAACTTTCACCTCGACAACCAACTAGACCCCAATACCACATCCCTCCTGGACAACCTCCACAAAATTGGACTCCGCCAAATTGTGAACGAGCCCACGCACTCAGCAGGACACACCCTCGACCGCATCTTCACCACAGGAAACTCCATCACTTTCAGCCACACCACCGAACTCCTGTAAACAGACCATCGTTGCATCCATTTCACCTTCAGAACACCCACCATCCACAGAACCCAGCACTTGCTCCAACACAGAAATTGGACTAAAATCACCGATGACCAGCTCACCACCTCACTCGGTAACTCCACCCCAACCATCGCGGACAACGACGACCACAACACCGGAACTCAAACCTTGCACAGATGAATCTCCGACTGCGCCAACACCATAGCCCCCCCTCAAGAAGAACAACAACACACACGCCAGGAAAGCCAGCTGGTCCACCACCGAACTCCGAGAGTCCAGACGCACATGCTGCCGCCTCGAAAAGGCCTGGAGGAACTCCAAATCTACAGAAGCCCACAACAACTTCAGAGCCGCCACCAGCACCCACCACCAACTCATCAGAAATACAAGAAAGAAAGCGATCAAAGACAGAACCTCCACGCATGCGCACAACAGCAAAGAACTCTTCAGCATCATCAAGGAGTTCGCCCTACCCACCATCTACAGACATCCCTCCCTCACAAGACCTCTGCGACAAACTCAGCACCTTCTTCCACCACAAAATCAAGAACATTTACGACAATTTCGACGAAGACAGCCGACACACAGAACCCTCACCAACCACCCCAACACCTTGAAGCCAATGATTGACAGCTGGACGGCCCTCACCACCGAAGGCACACTGAAGGTGATGAAGTCAATCCACTCCGGGGCCCCCATGGACCCCTGCCCCCACCACATCTTCAACAGTGCCGCTGACAACATCGCCCCCATGCTTCACCACACCATCAACTGTTCCCTCGCAAACGCCTCCATCCCTTACGACTGGAAGCACGCTGAGATTACACACCCCAAAGGACCCTACGATCAGCCCTGCTCTCCTACACTGTGGTCCCTCGCACCAGGAAGTCCAGATAGGGAGGACGCTCCTTCTCCTTCCTCGCGGCCAGAGCCTGGAAAGCCCTCCCGCTCCAACTCAGACAGACAACATCATTCCCCAACTTCACAAGAGACCTCAAAACATGGCTCTTCAATAGACCTCCTCCTTGATGGGCAGGATCTTGCGCTTCCCCCCCGTCCAGCGCCTTGAGACCCTTACGGGTGAGTAGTCGCGCTTAACAAACCCATGATTGATTGATATATCAGATGTAGTAACATTTTGCAATGGCAATTGCGATCGGAAATCATTGAAAAAGTACAACTCAAAGAAAATGGTAACACATTAGAAAAAGGAATGGGGTCTCCTTGGGTCTCCTTTGTGAAAAAAAGAGTTTGTTGGGGTGTAAGTAAGTAAGGTCCAGTGCACCAATGCCAACTCACATAAATGTTTTTAAAAAAGTATTTTTTTCTTTTTAAACACATCCCCATGCTGCATTTAATAAAAAAGTTGACCGCTTTTTCCTAATCGATTCTTAGTACAGCTGGCTCTTCTGTACTTAATATTTTGAACATTGTGCATGAAAACATAATATCACTACAAAACTTTACATCACATAACTCAGAACATCAAAGACATGGGATGAGTCTCATTAAATCCCTGCAGGGATAATTACAACGTATGAAAGCAGTTGGCGGTGAAGTAATATTCGTTCAACGGAAGATATGAGGATGATTCTGAGCCCTTGTTCCCCTCCCTGGTGTGATGCAAGGGGACATGTTAAAGATCTCTGAAAGTACTGAAGGAGACGTGGTGGATGAAGGGGACATGGATACAAATGAGATATGGGGATCATCATATGCAGCCCTAAGGGTTTGGGTATATAGGCCGAAATGGTCAGTTTGCTTCACTCCTCTGAAATAAGTATTCCTAGGATGGATGTTAGCTAAATGTCATCAGTCAACATCAAGGTCACTCAATGGGTCTAGAGAATGCAATTCAAGTAGGGCTCCTAAATACAGTAATAAAATAAAATGTGGACATATTTTATAAATAATATGTTCATATGATGCTTCTTTGAAAGGTTCTGAAGTGCTTTGCCCCTTTGCTGGTAGGGCATTGGGCCTTCAGTGCCTAAGGAGACAGACTCTGATGATAGATAATGATGGGGCCAGCCTCTTTCTCCATTGAGATACTAATCTATCAATATCTGTGGTATCAGGTAAAATTGTCAGTCTGCTAGAGGGCTGGAATACACAGCCACTGGTCGCTATCATTAGTATGTGGGTCATGACCACAGTAAAGGCATCGTTAAATGTTAAGGCCCTAGCCCACCACCACCAGGGCATTAAGTTTTGCTTGATACAATGGGCATGGTGTCTGGTTCTCATTTTTGTTCATAATCTTAAATTATTGAAACTGAAGGCTAGCCTCTCTCTGTTCCCCAGTAGTTAATTTGTAAACAAATAAATGCTGGGGCTCTTGTCAGGAGGCAGCTTGCACCAGCCCATTTCTCCTGTAAGCGGTGCCTAAAACAAAACCAACTACTAGCCATAAAAGTGGGGAAAGGATGTGGTGCAGCGGCCAGAGCTGCTGACTTCGTAGCTTGGGAGCAAGGTTTTGAGTCTTAACGTCAGCTCACCATCCTGTGATTCTGGGCAAATCGCTTAATATGCCCGTGCCTACCATAGATAAATATGTCCTTAACTGGTGCGCATGAAAAGCGCTGGTGTTGATGGTTAAGCACCGGAAACCACTGGCTCAAATTAAGCACTGCTGTTCCCTGTCTCAAGACTGGAATAGTGAAGCCCAATCCTCTTGACAAAGGATAATCCTGCTTGGCAATGCACCTGAGTTTAAACTCTACCAGTTTAGAGGAGAATTCTGTAATCATAATCTTGTACCTCTTTAAGAGAGCTATCATATCCCAGCCTCACTTTTGAAAATTTGAGAGAATTGGTGATTGAGACGGTAGGAAGGGACCTGGATTGAGTTTATTCCTGAACGGTGAGATCTGTTGATATCTCCATCTCCTTTTGATGTTACATATTTTATTACATTTCAAATTAGTCATCTTGTCCATCTCTGAGAGGGTGGTACCCTTATTGTTTTGTTAGGCCACAAAGGTTTTAAAGAAGCACTCTTGAAACACTGCATCGGTGCCACTCATCCATCGGCTACAAAGCACGCAGAAAAGAAAGTGGGTCAAGAGGACAGGCCTCTCTCATCTTTGTTCAGATGATGAAGCTGTCAAAAAGCAACTCCTGGGGTAGATTTGTGACACTGGATGTGTTTATGGCCATTTCACTTCAGCAATAAAATTAGGGTCAAGTCCCAATCCTTCCAAGGTTGTGAATGAATGCAGTCACAGGCTATCTCCTCTTCAAGGGAGACATGCACTGTTTTCTTTCATCTGCCAGATGATATTAGAGAGTAAATGTATGTTGTTGCATTTTTTTCTGTAGTCTCCAGTTGTCTCACCCTCCTTGAAGGCAGCATGTAGCACTGTATTCTTACTGTTTTAGAATTTGCCAGGTTGCCCGTCGCCAGCAGAGGCAGGCTAGAGGGTGCTTCAGAAATGATGGTATAGATTTCATCATTTGTAATATATCCCACTGTTTAATGTCTATATTCAGCTGATAGCGTCACTAGGAAGATGCTGTTGAGTAATTCTTCCTCTGGTAGTGGTGTGCCACTATATTGAGAATGATAAAGATGATGGAAAAGAGAGGCTTAGGTCTCAGTGATGTCTGCAGGCTGGGTAAAGAGTGTCACTGTAATAGTTAAGGATGGCAGGGGTGATGGGTTGTGATTCTCCCTTGTCCTCCTAGGCTGCCAGGAGAGCAGCCTCCCTTTTCTCCCTGTTCTAATGATGCATCACAGGTGAGATACAGTGTATTCTGCTGCTCTCGATTTGAAAAGTCCATTGAAGTAAAATGTCTTCTGTTCCAGCATTCTCAGATCTGCCTGACATTGCATGGTCCATTTCCTCATTACATGTTCCAAATTGATCTGATCAGCTTTAATTTTCGTTTGGCGATGGCTCAGATTGCGTTACCCGGAAACCCAAAAAGTCTGAAACAAGAACCCATGTCCCTCTTTTGGCCTAGATATGTACATAAATGTTCTTCTATAGGTTTTCTTTGCCAGTAATGTGTATCTAAATGTATTCAGTCCCCATCTTTTAGAAGGAAGAGTAACAAGCCCAGGCTGGAGAAGCTGGTGACTCATCGGATATTCCCTCTCTTAGAGAGCAACTACATGATACCATTTGTAGAACAAAGTTAGAAGTGAAGAAATGATCACTCCTGGAGCAAAACCTGTGTACATATGGTATAAAGGTATCATTTTCCCTTGACATCCTTCAGAAGGGCTCTGTCATAGATACTGAGACCTGCTTACAGGTATTGTGGAAAGACACTGTTGTCGCTTTTTTGGCAATATTCCCGCCCGCTACCTTGGCGGTCCGACCGCCGAATTTTAAAAGAAATAAAAGCAATTCCCCTTGATAGCGCCTGCTTCAAGAAGGTATTCATTTTTTATGCAAAGCCTGTTCTGGCTGTCTTCGTAATCTGACTTTGTACCAAAACCTATGTGTGTTTGCACTGATCGGCACAAGTAGCATCCCAGTATGCCTTCTTCATGCACAGGAACGCAAAGCAGCACACAGAGCTTTCTGCACTGAGAACATAGCACCTTTCTAGTTCTGGAACTTTAATACCAATGCAGCATTTTGAATCACTTTGCATCTCTTTGTGTCATTTTGCAATGGCACAAAGCCTAAGGGCCTTATTATGAGTATCGCGGTCACTGCCAGAAACCCTACTTATCTTGCAGACAAGCTCACCATCTCTGGTGGCTCTTGGAACACTCCTGCAGCCAGGATGCAATCAAATTGCAGACTAAGAACTGTAAAAGAGAAAAAAACAAGACAACAGTCAATTTGCAACTATGCACCAAGAATCTAGAACAACATCCCCATTTTCATTAGGACCGCAGCAACGCTGCTCTAATATAGGAAAGAGTTGAAGGCTTACCACTTAAAAGAACACCACAGCACAATGCAGGAACAGTAGACTTCTCCTCCCAGAATCTGGCTGCCTCTCCCATCACTCATTGACGGTATGCTTGCCTTTTACCCTCTGCAGCACTCGGCTGTCTTTTGGCTACATTCGCTCTATACAAATAACACATCAACGCATACATACATACATACATACCAGGTCAGCAGTAACAATGCTCAGTAATTGAGGAAGAAATTCTTGTTTGTATATGTGGGGGCCAGACTCGCCTGTAGGGCAATCAGACAGTGCCTGGTGGGCTGGCCTGACAGATCAGTGTGTGGGCCATTTTTCCAGCAGTTTGTAGGACTGTTTTACGGTCTGGTGGTAGGGGTTATACTGTTGATTTCCCTGATATTATCACAAATATTGACTGCAGCACGCCCAAATGCATGCAGTCTCCCTTACCTGGAAAAACACTTATACAGCGTGTCTTTACAAGTTAGAAACTGGTCTAATTCACAAAAGTAGGACACTTGTTTAGCTATCTAGTACTCTAATGGGGGCCACTATTATGTTGGTGCCCGGGCCTACTTTGTGTCCAAGTCCAACCCTGGTTTCTCATACGTGCTGACATTAAACCTTAGTTTACATTCTAAGTTGCCGAACTCACTAGACTGGGGACACATTACTTGAGTACAGTGTCTGTATCGGGGATAGTCCTGGTGTCACAAACAAAAAGGCAGACTTGGAATGTCCTGTGGCAGGTACAGATCTCAGTAATTAAACATACACGAACTTGATGACGTTTTGGGGTTAGTTATGTAGCATGCAAAGAAGGAGCGGCCGGAAAAAGGTGTCTTGTGGCCAGTTTACAGCCCTTTGTGAATGTTGCATCAGAGGTGTCTTTGGAAAGTGGCCTGCTGGTCAGAATGGAGGAACAGGTCCCTGTTGCTTTAAGGAGTAGATTGGGGCAGAGTGCATGTGGACAATTTGCATAACTCGAAACAAAAAAGAATACTGTGAGAAGTTCTGGCAGCTTTGCATGGATCAGGATGTAGAGGAAAAGGTTGTAGGCTGCAGTTGTGCAGTGTGAGTGGTAAAGTGTAGAACTCAGATGCAATCAGTGGCTCATTTAGAGGAAGCGTAGATAAACATTTGATTCATTTTTGGGTCCTTTACAAGTTTTGCCAGTTGAACACAAGCTTTGTGTACTATTAAACGATTACCAGTCTAAAAGGTTTAGGTTAAGTTTGAGCATCTTCCTGTTATGAAGAGTGTCTTGGATTACCTAGCATTTATATTTTTTTCAAAGCTTTCCCCGAGAACTTTATTTCAGAAAAGATAATTCAAGGGCATATTATCAAGAAACGGTGTCAACATGGGCTTCTATGGGAATTCTCTGCGGCATATTATCAAGCCCATTATCACCGCTTTAGCAGCAGTTTTCTGCCGCTAAACCGGCGATAATTTTAAATCCAAGCTTGATAATATGCCCCTCAGCTTGTATTTAAAGAGATGCAAGATTTCCTGAACCGGGCTGATACTGCGCATGACGAGCATTCTCTAAACCCTTAAGGCAATGGAATGCCTGAGGTAGCCAATACAGTTGGATAGGTGGATGTGTTAAGTGGCAAATGGTTTTCAGTGCTGGATGCCATACAGAAATATACAGATTACTGGGTCCTAGTTGTCTTGGATGGGTAAGTGGAAGTTCTCAAGTGTCAAACGCTGTTTCCATTTATCTAAGTGTTTTGTTTTTTATGTTCTCCTTTGTGTGATCATGTCATTTTTTGTATTGGGAAGTGTGTTATTTATTCTTTGGACAATTGTAAAGAAATATGTGTCATATTCTGTTGCAGGTCCCTATCATGCACTTGTGTGTGTGTTCCATTGTTGTTGTTAGGTAGTAGCCATGCAATGTACAATCTATTACAGCTAAGGTTGTTGGAGTTGGTTAGAGGTAAGAGGTCAGAGGTAAGCTTTGTGCCTTAACTAACTACGCCTTGCTATTGTGGGGCCAAAAAGCTTTTCCCTTTCATTTCTTTGTCGATCTGAACGTCATGCTCTGGATTCTTGATTTTCACTGGATTGTAGATCCATGTATTTGCCTTTAGCATTGAAATGCTAGATTGTGTCCAGAGAGTGGGACTGAAGGAAGCAGAGTTCTCAGTGCGTGTGGAAAGTCTGGGTACTCCACCACTCTGTAAATTTATGGGGTGCTTGATTCCCTCCTGGGTAAATGTATTCTCATTTGAGATGCTGATTCTGAAAGAGTGGCAAGAGATCCTTGTCACAAACAATGACTTCCCTATGTAGAGGCACTTAAGGAGGATCTCTTGGTATGGGCCACATGGGGAAGTTCCCTCTTGAGGTTGCAGATCACTTTGTTTTGAATCTTGGGGTGCTTCACCTCGCCTTTTTCTTTCACCACTAGTTGGGTATATAAGGTGCATCCCCTCGCTACACATTCCACATGCAAATGCTATTGGAAACCACTGGGTCACCCTTCACACGCCTCCCACAATCTTGCCATTAACGCCATGCTGCCCAGTCATACTGCGGCCAACCACTTAACAAAAAGATCAGCTTCCAGTAGGAAAATGACATCAAGGGACAGTAGAGACAATAATTAAGTAGGCAGGTGACATTTAAAATACAGATTATAGCTAAGAGGTGGTGAAGACATACTCAGACACTCCACCTGAACCATGGGGGTTGTGCATGGTGTCTCATTATGTTTCTTGTCATGGTGGCTTTCAAGATAATATGGTGGGGCTTAACTTAGTTCTTCTTCAGCCTTGGGTCCTCACACTGGAATTAGGACAAAATATTTAAATAAGACAACATTTCACATAAGATTCTGACATACAATCAGAGGTGTTTACCTCCTCTCCTACATGCTTCCTGTGATGCTAACACAAATTGAGGCTACTGCCTCCAGCTCATCTCGCAAAAGCACTCAATCTTTTACCAGCTGTCCACCTCACCCCATCCTCAGCTTCACTGAAACACAACACAGCATGGGGAAAAGACTACCAGAGACCGGGACAAAGCGAGGTATATGCATGTTCCAATGTCTTTGGGGAGCCTTTCACAAGCCTCCCGCTTTGGCCCCTGGCATGCGGTTCTTTTGGAATACACCCCATGCATATGCTGCTGTCTTGCCACAACCGCAGCCCACAGCTGCCTTCTGAAAATCTTGTTGCCCCTGCAGAATGTTGCCCCACTACCCTGTGACACCACGTAGTAGCTAGGCCTACTGGAAGCAGGTAGGTCCCTGTGGCATCCTTGGCTCCCACAGGCTTGTGGATACTTGTGGTATTCTGGGCCCCATACACATGTGGCCCCAAGTATAGAGAGAGCTGCTGGAGGATCCACGCCAAAGAAAAGAAAATGGAGGGGATGTCAGAACCTACAGCAGCCCATTCCACCGTTCCTCCATTCGAATGACTTCCATGGTATGTCTGTCAGAGCTTTGACACCTGCTGCAGATATACCAACAGAGTCACCATGCTGGAGAGGGATCCCAGGGTTTTTTTGGGGTGGGGTGCAAAGGGGCAAGATCACCTTGTTTTATGCAAAAATACTGCAAAGCCGTTAGCCAGGGAGACTCTAGTCCATTGAAGTCCAATGTTGGCTCACAGTGCCAGTGTCATTCCATTTCATCAGGATAACCACTGCCTTTGTAAATGGTTCCATTCAGATTAATGATATATCTTGTATTATCTTATGTGAATATTATGAAATTTTGGCCTGGAGCTTCCTCACAAGACCAATGTTGTTTGCTCTAATTTTGGCCCTACAAACTCCAATTGTTTCCTGTTGTTGTCATGTTGAGTATTTCAAAATGGAATATCCATAAAAGTCACAGAGAAAGTATATTCTTCATCTTTTTTATTATCTCAAGGTACATAATATTGTATTACGCATTTATTTAATGCATTTATAGACTGCATGGCTGCCCATAGGGCTTCCCAGTGCTAACACGGAAAGGTTAGAGAAGGCACCAACAACTGACTAAAAGACCCAGGTCCCCACTTTCATGCGAAAGGTCTCAAGAGAGGGGGCTGTTCTGCCTCTGAGGGGAGGTGAATTCCATAGCTTGGGACCCAGGTAATTGAAAGAATGGCCTCCCTGACGTTCCAATTTAACCTGAGGGATGGCCGCAAGGCCCAAGATGCATGAGCATAACACACGCTTAGCAGTGGTGGCTCGCAGAGGGAGTGCTGCGGGGCGGAGGGGCAGGGGAGGGGCAGAGTGGGGGGGTAGTGGAGTCAGACATACAACGGCCAGGAGTAAAGTAAGTAAATAAATAAATAAATAAAACTATTTATCCTGCGCTCGCTGCGTCGCCAACTCGGCGATGAAGCGAGCGCAAGGTAAATAGTTTTATTTATGTATTTACTAACTTTACTACTGGCCGTCGTATGTCCGACTCCATTACCCCCCCCGACCCTGCCCTTGCCCCACCCCACCGCCCCGCAGCCCTCCCTCTGCGAGCCGCCACTGACGCTTAGGGACGTGCAGGATGACCAGCTGTTTATGTAATAAGAAGCATTCTGGGCCATAACCTCATACACAAAACACAGTGCTCTGAACTTGACCTGTTTCTCAATGGGCAGCCAGTGAAGCTAACACAGATAGATGGTAATCGAAACACACAGGGGAACATGGCAAAGAAAGTCTGGCGGCGGCGTTCTGCACAATTTGCAGTTTATTCTAAAGGGACTTCAAAATTCCTAAATACATCACATTTCCATAGTCCAGACGCAAAGTTATTAAAGAATGCATCACTCTTCTTTGAGCAGAAGCAAAGAGAAGCTCCAGAATGGTACTCAGGCATTTAAGGAACCCAACACAGGGACCAGACACATTGTTCAACTGGGAATCTATCCTGAGTCTGCTGTACAAGCAAACCCCCAGATATTTTACAACCTGCTTAGGGGTGGGAACCGGACCTAAAACCTCTGGTCAGTCCCACAGCCCTCAGAGCTGAGGTTGGTTACCCACCACCAGAACCTCAGTTTTATTGCGATTCAGCTTTAAACAATTGTCTTTCATTCAAAAGGCCACAGCCTTTAAGTATGGCCTCACCTCAGGACCACTTTTGCCTTCTGTAGAAGACAAAGAAAGCTTACTTTGCATGTCGTCTAGATAAGAACATAGAATAATGCTGAAAGCTCATACAAAGTCCACTAGGAGTCCAACATAAGCATTGAAGAGTGTAGGACTCGGGGACGATTCCTGAGGGACCCTGAAAGACACCTTGTGATCTGAGGAAGAAAAGCAGCTGGAGGTCACTTGAAAGGTACAATCCTGCAAAAAAGAGTGGAACGATTTAGTGGCTCGGTCAGTCAATGGAGAAGGATGTTATGGACACGGAGTCAAACGCTGAGCTAAGTCCAGAAGAATCAGCGCAGTTGTGCCTTCAATCAATCAATCAATCAATCAATCAAGGAATTTGTAAAGCGCACCACTTACCCGTGAGGGTCTCCTGGCGCTGAAGGGAGGGGGGAACCGCTACTGCTCGAAGAGCCAGGTCTTGAGATGTCTTCTGAAGGTGAGCAGGTCCTGGGTCTGCCGCAGGTGGGTGGGGAGGGTGTTCCAGGTCTTGGCGGCGAGGTAGGAGAATGATCTGTCGCCGGTGGTCTTTCGTTGGATGCGGGGGACGGCCGCGAGGGCGACGTTTGCCGAGCGGAGCTGGCGGGTGGGGGTGTAGAAGTTGAGTCTGTCGTTCAGGTAGGCTGCTCCGGTGTTGTGGAGTGCTTTGTGTGCGTGGGTGAGGAGTTTGAAGGTGATCCTCTAGAGTCAAGTATCACTCTAAGATGTTCAGTGACTCCCAGCAAAGCTGACTGCGTATTATGGCCAAACCAGGAGCCAAATTGAGAGTCATGGAGAAAGTTGTGGAGTTCCAAGTGAGACGAAACTTGTGAATTAATATGTATTTCTAATAGCTTCGTTAAGGCCGGAATGAGTGAGATAGGATGAAAGTTTTCAGATGTGGACGCATCAAGAGTAGATTTTGTTAATAACACCACAAGGTAGCATATTTACAAGAGGCAGGGATCAAAGCTTGGTTCTTGGAAATGCTGAGAAGATCTATCCAAATAGGAGAGAGTGAATTGTGGCTGAGTTTAAGTATTGACAAAGGAGAAGGGTTAGATGGTGAGCCTGATTTAATGGAATTTAACAATGGCTCAAAACTTTGAGTGTCAGTTACAGTGAATGACTCTAGGATGGAGCTGACGCCTGTATCTTCTACCACATCTATTACTTCCACAACCATGGAATAGAACCCTTCAACCAAAGGAGCATCACATGAGTCATAGGTGTTAGCTACTTTGTCGAAAAGGAAATCACAAAGTTCATTATATCTAACAAAGGATAAGGGTGTTTAAGAAGGCATACAAGCTGGATCTGACAGGGCTTTGAAAGAACTTGAAATAACTCATTGGCTGGATTCTTGGCACAACTGATTTTATTATTGAAGTAAGCAGCGTGACCTTCTTGGCACACCTTATGGTAGAATGTCAGAGCATTCAGGTACTTCAGTTTGTCGTCTGTGTTATAATTTCTGTGCCAGGTACTCTCCCCACACTTACAGGTTTTCTTAAGTGCAAGAAGCTGGCAGGAAAACCAGGGTGCAGGTGCACAAGATCTGCTGTTAGTAACTGGTTTTCGGAAGGAGAGTATCAAGTGTAGACTCCATCCAACTACTGACTTGCAGCACCCTGCAGTCACTAGAACCCTCCAGCCTTAGGTTGTTGATAGAGAAGTGGTGGCTAGACAAAGAAGGGTCGGGCAATTCTCAACGTCGCCTATGGGTGCCCTCATACTTCTGTGCAGTTACTGCGCTCTTAAGTGCTACCTTTGTCAGGATGGCACAGTGATCCACAAAGGGACAGGGGGTTTGACCTTAAGAAAGGCAAGATTGTCTTTGAAAGGTTGATAATAAAACCTAGATCTTACAGGAGAGAAGTTGTCATCTGAAGAGCATCCAGAAGAAGAGAATGATTTTAGGACACGAGAATCCATAGTTGTCAACATTTGAAAAAAACTTCCCAGGACATTTTGCAGCACAGGGCTGCTGCAGACAGAAAGTTCTTGTTTGTGTACCTGTGTGTAATAAAGAGAAACAGTTTCTGCAACAATGTTACCTGGGACAGTCTCCAACTTGCCAGGACTGTCCTACAAAAACGGTACAGTTGGCAACCATGGAGGATCATGTCATCCAGATAAATTATCAGCTGGACAAAAGAGCCAAATTAAAACTGTGTCCATGACAGTTCTAACAAAAAAAGTTTTGATGTCCACTAATGACTACTGTATCAAAACTTTAAACAATGAAAAACAATATCCAGCTTGCCACAGCAGTTAACAAATAATATAATAAAATGGAGGCAAGAAAGGGTACTCTTCTCCAGCTGCTGAGCAAGGAAGGAAGAGGAATAAAACACAGTGGGCAAAGGTTTATGTTTAGTTGGAGCTGTTATTTAACTATTTTTCACTGACTTGTAGTTCTCACCATAAGTCGTATGTGCAATGGAGTTCATTAAAGGATACTGTAATGTTTTCATGGCTGCTGCATTTCTGTAATGGAAGCTCTAAACCATAATCCTCCCCTCTGCTACGGAAATCGATTCCTATTCCATGAATAATATGTTTTAATACAGGAACTCATTTTTTTTGCAAATTATGCAGTAATAAAAATGGAACAGACTGATTTTGCCCTAAGCACATTCCCTTCTTTCACGTTTCAAAAGTGGAAAAATACATCTTCTCCACGTTTTATTGTATAAAGAAAGGCAAACGATGTGAAATTAGCTTGTGGCATGTTTTCCTAGTGCAAATGCAGTTTACTACATTCCTTAACATACAAGTAGCAAAAACTGAGCCAATTGAGTTGAACTGTTTCTTCTTGTCGTTTTGCACTAGTGCAGTTGCTTTCCCAATATGACCCCTCCCACAAAGCCAATGGTGGTGGGAGGGTCTAGGGCCCAATTTGTACTAATATTTGACGCAAGGTTGTGCAGCAAACAAAGTTGCTGAGCTGCCTTCCGTCAAAGTGAGAGTGAAAATATTCACCACATCTATTAAGATATGGCACTTTTTTTCCCCAGCACTGGTGCAATTTTGGCTGTGATGTGTCAAAGAACCATAGTTCAAAGGTCCGTGCATTGTCTAAAGCATAGGTTTTGTAGTGGAATGGGACACTTACAGCACAAAAGCTATCCTTTACTACTTTTCAAATGTCATAAGTGTGCTACACAATGCAACACACATGCAAAGTAGGAAAAATAAGGAGAATTTTTTTTATCATTGTCACTCAAAGAGGCGTATGGTTTTGTGCACATCCCTGACCACGAATGTTAGTAGATAAGGATTTGCATTAAAACCCATGGGTGGTTGCATGGGGCAACCCATAGAACACCCTCTTGACCCAAAGTAGCTCATAGGCAATTTTGACTTCTTTTTTTTTTACTTTTCATCGCAAATCCTGGTTTTACATTGGATAGTAAATCCCACCCCAACACTTTGCAAGAGGTTTACAGCACACACGTGACACAAACCCAGCACAAAACGTTAGGATATCGGGGCATAGGTCCCTACAAGGATGTAATTTATCTAGGGTTGCCGTCTGCCGTTTTTTTACCGGCATGACCAGTACTTTAATGTCCTGATCACTACAAAAATTAGCAAAAATACAACAAGCAGGTATTTTTTAACCTTATCAGCAAATACTTTAAATACAACTTTTAAGAAAAAAGGCACTTTAAGGTGTGTTCTGGGGCTGCCTTAGCATCCCTAACTGTTAATACAAGTATCCAAATAAAGAAAGGCTATGATGAAAATGAATCCAGGCGATTTTATGTAAAGTTCTATTTGCTTTCGCAGATGCTTGAAACGTGAGCACATGTGCGGTATTTTTTCCCGGGGAAAGGTAGAAACCCGAAGTTGTTCATCTCATGATAATCTAGTGCTCAGCCTAAATGTATCCAAGTTGTTCATTAGATACATTGAAGGGTTCATCTTCGTGACCAGGATCCCTGGATATAGAAATAGTAAATCTAATTTAAAATTGTTATTTTTCAGTCCCCACTGACAGCTGTTTATATTTCACCTGTAGGGTCTTGCTTCCGCCTGTCCTCTACGTCCTTTCGACGTGCCTGAGGGTGACGTCGCCTGTGCGTGCGGACGCTCGGCGGGAAGAAATGAGGCGGAAACGGCGGTTAATCGTCAGCCATGACCTGAGGCGAGAGGACGCATCTGTCTCAGCTCTCGAGGCCTTGGGCCTAACAACCTGCAGATGAATGCCATTCCCGCAATGAAACCTGTAATTCTGAATTGCGGCAGGGCTGGAATTAAGGTGAACTGTTGAAACTGCGCCGATCCATCGTGTGTAGGTAGGAATGTCACATTTCTTCACTGTTACAGTAAAGCAAAACGCAAACAAATGACTGGTATGTTTTATTTTAATTTTTACAAAGCAGTCATTTAATTACGTTTTGCTTAACTGGATCAGTGAAGCGCTGGTTGGTACAAATAAGAACATGTTAATATGTAACAATGTCAGTAAGGTCACTCGCGTTCACATTGAAGTGAGCCGTCAGCATGTGGCTGTAACGTGTGAGACAGTGACACGCAGGGTCCTTCGGCGGTCCCCCTTCTGGAGCCTTTTCTGTCCATTAATGACGCTATGACTGTTACCAGGTGGAAAGACGGTGGTAGCTTGACATCCTTCAGAAATGTTCATCTCCTTCGAAGAAGGCTCATACTCAAATCAGGGTCGGCCCTAGTCAGTTCCTCCAATGTGCTAAACTGTACAAGACTGCACTGGAAATTTGTCAGGAGTTCCCAGACACCTCTGGGTTCTCATCGGTTGAGTCAACAATTGTGGAACTTGGCTGTGCCACGCATGTGACCTCCCACTTCCACAAGGCTTTAAAGGCTGACCACGCCCTTCCGGACTTTCGGGTCCAACGGATGTGAGATGCAATGCTGGATGCACCCCTGAAAGATGCAGGCGGAGGAGCGTCACCTCACTGCTCTTTGAGAAGCAATAATAAAATGATAATAACGAAGTTGTCATTTTATTGTTGCAAAGGTTACGGCCGGGCTGGAGGCACGGGGAGGAGTGGTTTGCGCACACTAAGTGCATATGATTGCATGGCCGGCTGTCTGAGACCGGCCAAACCGTCATGCGCACTTAGCATGTTCCCAACCAGGATCATTACACAGCCTGGTGGGGAACATGCCCAGACCCCAGTCCCCATCTGAGCAACGATTCACAGCATTGCAGCGTTGTGATTGGCTGTGAGGAGCTTGGGTGCTTCCTGGTTCCCGGGCTCGCCAGAGAAGTGAGGAGAGACAGCCGACGGAAGAGGTAAGTGTTTATTTTGTATTATTATGTCTCCCACCTTTCCCCCTGCCCCTCCACTCTCATTCCCTGTTAGCTGCTACTAGACAGATGGAGATTGGGACATGGCAAAAGAGTGTGTATGGGCAATTTCAAGCAATGCCCGATTTCAATTTACTCATTTATATTATATCACAATTACATGTCACCCACGTGGCTCCACTGAATCTGTCCGGTCAGGCCATCCACATGTCCCAAGTGTGGGGCGGGTGGGGTGGAATTCATCTGCATGACGTGAAGGTGTGGTCAGTTGGGGCTGTATTGGCAAGCTGCGGTATGTGCGCTGACTGAATTAACCGGCATTTAGTAGAGATGTCACTGCTTCACAGCTTGTTCAATTCAATACCCAAGCCTCCAAAACAGTAGATCACATGTAAATGAGCCTCCTTGGGGTTAGTGCTGGCTGAATGCAGGTTAGCTATACACTACATGAGAGCACAGGGACCCACCCTAGAGATGTGCAGGTGGGATCTATGGGAATGAGCAATTACGGTGGAGATACAAATGAAAAGGATCAGGACCAATCGAAAGCTACAGGAAGATCTTGGTTCACTATGCCTGTTAAATTGGATTCTGATACTAGGGGAGTGGGGGGTACCGGGGGGATGGAAGGAGGGAACTATGGAAGATTAATAAGAGCTATGTCATACCTGCACTCGTACATGCCACTGCACCTATGTTATGTTAAAATTGCTTGCTATTGTACAAGACTCATCAAGATAGGGACATCTCAGCGCTTGGAAGGCAGATAGCTAATAGCCAGGTTTTAAGATGTTTCTTGAATTCTGTAAAGCTAGGGCATGTTCGTAAAGTCAGTGGTAATTTTTCCAATGGAGTGGGCTCAGGTGAGATAATGCACGGCTTCTGTATTTAGCCATACAAACCCGGCTAAGGTGCAGGAAGGATTGGTTGCTGGATCGCAAGTTCCTACTAGGGATATAGGAAGCGAGTCTGTTATGTAGAAATTTAGGGCCAGAGCCTGAGAGAGATTTATAGGTTATACATAGTAATTTAAACAGGGCTTTCTTGCGGATAGGAAGCCAATGTAAGGCTCTGAGTGTGGGGGGCTGATGGAGTACTTGGAGGCAGGTTGTTAACCAGACGTGCTTTGGACAACCTGCAGTTAGGACAAGAGAGATTTGTTAGAGGAAAGGAACAAGGCATTTCCATAATCCATTCGGTTGATGACAAGCACCTGGGTGTTTTACGTGAGTACAATGGGAGCCATTGAAAGATTCTTCTAAGAAGGCACATGGTGCCACAGCAAGTGCCACCAATGGAGGATATGTGGTCTCGCATTGAGAGTTGATCTTCGATAAGGAGGCCTAAATTCCTAGCAGTTCTACTAGGTAACGGGGGGCAATTTCACGGGCCACTAATCCTCAGTTCAGAGACTTTGGGCCTTGCTTGTTTTCCACATATCCTTTTCACTGTGGTTATTGTTTCTGGCGAAATCAAAGTGAAAAAATGTCAGGATTCTTTTGTAACGTGTTAGTTATGAATCTATCGCCTCATCCCGCAGTCTTTTTCCCCGCAGGGAATCACAACGCGGCCGTTACAACGACCGCGTTGTGATTCCGCATACCATTACTCCGCAAGTCGGAACAACGACTTGCGGAGGGGGGCGCTGGACGTTGGAATAGTATAATTTAGTATTCCAACTCCAGTCTGTGCGGACACTAGGGAAGGTGTTGGATTTTAAATCCACCACCTCCCCCCCCCCCCCCCCCCACAAGTCGTTGTTCCGACTTACGGAGTAATGGTATGCGAATCACAACGCGGTCGTTGTAACGCCCGCGTTGTGGTTCCCTGCGGGGACAACGTTTTGCGGTAAACGTTGTTTACCGTCAGTTATCCCTCTTGGCTCTTAATCATTCCGAAACCATGTAGACCGATCCCAAATACTTTATATGTGATCTTTTTACATGGTTTCTCTTTTATGTTTATGTTTCTGAAAAGAAAAAATACAGATTTCTCTGCTTTTCACAATAGTTTTTCCGACCTGGACTTAAAAATACAGAGCAGGCCGGTAAAAGGTCAGGTGGAAACCCTATTCATGTGGCGAAAGCAAGTCACTAACTACATCACGCAAAACCATCCTGGTAATTGGTTTGATAATGCAGAAGAACATTCAGGCTCTTCTCACATTTTTTGTTCCATTGTTGTAGGTAGTCACAGGAAAAGGGAGGGACTTGCCAACAATCGCACTCTGTTTAAGTCCCGAGCCCTGGAATATTTATCATGTCTTTAGTATCCGGAGCAAACTTATGTCAACTACAAGATTTTTTTCATAAAAACATCACAAACCTGGAATATTGTGCAGGTCTTCTGGATCCTCTGTCAACTTTTGTGAGTTGCCAGAACTTAAATTTAAACTACACAGACATTGGCGGCATCACAAAGATGTTGTATCTTTTTAAATTAGAAATCTATATACGAAAAACTCCACAAAAAGCAAACTGTGTAGGAGAAACCAGCTGCAAACCAAAACTGGAGGTGCTGATCTTTGATCTGACTAATGATAGAGCTCCAGTTTTGGCCCAGAAAACTAGGACCTCTCACGATCTCAGTGAATATGATGAAAAACTTGGGATTAAAGTTCAATAAAGAACTCTGTTTGGAATCCCAAATTAATACAGTGGTATCAGCTGTTTGTCTGCAACTGGCACTCTTGAAGAAAAATCTAGAAACAATTCCTCAAGATCTCCGGTCCACTATGGTGGATACATGCGTCCCCTTGAGATTAGACTATATTAATGCCTATTATTAAGAGATTTCAATCAAACTGCTGACTGGACTGCAGCTAGTCCACATCATGGTGGCTAGACTCATTTCTGGCTTACGCATATTTGACGGTCAAAGATTCCAGGAGAATGCTGCACAGGTTGCCACCAGCTGAGCAGAGAATGTGCTTTAAAGCAATCATGCCGAATCCACTGAGCACTATAGGGGACAGGGGCACCTACCGTTAAGGCTCAGTGTTGCATCCTACTGCTTCTCCTTCTTTGTCCTTTCTTAATGTCTTGTACTCTGCTGCTCAGCCTGTCTCTATGATGTCATCCTTAGTTCTATCTGTGTATGTTTGAGTGTACTGTCAGTTACCTTGGAGGCTGAGCAGCAGGGCAGCTGCTCCCGGTGGGGCCTTTACCTTAACCTTTACTGGAACTTTTACTGGATTCTACATTGTGAGAAGTTGGCCTGGTATATGATGCTCACTAGTTAAAGTGATCACCTTGTACCATGCCAAGCAACCCTTATGGTGTGGTTGTAAGTCAACCTTTTCGGACTAGCTGCCCTAGTGGTAGCGTAGGCTAAGCAGTCTTTGAGGCTAAACTCGTAAAGCGTGTTAAGCCAGCTGTTTTACCAAATGCAACCCCCTTTTATACCAATGAAAGGACACCACACAGATATATATTCAAAATATATATGTATTTATTTCTCAAAGTGACCCCTAGTCTCTTTATGAGCACAGGAGCACAAATCGTCAAACAAGATTACAGTAGAATACACAGAAGTTGCACTTTATATGGATAGGCCCTGGTGGCCGCTCAAACCATATACTAAAATAGTGGTATAAGTACCACGAACAGAAAAGGGAAAAGGCCTAGGGCCTCTAGAATCACTGGGCCTACAAGGAGCTAACGTCAGTTAGTGACCAGGAGGTCCACGTGTTAAATGGTAGCGGCAGTTTCAGTCGGTATCCTTTCAAGTATTTGCCCGGCGGTAATCGCCTCTCATACCACTCGATAATTTACCAATAAAAGAGGCAGGCGCTGGAGACTGGAAGGCAGGAAACAAGGTTTTATTCCGTCGGAGCAGAACACATCAGATCAGACAGCAAGGTATCGTCACGAGGTGCTCTAACTGCATCTCTGAGACCTGGTCTCTTATACACTGGTTTATTGCTTTATTATACATAGTACATTCTTGAGATTCCCTTGATGTGCGGGGAAATATCCCCTGAAGCCCCGGCTCAGATCCGATCCCACACATGGTTACAGTAGAGGTTCCCACCCTACCCGCAGTGGGAGATGGCTATCGCGCAGCAGGGAATTCCGCTAATTCCCGGGGTGTGTGCAACCGGCCGGGTCTCAGGGGGTAGGGGCTTTGATTCTACTGTAATCCCTTTGATGTGGGGTGTTTCCCTTACAGTAGGGGCAATAAACTGCATCCGCAGGGCTAGGTGATGGCCTGGGACCAGTTCAGACAATGGGGCGCAGAGGAAGGGGGGTTATCAAAGGAGAGGCATGACCATGTATGGGTTGTCGGTCGGAAGTGGTTCCGTAGCAGGGTCGCGCAGAAGGAGAGGGTTTATGGCCTGTATGAGAGAGCGGGGGTGGCCGGCGCGCGGGGGATGCTCGCAGCGCCGGGGGAAAGCGCTGGCGATCGAGAGTGAGCGGGGAGAGAGAGTGGGGTGCCTAAAATGGCGGCCGTGCATTTGCTATGCGTGGCGCTGGGGAGAGGCAAGATGGCGCAGATAATGTTCAGTTTGCACGCTAAATTTCCACAGTCCTCCCTTTTAACATGTCTCGCCAGCTTGCCTAGTTTGGATCTATCCCCATAATACCCCGTACCTCCACCTCATTCAGAGCTTTCATCCGCTCAGTTTCAAAGTCCAAAGTCTTAGGGCAGATGCAGTTCATAAAAAACGAACATAAAGGTGGCAGACACTGAATCCCCAAGCAACATCCACATAGTATCATGATTGGTATGAGGATAAATGAAAACAGCCTCCATCCCCAACTTTAATAGCGTCCCAAAACCAACTCCCCAGTGACCATTCTTCTTGTTCTTGATGGACCTCTGTGGACAGTCTGTGGAGGTGTTCAATTGCTTTGTAGACTGAGGGTGAGTTATCCGGTACGTAGGTACAACAGCTGGACCCAATGATGCGGCATGCTCCTCCGCGGTCAGCCAGAACCACATCTAGAACAAGGCGGTTCTGGAGAGCCACCAGGCGGACGGCCTGAAGCTCAGCGGTGTTGTTGGCGAGGGCGCCAGCTGTAATGTTCATTGCTGTTTCGACTGCCTGGGTTAAGTGGCGGATGGCACGGCTGTTTGCCATCGGACCCCAGAGCGGAACAAGACCCTTTACTGCGTCCATGAACTGTGCTCTGGTGGAGTCGGTTTGTACAATGTCTTTGGCACGTTTCTGTCGGTGATGGTTTGCTGGAGCCACATACGTCGGAGGAAGGACAAAGGCGATGTAGCAGGTGCCTCCCCAACCTTTCGGGAGCCAGGTGTAGGCCTTAGTACCACACACGAAGTACATATTCGGGGAGGCAACAAAGGAAGGTGGGTCAACTGAGTCCAATGTTCGGGTGATGAGGCAGGAGCTGTGGCCCACCAGCTGTGCCCCCAGGCCTTCGAGGCATACAGATCCAGTGATGTTGATGACGGACAGGGCCACTGTTAGGGTGGCGGCTGTCCGTTTTCGGAGGTAAGAGAAGGTGGGTCTGGCTGGATTGTTGAACACTTGCATTTCAATTCGTTCTTTGGCGGGGATGTCCATGTGAAAGGAAGTGTTCGATCTCAGAGGGTAGAAGAGGGCGGAGGTTCTACCAGTTTTGTTCAGCCAGAACCCATGGTAGAAGTGTGACATGGTTCTGCCGGAAGTGGCATTGTCCTTGTAGCTCTCCTGCAGGAGGATCAGCCAGGCGAGGCAGGAACCATGGACGGAAAAAGGTGAAGGGATGAAGGGGATTGAGTGCCCAGTGGCATGGGGCAGCAATCCACAGATCCAGCAGTTAGTGGCGTTGGTGGCAAGATTGTGTTGGTGGAGTAACTGCACAAAAGAGTTATTCCAGAACTCCTTACGCCTTTCTCGGAGTTGGGGTGAAAGTGAGATCAGATGGTGTTCTTTCGTGGTGGTAGGTTGAACGGTAGTCAGCAATGTCTTATGAGCGGGTGTGCTCTCCTCCATGATCCAGAAGGTGACCACGAGGAGAAGGCAAAAGAGAAGGGAAATGAAAAGTGCTATTGTCTTAAAGCTGTGCATTCGGTCAGTCTTTGGGTTTTTGAAGTGGATCTTTGGACGTCCGGTTGCTTCCATCATCTTCATGGCGGGCGCTTCCATCACCTTCAAGAGACTCGGTAGCGGGCAGAACCACAGACTTTGTTTTAGTTTCTCTCCTGGTGGCCTTTGAGGTGCCTAGGCTACCGTTCTGAGATTTCCACTTAGCCTGTGGTCTGCTTAGCCGAAGTTCTCTCCTTTCGTCGCAAGTTATACCCTTCTTTGGATGGCACAGTGGGATCGGGATATTCAATCAACTCAAGTGTCTCTGTATCCGGGCAGCGGCTCAGGGATGGTCGGCCTTTGTCCAGAAGTTCCTCTTGGGCGGTGATGTTGTCCGTGGTTGTCAGGGTCGGTGATACCTTCTTGCAGTGGTGTGCATGCAGCCAATTGCGTTTCCCCTCCACTCGGAGAGCTGTTAGGGTGGTGATCAGGACTTGCAGGGGGCCCGTCCACCGGGGCTCCAAACTCTTGGTGCGCTGGAAGTTACGCACTAAGACGAAGTCACCGGGTTGGATGTCGTGTCCCGGGCCCCTGGAAACATCGGGAATGGCGTGCAGCACCTGCTGATGGATAACAGACAATGTCTTAGTTAGGTTATACAAATAGTCAGACATGAGGACGTCCGGGACGTCGTGGATGGATGATGGTTTTGGTGCAGTCCAAAGGTTCATGGGCCGCCCAAAGACGACCTCGTAGGGGGTTAAGTGGTGTTTGGTGGGGGTGGAACGCATTGATAGCAATGCTAGTGGGAGAGCGTCTGGCCATCTTAGTCCTGTGGTGGCGACTATTTTTGCTATCTTAAGCTTCAATGTGGCATTGTGTCGCTCAACCAGGCCTGCAGATTGGGGATGGAAGACCGCATGGAACTTCTGTTTTACACCCAACCCTTTTAAGATGAGTTGGATAACTTCGGCTACGAAGTGGGGGCCATTGTCGCTCCACAAAATTCGACAAAGGCCGTATCGGGGGAAGAATTCCTTCAGCAGTACTTTTGCAGTAGTCATAGCGGTGTTGTCATGGGTCGGGTAGGCTTCCACCCACTTGCTGAAGGCACACACAACGACAAGCACATACTTTAAACCTTGGCACCTTTCTAGCTGGACATAGTCCATTTGTAGGACTTCAAAGGGGTGATTGGGGACCCCAAACCCTCCCCGGGGTACAGCAGTTCCTTTCCCAGGGTTGTGTTGGAGGCATACTAGGCATTGTTGGACCAGACGTTTGGCTGAGTCTGGTATTCTGTCGTTGTGCCAGACTTTGGAGATGAGTTCGATCATGGGGGCAGACCCTATGTGTGCGGGGGAGTGTGCCATGGTCAGCATGGGGATCAAGTATGAGTCGGGTAGTAACCATTTGTTCGAGTCTTTAGTTCGCCAACAACCGTCATCGTCCTTCAATCCCACCCGGGCCCATTCAGTTAATTCGTGTGGTGTGCTGGCTAGTTGGATATCCCTAATCGTTTCCCTAGCATCCTTCCATTTCTCAGTTTGTGACCTGGTCACGTACATGCGGATCGTGGACCTATTCTCGGCTGTGGTTCGGGCAGTAATGTCAGCTAGTGCATTTCCCTGACCTATAATGTCTGTCACCTTCTTGTGTGCCTGGCATTTGATCACAGCTATCCGTGTGGGGAGGAGGACTGCTTCGGTCAGGGCAGAGACTAGATCTCCATGCAGGATGGGTGTGCCATGAGAAGTCAAGAATCCCCTCTCTTTCCATAAGAGCCCGAAGTGGTGAACTACCCCAAAGGCATACTGACTGTCTGTGTAAATGTTTGCGGTTGTCCCTGCTGCCAGGATGCAGGCTCGTGTGAGGGCAATTAGTTCAGCCGCCTGTGCGGATCGCTGTGTGATGCGGGCTGTCTCAACAACTGTTCGAGCTGTGGTGACTGCATAGGCAGCTGAGGTGGTGCCATCAGGGAGCTTGATGCATGAGCCATCCACCCACAGTTCTCCGTCAGGGTCCGGGAAGGCAGTATCCCGGAGGTCAACCCTACTCTTGGTTTGTTCGTCGGTGAGGGTCACGCAATCATGTATAGGGGATGCATTGGGGTCAGCGTCAGGGAGAGGTAGTAGAGTAGCTGGATTCAGAGTGGTGCATCGTTTCAATGTGATATGGGGCGCAAGCAGAGTCAGTTCATACCCAGTCAGTCGTGCGCTAGTCAGGTGTTGAGTCTTGGTTTGGTTCAGGAGGGTATCAACAGCATGGGGTACCAATACTGTGAGGGGGTTCGAGAGCACGATCCCCTCACTTTGCCGGATAGAGACAGCAGCGGCGGCTACTGCTCGAAGGCAGGCGGGCAAAGCTCTGGCTACGGGGTCAAGAGTGGCAGAGAAGTAGGCACAAGGGCGTTGCTTAGGGCCTATGGACTGGGTTAGGACAGACAACGCACATCCCTCCCTTTCGTGGGTGTAGAGGGAGAAAGGTTTAGTGTAGTCTGGGGTTCCTAGGACTGGGGCCGAGCAGAGGGCGTCTCGTAATTCTTTGAAGGAGGATTGACATTCAGGTGTCCAGGGGAGGGGGAAGGGGACATCCTTAGCCAGCAGGGAAAGCAGAGGCTTTATGGTAAGACTGAAGTTTGGCAACCACTGTCGACAAAAGGAGGTGAGGCCCACTAGGGATCGTACTTGCTTCTGAGTTTTGGGAACAGGGGTTTCTAGGATGGTTTGAATTCGGTCAGGGGTAAGTTTCCTCCCGTCTTTGGATAGTAGGTGGCCTAGATAAGTTACCTGGGGCTGGCAGAATTGCAATTTCTTTCTGGAGACCTTGTGACCGTTCTCCGCAAGGAAGCGGAGGAGGTGAATGGTGGCTGTGACGGCGAGAGGAGTGGTGTCGGCCGCCAAAAGAATGTCATCAACGTACTGTATCAACACCACTCCATCGGGTAGTTGGACTGCATCCAGTTGCCTCTTGAGGGCTTGGCTGTAAATACTGGGACTCTCAGTGTAGCCTTGGGGTGCCCTGCAGAATCTGTACGAACGGGCTTTTAAAGTGAAGCCGAACAGGTAGCGGCTGTCTGGGTGGATGGGGATGGAAAAGAATGCGTTCTTGAGGTCAATAACAGTAAAGATGGTGGCAGTGGATGGAATCAGGGTGAGGATGGTGGTGATGTCTGAGACTACGGGGTACTGGGGTATGACTACTTTGTTAACCTCTCGCAAGTCAACAATGAAACGGTAGGCTTTCTCATCCCCCTCGCCTTGCTTCTTTACAATGGGTAGGATAGGGCTGTTGCAAACATTACTGACTACTTCTTCCACCACTCCTGCCTCGACCAGGGACTCGATGATTTCCACCAATGCCTTCTCGCCTTCGGGTGATATCCGATACTGTGGAAGCTTCGGGAGCACTGCGTCCGGTCGGACGGTTATGTGTACCGGGTCGATCACCATGCGCCCTACATCTGAGTCGGTTTTAGCCCATAGATGTGAAGGTAATGTGTCGAGTAGGGACATATCAGCATCGGTTATAGAGAGCATACGCCGTGTGTGACAGGGTCTGGACAGATCTGGGTTATCGTGTAGGATGACTCGAACTCCGTCTGGGGAGCATCTGATGGTGGCTCGAAAATGCTTTAGCAAATCAAGTCCCATAATAGCATCGGGGGTGTTGGAGGAGAGCAGAAAGGTCGTGTCAGTGGTGTTATCTTCTAAGTCAAAGGAGATTGGTGTTGATAAGGGGTTAGTGGAGGGCGTTCCGTCAAAGCCTATTGAGGTTACGTGTGAGCCAGACAAGGGTGCCCTAGGAATCAGTCGTTTAGATAACGCACTACGTGTCGCCCCAGTATCTACCAGGAATGGAGATTTTGTGCCCAAGACCTTAGCGGTAACGTAAGGACCTTGCTGGTCAACACGGAGTTCGACTGGATCCCTCCCTTGTCCCTGGCGGTCCTATGCGAAGTCATGGGTGCTTTCGTAGTCGGACTGCTGATACTGGTTTTGTCGGGGGCGATCAAAGGTGTTTGGTCTGCCTGGCCTGTCGTTGATGGTGTTGTTCGTGTGCCCTCGTCCCTGTCCTCTGTTTCTGGGGTCATATGTTGTGTCTCTGGGGTCCCTATTCTTGTTCATTTCCAGAAGGACCGGGCACTGGGATTTCCAGTGTCCGAACCCTCTACAGAACGCGCATTGATTCCCATCCAAGTCTCTCCGTCCGTTGTAGGGTGCAGGTGTATGGTCTCTAGGGGGTAGCTTTCTAGGGGCGGTTGGTTGGTAATTCTCTTTCGGGGGTTCCCTTCCTATGGTCACCCCTTGCAACTGTGCTATCATTACTCTCTCCTTCAGTTCCTTTTTCTTCTTCTCTGATGCCCTATCGTTCTCGTTTTTCTGATTTTCGTAGTATTGGGCCATCTGGAGAATCGCTGCGGGTTTGGAGGCTGCCCAACTACTCTCGCTGGTCTGTAGCTTCTGGGAAACTTCCTGTGACAGACCCTTTACATAATTCTGGACAAAGAGGTGGTGTCCGGTTGCGGTGGTCATGTCTTGGCCACTGTAATCGGAAAACACAGTCTCGAATCGGGAGAAGTATTCAGACACATCTTCCTGGGGTTTCTGACGGCAAGCCGTCACTATCGACCAATCTACCTTTCTTTCTGGGATTAGAGTCTTCGGCTTTTGTACAATCTTGTCTGGGAGCTCTAAGATGGCTTTCGGGGGTTTCTGTCCTGGCTCTCGCTGTTTATCTATGGTATCGAGTTGTACCCAGGTATATCCGAACGGCTCAGCGTGGTCAACTTTCCGGATTTGTTTCCACACATCAGCCGGCAGACATAGCCCAAAGAACAAGTCGATATCTGCTAACGTCATTATCGTTGAGCCTAAGGCTGTACCCAATTCCGTGTAGAAGGCAGTAGGGTTCTTTCTTAAGTCGGGTAGAGTCTTTCTAAAAGTCAAAATATCTTGCCGGTCCCACGGCTGATAGACCCAGTTATATACAACCCTTCCCTTCGCATCTGGGTTGTTGATGTCGTCGTGTGTTCCCTGACCCCGTGGGGGGACCCAGTAGGGGGCAGCCTCTTTAATGGGCATCATGGCATCGGCCCTTCCTCCCTGGGGATTAATTGCTATGGGGGTTTCTGTTTTGGTGGTCTGTCCATGTTCTTTAAGGTGTCGGTAGACCTCGAGTGTACGAGTGAAGAGGTTCGTTACATCGCCCTCTCTTTCTTCCCCAATGTCTACCTTCCTATATAGGGCCGCTAAGCCTTCGGGACCTTTATCGTGGTACCTATCCTCATATGCATTCAGGGCGTGATAACAGAGCCGTACGACGAAGTGTCGTCTGCGGCTGTCGGCATACGAGTTATACACGTCTGTTATATACTCCTCACTTTCTTTTCGTTCCACCAGCGTCCCTACTATCTTGTCAATTCCTGCTCGTTCATCCTTAGTTAGTCGATTCATTCTGGTGGACTCTTTCTTTCCTATCTCATGGTCGACTGGCGTTGTGGTTGACGTTGGGTTCGGCACAAGAGGCTCAGCCGGCGCGGAGGCCGTGAGGGCCGAGGCCCTTGTACTGCTTTCGCTCGTGTTCGGGGGTTGTGGGTGTTGTACTATTGATTGGGAGGGTGCATACGGAGGGGGCATGTAAATGATCGGAGGACCTAACAGTAACTCGTCATTCGTTCGCTGCTTGGAGGACAACTCAGGGTAGAGCAAAGAAGGGGTCCTAACAGCGTACTGGCCTGAGGTTTCGGGTTCCTGTCTTAGTGTAGTTTCCCTTCTCTCTTTTATGTCTTCTTCTAACTTTCTAGCGGCAAGGTGAGCTGCCTTTCGTAATTCCTTTTCTGCTTTTACTTCTTCCCTCTTTTTCCGTTGCGTTGCTTCTTTGCGCCACATGCCGATACTGTCAAGCATAGTAGGCGTCGTCTTATTGCTACGCAGAGCTATTTCTAGCGCTTCTATCTTATGGTCGTCGAAGGATCCCATCAGTGGCCACTGACTTTCGGGGTCCTTCTTGGTATATTTATGCCACAGCTTGCTATAAGCTACGGCGACTAGTCCATATTTAGTGAACATGTCCTTATTAGGGGTGCCTTCCAGTGGAGCCGGGTGGTTCACCTCTAATAAGCGGTCCGGGCAGAACCAACTACCAATCAGTGGGGAGAAGATAGGCATGACGGGTTTCAACGGGGACAAAAGTCAGCACTACCTATCTTTTCACTGCTTGCAAAGACTAGACAGAATATCTCTATTCTTCGTTATTTGTAAGCAGAGAATACCTCCAAAGAACCAATATCGAACAACTAGTGTTCGGACAATCAATCAATCAATCAATGGGGAGATAAAGATAGGCACGACGGGTTTCAACGGGGACAAAAGTCTGCGTTACCTACCCTTCACTATTTGCAAAGACTAGACAGAATATTCCTATTCTACGTTATTTGCAAACAGAGAATATCTCAAAAAGCACTATTCTTCAAAACAATCAATGTTCGGACAATCAATCAATGGGGAGATAAAGATAGGCACGACGGGTTTCAACGGGGACAAAAGTCTGCGTTACCTACCCTTCACTATCTGCAAAGGGAGAGAGAGAGAGTATTTCTACTCCTCCCCGTTTGTAGACAGCGAATATCTCAAAGAGAACAATCAATGAGCAATACTAGTATTCAAACAATCAATCAATTATTTCGCACTTTTGTCGTATTTCACGACCTTACCCGGACCGCGTGGACAGTTTCTCGTCTTCCGCCTCCAGCGCCCGATCGTCCTCTACTCTCCGTATTTGCCGCGGCACTCCTGATGGTTCCCAGTCAGGACCGTAGATCACTCGAGAGAGGTCTGCTCGGAACCAGTGAAGTTCGGATGATCGGCTGCCAGACGAGGGTCTATTGGGCAGGAGCTCTCCCGATCGTTGCAGTCGTTCACTCTGTCGTCGGGACCTCTCCCACTGGATCCACGTGTCGCTGATGGGCCCCACGTTTGGGACGCCAATTGTTAAATGGTAGCGGCAGTTTCAGTCGGTATCCTTTCAAATATTTGCCCGGCGGTAATCGCCTCTCATACCACTCGATAATTTACCAATAAAAGAGGCAGGCGCTGGAGACTGGAAGGCAGGAAACAAGGTTTTATTCCGTCGGAGCAGAACACATCAGATCAGACAGCAAGGTATCGTCACGAGGTGCTCTAACTGCATCTCTGAGACCTGGTCTCTTATACACTGGTTTATTGCTTTATTATACATAGTACATTCTTGAGATTCCCTTGATGTGCGGGGAAATATCCCCTGAAGCCCCGGCTCAGATCCGATCCCACACATGGTTACAGTAGAGGTTCCCACCCTACCCGCAGTGGGAGATGGCTATCGCGCAGCAGGGAATTCCGCTAATTCCCGGGGGTGTGTGCAACCGGCCGGGTCTCAGGGGGTAGGGGCTTTGATTCTACTGTAATCCCTTTGATGTGGGGTGTTTCCCTTACAGTAGGGGCAATAAACTGCATCCGCAGGGCTAGGTGATGGCCTGGGACCAGTTCAGACAATGGGGCGCAGAGGAAGGGGGGTTATCAAAGGAGAGGCATGACCATGTATGGGTTGTCGGTCGGAAGTGGTTCCGTAGCAGGGTCGCGCAGAAGGAGAGGGTTTATGGCCTGTATGAGAGAGCGGGGGTGGCCGGCGCGCGGGGGATGCTCGCAGCGCCGGGGGAAAGCGCTGGCGATCGAGAGTGAGCGGGGAGAGAGAGTGGGGTGCCTAAAATGGCGGCCGTGCATTTGCTATGCGTGGCGCTGGGGAGAGGCAAGATGGCGCAGATAATGTTCAGTTTGCACGCTAAATTTCCACACACGGGTGGCGTGTGCAGAGCAGATAGTCACACGCGTGCTCCCATAGGTTTCAATGGGTGCGTAAAAAGTACAAAGTTACTGCAAAGAGGATCTTCCGGATGGACTAGGAACTCAAGATTTGGAACACAGGCACTAGAGATGTAATACTACACTTGGGCACAGGTGTGCCAGCTTTACCTCACCCACAGGAAGCGGGTGCATAGGCCTCGAAGTGCGTCGGGTTTCTTCTATCTGTTCCGTGGAGCCTGAAGACAAAGATGCTGCAGGCGGTCGGTCCGGAAGAGATGCAGTGGATCCAAGAGTGGATCGGAGATGTTGAAGACCTGTAAGCAGAGGGGACAGTGTTCACAGTCACTAGCCAGTGACCAGCGTGGCACCAGGTGGGTACCAGGCAATGTCGGGTGCAAACAGGAAGAAAGGTGTAGCTTGTCTCTGCAGCCACGTGGTCCCTGGAGGTCGACGACGTCCAGGAGTCGGTTCACGAGCTGTCCCACGCAGGCTCTCGCTGTCGGCGGTGTCGGCGACTTGATCGAAGCAAACAAGCCTTGGCAAAAGCAATTGTTGTAGGAGATGAAATAAGCTGATGGTTCTGACCAGCAAGGTCAGAAGGACTGCTCCTTTGGAGGGGAGCAAGGGCCAGTCTGGAGCAACCAGACCAGCGGTGTATTTCTTGAAGTTCGTCGCCAAGATGGCTACTAGCCAGCGGGCCAGCAACCGGTTAGGCGCGTCGAGTGGCAAAATGCAGAAGGGCCCCACGCAGATCGTGGAGATGCTGGAGGGCTCACCTTTGGTGCAGATGCTGCTCGGGTGTTGGGCTTCTCAGATCCCAAAGCACAACTTGGAGGGAGCCTCGGTTGTTGCACTTGTCAGCTTGTCGTAGTCGTTCCAAGATGGCTGGCTCCACGTGTCTCGGTGCCTCCACGGGTCTCCTCTTTTCAGGGACTGTGGATCGGGCGGTGAGAGGTCTGGAGGTCCAGGTCTTGTCAGTCTCTGGGCTCGGGCTCCGGCGGGAGGCGGCGGCAAAGCAGACGTTGATTCGCTGGATGGTGCTTGCGTTAGCAAGGTGGTCACTCCCTGACCACAGGGGAGATTGGCTTCAGTCCTCTGTGCAGCAGAGCGTCGAAGTTCCCGTCTTCTTCTTAGTGTTAAGTTGATTCCAGGATAGGACACAGCTCCTACCTTTAAGCGGATTCTAGGGGCCGGACTACCTGCTAGGTCCCTCCCTATGGGTGGGACCAGGAAGGGGGGTGGTTACACCCCCAATCCTTTGTCCAGCTCGCCCCAGGCCCGGGACTGGTGTGCCCCAGGACCGGTTTGAACTGGCATATGCACCGAGGCTCCTTGTGAGCCACAGGCATGTCTGGTTTCTTTCAAGCCCTACCTGACCAATACACAAAATCCTGTCTGGGGTGGTGCACGCACCTCCCCTGGCAGGAAACCCTTTGTCCACACCTCCCAAGCTGGAAGGACTCCCAGCAGCAGGAGGGCAGACTTGTGTCTGTGGTGGCAGCATCCATTTTGTGGAGCTGAGGCTATGTCTGATTTTACCCGGGTTTCAGGTACTGTACATGTCGTGTCCCTCTAGAAGGGTGGAATGCTAACCCCGTCGCCAGAATTGGCGAGGGGTTAGTATTCCAATTCGTATGACACCTTACTCGACATGTTTTGATAAAGCCAAACCAAAGATAGCATTTAACCGCGAGGTTCATAATGCACTTAAGAGTATATGGTATGACGATATCTGGAAACAGTAGGAGGAAGTTGTTCCGACCACTGCAGACAGGCTCAGCTCATGCCAGAGCACCATCTCACATGGAACCAAGCACTCTGCCTTCAGGATTGTTAAGGCCTGCCATAGGAGTGACTTATAGGTTACCAGGTGTCCCATTTAAGGTTAGGTATAGGTATACTACACCTAAGTAAGAGGTGATTACACCAACTTACCCCAGCTGAGTGATCAGCCAGTTGTGTCAAATTGTTAGGCCAAGCCTGGGGTGGCATAATACATGCTTCAGCCCCTGGCAGGCCTTGGGTACACCAATGCCCTGGGTACCTAGTGTACACTGGTACAGGGGCTGACAGGGTGATCCACTTCCAATTGGTTATGCACCTAGAGTGCATAGTTTTAATTTAGTAGAGAGAACAGCAGGCTGGGGGTCTGATTGGCAGGCCCACAGCCTCAATATGTCAAAAACCAGTGAAGCAAAAAGCAAAAATTTGGGGTGACCATAGGATAGCAGACCCTACTCTCCTACACACATACATGATTATATGCTGTGTCTATTTATCCTATGACTTCATATCAACAATAAATCTACACCTTTAAAACAGCAACCAAAGAGTTTTTTTTATTTATTGGATTTTACACTGGAGACGATTGGAGAAAAGAAACCACACGAAAAGAGAAGAAACTGCAAAAGAAACTAGGCGAAACTAGCTAAGCTTTATGGCCAACGCCTTGGATGTCCCACTGGTGTCTACAACAACAGACATCCTACTGAAGTAAGAGTTCTGGGCGTTGGTATATGGCTTGAATGGCTTTGAACCTCTACCTTACTAACTGTTTACTCATTCGATGTTTTGAGCGATGGACATTGCATGGATTGGATGATTTGAAACTTATTTCTCTACGGACACTACTGAGTTGAAGATTTTATACATATTTAGTTTGACTCAACTACAGACAACCTTTAATGAATTGGAAGGGTTACAACCTGCTGCGATTATCAAATTCTGAAGCCTTCATTGCTTACGGATTTGGATTTTGCTTGTTCATAAGATCATTTTTCTCAAACATGAAACTTCGTGGTGATGCAGTGCAAGTAATCTTTGATGGTACTCGGGGGCACTTGAGCGTTTCAACAGTATTTCCCTGTTCTACAAGTACTGGGACGTCCTATATTGTGAGCTCTCTGCAACCTTTGAACACTAATGTCCCTGCTTTGTTGCCTTTGGAGAGTTTCGACAGAAATGTGTACTTTGTGTGCTGGTGAGCTATTTTCATTTTTGTTTGGTTCTGTACTATCGCTCAACTTGTGCCGGTTCAACCGCTCTTCAAAATTAAAAAAATACAGCTCGAGCTGCCCGCAGCATGTGTTCACTGGACACGGGCTGTCTTACCTGTTTCCACGAGTCTGTCATGGATCCTCTGTGACGTCTGCTCTTCCTCTATGTTGTTGGCTGTTCTGGACGTTTTGGCGCTTAAGCCATCCTGCAAGCACGTCTTTCTGCGTGCCGCCATGTTGAATTGCAGTCCTTTACTGTTTCCTGCCTTGCCAACCTCGTTTTTCCTGACTTGCCAACCACGTTTTTCCTGGCTTCTCCATGTATGCGTCCGAAGAACGGGTGCCTTTTCGCATTTCATTCAACAATGGTGGTGGCATTTCTTCTCTCTTTTCCAGGTCTATGTTAGCATGCAGCAGTGACATTTTGTGAATCTTCGGCTTCTGTTGTAATGTATTCTCAGCATCTGCGAGTTTTCTGCATCTTTGTTATCATTACATCTTTTTCCTGGACTGTTGGAACAATTTCACCAGTGCGATGCAGACTCTGTCATGCTTCCAATCTTCTTGCAGTTGGTTACACCCTCTATACAGAAAAGATTACCAGTGGTTTCAGAAAGCTGCCTCCGTAAATCAGACAACGGTGACTACATTCATTATTTTAATTTGTTATGTTTAAAATATTGTCATCTGCACCTTGCATTTTAATTAATGTACGAACTGTGCGTGGTCTGATTATTTACAGTTTATAGTGATTTATTTCCTGTTATGTGACACATTATGCAGGCTATTTCATGCATGTCAGTTTACAATGCTTCCTCAGAGCTCAGATTCCTAACCTTTTGTGGGGAGCCATTTTTGTGCTCAATATATTTATTAAGGTGCTCTATCCCGTTTATTGTGCAGTTGTTTTGTTTACTTGTCCTGGACCTCGTTAGGGCTCTTTGTGTTTGAGGTGTATAATGCCATTTATTTTTACAGGTAATGAGCAATTGTGATGCTCGATTCTTTCTATGTTTACTTGTACTGAAATGAACCATTTGATGCTCAATTTATTTGAGGTGTTCATTTCCATTTTTTGTGATGCTTGATTCTTTATATGTTTACTTGTGCTGAAATGAACCATTTGATGCTGAATTTATTTGAGGTGTTCATTTCCATTTTTCTGGTGATGTGTTTTTGAGGTATTGGATTTTGTTAATGCGTACTTGTGCGTAGCCATTTTCATGCTCAATTTCCATTGAGGTGCTCAATTATATTTATTCTGGTCATTAGTTGTAGGGATTTTAATTCTTCTACGCTTGTTGGAGCCATTTATTTGCTCAATATCTATTGAGGTGCTCCATTCTGGTTATGCTTATTGGTGAGGGCTCAGTGTTTATGATGAGCCATAGGGGTGCTCAGTTTTATTTCGTATTGCTACTGAGCCATTTATTTGCTCGACTTATGTTGAGGTGCTCAGTGTTATCTATGCTTACCTCTATTTTGTTAGAGGTGTTCATATTACATTTTCATGCTCAGTGTTTGTGAAGAGCCTTAGATGTGCTCAGTTATATTTATGCTTACATGTTGTGAACCACTTACGTGCTCTACTTCGCTAGAGGTGTTCTATTCGTATTGAGATTCTCAGTTCTATTTATTTTTACTGGTGATGAGCCTTGGGCTCAGTTCTGTTGGCGCTTATGTATGCTGAACTACTTTGGTGCTCTATTTTGTTAGAGGTGTTCAGATTTTATTTATGATTGACGGTACTGAACCTTTATTACCACAATTTTCATTGAGGTGTTCAGTTCCATTTGTCCGGGGAAGAATAGTATTCCTCCCATTTTCATTCTAATGTTGATTTTGTCAAGTGGTGTACCATAACCATTTTTTCTTGCATTCTTTTGTTGGTACAGCCTTGGTACCCTCGCCCTTACCTCTTCTCTCTACCATTGTGAAGAGGCTGTTTATTTTTTTGTGCGTTTTATGTTTTTCCTTTCTTCTGCTCTCTGTTTTATCTTCTTCATTTCTTTGGTTAAAGGAGGAAGGTGTGTTGCATCCTGCTGCTTCTCCTTCTTTGTCCTTATTTAATGTCTTGTACTCTGCTGCTCAGCCTGTCTCTATGATGTCATCCTTAGTTCTATCTGTGTATGTTTGAGTGTACTGTCAGTTACCTTGGAGGCTGGGCAGCAGGGCAACTGCTCCCGGTGGGGTATTTACCTTAACCTTTACTGGAACTTTTACTGGATTCTATTTACATGATTATATGCTGTGTCTATTTATCCTATGACTTCATATCAACAATAAATTTACACCTTTAACACAGCAACCAAAGAGTCTTCTTTATTTATTGGATTTTACACTCCGGTTACTACGTCTGCTCCAAGTTGATCTCTGCATTCGTTCTTAGCGCCCATTCTCTGATGTCGGCGCACCCATGTCGGAGGGTGTTAGAATCCGGGTTCTCTGGTTGGCACAGGTAGGTACTTGTGACAAGCAGGGAACCTTTCCTCTAGTCAGGATGAGGGGTTACACTACTAAAACAACCCCTTGCTCACCCTCTAGGTAGTTTGGCGCATGCAGACAAGGCTTATCTCAGAGCATTATAGGTTAAGCATTTGTGAACACATACAGTAACCAAGTGACAACACTACAAATGGACACCACACAGGCAGTTATATTAAAAATAAGGAATCTTTATATAGGATTATCACAAGACCATTAAACAATTAAAAATACACAATACGGTTGCTTAGTTGGTAGAAGATTGCTTAGTTTCTCTTAAGTTCTTAAATGCGACACTTTAAGTCAATGTACCTTTAGATGCGACACGCAGGGCAACGAAAGTGTTGCAGCGATGCAGATGCGTTGAAGTTCTTGATGCAAAACAAATAAAGACGGGGTCTTCCAGATGCGTTGCGCTTCTCCGATGTTGCGAGAAGGCTCGACTCGATGTGTCAGCTACAGCGGCGTCACCCTTGATGAGATGCGACGACAGCGGCCTTGACAGCGGCACTCTCCGACGTTGCGAGACGCTTCCGCTCGATGCGATGCTGCAGCGGCGACACCCCTTCTGCGAGATGCGACGACAGCGGCACGCTTCTCCGTGGATGCGAGGCGCTTTTCTGGATGCGGTGCAATGCGACAACTACGATGGCTGCGATGGCGACACGCTTCCTCCTCGATGCGAGACTCTCCTCTCGATGTGGTGCAATGCGACAGCTACGATGGCTGCGATGGCGACACGCTTCTTCGGCGTTGCGAGACACTTCCGGAATGATGCGAGACGCTTCCGCTCGATGCGATGCAGCAGTGGCGACACTCTCTGCGAGATGCGACGGCAACAGCTCCGACGGCGGCACGCTTCTCTTCCTTGCGTCGCGCTTCCAGCTCCTTGCGACACGCAGTCCCTCAGAAGGCCCAACAACAGCAGCAGGCACTTCCAAAAGACTCTGGGGAGCTGGGGGTGAAGTCCACTGGTCCTGGGACTTCGTTCAGGGGGCAAGCTCAGTTCAAGCCATTGGAAATCTTTAAGCACAAGTTGAAATAAAAGTCTTTGTAGTCTTTTCTCCTCTCCTTCAGCAGCAAGGCAACCACTGCAGGCCAATCCCCCAGGTCAGGGACAGTTATTCTTCCTACAGCTTTCCCAGTTCCTTCTCTTCTGGCAGAGGTTCTTCTTGTTTCAGCAGGATCTGATCTAATTTCTTGGGAGCAGGGTCCCAATACTTATACCCCTAATTCCTTTGTTCCTCTGGGGTTGAGGGGCCTTTGCCCAGTCCAAACCAGTTCTTTAGCACTCTGTTGACATGACTCTGCCTTTCTATTCAGGGTGCAGGGCAGAGACATCAGCCACTCCGCAGGAGGTGGAGCCAGCATTGTGGTAGCAGAGCACAACCCTATTCAGAGCCCAGGTGTACTCCTCCCACCCATCTGACTGCCAATCTTCCTATTCACCACCAGGCTGCCTAGCCCTGCCCCTCTGGGTTTCCCCAGCCCTGTCACTCACAGAACCAGACAGGCAGAGGCGGGCTGAAATGGTCAAGCAAGCAAATACCAACTTTCTAAAAGTGGTATTTGCGAACACAGAATATTAAAATAAACTTTACTAAAAGATGTATTTTATTATTCTGAGTTCAGGCCTACTAAACTCGAATTTCTACCATGTTCCCTGGGTCTGTTAGGATCATAGGATGTAACAATTCTAACAGCCCATTCTGGCCTATGGAGAACAGGTAGCCTTACAATAGTGAAAACGAAAATGGCTGTAATTCACTATTAGGACAAGCCACACACATCAGGGCTTGTCCTACCTTATGCTTACAATGCAGCCTGCCCTATGGCCTACCATAGGGGTGACTGATATGAAGTTAAGGGAAGGTTTAGGGACTGGCAAGTGTGTGCACTTACCCAGTCAGCATGACAGTACCAGACTGCACGCAGGCTCTGCAATGGCAGACCTTAGATACATTTTACCAGGCCGCTTCTGTGGGTGGCACAACCAGTGCTGCAAGCCCACTAGCAGCATTCCCAACAAGCCCTGGGAACTCCTGGTGCACTTTACTGGGGTCTGACAGTAAACCAAATAAACCAATCATGGAATCCAACCAACATATACATTTTAAATAGGGAGCACTTGCACTGTGGCACTGGTTGGCAGTGGCACAGTGCTCTGAGTGGCCAACACCATAAAAACACATTAGGCACAGCGACAAAAAGTGGAAGGGAGACTCACGCCAAGGTGCCAGGTCTAACACGTGTCCCTCCAGCTGAAAAGTGGGGAGAACTACCCTAGCCCAGGGAGTTCCTCATCACTAAGGCGGAAAAATCTGGACAGACCGTCAGCATTGGCGTGATCTGTACCACGGCGATGTTCCACCGTGAAATCCATACCCTGTAGGGAAATGGACCACCTCAACAGCTTTGTATTCTCACCCCTCATATGCATCAACCATCTGAGGGGCCTGTGGTCTGTCTGAACCCGGAAGTGAGATCCAAACAGGTAGGGTCTTAGCTTCTTCAGCGCCCAGACCACAGCAAATGCCTCGTGCTCAATAGCACTCCATCTCTGTTCCCGTGGTAGTAACCTCCTGCTAATAAAGGCTACAGGTTGATCTAGGCCCTCTTCATTAATCTGTGAAAGAACAGCCCCCACACCATGCTCTGAAGCGTCTGTCTGAACGATAAACTCTTTGGAGAAATTGGGAGCCAAAAGCACGGGCGCCGTGCACATAGCAGCTTTCAGGGCCTCAAAAGATTTCTGACAGGTGTCAGTCCAGCTCACCTTCCTGGGCTGCTTCCTTGAAGTCAGCGCTGTCAAGGGGGCAACAATGTTGCCATACCCCTTGACAAACCTCCTGTAGTACCCGGTGAGACCTAGGAAGGCTCTCACCTCTGTCTGGGCTTTGGGCGACTCCCAATTCAGGATGGTTTCTATCTTGGGTTGAAGGGGTGCCACCTGGCCACTCCCAACTTGGTGCCCCAAGTACACCACTGAAGCCTGCCCGATCTGGCACTTACTCACCTTGATCGTGAGGCCTGGCCTCCGCAGCGCCATCAACACTTCCCAGAGGTGGCGCAGGTGTTCCTCCCACGTGGAGCTAAACACTGCGATGTCATCCGGGTAGGCTGCACTGAACGAATCCAGCCCAACCAACACCTGGTTGACCAACCTCTGGAAGGTGGCAGGGGCATTCTTCATCCCAAAGGGCATAACCCGGAACTGGTAATGCCCATCAGGGGTGGAAAATGCTGACCTCTCTTTGGCCCCATCGGTCAAGGCGATCTGTCAATACCCAGACGTTAGATCAAACGTGCTGAGGTAGTGGGCAGCCCCTAGCCGATCTATGAGCTCATCAGCTCTGGGGATGGGGTGTGCGTCAGTCCTGGTGACTGAATTGAGTCCTCTGTAGTCCACACAGAACCGGAGTTCGGGTGTGGCTCCCGGTGCTGCAGCCTTTGGGACCAAGACCACTGGGCTGGCCCAAGGACTGCTTGAAGACTCAATTACCCCAAGGGCAAACATCTTGGAGACCTCCTCCTTGATGCAGGCCCTTACCCTGTCAGTCACCCTGTAGGCCTTGTGCCTCACAGGTGTACTATCCCCAGTGTCCACATCATGGACGCACCAATCAGTGACACCGGGAACCAGGGAAAACCGATCAGAAAATTGTCCCAGCAGCTGGCGACAATCATTCTGTTGCTCAGGGGTCAGGGCGGAAGAGAGGATGACACCATCCACTGACCCATCTTGCTCCTTGACTGAGAGGAGGTCAGGAAGAGGCTCGGTCTCCTCCTCCATCCCAGCATCTGTCGCTAAGAGCATGCCCACTTGGGACCTCTCCAAGTGGGGCTTGAGGCGGTTGACATATAGGACCCTTAAGGGGTCCCTAGGAGACTTCAGGTCCACCAAGTAGGTAACCGGACTCTTGCGCCCCACAACCTCAAAGGGACCGGTCCACTTATCCTGGAGCGCACACGGCTCCACGGGGGCCAAGACCCATACCTTCTGTCCAGGCTGAAGCTCTACCAGAGTGGCATTCTGGTCGTACCACCGCTTCATCTCCTCCTGGCTGGCTTCCAGGTTTGCCTCAGCAAGTTCCCTGAAACGCCTAGTCTGGTTTCTGAAGGCCAGCATGTAACTATATACATTCTGGGGAGGTTTCCTGGGAGATTGCTCCCAGCCTTCCTTTACCAGACTTAGAGGTCCTCTCACTGGGTCTCCGTACAGCAGCTCAAAGGGACTGAACCCCAGAGACTTCTGTGGCACCTCTCTGTAAGCAAAGAGCAGGCATGGTAAGAGGACGTCCCACTTACGCCTCATGGGTTCCTCAAGACCCATTATCATGCCTTTTAGGGTTCGGGTGAATCTCTCAACCAACCCATTTCCTTGGGGGTGGTAAGGTGTGGTGAACTTGTAGGTTACCCCACACTCTTGCCAAAGGGACTTCATATATTTAGATATGAAGTTGGTACCTCGGTCAGACACCACCTCTAGAGGGAATCCCACTGGGGAGAAAATTCCCATCAGCGCACGTCCCACCACGGGGGCCGTCACTGTCCTCAGAGGGATGGCTTCCGGGTACCGGGTGGCATGGTCCACCAGGACCAGGATGAACCTATTGCCCATCGCTGTCCTGGGGTCCAGTGGCCCTACAATGTCAATCCCCACTCGTTGGAATGGGGTACCGACCACAGGGAATGGTTGGAGTGGAGCCTTCGGCTTCCTTCCACTCTTCCCACTTGCCTGGCAAGTTTGGCATGTTCTGCAGTGAATATCTGAACTCTTGCGCATTTGGGGCCAAAAGAAGTGGGTGACAAGCCTTTCAAAGGTCTTGTCCTGCCCCAAATGTCCTGCTAGTGGCACATCGTGAGCCAGCCCCAGTACGAAGGCTCTGAAGCGCTGGGGTACCACCAGCACACGGGCTGACCCAGGCTCAGCAACCTTAGGCTCAGAATACAGGAGGTCGTTCTCCCAGTAAATGAAGTGTGTTCCAGACTGATCACCGTTGGCCTGGTCTGCAGCCTAATGCCGCATACCCACAAGAGAAGGGCATTCTTTCTGCTCCCTACAGAATTCTTCCCTGGAGGGTCCTCCTTCTTGCTGCCAATGGGTCAGCTCAGGCAGGCCCCCCAGTTCAGCTATCTGTTCCCCTGTAGGTTCCAGGGCATCCCCCTCAAGGTCTGTTCCCTCCTGGACCGTGGGAACTTCAGGGGCCGGTTTCCCATGCCCTCTGCTACTTCTCTTTAAGGCCGGTCCCTGGGCCTCCCTCTCAGGCTCCAGGACCTCTTGAGTACCTCTACTAGCTGCCATGGACAGTGTGGTGACACACGCCCAATCCGGCATACCCAACATCTCCAGGTGAGCACTTCGCTCCACCTTAGCCCAAGGTGAGCTCTCCAAGTCGTTCCCTAACAGACAGTCTACGGGCATGGCGGGCCTCACAGCTACCTGAAGAGTACCAGAGATCCCCCCAACTGAAAGGGAACCAGAGCCACTGGGCAGTGACTCTCGGTGTTGTCGGCGGCAACAACCGGATAGAATGCTCCTGGGACAACCTGCTCCTGAGACACCAGGTGGCGCTTGCCAGCCGTCACACTGGCTCCTGTGTCTCTGAGAGCTTCAACCCTATGGCCATTTATGGTCACCCACTGCCTGTACTTCTTAGTGTTCTCAGGCAGCTGGGTTTGGGGGACCTCTTCACAGTCTCCTAATGAGACAAGGGACATCTCTGAGGGACCCCACCCACCTTGGACATTCATCTCCTCCCCCAGGGCTACACTAGTCACCTGCCGGGATGGAGCACCAGTGGGTGCTGGTTTACCAAATAATGGACACTTCACATCAGAGGCAAAATGCCCCATGTTACCACACTTGTAACATCTGATGGGCCCCTTCTGAACAAGTGTACCTGTTGGGCCCTGGTCGGCTTCTGTGGTGGGTGAGAACCTTTCCCTTGGTTCCCTTGGGGATTACTTTGGGGCCTCTTCTGGAACTCCCTCTGTTTACCCTTGTCCCCCCCACTCTTCTGCTGGGGACCCTGCCCACCTTTGGCGGAATCTCCAACTTGACCCTTATGGACCCTGGTACTGACCCAGTGGTCCGCTTCCTCAGCAAGCTTCCTAGGGTTAGTCAGCCTACTATCAATCAGGTGTTGGCGTAGCTCAGGAAAACAATTACTGGACAAGTGCTCCCATGCCATTAAATCAAGAAGCCCTTGAAAATCATTCACTTGCTACCCTTCACCCAACCATCCATCATTTTTTAAAAATTCCTGAACTACATCTTTGGGTATGTACACTCTGGACTCTACCTGCACTGGGGGTGTGCTGCCACCAGAGGGAGTGCTTCCCAAGCCCTGGGCTTTCAACTCCAGCTCCCTCATTATTCTGTCATGCTCCATTTGGATTTTTTTCTCTTCCATTTGCATTTTTTTTCTCTTCCATTTCCATTCTTTTTTGTTCCATTGCCAACTGTCCATTTAGTTTGGCCATCTCTATTTCATGAGCTCTGGTGTCCTTCCTGTCTGCCAACTCCTCTGGAGATAAACTTTTGTTAGAGACACTGCTACCTGCAGGGGAAGGGCTTCTCCCTCCTCTTGAGCCCACTGGCTCATCCAGTTGCTCATCTGCATTCTCATCATCACTGGCATTCCTTGCTTCTACCCAGACCCTCAGCGCCATGTAGAACTGTGCCTTGTTTTTACATCCAGTTGTAGAAACATTAAACTTCTTGCAAAAGAATTTCAGTTGTGGTAATGTGTAGCTGTCTAGTTTCTCTTCTTCCCATTTAAATTCAGTATCAACAGAGATTATGGATGCTGCTTTCTCCACCATGGTTAAGCTTGGCAGTGCTCAAAAATAGACAGTCCAAAAGAAATCTTCCAACAGTATTGGTTGCGTTTAAGGTCTGTACTCACTAAGTAGTGTTCACCAATCACTGTACATGAGTCACAAATGCAAATACAGAATCCTCACCGCTGACCACCAATGTTAGAATCCGGGTTCTCTGGTTGGCACAGGTAGGTACTTGTGACAAGCAGGAAACCTTTCCTCTAGTCAGGATGAGGGGTTACACTACTAAAACAACCCCTTCTCTCACCCTCTAGGTAGCTTGGCGCGAGCAGACAAGGCTTATCTCAGAGCGTTATAGGTTAAGCATTTGTGAACACATACAGTAACCAAGTGACAACACTACAAATGGACACCACACAGGCAGTTATATTAAAAATAAGGAATCTTTATATAGGATTATCACAAGACCATTAAACGATTAAAAATACACAATACGGTTGCTTAGTTGGTAGAAGATTGCTTAGTTTCTCTTAAGTTCTTAAATGCGACACTTTAAGTCAATGTACCTTTAGATGCGACACGCAGGGCAACGAAAGTGTTGCAGCGATGCAGATGCGTTGAAGTTCTTGGTGCAAAAGAAATAAAGACGGGATCTTCCAGATGCGTTACGCTTCTCCGATGTTGCGAGAAGGCTCGACTCGATGCGTCAGCTACAGCGGCGTCACCCTTGACGAGATGCAACGACAGCGGCCTTGGCAGCGGCACTCTTCTCCGACGTTGCGAGATGCTTCCGCTCGATGAGATGCTGCAGCGGCGACACCCCTTCTGCGAGATGCGACGACAGCGGCACGCTTCTCCGTGGATGCGAGGCGCTTTTCTGGATGCGGTGCAATGCGACAACTACGATGGCTGCGAAGGCGACACGCTTCCTCCTCGATGCGAGACTCTCCTCTCGATGCGGTGCAATGCGACAACTACGATGGCTGCGATGGCGACACGCTTCTTCGGCGTTGCGAGACACTTCCGGAATGATGCGAGACGCTTCCGCTCGATGCGATGCTGCAGCGGCGAGAAGCGACGGCAACAGCTCCGACGGCGGCACGCTTCTCTTCCTTGTGTCGCGCTTCCAGCTCCTTGCGACACGCAGCCCCTCAGAAGGCCCAACAACAGCAGCAGGCACTTCCAAAAGACTCTAGGGAGCTGGGGGTGAAGTCCACTGGTCCTGGGACTTCGTTCAGGGGGCAAGCTCAGTATAAGCCCTTGGAGATCTTTAAGCACAAGTTGAAATAAAAGTCTTTGTAGTCTTTTCTCCTCTCCTTCAGCAGCAAGGCAACCACTGCAGGCCAATCCCCCAGGTCAGGGACAGTTACTCCTCCTACAGCTTTCCCACTTCCTTCTCCTCTGGCAGAGGTTCTTCTTGTTTCAGCAGGATCTGATCTAATTTCTTGGGAGCAGGGTCCCAATACTTATAAATATCACAATCTAGAAGAGACAAGGGATTAAGTCCTCTCTGACTCCCTTAGCAAAACGTAAATCTCACACAACAGAGATAGACTTTATAGTACAAATAGAGATCCTATACAGTAGAGACGGGAAAATCAAAAAAAAATTTAAGACTGCCCTCACACACTTGGTAGTGTCATGCTTCATCATTGGGCCGCATCATACACCCAGGTGCAGACCAACACACTGGGTGGAGCGCAGTTTTTTAGAGGAAAAAAGATGAAGCGCAGTGGTGAAGGTAGAGTATAGTAAAGAAAGACAAAGACACAACACAAAAAGTGTCAATCAAATTATACAGGAAAATAAAGTTTCTTCTAAAACGAAAAGGGACCAAGAGAGGTGCAGAAATACTTCTAAAACTGCCTAGGGGTTAACCCGTATCTATTTATTCTGTGTCAACCTCTGGCAGGGTTAAAATTTTCAATATGGGGAAATCGGGGAAGGTAACGACCCTTCTATCCCCACTGCAATTACCAACATGTTTCTGCCAGCTTTTTATGCGCCCCACAAGGTCGCTCTGGCATTCGTCAGGGTGTTGGTCCCTATTTTTGCGGTCTGGACCCCTATTAGGGTATTTTTTACCTTATTTACTCTGTAAACGTGGGCTCTTTCCCAACGTCTATTTTCTCTGGAAAATATCGAGAGGAATCTCTATTAAGAGTTTACGGATTAATATTCTTAACCCGGGACGGTAGGGGAGGTGCTCTTGTCGTCACACTTACTCCAAAGAAGCACTGCCTCTGGTAGCCCCTCACGCGTCCTCCGTCTTAATAGAGATTCCTCTCGATATTTTCCAGAGAAATTAGACGTTGGGAAAGAGCCCACGTTTACAGAGTAAATAAGGTAAAAAATACCCTAATAGGGGTCCAGACCGCAAAAATAGGGACCAACACCCTGACGAATGCCAGAGCGACCTTGTGGGGCGCATAAAAAGCTGGCAGAAACATGTTGGTAATTGCAGTGGGGATAGAAGGGTCGTTACCTTCCCCGATTTCCCCATATTGAAAATTTTAACCCTGCCAGAGGTTGACACAGAATAAATAGATACGGGTTAACCCCTAGGCAGTTTTAGAAGTATTTCTGCACCTCTCTTGGTCCCTTTTCGTTTTAGGAGAAAATGTATTTTCCTGTATAATTTGATTGACACTTTTTGTGTTGTGTCTTTGTCTTTCTTTACTATACTCTACCTTCACCACTGCGCTTCATCTTTTTTCCTCTAAAAAACTGCGCTTTCCCAATACTTATACCCCTAATTCCTTTGTTCCTCTGGGGTTGAGGGGCCTTTGCCCAGTCCAAACCAGTTCTTGAGCACTCTGTTGACATGACTCTGCCTTTCTATTCAGGGTGCAGGGCAGAGACATCAGCCACTCCGCAGGAGGTGGAGCCAGCATTGTGGTAGCATAGCACAACCCTATTCAGAGCCCAGGTGTACTCCTCCCACCCATCTGACTGCCAATCTTCCTATTCATCACCAGGCTGCCTAGCCCTGCCCCTCTGGGTTTCCCCAGCCCTGTCACTCACAGAACCAGACAGGCAGATACACATCACAGCAGAGGCGGGCTGAAATGGTCAAGCAAGCAAATACTAACTTTCTAAATGTGGTATTTGTAAACACAGAATATTAAAATAAACTTTACTAAAATATGTATTTTATTATTCTGAGTTCAGGCATACTAAACTCGAATTTCTACCATGTTCCCTGGGTCTGTTAGGATCATAGGATGTAACAATTCTAACAGCCCATTCTGGCCTATGGAGAACAGGTAGCCTTACAATAGTGAAAACGAAAATGGCTGTAATTCACTATTAGGACTAGCCACACACATCAGGGCTTGTCCTACCTTATGCTTACAATGCACCCTGCCCTAGGGCCTACCATAGGGGTGACTGATATGAAGTTACGGGAAGGTTTAGGGACTGGCAAGTGTGTGCACTTACCCGGTCAGCATGACAGTACCAGACTGCACGCAGGCTCTGCAATGGCAGACCTTAGATACATTTTACCAGGCCGCTTCTGTGGGTGGGACAACCAGTGCTGCAAGTCCACCAGCAGCATTTGTATTTACAAGCCCTGGGCACTTGCACTGTGGCACTGGTTGGCAGTGGCACAGTGCTCTGAGCGGCCAACACCATAAAAACACATGAGGCACAGCGACAAAAAGTGGAAGGGAGGCTCACGCCAAGGTGCCAGGTCTAACAGAGGGAAAACACTCCGTTCAGGCTTGTCAACTCTGGAACAGTCTTTCTACCTCTCTCTAAAGCACTGCAGGCTGTCTGACCTTTCCAAAATATGTACAACCTTTCCTGTTTGTCTTCATTCACATACTGAATAATTACATACCCTAATTATCTGCTTTCTTATTTGTTTCAAGATTCTCTTTGTACTTTAGTAGCACCAAATTGACTTTTGGTGAACATCCTGCTTCGATAGTCTTCTTCATTCATTCACAAAAACCGCACTCTTTATGCACTCTGTAAAGATATTTTGCCATTTATTTTACTTAGTAGTACAATGGTATTTGAAGTACATTAATTTACTCAGTTTGGCCTTTGTCAAACCTCGCAAGATTATGTTTTAACATAGCCCTAATTTTCATCCAACCCTGAAAGCTGCTCACTGCTTAGCGGAGTACCTTGGTTTTTCTCTGTCCCAAAGAGACAATGGCATGACACAAAATGCGAGCACCTTCCCCTTATTCTTGGCGAGGCTACTAAGGTGTCGCTTATGCTGGCTGCATCACAGATATATTAAGGGCTTCAGCCGAGCGGTGGCTGCAGTCCCACTTACGGCTCAATTACTAGTTGTCCAGCATTCCCATTTTCATTAAAAACATCCAGTGTTTGTCTGCAAGGGAATCATAAGAGGCCTGGTAGTCCTGCTAAAGACAAATAAAACGCAGATGGAAATATGCTCAGGACACGGGAAGGAATTTTCACAAAACATCAAAATGTCAATGCAGTAATAGTTTCTGCATGTTATGTCCTATTCCAGAAGCAGAAACTCATAATGGCCTGCTAAAAGCAGGTGTTGTTAATGCCATGAACGGTATTATTGTGCCTTAATACCAGGCCACTCCTAAGGTGGACATTAAGTGTGTAAGCACACACTTTGTACCTCTTCTTAGGACCTGTCCAGCCCTCTACCTGGCCATCCTTTTGTCGGAATCCATGAATTATAAAGATCTTTTTGGGAAAAAGTCGCCTTCTACTTTCAAGAGGTACATAATATAAAGGTACAGTCACTTTTCTCTAATTTCCCAGTAGCATGGGCGACACAGCAGGGTCAGCGTGCAATCATCAGCCACACATCATAAGTACAAAGTAAGGAATGAGCTCTAGATGCAGAAAGACGTAAAAAAGAGACAGTCAAGGCATGAAAACACAGGACCAAGCCACAAGGAGTTTATTGGATATACTGTTCTCAGTTGACATGAACATTACATTTCCAGGCAACGACACATCTTAAGGAGAGGATAACAATCTCAGAAACATAGTAGGGTCCAGACAGGGGTGCAGAGTTTGGGGCCATTTAAGCTATTTAGCCTGGGATTTCAGCCTAACTGCGCTCTTACATCATAATCCCACCCCCCTTATATACCTCTGCAAAAAAATAGTTGTCCATAGATTTTCATTTTTGAATTGTATTTTCGGATCATTAGAGAAGTAATTTGGCTTGGTTATACATTGCTGATCCGCGCTGAATTTTTCTGGATGACATTTTCAAAAATAGCACATGAGTTGCAGTGATGATGTAATATTTCAGGAGCAATGAGACCTATATACTTCATTTTGGTGTGAAAACATAGGTTTTGGGAGTCAAGTAGTCTTATAGAGACTGAAAATAACTCCTCAAAGGAACACTTCCAACATCTTCCAAAATGGCAGCTATAATAGAGGAAGAAGAGACACATATTGAAATGAAACAAATAATTATGGTTTTGAATCCTTTTTATGTAGACTCCAAACAATGTTTATGATCTGAATATGAAAAAAAGCTAATGTTAATCACTACTGTTTTAGACATATTTTCATAGTTCACTTTATTTGTTTTGACAATTGCTCATTGTACATGTGCAGAATGTTGAACATTTGAGAAGAGGATATCGACAAGGACACCTTCTTCTTGTTTCACAGGTTTTGTAAGTTCATTTACACAAAAGTTCTGTGGCTTTAGAAATTCCATAGGTTTTAGCAACCCATCTATATCTTCCCAACCAAGTTCACACAGATCTTTCCCTTCATATACATGATCCAAAACATTTATGCATCTTCTGCTCAAGTAGAACGCTCTTTTAATGTGTTCACGCACAGACTATGACATCAGTGGAAGGTCACTTATCGGGACTGATCTCTTGAAATCAATGTACCGAAGATCATCAAACATGTGATAACTCATTTTCCACACACACAAGGTATTTTTCAACATCTTTATAGTCTCATTCTTCTTCTGTCTTAGCAAATCCTGTAAAAAACTTCACAGGTTCAGCAGTTAAAACTCCAAGATTTGTTCCAGTTTTGCTCATAGCTACTGTAAGAATATGTGCCTTGATAAGAACACTTGAGCGTCTCTGGGTCAAGTTTCTTGTGCAGAATATGAAGTGGGATTAAGTGTCTTTTCTTCCCTGTTCCAGACCGGAGTCATAACCGACAGTCCTTGACTTCTGAACATTGTAACAAATGTAAGTAGCACAATGATAACATCTATGTGATTTGACAGTACAGTGACTCGATTGGAACCATTTTGAACACCCCACTCAACGTGGCACAACATGAAGGTCATCTTCTTCCAATTTCCTGTTAAGTTCTTGAACAATATGGCCCTTACCTCTTGAATATATCTATGCAGGCACCAACTTCTCATTGACAATCATTCCACTTACGATAATTGGAAATTCAGTGTTCACAGAAGCATCATCATGGCGAGTTAACATCTCCTAGTTAATCTTGTTTGATGTTGATGACCAGAATTTATCAAGTTGCACTGGTATAGGTGTCGATTTTTGATTCAGGCAAGGTAAATTGTTCCTCTTGTCGACATTTGTCTGATACTCTCACATTCTTTGACAAATAGTTCAAGATAACCGTCAAAGACAATGTGCAGTTCTTGCAAAGGGAACACTGACTTTGATATCTATTGAACAGTCTGAACAACCACTCCAAAGTTTTGCAGGGATGGAATTTTGACCATTCGCAAATGTGACATATAGTCCACAAAACAGCAGTTTTCAATGAGGACATCTTTTTGAATTGAAATTCTTCAGGTGAACGTTTTTTTGCGAGCTCTGGTACAAGTTTGTGCTTCACTGGTTTGGGTATAGCATCTCCAGCAAAAAAAAATTGTTTATTGGAAGATTATGCAACAGAATGTCCTTGATAAATTCAACCCTTTCTTTTGCTACATCAATCTCTCTATGTGCTTGCAAAAGTTTTTTTTTGTTACCTGTTTTGTAGTGGTGGTTGGACAAAACTCTTACTATGGCATTTAAAGCGAGGAAGTTTAGCATTATGATTATGTCCAGCAGCTTTTTATCTATAAATACAAATCTCTTGTTCTTCAGTTCTGCGTACATATGCATTGTTTGGTCCCGAAGTTTTGTAGTCCCACAGGCTCAGTCATTTCAAAGGGGTTTCCTTACTGCTGCATGAAATGAAGAATGCTGTAAACATGCTTATTAAAACATTCCCTTCTCTTTCCCACAGGTTCGCGGTGGGGAACAGTTTAACGATGCTCCATTAATTTTGAATTTATCATCTCTCTGAAAACATTGCAAATAGAAAGGACTTCATGGCAAACTATCTGCCATTGAGCAACATATTCACTTTTATGTGTCTGACCAACAATTCCCTTGGAGCTTTTCTGTGATCTCTGGATCGTCTGTTCCAGTTTCATATCTGAAGCCACAGCATTGAAACTTCCCTCTCTGTCTTTCACCACAAAATGTCTTTGGATTAATTTTCTGTAGAGGTATGGTTTTTCCACCTTTAGCTTCTTCACTCTTTCCCAATACCAGGTACCGATATCTCAGGTAGTTTATGCATTTGATTCGCGAAACATAGTATTCAGTGACTCCACAGTCTTCACGTGCAGCTCCCAATCACCATAGCAATCAGCATGTACCACGTTTTTCACTAGAGCTATTGTGTAAAAAAATCCCCAGTACTTGCAAAGTTCTGATTTTTCCTCACAAACTTTGACAAACTCTACAAACTTGGTTTTTAAGTTTTCTGATGTTGAAATAAGTGTATTAAACATTGCCTGGCGTTGCATTATGTCTTTTTAATGATGTGCACCCTGTGCCTTGTGCACTTCTGAGATAAGATATGCAAAACCTAATTTGTCATTCTTGTTCCAGAAAGCATTCCAACACAATGTTTCTATGGCCTCAGCTATGAGGAGCATACCTTGTAACGAGCTAACATAATGAGTTCCGCTCAATAGTGACTATACAGTTTTGCTCCCAAAGATTTCAGTCCCAATAATAGCATTGTCTATGCCACATCCACTGAGATAACTTCCTGCATGATGCAACACAACTTTTGTCATGTAGAAAAGGCCCACCATTGGATAAAGATCATCAAATTCTACTGGGTTGCCCATATGCCCATAAAAATACCAGCTACAATACAGAAAACACCTTAATCACCAAACATTTGCAGGATAGGCTGTGTATACTGTTGCATAGTTTGGGACTAGAGATGGTATTACTGGTACAAACCCAACCTTCTTCAGTGGGACGGTATTCAGGAGATCAGACCATCAATTCCAGCCCACAGAGGAACTGGTTTTTTTCATCCTTCAGTCCGCACCACATTAGTGATATGATAAAGGTATAAGAAGATCATTGTCCTCAACCACTTCAAAACGTTCTGGTAGAACCCAGAGGATCAGACTCCCTCCCTCCCTTCTTCTCCGAACCCACTGACATCAACAGCGGAGTACCCCAAGGATCGTCGCTAAGCCCGACGCTTTTCAACACCTACATGGCCCCCCACTCCGCCATCGTCATACATGGGCTCAGCATAGTATCCTACGCCGATGACACCCAGCTTATCCTCTCGCTCATGAAGAACCCCGAAGACACCAGACTCTTCCACAAAGGAATGAAGGACGTCGCATCTTGGATGAAAGACAGTTGCTTGTAGCTCAACTCAGAGAAAACCGAGGTCCTCATCCTCGGCCCCTTCACCCCGCTTGGGACAACACCTGGTAGCCCTCTGCCCTCGGGAAGCCCCCCACCCCTACAAACCACGCACAAAACCTCTGCATCATCCTCAACTCCTCCCTCTCCATGAACCGCCAGATCAACACCGTCGCCTCCATCAGTTTCAACTGCCTGCGCATCCTCCGCAAGACCTTCAAATGGATCCCCCCGACTGCAGAAGGACCGTCACCCACGCACTCATCACCAGCAGACTGGGCTACGGCAATGCCCTATGTGCTGGAATCAACAGAACTCTTCTAAACAGACTCCAGACCATCCAGAACACCGCAGCCAGACTCGTCCTCGGAACACCACGTCACGATCACATGACCCAACACCTACGAGACCTCCACTGGCTCCCCGTCGAGAAGAGGGTCACCTTCAAGCTCCTCATCCACACCTACAAATCCCTCAACATCAGACCCAAATACCTCAACAAGAGAGTCTCCTCTCCGCCGACCCTGCCCTAGCAGAGGTCCCTCACATCCGCAGACACAGAACAGGCAGGAGAGCTTTCTCCTACATCGCAGCCAAGACCCGAAACGAGCTCCCGGTGAAAATCAGACGCTACCCTACCCTGCACATGTTCACGAAGAACCTCAAGACCTGGCTCTTTGACTGATCCGGAGCTGACCCACCCCCAACGCCTTGAGACCCTCACGGATGAGTAGCGCACTTTATAAGTCCCTGATTGATTGATTGGTAGACTGGGATGTCTTGATGGCTTGTAGGGATTTGGCATAATTTAGCAAGGCAGTTGGGTTGTAAGTTTGCAACTTCGTTTGTTCATGCCTACAGCTGACCCAACTTGTTTTCCAGCAGCTACTTCATTGGTACAGTCTTAAAAAAAACACCATGGCAGTATCATGTGTCCTGGATGTTCCAGACAAAGAAGAGCTATCTTCAAAATCAAAATTATTAGAGCAGCAATTGTAAATCCTTTCCTGGTAAAGTGACTTGGAAGTATTGTGCTGTTGGATTAAAAATATCCTATTCATTGAAGTGATTATCTCACTACCTTTGCACTTGTCACAGATTGCGAAGGCAGTAATCATGTGCAGCAGAGTTTTCTTTTTGCCATGATTTGATCCATAAAACATGATTACATGATTTGGAAAAGACAGTACATTTGCATAGCATAAGTCTGCAGCTTCATGGGATTGTCTTCGACTTACACGCTTATATCTTCAAAGCCATCATAAAAGTTATCAGCTTCTGTTCCTAACTCGAGAACTTTAGTTTGTAACAGTTTTTCTTTGCTGATATTAAATAATGTTGTAAAAAACGGTAAGACAACATCAGGCAATCTTGTTGACTCCCATGATGTGCGCAGCTCTGGAGCATCACAAAATTCGTCTTTGAGTCCATAATCTAAATCTTTTAGGACGTTTCATAAAATGATTCCCGCTGATTTTACTGCATCCTGTGATCTTATTTTGGCAGCAAGAACGTCAGAAGACAAATCAGCTGAGAACACCATAAGTGGCTCTTTCTTTCTGTTAGACTGATAAAAACAAATTCTGTCATTGTACATTCTCACCAGAAAAATATGAATTTCATTATTATGGATCAATACAGTTTTGTCAGTGTTAACCATTAATTCTCTGATCTCACTGAGTGTGAACCCATAGCCAGCACTCAAGAGTGGCCTTAAAACTTCATTTGCTTTTTTAAAGAGTGCAAACTTAACTGAAGGCTGGTGGTTTACGGAGCTCATTGTACATTCATATTTTCAAATGTGTACACGCATGCAGTTCGGATGGGCATACAAATCCGCTGCAAATACATTCACCACACTGTTTAGGTCAGCTACTTGGCTGAAATCTTTCTCTTTGAAGAAACTAACTTCAGATAAAAATATGTTTGCCCTTTGAGACACACATACTCTGTGCTTTGTTCCTTCGTCAATCCCTTTGGTCCTTGTTCTGGCTAAACCACAGATAACACATAGAAGATCCCCTCCTTTCTAATAAGTTGTTGGAGGTGGACAAGCGGTAGCAATCAAAGTCAAAGTCAAAAAGTATTATTGTATAATTTGTTAAAATTATCACAATACCCACATGTATGAATAAATATATATAAAATTGTAAAGAACCATAAAAACATCTAATCATTGTCACCAAAGTCCCGTAAAACTTGTTAAATACAATTATAAAAAGTTTGATTCAAGCGCGGGACATTCTATCTCTATGAAATCTAAATTATTTATTTGCATTTTTTTTTTTTCTTAAGGGTTCCGATGTCACGATCTTCCTGCTCTAATTGCTTCAGGTGAAACCTTACCGCCCCCAACAATTTGATTCCCCTGCATGCCAGGATTATGGAGGATCCTCCCAGCCAACTAATTACAGCTTGTCTACAAGTTCGAACTTTTAGGACATTAAAAATTTGCTTTAAGTACCGTCGTCTCTGAGCCATTACTGCTGGACATACACAAAAAATATGGGCTAGAGATTCTATTTTGTATCTGCATAGACGGCATTTTTCTGATTGATAACTCTGTTTCCAGGAGGGGAGTAGATCTTTTGACACGTGCTGGCCCATCCGATAGTCCATGTAGGAATTCTTTAGAAACCCGCTGAAATGAGAGGATAGGTATGCTTGTGGTTTTAATGATTTATAGGACGCAATAACTGTCCACCCATGCCGGCGTTTGGCCATAAAAAAAAAATTCCAAGAAGGATTTTATTTTGGCGGAAATTGTTAATTAATCTACTTAAACCAGCTTTGTCCATCCTAGTTTCCCATGATGATTCTAGATCGAGTTCTATCAAGCAAGTTTTCAGATGCTTTCCCCAAGTGCTCAAGGATTTATTGTCCGCCTGATACATAATTTCTTCCCAGCATAGATGGTCCAAGGTCTCCTGATTTGCAGAACGAAATTTGTTACAAAGCTTCACGAAGCCGCTCATGCTCCGGAAGTTTTGATTTTGTAGGCCAAATTCTAGCCGTATCTGCGAAGGAGAAGCAGATTTTGGCAGGTTAAAGACGGCTTTATAAATCCTTGTCTGCATTGCATTTAATAAGTCAGCCTCCTTGCCACGCCAAGTAACCAGCCCGTAAGACAAGGTGGGCAGGATTTGCGCGGCCATAACCTTCAGTAGATGATTGTAATTGGGACAGTCCAATTTGGATTTCAGTAGCCGGTATGCAAAGATTAATGACTGGGCTTTTGCTTTTATTACTACTTTTTGCTCCTTGTGTTTCAGTCCTTGCTCAATTGAAATTCCCAGATATTTATATGATGGTTGTTCTTCTACCGTATCCCCGTTTGCCGTCCATTTATAGTTGAGTTTGCTTGATTCCACTAGTCGGACAACCTTGGTTTTACCTTTATTTAATTCCAGCTTTTCCTGTTTTAAATATTCCGCTAATTTATTGATTGCTCATTGTAGGCCGATTGGTGATTTGCTCAATACTACTATGTCGTCCGCGTATTGTAAAAAGTTGATTGGATTGTTAGCCAGTCTCGGCGGATGACATTCTGCTGCAACCAAAACTTTACTGATGTCCGAGAGGAAAAGGTTAAAAAGGCTTGGGGCCAACACGCAGCCTTGCTTTAAACCTTGGTGCGTCAAAATCCTCGAGGTTATACTGCCGCCGTTGCCTAACTTGACTCTTACCCATGTGTTATTATACAGGGTGGCTATGGCGTTTAACATGGGTTTTGGGAATCCCCAGGTGATCAACTTTGCCCATAGGCGCTCTCTGCATACCCGGTCGAAAGCTGACCGTATATCAATAAAGCAAGCGTATAGTCTGGAGCCCTCAGTTAATGCTTTTTCCATTAAGAGCGACAGACTGGCCAAGTTTGTAATGGTACCCATTCCTTTCCTAAACCCTGTTTGGAACTTCGGGATAATATTGGTCTCTTCTATCCAATCTTGTAGCTGTGTTAGGATGCAGGAGGCGTAGAGCTTAGCTTCAACGTCTATTAGGGATATCAGCCTGTAATTAGCGGGGTTACGACGGTCCCCCTGTTTGAGAATGGGATGAATGATATTCCCCTGCCATGACTCTGGGACTTTGTTTTGTGTGTATATGTAGTTGAATAGGGGAGTTAGGGACTCTGACCAGAAGTCCGGATCTGTTTTAAAGAGCATATTTGGCAGCCCATTCGGACCTGCCGCTCCTTCTGTCTTCAATCTTGTTATTATACCCCTCAGTTGTTTTTTGGTGGTTAGAGGAGTTTCCGTGAACCCATTTACTTCTTCCATGTCCTCTTTTTCTTTATTCTCCGGATTCTCGTTTCTTATGTTTTTCCCATTATCCAACTCTCTCCCCCATTGACTATTAGTACTGCTTGAATCTGTGTTTCCATACAATGATTGCACGTGTCGAGACCAGGATTCCTCTCCTATCCCTGCTTCTTGCTGGAGGCTTGCTCCTTTGTTTAGATCGTTAATGATTCCCCAAAAGTCCCTGCTATTCGGCAGTTTTCCCGCATTCAGTAGCTTATTCCAAATGGTTTCCTTATACGTTCTTTTTGCGACCCTTAGCGACTTCCTGTACATGCTCCTTGCTTCTTTTAGTTTGCGGTTGTTTATGCTGGTCCCCATTTTTTTTTCCTGTGCGACTGCTCTGACCTCACGTGCAACGCTTCTCTTTTTTTCTCTTAAGTCCAGATTGAACCATGGCTCCTTCCTTGCCTTAATACAACCCGGTTCCCTGGTGCTGCTGGGAATTTGTGCAAGAGGGCCAGAATCAGTTGCTCACAGTTCTTTATACGATCTTCCTCGGGCTGAGGGCCTAAATTGGACATATGTTGTTTTACTGTGTCCAATATACTTTCCAGGCCTCCCCCACGCCATTTTAGCTTCATTAGGTTGAACTTCTCGGCATGTTGTAGTAAGGACGGCAGGTTTTGCAATGCGGTGGGTGGGATATTCATTCTGGTTATTTGAGGGAAATGGTCGCTTTCTAAACGCTTGACTATTTGAAATGATTCTATGCTAGAAGATAGGACCGTACTTATTATTGTGAAATCTATTGTTGAGTGGGCTTTACCGCTCAAGTAGGTAACGCCTGCCGGAATGTCACCCCTAGTTTTTCCATTTAGAATTAACAAACCTAAGTCTCTCAACTCGCATACTACTTTATTGATCTTTTCTACCTGTTTTTTCCCTATGAGATTGCTGTTAAAATCTCCTGAAATAAACATCGGGCAAGACGCGTACGATCTCTGTAAAACTTTTATGATACGTTTTCCTTTCCGGGTTGATATAGATGTTAATCACTAATAGTTGCCATTTCTTGTTTCCTGTTGGTGAATAGTCAGTGATTTTAATCACTTGAGCCCAAGAAAGTCCCACGTCCAGCTCTTCTGTTGCCCAGTTGTGTTTTTGGGCTACATAGGTTGACAGTCCACCGCGTGGATGCCCGAAGGGTGATAATCTTTCTGCCGATATATGATGTTCTTGGAACCCTGCAATTGGCGAGGGAGACATTTTCCATGATTACTGAATCAGGATTACATCTTGATGCTGAAAAAAGGTTAGTGTGTAATTTTCAAGGGCCATTTCTTGAAAACCATGGACATTCCAAGAACAGAATGAAATACTTTGTAGCAATCGATCCTCTTAAGTGGATGGGCATTGGGTTTTGATGTCATGTTCTCCGCAGACCCGTATTTTTGTTGTGATTCACTGGTTTCTGCAATTTTTTGACAAATATTTTTCATTGCATACGACTTGTAGTACTTATTGTTACAATGATAATATATTTGATCCTCTTCACCCATCACTTTCAATCTTTTGAATACTTCATCTTGCCGTATTCCTGCAGCACCTCGAATTTTCTTCTGTCCAGCCGCAGTTGATGTAGGTGTTTCTTTCGAATTAGTTTGGCATATGACTCATTTTTCTTTGTTGAAGGAGTCCTCAGATTTTGTAGTTAGCAACACTGTCAGAGGGTAACGATCCTCTGGTACCACCTGCTTCGCTTATGTTTACAAATTTGAATCAACAGAAAACCTGAAACAAAAACAATATTAAAATAAATTACCAATATGATGCTTAACACATCATTATAGAGCCACCATTTTGGGAAATGGCGGAAGGATTACTCTGAGGAGTTCTTTTCTGTCTCTATAAGACTACTTGACTGCCAAAAACCTATGTTTTGACACAAAGATGAAATATATAGGTCTCATGGTTCCTGAAATATTACATCATCACTGCAACACATCCCACATTTTTTTAAATGTCGTCCAGAAAAATTCGGCCTGAATTAGCAATGCTTACCCAAGCTAAGTTACTTCTCTAATAATAAAACCACACAGATCAAAACCAAAAATCTCTGGACACATTTTTTTTTATGGTATATCAAGGGGCCAGGACCATCAGTTCTGAACCAAATGTCTACTCACCTCACAGGATGTTTACTGTTCTTAACCATTCCCTTCTTGGAAACAAAGTGGGACAGAAAGAAATAGTGTGCGAGTGCTGTGGGACTCAGCGCATTGCAGGACTGTCACCCCATCATGTCCACTGGGGGAGTACTTTGTAAAACCCACTGTGAAAAGCTTCCATGGCAGAGGAGCAGGGAGCTGCCATGCCTGGGGGGTGCTCCAACAATGAGATATGTAGGCATTGTACATACATAATCTATTAGCACATTCAAAGGGTTATTCAAGTACTGCAGTCATAAATGTTATTTTAATTGAACTCATGTTACAAGAATATTACAGAGACTTCTGATGTACACTCATTTTCTCACAGAAGGAAGAAAACAAGGAAATAAAGGAGGAAGGGCACCAGGAAATAAAGTTGAAGCGAGATAGGGAAGTAAGGATGAATGGGACGAAAAACGGTGGAAGGAAGAATGTAAAGAAGGAAGGAAGAGAAATAGATAAAGAAAGAAGAGACGAGGGAAGAAGGCAGTCGTCGAGAGCAGAATGGAGGAATGAGGAAGGGTAAAGGGAAGAAGAGTGGAAGGAAGTTGAATCACAAAAGGAAGGGATTTTGGGGGAAAAGGGAAGGATGGAAAGTGGGAGGGCAATAGTTGGAAAGAAAGGTGGGAAAGAGGGAAGACTGGAAAGAAGGACACAGTGAGGCAAAGAAGAAAAATAAAGTTATAAAGAAGCGGAAGAGATCAATGCTGGAAAAGACAGACAGACAGAAGAAAGGCAACAAAGCGCTGATATGAATATAAATATAGCATGTGAAAGACAAAAGAAGATGGGAGATTTAAACTAATAGAAGCAGGAGAATTAATAGAGCGTTATGGAGAACGATGAAGACAGATATGGTGAATGCAAATGAAAGACAGCAGTAAAGAGGGAAAGATCAATCAAAGCCCTGTGTCCAAATAATACATTACAAAAATGTGAAGTGAAACAACTCCATCTGCACCCTGACGACAATGGTGTGAAGATGGAGATTACATTGATCCCTCTGTTGGGGTTTGAGTATCTACTTGGCCTTTTTGTTACCCTGGCAACCAGAAGGAAGGAAGCACAGAACTTTCCACCTGCTTCTCCTGTTCTAAGACCTCCTTTTCCTGGGTTGTTCTTACAGGCCACCAAGGGCCACCATGGACCCCCGCTGGCCTATAACACAAAAACTGCTTAGATCACTCCCAAAACTGGGTACACTGCAGTATCTCAATGCCTCCCAACCCAAGTTATTGAGCAATTTTAGTTTGTTCCCTCTTCAAGAGCATAAGACAACTGACTGGACCCTGACCCCATCACACGCGACCATGTGTGCACAAACCCCATCAAACAGATGCCATCAAACCACTGTTTGAATGCCCTCCACCTTACAATTCTCCACCATATGCGATAACATCTAAAACAGACCTCTCATACTTCATTTGGAAAGCATAGGCTCAAAACCTCAGCCTTACATGAAAATCTCCCAACAAAAATGTAAACCCCCACTTAAATTATCCAGCACATGCCCCATAATATGCTAGGCATGGAGCTAGAATAGTAAAGTGAGCCAGACCTAAAATATATTAGTAGTAAGCATGACTATATGTAGGAATTAATGTTTTTCGTTAGGTATTTATGTAAGCTCGGATGTTATCTTCTGGGGCTGTAAGAAGTCAGGATAGGGAAAACTCACCATAAATGAATGCAAGTAGCAGTGGCATAACTGAACCTGAGGGGGGGGCTGCAAAGTACAGGGAGGACACCCCTGCACCCACCACATACCAATTTGCCCCACCGCCCAAAAATCAAGGGTATCAAACTAACACTAGCTGGTCCCAGACCCAGTCAGTGTACTGTGCTAAAATACACAGTCCCACTGGCCAGTGGAGTAACATTAGCCCCCGCAGCCCCGCCCCCGCACGGGCTGCGGGGGCTAATGTTACTCCACTGGCCAGTGGGACTGTGTATTTTAGCAGTCTGTATTTTGAGATATATGTTTTTACTGTGAGCCATGTTTACTGATATATTCAAGAATTGTCTTAACTTAGGCACCACTGCTGGCGTCATATGATCCTAATACACATGGAAAGCAGGTACACTTGCAGCACTCTCAGGGCCCCTAAATGAGGATGGACTGGAATTATAATGGGAGCAGCCAGAGCTGCTGTGAGAACCTCCATGCAAGGAAGACTGGTCTAGAAGCAGGAAGCAAGAAAGAAAGGTAACTGCATGCTACAGATGTTATCTTTTGGGAATATAAGAAGTCAAGATAGTGAGAAAGGAATGACAGTAGGACTGCCTGTATTTTGGCAGTCCATAGTGTGAGGTGTATATGTTATTTGGAGCCTTGTCTACTACTATTTATTAAAGAATTGTCGTAACTTAGACACCACTGCTGGCCTTGATCTGCCCACTATCTCACTGCCTTATTTCATGTAAATAATATTTCATCCATTCAAAACTGTATTGATCTCCCATAACTCTAAAAAAAAAATCTTCTTTACACAACATCATCATGTTATGTCCTTTACTGGAGGTCCCTGGATTCACTGCACAGTTAGTGTTCTAGCATACATTTCAGGTGTGTCAATAAGGAGACATACATATATCTTAAAAGCATACCATCTAGACATTAAGACACTGATAGTAATTGACATGTTTTTCTGTCTTGGGTGATCGCCTTTAGATCTTTTATAGATAGATCAGAGAACAGATCAGAAGACAGGTGCCCCTTTAAGAGGATAATTCTGATGGGAACAAGGCAGGCAAAGGGCGACATAAGCAACTTATCACATGCATCCTCAGAACCAAAAATACCAGCATTAAACAAGTGGGCAGAAACCACCCCATAAATCGACAGCGAGAGGAAAACACTTAGTAAAGACCTCTACAGTTTCTTGGTGCCTCCAGAAAGTATACTCTGAAGAGATACAGATCCACACATCCATCTGCACCCATCCAACATATTGCTTAGTCATACACCACAGCCACCACAACTGCTGCAAAATGGAACCATGAATGAGTGCTTGGAAACAGACTGCGTCATCCTGTGTCTACAACCACCAATCCTGGGTACACAGTGTTCATTGTTCTTCCTGAAGGAGGTTCTTAGCGTAGCAAAGACACAACTTTTCTCATCAGGCATACTGTGGGCATGAGAGACTAAGGGGATGGAGCACATTCCTTTACCTTTAAATCTAAATCACAAACCATCATGGCAGAAGGCAGGTATATCTCACAAGAGTCAATGAAAAAACAATAAAGCTATGTCATGCTCAGTGGGCTAGTGAACAAAGAAGTTTTGCTGACATGCAGTATTAAAGGGAAATCCAGTTTCCAATGAATTTTACTTGGATAAACACAAATTAAGTGAATATTATGGAAGTTCTGCCCTCACTACTTAGCCAGACCAGAGGAAGATATTTTGTTAATTAGAGAAAACAATGTGGATGACGGTTTCCGATATGCTTTTGCTAAGAAGGGTTTTAATATAGTGCTAGTAACATAGAAAGCTGTCACTTTCATGAGGGGAGTGGGAACTATTGTGAGGTAATCGCCCTCCAAATTAGTTTGGAGTTGTCGAGAAGATGGCGTGTCCTTAATGAGGTAGAGGGGTAATTGTCTTCGTTAAAGTATCCGCTTCTTGTGCATCAAATACTATCAGACCATAGGGGAGAGCGGTCGCTAGGGCGGTCGACCTCCAATCTGGGGAACTGGGTTCGAGTCTCGGCAATGCCACTGAACATCCTGTGATTCTGGGCAAATCACTTAATCTCCCCGTGCCTAACAAAAATGAATGTGTCCTTATGTAAAGCAACTGGTGCTATGTATAGCGCTCTGATACCCGACTTGGGTCAAGTTCGCCCTATATAAAACTCTGTTAAAAAAAATTAAATGCTTATGAGGGTCCCTGTGAATCGCACACAGGTATATTATGACTTCTTCCTTCCCATGGCTCCTGCTGTTCTGGAATAACAGCTTCAAAATGAATGAGGAGTACCGGCTTGAGTGGCTCCTCCCCGACCATGGGGGGGGGGGGGGAAGATAGTTGAGAAAGTCAGCTTGGGTGTAAAATAATGTGACCAATGTGCACCCATCTTTTTCCCCCCATTGGCTGCTGCCACTGAATGACAGCTGCCGTGAAGAAACCTCCCCCACTGCTCGCACCTGATTCTGACGTCATCATTCAGCGACAGTGGTGGAATGATCGCCTAAATATTCAGATGGTGAGCCTTTCCCATTGAGTGGAGCCTGCTATTGAAATGCGTTGATTGGAGCCTGCAGATTCTATTAATTCAAAACGTGTTTTTGAGTTTCCTGATTTTTTTTTTTAGAAGAAAATGGTTTCCCCTTTATTTTCTACGCATCTTAAAGTCACTCTGCAGTTTGTAAATGCTCGCTTGATGAAGGCTAATGAGCGATGATTACACGATCAATCTTCAGTGCTGAAATAAGCAACATTTTTATGGAAATTGATATTGTGTGCCATAAAAATAAAAGACTGCCTAAGAGGTAATGTCCTCGTGAAAGCAAAGTCAATACTGAGTGCCTGGTGTACAAAAGGAAAGATTTAACTGAGTATGAAAGGGATAAATGATGTATATCTCTGGCTGTACGAGAAGTGATGTGATTAAAAACTATTTACTTTTACCTATTAAATAGCAGATCAGTTCTGTGAGACAAAGAGCAAAGTAAGATTTTTTTTGCTTTCTTGACATTGAACGTACAATATTTACATGTATAAGATTTTTTTTGAAAAACCAGAAAAGTGCTTACCTTGAACCAAGAGATAGATAATTTAAAAAAAATAGTTACATTTTCCATACAGGTAGGTCAGACCCACATATTCTTTAGGGTGGTATGTCAACAGATGACAAGAGGACAGGACAGACTTTATATAGTAACCTAGGGCAAAATATACAATATCCATATGAGCCTAATACACGAGGAACGCAGATAAGCTTGCAGCACTTTCAGGGCCCCTAAATGAGGATGGACTGATATCAGAATGGGAGCAGCCAGAGCTCCTGTGAGAACCTCCATGCAAGGAAGACTGGTCTAGAAGCAGGAAGCAAGAAAGAAAGGTAACTGCATGCTACAGATGTTATCTTTTGGGAATATAAGAAGTTGCGATAGGGAGAACTCACCCTAAAAGGAATGACATTAGGATTGTGCGAACTGGAGATTCTTGCCTCTTGATAAATACAATGTAGCAGATTGGCACAACAGAATAATCGAAATTACAAATACATGCAGCCAGCTTAAAATAGTGAGTGCTGAAGATTGAAGGATAAAGGAACTGACAAGAGAGAAACTCGTCAAAATGGACAAACTGCAAATATTGAGCTAATCAAAATGATGGGAGTTGTTCAAGATGGCTTCCTACACCCATTGTGCATGTTAGGAAGGATGCAGGTATAGTATAAAGGCCCTGAAGTGGAATAGTTTGCAGCACCACAAGGGCCTTCAAGGAAGAGGGTGTGAAAACTGAAGAACAAGAAAGGGAGCAACCTGCAAAGGAAACAATGCCAACAAGCAAGATTGTATGTAATAGTGCAACTGGGGCACAGGATATAGTGCCGCACAAAAACGAATTTGAACTAAAAGCGAGAATAGCAAACAGAAGATAAATGTTGGAAGGGGAGTAAGAGAGAACTACCTGCCCTCAACTCCTCACCCTAACCGTTTGGAAAGAAGAAAACAAGATTTACGAATTTCTGACCTCAATCACCTAGAATTTATGCCAAATCAGCTTCACTGTATAACATTGTCCACAGAGGGTTGATACACGTGTTACTAAATGATAATGAAGGAAAGAGAGCCTCGACGGTATAGAAGGGAACGTTAGATGTCTGTTGTGTTGGCATAGAACAGCAGGAAAATACAGTGATTTGAAAGCCAGTAGAAAAGCGCCTGGACATCTCTCCAAGGTTCCCATAAGCTACAGGTGACATTAGATATCCTTTCAGAAACAAACTTTTTATGGTATAAATCTGTGAGCCATCTACGTTCCTTCGAGTGACCGACACATAGATTAGTGTTGTAATCATACAAAGGTATATAGTGTACATGGTTGGAAACTCTTATTCCCGCCAGAATTGAATCAGTTTATATATACTATGTACTATCTATGCAAAGGATGAACATTTAAACATCTAAGCAAGATATTAGTCACTAGCGGAACTTTGCTCATATTTTGCAAGCGTCTTGTGGACAAAACGATATCTAATCAAAATTCAAAATAAATTGAGAGAGAAGGTAAGCAAATGCACAATGACTTTGAAATTAAGTACAATTACATTAGTTCCTTTAACATGCAAAAAGCTGGTGAGGGGGGAAAATAAGCAAAATTCCTTGCATTTGCCCCCTTGATTTCTGAAAATGAACAGTTGTTCTGTGCACACACCCTTGGAGCCATTATACTCCTTCTAGATCAACATTTTGAAGGTTGATTCCGTATCCAGATGTAGCTATCCAGCATCTGCTGATCCCAATGGGCTAATAAAATTACCCACCCAAGAATGCCGGGCACCTCAAGATGAAAAATTAGAACTTGAACTCAACCTGCTGACGCCACTTCAGACTTAATTCTCCTGAGTTGAAAGAATTGTTACTTAGTGTGGTGCCAATAGGAGGTGAGTGATAGTGATCCAGGAATTTGAATTTCTCCACGACTTCTCTTGGGTTTGCAGAAGTTCATAACTTCCGTCGACTACTGATGATAACACCATATTCGCTTGGGTGATTGTGGAAAAAACAGAATTCAAAACACCCTCTGACATTTTGGAGACTAGATGTGTGAACGTTTGGAGTGGAAAATGTCCAACCTTTTGGTTCTTGGACTTTGTGTTTTTTTTGCCCAAAAAGGACTGCAATGGCTAGAGCACAGTCTTACTCACAGAACAAAGAGGGGACTGGTCAAGGTCCCTCTTGGCATCTGACTCACTCCAGCAATTCTCCTTGTCCCATTCAAGACACTCACCATGTTTTTTAAGGTCACAAGAATCGCCTGCCTTCTTTATATAGAGTGCAGTTGACCTGCCTTTGACACCCCTTTATATGTATTGCGGTGGCTTCCAGATCCTGGCTGGTACCACTCTGCACTCACCCTTTTAATGTAATTTTAGGCAACCCACTAAGCTCGTCCTATTCAGTATTAGCTTATCTTGACCCACCCAAGACAGAAATATGTTTACCCTTTTGTTATTCCAGACCCAGTCAACACCCTGTTTTGCTGCTCTTTCCCAATTCTACATATCAGAAAAACTAAGTCATCATTCATTCCAAGGTTGCATTCATAGTGGCCCCCCTCGAATGAGCCAGAATTCCTTTACCTCCACTAGCACCTCAAATCATTCTTAAACATTTCTAAAGTATCTACTTGGTTTTCTTTATATAAAAAAAACACTGAGGATGAATGTGTTGTGGGCTCTGAAATGGTTCCCAAGCCTAGAAAGAAGGCGGGGTTTGGTAATACAGCCTTCCAAGTAACCATACAATGGCAACACCATGGACAACAGAGAAGCAGCGTCATCAATATATCTGATTCACATTCACACATACAAATACCAACCCAATGCATCAAACCTCAGCTTGCAGTAATAAAACTCAGACTAATGGGGTAGGTACATGATACGGGTCAGGCATCCTGAGAAGTGAGCACATTGACAAAGAATCTAAGACTTAGGAATGTTGGGATAGGAGGATTAAATAGTTCAAAAGCAGCTACTCTGTATGGAGATGAGTGACTAACTTTTCCCAGGAATATCCAGGAACTGTGAGAGTGCAGCAGAAGCATTTTTGAGGTTTAAAGGCATTTAATAGCGCAACTATTCAATACAAAAGGGTTACACTCGAGATGGATAAGGCTTTGTTGGTCTCAGCAGCATCGAAACCTCATCGAATGACAGCTCCCCCAATATTCTTCTAATCTATTGACTGTTCTGTTGGCTGCATTTGTCACACTGATTTACTCAGTTCTACTCTCCCAGCTGCCCACATTGGCTGGAATGTTGATATTGTAAGAGACCCCATGCTTCAGCCCCCTAATACCCTCTCTCCACCACAATTTAAACCACACGCGTCTCTGGGTGGAAAGTACAACCTTTGTAGTCCCACGTGGTGTATGACTGACCCTACCTGTTTACCATATATGACGTCTGGTTCCCCAGTCAGACCCTGGAGCCAATAACTTTTCATTAACCATTTATAGGTAATGAATTCAGCAGCCCGCATTCATCCGCCTTCAGAGTATCCCATCTTTCAAAGTGTACACAACGCTGTCCCTCTGCTGCAGTGTAGAGTACTGTCTGTCTAACTGGCAAGGCTTAAAAACATGTTGTATAGAATAGGTCCCTAGAGTCATTTCACTCTAAAATATGTACAACAGGTGTTTGGGCCAAGGACCTCCACGGGCTGCCTCCCAATGAGGTGGAAGATAAAAAGACTGGTTGACTCCCCAATATGTGATGATGGAAGCCCAGAACCCCTGGCCAGGATTCTGGACCGTACATTGTCTGCAGAAGATGATGAATATGTACTGCAGGTGGACTGTTCTCACTCGAAGGCCAGCATCCAAAATTAGGAAGCCTGTCTTTAAAGTCTGGGGTGAGGACTTTTGGAACAGTATACTATTTATTTATTTGAAAAGTTTTATCTAGCGCTGGCTAGACCCGAAGGTATCAGAGCGCTTTACATGAGGACGAACATTGTTTCGGAGCATAGTTACAAGTTACATAAGTTTGTTTACTCTGTGTACTACCGTTTAGAGATATTTATACAGCGAGGGCCGAGCCCCAAAGATAGAACACAGGTTTAGCAGCTTTATCAGCTTGATAGTGTCTGGTTCTAGAGGGCAAGCAAGGCTGTCTATGAAGGTTAGCAACTTTCCATGTAAGGTGGGCCCGTCGAGGCCAGTGGTTAGGGAGAGAGGTTGGTTTTAGCAGGTAGGTTAGTGGAGATTGAAGTGAGTCTACTTCCTTCCAGATATTTACTTCCTTTTTGATATTAAAGTATTTTATTAATGTAAAGTGCCACCTATTGCAAAGAAACATCGGTGGGCTGTAAAAGGTTAGGTTACAGTGTGCTTCTGTTCTGGGCTATTTTAGGGGATGGATGCCACTGGACTTCTGTTTATGCTCTGCCAGGAGGAAAACTAGGGAGTGCAACAGATAAATGAAAACAAAAAAAACTAGCAGTATCACACTTCACAAATGTTTAACCTGCCCATTCACATTTCCCTTACCTCATCTATGTAGTCTCCAGCTTCATTGCACTTTTCAAGGACTATTGTTCAACTACCCTTACATGCAAGTGGTGTTTCTTACCTGATGTCATGCGTGTGTGCACTACTTGGTGCTTTAAGGTTTGGAATATGAGTGTGCCTATTCTGGCACTCGCATCCAGCTTTCTTTGATCAAGCCTTACATTTCCCACTCACTCTGGTCCACAAAACATTGACATATTTATCACCTGTGAGTAAGAGTACCGTACCGGTCAGCTTTTCGATAACCTCACAGAAGAATTCCCCAAACCACTGGATGACTCCTGTGGCACCCCTCATGAGGCCTATTTCTTGTGCAATTGATCCCACTGCCCAGCAGTCTTTGAGGTTTCTTAAGAAGAAAGTTCCCACCTTAGTTGAATGACCAGGATTTGTTCATCAGCCTTCTGTGGCCAACAGTTTCAAACCTTTAGAAAAGCCTGCAGAGATGGCATCCCTCACAGTTGTCTACTATGCTGTTCACCCAGCCAAAGACATCAAGAGTATGCGTCTGCCATTACTGTGGATAATGTGGTATGGCATGCTGAAGGCCATGAAACCTGCTTGTGTCAGTCTTTTCCATGTTCTTTTTGTTTTAGGGGATTCCATCAATTTCTAAGTCGCTTCTTTGGGGCAGTTCTGCATGCATTACCTGTTTTTGTCTAGTAGACCTTTTGCAAGCCTGTGGAACATTTCCCATGTATTGTACGAGGTGCGATCTTGTTGAGGGCCTATAACGTCAGGGCCTAATCTAGTCCTATAGCCTCTTCTGTCTTACTTTTTTCACTGATCACTGGTGTTTCCAATAGTAGACTTTTTTAATGGACACTGTCTCTGAATGTTTATATGTGATTTATGTATTTGGAGCAATCCAGCAATGGATGGACTTCAACACAGTCAAAATGGAAGCATACCGCATCTGCACACACCTGATCGCAAGAGAAAGGACCCACAGTCTTCTCTTGTGGCCTCTGCAGCTCTATACTGGCCCATTCTCTCATGGTAAATCTTTGATGATCTTTATCAAACTCCCAATGTCATTGACCACATGTCCTCAGTAAACAATTTAAATTCTAGACCATCTCCCTACCCGGTTGTCTAAGCATCTTTACAATGATCCAGATTCGAAATGTCTACCCAGTGCCCTCAAGGCCATTACATTTGGCTACTCCAAAACCTCCCACAAAGCTTTCACAAGATCATGCATCTCACCTCGATGGCGCCCTTGCAAATTTTATAATAGTCGATTGACGGATCACGTAAATTCTAACATGAAACTCTTTCTAAAACAGAAACTTCGATTAAAAACTATCATCTATCTGCAAAAATGCTCCAATTAACTTTCATTCACTTCAGCAAGCATCCCGCCAGCTGATACCCACAGCATGTCTCTTCCACCCCTTATCTTCAGTCTCCACAATGGTTGGCAGAACACTTTATCCAAGCACTCTTTACCCTTCGGGCCCACATTCTTTTGCCTCAGTGGGGGAGCAATGCTGTACTCGCAAGGCTTCATGGGATACTAACCACAATTCACCTATTTGTTACCAGTGTGCCAAGAAGCTTTACACATTGTGCTCTGTTACCACATTGAACTGGGCAGATATGAACAGTAACCACGGTAATGTCTTTGCATCTTAAAGTATTTCTAATAGTAATCACTTGTGTATTCCACCCATGACTCTGAAATTTGTGATTGCCCTTTCTTTTGATTGGTTTGTAATTTGTGTTATAGTGTCTTTTATAACGGGAGGCTGTGATGCATTCTACCTCCTGTAATGGGTAATGTGGATAGGTTGTTACCAGCTATCATACACAATCGATTCTCAACTGTATTGCTACAGGCTCAATACTGTGCTAGCACTCTTTACAACGCCAGCAAACATATACCGTTTCACTTACGATTGCAAATAAAGTAATTGAAAATGTATGCCCTATTTATCACCATAGTGACACACTATTGATACAAACTACACCTACTCTCCTCCGCTTTATTCTCCAAATGCTCTGTAAATTCCTTCTTTAGTCCAAGTAGGATACCTAATCACCCTTTTTGTCAATCACAAGATTGGCCATAGCAGCCACCCAAACAATACTAGCCACCCAAACAATACTAGCCATCCAAACATTACCAAGAGAGCAGACTCAATCTGAACACAGTAGAATTATAAACACTATAAGCAAAATACACAAGCTGTCAATAAAAAATACAACATAGAAGGGTCACAACATCAACTGAGAAACAACCAAACTGTAAATAACAGCAGCATTTTAAACCATGTCACGAGAACAAGTTGCTGGAGTCTCCATGTGGCAGTCAAATGATTATCAGTGTTAGAGAAACTCATTGGCGGAAAATCCTCCACTGTGTGGGGCAGATGTTGTTTCCTAGTTGAATGTCCTTGATATTTAGCATTTAGAATCTGTGGTTGATTGGATGGTCATAGCAAGCTCTGAGATGAGGACGACAGGACAGGCTTCTTAACCAACGGGTGAGCATATTTCACACGGCTGTAGACCCTTCAATATGGAACCTGTTACCATAATGCCTTCAAACCCCCATGTGTTTTTCCAGGAAACAGTGGTTTCAATTGACAAACATGACTGACAAGCACAGTACAATGTACATGTTTACAGGTACATGGGATCAATCACCAACACACAACTTGCAATGCAACGCTTTCTGGGGGCCTTTGGTGTGGAGTTAATCAAGCTGTTTTCATGCATCTCTGTCAGTAGTGAATGAGGCTGACACGTGGCCACTACTTGCTCCTAGCCACTACAACCTCCGAAAAAGATGGCGATCTCGGTATCAGTTATTGGTGTTGCCAATGTCAAAAGGTGTGCTGAAAGTCACGAACAATTGGGGATTCAGAACCAGCTGATCAGTTTTGGATTTGTCTCAAATGATCCAAAGCAATCCATTAATAAATACCAATATGTATCTCCATGAATAAGTACAAATACTGTGGTGATGTGGGCAGATAACGATGAGTTTGTTTTTGTAGGAGGCAATATGCTTTTCTGCAAATTTTGAAGTCTTTAGGAATTATAATGTAGTGCATTACTTCAAAGCTTATATTTTTCACACACAATACATTAAACAGACAGTAAATGGCCCTTAATCCATAACTCGTGTTAATAGTAAAGAAGTTGGCTTATAATTACTGGAATATTTAGTGTGAGGAACATCCAGTGTGCCCAGAACAGTAGGCAGCTTAGTCTGAAAATATAGTGCATTGGTGACTTCACAGTGAAAAGTTGACAGATCTCTCAGCCTGTATAGTCGGGTAGAACAATCCAGCCCGAACTGTCCAAGGTGGAAGATTACATCTTTTGAGAAGTTAGAGTTTTTCTCGTGGACCAAAGTTTTCCACTTCTATTCATACTCCTATCCAAAACACTAATGGTAGGTATTTTCTAGGGAAAGTTTTTAACACCTAGATTTTTCCTCTCTGAATTTTAAGCAAAGTGGAGTGGATGTATTATGAAGGGCAAGTATTGGGCAGACAATGGCTACAATTCTGATGTGCTGAACAGTGAGATACTTCCAGATGCTAGCAGCTGGGGTGACTAGTGATAAGGGATGTTACTATCATCTGTGCAAATGATGTCTCTGGGCAGACTTTCACAGACAGATGTTTTGAAGTTACTGTAAGATGCGAGTTGTCAGTGTTGGCTGTTCCCATAATTAAACATGAGGTGTAAACGTTTCCTACCATTAAAACAAGAAATATTTAGGGACAATTACTTAAAATACTATCAAAGTCCCACATAAAGAAAATCAAAAACAAGACATCCACTGTGACACGTAGACCAGTGTTTGGACAAGGAGGGTTATCAATAGTAAGTGATGACCATATTAACAGCACAGTTATTCCATGCAGCAAAGGATCTTTACACCAGCAGGGACAGAGGACTGTGCAATTTCAGAAAATTAGATCCCTCTCCCTCCTCTTTTGGTGCAGTACAGTTAATGCGGACAGTGGTTGACGAAAGCTGAGGTAAAAATTGATAGTTATAGGGGACATTGTTCACTGTGTCCATTTAATTGCATGGAACATAAGTAGACTTCCATGGTCAAATTGATTTTTCTCCTAATCTCCTCTCTGCCTATTCAAATTCCTAACACACACTGCACTTCTCTAAACAAACAACGTTCCGGAACCACAGAAGTACCCACTCATTGAGCCTTTATGCAGACTGTCACTTAATCTTTGGTTGTCTTCTTGGCTAGACGTTTCAAGCACTCTCAGTGTAAGCTTCCAATAAGCAGCAAAGAGGTTGGAATATTAATATATCTTAAAATTAAGAGCATCAGTTTAGAAGGGAGACTAAAAAGCACAGGGTGCTCTCAAGTAGACAAACAGTGAATCAAATTCCCTAGGTCTTTAAGGCTTTATGGTTTCTTAGGCTAATTGAAGGTGAAACAGTCAGCATTTTCTTACAAATGTAAATGAGCCAATACATTAAATTAAACCAATATAGGATTAAAAAGCCTCAGCGAGGCCTATTCTGATCTTCTGATGTCACTTTAGCTATCTTGTGACCTACTCATCTTCTTTCTAGAGGAACGTTTCTGGTCTCACTGATGCATGGGCAGAAAACAGGCCAATCTCAGGCTACATGAACTCCGTGAGAGAGGCCCCTTGACACGTGCATCTTTCTCTGACTCTTGTAAACAAAGGCATGGTTTAACAAGGGTGCCACGAAATACCTTGCAAAAGTAGTGTCCCTGAAATACCAAAGCCAGAATATCGAAGCACACACATTTTGTGGACAAAATGTCAAATCCAAAATATTGAAAGGTAAGTGACTATAGATTTCCTATGCATATCTCCACATGTGTGTACCTTGCAGATATATGTATTTAATATATCTGCAAGGTACGTAAATGTGGATTCAGAAATAGCTATATATACTTCCTCTATAAGCACTTACCTTTAATTATTTTGTCCCTCAATATTCTGTCCACAAATTTTTTTTATCTTGTTATTTTTAGGCTTAAGTAGTACAACCTTGCGAAAGCACTTGTTCATGAGGCAATATATAAGAGGATTGACGCAGGCTGAAGTGTAGGAGAGGAGGTGAATGAAAGAGATGGGGGCCCCGGTGAGAGCCTTAAATGCAGACGTCTCATCAAAGGCCTTCCAGGTGTTGACCACGAAGACGGGCATCCAGCAGATGAAGAACATGGTGACGAGGACAATGAGCATGCAAATCAACTGCTTCCTGGCAATAAGCATGGCCTCTGGGTTGAAGTGTGCACGGTCCAATAATGAGGCCCCCCTCGGAGCCAGGGTGAACATTTCCATGGTGTTGCGACGCTTGGAGATTTGGATGTAGCAACCGTCGCCTTCATCGCAATGCATGGGAGTCGTAGTGGTCAATCTATTTTTATGAGCTACAACAAAAAGGAGAAATATGCAATCACAATCTATGATCATAACGATACCTCTTCCTTCATTCTTTATGGGTAGGGGCTGAAAGCATAAGATACATTTAACGCTGTATCTTGCTTTTTCTTTCATCGTGTGTCTACCTTTTTTTCTTAGCTATTAAATATAAATGTAGGTGCTTAACGATTTATGAAATGATTTTTTCGTCACAATATTTGAGTTTTTGTAAAGGTACGTTTTTGATTAATCATCTCCCCCCTCCCATCGCCTCACACGGTCTTCCCACCAATGTGTATTAGATGCTCTCGGTAATATGAAGTTACACTATTAACAATGCTGTTAACAGATGTTGCTAGTGAGAAATCAGAGAAATTATTGTGTACATATGTAGATTTGTATAGAGTGAACTATTCTACAACGCAATGAAACACGGTACTGTAGAAGGGGGATGCATTGCAAAAGAACTGAGAGGCCTAAAAGACGAGTGGATATCATTCAGCTGTGCATTGTCAACTCATACTGGTCTTGTGTTTAGGGCCATATATATGGAGGAGTAGTAGTCCCTTATTTTACCCGTTACATTTCACCACAGGCATTCTGAAACTCAATGTGGTCTCCTTGATTCTCAAGACCGTTGGTAAACATGGTAGACACAGAAAAGTTCAATGTAATTCTGTTGTATCCGCCTCCCCGCTCCTCTATTTTGCCTTATTTACTCCACACAAATGCCCTGCCATTCCACCAAGGGCCATTCCACAACCTGGTAACGCTCACCCCTCAATTGCAGCATCCTTCCTCTTCAGTCTACTTTACAGTCCATGCCTATCCACTGCGGCTCTGTGCTGATCCCTCTTAAAGTTCCTCCCTCTTCCAGTACTGCTCTCTTGCCCAAATTCCTTTGTCAAAAGTCACTATGGCCAGTGAGTTGACCCAGGAATGGTACACCTGTATTATTTCTTTATTGAAATTATCATACGCCACTTTATCTGTATAATCTCTATACTGACAACAATAGATCAACTTGAATTGCATCCTGTTCACAAGCATGTTGAACACCTAGTGAAAGTGATGGGTAGATATTGAAAACCTTGTCAGGATCAGTAGGTGCGACCATTGTGGATAAACCAGAATTTACAAAACCTGAGCAATAGTTAATGGAGGCAGTAGTCCGTATACATGGGATTCTACTAGAATATGGAGATGATAAGAAAGGCATTTTTTCTTGTCTTAATAACTTTGCTGCCATTTAACAAATATGCATGAAAAGTGGCTGCTTTACAGAAAGGTTTGCACTGATCTTTCAAGCAGGGGCCAAGAAAAAGGGGAGGGTCCCAAAGCATAGATTTCTCACTTGTTCCCACAGGAAAGTTTGCTATCCTATACAGACAAAACAACTGAACTGCACCAAATTCGGCACAAACAGAATTATATGGTGTAATTCCGTGAAGTAGTTTTCAAGACATTTATATTTAAAGAGGTGCTCGGGTTGGTCATGAAGGGGTTAATCTTCTACACCGTTGGTGTCCAAATATGCTCTAATTGGCCAATTTAAAGGGGAGTAGTCAATCCTCACTGGCTGACAACAACATGTACGATATGTTATGGCAGCCATGACAGGACTCGGGGCATGGTCTCCTTTGAAATACATTGTAGTGTATGGCAGGTTTTGAGGGTCACAAATAAGAGTACATATAAAAGCGGCTAACAGATTTTAGTCACAATACAAGTCATTTTTTTGTGGTTTTATAGTCCTTTTAGGAATTCTGATGTGTTCGCAGCTGATTTTACCCTGTGAAAAATGCTGGCACTCTGGTGGGATTGATAAACCATGTCTGACAGTAAACTGCTTTCTCTCATGAGTTTCTGATAGAGCTACATTTGCCAGCATTCTGCAGCACACATAGAAGTAGAAAATTGTTATTATTTAATGAATATTTATGTGCAGGAAGGGGCACCTTCAACGGTTATTTATGTGCAGGAAGGGGCACCTTCAATGATTATTTATGTACACCTTCCTGCACATAAACAATCATTGATGGCCTTTTGCTCTTTCTATGTGTGCTGCATAATGCAGTACACATAGAAGAAGCAAAAACAAGGAGAAATAAAGATATTTCTCCTCGTTGATCCATTTTAAAGCCAGCTATTGCATGGCGTTAGTATTTGGTGCATCCCCAGATTTACACATCCTTGTAAATCTGGGGCAGCCTCAAAAAGCCATGGATGTTGTGGTGGAACACCCACAGCATCGTCCATTGCACGCCCCTTTCATGCAAAGTGATGTATGTAAAGGGGTTGTATTTACAAGGTGGCGTTAAGACACAAAAAGTGGCTTAACACCACTTTGTAATTATAGAGAAGGGCATAGAGTCACCAGAATGTCAGTAAAAGTGACTTTCTGTTGGCGCTATCCCCTTGCAAGTATACCCCACTGTATCTATAAACGTGTTATGTGTTGTCACAAGTGAATACATCAGTGAGCACATGCCTCGCCACAACAGTGGAGATTTAGACAGGCAACCACCAGAAACAAATATTTTGCTAGTTCTTCTAATCTACCTTTTCAGAAATGACAAGGCACATTTGGCTTAGAAATGTACATTTTTCACAGACAAAGATTTTGTGTGGATCCCAAAAAGATGTAGCTGGGCCAGCATCTGGATATTAAAGTTTACAATCGTGATCTCATGTGTTAGTGCCACTTTACTCCATTGGGGGAGGTTCGAGTAAAGATGCGCTGTGCATAGCTGTAGCTACAAGGGTGGATACTTAGCCTAGTCATAAAGGCATTACTTTAACGTGAAGTATATGACTTCCTGCGTACTCATCTTACAATCTTCTAACACACTGCAGGCAGTTATTATTGATCAGGTGAGATGTGGGGCAGAGTGTTGGGCCACTCTCATTGAATGATAGCGATGAAGTTAAAGTGTGATATGATCTGAATGTGTATTCGTGGTACTGTATTTGGAACAACCCAACAAGGGATGGATGTCAAACCAAAGCTAAAAGAGCTCCACGCCTGTTCTACACAAAAGAAGGGACCGACATGCTTCTGTTTTAGCATCTGAAGCTCAAACGCTGCCTGTGCCCTAGGGTAAACGTTTGATAACCTTTGCCAGAATTCCAATGTCCTCAGCCACATCTTTTCACAGAAACAATTAAAATTCAAGACCATCCCTCTGCCCACTTGTCTAAAGCATCTTTTCAGTGATTCAGGTTTGGAATGTGTAACCAGTGCACTCAAGGCCATTACATTAGGCTACTCCAAAACCTTCCACAAAGGCTCAACAGTGTTATCTATCTCACCTCTACAGTGCCCATGCATATTTGAACAGCGGACTGGCTTTATCAAGTCAAACATAACACATGAGACAATTGAAAACAATCAACTATCTGCATAAATTCTCCATATCCCACCATATGATCCCCAGAACGTCTCTTCCACCCTATATTTTCAATCTCCACAGTGGTTGGCAGAGCACTCTATCCAACCGCACTTTGAACCTTCAGGCCCACATTCTTTGGCCTCCCTGGAGGAGCAATGCTGCTCTTCACTTACAAGGCTTCATGGATACCAACCATGCTTCGCTTCCTTATAACTAGTGTGCAAAGAAGCTGTACACATTGTGCTCCATGATACCACATTTAATTGGGAAGATAAGAACAATACCACAGCAATGTCTTTGCATCTTACGTAAAAGCCAATGAACATAGAAAACATAATTGGAGCTCACAATATGTCTAATGTTATAATAATATTTGCACGTGTGTTCTGGTTGCGACTCTGAAATCTGTGATTGCCCTTCCTTTTGACTGGGTTGTAATTTGTGTTATAATGTCTTCTAGAATGGGAGGCTGTGATGCATTCTACCTCCTGTACTGCGTAACGTGGATAGGTTCTTGCTGCATATCATACTCAATCGATCCTCAAGTGGATTGTTGCATACGTAATACTGTGCTAGCCCTACTTACCACCGCAGTGGCACACCATTGGTATAGACTACACCTACTCATCCCCTCTTCCATCTCTACATTCTCTGTGAATTCCTTCTTCAGTCCAAGTAGGATACCAGATCACACTCTCAGTCATTCACAAACTTCACCATACCAGCACTTCAAACATTACCAGAGAGCAGACTTGGTCTCAACACAGTAGAGTTTGTCTCACTATAAACAGTAAATACACAGCTGGCAATAGAAAATACAAAATAATAAACATACAAGGATCACAGCTTCAACTGAGGAACAGTCACACTGTCAATAACATACGCATTTCAAAAAATGTCACAAGAATTAGTAGCCGGAGTCTCCGTGTGGCAGTCGAATATGCATCATTGTTTGAGAAAATAATTGACGGAAAACTCTTCATAAACTTAACCCGGACAATGCTGTTTCCTGGTTGAATGTTCTTGACATTTGGCATGTAGAATATGTGGATGATTATATGGTCACTGAGATGAGGACGACAGGACAGCTTTCTTAACCACTGGTCAAGCAGAATTCACACGGCTGTGACCCTTTCATAATGGAACCAGTTACCATAATGCCTTCGAACCCCCCATGTGTCTTTCCAGGAAACTGTGGTTTCAATTGACAAACATGACTGACAAGCACAGTACTATGCACATCTATACGGGTACACGGTATTAATCACCAAAACACAACCTGCAATGCAACGCGTTCTGAGTGCCATTGGGGCAGGGATTGACCAAGCTGTTTTCATGCATCTCTGCCAGTAGTGATGGACGCTCGATCCGGCACGTGTCATAGCTTATCACTACTTGCTCCTAGCCACTGCAACCTCCAACAAAAGATGGCAATCTCGGTATCCATTATTGGTGTTACCAATGTCAAAAGGTTTGCCTAAAGTCACAAGCAATTGGGGATTTAGAACCAGCTGATCAGTTTTGGATTTGTCTATATTGATGAAAATGAATCCATTAATAAATACCAATATAGTAAACACGTATGTCTATGATTAAGGACAAATGCTCCAGTGATGCAGGCAAATACATTGGACTCTTTGTAGGAGGCTACAAGTGTTTCTTTACATTTTCAAGTCTTCAGGAATTATAATGTAGTGTATTACATCACAGATTGAAGTCTTCTCCCACAATGTATTAAAGACACAAAATGTCCTTAAATCCTCAGGTCCTCTGTCAGTACTCAAGAGGTTGGCATATAATCAATTGAACATTTATCTTGAGGAATAACCAGTGTATCCAAAACAGTAGGCCGCGTAGCCTGAAGATATAGTGCGTTAGTGACTTGCCAGTGTAAAGCTGACGGAGCTCTCAGCCTGTATGGTCAGATAGAACAGTACAGCCTCAATTGTCCTAGGTAAAATCTTTCTAGAATTTCGAGTTATTCTCGTGGAACAAAGTTTTACATTTCTGCAGTCCTATCCAAAATATTGATGGAAAGTATTTTTTTAAGACTATTATTCAGCACTTCTCATTTTTCTCGGGGTTTCAGTCAAACTGGAGCGGATATAATCTGGAGGGCATCTATTGGGCAGACATGGACTACAATTCTTATGTGCTGGACAGTGAGATACTTCCAGCCACCAGCAGCTGAGGTGACTTGTGATAAGGGATGTTACTACCATCTGTGCAAATGATGTCTCTGAGCAGACTTTCACAGATTGATGTTTTGAAGTTACTCTGAGATGAGAATTGTCACTGTTGGCTGCACCCATAGAGGATCACAGGCAGGTTGGCTACACCTTTAAGAAAGAGGTGCCACAACTTCCCAATAAGGGATGTTCAAATGTTTCCTACCATTATAACAATATATGTTTATAGACAATTCCTTGAAATAGTGTCAAAATCCCTCCAAAAAATAAAAAATCTAAAACAGGACATTCACCATGACACGTAGACCAGTGTTTGGACAAGAATGATTACAAAGGTGTACGATGAAGCAGAATGGGAAGAGGTGATCATGTCAACAGCACAGTTGTTCCATGCAGCAGAGGATCTTTTCACCCGCAGGGACAGAGGCCTGCAATTTCAGAAAATTAGATCTCTCTTCACTTTTTGTGCAGCACAGTTAACCGGAGCAGTGGATGGCAAAAGCTCAGGTATAAACCAATGTTCATTGGGGACCTTGTTCACTGTTTCCATTTAACTGCATGGACTTCCATAGTCAACTTGACTTTTCTCTTGATCACCTCTGTGCATAGTTCAGCTCCCAACATGGCTGCACATGACTAAACCAAACAATATTCTGGAACAACAGAAGTACCTGCTCATTTAGCCTTTATGCAGAGCGTCCCTTTCGCTGCTTGGTTATCTTCTCGGCCTTACTTATGAAGCATTATCAGTGTGAGTTGTAATAGCAATATATCTTAAGATTAAGTAAAGCTGTTCAGAAGGGACGCCGAAAAGCACGGTGTACTCTCACATACATGAGCTTTACAGTGAATCAAATTCCCTAGTTCTTTAAGGCTTTAAGGTTTCTTAGGTTACGTGAAGATGAAGCAATCAGCATTTTCTTTAAAAAAGTAAATGAGCCAATAAAGTAAACCAAAACAATATTGGATTGAAAAGCCTCATCAAAACCTGTTCTGATATTCCGATGTCCCCTTAGATGCCATTGTGACTTCACTCATCTTCTTGAAGGAACTTCCCTGGTCCCACTTATGGATGGGCAGTGCTCAGGCTGGTCCCAGGCTACTGACTGTGGTGTAGCTGAACTTGGAGAGAGAGGCTCCTGTGACAGCTACATCTTCCTCCGGGTCTCGGAAACGCCGGCATGGTTTAACACAGTTGGCGAAAGTGCCAAAAAAGGCCTTGCGAAAACGCTTGTTCATGAAGCAATATATAAGTGGGTTGACACAGGCTGAAGTGTAGGAGAGAAGGTGGATAAAAGAGATGGGGGCCCCGGTGAGGGCCTTGTATGCAGACGTCTCATCAAAGGCCTTCCATGTGTTGGCTACGAAGATGGGCATCCAGCAGATGAAGAACATGGCAACGATGACAATGAGCATGCGAATCACCCGCTTCTTGGCAATAAGCTTGGCCTCTGAGTTGTTAATGCGTGCACGATCCAGCTGTGAGGCACCACTCGGAGTCAAGGTGGACATTTCCATGGTGTTGCGACGCTTGGTGATTTGGATGTAGCAACCGTCGCCTTCATCGCAGGGCATGGGAGCTGTAGTGGTCAATCCATTTTTATGAGCTACAACAAAAAGGAGAAACAGACAATCACAATCTATGATCATAACTAACTGCATAACTATCGGCTCATGCTTTTGGGTGGGTGCTGAAAGTAAAGGATGGATTTCCTTTTCTTTCCACATGTGCCTACCTTGCTTTAGATATTAAATATAAATGCAGACTCTTACGATTTATGAAATTATTTTTTTCGTCTCAATGTTTGTCTTTTTGTCAAGTTTTTGATTCCTGTATTACAGGGGTCTTCAAATTTGGGGCAGTCCCCCACATGGGGGGCCTCAAGTGATCCCAGGGAGGGCGCCAGGCTTTGGCCAAACAAAGCATTATGGTGATAGCAGTGCTTAGTTTTAAGCTGTGAGGGAAAATGAGCGGCAGTAAGCCACTCTGTAATGGGCCATCAATAGCTTCTTTTGTCATTTATATCCTAGCTGGGAAGAATGGTAATAGAATTTAACTCCAATGTTTAAATATGTCTTGTGTGCAAATAAGTGAACATATTTAAACATTACCAGTTTAACAGAATGATTGTGAAAGATCTGAGGGGGACCCAATGAATTTTATTTCTTTACTGAGGTAACGAAGCATTAAAAAGTTAGAAGAGCACTACTCTATTGTCTTACATTGTCTCCCAACTGATTTGTGTTGGATGCTATCAGGCAGTACGAAGATTCACTATTGTTAACAGATGCTGTTAGTAAGAAATCAGAGATATTATCAGGTGCATATGTAGAGTTATATAGAGTGAACCTACCTAAAAACAATGGCACAGTGGGGGAACAGCCATTACAACGCGGTTTTTACCACGCAGTGCAGTTACATCGCATGCGTTACAACGCATGCGATGTTACAACGCTATGCCATTACAACGCAAGTCTGTACATCGACTTGCGATAGATGGCGTGCTAACATTACAAATAGTGTAGTTTACTATCCCAACACCTTCCCTACTGTTAAGTGGACTGGAGTTGGAATAGTAAATTACACTTTTTTAATGTTAGCACGCCATCTAGCGCAAGTCGATGTAAAGACTTGCGTTGTAATGGCATAGCGTTGTAACATCGCATGCGTTGTAACGCATGCGATGTAACTGCACGAGTGGTAAAAACCCGCGTTGTAATATCATACATCCGGCACAGTGTACATTAGAAGGGGGATGCAGTGCAGAAGAACTGGAAGGGCTAAAAGTCAAGGGGGATATCATCACTCAGCTGTGCATTTGTCACATCATAATGGTGTGGTCGTTTTCCATAATTCAAATAAAATGTGCCTTAATATTAGTTCTTTTATATGTGAAATTAGTCATGCATTAATATAAAGATATTTCAATTCAAAAGAAATCCTTAAGATGTTTTCTAATGTTTTTTTCTGTTCTAGATTAAACTAGGCATCAGATAGGCCTCAACACCATCTTTGTTAAAATGGCTACGGTATTATGTTTTTCAGTCTGTGTTTATATTTCTTGCTGGACACTACATGCAGCAAGATGTGCACTTTTTATTTTGTATGACATATTGTTCTTGAAGAACTTGCTGGAGGAAGACTTTTGCTACTTTCCAAAGCTCTTCCTCCTAGCAAACTGTATTGCATTCATTCACAATTCTTTTACTTTGTTTATGTAACTAGTTTGCTCTGACACCTCCAGATGACATTAAGTTGGAAGACACAGATTAGTATTCATTCAGTGGGTTAGTACTAAGATGGTATGGTTTTGTGATGTTTTAAAAATAAGAAATAAGATTTGCTGTAATAATGCACACATCGTGCTGACTTTGCAGTTTCTCTATGATTTCCAGTGCTGAAAATGACTACATAAACCCTTGAATATGGGGATGAGCCAGATCTTTTGAGTCTTTACAAGGGATGCTGCCTAACTGTAAATATTCGCTGCAAATTTGGGACTCAGTATATATTTATTTGATTTTTGTTTATTATTGCATTTTTTCTGTAACTTAGAGCCTTCCTGTAAGTTGATTCTTATGTGTCATACTGATTCTATAGGATTGCTGCTGCATGTGCCTGTTATGGATTGCAGTGTTGCAATTTAATAAACCTTCATGGTTTTCTCTACATTTCTGACCTCAAACTCCCATTTTGAGTCAGTCATTTCTTATTGACTGTATTATGAAAATGCTGTTTTGAAGGTTGTCTCCAGGGACACATTACTACATAGTCCTTGAGGTTAACACTGTCCCATCTCCCCCAGAAGTCGGGCGCACTACTGTTCTGTTGAATATCTAAGCAATAGCGCCCTCACACTGATCTTGTGTCTAGGGCAGAATGTATGGAAGACTACCCATTCCCGTTCATTTCGCTGTAGGCGTTCAGAAACTCAGCATGGTCTTCTTGAAAGACAGCTGGATAGGATGGCAGGCAAAGGAACATTAAATGTAATACTAATGGACACACCTCCCGCCCCACTGATCTGCTGTGCTTTATTTACTGCTCAGAAATGCCCAGCCCTACCACAGAGGTCCATGCCACAGACTTGTAATGCTAGCAGCTCAGCTGCAGTAACCCCGCCCCCCAGTCTCCTGTACAATCCATGACCACTGCTTCTGACCTTTCAAACTTCCTTCCAGCCCTCTTCGGTGTCCTGCCCTCCCCCAGTACTGCTGTCCTGTTCACTTTTGTATGGCCATAGCATCTAAAGCCACTGTGGCCACTGAGTTGACCCAGGAAGGATAACCCTGTTGGGTTCACCTGTGTTAAAATGCTTGTATTGAAATGTTCTACACCACTTCATCTGCATCAGCTATATCTTGATAATAAAAGTACTGCTTGAATTGCATCCTGCCCACAGACATGATGATTACTCAGTGGAAATGATGGGTAGGTATTGCCAAACCTACTCTGGTAAGAATTAGTAGGTAAGTCCAAGGTGGATAAACCAAAAGCTGCAAATCTTGAACAACAGCCATTTGATGCAGTAGTCTGTATACATGTAATTCTACCAAAATATGGAGTGTTCCGCATTGACCTGTAAAAACATTGTGGCCAAAATATCAACTACAGCAATATTGTGAATGTAAGTATAAATAGTTAAATACAGGTTTGCTGTTTTTAACTCTGTGTATTTGTACTTGATGATATTTACACATGTATATATCCACACATCTATCTATCTTGCAATCTTTTTAATCACTGATCCATTTGTAACAGTCCTGACGAGGCAATGCATGTCAAATTTGAGTTGGGTGTCCTTTATCTAAATACCTATATATGTATATATTCACTGAAAAAAATCAAAGGGGTAAGAGTGACGTTTTATTTAAGTATGGGATTAGTATCTTACTTTGCATTAACAAAACCTGAAACAAACAAAGGTTATAGGGTTGTTATAGTTAGGTGAAAATTGTAGTTATAACATACCAAAACCACTGAAATTCACCAATTATATGTTGTGGAGGCCATTAGAGGACTCATGGGCATGATCCCCTCTGAAATACATTGTAGTGAACGCCACATTTTGAGGGTCACTAAACGGAGCACATATAATGGGTAATAACAGATTTTAGTTCAAATATAAATCGCTTGTTGGGGGTATTTTCAGAATCCTGGTGAGTTCTCAAGAGATTCTATCCTATGAAAAATGCTGATCCTCAGCTGGAATATTATGAACCATGTTTGAGAGAAAACTGTTTTTTCTCTAGATTTTCTCATAGAGATTATTGAGGTGCTTCAGAAGTTAAAATGAGAACATATGTTCTATAGATTCACACTATCTTCCTTAGACAGGTGAGAATAAAGTCTGATATTCTGAGTAAAACATGTACTTCCAACAGCAGCAGCCTGTCATTTGATTCCCTTGCGTTCTACTGCAGCCTTTCACAGTGTTCTAATGAGCAACTAGAGCGCGAAAAGTCTTTATTTATGACAAAACCAAGCTTTGCTCAGCAGTCCGTGGCCGGCGCAGCAATAGATTTGAAAGCATTTTCTACAGATGAGACTGCAGTAAAGGAACAGAATTAGGGGTTTCCTTTTGCCATACAAATGATAGTTAGTGTTCAAATTAAGACAAGATTTCGCAAATATATTCCTCATCCAAGTCAGTAAAACATTCTGACACGCGGACTGAAACTTATAGTTTCAACACCAGCAGCAGTCTGTCAGTTAACTTCTTAGTGATCAATTGCAGCCTTACTGTAGAGTTCTAATGAGCAACCAGAGCACTAACATACTGTATTTGTGACACTTGTGGGGCATACTTGAAAGCCTTCTTGATGGAGTCAAAACTGAAATTTTTTAACCATTTCCTACAGAGGCGGCTACAATTAAGAAACAAAATTAGGTGTTTCTGTTTGCATAGAAATTATGGTTGGTGCTCTAGAAAGCTAAAATGAGGACAAATATTATACAAGTTCTCAAATATCTTCCTCAAGCATTTCAGGAAAATATTCTGCTATACATAGCGAACATGTACTTCCAACACCAGCAGAAGTCTGTCACTTAAATCCCTAGTAATCAGCTGCGGTGCCACCACTGAGTTGTAATGAGCAACTAGAGTGCTATCAATTTGTATTCAAGACAAAAGTGAGACATGCCTGAGGAACAAACTAAAGTAAATGAGCATTGAGATGTTAATGCTGGCATGAAATCAACAGGTTAAAAAAGTGAGGCAAGGTGTGGGTTTTTAGTAATTTGAGCCATGTCATGAATGATGAAATATGTGAGGTCAGAAGCAGTGCATGATCAGGGTGCAATTTATAGTTCATTTACTAACATATTTCAGTGGTTTATGGGTTTTTTTAACGTTAGTGCGCATCTCATTCCAAATCCTAATTATGTCACTTTAACCATTGGTTTTTCAGTTAAAACAAATCTGAGAGTTACCAAAAAACACAGTTAAAGTGCAGTAATGGTTACTAAACAAAAATCTGAAAAACAATATTATTTGCCAGTTATGATCTAGTAAACTAACCACAACTTGAATTGCAGTAACGGTTTGCTTATGATTCCACTAGTACATCACTCATGACATGTAAATTACATCATTGATGACATCAATAATGACATCTCAAATGACACCTCAAATGACATCATTGTTGACATCATCCATGATACTGACATTAGTTCTGATTTTTGTAATGATATGAATGACAAATATAGATGTTTAAATTACATGTAATATGAGTAAAACCTATTTTGTATAACATATGGTTTGGATCCTTGATGTAACTGTATAATTTAAAAGTAGTGAACAGACTTGTATTTGTATTGCAACATAATGGTGAGCCCCTCCTACAGAAATACTGGAATGTTTGTATAATAGTTACATAGCTGTATGTAACACTTTCTCTGATTATATACTAAGCTAGGTGTATGATTTTTTAGGCTACTATTCTGTTTGCTTGTGTATATTGCATGGTGATAGGGTAATTCAGTCTATGTATGTGTTCTTGCTTCCAGTAGTTTAATGGACTGTGTTTTTTTGTATTGATCTGTGGATGTGTGGTCGTACAATTGTAGTGCAATGTTTACATTACATTTTTGTGTTTCTAAATCATGGTGTGTGTAGTAGTATGGACACTGAGTGTTTTGGCAGCAGTTGAGTGGATACTTATGAAATGTGTTAAATTTTGTGATCGTGCTTATTTATGTTGTTGTACTGGAGTTTTCAACAGTTGTGAACACTTTCAGTATTGGTGCAGGTGTTCTAAAATAGGTTTTATTTTTTATAAGATTGTAGGGGGTTAATGTGTAAAGAAGAGTTATGTTTTTATAGGGTGCAGTATTATTACATGGTGTATTCTGAGGCCAATAAAGAGGATTAAAAATTGTGTAAATAGTGTTTCCTAAGATATAACAGTAGTTTGGATGGGACACTTAGCAGAGCATTGGTACCACTAGGTGCTGCCATCAAATATTTCATTTCCCATCATACCTGACGTGATATCGGAGGTCATGAGGAGGGTGCTAGCTATGGTTGGTTTACTGAACCATAACTGGTGAATATCTGGTTTTTAGTTTTTTTTATAATCATACCGCACTTGAAACGTGTTTTTTTAACTATATATACTAAGATTCATGATATAGTGTCAGTTGATATTTTGGCCGCGGTGTTTTAGCTGGTCATTATTTGTGTCCTCTAGATCCTGACATAAAACAGATGCATTGGTGTGAGAACACATCATTGGACATAGTGGTCAAACGCTGAAGGCAAATCTGGAGCTTCTCAGGATAGGGTTTGTTAACAAAAGCTGCTGTTCATTATGACAATTCTAAATGAGGTACCACAAGAAATTAGTACAGAATCAGTAATACTACAAAAGGGAGCACAAACGTGGGGACTTGTGCAGGGTTCCAGAAAACAGAAGCTATGCAGACGTAGAAGCAGATATTGGGAATCGTGGTGGGGGGCAGGGGTGGGCTGTGGGGAATCTCATCAGTGCAGAAGAGAGGAGACAGGAAACCAAGGGACATGGCTCACCCTGTTCCGTGAGCAGACAGGAAGTAATACCTGCTTTTAAATGCACAATGGTGAAACGCATGCGTTTAATGATGCTCAGTGTTTGCAAAAGTTCCATTTGACAAGTTATTCTTTAAGGCAAGTTATTGCAGAAGGGGGGGGCAATTCTGAAGGGACTGGTGATACCCCGCAGCCACTTCTAGAGATTTCCAATGGAGAATTGAGCAGATACAGGATGTCTATGACAATATGTTACTTCGGTAACTTGGTGTGCACTGTACTCTATAGGTGTTCAATACCTATAGGTATTTTATAGGTATTATTAAGGGTTGTTTGTACATCCCTTATAGTTTTCTATAGATAATCTATACCTATATTTATTCCATAGGTGTTATTCAGGGTTGTTTCTGCCTCCCTTATTTTGTTCTATAGGTATTCTTTACCTAGGTTTATTCTATTTGTGTTATTCAGGGTTGTTTCTAAATCCCTGTTTTGCTTACAAGGCTCAAGTCCTGCTTGTGTCCTCCTGCTAAAACAGGAAAGTAAAAGTTTACATGGCACTTAACTTTTAACAGTCTGTATAGTAATCATACACACATTGGCACATTTCTTTGTGACATTAAAAATTGCGAAATACACTGAATCTATACCTTTGTCCAAAGACCTAGTGGCTATATTTGTGGCAAGGCAACAGATTTACGGTAGTGAAATGCCGTTACAGATTCTGGGATAAGAGTTCTTCACTTAGCATGCATGTGTACAGAAAGTAGGACTACAAGAGAACTCTTTTACATACAGTTTCATGCCTTTGTGAATTGTCCCTGAAACGCCCCACTCATTATTATATGTACAAAACCAAGGAGGGCACAGTCCTTTCAATTTGCTCTAACTCCATATGAATATTTCTATTTTAGTATTACTGTATTGCTATTTTAAGTGTTTAGATACCATTCAAAAAGGCATGTAAGAGTATGTAAAATAATACTACAGAGGTGACCTATTACTTACTCTTACTTGTCCTTGTAAAGCGGCCTTATCCCGATTCAAATGATTCAGGCCAGTTGAGAAAAAATCACAATGATACAGGTGGGTCTCTGTTAGGAGGGGTGGGAGACTGTGAGTAATTTGTAAAAGCATATGTGTCAGGGCACCAAGCTTTGCTCAGCAGTCCGTGGCCGGCGCTATCAAAGGTTGAAGTGCTGAATACCAAGGCTGCATAGTCTTAATTACACCTCATGCCTCTTCCATCCACCCCCAGACACTCACTGTCCCTTTATCTCACTCCTGTCCCTTTCCCTCACTCCTGTAGGTTCTCTTTCATCCCTGCTTTCTCCTTTTGTCTTTCTGTCTTTCCCCTTTTACATTTTCTTCTCTTTTGCTCTGCTTCAAACTAAGTGCTGATTTCCAAAATCGAGTGCCGGGTGGCTCTCATCTGCAACCACCGGCACTGGTGGGTGAAAGAAGAGGCAGGGCATAGTTGCAACAAAACAGCCCAGAAAATGTAAGACATAAAAAGGAGAAGAAACGGACGGAAATACGATTGAAACCGGGAAGATATAACAGCAAAAAATCAATGCCTAGTAGACAATTTACCATATGAGATTGCTCCAAATTAGAAATTCGTGTTTTAAATAAGGGTTTGAGTCTTCTTCCAGAAAAGTAAATCAGATTTATTGTAATTCAAGGGTACAATTGTTAGGATATACTCGAATTTTAAAATTAAAGAAAGATTGTGCTACTCCCCAGAAGCAGGGAGTGGGTTATGATGAAAAAGTGAACTCTAATCCTAGTGATTTGGTAGGGAGATAAAACTAAACTCAGCTGCGCATACTGATTCAAATCCGGACTATTTTGTACTTCAATTTTTTGCATAATTTGTGGACATTACTGCACCCAAAATGATGACATTGAGGCATTATAAATAAAAGAGATATGGTTCTTAATTTTAACTTTTTAGAAATGAAAGACGTTTTAATATATTTGTTTTGAACCATGGATTTTGGCTGTGCATTGAGGAGTTGGGTATGACAAACTATTTTTTTAGTTTTTGTTATTACACGCATTCAAGTGACTTACTGTGATGCGGCACCGAGCTCAGGATTTGTTGTGTTCTAAGCACATCGACACATGGTGTATCTTCCCCCTGATGTGTGTGTAGGGCTGGTGATGAGATGACAAGCTACTAATAGTCGAGTCAGGGTTTCAGAATGACCTATAAACATGCAAATAATCCCCAGAGAAATTCACAGTATATGAAATTTCCCAAAAGTATTGATTATGGAAATAGTAAAAACCTGTTGGGATTTTTCTAAGATGTCGGTTGACTAGTCCAGTTCTGTGTGTGAGTGTTGAAGAGGGGCACATGCACCAATCCCTTCATCCCGTGCTCCTACCCACTTATCTCTCAATACTAACATCTCTGCTACTGTGATAAAATATTGACCTTTGGCCTCTTTCTTCATGTCCATCTCAAACTGGATCCCTCGGTAGAGCTCGCGGGAGATGAGTCCATAGGCAATGATCATCACCACTCCAGGAATGAAGAAGAGGATGGTGAGAAGGAACACATACCTGTGTGCAGAAAGACAAACATCAGTGACATGGTGACCACCACAGACGTAAGAGTAAGAGAATCCAGTGACACAGCCAAGTATATCATTGGAAAATTTTAAGTGGGGCATGTAGCACTAACACACCCCAATCAATGAGAAAATAAAATACAATTAGAACAAATGATCACTGGATTCCTTCTGATTTTCAATTTGCTCAAAACAAGTGACTCATTTTGTGCCCTTCTTTCATTTATGCTTGAAGGATCAGAATCCATTTAACATATATTAATCATATTTTCAGCATCATGAATTCATGTGAAGTATAGATTTTATTTTCATTAAATAAGAGATGATCTAATCAATGAGTGCACTTTATCCCAAGTACAAAAAAAAGACATGAGCCCCAAATTCTCTTTCATGTGTCTACACGTGTATTCTTTCTCTAGGAAGCATTCTTTACACCTATATGTTTAACATCTTTTGGGCATCTGGTGTTGTACAGAGTGAGCATTCTTGTGTTTCGCTTCTCAAAATGGAGTCTTCATCAGGACATAAAGAATGAGGAAGAGGCGGCACACATGGAGTTTTCCGACCGTGATTCTGTGTCTAATCTTAGTGAATCTTGTCACCTTGTATTGTATGTGGATCAGTAACAAGGAGCAAAATTACACTGAAAGTCAATGACGTGTTAATTTTGCCTTACATGACTAGATCGCTTTGCAAAATTTGAGCCCAACTGAGGGGTCATGGTCGGTTTTATTACGTGAAGTTACATCAAGCATTCAACCTTCCTGATAAATCAGATGTCAGTATTAGTTGGCACTAGGCATACTTCAAAACACATATCATCTGTCAATGTGTTGGCTACCTAACAGGCTTCAAGTAAGCTCAGGGGGAGCACTAGCATTCAATGATGCCTTTCTTTTTTTTAGATTTTAGAACCGCAACATAAAATTTTTTACCATTCTCACAAACCACATGTTGTAGTAGCTGGCCATTTGTATGTATGGGCGGTCACCTTCCCACAGACCAGTGTGGGTCACCCCGCTTAGCAACCAACTAGATTCATGCCCAGCCTCAATCCAACATAGCTTGCAATGCAAGTGAGCTGGGTACAAAGAACCCTAATATCATGTCTCCCAGCGAAACGTTTAGAGATTATAAAACACTTATAGGGATTGAGAGAACATATGGTGCAATGAAGAAAAAAAAGGGCACCAGACGAAATTCAGTCAAACATCTCAACTATTCGTTGACAATAATGAAAGAAATTAATAAAGATGAGAAAAAGTTGACAAAATCTTTAACGACAACATTTATTAAATTCAGCATCATATCAAATCCAGCACCTAAGCATTCGACGAATACTCCATAGGCACTGAGCTCATACACAAAAGGCCAAGTTCCAGACAGTCACACTGTGTGGAGGGCCTAGATAAACCTGCTTTGCTGTTTATCATTTAAGAGCAATGTTAGACCTGGCACCTTGGCGTGAGTCTACCTTCCACTTTTTGTCGCTGTGCCTCGTGCATTTTTATGGTGTTGGCCGCTCAGCGCACTGTGCCACTGCCAACCAGTGCCACAGTGCAAGTGCTCCCTATGTAAAATATATATGTTGGTTGGATTCCATGATTGGCTTATTTGGTTTACTGTCAGACCCCAGTAAAGTGCACCAGAAGTGCCAGGGCGTGTAAATACAAATACCGCTGGTGGGCTTGCAGCACTGGTTGTGCCACCCACAGAAGCGGCCTGGTAAAATGTGTCTAAGTCTGCCATCGCAGAACCTGCGTGCAGTCTGGTACTGACATGCTGACTGGCAAGTGCACACACTTGCCAGTCCCTAAACCTTCCCTTAACTTCATGTTTGTCACCCCTATGGTAGGCCCAAGGGCAGGGTGCGTTGTAAGCATAAGGTAGGACAAGCCCTGATATGTGTGGCATGTCCTAATAGTGAATTACAGCCATTTTCGTTTTTCACTATTGTAAGGCTACCCTGTTCTCATAGGCCAGAATGGGCTGTTAAGATTGTTACATCCTATGATCCTACATGCCCAGGGAACATGGTAGAAGATCGAGTTTAGTATGCCTGAACTCAGAATAATAAGGTACATCTTTTCGTATGGTTTATTTTAATATTCTGCGTTTGCAAATGCCACTTTTTAGAAAGTTGGCCTTTGCTTGCCTAACCATTTCAGCCCGCCTCTGCGTGATGTATATCTGCTGTCTGGCTTGTGTGAGTGACAGGGCTGGGGAAACCCAGATGGCCAGGGCTAGGTAGCCTGGTGGTGAATGGAAAGATTGACAGGTAGATGGGTGGGAGGAGTACACCTGGACTCTGAATAGGACTGTGCTCTGCCACCACAATGCCGGCTCCGCCCCATGTGGAGCGTCTGATGACTCTGCCCTGCACTCTGAAAGAAGAAGCCTGCATCGCGTCAACAAAGTGCTCCAGAACTGGACTGAACTAGGCAAGGGCCCCCCTGGCCTGGGAGAACAAAAGAAATGTAGTATAAATGTAGGAGCCCTGCTCCTAAGAAATCAGATCCGCTTTGAACCAAGAAGAATCTCTGCCTGAGGAGGAGGCGCCAGGAAAGCTGTAAGGAGGAAGACTGTCCCTATCCTGGGGGACTGGCCTGGAGTGGTGACCTTGCTGCCAAAGGAGAGAAGAGGAACCTTTTGCTAGAGACTTTGCTTTATTTTTATTTTCAAGAAACTTGTGCTTTTCAAAACGATCTCCAAGGGCTTGGAAGCGAGCTTGCCCCCTGAACTGAACCCCAGGACCATTGGGCTCAACCAGACCTTCACTCGCCCACCGCCGGACTGTGGTGTTCCTTCCTTTGCCGGAGCCGTGACTCTCGTGCCCCTCAGCCCCTCCTTGAGCCGTGACCGGACTGCTTAGCCGCCCCTGCCTTGGGAAGAGCCTCGCTCGATCTGAGACGCTCTCCCTACGCCGTGCTGGGCTGCCCCCGTCACCTCGCTCGCCGGAGGCCCACTGCGCACCTTCACCCCTCCCGCCGGAATCGGCGCTGTGAGCATCTCCAAGCCTCGGACGGCCCGGACGTAGAAAGCGTGCCCGGCTGCCCCGCTTTGCTCACTTGCCAACCTGAAACACCCCGCTCTTGCTGTGAGCCTGAAGGACCAGACCCCCCTCGTAAAGCGTGGGAGCCCCGTACGCCGCCTCGCCCTTCTGAAGAGCCGCTGAGTGTCCCGCACCAGCCTTTACTGAAAGAAACAAGGTACTGTACTTACGAACTCGACCGCGAGCTCGCATCGGATCCAGGGTCCGCAACATTCTGTTTTCCCTGCCGTCTGACGCGTGCCTCCCGGTTACCGTCTCAGCGCGAAGCGCGCTAAGACCCACAGTTCCCCTTGTTGCCCCGTATAAGACGACTTTCCGTATAAAAGAACTTTCCGTATTCATAGAGATCGTGGCCCCACCGTTTCACCGTTGCTGGGTCTTGTACTAAATCTGCTGAAAATATAAAAGCCTTATTTTTGTATACAACCTGCCTGGTGTCCGTCTGTGGTGCATGCAAAGTATTTACTGTGTGTATAATTGCAAGTGCTTAACCATGTACGCCCTGAGGTTTAGCCTTGACTGCTCGTGCCACGCACCTAGAGGGTGAGCATGGGTTATTCTAAGGAGCCATCCTTCGCCCTGACTAGAAGTAAAGGGTCCCTACTTGTCGCTGGTACTTGCCTGCGCCAACCAGAGCCCCCTCATTTCTAACAAGCAAAGTCATTGATAGAGACAGGGCATGGCAGTAGATGGAGAATGTGTGCTCTGCATCTAGGGGAATAGATATTAGAGCCTTGTTCGCACCACGCAAAGTGTTACATGCGTGATGCAGGGCTCTGTGTCAGATTTATGTAGTCACACAAAGCTACCTTGTGTGGCTTTGAGTCGCCTCATAAATCTTGAGTAAAGCAACGCAGTGCAAATCACTGCGTCGCCTTACTCTGTGCAATAGAGGCATTCAAGGGGTGTTGTGGTGGGTGTTCCCATGCAACACCCAGAACTTTTGACACATTCCAAGATTTTCAAGGACTGATTAGTAAGCCTGGGAATGCATCAAAATCTTACGCCTCCCAAAGTGAGGCAAAACGAGAAATATCTTGATTTCTCCTTGTTTCCTCCTCTTTCCATGTGTGATGCAATCTGCAGCACACATAGAAAGAGGAAAACACCTCCATGGATTGTTTCCATGCTGGAAGGTGCCTCTTCCAGCACAAAGACAATCCTGCAGACAACACGGGCATCCTTGCAAGGGTGCCTGCGTTGGCGCTAGGCTGCAGAAACGGTGCCCGCACAAGAGGAAGGGACAGGAATGAACCGTATTGGATAAATACAGTGCATCCCTGCCCTTTGCCTGTGACGCAGGGCAGTGCAGTGCAGCAGGATGCCATCCTGCACTGCGATACGACAAATCCCCGTAAATGAGGGCCCTAGTGTGCTATGCATCTATATGTAATGTGATCATGGTGCAAAGCCAGCGCTGGTGACTCTCCATCACATCCACGACTGCCACCTCCTCATCTCTGGGCCAGGGTGCAGTGGCATTTGATCGGACTGGAGGCAGAGAATCAAAGTCTGTTAATCCTAAGGATCTCTCACTACTGTTTCATTCTTTCACCAAAAGCGCTTCGAAGCTTCTTCCGGGGGTTGAACCGCTCTTTATTTGTGCAATTGCAAAGAATGGCGCAAGTGAGCCACACCCTCTCCAAAGCAAGTACTATGTATGATGCAATTGGGCGGGAGTTGAAAAGGAAGGCATGATTGACGTTGCTCCTGAGGCACAGCAGCCCGGGGGGTGGGGGGGCATGAGGTGCGAGAGTGGGGGCTCCAGCGCATTGATGAGCCTCCAGCCGCTGCATTGCTTAGCACGTGCACCTGCCTCTTGTAGCTGGAGTGCACTCTCCATGCTGCTTGGATTCACAGAGATAACGAGGCGGGGCGGGGAGGGGAGGGGGGCCGGTAAGAGCCCTGCTTCCCTCCTCTTTCCCCTTCACTGGTCTTTGAGCAGATGCTGCTCTCAGGAAGCACCGAGCTGTGCCCGGGCCCGGCTCTGGGGAGACATGTCTGCCTGTCAGGGAAGGGATGGAGCCCCCTCCGCCCCACCCCCGCGGAGGGAGCAGGTACCTGCCCGTCACTCACAGCAGGAGGCAGGCTGGCCCCCAGGGACAGTCTCCAGCACAGGAGTCAGGCATTTGTCACTACTGGTGTGCGTGGCTCTCCCCAGCTCCACGGACCTTTCAGAGTCTTCGGCCTGTCGTGAAGGGGCCACTCGGGCTGAACCCCTGTCTTGTGCACCCCCTGATACTCGTCAGTGTGAGTGATCCCCTATCTATGAGCTGTCTTTGCAAAGACTCTTGACAGCCTGCTCTTCTGACCGGTGCTGAGTGAGACGGCATACACAGCTCTGGGGGTGCAACAGACCCGCTGGCATGGGCGTAGGAAGTGTGGGGGACGCGGGGGATATACCCCCCCCAGATTTTGGAGTGGGGGGACACGGGGGACAAGGGTGGGGGGGACGAGGGGACAAAGGAATTTCCCCTCTCCCTTCTGTTATCGCAGGGCCATTAGCACGCGAAAGCGCTACCTAATGGCCCTGTACTTGACCTGCCTGGAGTCAGAGGCCACCCGCCCTCTGCCTTTTGTTCTGCTGCAGGAAGGCTCAGCTGTTCTGGGAAGGGCAGAGAATGGAGAAAAAATAAACGCTGTCTCTTTTCCTTCATGGCAAGGACCGTGTCCACTACTCCTGATCTGCCTCTGGCGGCTGCCCTTCTCTCTTTATTCCTCCATCTCTTTCTGTCTCTGTCTCGCTCCTGCTTGCGTGCTGATTTCAAGAGGCAGCTCTTAAGGTACTCTCTCTTGCCTCTCCTTTTCTTTATTTGTTCCCCTGTGAAATTGATCCAAAAAAGGCTGAACACTTTGGCTGTAAATGTCCTCATTTTCTGACCGTTTTCTATTGAAAAGAAAAACCTCGGAATGTAGAGAAAAAATAGTTAAATACCTAAATAAAGCAATACAGAGTGGACAGCAGACAGGCCAGACTGTTATTTACACCCACACACATTAGCGCCACTTTACAGAGTTTGCCAGTGAAAGCGCTACTTTCTTTTTTATCTTCTTTCCTAGAACAACATTGTTTTCCCAGGGTGGGTAAGTGCGCCATTCCTAAAGGGACTGCAATATCTGGTTGATGGGTAGAGTGGAAACGTTTAATATGATCGTGTTCAACTTTTTAATTATTTTAGCTTATAAAATGCGGCTCTGTGTTTGGGGATGTGGTCTTTTTTAAACCAAACTGCATACATTTTGAAAGGATATAAGCAATGGACATTGAAAGGGGTCCCTTCCTGGTCCTGTAGCCATGTCTTGAACTTTTCAGGCAAAATCACTTACTGAGTTTAAAACCGTTAAGGTAACCATGTTTTTTTCTGATTACAGTTCACATGCTTTGCTTATTCTTGCATTCCCTATGAGTGTTTGCTTTTTCCAGGGTGTTATTCATTTTTTTTCAGGCAGCATTTTACTGTTGTCTAGTGCATAATTTGAATTTAGTCGCAGCACAATTGAGTTGTGCTGAAGGCAGTGCAAGTTTCTCTCAGTGGGGCAGTATGGTGTTCAGTGTGGGAGAGAATGTGGCACTCTGGCCAGAGCTGCTGAATTTGGAACTAGAGAACCATGTTCAGACCTTCATGACCAGTTCACCATACCACACTCCTTCCTGACAGAGCTTATTCCGATGCTACACCTTAGAAGGCCCGATAGACCTTAGAAGCCCAGGTGTCTTAGCACCCGCAGGTGGACCCGTCCACCACAATCCATACTGCAGTTCACTTCCAGTCTTACGGGCAGGCATATGAAGAAGCACATCCTAGATCGACAGTGAATCTGTCACTGAGGTCACAAGACCCTTGAGGCCAGTCCACCTCACCCATTGGTACCTCCATTGGCCTTTTTCCAGCACTAGCAGTGCAACTTGCCAGGGGTTGGCAATGTAGGATTTGCATGCACACCAAACTTAGGGGGTGATTATAATGGCAGTGGGACCGCCACGTCACCCCGTCGGTGGCGGTCCCACCGCCATTGGTGACTGCATCACAGCCCGCCATATTACAATGGCGGGTGGTTACCTGGCGGTCGGAAAGACCAACCACTGTGTACCCGACGGGCTTCTTGAGCCCGCCGGTGTGGTGGAGGGGCTTGTGGTTCCTACAATGCTGGTGGTGCAAGCAGGGATTACGATGTCCCTTACCCGCCAGCTTATCAATGGCGGTTCACCTGCCATGGAAATGCTGGCGAAAGGGACATTGGGGGCCCGTAGCAGGCCCCTTTACCCTTGGCCCTCAGACATGGGTCCTGGGGGGCATCTATGATGCCCCACAACATATCACTGCACCATGTGGCAGGCACCGATATATTTAACATGTTCATTTTTTTTCACTTTGCGGCGGATGATGCAGCCAGCAGCACCTGCTGCAATGTAAAAGATAGGCACTGCGAACACCGTAGTGGCAGTCGCATTGTAATGCCTATCGTGGGGCCTCCACCTTGAAGGCCAGCGGCCCCATTCCCGGATTCGATGGCGGTGGTACTGAAGTCCGCCTGCCATCGTAGTCAGCCCCTAAGTTTGCATTTTATGAATATGATTCACCGGGAAATAAATTGATGTTTGCAATTTAATTGACTTTGGTTGGCCTCTTATCTATGAGATTTCCCTGTTGAATGTGCCTTTACATTATACATTTTCGGTTATATGAATTGATTGCATACTACACTCTCGTACAGGTATTAATTTGAGTGTCATTAGGAGTGTCTGGGACCAATTGTTTTCTTAGGAATTGTTTTCTTTACTAACCTTTGCAAATGGCCCTAAACTTCACAGCAACACAAGTCACATTTCTTTTAGTAATTTGGGATCCGTTTGAGCTACAAAATTGTTTTGGAGGAAATCGTTAGATTATGCAGCAGATGATGTATTATGTGGCAAATATGATACAGCCATAGTTAAGTGGAAAACATTTTTCCACTTAATTTTGCCCCAACGTTGTAGTTGATCAATTTGTAAGTTCCCCAAACCCAAAAGTCGAGTTTGGGCACAATTTGCATTTTAAAAGCAGCCCTATAACACAGGGCTACTTTTAAACTGACCTCAGGCTTCAGCAGTGCACACATGCAAGCGCAGAAAGGGCTGCTGGCCTCTAAACTGCCGTGCCTTATTATATTCTAGGGACTTAAAAGTAGTTCTAATCCCCCTGCCCTATTATGTACTAGGGCCTTATAGGAGAGGTCATGCCAATCATAGGGGTCCCCTAACCCATAGTGCACCCTAGTGTATGTAGGTGTTTTCACTGTATTTTTAAGTGCCTCTTTCAGAATAGCACTGGCTGTTTAGGCAGAGGCCAGGGTCAGTCAGTCAGGTACCACCAGTACCAGTCAGCAAAAAGTTGGGGAGTGCCCAGGGCGGCTTTGCAACACTCGAGAAACACAAACTCAGAATGTAAAACATAACACCATGGTTGGGGGGTTCTCTTCAATAATCAGAATTGATTTCTATCCTAATGAACCCATTTTCCAATATTAGGATAGGAAAAGACTGGGGAAAAATCATTACGTTCTAATCTATACATTTATGCAGCTCTTTGATGACGGTTAATAGCTCACTGTTCAATGTTAGGATTTTAACTTATAAACTTCAAATACCAAAAGAATATCTCAGACAAAAGCAGTAACTCACTGACCTTTTGAATTAAAACTTTCACTAGACAAGCCTTCGATCTCTCTCAAAAAAAGAACATTAATCATCAAAGTTATCTTCACATTTTTATTGTTGCCTGAAAATTGCTGGAGACCAGGAATGCAGCAGCAGGTACTTTTCAAACCATAATGCACTTGCAAACACGACGCCCCCACCCTAAGTCAGCGGCCTTTGTTTGCTTTGTGCATTAAGATGCAAGATTCATATATATGGTTTTTTTTTTAAACATTTGGTCTCTACTATATGAATGTAAATAACAATAAAGCATGCATGCAAACTGTGCCTGCTTTTCTCAATATTTCACTTCGAAAGTATGCAATTGTATTTGTTTAACGGGCGGTGATTTGTATAGGGTCACTGGAAAGTGCACAAGGTTGTCCCTGTCCCCCCCCAGAATTTTAGTGTCTCCTACGCCCCTGCCCGCTGGATCCTGTACCGGGGATCACGTGTTTCTCCGGCAAAGCGCCTCGTTCCCAAGCTACCGCTACAAGACACCCTCTGTGGTGTATGTCAATTCCGGGCCGCAGCCCCTTTGACCGCAAAATCGAGTTTGGACACTTTCTGCCTGCCCCTGGAGCCGTCAAGCACTGCCGCACTTTAGCCCTGGTCCCTGGAGGACGGACAAAAGCTAAACAGCGGTCCCGCAGCGCGGGAGACCGCAAAATCGAGTTTGGACACTTTCTGCCTGCCCCTGGAGCCGTCAAGCACTGCCGCACTTTAGCCCTGGTCCCTGGAGGACGGACAAAAGCTGAACAGCGGTCCCGCAGCGCGGGAGACCGCAAAATCGAGTTTGGACACTTTCTGCCTGCCCCTGGAGCCGTCAAGCACTGCCGCACTTTAGCCCTGGTCCCTGGAGGACGGACAAAAGCTGAACAGCGGTCCCGCAGCGCGGGAGACCGCAAAATCGAGTTTGGACACTTTCTGCCTGCCCCTGGAGCCGTCAAGCACTGCCGCACTTTAGCCCTGGTCCCTGGAGGACGGACAAAAGCTAAACAGCGGTCCCGCAGCGCGGGAGACCGCAAAATCGAGTTTGGACACTTTCTGCCTGCCCCTGGAGCCGTCAAGCACTGCCGCACTTTAGCCCTGGTCCCTGGAGGACGGACAAAAGCTAAACAGCGGTCCCGCAGCGCGGGAGACCGCAAAATCGAGTTTGGACACTTTCTGCCTGCCCCTGGAGCCGTCAAGCACTGCCGCACTTTAGCCCTGGTCCCTGGAGGACGGACAAAAGCTGAACAGCGGTCCCGCAGCGCGGGAACGCGCGCGGGGCGTGCCCGGGCGAAGACCGGGCCAAGACGGGCCCGTCTACGCCCGTCATAGACCGACAGAGGCCGGGCTGGGCCACATCTCTGGCACATATGTTTTACTAGTAAGGGGGCTTGTGTTGGGGTTTCTTACTTGTATTTTGGCTCTGGACTCTGGCGTAAACCGTCTAAATATCCTGTTCTTGTATATGTGCTGCTGCTTAATGGTACTTTACTCGATATAGTAACGATCTGTTTGTGTCGGTTCAACCATGGGGAAAAGGAAAATAGCGAGTACATCTAATAAGAAACCTACTAATGCTGGCGAGCATTCTCGCCAAACCTTACTCACATACCTTACCGGAGCGGTAGGCGCCATTGAACGCCAGATCACTACAGTTGAGGAGGCTTTAAAGCCGGGGGGGGAGATCTGTCCTGTAGCAAAAACTGGTCACGATAATAACGAACTCCAGTCTAGTGTTGTGGGTGGAAATGGCTGCATAGTGATTACTGCTGACCACTTGTCGGGTAGTGAGCAGGAACACGATGTATCGCAGCAATTACAGCAACCGCCAAACAAGCGTGCCAGGAACCCGGACTCTTGTCAGAGTACCATTGAGTTCCCAGGCCCCCTACCCGAAAAGCTCTCATCTACAACCCACAAAAGATATTCCAAAAGGGGAAAATGTACCACAGTTACCAAGGCAGAAAACTGGGAAAAGACTGTCATTAGCGCTAATATGCGCACCCAGTGCGAGGTAGGAAATTTAAATGCCAAACTGGATGCATTGGACACGTTTATTAGGGCAGGTTTAAATAACCTGACATCCAGATTAGACTCAATGGAGGCCAAATTAGCCAAATGTCTGAACACTTTATTTCCTTTACCACCCGATAGAATGACATTGCCTGGCCCTAGTGCGAATGACGAGAATCCTAGTACTGGTGTCAGGTCAAGCTATGCCGGCTCTGCGGCAGCTGGATATAATGCCCCTGGTAATATATCTTCTCTGAGAACTAAACAACCTCGTTGTGTCGAGCCTGAGGTACATCCAGCTGCCACAATACCTATAATACCTATTGCGCCCAAGACAAGTTTTACTCCATCTTTGGCTAATGCTAACTGCGTGGTTACGTCCCATGGGAACCAACAGGCTGCATTCCTTGATTTACCACCAGCAGCCACACCATATGTAGTGGTGTTAATTAATGTTCCTACATTGACCCACGAGCTGGAAGAATCCTGGGAGACCTTGAGAAATAAATCCCTACAGTGGCTTGGCACTAGGACAGGACTGACAGAGAAGCTATTTGAGGAGTTTAAGATGGTAAGGAGAGTGGGATGGTTAGGGAGAGGGCCTAAAAAATCTCCAGGAGATTGTATCATATTGAATTTTAGATCACCAATATTAGTGAGACTGATTTTGAACAGGCTTGGTGTTAACTGTTTGAGTGACTCACACATTAGTGCCGTCCCCTTAGGATACTTTTATCAACCGCCATTAAGGAACAACACTAGATTTATCCCGGCGAATCCCACCCCGCATTACATGAGCCAGTTTAACATTCCAATTCAAAACCGATTTGATAGTCTTAATAATCTCGAGAGTGTTGACTGACTGGGTTTGGGGGTCTTGACCCAAAGCACAATTACTGGGGGAGTGAGGGATTGCTGCACCAAGGGCCAATTGATGATGAGCTCTGAAGTTATTAAAACAGTACAATTACCCAAGGAACCACAAGCAGATATAGAAGTAGTGGAAGATACCTATACAGAGAAGGCAGCCGTTTTGGAGCACACCCCCATGCCTCATAATGCTAACGTACCAATGTTTGTTGAGGGTATTGAGGGGAATAGTGATAGTTCAGGTAAAAATAATAATTGGAAGTTAGTATTTTGGAATGTGGCTGGCATGAAATCAAAAGTGGGAAATAAAGTCTGGGTGGATTTTGTAAGCAAATTCGAGATACTAGGCTTACAAGAAACATGGGCAGAAGAGCCAATTCATTTGTGTGGTTTTAAAACATTCCATACCCCTGCAATTGGATCTACCCATGGTAGAGCTAAAGGGGGGCTATGTACCTATATTAGCAACCACCTTAACATCAGGAAAGCCTCATTAGTCACTACCAATAACTACTACCAAATTGTCAGTCTGGATATAAGTCAGACATCATCTGTGACAATAGTGAACTTTTATAATAATGTATCCATGGCACTGCGGGAGGAAGTTTTTAGATCCCTATATAAAGACTTAACCAACTCACAAACACAGACAACTAAAGACGCTTTTGTTATATGGGGGGGGGACTTTAATTGCTCTTTATGTCCAAATGCTGATAAGGGCACCTGTGGGTTATCATATGGTATAGATACTAGTCCTCCGCACTTTTCCCATATAACACATGGAGACCTCTTGAATAACATAGTATTCTCCTGTGATATGGGGTTTGCTAACAATCTTTGTATAACCGAGGTCCCTTTTAATCCTACTTTTAATGGACGAGGTGCCTTTTCAACAATAGATTATATTTTGATATCTAGCAGGCACTCTTCCCGTGTTGTGAGTTTTACTACCCACGATATTGCCTTAAGTGACCACTTCCCAATAAATATCGACATTATGGCACCTTATAAAGACCTTAACACTAAAGGTAGAGACATACATCCCTTGACGAATATTACCCTGAGTAGGCAAAATGGTTTTGCATTGAAATGGGCAAAAGTTGACCCGGAGGATTTTATTATTAAGTTAGTGAAGAGGTGCTACTGTATGTTCCAAGCTTGCCTCAATGAAAACTCCTCCCAACTAGTAATTATAGACAACTTCTTGACTATTACATCGCAAATAAAAGACATTCTTTGGATTAACCCTAAAAAAAGGGTGAACCATCAAGAAGGCTGGTTTGATAAGGCTTGCACCAAGGCTTACACGCACCTCAAATATACACTAAAGGCGATCGTGAAGGATCAGGATCTCATTAGGGAAGCCAGAAGAAATTACAAGAAGACACTGGCTGTCAGGAGGAATCTTTTAAGAGAAGAAGCTTGGAATGCTTTGCATGAGGCCTCCATTGATCGGGATTCCTCTGCCTTCTGGAAGGCAGTTAATGCGCCCTTTCTGGCAGACAAACCTAAAGCCACTATCGAGATAGCTATTTCCGAGATAGAGTGGATTTCTCATTACTCCAAGCTTTATACTAATCAAACATTGGATGCCCAGGGAAATATGTTACATGAGGCTGCTGTGGAGTCTACACCTATTTTTCAGGACTGTGGATTGAATTTTACCTTGTGTGAGGTTAAACTGGCTATATCGGCCAGTCTAGGGGGTAAGGCGCCGGGGCCGGATGGTATCCCGGTCGACCTTTTTAAGAATAATATGGATTTATGGGGACCACTTTTAACATTACTTTTTAATGCATGTTGTTCTTGTGGGTTTTTATCATCCTGGTATGAATCTACCATAGTCCCTATTTTTAAAAAGGGTGACAGATCGAATCCGGCCTGCTATCGTCCAATTTCACTATTGGATTCTACCGTTAAAATCATTGGACGTGTGGTCTTGGACAGATTACATGCGTGGGCTGAAGATCATTCTATTCTAAGCGACCTGCAATACGGCTTCCGTAAGGGTCTAGGAACAATCGACCAGGGTCTAAATCTACATATTCTTTTAGACAAATACATCAAAGCTAAAAAGGAAAAGCTGTACTTGACTTTTGTTGATTTAACCTCAGCATTCGATTGTGTAGTTCATGAAAAGCTTTGGCAGATTTTAGAGGGGCTGGGGGTGGATAATCACATTATTTTATTTTTAAGGCAGCTATACTCGGGAGCGAAGGCAAGGGTTCGTTTTGGACAAGGGGGAGATTGCACTAAGCACTTTAGGGTTTCTAGAGGAGTACGGCAAGGCTGTGTCCTTGCCCCATTCCTATTTTCTTTATATATAAATAATCTAGAAGGTGTCTTAGTAAAGGAGTGCAGGGACCTACCGATGGTAGCCACACGACCTATCCCTGCACTCCTTTATGCTGACGATGCGGTCCTGATGGCACGCACTCCCGTTGCTCTTCAAAGGGTAGTAACCTCTTTTACAGATTTCATGACCAATCTGGGCCTCACAATTAATTGCTCAAAAACATTTTCTATGAAATGTGGGATTGGGACTATCAAAAAGAAAAATTCTGTCTATATTAATACTAGGGCCATAGAGTGTACGGAAACCTTCTCATACTTGGGGATTTTATTTGATCACTCAGGTTCTTGGAGCAGGGCCATTAAAGAAAGACGGTTGTTGTTCAGCAAATCACTGATGGCCCTAACCAATTTCAGTAGGAAATTGGGTAGACGCTCTCCGGGTGAACTGCTACGAATCTATAGAGCTTCATGTGTGGCGATTGCCACTTATGGGGCTGGTATCTGGGGATACGCCAATGTTAATTCTTTACAATTGGCAGAAAACATCTTCCTCAGGTATCTTTTAGCAGTACCAGAGAGTACGTCAACTTTTATTTGTCACACTGAATTGGGTCTGCCGTATATCGGGGATGTGATTAAGATACAGCCTGTTCTCTTGTGGCATAGGGTTTGGATGACCGAAGAATCTGCTTTTAATCGCCAAGTTTTAAAGGATGTATTGGGTATTGATGGGACAAAACATATAAGATGGTTGAAATACGTCAAATCTTTCTTGATTCAAATAGGCCATGCTGAATATTATAATGACCCACCGACTATGTGTAGGGTATCAAGGAAGGATCTTAAAAATATTTGCTTGCTATACATGAATGAAGTCAGATTTTCAAGCGAGATGGCCAAGACTTCCGTGGTAGCACACCATCTTACCTTGACTTCGATAAATGCCCAACCATATATTCTGTTAACTACTAGGGATTATGACAGGTTTCTGTTGACACGATTTAGACTAGACATTTTGCATCGATCTTTGAGTTTCCCAGAGGTAAATGATTGGTCTAGAATACTCTGTAATTGTCCATGTGATGATATATCAGCCCAGTCATCTATTCACATTATGTTTTTTTGCACATTTTATTCAAAGCCTAGGAAAACATGGATTATTCCTGTTTTAAAAAAACTGGGTCTGAGACAATGTCGACCAGCATTTTTGGCTTTGCAGTATTTGGACAACGTTTATGTTATTGCCTCTGTAACCGTGTTTTTAAAAAATGTTTTTAGATATCGTAAGTCAATTGTGATGTCTTAACTAAGTTTTTTATCTGCATCTATTGATTTTTTATCCATTTACTGTAAAAATTTGTGGAATTTTGGTGTAATATTTTAATTGTGCTTTTATGGTTATTTTTTAATAACCGAATAAAGTTCATTTGAATTGAATTGACAAGCCATGACAGACACTGGCCCGTATCTCTGTCGATGCCCCTCGTTCGTGAGGTGAAGCACCTTTGCTGCTGCAGGGCACTGAGGGCAGCGCACTGATATTCAACAACAGAGAGAGACTGGCATAGGTGTGAGGATGCACCTCGTGCCAACGCCTCCGCGCCCCTCCTGTTCCCAAACTGCGAAAGGAAAATGCAATTACAATGAAATTGCCTTTTACGTGGTGAAAGGAACTTAAGGAAGACTCTCCCCGCGCGCTGCTGGCAGCATCCCCACGTGCGTCCGTCCAGAGGCAGAGACAGTGCTAATGCGGTTCGTGGCAGACACCCTGTCAGTGTTACCGGGAATGCGGTTTGTTGTTTCCTGTTTTCGCCAACCACAGTGGACTGTTATCTGGACAGTAAATATTCCTATATTGTGACACCGGCTGACACGCAGGTGCATAGTGTCAAGGGTGGGCTTTGTAAGGAATATTTGACAGTGTAACCCCCCTCCCCACCCCACCCTGTTCCCAATATGTGCCCTGTAAACCCTCGTGGGTGGCTGTCTGATGCGAGGGTCCTGTCAGCAGTACATGTCCATGAATGGAGCATGCACACTCCCTTGTGTGTGCCATGAACATACTGCAGGGACATGACATACATGCTCCTTGTAAACACAGGTACATCCTCTCGGATCTGGGCGCCCATAGACGGCACATCCTGTGTCTGCCACAGATGCACACTCAGGAGCTGGCTGGCGTCACACTCACACACGTTTATTTACAGCACCTGTCGGCTAACAGGAAAACACCAACACAACCACGGCACTCCTGGGAGCTACTCACACTCAAGCACCTTTATTTACAGCACCTGTCGCCTCACAGGAAAGCACCGACACAACCACGGCACTCCTGGGAGCTGCTCACACTCAAGCACCTTTATTTACAGCACCTGTTGCATCACAGGAAAACACCAACACAACCACGGCACTCCTGGGAGCTGCTCACACTCAGGCACCTTTATTTACAGCACCTGTCGCCTCACAGGAAAACACCGACAGAACCACGGCACTCCTGGGAGCTGCTCACACTCAAGCACCTTTATTTACAGCACCTGTCGCCTCACAGGAAAGCACCGACACAACCACGGCACTCCTCGGAGCTGCTCACACTCAGGCACCTTTATTTACAGCACCTGTTGCATCACAGGAAAATACCAACACAACCACGGCACTCCTGGGAGCTGCTCACACTCAGGCACCTTTATTTACAGCACCTGTCGCCTCACAGGAAAACACCGACACAACCACGGCACTCCTGGGAGCTGCTCACACTCACACTCAGGCACCTTTATTTACAGCACCTGTCGCCTCACAGGAAAGCACCGACACAACTACGGCACTCCTGGGAACTGCTCACACTCACACTCAGGCACCTTTATTTACAGCACCTGTCGCCTCACAGGAAAGCACCGACACAACCACGGCACTCCTGGGAGCTGCTCACACTCAAGCACCTTTATTTACAGCACCTGTTGCATCACAGGAAAACACCAACACAACCACAGCACTCCTGGGAGCTGCTCACACTCAGGCACCTTTATTTACAGCACCTGTCGCCTCACAGGAAAACACCGACAGAACCACGGCACTCCTGGGAGCTGCTCACACTCAAGCACCTTTATTTACAGCACCTGTCGCCTCACAGGAAAGCACCGACACAACCACGGCACTCCTCGGAGCTGCTCACACTCAGGCACCTTTATTTACAGCACCTGTTGCATCACAGGAAAATACCAACACAACCACGGCACTCCTGGGAGCTGCTCACACTCAGGCACCTTTATTTACAGCACCTGTCGCCTCACAGGAAAACACCGACACAACCACGGCACTCCTGGGAGCTGCTCACACTCAGGCACCTTTATTTACAGCACCTGTCGCCTCACAGGAAAGCACCGACACAACCACGGCACTCCTCGGAGCTGCTCACACTCAGGCACCTTTATTTACAGCACCTGTTGCATCACAGGAAAATACCAACACAACCACGGCACTCCTGGGAGCTGCTCACACTCAGGCACCTTTATTTACAGCACCTGTCGCCTCACAGGAAAACACCGACACAACCACGGCACTCCTGGGAGCTGCTCACACTCACACTCAGGCACCTTTATTTACAGCACCTGTCGCCTCACAGGAAAGCACCGACACAACTACGGCACTCCTGGGAACTGCTCACACTCACACTCAGGCACCTTTATTTACAGCACCTGTCGCCTCACAGGAAAGCACCGACACAACCACGGCACTCCTGGGAGCTGCTCACACTCAAGCACCTTTATTTACAGCACCTGTTGCATCACAGGAAAACACCAACACAACCACAGCACTCCTGGGAGCTGCTCACACTCAGGCACCTTTATTTACAGCACCTGTCGCCTCACAGGAAAACACCGACAGAACCACGGCACTCCTGGGAGCTGCTCACACTCAAGCACCTTTATTTACAGCACCTGTCGCCTCACAGGAAAGCACCGACACAACCACGGCACTCCTCGGAGCTGCTCACACTCAGGCACCTTTATTTACAGCACCTGTTGCATCACAGGAAAATACCAACACAACCACGGCACTCCTGGGAGCTGCTCACACTCAGGCACCTTTATTTACAGCACCTGTCGCCTCACAGGAAAACACCGACACAACCACGGCACTCCTGGGAGCTGCTCACACTCAGGCACCTTTATTTACAGCACCTGTCGCCTCACAGGAAAGCACCGACACAACTACGGCACTCCTGGGAACTGCTCACACTCACACTGAGGCACCTTTATTTACAGCACATGTCGCATCACAGGAAAACACCAACACAACCACGGCACTCCTGGGAGCTGCTCACACTCACACTCAGGCACCTTTATTTACAGCACCTGTTGCATCACAGGAAAACACCAACGCAACCACGGCACTCCTGGGAGCAGCTCACACTCAGGCACCTTTATTTACAGCACCTGTCGCCTCACAGAAAAACACCAACACAACCACGGCACTCCTGGGAGCTGCTCACACTCAGGCACCTTTATTTACAGCACCTGTCGCCTCACAGGAAAACACCAACACAACCACGGCACTCCTGGGAGCTGCTCACACTCACACTCAGGCACCTTTATTTACAGCAGCTGTCGCCTCACAGGAAAACACCAACACAACCACGGCACTCCTGCGAGCTGCTCACACTCACACTCAGGCACCTTTATTTACAGCACCTGTCGCCTCACAGGAAAACACCAACACAACCACGGCACTCCTGGGAGCTGCTCACACTCACACTCAGGCACCTTTATTTCCAGCACCTGTGGCCTCACAGAAAATCACGAACACAACCACGGCACTCCGGGGAGCTGCTCACACTCACTCTCGGGCACAATGAAAAAATCATAGGGACAGATGTATCAATATTTCACGCAACGCAGCAAGACAACCTGCTGTGTGGTGCTGCATGAAAGGGAGAGGGCACCTTTATTTACAGCAGCTGTCGGCTCACAGGAAAATACCGACACAACCACGGCACTCCTGGGAGCTGCTCAAACAGACCCAGGCACCTTTATTTACAGCACCTCTCGCCTCACAGGAAAACACCAACACAACCATGGCACTCCTTGGAGCTGCTCACACACACACACACAGGCATCTTTAGTTGCAGCACCTCTCGCCTCACAGGAAAACACCAACACAACCACGGCACTCCTGGGAGCTGCTCACACTCAGGCACCTTTATTTACAGCACCTGTTGCATCACAGGAGAACACCAACACAACCACGGCACTCCTGGGAGCTGCTCACACTCACACTCAGGCACGTTTATTTACAGCACCTGTTGCATCACAGGAAATCACCAACGCAACCACTGCACTCCTGGGAGCTGCTCACACTCACACTCAGGCACGTTTATTTACAGCACCTGTCGGCTAACAGGAAAACACCAACACAACCACGGCAATCCTGGGAGCTGCTCACACTCACACTCAGGCACCTTTATTTACAGCACCTGTCCGCTCACAGGAAAATACCGACACAACCACGGCACTCCTGGGAGCTGCTCACACTCACACTCAGGCACCTTTATTTACAGCACCTGTTGCATCACAGGAAAACACCAACACAACCACAGCACTCCTGGGAGCTGCTCACACTCAGGCACCTATATTTACAGCACCTGTCGCCTCACAGGAAAACACCAACACAACCACGGCACTCCTGGGAGCTGCTCACACTCACACTCAGGCACCTTTATTTACAGCACCTGTGGCCTCACAGAAAATCACGAACACAACCACGGCACTCCGGGGAGCTGCTCACACTCACTCTCGGGCACAATGAAAAAATCATAGGGACAGATGTATCAATATTTCACGCAACGCAGCAAGACAACCTGCTGTGTGGTGCTGCGTGAAAGGGAGAGGGCAAGAGTGCACCATATTTACAAATATATGGTATATTCCTGCTCTTTGCCTGCACTGGTGCACAATCTGCTGCCTAGCACCAACGCAGGTGCACTTGCACCATGATGAAAGGGTGTCTGCATTGCAGGCAGGATTGTTTTGGTGCAGGAAGAGATGCCTTCCTGCACCAAAACAATCCTCTGAGGCATTTTCCTCTATGTGTGCTGCAGAATGCAGAAGACTCAAGAGAGAGGAAACAATGCGGAGAAAGTTGCATCTCCCCTGGGAAGGCGTAGAATTTTGGTGCATTCCAAGGTCTACCAGTGTTGGTAAAACTGGGAATGCACCAAAATCCATGGGTGGATGCGTGGCCTTGTGTAGCTTGGTAAATCAGACTTGAGGATTGCGTTCCCCTTGCGGCACCTTGCGTGACGTAAGTAAGTGAAACACTATGATAAATCTGGATCATCCTGCTCCTCACTCACACAGCTGTAGGGGTCCCCTGGCACTAATGAGGTAACAGCTCTCCCTCCATTCCGTTCCAGGCATGGGAAACGTAACCTTTCCCTAATGCTAGCATTTTTCTCTAGAAGTGTTTTACACGTAAAGCAAGTAGTGAACAGTGAAACACAACTCACACGAGCAGCATTCTGGCAAATTGTCTAACGGCCTCTCTCAACCTTGGTGTTAGACTACAGACAGTGTAACGAACTTTGGCCAGGATCAAAAGTGACTTCTGTACACTTTTTAACACTAAAACATCTTTAAAGACTTGGGGGCAGATGAAGTAACCTATTTTATGGTAACAAAAGTTCCAAATCGCAAACTGCAAAGTAGGATTCTACTTTGTACGAATCCCCTGTTAGGAGTAAGTAACGTTTTACCAACTCCTAAAATGTGATTGCGAATTATTGCAAATCTAGTAGTTGGAAGGTGCATGTTGTGGGCGTCCCTTCCAAATACCAAATCAGTATATATCAACTGTTTGGGAGCACAATTGTGTTCACAATCCTTTGAAAAGTTACTGACCTCGCAGTAACCCATTCGTGAAGGGGAAGGGGTTCCCTTTGCACTCCTTTCCTTTTGTGAATTTAAAAACAAAGTGCTCCAGGGAACTGCTGCCTGCTCTCATTGACATGTTTAAAAAAAAAAAAAAAGCAGCCTCATTTAACCTCTTCAGTGCCCATGACGAGACTATCTCGTCATGAACCCCACCCACTAGTGCAACGCCCGGCACAGGAGGGGGAAAGGGTGTGGCACTGAAGGGGTTAAAGGAAAACGGGGTGCTTTAAGAAAATATAAACTCCAACCACAGACATGTTTCCCTGCTGACCCTGGTAGGCCACCACCCCTTGGATTGTGGCCAATCAGAGTGAGTCGCAATTTGCAACCTACCTGATGAATACTAATGAGGTCAGATTGTGACCACTCCAATTTGGAATTTTAAAAACAGATTTAGTGAGGGCTTCAAAGTCTCCTTTAGCAATCTAAAGGAAGTATTTGGCCTGCAAGGTAGCCCATAAAAAAACACAAAGACTGCAAACTTGAGAAAGTGGAGAACAGACCAAGGGAGAATACAGACAAGCAAAGAAACTGCAAATACTTCCCGAGTCAGGCGGATCAGATGTGCTTCACCAGCCAAACCAATATCAACCAAGAAACTGCACTTCAGGGTCAGTAGAGGCAGAAGTAGTATAAGACCTACAATGTGCAGAAGTAAGCTGTCTGATAACAGTGGCTGCTACGAGTACCTCACTTACAATTCAGTTCACACTCGGCCTAATCATTCCCTCACCTTTGTTGTTTTTCCCCTTTCTCGTTTCCCTTAGTTCTCAAGCCCTTATTGTACTTGCCTCTTTCTGGTATTCTCGGTTTGTTAGTTTTGTCTCCTTACACTCCCAAGCGTCCTTCCTACCAGTGCGGCAGTGTCATTCCCGCTTACTTTGTTCTTTTGTTTTCGCTTCTCGTTTCCCTCAGTTCTCAAGCCCTTATTGTTCTTGCCTCTTTCTGGTAGTCTCTGTTTGTTTGTTTTGCCTCCCTACTCCCAAACGCCCTTTCCACCAGTGCTGCAGTGTCATTCCCTCATACTTTGGCTCTTGAGCCGGACTCCAGGTAGCCCTGGGGCTAGTTAGAGTCTGCCTGTGCTCTGCAGCGGGTAAGCCCAGATCTTCTTCATGTAATACTTGTATTTACACCTCTTTGGTGTGTCCCCCCTCCTTTGATTGCACAGTCTCTCCAATAGATGGATAAGTGGCGGCCCTTTGCGTATTGGTCAAAGACACCGTGCAATAACCATCCAGTCCTGGTTTTCTATCAATCAACCAACAGGAGCATCTCTCTCTCTCTCTCTCTCTCTCGCTCTCTCTCTCGTTCTCTCTCTTGCTCTCTCTCTCTTGCTCGATCTCTCTCTCTCTTTCTCTCTCCTTCTCTCTTGACATGGTCAATGCTGTCTGAGCTCTGGTCATAACAAGATCTGGTATTACAGATGCCAGTTTGATGAGGTAGCATGAGGTGTGATGACATCTCGAGGTATGGACAGAACATGTGGGACCTCATTTATGAGAACTGTTGCATCACTGCGTGAAAACAGAGATGCAACAGTTTTAACTGCGCCATCCGTGCGACATGATGGATGCGTCATATATACTGTATGACGCATCACGTCACAAGGAATGACAGATACTTCAGTATTACTGACGTATCCGTCGGCGCAAAAGTGACGCATTGCTGGGGTGTGCCTGAAAACAGACGCAACTCCAGCAATGTGTCCTTTCACATGGGCCATGCCCCATGAGAAAGGGCCTGCATCAGTCTTACGCCTGCTGTGAGGAAGGCGCGAGATATTGACGCAGTAGCGTCCTAGAGGAGGCGCAGTGAAATCTGATAGATTTCAGTGGGCCATTTCTACGAGGCTTTCTTGCCGGAGAATGCCCACCCTGCATACATCCGGTATAATGTAGTGCAGATGCGTCACCTTGTAAAGAGGGCACAACATGGTGCATTTTTTACGCCGGCGCTGTGTTGTACTTACACTTCCTGCTGCTCGGCCAGTATGCATGAGTATGTGTGTATGGAATGTTGGAATGCGTGATGACTGTGTAGAATGTTGGTGTGCCTGGTGGACTGGAGGAATGACAGTTGGAGGAGTAGGCTGAGCAGCAAAGATGCAGCTCCTGGTGGGATCTTGAATTAGCCTGGTTAACATATTTACTTGGTATCTTGAGATCTTGAACTAACTTGTAACTTACCAATAAACTTCTACTTGAACTTACCTCGTGACTACAATCCATCTTTTCTACATTGGCGACGATCTGGAAGAAACCCTGCGTGACAAGACTACTGAAGGTGAAGAAATTTACATTTATCCAGGATTTTATTGGTACATGAAACTACTCAAAGCAAAGCAACTTAAAGATCAAGGAAAAGAACGCCCTCGCAGGTCCCACCAGTGTCCTCCACCATCTGGACAGCCTACCCAGGGCGCTTCACATTCCTTGTGGTTATTGATTTCTGCTTTAAAAAAAAAGAGAAAAAAAGAAAGGATACACCGCTAACCAGTATACGTCAAAGACTGGCAAAATATTTTCTTACACCTGTTTGCCATGGTGTGATCTTGGCATCTGTGAAGACTGCAGGGACTGGCGAGTTTTTGACCACTGTTGTCAGCAGAATCTAGCTACATGTTTGGACATTCAGAGACAACTTTATCTAGGTCATACAGTGGTACAGAGCATGAAGTCTGGCAATGTTTACATCAACCGTTATCTACAGAAGACACTGGTCTACGTACATTTTGCCGAGGACTTTGCAAGGGGCACTTTGTGTAAGGAGTGGTTAAGACGGCGCTTTGGGTGAGGCGAGAACTGCACCGTACTGTACTTTTTATCTTTGTTTGTTGCCGAAGGAGGTAAGCCCAATTTTTGGATTTAATTGTGGGCCCCAGCCGTTTCCTTTACATGTGGCAGTTCAATTGCTTAGTTTAAATCGTCACACCGCGCGCTCACCTTGTGTGTGCTTCATTCAAAATGACACTGCACGTGCAGCCTTACCGCTTTCCAGTGTCCAGCGAAGCGTCACAAAAGTATTGCAAGGACTCATAAATAAGCCCCATAGTGTGGAAGGAGCAAAGGCTGCAACGGCAGCATGTGCTGTGGCAAGAGCATGCGGTGTGGAGGCACTGAGAGCTCCGATCAGAGCGCGACGTGTGATGAGAGCGTGAGGTATGACGAGAGCACGAGGTTTGAAGAGAGCATGAACTGTGCCGCTGACCGCGGCCCCCGCAGGGGGCCACTCGGCGGTCGGCGCCTTAGTGGCCCCGGGGCCCCGGTCACCCCTCCCCACTCCCTCCTTGGGGGGGGCGGGGGCAGGGATCCTGATTGTTGCCCCCCTTCGTGTCGGGGGCCGGAAGTGACGCGCAATGCGCGTCACTTCCGGGCCCAGGTGTGAGGGGAAGGCTATTTAGCCTTCCCCCACCCTCACTGGCGACCTCTTTGTCGCCCACCTCGCCTGACCTTACCTCGTCAGCATCGGTCCGCCGTCCGCGCCTCCTCGTGCTCCGCAGGCCCCCACGGCTTTGTGTTCGTCGCCTCCACGCTTTCTGGTGAGTCTTGCAGCACCCGCTCCGCCCCGGCCCTGTCCCTGGGCAGTACCAGGTCGACGGGGCCCTGTGGCGAGGATTGCCACGGGCGGAGGGGGGGCAAGATTAGGGGCGGGGGTTTGGGCAAAAGAGCGCAATGATTTTTCTTTCCCGGACCGTTGCGGGGTTTGGGGAGCGCGGGCCGCGCACAGCTCGATCGTCTCGCCGTCGCGGGTCGCAGGTTGTCCGTCGTGCGCCCAGCTTCCCCAGTACATCTGTTCGGTGAGTTTGCCGCTGACCTTCCTCCCGCCCCGTCCCTGTCCCTGGGCAGCACCAGGTGACGGGGCCCTGTGGTCGGAATACCACGGGCGGGGGGGGGGTTGCAGGCACAATGCCAGGCCCAAGTCGCGGGCCAGGGAGGTTGCGCGTGTGGCAGGGGGTGGGGCGCACGTGTGTGTATTTTCGGTCGGGCATCGGCAGTGCCATCATCTGATTTTCCCGTGCCTGGATGTGTAATGTAATTACGGTGCTTTGGAAAGCACTCAAATACCTTCGGGTCGAGTCTGCGCTGTAATGAGTCACTGTGGCAGAATGGTCAAGGCCTGAGACACTTACGTCCAAGGTTACAGGTTCGATTCGTTCTGTTCAGGTCTAGAAGAGAGCTTGTTCATCCCCACCCTTGCACCCCGCGTGCACACTTCTCTATAATAATAAACGGCACAGTCAATCCACAGCGCACCTCTCCACACGTGAGGGCCGTGTGCGATCTTGGTCATATAAACGGCTCTTTTGGTGCTGCGGGAATTGAAATCTTTGTACCAAATAAAGAAGGGGGTCTGGGAGTTATTAGGCAGCAGTTCATAATATAGTGAATGTCGGTCGGTCGTTTCCTTGTGCTAGTGCCTGCTCCGAGACCCCTGGCCCTGCCCCTCCCACCCACCTTCCCAGCCATGGTTGTGGCAGCCTTGGGTCGTGGCTCGGTGGCCAGTTGGTAAGGCTTCGATCTCGAGTGACGATGTGGCCTTGGGCAGAGCTGCGGTCTGTGGCGCTGGAACTCACCGTTCGAGTCTCGGCTTCGGGGCTGCATGGGGTGATTCTGGGCAAATCACTCAAATGCAACTTGGGGAGGAGATGGGGTCCGTCGGCTGCGCTGCCGACCTTGGTGCAGGCAACCAGGGTTTGAGCGAGGTCGCGTCCACACTCTGGGATCCTTGGCATATCACTTCATCTCCCCGTACTTGATTGGGTAATGTAATTACGGTGCCCATGTCCAGCGCTCCAATCCTTCGGGTCGAGTCGCGCTAGTTAATAGATAAAAAAAAAAAAAAAAAAATATGCTTCTGTCTGACCCGAGGAATGTCTTCCCCCCCCCCAAAGGCTTCAAGATTGCATATGACCTTTGTGCACACTCAGTTTTCTCGAAGCTCACGGGTTCGGACCCCGTCCGAGCCTCTATGTTGGCTTTGGGACGCGGCAAGTGGGATTCTGGCGCTTCTCTCGCGCTTTGCGAGTAAGGGAGAAGAGTTGGCTTAACGGATAGGGCGCTCTAGCACAGACCTGGGGACCGGGGTTCGAGTTCGGTTTTGACGCTGATCCTCCTGTGATTCTGGGCAAATCACAATCTCCCCGTGCCCAACATAATATGGAAGTTGCGTCCCCATGCAACGTAGCTGGTGCTATGTCAAGCGCCCTGATACCTGATTGGATCCCGGCAAGTTAGTGCTTTACACAACTGCACTATTACAGATATAACAAATGCAAGTTTTCGGCTACCCTACATGCTTTCCTAAGTTAGAATAAACTTTCATTGCGTCAGTGTCCGGGCAATTCACCCCTCCAGTAAACGGTATCTAAAAATTTAAGTGACCACGAGCCTGCTGGCTAGTGGCAGTGATGCGACAGCTGCTTAACACTTGGTTTGTTTTACAGAATCGGGAACAGGCAACAGCAGACCATAAAGGGGGTCGCAGTTGAGTGACAGCGGGGTCGATATTTTCTAACGCGCACCAGTGTCTGGTGTGTGCCCCCTGGAGGTCGACACTCGGAGGCCTCCCTTCTCTTAACGTTTCTCTTAACGGTTGAGGCCCGTGCCTCAATATGTATGTAAATACGGTGCTACGGGATATATGCATAAAGAGCGAAACGTATACAAGGACCGAGGCTCAGGTCCTCAATCTCAATCTGGTTGGTGTTTCGAGTCTCGGGGCCGCATTCTGTGATTCGGGGCACATCACTTAATCTTAATCCCCACATTAAATAGGGTAAGTGGCTACTGAGCTCCCCGTGCCGGGCGTAATACTAATACGGGCTCATGTAAACGCGCCCGAGGTCGGTTGCTTAATCTTTCTGTGCCCTGAAAGGGGTTTTAGAACTAACTTTCAGCCGTGCAAACACTTTCCTGCGACATAAAACAACATGTCACAGGATGCAAGGTGTTAGCGGCTTAAAAAGAATGACGCGCATAGTGCATAGCGACGGCAACCGGCCACTCGGCGGGGTGAAACATGTGACGGGGTGAATCGGTGTAGTTGGCCTACGGGCTCAGGCGGTCTTTATAGAATGGGGGGACCCAGTTGCAAGCCTCGGCAATGGCGCTGTACAACCCAGTGATCATGGGCAAATCACTTAATCTCCCTGTGCCGGATATAAAAGGAATGGTGTCCGCAACTGTGCTCCGCCTCGCTATGATACCCGATGTTCCTCCAAGCGCCTAAGCCCACCCCCACTCACTGCCTTATAAGATCTCATCTCACGTGGCGATAAAAGATGTAGTTAATAAATAGTGATTATTTGGCATATATCCTTTGTAAAGACCTAACTAAAACGTCAAACCTGGTAGCTAGAGGGCGTAGTGTTCAAACACTAGTACCATCAAACATATAAGGCGCTGAAAGGGCTGTGCAAAGGGGGTGACCAAGGATTGCCTGCATAGAAGGTGACATCGCTGTAATCTTTCTTGTCAACTCGGAACCCAATACACTTTAAATCTGCATCTGCACATGCATAATATTCAACTTTTTATGATGTGATGGTTGGACGCTAAGATGTACATTTTTGGGTCGTGGGTGAAATCAACAGTCTCTACTTTGTGATTTGATGCAGACTGTTGACGAGTCAGACCATTCCATAAAAGCAAATGAATCAGGGTGGTCCGCATGGGGGCCATGCCCATCCTTTTATGCCCATCTGCATTCGTGGTGCGCCCCATCCTTGGTGATTTCGGCCAGTATGACACCCCCTGCTCCGGAATGGGCGGTGCTAGTGCCCGGCGCTTTAGGGTTTTCGCGCACAGTACAGGTTTGAAGGAATTTCGGTATTCCACGCGGCTGGGGCGAGCGGGGGCAAGGGGTAGGCGTTGTAACCTGTGAGTTGGCTGTTGGTTTAGGGTAACCAGTCCGGCCCGCGGGGTTGCGTCCGCATTCGGCCATTACTATACCCCCCGCACCTCACTGGATAATCGGGTGCGGTGCTCGTGTTATCTGTTACACTCGATCACGTAATATTGTATTTTGAATTAAGCGCAGTGCCTGGATGTGTAACGTAAATAGGGCACCCATGTAAAGCGCTCCAATACCTTCAGGTCGATCTCGCGCTATATAAATATGCAACATGTAATTGCGGGCTGCCTATATAGGCAGATCCATGATACCAGTACATGCATGGCTCGCAAGATTTTGCTCCATATACTCGAGCACGTAGGAGACTAGCGTGGGTTCACGGCCCCAAAACACCAGCACTGCACGGCTGGGAGCTGCCTGGGTCCCCGCTGATCGCGGGAGGTGCCACACATGTGGCGCTCCCTGGTTAAGGTTATCGCCCCCCCTCCCGTCGGCTACGCTGCCGTTGAGTGTGGGGGGGCATGCAGTGGGCTGCGTGCGGCAGGCGCAATGGACCTGGCACGGGGATCGTTTAGTATGATACGAATCTTGTAAGCTCCCCGTGCTTGAATGTGTAATGTAAATAGGGTGCTCAGGTAAGGCGCTCCAACACCTTCAGCTTGCGCTATATAATTATGCAACATGTATTGCTGGCTTCCTATAAGGCAGATAAATAATACAAGTGCATGCAATTTTCACATACGCGATTACTGGCATTAATAAACCCCCCCGCACCTCAATGGAGAATCTGGTGCGGGACTCGCGCGGTTCGGTCGGGGAGCGGGTAATATGGTATGAATGTCGTAAACACCCCCTGCCTGAAGAGGTCATATAAATACGGTGCTCATGTTAAAGTGCTCCAATGCCTTCCGGTCAAGTTCGCTCGATATAACTATTCATCATGTAATTGCAGGCTTCCTATAAGGCGGACACATGATACCAAGACATGCACTGTCCACATCACGCGATTACGGGTATTACTAATCCCCCCCGCTCCTCAAGGGTTAATCTGGTGCGGTGCTCGTGTGGCCGGGCACGGCGATCGTGTTATATGGTACGAATCCCCTATTCTCCCCGTGTCGGCTTGTGTAAGTACGGTGCTCATATACAGCGCTTCAATGCCTTTGGCGTCGAGTTTGCGCGACACAAATATGCAACATGTATGTGCTGGCTTCCTATAAGGCAGATACTTGATACAAGTGCAGGCATTGTTCACAAAATTTGCACCAATACCTTTCGGTCGAGCGCGCGCTAGATAAATAGGCAACATGTGGTGGCTGGCTTCCTATGATGCAGACACATGATACAGGTACATGTATTACTCACAAGAAGTTGCTCGTGCCCACATTTGCGCGCATTAGGCGATGCCGGGCATTACGACTCCTCCTGCACCGGAACGGGTTATTTGGTCGGTGCTTGTGTCCGGCGCTCTAATTATTTGGTGCGCAGTACGGTTTGAGCTAATCACTAATCGACCGTGCCCGAATAAGGTATGTAAATACGGGGCTCATGTTCTGCACTCCCAACACCTTCGGGCGGGTCACGCGGTGACTCTGGCCAGATAATTATTATCCACGTGCCTGATGATGTATGTATATACGGTGCTCATGAACGGCGCGCCATTACCTTCGGGTCGAGTTCACGCGACATATAAGGGCTAATTACAGTAAGGGTCGCGCAGTCCGATCCTGACCACACGTGACCACGTGTCGCTCGTCTCCAACCTTTTGCTGAAAGGGGGCTTGGGTCGCTTGTCATTGTTGTTGTCTCGTTACCCACCCCCATTGCTTACGGCCTCGCCCTCCCAGGTGCATCAGTCCTTGGGCAGGGCGGACCAGTGTGGGGATAGTCCTAACGTAGAACTGTCATTGCCATGTTAGTAACAGTTAAACACGGGTCGCTGCCGACAGTCTAAAAGAGGTATGCTTAAGCCCGCAACTTGGCCCCGCCAACATGCTTATGTGGGCCGCCTTCAACGGTCACTGACATGGGGAACTCACACATATCTAACTGTAACCTAGACACCCGGGTGGGTGCCTAGTCGGGCAAGGCAACGCAACCGAGATAGAATGGTAGTTATTATCTAATGCTAAAGGAAGTCTGGATTGAGCCACTAGATGGGTTAGATATGGGTGCAGCTCAGCGCCCCAATCGCATTGAATTCGGGGACGCACTGACATAGCGGCAAAAGAATAAGTGGTCACCACATAGCGCATCACTAGGGCCTAAATCACGGCACAAGGTTACCAGCGTGATTGTCCAAGTGGTTGCGGGTGCGCCGCTCGCGAGCGGATTGCAACCCGTGGTTTACCTCTGTCTCAAATCGACCGATAGTTCATGGTTAAGCAGATTGGCCTGCAGAACACTGAGCTGGGCACCATAACCAAGAGTTAGGCCTGCAGGAGGAGTAGCTGAAGGAACCATATAGGAATAGGTCCAGATGTACTTTGGGGGGCATTCCCCTGCAACCAAAGACAGATTTCGGGTTGCTTCGATGAAGACCTTCCACCCGGCTGGTGGGTGGTATGGTTGTTATATAGCAAGTGTGCGGTCGTTCAAAGTTTGGTAAAGACCACGTAGAGCCCCAGGGCATCAGGGCATTATTGACCGTGCAGCACTCGCTACGCTCAGAATAGGGCCGGTATTTGCACCAAAGTTTCCGGTTGGTTCCCACAGACTTGTCTGCTCCCAAGGTTATCCTCTAGGGGTAGAACTTGAGACTAAGGGGGCATGGCCTGCTTCGGCGGCACAAATAAGCGATAGCTACGCCGGGATGGAGTTACCATGCAGGTCCTGCCACCACTGGGTCCCCCCCAGGTGATGGGATCAAGTTAGGTGGGACCGCGAAGTCTACGGTTCTTGGGAAACTCCCTGCAGCAGGGCATTTAGCAACAGATAAGGTATCAGCGTGTGAGTATCAGATATCTGCTTTCCAGCAGCACCGTGCCCTGGGAGCACACGCGTTGCCCTAACTCTGTGGCCCTCCCACAAGGGAGCCGGGTAGCAAAACAAGTGAATAGGCTCCTTAGGCGGGCCTCTGGCCTTCAGCTGGGTGTAATCACCATCAATTGGAGAGAGGCCCAGGTAAAAATGGGCTTTCCGTAATGCTTGGAGGACCATTGCGGTTGGTGGCACTCCCCACCGGAATCACTGGTTGCGTACGGCAGCTGCAGGAGACTGGTGCTGCTGTCCCAATATCTGGGGTGTCAGCGGGGCAAACACAAGGGGACATTATGACCGCGCGCAACGCTTAAGCCAAACAGATTCCCGTAGCTGGTATGCCTAAGGGATCATCACTGAGGGATCCGTAGTGGCATAATTCCTATAAGGTATAAGGGATGGTGGGCAGGGGCAAGAGTCGCCCCTTGCCCATGGTCACGCGCTGGCAGTGAGGTGCACTCCCGTGCCCCAGGTTAACTATCTGAGGGGACTGTACAAATGTTAAGTAACCCTTCTCGTCATAATAGTCAAAGCGGGCAGGCCCAGGATTGTGAATAGGTGTAACCTTCCCGCTGGGGGGCGAATAGTTATCGCACATCTTCACAGGCCCCTCTATTTCAACAGACCCTATCCGATTGGGATAGCGTCTAGGGATTGGGGACATAGATGGGGCCATCTACAATCCAGGAGCTATAGCTCACTGGTATGTCTTGGGCCTGTGGTTATAAGGGATCTCACAGGGTTTGAGTCCCGCGAGCACTGTCAAACTGTCTTGAGGTGGCAGAATGTCAAACCCTTCTGTCTGCAGGGATGGTTCCCTTCCAGCTAGTTGCAGGAAGCCCTAGATAGGAGAGGTGCTGGTAAGACTATAGCGGGTTGGTGGGGGGCCCTGGCTGCGACGGTTAGCCGCCTCCAGGGCTGTGGCGGAGTTACAGGGCGATCTGGAAGCAGGCCGGTACAAAGGGTACCTCTGCGCGGCACCACGTGGTGCCTGAGCCAAAACGAGGAGCCTCCAGAGAGGTCCCGGAAGCCGGTCGGCGCCCCGCTAGGCCTGCGGGCGGTTGTGGGCCTGAACAACCGGGGGCTTGCTATGCGACGCTCCGCCCCGAGAGGGGGGGTGTGAGTAGAATCTCAACGGCACGTGATCGAAAAAAGAATCACTTGGGGGGCAGCACTTGCGGGTCGTTCCCGTGCTGCCCGGCTCATCAGGCGGGGCAGGTGAAGTAGATGGCCGCCTGCCCTTGGATCGCCCGTAAGATAACCCACCTATTACATATCCTGGAATTATGTAATAAAACCTGCAGCATTTGTTACCCACTTACAACTGTTTCTTGTGTCTTCTTTGGGTAACCTAATTTGGGGGAGGGGGGAAAGCGGGGTGCCCCTGGGGGTACTATGCCGCTGACCGCGGCCCCCGCAGGGGGCCACTCGGCGGTCGGCGCCTTAGTGGCCCCGGGGCCCCGGTCACCCCTCCCCACTTCCTCCTTGGGGGGGGCGGGGGCAGGGATCCTGATTGTTGCCCCCCTTCGTGTCGGGGGCCGGAAGTGACGCGCAATGCGCGTCACTTCCGGGCCCAGGTGTGAGGGGAAGGCTATTTAGCCTTCCCCCACCCTCACTGGCGACCTCTTTGTCGCCCACCTCGCCTTTTTACCCTCCCTACCGCTTACCCGGCGTGGTGTGGTGGGGTGGGGTTTTTTGCTGAACGTTTTAATGTTTTCCTTTTCGTTGCAGGCGGAGTTACAGGGCGATCTGGAAGCAGGCCGGTACAAAGGGTACCTCTGCGCGGCACCACGTGGTGCCTGAGCCAAAACGAGGAGCCTCCAGAGAGGTCCCGGAAGCCGGTCGGCGCCCCGCTAGGCCTGCGGGCGGTTGTGGGCCTGAACAACCGGGGGCTTGCTATGCGACGCTCCGCCCCGAGAGGGGGGGTGTGAGTAGAATCTCAACGGCACGTGATCGAAAAAAGAATCACTTGGGGGGCAGCACTTGCGGGTCGTTCCCGTGCTGCCCGGCTCATCAGGCGGGGCAGGTGAAGTAGATGGCCGCCTGCCCTTGGATCGCCCGTAAGATAACCCACCTATTACATATCCTGGAATTATGTAATAAAACCTGCAGCATTTGTTACCCACTTACAACTGTTTCTTGTGTCTTCTTTGGGTAACCTAATTTGGGGGAGGGGGGAAAGCGGGGTGCCCCTGGGGGTACTATGGAGAGAGCATGCAGTGTGGAGGCACTGAGAGCTCCGATCAGAGCGCGACGTGTGATGAGAGCGTGAGGTATGACGAGAGCACGAGGTTTGAAGAGAGCACGAACTGTGGATAGAGCATGTGCTGTGGCGAGAGCATGCGGTGTGGAGGCACTGAGAGCTCCGATCAGAGCGCGACGTGTGAGAGAGCAAAGGTATGACGAGAGCACGAGGTTTGAGGAGAGCATGTGCTGTGGAGAGAGCATGCGGTGTGGAGGCACTGAGAGCTCCGATCCGAGCGCGACGTGTGATGAGAGCGTGAGGTATGAGGAGAGCACGAGGTTTGAAGAGAGCATGAACTGTGGAGAGAGCATGTGCTGTGAAGAGAGCATGCGGTGTGGAGGCACTGAGAGCTCCGATCAGAGCGCGACGTGTGATGAGGTATGACCAGAGCACGAAGTTTGACGAGAGCATGTGTGGAGAGAGCATAAACTGTGGAGAGCATGAGGTGTGATGAGAGTAAGGGGTGTGACTAAAAAGAATGAGATGTGGACACAGCATGAGGCGGGGTGATGGCATGTGGTGCGGCGATAGCATGAGGTGTGGAGAGCGCATTAGGGGTGGAGAGAATAGAAGGGGTGAATGAGGGCATGTGATGTGAAAAAAAAGCATTAGCTGTGGGACGAGCATGATGTGTCACGAGAAAGCATGTTGGTTCTGATGTTGGAATCTGCACTGCACATGGGTGTGACAGATCTGACCAGGACCCATTCTAAGGCCTCGTATTCGAGGACTGGACTTAAATCCTGGCTCCCCCACAAACGCGTTGTGTAGTCTGTGACCCAGCTCTCAGAACACTCGCCCGGGAGCCGAATACAGATTTTATGTTCAATAATCGTGTACCGAGATACACTGTCCTTGGTTTACAAAGGAGCAGTGCCATGTGCACAGCGAAGAAGGAGTTATTCTGCCCTCCTCTGGGTGCCCTGTACACCCTCCCCCACCATGAATGCCATGCATGCCCATCTCAAGTATGCACGGGAATAATTCCACTTATGCGCACCAGCACACAATAGACGCAGGTTAGAGTCAGCCTCAGTAAAGTGGGCCTTTTAGATGACCCTGTATTATGGATTAAAGTAACCCGCGGAGCCTTTAACAATCCGACTCTTGCAGCATCAAGTTCCGCACTGGAAGGTATAAAAGTAAAGAGCTATAAACCGCTGGCTTCCAGCAGCCGTTGAGGGATTTCTGTGTCATAGTGCCAATATCGGCAACCGTTATCATATCATACATCAGTACATAATCATAATAAAAACACACGACACTGAATGTAAGTGGAGAAATATTGCTGCAGGTTTATTAGCATAATAAATATGCAAACACGGTGGGTTATCTTACGGGCGATCCCAGGGCAGGCCAGCCCCATGGCGCCTGCCCGTCTGATAAGCCTAGGGTCACCATGGCAGCGCCAATTGGTGACCACCAAATGTTGGGAGGGTCCACCCCTCCCATCCGTGAACCTCCAGTCCACATGCTTCACCACGCCCCCCCGTGATGGGTGGGCGGAGCATACATGGCAGCCCCCGGTTGCTCAGACCCACAACCGCCTGTCGGTAGCGGGGCGCCGTAGGTCTTCCAGTGGACACGCTAAAAGATCCCTGGGTATCCTGGCTTAGCACCACACGGTGCTGCTGCATGCTATACCCCTTGGTATGTGCAGACCCTGGATCGCCCTGTAACTCCTCCTGCAACACAAAAGTGAAAGTTGTTAGAAAAACCTTCCCCCCCCTTCTTGTCCCTCCTGATGCCGGGTAAGCGGATGGGCGGGTAAGGCAAACGAGCGGGCAAGAGGGCGAGGAGGGGGCGGGGACCGAATATGTACCCCCCTCGAGGCTCCTCCCCGCCGGAAGCAGCTACCTGCTTGGGGTCTCCCTAGGTCAAGCCCAGGGACAAGACCTCCCACCCCTGTGCCTTCCTGTGGCACTAAGGCGGCCGCCCTCAAGGGGGCGGGCCGCTGCGCAACCCCCCACCCCGGGCAGCCTTACATAGTGCCAATATCGGCAACCGTTATCATATCATACATCAGTACATAATCATAATAAAAACACACGACACTGAATGTAAGTGGAGAAATATTGCTGCAGGTTTATTAGCATAATAAATATGCAAACACGGTGGGTTATCTTACGGGCGATCCCAGGGCAGGCCAGCCCCATGGCGCCTGCCCGTCTGATAAGCCTAGGGTCACCATGGCAGCGCCAATTGGTGACCACCAAATGTTGGGAGGGTCCACCCCTCCCATCCGTGAACCTCCAGTCCACATGCTTCACCACGCCCCCCCGTGATGGGTGGGCGGAGCATACATGGCAGCCCCCGGTTGCTCAGACCCACAACCGCCTGTCGGTAGCGGGGCGCCGTAGGTCTTCCAGTGGACACGCTAAAAGATCCCTGGGTATCCTGGCTTAGCACCACACGGTGCTGCTGCATGCTATACCCCTTGGTATGTGCAGACCCTGGATCGCCCTGTAACTCCTCCACAGCCTTGGGAGTGGCCACCGTCACTACCAGGGCCCCCCACCAGAACCCCTATTAGTAGCAACCCGCAGCTGACAGAGCTTCTCCTAGATCCAGTAAAAACAGCCCCATGCCTAAATCCGAGAGGTGAACCCCATCGCCTGTGAGACATCCCGTTGACTTGGCATGCAGAAGGCCGTGCCTGATGAAACCAAAGCCTCTTTGCTCCGTGAACTTGCGCATAGCGCTGTTAACCTTTCTTCTAGATGCCTCGATGGCATCGCCTGAGCGAGCACCGCGCCAAATAGTACGTGGAGTCATCTCAGACCACCACAGCTCACACGGTCCCAACAACACGCTCAACTTGCAGAAAGTATCCCTCATGTCTTGTAGTAGAGCTCTCCTTCCTAATGATGTGAGGTCATTCCCCCCCAGGTGAACCACCAAGAGGTTGGGCGGCAGCCACCCTCCCCGGAGTCTCTGCTTAACCTTCCGTAATAAGTCGCACCAGCGCAAGCCTGGGAAACCCAACCACGTGATGTCCGTGTTGGCAAATCCATTCTGCCACTCTCTTGCCGCCGCCCAAAGTGCCAGTCTTGCAATAATTGAGTGACCAATTACCCACACCTTCATACTTAATAAAGAGAAAATTGGTTTTGAGTATATGTTTATTAAGCGGAAAAGAAAACAACACAAGCACATTTCAGCACATCTGCAGTAAAGGTATACGAAAATCCAGAAGAAACAGCGAGGGAGGGGAGCCCTGCTATGAATGTGGGCACCACAGACAGCCCCCCCCAAGTGACCCACAGCCCCACCGGCCACCCCTAGGGCCGGATGTACCGCTTGAAGCAATGCGACTGCCAGCGCCCCACCATCATAATACCTTCTGCAGGCATTCCCGCCAGGAACGCTGTGGTGGCCGCACCTATGCGGAAAGAGTGGCTGCTGAATACTTTGCCCCTGACCTCAACGCCGGACAGCCTAAGGCAGGCTTTGAGGATGTGGTCCACTTGAAATCTAGTGACCGGGAGGCCATCCTGATGCACTAGCAGGTAACCCACCCCCCGCGGGCGAAGCAGCAGGTAGGATCTGACACAGGCTACCGGGCAGTATCTCTCATCCCCCAGGCCATGAAGCACCACTACCCTCCCACGCCCTAGCTGGTCAGTTTTTGACTGTCTAATGACTATTTTCAAGCACCCCGGTTCAAGTTCTACGTCCTTTACGTTCAGAGCCACCCCCGAGGAGTCAGATTTGGAGCGGGCCACTAGTTCCCCTATCCTGAAGGCACCAAAGAAGGCCAGGGAAAAGCAGGCCGAGAACAGCGTAGCTTCGTACCTAGAGTGAGTGGCCCTATCCATGCAGTCCAACATTCCTTGTAGCAGTGAGAAAGTAATGGGGGACCTGGGATCCGGGGATCGCGGATCCATTTTCGCCCACCCTCGCAGAGCTGCCTTGATCACAAAAGCCTTGGTGGGATCCGCCTGCCCCCTGAACGTGTCGTACCTGCATCAGAATGAACCTCTCCAGGCACACACCACCCACCACCTCACAGCATCACAACAACACAACAAGGTCATGTGATTCTGTCGCCACCCTCTGTCTCAGCCACCCAAACCTCACCTAGGACATTACCACGCCCAAAACCACCAAGAACACTCGACCACAGATGGAGAGACCCCAGACCAGAAGACAGAAAAGAAAAAATCCATATGACTCCTCTGGCCTTGCCTTTGTGTCGTGACCCGCTAAGGAGGTTTTCAGATCGTCTATGAATTCAAAGAACCGACAGGTCACTAAAAAGAAATGTTTCCACGCGTGGAAATGCCAAAGAGCCACACACCCTCTTGATTTACCAAGAAACAACACACACTCACGGCCATAAGCTCATAACACAGCAGGTGGATCAGACATTTAATGGACCAGTATCACACAGCAAACAATCGTGCCATCTCGGAATCATGTCCCTGGCATTGCTCATTCTATGAAAACTGCTGTGGAAGCCGCACGAATGATAATCAACGCCTCCTTTGCCGTGGGTACTGTGCCAGGTGAGCTGACCTGCCCATTCAACAAACCACTCCTAGATGTACCAAGTCTGGATGACCATGCCACTGCCAACTGCAGACCTACAGCCGATGGATGCTTCCGGGCTAAAGTTGTAGACCAGGGAGCACAGCTCCAAATGTGGTTATTTACTGGAAAAGCAGCACTTTCAGATGCGGGGGTCTGTATATAGTCTTTCAAAGGGACATAGACCTATCCTGGATTCTACACTGGACGAACTAAGAAGACAGGCTGATGGAAGTGGGGCAGGGGGCCTGACCGTACCACATCTTTGTACTGCTTCCAGCATGGTTCAGCACTTGGGCATCCAAGTAAAAGCCTTTGATTTCCTTCTTTACAGCCAAATGGAAGCACATTGCCACATCCTCTCCCTGGACAATGCACCTCCAATTCCAACTACCTGGCGCCAAGGTCCCTAAGGGCTCGGCGGTCTTCCCCCATCCCTTCAACATCTACCTCAGCTTTCTGCCTGCACTGATTCAGTCTTTCTGAGTGTATTGTTATAACTATGAAGGTGGAACGCAGATCATACTCAAGCTCAGGCGCGCAACACCCATTGGGCTCACCGGGCTTCAGCCCCCCCGTCGTCTTCTTCAGCCCGGGCTAAGATTACACACGTTGAAATGATGAACGAAGGCTGCGCATTGGATCCTTTCTGAGAGGCCCGGCAGCCTGCCTCTGAACAGCCTCTGAACAGTTTCAGGAAGCCCCATGCCCCCACCTCTTGTTTTCCTTACACTGGCTTCACCGAGGTGAAATCCTTGCCTGAAGGCAGGGATTTCACCTAAGCACTTGATGGGGTGGGAAGATGTGCACAGCAGGGGGAAAGGGATGGCCAGTGCAGGTGACGCTTTTCCTTTGTCAAGGAATTTCTGCTGGCGTCATAGCCCAGGGTGTGCTGTCTGTACACTTGTATGGATGTATATTCAATACAAGTGAACAGACAGCAAGCCCTGGGCTATGACGCCGGCAGGAATTAATTTACAAAGGAAAAGCGTCACCTGCACTGCCATCCCTTTGCCCCTGCTGTCTGTGCACTTGTATGGAATTCACATCCACGGCGCCGATCACCAGATGAATGGTGAACAGGGACACGGATCTTTCACATTTTGGATCCAAGGGCACCAAGGAAGAAGCAGAGGCGGCCCAGGCAAGGAGAAACCAGGAGACATTTGACCCACATTTACCTACACTAAGACCTTCGGGAGGGGCTGGATGCCAGGGCGCAGTGCTGCTGATCAGCCCGACTCCACAGAATAGCATCAGAAGAGCAGGCAGCAGTTTTTTATGTAAGTTCCAGTGACTTTAATGCATTCTTCAGCACAGCATTACGTACTGCCTACATAAGTGAATGTTGTTCTTGACTTACATACATGGAAACGTCAAAGAGGACAGTCCCCACCGTATATGCAAATGTAGTGTAAGTTTGTAGTGTTCATTTTTTGGAGTGCTAGTGGGTAACTTTAGGGTTCAGGGTGGGTGTGGGTTTTAGGGTGCCAGGGAGTAATTTTAGGGTTCAGGGTGGGTTACGGATTGGGGTGCCAGGGGGTAAATTTAGGGTTCTGAGTGGGTAAGGGTTTTGGGGTTCAAGGGAGGTAATTTTAGGGATCAGGGTGGGTATGGGTTTTGGCATGCCGGGGGTCATTTTAGGGTTCAGGGTGGGTATGGGTTTTGGGGTGCCAGTGGTCATTTTAGGGTTCAGGGTGGTAATTGGTTTTGGGGTGCCATGGGGTCATTTTAGGGTTCAGGACGGGTATGGGTTTTGGGGGGCCAGGGAGGTAATTTAGGGGTTCAGGGTGGGTGTGGGTTTTGGGGTACCAGGGGTAATTTTAGGGTTCTGGGTGGGTGTGGGTTTTGGGGTATCAGGGGGGGCAATTTTAGGGTTCAGGGTGGGTATGGGTTTTGGGGTGCCAGGGGGTAATTTTAGGGTTCAGCGTGGGTATGGGTTTCGGTGTGTAGGGGTAATTTTAGGGTTCAGGGCAGGTGTGGGTTTTGGGGTGTCAGGGGGCAATTTTAGGGTTCAGGGTGGGTAGGGGTTATGGGGTGCCAGGGGGGAATTTATGGTTCAGCGTGGGTATAGGTTTTGGGGTGGCAGGGGTAATTTTAAGGTTCAGGGTGGGTATGGGTTTTGGGGCATCAAATTAACAAAAATGCATGCTCTAATTGTTGTCCAGTTTCAAATGCAGAATTCACCACATTTTTTTCTCAGCTTGACCTGAGCATTATCCGATCCTGATTATCTGCCATTTTAGCCCCGCCCCTATTGATTAACATTAGCCACGCCCCTTCATTTGCCATGTTAGCCCCCCCCCGAAATTAAGACCTAGTTGCGCCCCTGCTCAAGCTTAAGAACCTCAGTGACAACGTGACATCCCGATGCGCACCATGCTTGGTCATGGGAAAAGACCAGATAAGTGCAAACCATCTTACTCTCAACCCCCGGCAAATCAAAATCCTCAGACTTGAAAACTGGCTGGTGACGGATGAGATCCCAACCTGGCCTGCTGACCTAGGTGAAGCGCCCCTCCAAGAAAAACACCGCCCAACCACCTAACCTCAGAATCCTCCTCCGCAGAATGAAGTTACTTTATTTCATCATCTGGGAACAGTTAGTTGGGTGTGATTCAGACCAACTCGAAACAGATCCTTCCTACCCAGTGCACTCTTGCCCGGGTTAGTAAAAGGATATTATGGTTGACAGAGTTGGATGCTGCTGGAAGAGGTAAGAATCTTAACAATCTGGGATCTGCGGTGTGTGATTTGTTAAATGCCAGTTTCAGAACTACAACCGGCACTAAAACACGATTGGTAGTCACGCAAGGGGTTGTTATCCTTCATGAGAGGTTTGAGATGGTTTACACAACTTTCTAGTCCTTTAGAGAGGAAGTGGGAACCCAAAAAAGGTGAAAGTGTTTGAGAACATCAGGATCTTTAAGAGCTTTTTGAGTGAGGGAGAAACCGGACTTCTTTTCAAGCATGAATGGAACACACCCTGAGAGAGAGATAAAAACGAATGAGAAAGAGAGCGTACAAGAGAAAGAGGTGTACATAGCTAATTCAAAATGGAAGAAGATGTGAACTAAGGCGACAGGCAATGGGTCGGCAAACTGTTTTGAGGTTTGAGACTGGATATGGCGTCTATAAGCCCAGTCTGCCAGAGTGAAGGAGGCCTGCTGTCCAAGATGGGAGAAGACGTTGTGAGGAGTAAAGTTGAGAAAGGCTTTGAAAGAGTTTACTTTAGAATAAAAGAAGGTATCAATGATCTCACACTAAATTACTGTATCCGCAGCCGTGAAAGAAGAAGGTACGTTAGTTGCCACTCTAACAAATCCAAAAGTTTTTCGGGGAGAATTTTAGCATGATCAATTTGTGATTTGAAAGGGTCAATTTGGCTTCAAGCATGTTTCCTGAAAGAGTTTCCAAGCACATTAAGAATGTCTAGGCATAGTGTAGAGGTTGGCATAGACATTCTGTGGTTTTCAAGCTTCTCTTCTCATCATTAGCTCCTTGAAGTATCCTGGAGCATGTTTCTCATTTTGTCTTTCAGTAGGGAGGTCACAACGGGCGGTAGAAGCACAGTCTTCTCCTCCCACATGGAACCAAGATGAGCTGCATGAGGTTAAGTGGCTCTGATCTAGATTCCTTGTGCCAGAAATCCAGGACATCAGTGGTTTGGGTTAATATTATTAATTATATTTCTAAAGCAGACCCTTGCCTAGCAAAGGCGTCCTGGCACTAAGCAGCCTAATATGATCAGTCGTGCTCTACCCGCCGTTATCTGGTAAAAGGCAGGTTTTAAGAGAATTCCTGATTGGCCAAGATCTGGTCAATTACACAGCCCAATTGGTAGGTTGCTCCACAGACGAGCTTCCTACACCGAGAGCGCTCTGCCTCCTGTTCGAGAAGGCATACATTTTCTCTGAACCAGGAGAGCAGCTTCGGCGAACCTCAGCCGGCGTCCTGGGCAGTAGATCATGAGCTTCTTCCTCAAGTAGACCGGTCCCATCACATGTGCTGCCTTATAAACAATGCAGAGTTATTTAAAGAGAATCCTCTTCCCTACTGGTAACCAATGCAGCTTCTAAAGTGCCAGAGAGGCAGAGGACATTCGTGAGAGATCCCGGCTAACAGAGCTGCCTCGCTTTAAATGCGGGACAATCATTTAATCAGCAAATCACCCAGAATCAGTGCCTCACCATAATCTAACGGGGTAAGAGTATTAGTTTGAACAAAAAGAGCTCTATGTTCTGCCAGAAGAATTAGTAATAATTTGCTGAATGTTTTCATTGGGGCATAACAGGTTGATGATAACCTGTTGACACGAGAGGTCAATGAAAGATGGTTGTCACAGAAGACTCCAATACTTCGAATCTCTGAGGATGCTGACTGGGAAAGGTTGGTCTCAGATGGCCATAAATCATTTCCTCTGCAGCAAAGTACCTCTCTTTTCTCTTCATTGGATTAAGGATCTTCAAAGTCAGCCAACTTGTGACCTCCCTCATGCAGTGATGGATACCACCCTATGGGGAGGAGGTTTTAGGGTCAGCTGGTATTATAAGCTGAGTTTCATCAGCAGAGTTCTGTGGTTGCTTGCGCACAAGTAAAAACTTTGGGAACTTTTTAAGCTTTTGCTCCAGATTCAAAACGTACCCGACCAGCAGTTCTACCGCAAGGTACTGAATTTCAGATGTGTTTCCCTGTAACGCTCAAGCATCCCCGAAAAAACAGCAATGTCCCTTTCTGTTTAGGGACTCTGGAACGCTTTCAAGTAAGAACATCAAAGGGACCAGAGCCTTAGTTCGGCAGCTATCCCACCAGCAGATCCCCTGTGGCAGCTACAATCTCAGACTTGTCCTGCTTGGAGACAACTTTTTCTTAAAAAAATGACAAAGTCTCTTTTTGAATTAGGACTTTGAAACTTTTTTGAACTTTTTGGCTTCCAGACTTTCACCAGGACTGATCCACTTGTTTTTTTCCATCAGGGTGCCAACCGGATCAGCCTCAAATCGCGCCTAGGTTCCAGCCTACTGCTTCCATAGGCGATCATTGGCGCTTTGTGCTTTTTGGTGCTATTTTCACTTAAGTCTTTAAAAAATCATATCTCCAGTTTGCCATACTGGATTTTTGTTATTTGGTCTTAATTTACACAGAAAAAATGTCTCTTCATTTTAAAACTGGTAGCGAGATTTATTATGTTTTGAGTGACATTTTCGACTGTGTCTGCATTGCTTAACTACTTTACACATTTCCTTTGATAGAAGCCTGACTATTTTATGTCATGTTACCAGGGATTAAGCACAGGTTTATTTAATTTAATTTGTGTGACATCTAGCAGGCGGTGGAATTATGCTATGAGGTGGACACTTGTCCACCCCAAATATCAATTCACTTTTCTACGGTGCCATGTCTCGATCCCGTTTTAATGCACTGAGATTTTTGTATTCTTTTTTGTCTATGAAACCATGGATGAAAGTGCTCTGGAGCAGCCATAGGGCAACTATAGAAAACATTGCAAATGCATGCATATTGCATATGCACCCCCTTGTGATGCACAGCACTCATATTGATCTACCGTGCTTGGTCAGAGATGTAAAAATGTTGAATACATCTTCACTTCCCTCCATCTGCTTAGGTGCTGGTGCCATCTGCCAAGAGAATCCCCTGGCACCTTCTTGTGTGTTGTGCCAGTGTTCTACCCACTTCAATGGTTCACTGCGACTGGTAAGGCAAATAGTTTGTGACAGCCAATCTGCCTGCTTTTGTGGCCTGTAGTTTAATCTTACATGCTTACGGCTCAATAGGAGAATGCAAAAAGCTGGTATTTTAGGGTCAAATATCCCAGTTTATCTCTCCAAGTCAAAATAGAATTCTAGTAAATTAGGCTATGATGTAGTTGAGGAGGGTGTGGGTATTTAAGACAGTAAGCAGACAATTTACCCTTCACACAATTGGGGAATACTAGCCCAATTGTGCTTTCCTTCGTTGGTGGAAACCGCATCAGCGGAGATTCTTCAGGTTTTGACACTGGGTCCATCGAGGTGCCTAGGTGCCTGCATCTGAAATGATGTTGGATCAGATTCTTGTTCTAGAGGGTAAACAACGTTTATAACGAAACTTTTTTTCTGCAGGGAATCACAACGCGGTTGTTACAAACGACTGCGTTGTGATTCCGCATACTATTACTCTGCAAGTCGGAACAACGACTTGCGGAGGGGGGAAGGTGTTGCATTTAAAATCCAACACCTTCCCTACAGTCCTCACAGACTGGAATTGGAATAGTACATTATACTAATCCAACATCCAGCGCCCCCCCTCCGCAAGTCGTTGTTCCGACTTGCGGAGTAATGGTATGCGGAATCACAACGCGGTCGGTGTAACGACCGCGTTGTGATTCCCTGCGGAAAAAAAGAATGCGGGATAAGGAGGCGTATTCGTTCTAGAGATGTTGAACAGCCACCAGCCTGTTGGAGGTAACTCCATGAAACCCTGCCAAGGAAACATAGTGCACTTTCACGCAATGAAAGCGCCCAAGAAGGTTAGGTAGACTACATATGTGGTCACTCACTATTTAGCATCACTTCGTGAATATGTATCCCATTTCCACATTAGAGAGCAAAAAATGCCACCTTCTGCGGTGGGCACCAGTGGAGCAGCCATCAGAGGCCTCCTGTAAAAGCAGGTCATCCTATAAGGGGCATGGTCAGTTTGGCCAAGAAACCACAGCTGCCATCGCAGACAGCTCTAAAGTTGGCATATGTTCCTCTGCACCTTGGCAGAGGAGGGACATGTGCTGCAACCACAGACAACACACCCAACACTCCAGCTCTAAATGAGGCCTTTAGTTCTTCCTGGAAAATGTGAATGTCGAGACCACCGCATCAGGACAACCAAAGCTGATTAACAGTATCATGGATGTGTCCTGCTATCTATATGTCATAAGCCTGGCTGCAGATGAAGAGTCGTGTACAGGTTGGAGAGGATGGTTCAAGGTGAACAACAGATGCAAGGGATGTCTTCATGAGCTGACCGAGGTCAGCTCCACCTCATTCTGTCAGCAGCTGAAGGTGAGGCATTGTGCTCCCACCTAGGGGTCAATTGCTAGTTCTGTGGTAACAGTGTTGAATTGCATGTCCTGTGGTAACAGAGCAGAGATTTCAAATTAACTGCCAATCATGAGCGAGATCTGATTGGAACCTGAAGAATGGGAAATTCCACCTTCTAGCTGATGAAATGTTCGCAGATGGATGCAAAGAGTTCTAATGTGGTATCCCTACATTTCTTATCTTTCCCTGATTGAGCTGGAAATGTTGCTTGTCACCATCGTTAAAATCTGCAGCAACGGCCTGTCTAAACCCTCTCCATCTTCAGAATCTCCAGTAACAGCCTATCTAAACCCACTATAACAGGCTGTCTAAACCTGCTCCATCTTTAGAATCGATACCAAAGGGGATGATGGACGGAGCGTTTGAGCAAATCAAACACTCACCCCCAGTCAACTGATCTGGGTTTAATCCATCATCATTCTTTAGCTCACTCCACCACCCCAGTTCAGACATAGCCATATGCAAATCAGTCTGACTCTCTGCCTCATGGGAACAGTCCAGCCCGAACTGCCAAACCATGTCTTCCCTGGACCGGAAACAAGCAACCTGGGACCAGTTTCGGGTTCATAACCCTCATCAGCCAGGCTATCGTGAATCCAGTGGCAAAGTGAGCAAGGGACCCATGTCTGGGCATACCCTGCCAACTTAGGGCAAACAAAGCGATACCAAAGGGGATGATGGACGGAGCGTTTGAGCAAATCAAACACTCACCCCCAGTCAACTGATCTGGGTTTAATCCATCATCATTCTTTAGCTCACTCCACCACCCCAGTTCAGACATGGCCATATGCAAATCAGTCTGACTCTGTGCCTCATGGGAACAGTCCAGCCCGAACTGCCAAGCCATGTCTTCCCTGGACCGGAAACAAGCATCCTGGGACCGGTTTCGGATTCATAACCCTCATCAGCCAGGCTATCTTGAATCCAGTAGTAAAGTACTTTGCCACTGGATTAAAGATAGCCTGGCTGATGAGGGTTATAAACCCGAAACCGGTCCCAGGATGCTTGTTTCCGGTCCAGGGAAGACATGGCTTGGCAGTTCGGGCTGGACTGTTCCCATGAGGCACAGGGTCAGACTGATTTGCATGTGGCCATGTCTGAACTGGGGTGGTGGAGTGAGCTAAAGAATGATGATGGATTAAACCCAGATCAGTTGACTGGGGGTGAGTGCTTGCAATGTTCAACACTCCGTCCATTATCCCCTTTGGTATCGCTTTGTTCGCCCTAAGTTGGCAGGGTATGCCCAGACGTGGGTCCCTTGCTCACTTTGCCACTGAATTCAAGATAGCCTGGCTGATGAGGGTTATGAACCCGAAACCGGTCCCAGGATTCTTGTTTCTGGACCAGGGAAGACATGGCTTGGCAGTTCGTGCTGGACTGTTCCCATGAGGCACAGGGTCAGACTGATTTGCATATGGCCATGTCTGAACTGGGGTGGTGGAGTGAGCTAAAGAATGATGATGGATTAAACCCAGATCACTTCACTGGGGGTGAGTGTTTGATTTGCTCAAATGCTCCGTCCATCATCCCCTTTGGTATCACTTTGTTCGCCCTAAGTTGGCAGGGTATGCCCAGACGTGGGTCCCTTGCTCACTTTGCCACTGGATTCAAGATAGCCTGGCTGATGAGGGTTATGAACCCGAAACCGGTCCCAGGATGCTTGTTTCCGGTCCAGGGAAGACATGGCTTGGCAGTTCGGGCTGGACTGTTCCCATGAGGCACAGGGTCAGACTGATTTGCATATGGCCATGTCTGAACTGGGGTGGTGGCGTGAGCTAGAGAATGATGATGGATTAAACCCAGATTAGTTGACTGGGGGTGAGTGTTTGATTTGCTCAAACACTCCGTCCATTATCCCCTTTGGTATTGCTTTGTTCGCATTAGGTTGGCAGAGTATGCCCAGACGTGGATCCCTTGCTCACTTTGCCACTGGATTCAAGAAAGCCTGGCTGATGAAGGTTATGAACTCGAAACCGGTCCCAGGATGCTTGTTTCCAGTCCAGGGAATACATGGCTTGACATTTCGGGCTGGACTGTTCCCATGAGGCACAGGGTCAGACTGATTTGCATATGGCCATGTCTGAACTGGGGTGGTGGAGTGAGCTAAAGAATGATGATGGATTAAACCCAGATCAGTTGACTGGGGGTGAGTGTTTGATTTGCTCAAACGGCCCATCCATTATGCCCTTTGGTATCGCCATCTTTAGAATCTGCAGGTACAGCCGGTCTAAATCCACTCCATCTTCAGAGTCTCCAGTGACAGTCTGTCTTAACCACCTTCTTCTTCAGAATCTCCAGTAACAGACACTCTAAACCAGCTGCATCTTCAGAAACTACAGTAACAGCCTATCTAAACCCGCTCTAACAGCCTGTCTAATCCCGCTCCATCTTTAGAATCCCCAGTAACAGCCTGTCTAATCCCACTATAACAGCCTGTCTAAACCCGCTCCATATTTAGAATCTTCAGTAGCAGCCTGTCTAAACCCGCTCCATCTGAGAACAAGAGACCTAGTCAATCAACCGGTCATAGATCGACCTATGCTAAACAAATTGATATAAACATTGACTCAGTGTACTCAAAATTTATGTTAAAAATTTCATTTTATTAATATAAATTCATGATAAAAAAGTGTGAAACTAATGATACATACTATACTTGACAACATGACAAAGACGTATTTATATTTATACAAACAAATATAAAACAATTCAATCCAGGTATTTCGAACGCTAGTACAGAAAATTAAACATGAATTTAAAAAGTTTGTATCATGCTAAAACGTAGTGGCTTAATGATGAACAAGTTCTTGTTCATCATTACAGCCACTAAGTCTAAACCCGCTCCATCTTCAGAATCGCCAGTAACAGCCTGTCTAAACCCGCTCCATCTTTAGAATCTCTAGTAACAGCCTGCCTAAACCCGCTATGACAGCCTGTCTAAACCCGCTCCATCTTCAGAATCTCCAGTAACAGCCTGTACAAACCTGTTCCATCTTTAGAATCTACAGTAACAGCCTGTCTAAACCCGCTCCATCTTCAGAATCGCCAGTAACAGCCTGTCAAACCCCCTCTCCATCTTCAGAATCTCCAGTAATAGCCTGTCTAAACCTGCTCCATCTTTAGAATCTGCAGTAACAGCCTGTCTATACCCGCTATGACAGTCTGTCTAAACCCGCTCCATCTTCAGAACCGCCAGTAACAGCCTGTCGAACCTCTGCCCCATCTTCAGAATCTCCAGTAACAGCCTGTCTAAACCCGCTCCATCTTCAGAATCTCCAGTAACAGCCTGTCTAAACCCGCTATGACAGCCTGTCTAAACCCGCTCCACCTTCAGAATCGCCAGTAACAGCCTGTCTAAACCTGCTCCATCTTTTGAATCTCCAGTAACAGCCTGTCGAACCTCCGCCCCATCTTCAGAATCTCCAGTAACAGCCTGTCTAAACCCGCTCCATCTTCAGAATCGCCAGTAACAGCCTGTCTAAACCCGCTATGACAGCCTGTCTAAACCCGCTCCACCTTCAGAATCGCCAGTAACAGCCTGTCTAAACCTGCTCCATCTTTTGAATCTCCAGTAACAGCCTGTCTAAACCCGCTCCATCTTTAGAATCTCCTGTAACAGCCTATCTAAACCCGCACCATCTTTAGAATCTCCAGTAACAGCCTGTCTAAACCTGCACCATCTTTAGAATCTCCAGTAACAGCCTGTCTAAACCCGCTATGACAGCCTGTCTAAACCCGCTCCACCTTCAGAATTGCCAGTAACAGCCTGTCTAAACCTGCTCCATCTTTAGAATCTCCAGTAACAGCCTGTCTAAACCCACTCCATCTTTAGAATCGCCAGTAACAGCCTGTCTAAACCCGCTCCATCTTCAGAATCGCCAGTAACAGCCTGTCTAAACCTGCTCCATCTTTAGAATCTCCAGTAACAGCCTGTCTAAACCCGCTCCATCTTTAGAATCGCCAGTAACAGCCTGTCTAAACCTGCTCCATCTTTAGAATCTCCAGTAACATCCTGTCTAAACCCGCTATGACAGCCTGTCTAAACCCGCTCCATCTTCAGAATCGCCAGTAACAGCCTGTCTAAACCCGCTCCATCTTCAGAATCTCCAGTAACAGCCTGTCTAAACCCGCTATGACAGCCTGTCTAAACCCGCTCCACCTTCAGAATCGCCAGTAACAGCCTGTCTAAACCTGCTCCATCTTTTGAATCTCCAGTAACAGCCTGTCTAAACCCGCTCCATCTTTAGAATCTCCTGTAACAGCCTATCTAAACCCGCACCATCTTTAGAATCTCCAGTAACAGCCTGTCTAAACCTGCACCATCTTTAGAATCTCCAGTAACAGCCTGTCTAAACCCGCTATGACAGCCTGTCTAAACCCGCTCCACCTTCAGAATTGCCAGTAACAGCCTGTCTAAACCTGCTCCATCTTTAGAATCTCCAGTAACAGCCTGTCTAAACCCGCTCCATCTTTAGAATCGCCAGTAACAGCCTGTCTAAACCCGCTCCATCTTCAGAATCGCCAGTAACAGCCTGTCTAAACCCGCTCCAACTTCAGAATCGCCAGTAACAGCCTGTCTAAACCTGCTCCATCTTTAGAATCCCCAGTAGCAGCCTGTCTAAACCCGCTATGACAGCCTGTCTAAACCCGCTCCATCTTCAGAATCGCCAGTAACAGCCTGTCTAAACCGGCTCCATCTTTAGAATCTCCAGTAACAGCCTGTCTAAACCCACTCCATCTTTAGAATCGCCAGTAACAGCCTGTCTAAACCCGCTCCATCTTCAGAATCGCCAGTAACAGCCTGTCTAAACCTGCTCCATCTTTAGAATCTCCAGTAACAGCCTGTCTAAACCCGCTCCATCTTTAGAATCGCCAGTAACAGCCTGTCTAAACCCGCTCCATCTTCAGAATCGCCAGTAACAGGCTGTCTAAACCCGCTATGACAGCCTGTCTAAACCCGCTCCACCTTCAGAATCGCCAGTAACAGCCTGCCTAAACCTGCTCCATCTTTAGAATCTCAAGTAACAGCCTGTCTAAACCCGCTCCATCTTTAGAATCACCAGTAACAGCCTGTCGAAACCCGCTCCATCTTCAGAATCTCCAGTAACAGCCTGTCTAAACCCGCTATGACAGCCTGTCTAAACCCGCTCCATCTTCAGAATCGCCAGTAACAGCCTGTCTAAACCTGCTCCATCTTTAGAATCTCCAGTAATAGCCTGTCTAAACCCGCTCTAACAGCCTGTCTAAACCCGCTCCATCCTTGGAGAGTTTGGAACTCAGTTGACTGATGTTACTGTACGTTGAGTTATGTGACTGTATCACCTGATCTCAGCTCTTTGAATCAGGAAAAATCAATCAAGAAATGCCCCTTTAAACAGTGATGATGGCATCTTTAGAATGTAGGTTTCCATTTTGATTGTTTTAGTAGCTTGCTGTTTGTTGCTGTCATCTTTATATTTTAATTAGCATGCTGCTGCCTCGAATTTTGGATAAAGATCGTTTAAAAATACAAACAATAGCTTGTCATGTTTTTCAAAGGGTACTTGGTTTAATTTGAGTGATGGTTAAATGCACGTTGAAGTCACTTTCACTTCCTCCATGACTTTGATCTAGTGAAACTGAAACTAAAGTTCTACCTCATATAAAAGTTTCACAGAAGGTAAAATACTTGTGAAATTAAGGCATCCTTTGCTGTACTCACTCATATACTTATTTCCATTATTTATTCGCTCGCCCATTCTCTACTCATCTCGCACTTACCTTTTTACGTTTAGCTCATTAGTATATACCCTTACACTCACCATTTATTAACTCATCACATAGTTTGTTACCTGTACCATAGTTTGTTACCTGTACCTGCCATGCAGGTGTTCTTCACTCATTCATTAGGTCACTCATTTGCTCGCACACTCATTACTTACTATGACATCACTGAGAGCATGTATTGGAGCTCTAAGGTCATAGCTGCTCCTGCTAGTTGTTCAATGTGCCCCTTGAAGCAACTACTCTAACTTGCTCCACTGTGCAAATAACCTTCATCCACATATAACATATATAATCTCCCTGAAGGGAATATTCCCCCAATAACTAAATGTAACAATTGTCTCAATCACACGCCACCCACTCAAAACTCCCTCCCACATTCACTCTCTTGAAGTAGATGTGTGCTCAAAAGCTGTGTACCTTGGCAAAGGTACCAAAAGGTCTTCATTGCAATTCTAAGACTAGACTCTCCCTTACCTCCTGTGTGACCTTGGATAGTACGTTTTACTTGGCCAACTCTTGCACACTTACATCACAAAGGCCTTTATTTAAGGCGTGTGAATGTGTACTCCTGAAGTACTACTTGACGTACTCATAAATATCTTTTTGAATCTGCTTCGTGGACTTCAGTGTACTAAAATTCTGGTACCCATTGATCACTGGTATGTCAGTGCGGGTGGAAACTCAAAAGGCTTGATTCACAAACGGCCTCCGCTCTTGTGGCTGAGGGCCCACATTCGTGGGGTAGGCCCTCTAGTCGTGGCTGAGGTCCCGTAGTCATGATGGAGGCCCGGCAGTCAATGGGGAGGCCCGGCAGTCATGGGGAGGCCCCACAGTCATGGGGGAGGCCCCACAGTCATGGGGGAGGCCCCACAGTCATGGGAGAGGCCCCACAGTCATGGGGGAGGCCCCACAGTCATGGGGGAGGCCCCACAGTCATGGGAGAGGCCCCAAAGTCATGGGGGAGGCCCCGCAGTCATGGGGGAGGCCCCGCAGTCATGGGGGAGACCCCGCAGTCATGGGGGAGGCCCCGCAGTCATGGGAGAGGCCCTGCAGTCATGGTAGAGGCCCTGCAGTCATGTGGGAGGCCCAGCAGTCATGTGGGAGGCCCCGCAGTCATGGGGGAGGCCCCACAGTCATGGGGGAGGGCCTTCAGTTGTTGGAGAGGTCCCACAGTCGTGAGTAGGCCCCGCACTTGGTAGGGCATCTTTGCCATGAGAATCCTCATTGTGGAGATTGAGCCCCGAGTGCAGAAACACCCCCACTACTGAAGGGCCTTCCCCACGACTGCGGGGCCTCGGCTAAGACTGCGAGGCCTCCCCCATGACTGCAGGGCCTCAGCTACGATTGCGAGGCCTCCTCCATGACTGCGGGGCCTCGGCTACGACTGCAAGGCCTCCCCAGGGCCGGACTGGCCATAGCGGGCACCGGGCAATCCCCTGGTGTGCTGCACGGGTAGGGGCCGGTTTAGGGCCCCTGGGGGCCGTTTTTGTTACAGGGACGTTTTTGCAGCATAGCTGCAAAATCGGCTCTGTAACAAAATCGGCCCAAAACCGGCCCTGACAAAATGCTCGGCACCCTTCCTCCACCCCTCCCGCCCCACCCCAGGGGGCCGGCCGATCACTTTGTCAGGGCCGGTTGTGGTTCCCAGTCCGGCCCTGGGCCTCCCCATTGACTGTGGGGCCTCGGCTATGACTGCAAGGCCTCCCCCACGACTGCGGGGCCTCAGCTATGACTGCGAGGCCTCCCCCACGACTGCGGGGCCTCGGCTTCGACTGCGAGGCCTCCCCCACGACTGCGGGGCCTCGGCTCCGACTGCGAGGCCTCGCCCATGACTGCGGGGCCTCGGCTACGAGTATGGAGGCTCTTTGTGAACCAGGCCCTCGGTTAACAAAGTGACTCAAGCGTGCATAGGGGCTCGAGGAAACATCTCTTGAGGCACTGAGATCATTCAGGTCTCAGTTTAGACTTAGGCGTAGTAAACGCATATACTGCTGATAGTCACAGCGGTGGCACTGGTGACATCACAGTGGTAACACATCAGTCGAGGGAGGATGCAAGTGACCATACAGGGGCAGCATGGGAGTCCACAAGGTGTGCCTAAATGATGCCACTGCCCACAGGGTGCACCCCCTTCCTCACCCCGCTGGGCCCAGGTTTGATGAGAGGGAACAGAATCCTTGTCAGTGCCCTTCCCTCCCAAAAATACACAGAATGTACCTGGCCTCCTCTCACTCTCTTCCACCACTTTTGTTCTTGATATCCAGACATCGAAATAAATAACAGGTTAACAAAAAAGGAAGGGTGTGGGGGCAGGGGGCTATCGGGCCTCTGGAAACAGGTATAGCGCTCTATTCCCCTGGCGCTAAGTTTCCTCAAATACTAGAAGACAAGGTTTCGAGGTCTATTTTAATGTGTCTCAAAGCCGAAATCCCTGGAGCATCCAACAATTCTAGTGATAAGTATTTTTAATGAGCTTATTGTTTTATTAAAGCTTCCTCTTCAGTGCACAAGTGGCCATTGTGCCTGGGAGAGGAAGATGTAAGAGCACAATGAACACATTAGAAGAGTTATCACTACTCTGAGTTGATGCTGAAGAAACTGCGGCATTGAAAATAGACCTCGAAAAAAGTGCCTTTTAGTGTTAAATGAAACCTGTTTTTTCTCCACACTTCCACATCATCCAGGAAAAACAACCACCCACTGCATCCCCATGTTAAAAAAAACCTTGGGGCATATTTACAAGCCCGTAGCGCCACCGAAGCATCACTTTTATGGACGCTCCGGTGGCACTGTGTAGTGGCCCATATTTACTAGGCCACTCAAAGCCACTTGGCGTGCTTTACACGGCCTTGTAAATATGGCCCCTTTTACTCAGTCCTCTGCGTCACTGGGCATGTCATGGATGCTGCTCTGGGTGCCCCCACACAACGCCCACGGCTTTTGACGCTGCATAGATTTACAGGGATACATGAATCTGGGGCAGCGCCAAAAACTGACGCCTTCCCAGGGGAGGCCTCAAAGTGGCGAAACGAGGGGAAATACTTTTATTTCTCCTCGTTTTTTGCTCTTTCGAAGTGCGCTGCAGAATGCAGCACACATAAAAACAGCAAAAAACGAGAAGCAAAGCACCATTAATGATTATTTTTGTGCATGATGGGCTTCCTTCTTCCTCACAAATACAATCTTTCCTGCAACACAGAAACCCTTGTGCCATGGTGCAAGGGTGCCTGCGTTGGCGCACGGCTGCGGTTTGTGCGCCAGCGCAGGAGAGAGCACAGGGGTGCGCCATATTCTTGTAAATTCGGCGCATCCCTGTGTTTTGGAAATGACGCAGCTCAGTGCTGTAAAATTGTTTGTGGCGAAGCGCTGTGTCATTTCATCGCAAATATGCCCCCTTGTGTCCTTCCAGCATCTTGAATACCTCCCTCCCTGTATTCCTGAGCATCCTCTCCACCACTACACCCACCGAGCTCTGGGCTTGATGTACAAATTTCAGATTACCTACTGCGATTTTCTCCAAATTGCCATCAGGAACTTGCTATTCCTAATGTATGAAACTCACTGAGTTTCATTTTGCGATTCCTAGTGGGTTGAAAATCGACTACCTCATGAATATTAATGAGGTAGGTTGCAGTTTGCAACCCTCTAGGACTCGCTGCCATCACTGCATCACTGGGACGGTGGCCTCCTGGGGTCAGCTGACCACCATGTCTGCGATTGCTTTTTAATAACGCAATATATTTTTTTTCCAAATGTAGCCCGTTTTCCTTAAAAGAAAATGGGATGCGTTCAAAAAGAAAAATCATGAAACGTTTAAGTCTTATTTTTTAAGAGCAGACATTGGTCTGTGGGACCACTGCCTGCTCTTAAAAAAACTTTTATCAACATTCACAAAGGGGAGAGGGTCCCATTGGGATCCCTTCACATTTGTGAATGGTTACCACCTCCTCTGAGGCGTTGGTAGAAAATCAATGTTTCGTGACTGTAACAAAGCATTCGTACGTACCACTGTGAATCGGTATTAGGAAGGGACACCTTAAACACGCCTCTTCCAAATACTGATTCACAATACAAATCGCGAGTGGATAACAAGTTACTGAATCACAATTTGGCTTTTGTACATTTTTTTTTTTTTTTGCAGTCGGAAATGGACCAGTTCTCCGAATCGGGCCATTTAGGACCTCAGAAAAGGTATTGTACATATGGCCCGTTAGCCTCTCATTCGAGGAGCAGAGCGCCGGTGTTACACTGACCGCAGCTCTAACAGCAGCTCCTCCATGAGACCTGTAATCTCTGTCAGTGTGCATTGGCACAGACCTGTGTCCACAGAAGAATATGCTGATATTCCCGCCTCTCTCAGGTCTACGCAGGCATGAAAGAGGCAGGGGCGATGGCCATTCCACCACCTTCCTGCGTCTCCAGAGACAGATGCACGACGCAGAACGATGTCCCCCCTGCAGAATGTGGTGAGGGACCCCTGATATCTCACAGATATTTATAGACCTGGGGCTGGATGGGGCGTGATAAGTGAAATCCCCCTGTGCCGCAGGGGACCTGCCTTATGCCTCTGGCTGGAGACCGAGAGGAGGCAGCAGGTCAGTGCCCTTCAGGGCTCGGAGTTTACTGCTCTGATATCGGAGTAACGAATAACAGGATTTTGATATTGGTTTATGATGGAAGCCATCCATTACAGCTCTGACATCATGCCACTTGACAGCTGTGGAAATACCAACTCACCCATCTTCTACTTCCTCTGAGTCTCCGTTGACCCGAGGGCAACGTAGCAATGGCGAGCGCTGCGTTTTCTCCTCCCGCTCCTTCGAGCCCTCCTCAGGTCGGTGGAGACCCCAAGGATGCAGCAGATCTTTTGCAGCTGAGCCTGCTGCTTGCTCTGTAGTCTTAAAGAGCAGGGTCGTGGCACTCAGGAGAGGAAGGTGAGGGCAGAAGAAGGCTGGGATAATGGTAGGTGCATATAATATAAGGGGCCTGATTTAGATGTCATTGGACCATGACTACATCACAACAGTGACAGATATTCCATCCGCTGAAATATAAATCCCATTGGATAATTTGATTTAGATTTTGGCCAATGGGATATCCGTCACCGTTGTGATGGAGTAACCCGTAGGCCAAGATCTAAATCAGTCCCTATATGTATGTGGGAATGGAAGGCATGGGGGCAACAGAGGGTGGCATACACCAAGCATTTTTTATCTGTGGGGAATGGAGTGTGAGACGTAATGCCAAAGAGATGTGGGGGGCAGTAGCAGAAGACCAGGTCACTCTCCCTCTGTGAAACTGCTCCACTGCATCACATTATAAGAGTATGGAATGGGAGAATGGGGGGGCAGAAAATGAGATATTGCACCCAACGCATACATCATCACACAGGTATTGCAAATCACAGAGGATATCTGTGACAATATAGAGTCAAGAGGGTGTAGTCTGAGTGCCTTTATTAGGTCACACAATTGTTAGGTGACATGCAATATCCTTTCAGTGTACATTTGGGCATTCATTATTCTATGTAGTAAGTGATTATTTCCACCCTGGCACAGAGCCCACAAGTTGTACCAGGTCATGTGTATGTAGTTCATGCCATCCTTTTTTAATTTGTAGTCTGAGATCTGTACTTTTGTTGTTCAGTTTAAGAAAAACCGACCCTAAGATCCATAATGCAAAGAGAATGTAAGACCAAGATGAAATGCTCCCACCTGACTAACTGTGGTCCATCCATGTTTCACATTTTTCACTCCCACTGCTCCATGTTGACCTAGGAACAGTAGCCTCTTTCCTCAGTTCCCACAGATGTGCTTGGATTCCTGTGGGGCTGTCAGGTGGGGAGGTAGCTGTGGTGGTGGGCTGTCTGAGGGTCCTGGACCTCACATGCGCCAGAAGAGCAGATACACCTGCCAGCATCCATACTTTTCTTCCTCATGGTTTGAAGGGGAGGTAGGAGTATGGGCAGTGAAGCAGGTCAGCCATTCGAGTCAAGTGGGCTCATGTCATGAGGCAGGTGGGTCAAGCGGGGTCTGCATTGTGGTGCTTTATGATGAAAGGAGTCTTTCTGGCTCAGGTGAGAGCACACATATGGAGGAGCCCACACTGTGGCACAACAGAGGATATGAGGCAGAGTGCGGAGAATATATCTCTGAAAGGGCTCCCTCCTCCTGTGAGTGAGGTTGTGAAGGGGGAGGAAGACCACCCTCAAACACAGTGGTACAAAGAGTAGGTGATGATGTGATGACACTACCCACTTGGAATAAGTTATCACAAGTGAGGTGTCTTGCAAACGTCGTCTTACAGGCACTCTCTACTCAGGCTGCCAAACGTATCTGCTGCAGGAAAGTAAAGACTAGGTCTATATAAGGAAATAATGGGATCCTACTTATTATTCACAAATAAAGCTGCAGATGTATAGGTGACACCAAAAGGATGTAATCCCCCGCATCATTCCTGGTGACATGATCAACACCTTGTCAGCAGTTTGCTGAATGAGCAGAATGGGCAGTGGTGGGCAATGGTGGTGGTTTGTGACAATCTATGAAGGGGGGGGCAGGAAGAGAAAAGGAATATGTGTAACAATTTAGGAAGCTGTCAAAGGAGATGCACATCGCTGAGTGGTGTCACAACTTACCAATTAAAAGGCAATGCAGTGCAAAAATCCTTAATTTGAAACCAGTGGTGGACCATTATAATTGAGACTCCCAGTTTTGCATGTCTTTACAGATAAATATAGGCAGAGAATACCAATTTTCTTCTGCTGTATTAATTTGTCATTAAGAAAGAAAGCGGAAAACAGGTCTTCTTTTTATTGACCCTCAAGGCTGTCAATAATGACACATGAGCCAATAGCTGTGCGGACAGACAGACACGTGAGCCAATAGCTGTGTGGACTGAAAGACGCTTGAGCGAATAACTGCGAACTGACAAACATGTGAGCCAACAGCTGTGTGGACTGACAGACATGCGAGCCAATAGCTGTGTGGGCTGGGTTACAGTAGGGTTTGCCGTTCCCTAAGGAAGCTTAAACAACTGCAGTTGTGCATGTGATTGCACTGCAATGCTAACGTTTTCATGTGAGTGAACCCAAAGGGCTGGTAGGTAAACATTCTAAAGACATTCTAATAGCATGAAAAGGTTAGTCCTATTGGCCAGTCATTGTTCGAAGACGTCAAGCGGCAGAGTAAACCTGGGCAATGAGATTCTTAGGCATTTGCACAAGTAATTGCTCAATGTGACACAAAAAATGATTCTTTATGTCTTCCTGTGCACTCTATTGGTGAATGACTAGGTTTGTGAGTAGCTCTTTGGGTGTCTGAGAGTGTGTGAGTGGATCTGTGGCTGTATGAGTACATATATCAGTGGCTTTATTACTGAGTTAGTTGTGTAGGAGTGGCTGTAAGGGTGATAGAGTGAATGTGTGTGTAGACCTATGAATCAGTGAGTGGGTGTGTAAGTACTGGTATGGGTGTGTCAATGGTTTTGAGAATGACAGTGTGGAAGTTGGAGTGGGTGTATGAAATTTTACATGGGGGTGTGAGTGGATGCGTCAGAGATTCTGTGGATGATGTCATCAGTGATGTCATTTGAGATGTCATTAGTGATGTCACTGACCATGTCATGAGTGATGTAATATGTGAGGTCATAAGCAGTGCATTGTGGGGGCATGAGATTTGCTGAATTCCTCTGGTTTTGTACAAGTGAATTGTCAGCCTAACTATAACGTCTCTGTAACCTCTGTTTTTTTCAGTGAATCTTTAGGGTTTTTTAAATGCTATTCCTCGGGATTGTGCACTGTGGTGGTAATGACCTAGGCACATTGACTGAGGTAGGGATGGAAATCCTAATGAAAGAAACCTTTGACGAACTGATGTTGCTTTTCCCTCACACTGTCTTGGTTTACTTTAATATATGCCAAAGACAGAAATGGAAGTGGTCAAATCAATTCTGTCCACAGATTGACAAAGCCTGGAAACATGTTAATAAAACTATTTCTTCATTCCTCAGAGGCCATGGCATGGGCTGTATCTATAACAACAATCTGCGTTTTGACATTTATGTAATTTATAGAGATGATGGAGTGAACTTTACAGATGAAGGCAACGGGATTTCTAAGTAACTTGAAACTCTACATCCAGTCTTATGTATAGTAGCCATATACACACAACCAACACAACGCCTCTTGTCAGAGCCAATCCGAAATGATGTGACTTTTTTAAAGGGTTTTTCTCTGTTTCATTTTTGTTGATCTTTGTAACGATGTCACAATCGCTGAGGTCACGTTGCGAAAACGGAAAACAAAACATTCAATGGCCACCAACACATCCAAAAATAATATGTTAAAAATTCCTTTCTGAACATTGCACTATACATATTGCTATATACATTCTTCTTTCAAAGCATGTTTAAAGTCATATTTTTGTACTAAGTTTCTTTAAAAAACATCTTTCAGACCTATTTTCCGTTTTTGCGGTTATTTGGGGCATATCGATGACGTTGTTAACCGCAACAATAGCGCCTTTTCCATAAAGTCTAAAACACATATATCCACACATCTTACAGTATTTTACACACTAGGGGTTTCTTACACTATTCTCTAAACTCATGTTTTTCTAGAGAGTTTGAATAAAAACCATCTCTAAAACTTATTTTATATTTTTGTGGTGACTGTGGAGAACACAATGGCATCGGTAATCGCAATTCCCCGGACACGTCATGAAAACTGAAAACAAAAGCAAGAATTCAATAGCCACCATCACATAAAAAAAATAGAACTATATAATTGATTCTAACCATCACGGTAGATAACTCACTAGCTAAATAACTCTATAAAACATTTATCAGAATCTCAATATCTCTATACCAATGCATATTAATGATTCATTGATATATTTTTTATAATTCCACCAATGTTTGCGTCTATGTCGATAGTCACGATGTCCCCGTGTTGGTACACGGGGCTGCTCTGGCAGTGTAGTGTCAACGCAAATATCGTACGCAATTAAAAAAATCTATTTGGGCATATAACTTGTGTCACTGACACCCCTATTTCTCAACCGTGGGGTCAGAGTATCTCCACCCTATCCCCTTATGTAGGCTTTCAAACAAATTATCAGCCCCGGGACCTGTTCCGGATAGATAAAATGGCGGCCGCAACTTTCTGTTTGGGTTGGTCCAGCCAATCGGAGCATCCCCGTTTGCCTGTGCATTCGCGATTCATCGCGAAACCTCAGCGAAATATCTGCAGCTGGAGATATCGTAATTTTAAACTTACATTTCTCAAAAGCAACTGAACGAATTTACACCAAATAAGCAAAAGGCACTTCCCTGAACTGACATCTACCTCCCTGCCAAATATGGTGTAAGTCTGTTCAGCGGTTCGGGCTGTAGGTGTGGCTAAAGGTTCCCATGGAAATTAACATTGCAAAGGCAACCTTATTTTGTGCCCGAATTCTTGGTCCCCGCTGCACGGATCTCCCCCAAATTTCTATGACAACCAGAACCTACCTTGACATTTTGTTTGGAAAATTTAATGAAGATTGGTCAAACGACGTCAAAGTTATAGGCAAGCCAAAAAATTTTTTTCCTATGGAAACTAGGTCCTAACTATAACTACCGACTGGCGACCGCCAGTAGGTAATGTAAATATATATATATATATAAAACCTTGGTCGTATATGTGGATGTGGACCTAGGTATGGATAATTTCGTTGAAACTTACTATTTAATATTGTTCTAACAATATTCTTTCCCATCGAGATCTGTGACTCGATGGGCAGTTTCACAAATGTAAACTTAGACGTTTGGTCTAAACTTAGACCAAACGTCTAAGTTTACGACTTTGGGAATTCACAAAGAGCATTTACCACTACTATCTTTATGTCCTCACTTTGGGATTTAGAAATTTGTATTAATTCACTATTTTGTCATTTTGATATGTTAACAATGGCTGGTCAATGTGTTGTGCACAGAAAGAAAAGTAAAAAGTAAAGCAGAAGGTAGAGGAGAGAAATCGGCATGCACATCTCCATTGCGTGCCTCACCAGGCTTGGTGCACTGTACTGTTTGGCCAGACGATGCGGCACTGAAAGCCAGTGGTCACGCCATCCTTCATCTGGAAAGAGACTAGGGTGTTGTAGATGGGGTAGGGTATCATCATAATGGTGGAGATGATCCAGGTAGCAGCGATGACGCGGTAGGCATGGGAGCGCGTCTGCCAGACACGGGATTTGAGCGGGTTGCAGATGGCGCTGTAGCGTTCAATAGCAATTGCCACCAGGCTGAAGGTGGACACACTGACAGACAGCCCTAGAGAGGAACAAAAACACATGTCAGAATGCACAACAGTGTGGAACCACAAAAATCACATCTAGGGCAATGCACGTATTATCCTTTATGGAGGCATTCATGTATGTGAAGTAGGGCAGAAGCTACTTTAAAATTTCGTGACCACTGTTAAATAAAGAACTTTTGTTGAATTGTTATATTGAATTATATTGGACAGGATAGGCTGGGGAGTTTCTGTGGGTAGTGGTAAGGACTCTTCGATTCCAGCCCAGTGACAGATGCCAGGGGTGAAAAGGAATAAATGAACAAAGATGCATGCAGGAGTTCTGTAGAGGACTTAGACCCAAGAATTAATGCATCACAGCACTCTAAAAAAGTGGGCTACCCTTCAGATAATACTTGTGGTGCAAGAAGCAGTTTGATAGACTTTAGGGTATGGTGGCTGTAGCATTGCACATGCACAAAACTACGTAGTTCCATGTTGAGCATATTTGTTCAATGACACCGTGGACAGTGACTACTGGTGCACCTCAAATCCCGTGTTCGTGTCATTACTTGTCACCCTCTCTGCCGATACCACAGAAGCTCACCCCTTGCATATCCCCCATGTCCCTCTGGGTGGGAAAGTAAAGGGGTTCCCTCTGCACCCTTCTAGGCAAACCAAACAAAAATCAAAAAACCTTTCACTGGCTTAAGAAATTTGCACTGGATACATCTGGTCTTCAGGCTACCTGAAGCACAACTTGGGAAACCAGGGGTTGCTGGGTTTACAGATGAAGAGGGTGCTGTGGTAGTCATCCACTCCAGCTGCAAGGAAGGCCAGCCACACAGGCAGTTTCTGTATCTGCAGCACAAGGTATAGAGCTCAGCCTGTAGTCATGGACCCCGTTCCCTCCTTGGGTGCACCATACATAGAGGGCTCCTGGTTACAGGGTTCACTGCACTGTTCCCTCTTCAATGTGAGCGCCAGTGTGATAGCAAGCACCCAGGGAAGGCAAAGGCCTCCATCAAGTGAGTGAGATGTTTACCTGCAGGAACTCATTCTCCATAGCTTGAGAGTTCTGAATGATTCTAGTGATGTCAGGGGTTCAGTTGACATCAGAGTCAATGAGAGCTGACTGTCCAGGTTCTTCTCCCTGTTGTTGATTTCCTTCTGGATAGTCCTGCCCTGAATCAAGGCCTCTCCTATTAGAGGTAGGCCTGGTGGGCTGGGTACCCTGGCATGAAAGACTGGGTCTCACTCTCTGTGGATGGCAGCTGCACCTACACTGGAACACCCTTCCTTTCCCAATGCATGGGTCTGGGCTCTGGATTCTCCTGCTCTAAATCCCCCGAGACCCAAGAATGGAGATCCATGCCCTAGAGGGTACGGCCCTGCGTAGTGGGCCACGCATAGTCAAGGGGAAATGATGCCTTGTCAGCTCGAGATCATTGGGCAAGGAGTGATGATGCCCTGGGAGTGGGTGACACTGCGGCCACTTGGCTGCTGTGTTGATGCAGTGAGCCAGATGCACAGAGTAAGAAAGGAAGGGTCAGCATTGATGCGTCTCATGCCGATGGAGGTTGCTGTTGGCTACCAAATCTTGCAGGCGGCTGGCATGTGGCATGGTGAGGAGGGGAGAAGCCCCACAGCGCCGCAGGTTAGTAAATGTGAAGGCACCAGGGAGTGGGACCAAGGCAGGCTGAAGGACACGGTGTGTGGCAGTACTGCACAACAGAAGAGGTCTACAATTCAGGAAGTTGGCACAGAAGAGTGAGAGCCGAGGGCCAGATGGACAATATTTGCATTCACAAAGGTGGTTTCACCTTCCGCACCAACGTTTCGCAAAAGGAAACGAACTTACTAATTACTAATTGGTCGCTTCACAAAATTCCAAAGTGTAGTGAGTCGTAATCCAATCTACATCATTAATACTCATGGGGTAAATCACAAATTGTGACTCACTACGATTGGATGTCATCACAAGGATGGTGGCATGCTGATGCCAGGAGAACCATCATGTCTGTGATCATGTTTAAATAAAGTAAACTCTTTTTTAAATGCAGCTTGTTTTACTAAGAGGAAACAGGTTAAAAGTTGGAAAGAAAGAACACTTTTTATGTGTTTTTTAAGTTGGTTTTTACAATTGACAATGGTCTCCGGGACCATTCTACTCCCCAACAAACTTGTTTTGCACCCACAAAGAGGAAGGGTCCCCAATCGGACTCCTTCCCTTTTGTGAATGTTACCACAGCACCTCAAGGGATGGAAACTTTTTAATGTTTTGCCACTGAATTTCATGTGCTAAAACATTAATACATACCATATTAAATCACTATTTAGATGGAATGCCTTTAAACACCCCTTCAACATGGCTATTCGTTATGCCTTTCTAAATCCATTTTGCTATTTAGTAATCTTTTAATGTATCGCAAAATGGGATTAGTGCATTACAAAAAGCCCTTTTCTGTTAAAGCACCCTGTGATTTTGCAATTCGCAGGCTTTGAGACTGTGAAATGGGTTTGAAGATGAGGCCTAAGTAGGCTGCCTCCATCCAGTGGTGATTGCCCAGGTCTAGACAAGAGGCAGTGGAAGAGAGAAAAGCCTGGCAGAGAGGGCAGGGTAGCAGTGGACCTGTGGGGCCCAGCATGAAGCCTGGTGGAGGGAACTGTTAGCGTGATATACAGTGCGGCCATCTTTCAGGGGAGAGAGACCATGTTAGGTCCAGGGTTCCAGTGCCAGAGGGCAGGTTAACCACTGCATACGCCCCCAACATGTGTGGACCAGTGAGGCAGCCTGTGGCTTTTGCTCGGACCTTGTTCATCAGAATATTCTTCTAAATGCCATTTACTAAAATATTGTCTCATTGGGTGTAGATTTTCTATCATTAACTCCAAAAGGGGCCTATGTTTGTGAGCAATATGCAGATACAGGGGCAGATTTATGTTGCCTAGCGCATCTCTGCAAATCAGCAGGGATGCGCCAGGAAAGATGCGGCACGCAAGTTTACCCTTGCACCACCCATGATGTGCCACATTTACAAGAGGGCAGGAGAGGGGCAGGGTGGGGGGTAGTAAACTCCGGCTCACGGCCGACCGGAGTAATGTGAATAAATAAATAAAATTAATTTCATTGTGCGCGCTGAAACGCCAAATGCATTTCAAACCTCCAGATGACACTCAGTCGTCAGGGTGGGGCCACAGTCAGCCTTCCCGTGGCAGTGGTATCTCACCGGTGGCAGGTTGGAGTCTCTAGCCTCTGAGGGCTATGCAGCGTGTCGCTCAATGGGTCGCAGCAGGAGCAGAGACTGCTGTCAGTGGCCCTCTCCGAGGCGGCATATCACTGCGTGCTACGGCTCTATGGTAGAAACTAGTCAATGATCTTCAGGACCCAAGAGTCCTGTTGGAATCATGTTAGCCAAAGAAGGTAAGCACAGTTGACTACGTAGAGCTAGCCGATGACCACCAGTCTCAGGGGCTTGCAAACGTCTTTGCCAAAAGAGCAAAGGGCATTAGATGGCAGAGCGCTCGCTGATGACCTCTGTAGCCCACGGCATTATTTGAGTCATCGATTCCAAAGAAGTAACGTACAGCAGCCAATGTTGAGCTGATTGCTGCCTGCACGACCAGATACTCTTGTTGGAAAGAAGCAAGGTACAGTCAACCACAGCAGTGGCGTAACGAAACTTTAAGGGCCCCCCCTGCAATGTACACAGAGGGGACCCCACTCCGCATTTTATCCGGAGGCCTCAGACCGTAGTTCTGTTCTGGGGGGGGGGGGGGCCCACTGCAGCTGGGCCCCCCCCCCCCCCGCACCGCAGGGGATGCGGGGGCCTGTGTTACGTCCCTGAACCACAGTGAGCCAGCTGATGGCCAGCAAGCCCCACCGTCTTTTTGGAATCATTTTATGCGAGAGAGCACAAAACAGTAGAACAGGAGAAGCTGGCCAATGAGAATCCACCTTTGTAGCACTTTTAGAATAATACTAACTAAAAATGCAAAGAACAATGCTTTTTGGTTGCAGGTGCCGTGGTAAGTATTGTTTTTGATTGATTAGTTATTATGAGTTTATGACAGGTTTCAAAATAATAGAAATTACCCTCTAGAGCAGAGTTGAACAAATCTCTGAATTCTGTCACCAAGGGACTTTTGCAATCTTCTAGAAGGATTTATGACTGCGATAGGTGGAGCTGAGAGTTTGGGAAATTGCTAATGTAATGAAATTCCTAAATTCATCTGCACTATGTCCACAGATTATCTCATGAATCACAAAAATGAACAGACATGTCCTGCCAATAAGTAAATTGCAGCTCCTAACATATCCCTCTTGTTTGCCAGTAACAGGAAATCTACTTTTTAACAATTTCCGGGATCAATTCAGCAAGGGCTCAGAGAGTACATCCTTCAACCAAAGAGCTAATTATGTAAAGCATGAATTCTGCGATGGACTTTTTCACTTTACTTAAAGAATTTAATGTCTATAAAAGGGGAAAGGTTAATAACATACCAATGCATAACAACTTCATAACGTTATTCTTTCATTTTAAAAAGGAGGTAACAACACATCTCTTATATCACCTGTCACCGATAAGGACCTGTCGAATTCCTCCAGACACGACAACTATGAGACTTTTTAGAGCATCCTGGACTGTTACATTGGTAGAAAGGAGTTGTCTTCATGTGTTCAAGTACAACACAGAGTGAGTTTATTGCTAGTTACAGGTTACATATAATGTTCAGGTAGGTACCACTAAACCCCACAGGGAGCGATTGATGTTTCCAGCTCAGTCATCAGGTCCTCTCTGACCTCCTTCAACATACACTAGTGCAGTCAGGGTAAGAGAATAATCTACACACAGAGAACTGTTCTTAACTTTGTTTATATTGAAAAAGGGAGAAGTGTATCATCCTGTTCCTGAAATGGTTGAGCCGTAGATTGGAACCCTCTACTGTGAGAGATCTAACGTATGGTGGGTCTGCTTAGGCGGTTTTGGCACTCAGTGCATCGGGCATAGGCCCTTTTAGTCTCTCAACAAGTTCATGATATCAGCGCAGGGCCATGTTCGGCCCCCCCCCGCACCAGTGGGATCTCATCAGCAGCAGGCACCTACCTCCAGATGACACTCAGTCGTCAGTATCAGTGTGGGGCCACAGTCAGCCTTCCCGTGGCAGTGGTATCTCACCGGTGGCAGGTTGGAGTCTCTAGTCAGCACTCAACAGTCCTCTGAGGGCTATGCAGCGTGTCGCTCAATGGGTCGCAGCAGGAGCAGAGCCTGCAGTCAGTGTCCCTCTTCGAGGCGGCATATCACTGCGTGCTACAGCTGTATGGTAGATACTCACAAAACAGCTCACTCTGGTACTCCGCTATGACCCTGTGGCCTGTCATGGCTGGCACAACTTATTGTTCAGGCTGCCACCAACCAATCAGGATTGACTAGTCTCCTCTAAAGTGGCCAATCAGAGCATGAGTGGACACCAACGGTCCAGATATCACTATATTTTGAAGTTTAATATCTGAAAAACAGCTGATCAAATTTACACCAAATCACAAAAAGCATGCTCTCTGCGTGAATATCCAGCTTTCTGCCAAATTTGGTGTAATTTTGTTCACCCATTCTTTCTTTTTTACTTTTTCTTGAGTACTTGGTGCTTCTTCTTGGGCACACCAGCCACACGCCCGATGATTCAACGGGATGGCCGATGCCAGGCACTATCGTCGCCACACAGTGCCTCTAGGTGATGACTTACATTCTTCACGAGGCATCCCGATGGCAACTCTCAGTTCACTTAGTCTTCAGGGCTGGTCCCAACCTAACAGCACACTTGTCAGTGTCATGGTCAAGCAGTCCATTTCCGGGGCATAGAGGCTACTTGCAGGTGTTTATCCCAACTTTAGTTGTGCCTTCTACTTGGGCACACCATTCCAGCGGCCTAGAGGCTACGACAAGTATATGTGATGTAGGCTAGGACAAGTATATGTGATGTAGTTCAAACTGCCCGATCCAGCAGTACCGTGATTCCTTCAGCGCAGTTGCTCAGGGAGTCTCTGTCGGACGCACAGTACACCAGGTTCAATTACAGGATTCCCTTCCTCAATCCACTCCTCCTGCAGGATTGGTACTTCCTTCCTTCCCTCACTCACAGACGGGATGTCTTGGTCAGGGGCGGCTGGTGGATTTTGAAACTGGTGTGGCGAAAAATTTGTACCCTTGTACACTGCGCGAGCGAAGCGAGCGAGCCTGAACTGAAAAAGGAGGGTGCGGGGGGGATTCCCCCCGCAAGAAAATTTTGCAAAAAATGTATTCAAATGGTGGGTTTTACACCACATATTTACTGTAAATTTTTGCAAAAACGGGATCCAAATATAGCATTTTAAAGCACAAGTGTGAAGAAAATATTACAAAAATGTGCTCAATCCTCTAACTGGTCTGCTTGCAAAACGACACCCAAGCCAAGCACACACAGCCAATGGGAAGAGGCCCTCTAAGTGTTTTCTACCTGTAACACATCTCTTCCTCTTTACTGTATTGGTTAATGAAGTCATCAAGGCTCACACCATTGGTAAGACCGTACATTGCAAATACTTTGAAAATTAGATGGCGAAAGAGATCCATCCCAGGATTGCAGTTCATCCTTGATTTTTTTAAGATTAGCCAGACAAACAGAAATTATATTTCAGCACTACTATCCCCTTAACTACCGCCACAGAGTCAGTCACCCTGACCCTGCCGTCCGGGCCCGCAGGCATCAGTAAAGTAAATTATCGGATTTGCAGCAGAGTAGACAGACAGTGATAAAAATGAAAAACAACAGTTAAACAGTGTCGCTTAGCGGAACCATTGCCTTGGACTGGTGTCCGCAAGGGGGGCTGATGTGACTCCCCCAATCCAGTGTCCGGCTTTCGTCCTGCCTTAATCAAGTGTGGATGGCTCTCAGCTCACATGCGTAGGTGAGTGTGGCTCAATTATCAGAGGGCTCGCCTTCAGCCTGGGAGACACGGGTTCGACCAAAAAAACAAATATTTAGGTAGAGATTAGCGCGCATTGTTATCCTAAAGCACTCACGCTAGAGGTACAAATAATAAATATATTTTTAGGGCCCCATGTCAGAAGAATGGTAAATCAGATCGGCAGGCACACGGGGTATCCGGCGGGGAGTTTGGGCACCCACTAACTTTAAGGAGGACCGGTACACATATGGTCTGTCTATTAACGTCCAGCCTAAGGTCGCTGCGTCGGTGTTTTTGGGGGGAGTTAACAGTTCGAGGCAGGATAGCTGGCTGCCTTCTGCACCCGAGGGTGCTGGTGTTCAAAGTAGGTGGACTCACATAGAGGCGCTATGGCCGCTCTGAGGTCGTGACCGCTGGGGGCGTGGTGAGTTTGCTGGGGGCCCTGGTGGTAACAGGCGGCACGGGGGAGAGGGTGCGCGCGATTTCGCACCTCTGTGCCACGCCGCCTGGTCTTGTGTCAGCCATCCTTGTTCCAGCTGGACACGCCATATCCCAGTCCCGGCCACCGCGCCATATGTGCATAACAGTTACACTAAAAGCTTAAGCTCCCACTCAAAGTGTGAGGAACCGGGTTGTCGCAGTACATGATGGGGGGAGGGAATAAACGAGAGCTGGTATCACACTTCCACCAGGGGACCTGCAGCCGTCAGTACAGTCAGTAATGGGTCTCTCAACTCCAGGATAGCTCCATGGGTTGAGCGTTCGTCACTGAAGCATGGAGATATGCAAATCTTAGTCTCTCTTCCAGGCAGCAATGTTATTATTACCCCGTGTAGTGGCCCACACCATGAGGCTCATGGTGTGGGCCACTACATGGGGTAATAATAACATTGCTGCCTGCAGCCCTTTGAAAAGGCAGGAGTGCACCGTGAGCTAGATAAAAGTATAATAGTGCCTCTTCTACGTCAGGCGCGCAACGCCCATTGGACTCAAAGGGCTTCAGCCCCCCCTGTCTTGTTTGGCTGCCCGGGAATGAGACAGCTTCCCGGCGCACACACAGCCGCACCTGAGTACTTCACAGGTCTTTAAAAGACCTGTTGCTTGTTAACGAGGCTTTGATGGTTTTCACCCCTGCAGCTCCACTCCGACTTTTGCTTGAAGCATCAGCCCCCCCCCCCCCCCCCCCCCGAAATTTGACTCTAGTTGCGCCTCTGGTTAACAGTGTAGTTCAGGTTTTTTAATTCCTACTTGGGGCAAGTTAGTAGTCCAGTTCACTGGAGTCAGACTCACCAAATTATTGGCGGGCCGGGTCATGCCAAATGCCCTGTCCAGCCTGTGGAATGCCCAGAGCTCTGTGCAGTGTGCTTTATGAAAGACCCGTGAATGAATGAGCACCTCAGACCCTTTTGACATACACAAAACACTTATTTATATAGTAAATATTCTGCAAATCGCCTAATGTTGATCACCAAAGATGTCTTTCCTTGAGACCAGAAATAGGGAACGAGAACTTAAAAAAAAATCTGTGTGTAGGTTGATTGATGGGGGATATTAACAAGCCAGAGAATACATACATCACACTAGAGTTGTTGTCACAGTAAGTCAAATCACAACACTCCCACACACTCTGATGGATTTTCCAGCCAAACCTAACTAAGGTACACACTTTGCTGCATATTAGATATGCAAATAAATATATGTATACATTTGGATTTGATCATATGTAAGCCACACATTCACGTCTATTTTACCCTTTGAAGCACGGAATATTTTAGGCAGTCGTGAGCCTATATTTAAAAATCAATGCACAATAGCAGACATGCCAACCCTCCCGATTCAGGCGGGAGACTACCGATTTCAAGGCTAGTCTCCCGCCTCCCGATTCCTGCAAGCAAAAACCCGATTCCTCGGGGCCCCAACACTTGCATCACCCTCTCTCTTCCTGCTATTGCGCTATGAGATGGACATGGGTTTATATTTGTTATCATGCGAGCCTGCTTAGCTTAGCTACGTGTGTTGGAACACATGATTCTAAAGCCCATCCGTTTCTGCAATGGGTGTAATTTACTGATATTTGTGTTTTCCTCGTCTTCATTGCTTGATTTCGCTTGCGAAAAAGTGTCACTCATAGTTGTTGAAATGTCACTTATACTGACACTGAAATTATAAAAATGTCACACAAAGCAATCTGAAACCTTTGCAGCTATGTACACAGCGAGGAAGACGAACTTCTTTGGTAAAGTGATTTTTAGATTTGTTGTGTTCATCATGTATTCAGGTTAGATGCAAGTGGCATGAAGCCGTTACAAGCTGCTTACGTGTCGCACTTCCTTCCTGTAAGTGGTTACTTTCTTATCACCTGCCAGCCAACCTTCCTGTCGCATACAAAATCCAAAATGCTGTATTACAATCAACACATTTCACTCATCTTCTTTTATTATGGCAGTTGTAACTCATGCTGCTGGCACCGAGCCAATGCCACTAGCTTCAGGTGGTTTTAGTCGTCTTGGCCGGGTGTCCGCAAAACGAGATACATCTGCCCTGAAAGCGAAAGTGTGTGAAGTAAAGCCGTGATACACCAAAACACCACCCATCAAATAACACAATGGCCTCTAGGTGGACAGCTTTATGGCAGCCCTGAGCCCCTCCAGTGACCAAGAGACTGGTCAGCCCCAACTCGGCATGCCAGAACCTTCGGTGTTTTACTGTTTTTTTTTTGGGGGGTGTGAACTTGTGCTTCCACGTGTGAGCTCCTTATCGCTCTGCCGCAACTGCAGCATGGGAGGACCTGCCATGTTGTTTAAAATCCAGTTGCCTGCCCCTTAAGTACAGTCTACTGATGTGACCAGCGTCCTAACAGTGTCTGTGGAAGAAAGCATCTCGTCACCATCCCCGTGGCGACTTCTTAAGAGGGAAAGTGACATCTCTGGTGAGCCAATGTGTTTGTTTGGCATGGGAATGAGTGCTGGCTATTTCTTTGTCACCAACTGTTAATACATTACACTTGTTGCTGCACATTTCCAATACGTTACGCAGTTAGAAATGCATGGTTTCACTAGCACAAGCATTACCAGTTTAAAGTTGCTCCACTACTCATTTCAGGCACGTGACAACCCGTGCAGGCTGTATGTGACGTCAACATGGGACATAAGGCCGAATTTTCATCGAAAACCAACGCAAAACGACGTACTGACATCCATCTTTGGGGCATATTATCAAGCCAGGTGATAAAATTATCGCCGCTTTAGCGGCAGAAAACTGCAGCGAAAACAGCGATAATGGGCTTGATAATATGCTCTATGGAATTCCAATTGAAGCCCATGTTAGATGTGAAGGACATCTAACATGGGCTTCAATTGGAATTCCCAAGGGCATATTATCAAGCCCATTATCGCCGTTTTAGCGGCAGTTTTCTGCCGCGAAAGCGGCGATAATTTTCTCCTGGCTTGATAATATGCTCCATAGTTCGTTGGTAAGAACTTCTTTCACTTTCATGGCGGTCACGACGTTGTGGCAAGTCTTTTATATATAATGCAGCCTGTCCACCTAAGAACGTTTATGGAACCTGACATTTGATTTTTGCATCTACGAGATGTTAACCCCTCAGAGCTGTACATCCTACGTGCCGCCATGGTGATCCTCTGAACTGCTGTGTGTTTTTCCATGACTTTGGTGCAGTGTGTGCAGTCTTGTTCGGACACTTGAGGATAATTAGCTGGGGCATACATACTACAAGGAGCAATGTCAGTCTCCATTGCCTGAGGTATGCCTCCACAGCGTTTACTGCCAGGGTACTTTTCATCTTTGTCAGTGTGCATAGACTGGGAACTCCTCGTTGGAACTTCATTTTGGTAACGGGTCAGTCATCATTAGCGCAAAGAGGAGTGCAACTCGTTACAGGGTGCTGGTATTGGCATTTTCTGGCTAGTGGCTACTACTACTGCATGATTTGAATATATCAAACTTTATTGGTTAACTGCTTGCTGACAAATGCGCTCCATGCTTCTGAAATTTAAGAAAAAAGTGCATTTGTGTTTCAAATGTCCAGTCCTGCAGCAGCACACTTCCAAGGCCCAAACCCGATTCAAGGCCCCAATCTCCAGATTTTTTTTTTTTAAATCTCCCACTTTTCTCTTCGGAAATGTTGGCATGTATGCCACACACACCAGATGCCCTCCGTTGTTTGGGTTCGTTGTTTATCATTGCTGCAGACATGCCAACTTTTGCCAACCCTCCCGATTCAGGCGGGAGACTACCGATTTCAAGGCTAGTCTCCCGCCTCCCATCCCGTCCCGATTCCTGCAAGCTTGAAGCAAAAACCCGATTCCTCTGCCCTCGGGGGCACAACACTTCACACTTGCATCATCCTCTCTCTTCCTGCCATTGCTGCACTCCATGCTTCTGAAATGTAAGAAAAAAATGCATTTCGTTTCAAATGTCATTTGAAACGCAAATGCACTTTTTTCTTACATTTCAGAAGCATAGAGCGCAGCAATGGCAGGAAGAGAGAGGGCCTGCAGCAGCACACATCCAAAGCCCAAACCCGATTCAAGGCCCCAATCTCGCGAGTCCCGATTATTTTTTTTTAAATCTCCCACTTTGCTCTTCGGAAATGTTGGCATGTATGCCACACACACCAGATGCCCTCCGTTGTTTGGGTTTGTTGTTTATAATTGCTGCAGACATGCCAACTTTTGCCAACCCTCCCGATTCAGGTGGGAGACTACCGATTTCAAGGCTAGTCTCCCGCCTCCCGTCCCGATTCCTGCAAGCTTGAAGCAAAAACCCGATTCCTCTGCCCTCGGGGGCACAACACTTCACACTTGCATTCCTCTCTCTTCCTACCATTGGATGCGCTCCATGCTTCTGAAATGTAAGAAAAAAGTGCATTTCGTTTCAAATGTCATTTGAAATGCAAATGCACTTTTTTCTTACATTTCACATAAGCATGGAGCGCAGCAATGGCAGGAAAAGAGAGGGCCTGCAGCAGCACACTTCCAAAGCCCAAACCCGATTCACTTCAAGGCCCCAATCTCCCGAGACCCGATTATTTTTTTTTAAATCTCGCACTTTGCTCTTCGGAAATGTTGGCATGTATGCCACAGACACACACCAGATGCCCTCCGTTGTTTGGGTTCGTTCATCATTGTACGGCCATACTCGCTTCGCTTCTGTTCTCACTTTCACTTTCACTGACAGAGACAGACTTTAAGTTTACTTAAGTTAGACTTCACTTCACTTACCCCCGTGTTTTACCGACGACGCGTTGATGATGACATGCTCGACCTCGCTCGCTGGCTCCATCGATGTTCATAAACCGGGCTCCTCGTCGCAGCAGTGCACAGCGTGGCAATACCAAACTGGAAACTTCTGGAATTGGTCTACTCTTTCGACTCCTCCCCCAGACCCCAGCAAACCAATCACTTGAACAACAACAACTGTTGCTGGGTCTGGTGGAGGAGACAAAGGCCACTGCCACACCCCCACAAACTCTAAGCCTGCCGGAAGGCTCCACCCTCGGCCATTGGAATTAATGGAGGGCCTCCAGCTCCGCCCTGGGCCAAGGGAATAACGCCCAAAATCGAAAGGCTATTCTGCTAGTTAGACACAGGCTGCACCCACCAGTGTGTCGTCACTGCCCTGCTTTCTGGCTCTAGGTCGAAGAAATCTTCGCCCAGCCAAAAGCATGTGCAGACACTGCAGAGCAAAGGCCATACCCCCACACCCCCCTAAAGAAAACCCCAATTTTGTACATGTTTGTTCACTGAGCACTAGCAGCCAGCACAATTTATTCCTAGCTGCTCAGTGTTTTTCGTCAGGCATTATTTTTGTCCCCCAGGGTGGGAGGGCGACGCCCATCTCGCCCCTATGCACCAGCCTCCCCTGGTCTTGGTCCCCAGGACAGACCATTAATTCCTCCTTCAAATCGGACTACCAGCGATGTTCCCTTGCATCTTGGGAGTTGGCTGTCAGTGCGACTCCAACCCCAGGCTACCTAGTAGATCCTCACTATGCTACGGAGTACCCCCTCCTTGGTAGAATAAACCACAACAAACAACAATGATGAATTTTAGGCTCTCTTGGTTAGATTGATTTCGCAGATGGGACATGTGTATTCCAAGGCTGATTCTTGGAACAGGTTTGGGTTAGTTCCCCTTTCATGTGTCCTAGCCAGACCACCTTCAAGCCCTAGCCTTTGTCTGCAAAGGTGCTCTGCCCAGCAGGACAGTCTCCACCACAGAAGTACAAAGAGGTGAGAGCAGGATGCACCGATCTATTTACGACTCTTACTCAAAGAGATCAGGAAGAGAGACAAGAATCTGTGCCCCTTCAAGGGACTCCTTTCCCTATCAACAGATATTGCTGGCCTCACCATGCACCCCCTGCCATCCATCAAATGGCGTGCAAGTGGCAATGGCCCCGATAATTATGAAGGATGCTATGTAGTTAAGACAATATTGCTCAGATTTAATAAGTAATAAATTACAAGTCTGATATGTGTGTAAATACAGTAATATATATGTGTATCACAGGTATTTTACATACGTACGGCCCATATACACAAATTGATTTTAGTAAAATGGGTCTTAAATGTCAGTGGCGTTTCGCTCCCTGTGAATATTGGACTCATCATCATGACTCAAATCAACATGAGAGGTAACTACATGGGAATTGGTTGGGAGAGAGGCAGAAATGGGACATAAATATAGATTATATACAGACTCATTGTATGGCAAGTATTTTACCCTGTATCCAGCTTTGTAACAAAATATATTAAGGAACACTGAAAGTCCCAGCAGCAGCGGACCTTACACTGTAGACACCAATGTTTGTCTTCAAGAAAGGAAAAAACCTCAAAGACCATTAGGTCTGCTCTGCACTCGCTCCGAATAGTACTCCCAAGTTTTTTTATGGATCTGTGCGTCATTCCACCTGTAGCTTCTGTTCCCTAACCGTCGAAACTCTAACACCAACAATGTGATTTACACCATTTTGTGTCCTTGCAACCTTTGGGTCGAACAACCCAAAAAATCTGAATCTTCCAATATCGGTGCAGACTCAGGTGTGAGGCCCTCACTGCCCCACTGGTTGTGCACTTTATCCAAACAAAATATTGAAAAAGACGATCTGCAGAGGCAGGTGATCTCGGTCATCTTCACGCCCAAGAGAGGTGGCAACATAAGCAAGATCCTAAACCAAGAGGAGCTCAAATGGATCCTACGCTTGGATACCATGAGTTCCGGACTAAACGGAATGGAAGACCGGACAGCATTACTATAAGACAGAGACCTTTCTCCTCACCTGGGCGCCTTTCCTCCGGGACGAAGCCCACTAGCCCTTAGTTGGGAGCGCCCTTGTCCCCAAAAGGCTGACCAGATATTATATCACACTGACACTGCCCTTGAGATCCCACCTGGTCATGATCCTTCTGGGTGTGTGCCTACTTCCCCCACTTTCCTCTCCCACTTCCGTCTTTTCTACATGTCTATTCTTCTTTTTTGCCTCTTATCTTTTTTCTCTCATTTCCCTTCTCTCCCTATTCTCTGCCCTTTCCCACTCTCTACTCCCCTCCCCCGCGCGTGTGGATGTGAGTATGGACTCTCTGTTTGATTTTCCATTATTTGTTTCTTTTTTTCATGTTCCATTTTTTGGGCCACCCCACTGACTATTCTGTGTACAGACGTGGACCCGCGTGTCCTCCTTGATATTGCTCTTCCTTGACCTTCAAGCGTCCCTGCACCGTGGGAACACCACAGGCTATGTGCCTAGTGCTCTGTTTCATCTTGAACTGTGTGTTTTTTGTAATGTATCACTGTTTTACATATTATACCTTATTTTCCCCGTCCCCCCTTCATGTATTCAGTGTTTCGTTTGGATCTTCCAATAAAGAATAATTAAATTAAAAAAAAGTATTACTATAAGACCCACCAGTGTCATCCGAATGGGACAATACAATTCGACCAAAAACTGTTTTATCTTTTAATTGGATATTATCCCAGCTGACGTTACAAGTATAACATATCAATTTTTCAGCAGCATTCTGTATATATTTCTGACTGGTTCAGTACCATAACTAGAAACACCCCCTAATGGGTCACTCTGTAATCGTTTCATTTTCTGATAATATATTAAATGAGTCCATGTGATCAGGGGCGGCTCCTCCGCTATGGCGGGGGAGTGTCGCCCCACTGCTTTTAAGCAGTGCAAAGTAAAGGAAGCCTAAACTTATAATAACTTTGAGTTATTATCATTTTATGTTTCCATGCTGCTTTGAGGCTGCTGCTTTGCTCTTGGAGCAGGGCAGGGGAGTGGTTTGCCCACTCCTAAGTGCACATGACTGTTTGTCTGGCCCTCTCGGGCCACCCAAACCAGTCATGCACACTTTCCCCGTTCTCCATGCAGGCTGCATTGCAGCCTGTGTGAAGAACATGTCCAGGCTCCCATTCCCTGGCCGAGCGTCAAACCAGGTCGCTCAGACCAATCACAATGCTACATTGCAGCATTGTGATTGGTCAGGGGAGCCTGGGTGCTTACAAATCACAATGCTGCATTGCAGCGTTGTGATTGGTTAGGGGATCCTGGCTGTGCTTCCTGTTCCTCAAGTCCCACGAGGAGAGCAGGAGCAGAGACGCGGAACCCGGTGGTAAGGTAAGTGTTTATTTTTATTTTTTTATTACATTGCGCACCCCGTCTCTATGCACCCCTGCATCCGCCTCTCCACCCGTGATCCATGCCGGCCGCCACTGCATGTGATAAAAGAAATGTCTTAATTACTGTCACAATTGTAACTATCCAAATGCCTTCTTATGCCTTTCGACTTATATCAACCTCATAAACATTCCTTCTCATACATGACCACCGAATGAGTCCCTCTAAAGGTGTCTGTGCATCCTTGGAGATGTTACTCAATGGATAGCTGCCGACAGGGGTGTAACACAGGCCCCCCGCAGCCCCTACAGTACGAAGGGGCCCCCAAGCTTCAGGGGGCCCCCTCAGCACAGCACTTCAGCCTGATAGAGTCCAGAGGGGGCCCCTTCACGTACCTTGTAGGTGGGCCCCTCAATTATCGTTATGCCACTGGCTTCTCCCCACCGGCACTTGGTTCGTCCTCACAGAATTCCTGCTCACCACCCACCGGCTTAAAGTTCTGACCTCATTGCACGTCACCTCCAAATATATGTGCCAGTTACTGAGCAGGTATCATTTGAATATGTAGCCTCCATCTTTACTTTTAGCCCCATGGCATTCCAGTCATACCCTTGTCACTCCAATGTTCCCTCTCCACCAACTAACCTCTCCTAGCTGTACCCTGACTCAGCGTCTCCCTCATTGATTCGATCCACGTGGCTGGAATTCCTGCTTACCTGCCCGCCGCTCAAGGGTCTCACCTCATCGGGGGTCGCCTCCCACCACATAGTCACAGACCAGGTAAAAATTGAGGTTGATGCAGCCTTTCTCCTCAGCTTACAGCCGAGCTCCCCTCCATCCCATGTCAGTCCATATTCCTTTTCACGGAATAAACTCACCTTGACGTACCCTCACGCGGCACCTCCCATAAAGCTAGACATTAAATCTTGTTGACTCCCTCCGCATTCCACACTGGTGAGTTTCTGATATTCACATCCCCAAATCACCATACTCTCGACTCGATGGTTAAATTCACTATTCATTTATTTTTAATTTTCGATCTTTCCTCAGCTGATCTTCCCTTTGTTGGCATCATTATGGCGAGTAATTACGGCGCATTGCTGCAGTGTACGATACTTGTCATACGAAGTGTCCGCATGTATTTATATTTCTGTCCCCTTTCTGTCTCCCCCCCCCCCCAGGAGTTGCCGCTTGGGCTCGTGTTGCTTTGAGTTCTGAGGCTGATTCCAATATTCAGGGGATCGAACGCCGTCGATCTTTAGACGGATCCATCTCACTCAAATCAAATTGTGACATACAGGCCGGTCTTGTGTAAATCCTTGTGATACTCATACTGTATGCACACGTGTGTATCCTGCTTGCCTGAGCCCCTAGCAAGTGTTTCTTTCACCTCACCCTCTCTCTAGGAATATTTTAGGTTGTAATGTATTCATTTTGTGACTGATTATTAAATCTGAGCAATATTTTCTTAATTACGTAGTATCCTTGGGTATTTTAGAGACCATTGTCGCTACCCCGGGTCCCTAGTGACCACAGGATCTCCCTTGTGTTTCAGGACAAGTGGCCTCGAATGCAGCTCCAGTCAGCGTCATCACGGACACTGTATGAGGGAGGGCCTCGGCACTTCTAAGAAACGCCAGCCTCCTCTTTCCACACGATGGAGTCTGGTGCTCCCCTCCCAACTTGGAGATGCCTGCAGTACACATATGCTGTCTGGAGAAACAACCTCTCCTCCATCCTGTGCTCTGGTCCATACTGTCAGCTTCCAAAATGGGACCCGTTGGCATGCATCACTCGTGCATGGCACAGCGTTACTCCGAGCACACACGCACATGCGCAATGCACGGGATGTCTCATTCAGGATTCTGGGTTCATTGTGAGCAGCAGAACTTTAGATGAATGGGCCTGTAAGCACACATTGATGTCTCACAGGTAATGTCCTCTGTAGTGTTCTATGTCCATGATGTCATGTGTTCTATGTCCATGCTGTCATGATGTTCTGTATGGGAATGTGAGGGTGCATTTGTCTGAGCAGCGGCAGGTGTCTGTGAGCAGCGGCAGTTGTCTGGGGTGCGGCAGTTGTCTGTGAGCAGCGACAGTTGTCTGTGAGCAGCGGCAGTTGTCTGTGAGCAGCGGCAGTTGTCTGTGAGCAGCGGCAGTTGTCTGGGGTGCGGCAGTTGTCTGTGAGCAGCGACAGTTGTCTGTGAGCAGTGGCAGTTGTCTGTGAGCAGCGGCAGTTGTCTGGGCTGCGGCGGTTGTCTGTGAGCAGCAGCAGTTGTCTGTGAGCAGCCGCAGTTGTCTGGGTTGTGGCTGTTGTCTGTGAGCAACCGCAGTTGTCTGTGAGCAGCCACAGTTGTCTGTGAGCAGCGGCAGTTGTCTGGGCTGCGGCGGTTGTCTGTGAGCAGCAGCAGTTGTCTGTGAGCAGATGCCACTACAGGATGCTCCTCCAGAGCGGCCTCTATTGTAATGATTAAACCTGTGTGCACCATCCATGCGACTCGAGTTTTCACTGCAGCCTGTCTCGCAACTCACTAACACAGTGTGCTACCACCCCTGCTCTCCAAGGATGAAACCTCTGAAAGGGACAGTAGTCCTCTGTCACCCTTCTTGATTCAGAACTAAGTCCAGAACGTTTCATTATCAAGACCAGACCTATGTCAAAGCGCGCACATGGGATTGGTGTGGGGCATTAACAAAAAACAAGCATGCATGCAATAGGTCATTAAGTTAAAGCCATTTGCTTTGCTATACAATACCATTAGTAAAGCAAATAGCTTTAACTTAATTAAAGGTGAGACCTATTGAATTTTCAATGCTTGTTTTCCTTTTGGTTCCAGTTCTAATCTTATCTCTCACCTTGCTTCAGGTTTCCTTGTTCTTATACGGCCTTGCATCTTTTTCAAATGGATATCCCCCCATTGGGTACTGTCCACCCCCGCTGACGTGTTGTCTTATTTATCTAAGCATCCACAAGTTCACCCCAGGGTCAGTCCTCATTTCAAACTCTCAGTGAGATGTCAGATTTGCATCTTTATCGCCCCTCCTCCTCTCACCCCTTTAAAAAATCTTCCCTGACCAGACCCCAAAAAAGAGATGTCTCTTGTGCCCCGTTCCCCTGTGCCCAACTTTCAACAGAAATCCCTACAGCGGGAACCCCAGCGACTGCTTGTCCCACCAACAACAGACCAAGGAGAAGCCACAAGAGCTCCTAAGATGCAGAGTGGTAGCAAAGGAGTTGTGGGAAGACAAGAACAGAGGAGGGTAGAAAATAAAAGAAAGGGAAGAAGAAGACAGATACAGTATAGAGGGAAGCTGGAGGGAGAACAGGAAACTAGAGAAGAGGTGGAGCAAGGGCTGGGAAAGATGAAGAAAAAAAGGGAGAGCCAGGAAAAGGAGTGAAGAAAATGAGGGGGCGAGAAAGAGAATTATAAACCGAGAAAGGTGAAGGGTAAAAGTAGGGGGAGAGGGGATGTAAGAATAGGTGAGGTGAGGGAATGGAAGGTGGGGGTGGGGGTGGGGAGGGAGGAGTAGGGTGGAATAGGGATGGACACAGAGTCCCGAAAAGAGGAACGGGGTCAGACACTACGGACATAGCACGTGCAATGGAGGTGGGAGGGGGCCACGGAAAGAAAGCCTGCAGAGGGGTGGACATGTTAGTGCCAGGAAGTAGAGAGGGTGGTAGGAAAGGGTGAGAGAATGGAGCAAAAGCGATGGGAAGAGCTATGGAATGAATGAGGCAGAAAGTGAGAAGAAAAGAAGAAAGTGAGGCAAACTGAGATAGGTAGAAGAGTAGGGAGAACTACAGTAAAAAGAAGATAGAAAGGATAACCTTTGGAGGCATTGGGAATTATTTATACTATTTCTGGTTTTAGCCAAATCCATTTAACATTTGCGAGCGCTCGGCAACTCCACTGAAAATAACGTTAACAAAGAAGCATTGCCAAATTCAAAAGGACATACTAAGTAATGATGATCTGATATGAGCCACCGCGGGAACTGGAGGTGTGTACTCCAGCCTCCTGCCCCTGAGAGACCCATGCACAGACAGGTCTTGTCACTGACAGCTGATGCATGTGTACATCTGCAACAAGCACAGACCTGGTCTTTTCCGAGTTCATTCTGAAGCCACAGTGCACCCACCTATTGCTACACGCCGATGCCCATGCCACCCGGGCGTGGGACACGGAGCAGAGACAAACAGGCCACACGATACCTGGCGGCCGCACAGAGCCTCTAATCTGGTCTTCCAAGAAAGGCGTATTGAAATATGTCCCGTCCTTCCGTGAAGGCAGCTGTATTCTTGATGTGAAATTCCCCAACCCCTAGTCACCCACAGACCCAAATCTGGTTCAAGCACCTTGTTTTGGGAAGAATCTTTTCAGCACACAACGAGTGACAAGCTCCCAAGTCCTCCATCACCCCAAACAATCTATTTTAGAGAGTCTTTGGTTTTTTTTATTAGGGGGGCGGTTACACAGTTACGTCACCTAGGTAAAACATCGTTTGGGACCCCGCATCAATCCATGTACAACAATTTCACACAAGTCTCGTAAAACTCTCCTGCACTTCACCACATGCTTTCAAGTCCGGCCTTTCACCATTCTGTGGTTGATAAACTGCCACTGAGCTGGATAGAGGCATTTCCGTTTGTGGTGTGCACTCTGTAAATAATTATTGGAATCAATGTGCAAGTGTGCATTTGTTCACCTTGGTAGGCGTAGTGGCAGGTATGAGCTAGGGATGTCCAGCTATCACGGAGAATATTCGGTTCAACAGCAACTGGAATATTTCAAATCAGCAGCTGGGGGAGACGACACAATAAACAAAGATGACTCCAGCCCAGGCGCCATCTAAACATTCACATGTACGTGTATGGCATTCCTCAGTGGTCAAGGGAGGCTGGGAAAAGCAAAGGCCCCCTTCGGTTCAAATATCGGTGGTATTCTGAGATGTGTTAAATTTCTCCAGGAGGCGAAAGCGGACTTCTTTGATCAATACAGGCAGAACTGCGTTTATTTGTAAGATCTCTTCGGGGCTAGAATGCCAGCAGTCACTTTCCTTATCCTCCTCTATGATGGGGGTTCGGGGACCAAATCCTGTGACTGGCCTGGTGGAGAATGCGGGGGCAGCGTCTAGCGAGTGCTGTGTGCGGCACCGGCCGCCATTGTCAAACTAAAAGCACACTGAATAACGAGGTTTGGCCCGAGGGAGGTGGCAACAGGAGCGCGCTGAGGCACCTTTTAAACAAGCTGTCGGCGCTGTGCGAAAATTATAGTGCGTAGCAGCTAATGAAGGAAAGTGTGTAACGCCGCAAGTGAGAGATCCAATCCCGGTGGGCGGGGCCAAAAGTGGACAGGGTGGTAACAAGGAGGGACTAAGAAGCCTCCTTTTCAATCATGAGCCGGCGTTTAGCATGGAGGATGATGCCCGCGAATGGAAAAGATGGGCGGGGCTTCAAGTCCACCTCTGAAAGCTTTGGAATCCGTATTGAATCCAAGAAGCCCTTGCCTAGCGAGTGCAGCGCATGCGCGCTGCTAACGCCAGGCGAGACCTAGAAAAAAAATCGCACTGGCAGGGGACATGAATGTACATCATGCAAGGGAAATTCCTGTCCCAACAACATACATATATATACATAAAACGTTTGATGTTAGCGTCTGTGTGGTTACGGTTAAGATTCAATTTCCATTGAAAAGGCACTTTATGGTTTGAGTGTAATTGTGGCGCCATTTAGTGCAGATTCAACAGAGTCGAATGGGGGTGTGGGGACAATATGAGAGTTTTCCACTTTAACTTCCATAGGAAACTTTGCCTCCAACAGAGAACTTAAATCATCCTGACAGGCAGAGAGGAAGTCTGGATGATCAAACATCCACTCTGTTCCATACCAGAACATTAACTCTGCCTTCAGCATCACAACGAGAAGCAAGCACACCATATTACACTACAATATACTTACTGACACAAACCCCAGATTATGGCAACTCAAATATTTATGTATAAGAAAGCACTATTCAGAGGATGCAAGGTAAAATATGCGTAGTGCTGCTGAAAACTCACTAACAAATACATATATTCACCTCAAGCATAAACCTATGAACAAACAATAGGTGGGATTTGTGAAGGTGGGAGACCAAGTAAAGGAGAAGCAAAGGTTGAGTGCTATGAAATGAAGTGCAGAGCGGGTTAAATGGATGGAGCTAAGAAAAGAAGAAAGAAAGTATCAGGAATGAGGAAAGGACAATATATGAAAGAGGAATTAGAATTGATGAGGGAATGGGTAAAAGTTGATGGAGGATCACGTTTTACCATATAAATAAATACATATCGACCCATGCAGCATGAAGGCCCCTGTATAGGCCCCACCAACTACAACCTGGAAATGTGCTAACTTGACCACTTTTATCTTACACAGTCACTAGTGCCATAGTGGCTCACACCTCCCTTGACACATCCACATAGGCCCAAGGCCAGTGCCTCAGTTCTTATCCTCCTCAATAATAAATTCTACTAGGCCCAATATTCTTAAACATGCATTTCTCTTGTGCCCAACACTGCGAGGCAGCTCGGGCGACCGCAGAAACTTTCCACAGTTGCAAAACCTATCTCTCCCACACACAGGGCCAGCTGGTACACTCTCGACATTTCACAAATATCGTTTGCTTCATTCTATATTATGAAACTTCCCGAGCTTGCTCAAATGTAACCAAAAGACAGCACCTTGCCTCAACAACACCTGTTTCAATTCCGCTTTCATGTACACGTTCCGAGAAATGTATGATAAAAATATGATATGTTTATAAGTTGCGGTCAAGCATTGCTGACCACCCGCTCAAACACCTGACCCACTGGGACACCACTTCTGTGAGTTCAGGGTTTTAGCAACACCACCGTAGACATGCGGTCAAGAGCACCTACGCCAGTGTGGTTCAAATACATGCATCAATGCGGGTTAACCATTCTGCATTGAACGGGTATATAGGGCCTGCACCCCAGTAGGAGCTCAGAACTCTTTTGCAGCGCCTTGCATGCTGTGGGTTCCCGCCGGCCGTATTTCTGCATTGGGCTTGGAAAGCCTTCTTTCAGGTGGTAGAGCCCAATCTAGATAACATTTTTCCTTTTTTTTAGCCTCTGCTCTTATGCTAGGTTTTTCATCCTCACTCAATTCATTGCATTTAATGTACTTTTAAATTGAAATTCTTGGATGGTTAGTTTTCTCATTTCAGGATTGCCTTCTAGGCCCCCGCACGCTCATTGATAAGTATTTTGTGTTGCCTTTTCTGACTGATTGCGACTATGAGCTTGATACTCTCTCTAAGCTAATGAGTAGATGAATGTATTTCTGTCACTGTGTTAATGACTTAGTAAATAAAGTGCCACTCCAATGCAAGGTCTTTGTCTCACACTTGTGTTCATTATTTTTAGACAAACTGTGATTAAGCTGCGTTAGACCACACCAGGTGGGGTTACATTTACCCGTCTTCAGCTGGCAACCACAAATTCATCGTGCAGACTGTTCCTTCCTGCGGCGGACCGGGGACACTCGGCGGACTGCCCACGGACTCCCCTTCTCTCCCCACTGCCGGCCACTGGGTGAGTCAGGGATATATATTTTTTTTCCCTTGACTTACTACGGTTGGTCCCTGGTATGTGGTTGTGAGGTGGGGGCTTTGGGCTCTGTCTGTCTGGCTCCTCGATCCCCTGTAGCGGTCTGTCTTGCCACGATTCGCACCCTCTATGCCCCTGCGTGTGGTGACAGCTCTCAAGTTGCTTCAGATGTGGTTCTTGTTGTATTGGGGTTAGAGTCCTCAGATGTGGTTCTAATTGTATTGGGGTTAGAGTCCTCAGATGTGGTTCTGGTTGTATTGGGGTTAGAGTCCTCAGATGTGGTTCTAGTTGTATTGGGATTAGAGTCCTCGGATGTGGTTCTAGACTTTGGATGTCGTTCTAGATTTTATCGTGTATTTTGGTTCGAGGTTACAGTCCTCTGGTTCGAGGTTTCGGGGTTAGAGTCCTCAATTGTGGTTCGAGGTTGACCGTCCTCCATGTTGGTTCGAGGTTTTGAGTCCTCATTGTGTTTTTTTATATTGACTTTGTATTTCACCGTTGCCTTCTACGTTTTATCTACAGTGTGGTTTTCTCTTCCTTCGGGTCCCTTTTTCAATGTGTGCTTCCCATCTTTGCCCGTTTTGTCCTTTCGGATCACATTATTTCATGGGCCTCTCTCCTGTCTTTATCTCTCCCTTTGACGACCTAATTCTGCATGGATTGGGTGTAATATTCTTCTCTTTTATTAAAATATTTTTCATCTGTAAACGTTGTGTCTTTCATGTCTTTCCCTGACTTTTTTTTGCTGCGCAGCTCCCTGCCTCGAAAAGGGGAAGTCACTTGTGGTTACTTCGCAGCCTTCACCCGCCTTCCACTTCTGTGGGTTTCAGCCAGGCTGCCTTGGCTGCGCTGCCTTCCTTCACCTCTTCATCCCTTTCTCTTCTGATTGCAGCCCTCACCCACCCCTTCTTTTCTTTCAATCTTCTTCCTTTCTACATCTTGCACTATACGCTGCTCTCACCTTCCTTGCCCTCTCCCTCCCTTGCTCTATACACTCTCTGCTCCTCGGCTTCACTCCCCCGCCTCCGCCCTAAACCCTCCTGTGGCCTCTCTCTCGTGGTCTGCCTCCTCGGTGCTGCTGACATCTCTCCCCATCTTGCTTTCTGGTCTCGGGTTTTTTTTTCTTGTGGTGAGAATTCATATCTAGGTTTCTGAATGTACAATATTTATTCACTATGTATGCAATTTATTGTTCCATCATTTATTTTTCATTGATGTACTCTGTTTAACGTTTTTGCTGTCTTTTTGTGTGTCATTGTGTTTCATGTTTTGTATTTGTGTGGTGTTCTTTTTATAACACCGTGCCTAGGTGCTCTTGTCATATATCATCCACTGCCACTCCTGTTGCTTCCTTGGCACTTTCACACTTCCAGTAGTCGGTGCTATGGACGCCAGTTAGTTCATCTACCTGTTGCTGCTCTTGACACTTTCACACACAATAGCCGGGTGCCAAGGCTGCCAGTTAGGGGTTGCCTGGACTGCAGTGCTACCTGCCCTTAACAGCTGCGTCCCGCCAGGTAGGCTGCAGGCCTCTCATACAGTGCCCCCTGACTCCTACCCTTCCCAACCAGGGCTCCCTTCAACAGCGGCCTTCCACTCCTTGGTATTCGGTGGAACTAAAAATGGAAAAAGCCAGTTGCAGGCGTTTGGAAAGAACGTGGCGCACTAGTAAGACTCATCAAAACAGAGTTCTTTATAGACAGTCTCTGTCCAAATATCATCTGACCTTAAAAGTAGCCAGACGTCGGTTTAACATCAACCATATAGAAAATGCCAGCAACTCCCCGAAAACACTGTTTGGCATAGTACGGGACTTTGTATCTCCTAAAGTCTGTAGACAGACGCCCATGGAATCCCAGGAGTTCTGTAACTCTCTGGCGACCTACTTTCATGAGAAGATATAAAATATCTATGAGAACTTCTCTTCACCAGCCGCTATTGACTTGGTATCTTCTACCAAATTTGAGGAGCAGGATAAGTTGGCAGCCAGCTCCCTAAACAGTTTTGAACCAACCACACCGGAGGAGGTCATAAAAGGCCTTGCTGTGGCTAAATCTGGGTCACCATTAGATCTCTGTCCGCCAAAAACTATGGTGCTTTTAGCCACAAGCTGTGCCCTGGTAATCCGAGATATATTTAATCATTCCATCCATACTGGCACTATTCCAGCCATCTGGAAGGAGGCATTTGTTCGCCCAATATTTAAAAAAAAACCACTGCTGATCCTTCAGTTCTTGGTAATTACCGCCCTATCTCTTTGCTATCGCTGCTGGGTAAAATATTAGAAAGTTTTATCAATCGACAACTAAGTTTTTACCTGGAAGATAACCATATTTTGGATCCCTCGCAATCGGGTTTTCTGCCAGGTTTCAGCACGGAGACCGCCATTTTGGCAGTAACCGATTCTCTCAGACAGACTATCGATGCTGGCGGAGAGACTTCTTTCCTGTGGTATCAATGGTACAGCTCTGAAATGGCTCAAACACTTCTTGTCTGAGAGAACCCAAACTGTCATGTTGGGACCCTATTCCTCAGCAAAAATGCACCTTGACAAGGGCGTTCCGCAGGGCTCTTGTCTAAGTCCAACCCTTTTCAATATATATATGGCTCCGCTGGCAAGGATTGTCGAGCAGCTGGGTTTTGAGATCATCTCATATGCTGATGATACGCAGCTTATGTTTACCATCGGACCAAACCCAGAGCTCGACAGAATCCATTTTACCGCTGGTATGCTTGCCATTTCCAACTGGATGACAAGTAACTGTCTCCAGTTGAATCCGGAAAAAACTGACGTTATGTTAATGGGTAAAGCCATGGACAGTTGGTCAGATGACTGGTGGCCTGTTCTGTTGGGCACTGCCCCCTCCCCCAAACAGTCAGTAAAAAACTTAGGTCTAAAATTGGACCGGGCTTTGACTATGAAGGATCATATCGCGGATACTATGAGTTTGTGCTATTATGGTCGGAGGCTTCTTAGGAAAATTTTTCCTTACATGCCCACCTCCCACCGCAAAACTCTAGTCCAGGCAATGGTCATCAGTTGTCTGGACTATGGCAATGCCTTGCTGGCAGAAGTGGCAGAGACCCTATTGGCCAAACTCCAAGTAGTACAGAACACCGCAGCGAGAATGATTTTAAATCGTCCAGCAGGCTCCGCCTCGGCTCTTCTGTTAAGGGAATTACATTGGCTAACAGTAAAGAAGAGATCTTTTTTTAAGGTCTGCTGTCTCACACATAATGCGTTGAATGAAAGAGACCCCCTCTATTTGTGGAAAAAACTATTAAATCCCCCCCCTGTAGGAAACTTAGATCCAGTACTCTGGTTCTCCTCCAGGTTCCTCGAATTCGCCTCATCCGCACTGGGGGTAGAGCCTTCTCATATCTGGTGCCAAGATATTGGAATGAGCTCCCCCGAGCCTTGCGCAAAATCCCAATGTTTAGCATTTTTAGGAAACAGCTGAAAGCTTTTCTGTTTTAACGGAGATATCCATTCTAATCCGCCCCAGGGTGATTTGAGCACTCTACAAAACATATAACATAACATTACATTTTTTCTGCCTCCTGTCCCACATCATTTTCCACTCCCTATCACAGATGTTTTTTTATCTCCCAGTTGCCTTGCAACTGGTAGCCAAAGGGGGGTGGTAGTATTCCTTCTAGGCTCCTTGCCTCCGTCGTCGCGCTCTCTCTGACCGTTATGTCCAATACCCCCCACTTATCATCAATTTCAATATCCATCTAGTGCACGATACTGATCTAGTCGTCCATAACACTACTTTTAATGAACTAACTGAACTTACAGACCATCAACGCGACATCCTCTCTGCCACTTGGGAAATTCTGGGGGTCATCTTCACCCCTAATACTCAGGTCCGCGTCTCTACGCTATCCTTGACTGACTTATTTGCCGCCCGCGCACACACATCTCTCCCGCCATCTCCAGACACCACTCATCCTGACCTGCTTTGGCCTGACCACTCATCTAACTCTTCCACCATATCAACCCTCTATTCCGCCCCTTCTGAGTGTTCCACCACCTCCCCAATTGTGATTATTACCGACGGGGAGTCTTCACCAGACTCCACACATTCTGTTGCCCTATCCGAAGCAGCCTCTCTCCCACATCTTTATGCCCCTGACTCTCCCACGCTCTCCGCCTCCGACTCATCCTTTTTATTATTATATCACGCACATTCTAAAGACCGCCCAGTGCCCCTCTTAAGGGCACTCCTGCACAAGTGTTCACAAGACTCTGCAACCCTGTCTACCCCTGCAAGCCCACCTCATTGCTCTAACTGGATATAAGGGAATGACCGACAAATCCCACACCAATACCCCACCTCAACTTACGGTATACCTGATTAACAATCACGTCGTGGGTCTTTCAGACGGTCACTTGCTTTATCCACGTAACACCCTTAACTAGCACTGTCCTTCTCACTATATTCCAAGCACTCGGTATTGACTATAGTCACACACGGCAGATCACGCTCTCAATAGCACCGGCATTCTCTTACCCCCTTACATCAAAGACTTGTGCACTAAAGCGCAATAAAAAATAATACCTCTTGGTATACTTCTGCACCACCTACCCGTCACGAACAAAGGTCCCATGCAGACAATATACGGGAAAAAAAATATTGGACTCTTCTGTGCACAAAACACCAGATTGGATTTAAGTACGCATTTGCCTAATATCTCTAGGCTTAGAATTACCTACCACATTGACCACTTCATGCCCATGAAAACGATTACAAAGTAAGATTATTATTGTCCTTGCCCGTCACAATATTGAATTCCCTGATTTCTCCCCTGAGGGAATATACAGAGGACCAGAGGAATTGAATTTAAGATTGATAATTTGTTTTATTGTTCTTGACGCCATAGGGGCCGAACTTATAAAAGGCCTATACCCCAACTATCCTAGTAACTAGTCGGAGAAAACATAGACAGGGTGCACTTCACCCTCCCTCGAAGTAACCACATTGTTCCTCGCAAGCTTACATCGTGGCATTCTCACACTAGTGATCCTATGAATAGGATACTGAGCTCTACTGTATATAAAACAACAACCGGCTTCCACATATATTTTATCTTATGACTCGAAAGTTGGGAAGGCCCCACCATAGTAACTAGTTGTTGGCCAAGACACCCACTTCTGTTTAAGATTGCTGACGCCCGCTTTGGCGGCCAGCTCCATTTCCCTGGTTGCACTCCTGCACAGGACCACGACTTACAGGACGGTATATACCTCCGTGTCCTTGAGAGTGTAGGAGAAGAACTGATACCAGATCTCAACTATAGCCACTAAGAGAGAGAAAAGCATAGGCAGAGGTGTTTCACAGCAACACCCTCCATTAAAAAGATTACAAAGGACATACCAGACACAGTAATGGTAGCTGCACCTGTCAGTTAGATGACGGCAGTGACCACATTCCCCCAGGCTGCCATGAATGCCCTCGCAGGCAACATACAGCCTGCCGCACAGTACGTACAGCCAGAGCCCCTCGCACAATATATAATACGAGCACAACCTGCTTACATGCCAACACAACCTGCTGACAGCATTGCCCAACAACCTCATTACAACAACAGAAACAATACCAATAGGAACTCAGGTATGCAGGGAAGAGGTAGCGGAATGGGACAGCAGAGGTTCCAACAACAGCCAGGACAGCATACCTGTTTCTATTGCCACAAAATAGGCCACATGCAAAGGGATTGCCGCACTAAAATGCAAGATCAACAGTACATGGGTCTCACCCAACAAACACTGCCTCAATTCCACCAACAGCAAATGCGTCCACAACCCCAAATGCCATACACCTACGTCAAACCAGTCCAACAGCAAAACATGCAGCAAGCACAGCTACAAGCAACCATGATGGCCCAAGCCCAGCAACCACTACTGCAGATGTCAGCTCCAATGCAACAGCAGGCCCCTACATACCAGGTGGTTCCCCAAAATGCTGTGCCCTAAGGAGGCATGGTGATCACCCCCAGCAATACGTTCAAACAAGGCGCCATCAAGTAATACCTAGCAGGAGGATACAGGAGGTTAGGACAGCCCACAGACAACTCTAGTGTGCCCGGTGATATCATGCACTAGGAGCAGCAAAAGAGGACCCCTTGCCAGATAAGCACTGTATATTTTGTTGATGGGTCCTCCACCATTGACCAAGAAAGAGGGATCAGGTACACAGGAGCCACAGCAGTTAGGGCCCAGCAGCATGCGTCCTCTGATTCACTAGACATTGTACAGCAGATGGCATTACCTTCACACTACTCAGCCCAAGCGGCCGAGTTAGTGGCCCTTATTGCCGCTTTAAACTTTGGGGCTGACGACCGCATCACTGTGTATTCAGACTCGGCATATGTCACAATGACAACACACTCCAGCATCTTGCGCTGGAAAAGGCGTGGATTTCTTAAATAAGATGGGACGCCTGTGATTCACAAACAGTTATTAGAAGAACTTAGATCTGTGAATTGTTTTTGTTTTTATTCTTGTATTTGAAGCCCTTTCTGGCAGATGCTGATCTATTAATTTATTAGTGAGACCATAATATCTAGGTGCATATTGATTGTCATGTTGATTATTTTTAATTATATATGCAAATATTCACTTATGAGCAAATTTTGTCAATTTAAAGTTGACTGGCCTTATACCAATTCCGTCATTTAGGGGAAAAGCCTGCTAGTTAGTGTTGCTGTGATCTGTATCACACCAGTCATTAGCCTTACAGATCGCCGCTAGTTATTTGATGCTGTGGTCTGTAGTACACCGCACCATTCCTCCCCCTCATCTGGGTACGTGCCCAGCACACCCACTTTGACTGAGGCAGGTTCAATTTGAGACCACGCAACTGGTTTGAGGTGCATCCAGTGTATACTGTGTCTAGCTACCAAGTAGCTTCCTTCAAGATTGTTACTTACGTCTTTTTGAGCACGGATTTAAATAGGCTCCCCTGTTTTAACTTATTACACCCTGGATGAAGTACATTCAGTTACTTGACCGTCACACCTCACTCAAGTATTGGGTCAAGTGGTAGGAAGAGGGAGAGGAGAGATTTCACAGGCATTAATTGACCACATCACACAGCAACCTTTTTTACGTTTTCTGGTTGCTATTACGCCCTTGACTTGGCCCAGCAGCAAATGATAGGCCAGCCACGCAAAGGTAAATGACATAATAGGTTGAGCTCAAGGACTGCCATCCCTTACCGCCCAGAGCCCAATCATAGAAGATGTAATAACAGGTAAAATTGAGCTATTCCCTTTGATATTTTTGTATCCTCATTATATTCAACACGCACCACAACATCTAGATTATTGACAACAATAGAACAATGAACAAAGATTGTGAAAATGAGTAGTAAAGTGCCTTGCTGGTAACATACAAATATCTTCTTCGTTATTGGAAATAGATCTTTACACAAAAATGTTCTATGGCCCACAATGTTAGAAGACTAAAAATTTAGTCAAAAAAAGAAGAGGGGGACCAGGAGCTGGTTATGGTCCAATGTCCGTGCTCCACTCATGACAGTTAAATCAATGAGGACATTGTTCCCTGTTGGCGGTGAAACAAAAATAATGATCACCTGCTCAACATAGGTAGAGATAGAAGAAAGAGTAAAGATGGGGGGAGGAGAGGGGGGTAGGGGGGGAGATGAAAAGAGGCGAAGAGAAATGTCCCCAGTCTCAAGGATCCAATCCCGAAGGGGAGGACTCTATGTAGCCTCTAGTTAGCCCTCACACACCCCGAGGGATGTCTTGCTTCATCATTGGGCTGTTGTTGCTCCTCGTCGGGCCGGCGCTGCAATGCCCGACGGTCCCCCGAAGGGTCTCTTTATCGGAGGTCTTTAAAAGAGAAAAGCCGTAAGGTGAATGCGGGTATGTGGGCCAAAAAACAGTAGGGAGGATCCGAGGTGTAAGTGATAACGTGCGTGTGAGGTGTGTGAAATAAAAATAAAAATGCCTAGGGGTGTCCAGAGAGTGGATTTTAATATAATGGAGCCCCTGGCAAAGTAAAAAAGACCAACAGGTCGCAGGGTCACTAATTAGCGCAAGGTGCTAATGTGACTTTAGTAAAAGGTCGACATGTTTCACGCCTAAAATGCCCAAACGGGTCAGCGGCGTTTCATCAGGACCAAGGAAGGGTGAAAGGTTGTGCACGGTGAAGACGGGGGTGCCAGAGATTGGAGGGGTAACCCACGTCTTATAGGAGGTTAGAAAATGGTACGGGGCTGCGGGTTACAGTGACCAAGTCAGCAGGGGAAAAGAACGTACCAAGCTAGTGTAACCCTCGTGTATCTGAACGGGGCTTCCTAGGTTTAGCCGAGGCTGCCAGCGCCCTATTTGGGTTGAGTCGGGGGCCGGCTCTGTCAGCACCTACCCTCTGCCAGCTTGGTACGTTCTATTCCCCTGCTGACTTGGTCACTGTAACCCGCAGCCCCGTACCATTTTCTAACCTCCTATAAGACGTGGGTTACCCCTCCAATCTCTGGCACCCCCGTCTTCACCGTGCACAACCTTTCACCCTTCCTTGGTCCTGATGAAACGCCGCTGACCCGTTTGGGCATTTTAGGCGTGAAACATGTCGACCTTTTACTAAAGTCACATTAGCACCTTGCGCTAATTAGTGACCCTGGGACCTGTTGGTCTTTTTTACTTTGCCAGGGGCTCCATTATATTAAAATCCACTCTCTGGACACCCCTAGGCATTTTTATTTTTATTTCACACACCTCACACGCACGTTATCACTTACACCTCGGATCCTCCCTACTGTTTTTTGGCCCACATACCCGCATTCACCTTACGGCTTTTCTCTTTTAAAGACCTCCGATAAAGAGACCCTTCGGGGGACCGTCGGGCATTGCAGCGCCGGCCCGACGAGGAGCAACAACAGCCCAATGATGAAGCAAGACATCCCTCGGGGTGTGTGAGGGCTAACTAGAGGCTACATAGAGTCCTCCCCTTCGGGATTGGATCCTTGAGACTGGGGAAATTTCTCTTCGCCTCTTTTCATCTCCCCCCCCTACCCCCCTCTCCTCCCCCCATCTTTACTCTTTCTTCTATCTCTACCTATGTTGAGCAGGTGATCATTATTTTTGTTTCACCGCCAACAGGGAACAATGTCCTCAGAAGACTAAAAATGCCATCAATATAAGTAATATCGTTTCCTGGCAGAAAAGGAAATACTTTCAGTTTCAAATGCTCATGAATATGTCTATTTAGATGACCAATTATAATTCATAAAATAATTTTTTCATTATAGACCTGATGAATATCTTTGGGCATCCATACTTTAATGAACAAAATGCAGGGGCCTACCTGGTCAGCTAGATGCTAGATTAACATAGTAAGATGACAGAAAATACTGCATCCCCAAGATACTAAGTACAGAATAATTTACTCCTACTTGCGTCCGAATTCAGCAGCAGCCAAGGCAGGCACAAGCGATAGCACGAATGCAAGCCACAGAGCACACACAGTTGGTGATTACTATTACAAAATAAGGTTTTGAATTGTGGCTCATGTGCAAGTTAGTTAGTGCCACTGCCCTTAGAGCAACGTACAGGTCGGAGCAGATGGTGAATATTAGACAGAAGATTGGAATTAGCAAGATAAGACTGTTCTCTTCCGATTTCTTGTGAACAAAAGTAGGAAGAGAAGAGGGGAGATAAAATGATGGAATGGAATGCACGCTAGTTACATCCCATTTTCGTTTTGGATCAATATAGGTCCAATACATTAGTGTAGTTGGACTTGATGGTCACAGGTTCAAATGTTGGTCTCCTCAGCCTTTCATCATTCTGAGGTGTATAAAATGAGTACCATTAAGTTAGGAAAAAAACTTGCTGTTTAGCGCCACAATTACTATCTTGAGTGAACGTGCGCTTTACAAAAACACCATATTATTTTAAAATAAGCTATATTTTACGTACAATTAAAGACAACACATGTGTCTGGATAATGCGTGATGTTGAAGGGTTAATAGATTTTGTCTTGGGCTGTCTTCAGAAGTAGCACTCCTGGCCGACCACAGTTCTGGGCGTTGAGCCAGGCAGGAAAGAGACATCCTGTGGTTAGTAACGAACAGGAGATTGAGGGAGTTCATGTAAAAATATATATGTATACAGTTGGAACACAGAGAGCTGTGTAAAGAGGAATAAATTGCCTAGGGTCACACGATTCGGTAAAGGGGGCAGCCGAGATTAAATTAAGTGTTTTAGGTTCCACGTTATGCAGTTTAGTGACTGGGTATGCATGTATTTATATATATACATGCATGCTTCGATCCCTTGTGACAACTGTACTGTTTAAGATAAAGTAAGCTAAGTGTACGCATGTCCATCAGATATTAAAGCAGCAACAACTTTCAGCAATGCCTGAACGGGCTGCTTAAAAAATAAAATAGGCAAAGTAAGCGCCACAATTGAGGGAAATAAATAAATAAATAAGAGAAAGCAGTAATAGTGTATTGTCCATGGATCACCCTGTTTTCACACACAAATATTCCAATGTTCTGACCGCCACCTAACATATAACACCGCCATCTTCAGAAGTAGATATATATATACATATATATATATAATGGCACTAGGTATATTGAATTCTTGAAGGGTTTTGCCCATTTAAATGGCGCAAGGAAAAGTACTATTTTATATGTTTTTCATTTCTAGGTTCTTCAGAGCTGAAGAGAATATTGTTGTAACAAATTAGATTGTATGGTGGAATGTGCTAAAATGCATTCTAATGCAGTGCATTCGCCAGGGACTACAAAAAATAAATAATATATAGTAATATCATATTTCTGTATTGAGGTTTAGTAATGAAAATATGAGTATATATAAATACAGGAGGACAGTGTGCATTGAATAACTGTGCTTCATATTATATTGTATATAAAAATGAAATATATAAGAATTTGAATGAGCTAACACGCACTGCGAAGTTTCATTCAAATTCAGGTTTCCAGGTGGAGGAAGAAGGCCCCCATCAGTACTGAGCTTCGACATATCAATAATGGAACACAGATTTTTGACCCAAATACTTTTTGAAACAATAATAGACTACTCACAAACAGCTGTCCCCATTGCCAAGAGGAAGGGATTAACAGAACAGACTTCAGGGTCAACCCTGCACCCCCTCATCACTGAACAACAAACTAGAGAAGGTTAACTTGTTTCCATTTGACTGTCCAAGAGGAAGAAGGCGGTGACAGCTTGGTCATTTATGGATTCAGACGTAGCCTCATTACCCGCCGCACAGAAGTGTCTTATGCAAAGTTATGCATTTGAATTATAACATTTTGCCGTTTCGGCAGAGTGGCACTAGGACAATTTAATTAGCTCACTGTTCTATCTCATTGTGTTAATAGAAAGGCTTGTATTGGTCAAACTTTTGAAGTTGCCAATACCACTGTGCACCCCAAGTCACCTCCAATATACCTGCTAGCACATGGAGAAAATGGCCCTTGTAAGAATGCAAAAAGGTTCAACATCCTCTGCCAGTACCGTCAGCACCCCAAATATTTATGAGCACCCTGTGTCCTCATCCCCTTCCCCTGTTGGAAGTAATAATATATTAATGCAATAATGTGAATAGTGCCCAAACAGTTAGAAAGCATACTCATGATTCCCTTTACAGCAACATGTGGTACATTCAGATGACAACAATAGGTAGACAGAAGACTAGGGAGTACTGTTATATAACTCATGGACTACGCATGCAGTAGGCACAGATAGACTGATTTTACCTAAGGAGGTACTACCACACACTGTAGAATATCTCCTACACCTGTTACCCTACAGAATACACAACCAAATGTCAGATTATTGAGGCCACCTTCTCTAAAGTGTTCGTAAATAGAACAGTAAGGGACCACACCCCAATGATGCATGAGGGTATCACTGACAAATCCAGAATGAAGTGAAGGCAACAAGGATATTTCAGATGAGTGTTCATGATATAGCCCTTAGTGTAGCTTTTTGCAGGAACAATGGGTTTATGATAACAGGATCTCTGTCAGACTATCATGGCTCTTTGCCCCACACCCTACCTTGCCCATGCCAGAATAGACGTGCTTTATTGTTCTTTGCACAAATTTACGTCCATGGCAAATTGAGTGCCCCAGGTTACTTGAGGTATAGAGCAGCGTCCTTAGGGCAACATAGGGTAGACTAGGATTATGAAGATGAGAAAGACTGGTAGTCTACTTGGGGTGGGGAGAAAATGTCAAAAAATTGTAAAATGATCTCAAATTAAAAGACACCTCGTCTCTGTTTTCTAGGATGACATTTATGGCATGTTGCCTGTGGGTCGGGACACAAATTGCAAAGAGCACTATTTTTAATTTGGACATTAAATGCCAAGATAGGGATCTACAGGAAGTCCATACATAGGGTCAGTAGACCAAGGAATAGGAGTATATTAGCACTGCTAGAGATAGTTGAGCTCACAACGACTGGTTCACATTTGTAGCAGACCCCTCCCGACATCAACTACTAAAGTACATACTGCTCCCCCACTTCCTCCAGGTACACCTTTAGCAGGGATAGACTATACCATAGCTCCTTATGACGATCTGGTTAAAAACATGGATCGGGAATACGTTGAGTTAAGAGCCCAGATAAATAGGGAGTACACGTGCCTCTATGCTAACGACACCCCTTTTGGATCATAGGACATGATGAAGAACAAGCTATATATACAGTTAGGAAGGTGTTCAAAAATGAACTAGAGGAGGGAAATGATGGAGGATCACGTTTTACCATATAAATAAATAAATATCTACCCATGCAGCATGAAGGCCCCTGTATAGGCCCCACCAACGACAACCTGGAAATGAGCTAACTTGGCCATTTTTATCTTACACAGTCACTAGTGCCATAGTGGCTCACACCTCCCTTGACACATCCACATAGGCCCAAGGCCAGTGCCTCAGTTCTTATCCTCCTCAATAATAAATTCTACTAGGCCCAATATTCTTAAACATGCATTTCTCTTGTGCCCAACACTGCGAGGCAGCTCAGGCGACCGCAGAAACTTTCCACAGTTGCAAAACCTATCTCTCCCATACAGGTCCAGCTGGTACACTCTCGACATTTCACAAATATCGTTTGCTTCATTCTATATTATGAAACTTCCCGAGCTTGCTCAGATGTAACCAAAAGACAGCACCTTGCCTCAACAAGACCTGTTCCAATTCCGCTTTCATGTACACGTTCTGAGAAATGTATGATAAAAATATGATTTGTTTAGAAGTTGCGGTCAAGCATTGCTGACCACCCGCCCAAACACCTGACCCACTGGGACACCACTTCTGTGATTTCAGGGTTTTAGCAACACCACCATAGGCGTGCGGTCAAGAGCACCTACGCCAGTGTGGTTCAAATACATACGTCAATGCGGGTTAACCATTCTGCATTGAACGGGTATATAGGGCCTGCACCCCAGTATAAGCTCAGAACCCTTTTGCAGCGCCTTGCACGCTGTGGGTTCCCGGCCGGCCGTATATCTGCATTGGGCTTGGAAAGCCTTCTCTCAGGTGGTAGAGCCCAATCTAGATAACATTTTTCCTTTTTTTAGCCTCTGCTCTTATGCTAGGTTTTTCTTCCACACCCAATTCATTGCATTTAATGTACTTTTAAATTGTATTTCTTGGATGGTTAGTTTTCTCATTTCAGGATTGCCTTCTAGGCCCCCGCACGCTCATTGATAAGTATTTTGTGTTGCCTTTTCTGACTGATTGCGACTATGAGCTTGATACTCTCTCTAAGCTAATGAGTAGATGAATATATTTTTGTCACTGTGTTAGGGCCATATGTAGAAAGCAAAATTGCGATCGCAAAGGCCGAAATTCGCCGAATTTCGGCGTTTGCGATCGCAATTTTGCTAAGTGGGATGTAGGAAGGAAAATCTGCAGGCAAAATAAGGAATCGCAAAATTTGCGATTCCTTATTTTGCAAATGCATTTAAGGAATCCCAAATAGCGATTCCTTAAATGCAATGTAGAAAGCACCCAAGTTGTGCTATTTTGGCTTAAGGAATCGCAAATTACCACCAACTTCAGGTTGATGGTAATTTGCGATTTCTTTCAATAATGCAGTTTTTTGCATTATTCAAAGTGCCATGTGGCACACATACATGCCCTTTGGGCATGTATGTGCGCCACATGTGCACCCATGCTCTTTACAGGGGTGCAAAAGGGTGTCATGTTGACACCCTTGCACCCTTGAAATTGCATTCTCAATTTGCGATTCTCTAATTGAGAATCGCAAATTGAGAATGTCTTCCTATTCATTCCTATGGGCCTTTTAGCCCATAGGAATGAATGGCAAGGTATTCCTTATTTGCGATTCTCAATTAGAGAATCGCAAATAAGGAATAGGTGGGATTCGCAAACAAAATTGCTAATCCTACCTACATAGCGTTTTGCTATTCTCTAATTGCGATTCCCTAAAAATTGCAATTAGAGAATCGCAAAACACAGCCTACCTACATATGGCCCTTAGTAAATAAAGTGCCACTCCAATGCAAGGTCTTTGTCTCACACTTATGTTCATTATTTTTAGACAAACTGTGATTAAGCTGCGTTAGACCACACCAGGTGGGGTTACATTTACCCTTCTTCAAAGTGGACAAGAGAGATGCTTAAAGTATCAGGACGGAACCAAAGCCCTGGGAGATAAGGTTAATTGGAGGGAGGGTGTAAGAGGAGACAATGTGAGAAGAGTGAGCTTGAGCAAGTTAGTTAAACCCTAAGGGTCAGATTTCCAAGAACTGACCCATCTCTGCATATTAGCAGAGATGTGTCAGTTAATTTGCGTCACTGAAAAAACACTTGCGCCACCATGGATGCATCACATTTACAATGCGGCGCACCGTGGCGCAAGGATTGACAGATGCGTGATGCATCTATTGGCGTAAAGGTAACGCATTGCTGGAGTCGTGTCGCAAGCACGACGCAACTCCAGTAATATTATTATTATTTAAGAGTTTTGTATAGCGCTGGCCAGACCCGAAGGTATCGAAGCGCTTCACAACATTAGTGGCGACAAAGTTACACGATAAAAGCAGTAATACAAGCATTGATTCGTGACATATCGAAAGTCATGGGTGCTTTACAAAGTTAATAGCAAAGAAATCTCAAAATATAACAGTGTTATATACGACTCGTGACGAGGTCCGCTCTCAGAGAGATCAACAGTATAGCAGTAATATATGCATTGAGTTGAGACGAAGTCCTTTCGGGGAGGGGGAGACCAAGGAACAAGTCAGAGGTGGGCGGGTTGGAAGACTTAGTTATAAAGTGGCGGTGGGCAAGATTCAGCGATAAGGTGGCAGCTATCCATTCGGAAGAGACTGGTTGAGGTAGAGGTCCTTGAGCTGCCTTTTAAATTTTAAAATGGAGGGGTTAGTCCTGATATGGATTGGGATGGAGTTCCAGATTCTGGGTCCATTTCCTGAGAAGGATCGAGATAGGGTTTTTTGTTTGTGCGTTTTCGGGGGAATGAGGAGTAGAGTGTTGGTACTCCTAAGATTCCTTGACTGGCCGGCCTTCTTTAGTTTGGAGGCCAGGTATGCAGGTTTCCCACTGTGCAGGGCTTTGTGCGTGAGGCAGGCAGTTCTGACATTGGCACACATTTCGATTGGGAGCCAGTTTTCTGAGCGCAGGCGAGATGTGTTCATATTTCTTCACTCCGGTGACCATTCTGGCTGCAGCATTAAGAGTTGATCTGAGGAGCGCTAGGTGAGATTTTGCTCTTCCTGTGAGTGTTGCATTGCCTTAGTCTAGTCTGGACAGGACTAGGGATTGGGTAGCTATTTTGAGGAAGTTGGTAGCGATGTAGGGTTTTATTTTGTTGAGTGGTTTTAGGTTTAGGAAGGCGCTCTTTGCGGTGTTCTTGATGTGTTTGTCCATGTCTAATTTTGAGTACCGAGTGATTCCCAGCGATTTTATGGAGTCGGCCAGGGTGAGATTGCAGTTGAGAGCATTGATAGCTTTTAGCCATTCTGTGATTAGGGGGTTCTGTTCTTTGTTGGAAATGAGGAGGATTTTCGTTTTATCTTGGCTGAGTTTCAGGTGATTGAGGGATAACCAGTGTTGGACTTGTCTTAGAGTGTCATTTAATCTCTGGATGTCATCAATGGAGGAGGTCTCTAGATCGATCTGTGTATCATCCGCATAGAGGTGGAAGGGGATGTTGGCTTTTTTGAGTATGGTGGTGAGGGGTTGCATGTAGAATTTGAAGAGTTGTGGGGAGAGGACTGATCCTTGGGGGACCCCCCTGCTGACGGGGAGTAGGCCAGATGTGAGGTTTTTGATTTTTATTTGTTGGGTGCGGTTCTGCAGGAAGGAGGTGAACCACTGTATGACCACCTCTTCTGCTCCAACTCTTTCTCGGAGTACCTTAGTGAGAAGTTTGTGGTCAACCGTGTCGAAGGCCGCTGATAGATCCAGGAGTATGAATAGACAGCACCGGTCCGTATCGAGAGATTTGTGGACATCATCTATTACATTCAGGATCGCTGTCTCTGTGCTGCATCCTTTTCTGAAATCCGACTGGTGGGGGTCTAGGAGGTTGCTGTTGTCCAAATGTTTGGTGAGTTGCAGGAGAACACATTTTTCCAGGATTTTAGCTAGGAATGGGAGGTTTGAGACGGGTCTGAAGTTATTCAGATCATTTGTGTCAGAAACCGGTTTTTTTAGTAGTGGTGTGACTCGTCTGATTTTGAGTCAATCAGGCATGACTCGGGTACTCAGGGAGCTATTAATGATCTTGGTCCAGAGCGGGGCTAGGGTGCGTTTGGGTTTTTTGGCCAGTTGGGTAGCAATGGGGTCCGAGAAGTGTGATGATGGTTTGGAGCTGGAGATCATTTTGATGATCTCTGCTTTGGAGATGGGGTTGAAGGATTTCGAGCTGTTCGGTGGGTGCTTGGGTGTGATCTCTTCTCTCGGTGGGAGCGAGCTTCTGTTGGGGGGGTTGCTGTGATTATCCAGGGAGAGCTCAATGTTGGCGATTTTGTCATTGAAGAAATTGGCAAAGTTATTACAAAGGTCTTTGGAGGGCTGCATTGAGGATGTAGGGGGCTTTGAAGTTTGTTGTCTGATGAGATTGAAGAGTTCTTTGGGTCTATTTTTAGTATTATCAAGGGCATCACAGAAGAAGGAGGTTTTCACCTTTTTGATGTTTTTTTGTAATTCCTGCATTCTGATTTGAGTTGATCAAGGAGGATTGTGCGACGGGTTGTTTTGCCAGAGTCTTTCTGCAGCTCATAGTTGTCTTCTTTTGGAGTTTGTCAGTGTTGAACCAGGATCTAGATGGAATGTTCCTGGCTCTTTTTAGTTTCTGGGGAGCCATTTGGTCCAGAATGGAGGTCACTGTTGTGTTGTAGTGTTCGGCAAGTCCTGTTGTGGATAGGTCATCTGTGGAGGTGGGAAGTAGTGAACATAACCTTTCCTCCAGGTTATCAAGCGGAATCTTTCTTAGGTTCCTTGCCCAGTGGAGGGGTTCCTGAGTATTAGGCAGGCGGGGGCTCGATTGGTTGATGTGGAATAGAATGATATGATGGTCTGACCAGTCAACAGGTAGGGTGTGGTCGATGGTGACTGCATCTACTTGAGCAATGATGGCATCTAAGATTGAGCCTCTGTTGTGAGTTTGCTCTGTGCAGTGTTGGGTGAGGTTGTTGTTGTGAAGAAGTTCGGTTAGGGTTTGGATCAACAGGTTGTTTTCCTCGTTCCAGTGTAGATTGAAGTCACCTAGTATAATGTTGTTGGAGTCGCGGAGTGCGCAGTGAGCAATGCTTTGGAATGCCTATTTCTATTATGCTGCGTTGCTCCATACGCCTGCTTCAAGCAGGCGTAAGGTTTTGACGTGGTGGCGTCCTAATAGTGACTTAGTGAAATCTTGCAGATTTCACTGCATCAGTTTTACGAGACTTTCTTGCGTCGGAACGCACATCCCGCCTACATTATACCTAACGCAGGTATAATATGACACAGGACTTTACAACATGACTCATCTCCATAGATGAGTCACGCTGGAAATGGGTCGCAATGTGGCGCATTGTTTACAACGCTGCTGCGTCACAAAAGTGACGCAACGGTGGCGTAAAAGTATCCCATGGGGCCCCTGAAAGTCTAAGGGGAGGAATGGAGGAAGGGGTTACTGAAGTACTGGAACTTCAATAAGATAATCAGGCAAGAGAGTAAGACGAGAGATGGTAAAACAGATTGTTGAGGGCTATTGATAGGAATACAGCAAGAAGGAATTTCTAATTAAAAGAGGGAAGAAACGAAGGAAGGAAAGTTGATGAAGAGGAGGAAGAGACATACGAGTGGTAGACTTGAAATGTCGGTGAGATTGCAAAGCTGTATGAGAAGGGAAGAAATGCAACCATGAGCAAGAATATCTGGGCCAATGTTAAGCTTAATGATTTTGAAAGGAGTTCGACAGATGTTTGTAAAATATGTAAAATATGTGCTTGCCTGATACCTATTAACCACATACTGAAATTCACAGGTGCTCGCATTAAGTCCTCTCACCCATGAAGTAGGCGGCAATCTTGCAGATGGCCTCTCCAAAGATGAAGTTGCCCATGAGGTTGGGAATGAAGGTGAAGGGGATGCAGAAGACAGCCACCATGAGGTCACTGACGGCCAGCGACAGTAGGAAGGAGTTGGTGACTGTACGCAGGCGCTTGTTCATCACCAGCACGATGATGATCAGGGTGTTGCCGAAGATGCTCAACAGGAAGATGATGCAATACAAAAGGATACGGACCCAATTGTTTAAGTCTGAAACAGAAGGAAACACACATTTACTTGAAGGAGAAGAAAAATGTTGTACAATTATTCACATGTCATTGACTTAACATCTCACAACCACACATTGAGAAACAACTTCAAAGATACGGCAACCAGATGCAATACACAATGGCTACCTACTGAAAAAATTACAACTTGGCCAAAATGCTGATATACATTTGATTTTTGCACTAATGCATTGTCTCCGATGGTTTCTAATGGAGCAGAAAATAGATTTCAAGAATATCTGCTAAGTATTTCAGTACATAGAAGGCAGAGTCCTTTGCATCTCTATTTCGAACAGGAATAAACTGGTTTGGCTGCCAACTTTTGTTGGTGGTACCACCCTTTAGATGGAAATCGAAAGGGGAGTGGAGACGTGCGGCCTTATGTCCAAAACTATGGAATAAATGCTTCCTTGAGGTCTTGCACCTGCAGACCTTCCTCAAATTTGAAATCGAGTCAAAGCGGATTCATCTCAGTAATCCTGGCCTACGCGTCTGCCACCAGCCGCTCTGTCTTTTCTATAGTGCCTATATTAAAAATGTGAAAAATATTAAAAGACCAGAGACCTTCATGGGCACCTGGTTTAGTGCTGCATCTCTGATTCAGATGACCTTTCAGATAGGATCATGAATTTTCATTCTCTAAAATTCTTACTTTCACAGCATTTGTGAAATTGTAAAATTAGTCAAGTGGGATTCCCAAATATAAAAGCATCTGCAAAGTTGAAAGCTTGGAATACTTTTAGGAGTATGGTACTGACAATACCTGTGAGTAGTGTTTCCTTAAGTGAAGACTGGTTGTCCTGCACAGGAGCAGCTAGCAGAGAATGATGATTAATACAGATTTAGGTGGATTCTCCTTAATGCATAATCATGATACACAGTCCTCAAAGCCCTTCGGAGATGTCTTCGGCCACCAAGACAATAAGAATGACTTGGTTGTCACTGTTGTGCCGCTGCTTGGGGGTTGCAGGATTGTCATTCATTCGCCAAGCAGCTCCCCGCATGAGATCCATAAAGATAGGTAGTAGATATTGGGAGGACCTCATTTGTTCGCCCTTACAGATAGAAGGAGAACCACCCCAAAACAAGCCCTTATGCCATAAGGACAGGGCCCTTTGATCAACAAACAAATATGTGCCCTCTCAATCCTACAATCTATAACATTGACTAAGTATTCAATAGTCATGAGAATATGGTTTAAAACATAAAAAGGAGAAATTGATGATAAGCAAAAATCCACTGAATTGAATTCTTCAAATGAGATTTTGTTTCATAAGGAAAGATATGGCAAAACGAGGAACAGCCTTCTCCAATTCATCTCCGGTAAGTATTTGAGACATATTCGAGCTCTACTCCTTGGTATTCACCACTTACATGGATTTTTTTTTTTTAGTTTAAAAGATAACCTGTCTTGCACTTTGTTCTAATTTACTCTTTAGAAAGGTGTCACCCTCATCCCTTGCCCTTTTACTCTACATCCATATATGGTCTTGACCAAAGTATCTTGCGCGTTTCATCTCTCAGTTGAATTGGGAATGTCTGTCACACTTTCACCTTCACATACATGCATGAAATTTTAAAGGAAGCAGCAGAGCAATACTCTCCCCTCGATTATATTTGTTTTTTGGAGGTGCTTTATATCCAGCGTGGTACGCACACACCACTCTTTACCTCCTGGACCCCTGAATAAAGTGTGTTCTCTAGGTACCAGTTGCGTAATTTTAAATCACTTTCACACTTTTTAAGGCCCACACACCCACATGCACAACTGCGGCGTCTCCTAAAAAGATCTCCGATAAAGAGACCTCTTGCGGGGCCCGTGGAGGACTGCAGCGCCACCCCCACGAGGAGCAATGCCCGATGATGAAGCATGACACTCGCAAGAGTGTGTGAGGGCACTATTTCTTAAAGGAGAAATTCCCCCAGCTTCATCCCATCTCAACCTGATCACTTAGAGACATTTCTTTTGTCACTTTTTCGCCTTCTCGGCCTTGACTCGTAACCATAGTTTGGCTGCAGACTCTACTCTTTTGGGAACTGTTACCCCTTGTGATACATACTGCATAGGGCATACCATACACCGCACCGCCTTAATAGAATGTATCCGAATGCACAAAGCCCCTACCCTAGATGTCAGGAGGCAGACGCTGATATACTTCATATGCTATGGGACTGCCCGCGCTTACGAAACTTCTTGCATACCGTCAGGTATAGAGTACAAGAAATCACTGGAACTGATGTCTGGGCGACTGCAGAAAGCTGCCTGTTGGGATACGCCGATGTCCAAAGAGTCAGAAGGTCTGTTATAGATTTGCGGATATGGCCATCCACAAAGCGAAACAAGCCATCACTTTGAGATGGAAATCTGCCTCCCCACCTCAACCACTTGCATGGCACACAGAGATGGTTCGCTGGGGCTCCGCGGAAAGTGCAATTATTCAACAAGAATAATTTCATGGACTTCTTAAATTACCAATTTCTATGGAATGGGACCAAATGTTAATATCATTTAAAGCTATAGATCCAATATCAACTTCACCATCACGGAATGGAACTACATCCCCTACACCCCCTGCCCACTAACATAATTGCACCCATCTAATCCAATACACATAGTTTGAACTGTCTTGATACACAAGATTATACACATATATGTTCATAAGGTAAGGGCGTGATCTCAAATGAGAGACCACAATATACCGTGAAAAATCATGTAAAGGATGCCAGAGAAGTGGGGGGAGGGGGGCCTTATTAGATTAAAGAGTAGTATGTTATATTGTATTGAGTAGATATTAGAAGTGTACAGGATAGCTGCTTAGTTGCGGCCATAACTTCAATTCCAGGTGTCAGATGTGCCGCTGTACTGCAAGATACCATTGTATAGGATTGCGTATATATATACGTTTCCGATTTGGTTATCATATTATGTCACATGTATCTCTACACATCATTTTATGTTCTTATGCAAATGTGAATATTATATATTCAACCTTTTGTGAAAATCTCAATAGAATTGTGTTAAAAAAAAAAACAAATAGGCCCCCAAATTCCCAGAGGGAGAGGGAATGAAGGAGAGAGAGTAGAGCACGGGGGGAGCGAGGGGGAGGAAGGGCTTGAGGGATGGAGAGGCAAAGCAAGGACAGTAGGAAAGATTCTTTCATTGTCGCTACATTTACTTCGGGTGTTGCGCTGCTTTTCCCCTGCCCTTCTCAGTCACATTTAGGAGGGACAAATACTATATTATTTGCCTCGTGACGATAGCCAGACTGTTGAATATATCAAAATAAAGGATGTATGATGTTACAACGCGTGTGTTTACAACGCGTGCAGTTACATTGCGGTTTTTACAACGAACGCATGTAACCACGCGATGCCATTACAACGCAAGTCTTTACATCGACTTGCGCTAGATGGCGTGCTAACATTAGAAAAGCGTAATTTACTATTCCAACTGCAGTCCACTTAACAGTAGGGAAGGTGTTGGGATAGTAAACTACACTATTTTTAATGTTAGCACGCCATCTAGCGCAAGTCGATGTAAAGACTTGCGTTGTAATGGCATCGCGTGGTTACATCGCGTTCATTGTAAAATCCGCGATGTAACTGCACGCGTTGTCAAAGTTTCGTTGTAAAGGTTGTTTCCCCAAAATAAACCTCCCTTTCACTTGCTTACACCCTCTATGTACGTACCCTCTATCTACGTACTCTGCCCAGAAACAAACCCCAGGCGGCAGCTGAAGGGTTAAAGATTCTCATAACAGGGCCAGGACTGGATTCAGCAGCAGTGATAAAGGCGAGCGCATGCCCCATTATAGGGGGAACAACCCTTTAAAGGCAATACGAGCACCATGCACTGGTTACTGCCATCTGTTATTGATAGCACCTAGAAGCACCGTAGCTGTGGAATGCAGAACCATACAAAAAATATAATCATTATCATAGTAAACAGTGATAAATGGCGTATGGGGGAGGGTGATGACAGACTGGAGGAAAGGGACGCCAGTCCAGCTTCTCCTTTCATCAGAGAATTATTCGGTCCAATCTAAACCAGCCCTGTTTGCTCTTCTCCTCCACAGACATCACTGCTCCTGCCCAGGACACTCCTGCGTTACTCTTCCCTTTTCCTATAGAGTTTGTGAGGGGCCTCCAAGCCAGCTCTGGCTCATTCTTCTCTTCCGCAGAGGTCATAGTCCTGTACAGGCCAGTCTGCTGCTCCCTGCCCTGCTTCCACACAGTGTATCAGTCCTGTCCAGAACAGTCCTCCGCTCTGTCCTCCTTCCACAAAGTGTATCAGTCCTGCCATGGCCAGTCCTCCACTCTGCCCTGCTTCCGCACAGTGTATCAGTCCTGCCATGGCCAGTCCTCCACTCTGCCCTGCTTCCACACAGTGTATCAGTCCCGCCCTGTCCAGTCCTCCGCTCTGCCCTGCTTCCACACAGTGTATCAGTCCCGCCCTGTCCAGTCCTCCACTCTGCCCTGCTTCCACACAGTGTATCAGTCCCGCCCTGTCCAGTCCTCCACTCTGCCCTGCTTCCACACAGTGTATCAGTCCTGCCCTGTCCAGTCCTCCACTCTGCCCTGCTTCCACACAGTGTATCAGTCCTGCCCTGTCCAGTCCTCCGCTCTGCCCTGCTTCCACACAGTGTATCAGTCCCGCCCTGTCCAGACCAGTCCTCCACTCTGTCCTCCTTCCACAAAGTGTATCAGTCCCGCCCTGTCCAGACCAGTCCTCCACTCTGTCCTCCTTCCACAAAGTGTATCAGTCCCGCCCTGTCCAGACCAGTCCTCCACTCTGTCCTCCTTCCTCCACAAAGTGTATCAGTCCCGCCCTGTCCAGACCAGTCCTCCACTCTGCCCTGCTTCCACACAGTGTATCAGTCCCGCCCTGTCCAGTCCTCCGCTCTGCCCTGCTTCCACACAGTGTATCAGTCCCGCCCTGTCCAGTCCTCCACTCTGCCCTGCTTCCACACAGTGTATCAGTCCTGCCCTGTCCAGTCCTCCACTCTGCCCTGCTTCCACACAGTGTATCAGTCCTGCCCTGTCCAGTCCTCCGCTCTGCCCTGCTTCCACACAGTGTATCAGTCCTGCCATGGCCAGTCCTCCACTCTGCCCTGCTTCCGCACAGTGTATCAGTCCTGCCATGGCCAGTCCTCCACTCTGTCCTCCTTCCACAAAGTGTATCAGTCCCGCCCTGTCCAGACCAGTCCTCCACTCTGTCCTCCTTCCACAAAGTGTATCAGTCCCGCCCTGTCCAGACCAGTCCTCCACTCTGTCCTCCTTCCACAAAGTGTATCAGTCCCGCCCTGTCCAGACCAGTCCTCCACTCTGCCCTGCTTCCACACAGTGTATCAGTCCCGCCCTGTCCAGTCCTCCGCTCTGCCCTGCTTCCACACAGTGTATCAGTCCCGCCCTGTCCAGTCCTCCACTCTGCCCTCCTTCCTCACACTGTATCAATCCCGCCCTGTTCAGACCAGCCCTCCGCTCTGCCCTGCTTCCACACAGTGTATCAGTCCTGCCCTGTCCAGAACAGTCCTCCGCTCTGCCCTCCTTCAGCACAGTGTATCAGTCCTGCCATGGCCAGTCCTCCACTCTGCCCTGCTTCCACACAGTGTATCAGTCCCGCCCTGTCCAGTACTCCGCTCTGCCCTGCTTCCACACAGTGTATCAGTCCCGCCATGTCCAGTCCTCCGCTCTGCCCTGCTTCCACACAGTGTATCAGTCCTGCCCTGGCCTGTCCTTCTGCACTCATCTCCTCTTCTGAATGGTTTACCAGTAACGTTCAGGCCCCCCCCCCGACTGTCATTTGCATAAGTTACACTTGGCACGTTATGCGCGATAAAAGCCTGCAACACTATACATAAGCATTTGTCAGCACCACTGGCTATGGTTCCACCTCGCCTCTTTTGCTAAGAGTTGTCTGTGCCATTTCCACAAAGGATGTAACACTCAAGTGCCCAGAGGTGATTCACTCATCCATGTGGCGCTACATAAAACATATTTTGTTACTTTTTTTGCATTGGCTTCTTTTTTCCGCATGTATTGTATTTGGCTGATGTGCTGTATGTCACAGTGAACCCTGGTGGAAACAGCTGGATCTCGGTAAGGATGCATAGTATTTTGGGGGGCGGGGGCACAAAAAGTGTTTAAGAGTAAAGCGGCATGCCATTTGACATTTTGTGCCCTTTTACAATGCGCCAAGCTTTTTGACAACAAAATATTCTTTTTTGATGAAGCGTTTAAGTAAAACTACTTTATAATTGCACCATTTTGCACAAAGAAAAAATTGTTGAAGGATACATCCTGTGTTGCTCTTAACCAAAACCTACAGGCTTATTTACAAGAAGCTTGCGCCGGCGAAGCTTCGCTTTTCTTGATGCTCAGGTGGTGCAAGCTTCTCAATCATATCCATGAGGTGACGCATAGCCACCCTGCATGGCTTTGCATGGCCTCATAGATACGGAGTAAGGTTCCTAACTCTGTGTCAAGGAGGCACAGTGGTGGGTGCTCCCACGCAACACCCATGGATTTTGACGCTGCCCCAGATTTACAAAATCACGTAAACCTAGGGCAGTGCCAAAACCTTACGCCTCCCCAGAGTAGGCGTACCAAGGAGAAATGTTTTCATTTCGCCTCCTTTTTTCCTCTCTCCATGAGTGCTGCATTCTGCAGAAGACAGAAAGGGGGAAATGCCTCTTGGGATTGTTTTTGTGCAAGAAAGTGCCCTTTCCTGAACAAAAACAATCCTGCCTGCAACGGAGGCACCCTGGCAGCATGGTGCAAGGGTGCCTTGCAGCATGGTGTAAGGGTGCCTACATTGGCGCCAGGTAACAAATTGTGCGCCAGCGCAGGAGGAAAGGATAGGAATGCACCATATTTCATAAATACTGTGATTCCTGCCCTTTCACATTGGTGCAGGGAAGCACATGAGAAGAAATGTGGCGCTGCCCTGCGCCAATCCTTCGTAGATATTTGTCTGGCTGGCACCTAGACATAAACTATCATTTCGTTTTGTACATGGCTGAGGGAAGTGCACCCAGGGGCCCAGATTTACGTAGAAGGCACGCAACACAGCGCAGCAGGCAGGGCCGGCTCTAGGGCGGTGCGGCCGGTGCCACCGCACCGGGTGCTGACTTTGCATGGGGGTGCCTGTCTGATAGTTTATATTGTGCTTAAAAGCACCTGCTGCCCATTCCTGGCTTCCAGTAATTTTCAGGCAATAATTAATATGTCAAGAAAACTCTGGTGATTAATGTTCTTCCAGGAAAGATCAGAGTTTTGTCTAGTAGAAGTTTTGACTCCTGAAAGTTTCGATTCATGGTAAGGTAGCGCAGAGGGTTAATATGCCTGCTGCAAAGAACATTTATCATGCAGATCACAAAGTGTATGTAATGTAAAAGGTTCAGTGGGTTACTGCTTTTTTCAGTGACTTCCTTTTGTTAGTTGCAGTTTATAGTGAGCTATTAACTGTCAAAGAACTGCGTGCAGACTTCAAAGTATAGATTAGAGCGTATGGATTTTAACCCCAGAGTTACATTATACTAATGTTGGGAAAAGTGTTCATTTGGGTACAAATCAGTTCCAGCTAATAAAGAGTGCCCCAATCCATTGCGATACATTTTTAAATTCAGAGTTTGTGCTTCTCCAGACCAAGTACTCTTCAACTATACTGCCTACCTGTATGGATGACGTGTGAATCCACCCCTTGATGTCCTGTGTCTTATGTAACACTTCCTATACACTAATTTACACACCTATGATTGATAGTCTCTGTGTAATGTGTGTGTTATGTAAAATGCTCTGACACCCTTCACTTTTATGAGTGACGCTATAGGATTAAATAAATGCATCTGAGAGAGAGTGGTTATGGAGACTGTTAAAGGGTGGTGGGGAGGCAATCCGTGGTGGAGGTGGTGAGTGGGGGGGGCGCCAAAGAACCATTGTCGCACTGGGCGCCACCAGTGCCAAAGCCGTCCCTGACAGCAGGTAAAATTACAACACTGCGTTGCATGAAAGAGACAGAGCAGGACCATATCTACTAAGATGCGGTGCTGTCCTCCTCTCTCCTTGCACTGGTGCACCTCTGGCTGCCAAGCTCCAACACAGACACCCGTGTGCTATAGTGCATAGTGCTTGCTTTGTGACACGCAGGTGCTGCAAGCTATGCTTTAAGGCAGGGATACACAAGGTAGGAACCGGGGGCCGCATGCGGCCCTCCTGACCTTTTATGGCGGCCCCCTGGTGAACACCAGCACTGGGCTCTGCTCACTTGACAGAGCAGGAACATTACGAAAGGAAAACTGTGAAATTGGCATACATTTATTTATACTTTATTATTATTATTATTATTATTATCATGGATTTGGGGCGCATGGCTGCCCTAAGGCTTCCCAGCACAAAGAGACATCTAGTTGAGTGGGACTTATAGATATTGTTTAAACAGCCAAGTTTTAATTGCTTTACGAGACTGCAATTCTTTGTCCATCATTCAAAACTCGCGTGGCAGGGAGTTCCAGAGTTTGGGGACTTGGGGCCATATGTATCAAAATGTTCTTTTGCGATTCTCAAAAAGCGATTTTTTGCGAATCGCTATTTCAGAATCGCAAAACGCTATGTATGTAGGATTTGCAAATAATTTTGTGAATCCTACATATTCCTTAATTGCGAATCGCAAATTGCGATTCGCAATTAAGGTATACCTCCCCATTCATTACTTTGGGCCTAGAGGCACATAGGAATGAATGGGAAGACATTCTCAATTTGCGATTCCTTGATTGCAATCGCAAAATAGGGAATCGCAAATTTTGCGGTTCTTAATTTTGCAAGGCAGTTTTCCATTAATACATACCACTAAACCCAATTGAGATCGCAAATGCCGAAATTCTGCGAATTTCGGCGTTTGCGATCGCAATTTGGAATGATACATGTGGCCCTTGGTGGGGAAAAGATCCTCCTCCCCACCTCTCCCTAGTGGCCCTAGTTGGCTTTAGGAATCCTTCGGAACTTGATCTCAAGTACCTATTAGGAGTGTAAGGTGATAATAGACTCTATTTTCCTCGGGCCTCTGTTGTGTAGAGCTTTGTGCGTCATGTTCAGCACCTTGAATTTGACTCTAGCTTCCACGGGGAGCCAGTGTAGTACTTTTAGGTGTGTTTTCACCGACTCCCGGGCAGGGACATTGCACAGTAGTCTTGCTGTTGCATTCTGGACTACTTGCAGTCTGTGGGTCACATATTTTTGGTGCCCCCAGGGCAATGTGTTTCCATAATCCAGCCGCGAAGTGACCAGAGAATGGAGTACCGTCTTCCTAAACTGCATGGGGATTCAGTCTAGGATCCTTCGGAGACTTCTTAGAAGTCCAAAACAAGTTGCTGCAACTTTCTTGGCTTGTGTCGCCATGGAGAGATCTTTGTCTAGCCAGAAACCCAGATTTATTATAGTTTCTTTAGGTACAGGGGAGCTACCTAGACAATCCGGCCAGTTTATGGGAGGTCTGGGGATTTGCTTGTTCCCAAGGACCATTAGCTCGGTTTTGTCTCAGTTTAGCTTTAGGTAGCTTTTCGTCATCCACTCCTTGACTCTTTCCATACAATGTGCTAATCTCTCAGAGTCCCTACTGTTTTTTGGGTCCAGGGAGATCACCAGTTGAATGTCGTCCGCATAAGACGTCATGAAGATGTTGAATTCTTGGACAATCTATGCTAGTGGATCCATATACACACTGAACAGTGTCGGGCTGAGCGAGGAGCCCTGTGGTACCCCACAACTCATTGACATTGTCTTAGAGAAGGTAGTGTTCTCTAAAACTTGAAATGGTCGTCCCTCCAGGAAGGATGCCAACCACTTGAGCGCAGTTCCCTGTATCCCGATGGCCGAGATTCTCCTTCGTAAGATGTGGTGGTCTACCGTATCGATGCCAGCGCTCAGGTCCAAGAGGAGTGAGGCCGCTGATTTCCCCTGATCTAATGATGCCCTAAGTTCCTCCACTACCACCACCAGGGAGGGTTCCGTGCTGTGTTGTGCCCAGAATCCCATCTGGGTTGGGTGGAGGCATTGGTTCGTTTCTAGAAATTCCGCTAATGATCTATTAGCTTGCTTTTCCACCAGCTTACACGCAAAAGGCAGCAGGGAAATGGGGCGGTAATTAGCTAGTTGTGATGGGTCTGCGTTAGTTTTTTTTAACAGTGGTTTATAATGGCATGTTTCCATGCTGCTGGGACAATACCTGTCTCCAGAGACTGGTTCATGACATTAATCAGGGATGGAAGGATGGTAGATGTGGCTTTTTTAAGGATGTGGGGCGGGCCGGATCTGAGGGTGAACCAAGCTTCACTTTATCCATTAGGGATTCTGCTTCCTTTGCTACCATTAGCGGGAGAATGGTGAAAGTTTTTGGCGGAGGGGTTTCTTCCTGATCCTCCTCCCCCCTTGAGGTTGTAACCTACTTGCTCCAAAGGAGCCGTAGATGTCAGTTACTTTTGAGAGGAAGAAGGAAGCTAAGTCATTACATCTCTCCTCTGATGTCACTAAGGGATGGGGGTCCTGGTTGGGATCGGTGAGTGCCTTAACTACCCCAAACAATTCCTTTGAGGAGTTCTGAGCCAGGGTGATTTTTTCTTCGAAGAACTTAGCCTGAGTAATTTTTACATTATTGTGGTAGTTTCTTATGGCCGTTTTATACTTGATTTTCAGGTGAGGATCATAGTTTGTCCTCCACTCCCTTTTGATCTTTTTGCAATTTTTCTTAACTCGTTAACTAAGGAAAGGTAAAGAAGGTGCCTTAGACTACTTATCTTTAGAAACACCTTTAGCTCTAAAGACATCTTGCACTAAACATGTAAAAACATTATTAAAAACTCTGCAAACTGCAAATACGTTAATTTTATTACCATGCAGAAGGGTTTTACCATAGTAGATCCGATAATATCAATGCATGGAGAGGCATTTATTAGAACTGGTAGTTTTCAAACATGATCTTGGAAACATTAATGCTGCCACCCTTCTGAAAACAATGCCATTAGTGAAACAAGAGGAAAGTCATTTGTCAGGTGCACCTTGTGTTTAGCCTTGGTTGTTATATGATTGGAACAACATTATATCTTATTGAGTAAAACAAAAGAGAATGTTTTGTGCAGCACATATCCTGAACTCGTATATTTCAAGGGGCACTAATATGTGGTAATGAAGAAATAGGAGGCAAAGTGAAATTACCCAATTGCCTAGGATCACACAGTTTCTTCAAGCGGGGAAGCCAGGACTCATACCACGTTTTCTGTTTTCACATTTTGCAATTCAGCCACCAGATGTTTGCTAGTACCCATGCTTTAAGACATTTCCCATTTCTTACGAGTGCTGTACAATGCAGCACACATGCAAAGTGTGAAAAACCAGGAGAAATGAAACATTTCCCCTTATTATGTCTTCCTTGCAGAAGCGCAAGATTATGGCTCAAATCCGTGTCTACATTTCGTTGTAGATAAGGATTTGTGGCAAATCCCATTCATGGTTGCATGAGAAGCTCATGCACCACCAATGGAATGCACCCTCTTACCTCTTGCCTCTTACCTTTTATTTAGTGACTTTGTTTTCTATTTACGTTAGTATGTCACACTAAACGTCAACTACCTCATTATCTAGACCCCGTATTGGATATACCCACTAAGTTGTGGAAACTATATACTTTTTCCTTTTGCTTAAGTTAGTATCCCATAACATCATGATTATTGGTCATTGGGGTGCTAAAACTCTAACTACTTCATTTTCCAGATCATTTAGATCCAATACTGGATACACCCATTAGGTTGTGGGAACAATAAAACCTTTCTTGCGTATTAAGCATAGAGTACGTCCAAACTTGTCATGAAAACTGCCATTTGAAGCACTATTATGGACACTGTTCCTCGATATTACGTTCCTAATTTTAAACTTTTGACCGATATTTCAATATAAATATGATCTAAGAACAGGAGTGCATCATCAAAGTATGTATCTTTGTGTATACTATGTAGAAAATGACTTATACCGAAGTTAGGAATATGACTAAGAGGCTGTCACATTGCTTTATAAAGTGTACACAAATAGGAGTGTCTGATCCATTGACAGGCATCTACGTCGTAGGATCTCGCATGATTATCATCAGTCTAATCCTTAGACATCTGCTGAATTTAAGTAAGTGTCTGGATTTTTAATATTAATGCAATTATGCAATCAGGCAAATAACCCAAACTAAGATTGCGTTCTCCTTTATGTTTCAGTTTTTTGACTTTACTTCTTTGAATAAGTCAACACCATATAACAACTGTGGAGTTTAAAATACTCGTGTAAGTATAGATCACAAAGAGATACAATATATCCCATTTGGATAAAATCAAGCTCTTGATTAATAAAACATGACCCTTATGAAATGAGGGCTCTATACTCATAGATAGCAATATACATGTTTGTGTACCTATCTTTATCCTCATTATATAGGTAATATGTGCCATGACAATGGGAATATGAGACGCTCTTATCATTACCAACTAAACATAGATGAAGACTATAAAGATAGGGTTAATGACCCAACACATGATTAAGAACAAGATACATGATATCAGGATATTATTGTCTATTGATGTTTTTATTGTTAAAAATTGTATATGTTGAGAGAAAAAACACTACAGTGTGATAAATCATTGATAATCCACTATAATATATAAACTTTTGTATATGTATAATGTTTAAGAAAAATAATACATTGAAAGTATATTTTTCTAAAGATATATGGTTCCTCATATCATTTATGGTCATTGGTTGGTTTTACCCAGATTATATATTGTTGTTGAACTAGCTTGCTATTGGTTCTTTTTTCACAAAAAAATGCCTCTTACCTTTCCTCCATTTCTATTGGCTGTAGCATATTTTCCTGCATTTACCAATTCTTGTTCCTCGTCTGCCTCTCGCCGCCGAAATACTGGTAAAATCCACTTTGGTGGAATTAAATTTTGATAACGTTTTGCCTTTTACTCTTGCTGCATATTTATATGACAACTCATCACCTGGAGAGATTAAGTGATTTGAATAGAATCACAGGATGTTGCCCGGCACCACGGAGACTCGAATCGGGATCCCCAGCTCTCAGTGAGCAGCTCTGGCCACTGCGCTACATCCTCTCCACTCCCATGTTATCTGTCAGAGAGCTCTTTCCTTCACCCGAACGATGATTGATGAAAACAGCTCTTTATTCATTGCATATGTGTAACCGATGCATTAACAATGCTTGTCCTTGTGCTGTCTCCAATTTGTATTTTCTCCTCTTTCTTTTGCGGGGTGTCCCCCCTCCTCACCCCTTTCCCATGCCTACACCCCCCGTCCTCAGTATTGTCACTCTCCCACGTGACTCTTGCAGGAATAAATGCATTGCATGTTATCTCATCATGTTAACATATTGGCCATTTCCACAAAGGACATAACAGTGAGGAGCCTAGAGGTGATTCAGTCACCCATGTGGCACTATATAAATCATATTTTTATCTCATCATTTAATGTATTGCGCTTCTCAGCAGTGTGTGCGTATGGATGGGGGGGAAGGGAGTGTTAGTGAGTAATGTGTTCTCTTGTTTTTTGATGTACCGCAGGCTGGTATTATCCTAATCTGTCTTATTGAACATTCAAGGAGTCACTCCTCCTGACTGAGGCACGGAAATTTGCATAAAGTCTTTCTTCATTGCGCTGCAGGATATAATTATGCTGATTTGTTGTGGTCACATGTGAGGGGTTTCATTATACGGTAAAATGCCACGCCTCTGAGTAACATGAAGTGCGTAAAGTCAGAGTCACAGTGAGTAGGGCAGCAGCTCCTCCAACCATATATATTTTATTAAAAGATTTGTAAAGCGCACAGCTACCCAACAGGGTTTCCCGGCGCTGAGCAGGACAATACGCAAGCGACGATTGCAGATGATTATACAGAAGGATCATACTCAGCTGTAAAGGAAGGTCTTTAATTTCTTACGGAAAGCTAAAAGCGAATGACATCCAGAGTTCCAGAGGAAGACAATTCCACAGTTTGGGGCCAGGGTAGGAGAATGACCTGCCGCTCATATGAGTGACATGGACTCTGGGAACAGAAAAAAAAGGAAGGCTGATGTATACAGGCCCCAGCTAGGCCCGCAAAGCCCAAGGGTTCGCTCCCCTGTAATGGAACCTATAAGGAAGTTGGCACGGAAACTGCAAAGTACAAAAACAACGTTTATTAACCCTTAAGGGTGGTCCTACAGTCCACACAACACTCTTCAGTATTGCATGGAGTAGCACACAGAACTTGCGTACACAGTCCCCTTTTATACACAACAGAGGGGCTCATAGTGGGTGGATACAACATGAGGTCGAAGAACATTACCATTTATGGTCATTCTCGATAAGAAATTTCTCCACATTACCTGCCTATATGTGTTGCAACGCATATATTTTCACAAAGACAAATTCAAAATATGACTAGTCATCATCAATCAAACTCAAATAGCCAACCCAGGCTTCAAAAACTCGGAGCAAGTACCGTACAACGGTTCTTACCAATCAAGAGTCCAGGTTCCAACTGCCAAGCTCCACAATCGCCCAAACGGCTCTCACGGCAGGACCGACAGAAGAGGTCTCAGTCGATGACCGGCGCCACCCAGACGGTCAGCTCGGAAGGGAAGGAAGAAAAACCTCGGGATGCCAGGGCTAAGACGCCGCTGGCAGTGATCACGTCCCCGGCCAAACTCCTCACCTTCGTCGCGACCAGTCCTTCGAGCATCCGAGTCGCCGATGAGCCCCACGTGACGGGCGCCAATTGATGTATACAGGCCCCAGCTAGGCCCGCAAAGCCCAAGGGTTCGCTCCCCTGTAATGGAACCTATAAGGAAGTTGGCACGGAAACTGCAAAGTACAAAAACAACGTTTATTAACCCTTAAGGGTGGTCCTACAGTCCACACAACACTCTTCAGTATTGCATGGAGTAGCACACAGAACTTGCGTACACAGTCCCCTTTTATACACAACAGAGGGGCTCATAGTGGGTGGATACAACATGAGGTCGAAGAACATTACCATTTATGGTCATTCTCGATACTGAATCAATACATGGGCGGAGCTAACATACTCTTTGAGCCCGCGAAAACACATGGTCAAGCAAAGCTAATTATAACAGATGTGGTCAAGTCTGGGCATGCGCCAGATGGACAAGAGAGCTATTTATAAACTGTTACTAGGCAGATTACAGGAGCAACTAACACAGAGGTCGGACTCTCCTCGTGACGAACACGTGGCAGCATGTCAATACAAAATGGAGTCCGGACTTCAGTCAACATAACAAAGAAAACACGATCTAAAGGGGAAGCATTAATGTTTTCAGTAAATGCTTAATCACATTCCGCTTTAATTTACAACAAGGCTAGCTAATCTCAGCTGTCGAGCGGGCACATAGGGTTTGACCAGGCTTTGTATGTAGGGGGGTGCCAAACCATGTTTGGCCCGGAGGCCTTAAACCATAGGTGGGTCCTTGTCAAAGGGACTTCTGGTTTCCTCCTTCCCACACCACTGTGGAGATAGGTGTCCTCCCCGTTGTAAGAGGGACAAATGTGGAAACCATTGCTTGTTCTGAACATCCACAGAGAAATCTTATCTCTCATTTCCACTTGAGGCCCCTCACTCACAGGCAGGCGAGGAGAACCTGACCCCTCACTCACAGATGGGTGAAAAGAATCTGACCCCTCACCGGCAGGTGAAGCTAACTTACCTCCTGACTCACAGACATGTGAAGAGAACCTGATCCCTCACAGGCAGGTCAAGTGAACTTGACCACGCACTCACAGACAGGTGAAGAGAACCTAACCCCTCACTCATAGACAGGTGAAGAGAACCTGACCCCTCACTCACAGACAGGTGAAGAGAACCTGACCCCTCACTCACAGACAGGTGAAGAGAACCTAACCCCTCACTCATAGACAGGTGAAGAGAACCTGACCCCTCACTCACAGACAGGTGAAGAGAACCTGACCCCTCACTCACAGACAGGTGAAGTGAACCTGACCCCTCACTCACAGACAGGTGAAGTGAACCTAACCCCTCACTCATAGACAGGTGAAGAGAACCTGACCCCTCACTCACAGACAGGTGAAGAGAACCTGACCCCTCACTCACAGACAGGTGAAGTGATCCTAACCCCTCACTCACAGACAGGTGAAGAGAACCTGACCCCTCACTCACAGACAGGTGGAGTGAACCTAACCCCTCACTTACGGACAGGTGAAGTGAAGCTCACCCCTCACTCACAGACAGGTGAAGAGAACCTGACCCCTCACTCATAGACAGGTGAAGTGAACCTAACCCCTAACTCACAGACAGGTGAAGAGAACCTGACCCCTCACTCACAGACAGGTGAAGAGAACCTGACCCCTCACTCACAGACAGGTGAAGTGAACCTAACCCCTCACTCATAGACAGGTGAAGAGAACCTGACCCCTCACTCACAGACAGGTGAAGAGAACCTAACCCCTCACTCATAGACAGGTGAAGAGAACCTGACCCCTCACTCACAGACAGGTGAAGAGAGCCTGACCCCTCACAGACAGGTGAAGAGAACCTAACCCCTCACTCATAGACAGGTGAAGAGAACCTGACCCCTCACTCACAGACAGGTGGAGTGAACCTAACCCCTCACTTACGGACAGGTGAAGTGAAGCTCACCCCTCACTCACAGACAGGTGAAGAGAACCTGACCCCCTCACTCATAGACAGGTGAAGTGAACCTAACCCCTCACTCACAGACAGGTGAAGAGAACCTGACCCCTCACTCACAGACAGGTGAAGTGAACCTAACCCCTCACTTACGGACAGGTGAAGTGAAGCTCACCCCTCACTCACAGACAGGTGAAGAGAACCTGACCCCTCACTCACAGACAGGTGAAGTGAATCTAACCCCTCAATCATAGACAGGTGAAGTGAAACTCACCCCTCACTCACAGACAGGTGAAGAAAACCTGACCCCTCACTCACAGACAGGTGAAGAGAAGCTTCAGCAGTAGCTCTGGTTAAGCCCTGAGCCACTCCATGGACCTCTATGTGGCACAGAGATGCCTGCTTGAGTACCACACCCAACTCGCTCACAAACAACTTCACTTGATCCGCACAAATCTGAGCACTCATGGACCGTCCACCTTTGACACACAGCGGCCCTATGATGTTCATCACAATCGTGACCTGAGCAAGGTACGGACACACCACAGGAGCAAACATTTTCAGCAATTGTTCTACATATTAAACACCTTTCATGACCTACCTTCCAAAATGCTGAATTGCCTACTGTGTGGGTTCAATCCCTTTCACCATTGTTGTCAGCTTAATTTCCCTTGAAGATTTCTTTCCCAGCCCAGCTTCACTTCCAGTGTCTACTGTACTGCTCTGCACATCCACACGTATGCCATGCCAGACCAGCTCTCTGGGCCTCTGGGATGCACGGGAGACCAGGCCACCCGGGTAACTAGCCTTGCTGTTGTCCATGGAACCACAGAATCTGGTTATTACACCCGGATGCTTTTTACCTTATTTTTAAGGTGTGACCTTTAAGGGGTAGGTAAGGGCAAATGTTCAAGATTTACTGTTGAAGAAGGGAGTGAGTAGAGCGCCAATTACCCGTATTAGCAAGAAATTGTTCAATAATTTTGTTGTTTGTACATTCAGTGTTTTAGGTAGTATTATTTCACATAGCAAACATTGGGCAGTGTTACATTTCAAAGAGATAGATGCACGCACCAGAAGTTACTCTGCGTACATTACCAAAGAGAGCAAAACAGGGTCTGCCTGCGCGATGCACTCTAGCTGCGGTTGTGGCATCATGCACAATTAACTCAGAGGCTTCACATCAATGTGCAGCACAGTGGGTCGGAGTTACCAGGTGAGAGGTATTTAGCACATGCTGTCATTATTGGATGTGTTAAATAACTCAACCCTCGTTAAATTTCCGCACGTGAAACCTGCCAAAATTTAACACGGGAAATGTGTACGGCATTTACCATACCATGTGGAGTTTAGATGCTTTAAATACATCTGCATGTTATTCCCCAGAAACTCATAATAGGTGCTATTTATCACACCAGATCAAAAAACGTACCCGCGGTATTGTTATTTATCACGTGCAGGCAGATTCAGGGCGTCAGTAAATCTAGCCCATGATGTGCACCTCTTCTGTGGTCACAACTCAACTCTACAGCTAGAGCTGTGTGGGGGGCATCAGCACTGGATGCATGGTTCACGCATGTAATTAAAGGGATAGTTTGTGCGGGGTACCAACGCTGTATGTGTATGTTACACCTGAAATACAGCTATCGCTGTCTGCAGGGTACCAGGGTTGGATGTGTGGATCACACTTGACACACAAAGCTAGAGCAATGGGCAGGGCACCAGTTCTGGATGTGTGGATCGCAACTGAAATATGCGGCTACAACAGTATGCAAGGTACCAGCACTGGATGTGCGAGTCACACCTGAAATATGCAGCTACAACTGTATGCAAGGTACCAGCCATGGATGTGTGGATCACACTTGACACACAAAGCTAGAAAAATGTGCTGGGCACCAGTCCTGGATGTGTGGATCACAACTGAAATATGCGGCTAGAACAGTGTGCAAGGTACCAGCCATGGATATGTGGATCACACTTGACACACAAAGCTAGAAAAATTTGCACGGCACCAGTCCTGGATGTGTGGATCACAACTGAAATATGCGGCTAGAACCGTGTGCAAGGTACCAGCACTGGATATGTGAGTCACAAATGAAATGTATGCCTAGAACTGTTTGCAGAGTACCAGCACTGGTTGTGTGGGTCAGACATGAATTACAACGCCAGAGTGATGTGTAAAGAAACAGCGCTGTGTGTAGGTCACAACTGAAGTATGCAGCTAGATCAGTGTGTGGTGTAGCAACACTGGATGACTGGGCACACCCGAAATTATGGCTAGAACTGTGTGCAGGGTCCCTTCCCTGGATGTGTGGGTCAAACTTGAAATATACTGCTAGTAAAGTGCACACGGTATTAGCACAGGATGTGTGTGCCACACCTGCTATGTACAGCTAGCACAGTGTGCAGGGGAGCTGCCTTGGATGTGTCTCACATATGAAATGTAAGGCAAGAACAGCGTGCAGGGTACCAGCGCTGGATATGTGTGTCAGACCTGAAATATAGTGCACAGTTCCAGCACCTGATGTGTGGGCCACTCTTAAAATACAACGAGAGCTGTGTGTGGAGTACCATTGCTGGATTTGTGGGTCACGTTCGAAATATACAGCTAGCACGGTGTGGAAGGTATAATCACTGAATGTGCGGGTCACACCTGAAATAGTCCACCCGAATATGTACCTTCCACCTGCAATATACAGCTAGAGCTGTTTGTGGGATACCAGCACTGGATGTGTGGGTCACACCTGAAATATACAGCTAGAGCTGTTTGTGGGATACCAGCACTGGATGTGTGGGTCACACCTGAAATATACAGCCAGAGCAGTGCGCTCAAAACCAGCACTGGATGTGGGGGTCACACCTGAAATATACAGCCACAACAGTGTGCTGTGTACCAGCACTGGATGTGTGGGTCACACCTGAAATATACAGCCACAAGAGTGAGCTGTGTACCAGCACTGGATGTGTGGGTCACACCAGAAATATACATTTTGAACAGTGTGCTGTGTACCTGCCCTGGATGTGTGGGCCACACCTGAAATATACAGCTAGAGCTGTTTGTGGGATACCAGCACTGGATGTGTGGGTCACACCTGAAATATACAGCCACAACAGTGTGCTGTGTATCAGCACTGGGTGTGTAGGTCACATCTGAAATATACAGCCAGAAACGTGCGCTGTGTACCAGCACTGGATGTGGGGGTCACACCTGAAATATACAGCCAGAACAGTGCGCTCTGTACCAGCACTGGATGTGGGGGTCACACTTGAAATGTACATTTTGAACAGTGTGCTGTGTACCGGCCCTGGATGTGTGGGTCACACCTGAAATATACAGCTAGAGCCGTTTGTGGGATACCAGCACTGGATGTGTGGGTCACACCTGAAATATACAGCCAGAGCAGTGCGCTCTGTACCAGCACTGGATGTGGGGGTCACACCTGAAATATACAGCCAGAGCAGTGCGCTCTGTACCAGCACTGGATGTGGGGGTCACACCTGAAATATACAGCTAGAGCCGTTTGTGGGATACCAGCACTGGATGTGTGGGTCACACCTGAAATATACAGCCAGAGCAGTGCGCTCTGTACCAGCACTCGATGTGGGGGTCACACCTGAAATATACAGCCAGAGCAGTGCGCTCTGTACCAGCACTGGATGTGGGGGTCGCACCTGAAATATACTAGCCAGAACAGTACGCTCTGTACCAGCACTGGATGTGTGGGTCACACCTGAAATATACAGCCAGAACAGTGCGCTCTGTACCAGCACTGGATGTGGGGTCACTCCTGACATTTACAGCCAGAACGCTGTGCTGTGTGCCAGCACTGGATGTGGGGGTCACACATCAAATATACAGCTAGAGCCGTTTGTGGTATACCAGCACTGGATGTGTGGGTCACACCTGAAATATACAGCCAGAGCAGTGTGCTCTGTACCAGCACTGGATGTGGGGGTCACACCTGAAATATACAGCCAGAGCAGTGCGCTCTGTACCAGCACTGGATGTGGGGGTCACACCTGAAATATACAGCTAGAGCCGTTTGTGGGATACCAGCACTGGATGTGTGGGTCACACCTGAAATATACACCCAGAGCAGTGCGCTCTGTACCAGCACTGGATGTGGGGGTCACACCTGAAATATACAGCCAGAGCAGTGCGCTCTGTACCAGCACTGGATGTGGGGGTCACACCTGAAATGTACAGCTAGAGCCGTTTGTGGGATACCAGCACTGGATGTGTGGGTCACACCTGAAATATACAGCCAGAGCAGTGCGCTCTGTACCAGCACTGGATGTGGGGGTCACACCTGAAATATACAGCCAGAGCAGTGCGCTCTGTACCAGCACTGGATGTGGGGGTCACTCCTGACATTTACAGCCAGAACGGTGTGCTGTGTGCCAGCACTGGATGTGTGGGTCTCACCTGAAAAAATACAGCTCAAGCTGTTTGTGGGGTAGCTGACCTGTGTACCTTACACCTGAAATAGACTGCTACAGCGGTGTGCGGGACACAACACTGAATGTGTTGGTCACACCTGAAATACACAGCTAGAGCTGTGTGACTGTTGTATGGGCTTGTGTGTACAGATACTGGTACTAGTTGTGTGCTATTGCATTGTTTGGGGCGCCATTACTGGATGTGTGAGTCTGCACCAAGAGGGTGTACCAGGTAACAGCAGTTGGTCTGTTAGGTCAAGCCAGACGTGGGCACCTTGAATTACACTTTTAATGATGCCTTTAGCTTGTATAATTGAACAGAGTGGTAGACCAGATAGAAATGAGATAAGGCGGTGTAGCATATGACGTCAAAACTGAAGTGCCCACGTGTCAGCCATACTTTGTTATCCCCCTTTGAACGCCGCGTCACACCAATATGTAGGCATCTTTCTAGAACTTATATTTTCAGAGGGGGTGTTTAACTCATTTTACATCTTTCGTCTGTTTTGCATCCCACACAGGGTCAAAGAGCTAGCTCGGTTTCCATGGAAACAGTTCCTTACTGTAACAGATTTCCTAACTTGTGCCTGTCTGCTTCCTGTGAGGACCTGTTTCCCGCCTTCCTGAAGCTTCCTGGACCTGGCCTGCTGTACTGCATCTCAGTAGCAATGTTAATCTGTTTCCAAGCCGCCTCCAGATCAGCATTAGCAGCTCGAGCCTGCGCCGGCGCGAGCCTCTCTGGCGAGAGTGATCTCTGTAGGCACGAGCCTCCGCCGGCGCGAGCCTCTCTGGCGAGGGTGATCTCTGTAGGCACGAGCCTGCGCCGGCGCGAGCCTCTCTGGCGAGGGTGATCTCTGCAGGCACGAGCCTGGCTCGCCCCATCGGTCAGAGGGTCTGCACCTTGGAGCACTGACATCTTCGTATCCGAAAGCCACGGTAAAGGCCAGGCTGGACCGAAACCCTCTGTAGCGCCAAAGTACATTTGCATGGACGGTCGGGGATTTGCTACAATCATAGGTATGAGTAAATCCATAACCGAAGTGTGAAAAAATAGGAAACATTCACAAGATTGTGGGAATCTGAGGGAAAAGGCTTCTCAATCAACAGAGAAAAATATTGTCCTCTTCAAGAGAAAGCAAACAATAGCATGTGCAAATGGACTTTTGCTTCGGGTGAACACATGCACAGATGTTGAACATGTAAAGTTCATATCTCAAGTGCTTAGACAAGTGAGGACTCCTGAGAAGCTGCAGGTCAGGGTACTGCAACTTTTTGAGAATTTTGACAAATAAACCATCTTCAAACGTAGGTGTAGATATACAAATAATTTTGAGAATCGTGTCCGAAGGGTCTCTTCAGAAGCCTCCAGCCAACCGGTGCTCCGACTGCCACGTGGCTGACAGATTTTTGTAGTTTGCGTACGGGATGGAAGTTTGCACTTGTTCTGGATGAGGGAATCTTGAGCGGCTGATGAGTGCGTAGTGTGTGTATCATGTACTCTGCACAGATGAGTGGTGGTGGCCGTGTGTGTGTGGTTGTGTGTGTTAAAAGCAGGATCAGAACTTAAAGGGTCCATCTGGTGAAGAGAAAACATCAGTTCTCTTTACCCGCTCCTTCACTAATAATCTCCAACGATAATAATTCAGAATGTCTCTTTGTTTGATGACGTCTGCTTGGGCTTGGTGGTGCGCTGTGGCATCAGTGACCGGAAGGTCTCCTAACATAAGAGTGGCTGTTGTTGTTGACATTGACTATGGTACGTGTGGATTTGCAATGTTGTAGAGGAAAGTTAGGGGTGTGGGTGCGAAAGAAGCAGTGTCGACACTTAACAAAGCATACCCTGTACCCTCAGGTGCGTTTTGCTACCTCAGAGCCCCATTTTTCAATATCAGTTCGATCGAGTTGTGACGTAAATCTCTAGGAAATCCAACTATGGTCCATGAGCTCTGAACTCTCAAAGTGGTACAAGCCCAAGAGCGTTCTTTCCCAAGGTTGTAGAAGAGTTCACAGGAAGGGGCAGGACTATTCTTGGACCCAGTAGTCATCAAGAGTATGACTTGGAAGCATTGGGCTAGGTAAGTCCCACAGAACCTTTTGCCAACTCTTCTATGCCGTGTCTAGCAGCTGTGCACTGCTGGCGGAGCTCTGGTCAAGTGGTAGGTGATGGATTGCCATCCACTTCTTAGGGCTTAGCAAGTACTCTTCCACACTCCAGGTGCTAATGCAGAGACACAGAGGGAGTGTGGTGCTAAGACAATATTTGTGCAGAAGTTTGCTGGATGGCGATGCTGTCCATAGAAGAATCCAAGATAAAAAATTATATGAGAGCTCTGACTGCAATTGAGATCCACGCGTGCCCACAGCGTCCTTTTGTTGGAAATTTCCTTCATGAGCAGTCACTGAGAGGTGACAGCCAGTGACTGATGTCACAATCGGTCTCAACTCCCAAGAGAGATTCATCAGATAATTCCTATTATTGGTAGTTGTGGTGATGAGGAAGCGGCTAACGAGAATTGTGACTGTTTTATATCACATGTTGATAAAACCAAATGGTTTGAGAAACGAGAAGTAGGAATGACAGTTAGCGAGAACGGCATTAGCTTTAAAAAAGGAAAGAAGATAGGAAGTGGTTTAGCGTCAACTGGTCAAACGTAATGGCTAGGGGTTTTGGGATAGTTAATAAGTGTTAGACTGTAGAGGTAATGGATTACGTGTTGGGGTAAGATATGAGGGTTTAGGGCTAAGGGTTGGGGAGTATGAGGTACATTCTTAGGAATGAGGTACCAGGTTAAGGATGAGGGCATAGTGGTATGGGGGCAGTTATAGGGGTTCGGAGGTCAGGGTACATGCATGAAGTAACAGGTTATGGAATAGAAGTAATGGAGCATGGATTAAGGGTTCCGGCAATGGGGTTTCTGGTTAGTGGATGAGTCTAGGACATAACAGTTTGCAAGTAAAGTAAAAAGTTAGGGGTAAATAAAATAAGGAGTTGGACTTGGAGGATGGGGTTTGAGGTTTTTTAATTTGGGCTAGAAGGTAAGGGTTTATGGGTAAAGGTAGGGGGGGTTACTAGCTCACAGTAAGGGACTGGCTGTAAGGAGTTACAAATTAGTGTATTATAAATTGTTAGGGATTTGGAGTCGGGCTTGGCTGAGGGATGAAGGTGGATATTAGGGGTGAATGTTAGGGTTAGTTGAAGAGTTTGATTAATCATAAAAGAGCAACATAAATAAGTGAATTAAAATCCAGATTTGAACCAAATAATTGAAACCAGGACCTGTTTCAGTGAAAATGGACAGAGTGGAACTATATGGTTCCAAAACCATTGGATTCAGACTGGGTGCTTTACTTTTGAGCTGCTCTGTACTCTTCATATAAAATCGGTTTTAACTAGTTAAAACCATTTTCCTATTGAAATCTCCTTTGTCTGGATAATATTTCATTTATATGAACTGTTCAGAATTTTGCTTGTTGTTTCCTAGTCTCCCCAGCACTTCTTACAAGATTAAGCCATTTGCTCACTGACCCTATCGAAAGAAGGTCCAATGGTACTCAAGAGAGCCTTTGGATAACCTGTGTTTATGAATACACACATGTGACAATGCTGTGTGAGCTTGTTAACTGGTGCACTGTGTTGTAAGTCTTTCTTTCATGTCCATCCGTCCCCTGAACTCCACACAGTACAATACATAAAGGCCTTTTATAAAGTTACACCAAAGCAGCAGTGGAGAAAACACACCTTCAAGAATTGAGGCTGAACTCTTTGCTTCTTTTGTTTAACATTTGCAACCAAGAGGCAGGCTGAAAAGAAAGCTGGTAAACTGCGTTTTAAGTGCACTTTAAAGAAATAAAAAATTCATGAGCACAAGTGAAATGAGAATAGAACAGGCCCTTGCTGATCTAGATTTAGAAGAGAAATGGAGTGTAATAAACATGACTTTATATTTACAAAACGCCAGTACCACCGTTCTAGTAAAAACTGGGTTAATTCACTTTTATTCAGCCTTTCTTTTCATTTTTATTTTTTTATGACCAGCAGAAGGAACTATTTGGCAAGAAATGCTTTGCATAGCAACAGTGATCATGGTACATGGATGGATGACATCAAGAGGTCGAGGATATGAAGAATGAGGATTCTGTCATTACACTAGACATAACGGATATGTAATGTATATATGGAAAACAATGGTGGATAATGCTTCAAGCTTTTTTACATTGACCAGAAAATATTTTGGAATATTTACGTTTCCGTGGCTGGCGTGGCACATCTCATTATTAAGTAAGGCATGATCGCGCAGCTGTTTACAAAACCGTTATTTTCCTATATAGAGAGTCAGCTGTGGGTCAGCCCTCTTCAATCATTGGCTTGTTTGGATCAGCCCATGTTAGCCATTGCTGTGGAACTTTTTCAATCACACACTGGCTGAGACCAGGAGAGTGTGCATCTGTCACCGCCTGCTACTGGCTGTTGGATGTATCCTTCCGCCTTCCTTGGAATGCATCCATGGCAATGCCGCAGTCACAGAGCTGGTAGATAAAATTATAAAGCCCAAAACGAAAATGAATCATCACACTTTTTCTCACATTCATTGTCCTATAAAGGAATCCTGTTTTTTCACTGCAACACTTGTAATTAAGAATGTTTTAATTGATCAGAATGCCAGACCAAGCCTGACCCAAAACGGTCGCTTTAATGAGTTTTCATTTTGCAGACAATGCCTGGATACCCCCCAGGGCAGCGCCTGGATACCTATACTGGTGGCAAGCAGCGCTCTACAAATCCACCTTACATTACCATGCCTACGGGAGGTCTGGCTCCAAGATGGCTGCGAAGACATCACAATATCAACAGCAATAGCTGCAATGATGTGGCCTAAGGGCTAGGGCGGACGACCTCAAATCTGTGGAACTGGGTTTGAGGCTCGGAAACGGCGCTCAACATCCTGTGATTCTGGGCAAATCACTGAATCTCCCGTGCCTAACAAAAATGAATGTGTCCTTATGTAACTCAACAGGTGCTCATGTAAAGCACTCTGGTACCTTCGGGTCAAGTTTGCGCCATATAAAACATCGAAAAAGAAAAACTTCTTGCAAGACTTTAGGCGGCCATCTTAGGGCCAGGCCACCCAGATCTCAAACAGAGAAAACATAAAGCACCTAGCCCTATTGCTGTCTGCAGGACTCTCTTCAGTCTCCTGCCAATGTGCAGCTCCCATACACAGTGGCAGCCTACCCAGTCGCCATCTCACCCCCATTTCTCAGTTATGTCCCGCCTACATTTAAATCTGTGCCCCCTGGATGGTTTGCACAAAGGACTGAGGGGGGGGGGGGGGGGGGGGGGGCAGAGATGGCAGTCTCAGTGATGCAGAGATTTGCTCGGCTTGCAGAGCACCATTTCAGCATCCTATAGCTTCCAATAAAAACATTGTCACTAGTGAGAGCACATGAGGGCCACACATTGTTCACTAGTGTCTGGGGTGGGTGAGTGGCTCCAGCTAGTAAGGACAGGTATTGAGTGAACGAAGCAGGCCATGTGCGTCTCCATGCATTGCAGTGCATCCCTCCTGTAAGCAACTGCAAACCCACCGCAAACCAACAATGACACAGTAACAGAAAGCCAGAAGAATCTTCCTAAACACCATGGGATCTTCTGCGTCACTAAAGAATACACAAAGAGGCCTGTTTGTGGGGATTTGGCATAGGGCAGCACAGCAAGTCATCTTGTTGCGCTTCCCTGCGTCAACGTGAAAGGCCAGGAATGCACCGGATTTAAGCAATATAGTGGTTTCCTGTCCTTTCCCCCAGCGCTGGTGCCCTTTCTGCAGCCTAGCGCCAATGCAGGCACCCGTACACCAAGCAGGCACCCGTACACCAAGCAGGCAGCCTTGCACCATGCTGCAAGTGTGCCTGTGTTGTTGGCATGATTGTTTTTGTGCAGGAAGGGATACCTCTTTCTATACGTGCTTCAGAATGCAGCACATATAGAAAGAGGAAAAAGAAGGAGAAATAAAGTTATTTCTCCTTTTTGCGCCTCCGCTGTGGAGGACTAAGGTTTTGGCACATCCCCAGGTTTACATGGTTTTGTAAATCTGGGGATGCGTCAAAATCCATGATGTTGGGTGGGAACACCCACCACAACACCCATGGAACGCCTCAGGAGCGCAGAGTAAGGCAATGCAGTGGTTGCGCTGCCTCGCCTTACTCCTTATCTATGAAGCCATATAAAGCCACACAAAGTGGCTTTGCATGGCCTTAGAAATATGATTTGGTGATTTGCGCTGCAATTGTGTCACAAAAAGGGACATGACAGCGGCACAAGGGGGTCGTACATATGCACCAAAGTGGGCAGCAGACCCAGGGGCATATTTACTAGAAATTGACGCAGTGCAGCACTGCAAGTCATCTTGCTGTACTGAGCAGAGTCATTAGGAAAGTGCAGGGATGCGTCGCATTTACAGCAATATGACGGATCCCTGTGCTTTCCTCTGCGCTGGCGCCAATGCAGACACCCTAGCACCATGGTTCGAGGGTGTCTGCGTTGCAGGGATGATTGTTTGTGTGCAGGAAGAAACCGCTTCCTCCACAAAAACAATCATTGATGGCGTTTTCCTCCTTCTATGTGTGCAGCATTCTGCAGCACATATTGAAAGAGCAAAAAACGAGGTGAAACAAAGGTATTTCTCATTTCACCACTCCTACGCTTCCACTCGGGAGGCGTAGTATTGTGACGCAATCCCAGTTTTACAAAACCTTGTAAATTTGGGAAAGCGTCAGAATCCATGGATGTTGCATGGGATCACACAGCAACACCCGTGGAACGCCCCTTTCATGCAGAGGAATGCATGAAAAGGGGCCATATTTACAAGGCCATGAAAAGCCACGCACGGTGGCTTTGCCTGGCCTTGTAAATATGGCTCAGCATTGTGCGCCACCGGAGCTTCAAAAAAAGTGTTGCTCCGGTAATACTGGGGCCTTGTAAATATGCCCCCAGTCCCTAACCCCACTCTTCTGTGTTGCAGAACCCCATGACTCTGGCTGCACTGAGTCATCTGCAGCCCTCCGTGCATCTGTCCCCCCTCCAACAGCCTCTTATTCACCACCCATGTCCCTCTGCAGAGAGCACCGTCCGATCTGTCCCTTCTCTGCTCCTATCATGTCCCAGGTTCCGGGGACCTGTAGCCGGCTGTGTGTGGCCTGTGTGAGGAGGGAGTGGAGAAGGTAGGAGGGTGGGATGCTGTTCATGCCTGGCTCTGATGGAAATGAACAAAAAACCATTCGGTGCATGATTGCATGTGTTAGCACTTATAGACAGACCTGTTGGCTTCTCCAATGCTTGTTCATTTTCAGCTCCTATTGCAAACTCTATGTTCCCAACCCACTACTATTTTGCGTAGTTTGGCAAAGTAATCACCATTTTTCGATTTTGGACTCAAACTACAGCTGTTTTGCACTTTTAAAGAAGCAATGAATGTTGTGACATTGATTTCGGTATACTTTTTAATGCAATGAAATCATGTCTTCTTTCTTGTACCATAACCAGAATATAAGGAGTTGAAGGAGAACTCTCAAGGGGCGGAGGATCAGTGGCCAATGGCTGAATGCCCCAGAGTGACTGTACATGTAGAGGATCAAAGGTCTAAAAAAAAGATGCGTTTTTCCAAACAGTGCTCTGTGGCTGAAGCATGACATGCTTGATATTCGGTCTCTTCCTCCTTGCCATGTGCTGTATGGCCTCCAAGCGCTATACATGGGCATCAGGGCTGTATGAGGCGCTATCAAGATCACCCATGTGACAGACCCATTTTTCCTGCACTGGCGACTCCTTTATTTTTTCCTTCTTGTCTCTCTGATTTCTTTGTTGATGAATTTATAATGTAGTGAGTGTACACCCCATCCTCAAGCACAGGCCCGAGCCCCCTTAAGGGATTGGGGAACAGGGAGTTCTCCGTCGAAAGCATTTTTTTTTTTTAAGTGCGCCAACTTTGACACTTAACAACATAGGGGTGGATTTATGTTTCCTGGCGCATCCCTGCAAATCAGCAAGGATGCGCCAGGAATGAAGCGTCACGCAAGTTTACCCTTGCGCCACACATGATGCGCCGCATTTGCAATGCGGCGCATCATGGCGCAGGAATAAACAGATGCGTGACGCATCCGATGGCGTAAGGTTGCCGCAGTGCTTCAGTTGCGTCGCAAGCACGACGCAACTCCAGCACTGTTCCAACCTACCCTATCCCTAACATGGTGCGTCAAGCCTTACGCCTGCTTCAAGCAGGCGCAGGGTTTTGGCGCATCAGCATTGGGAAAGTGACTCAGTCAAATCTTATAGATTTGACTGAGTCACTTTTCAGGGGCGTTCCTGCGACGGAACGCCCCCCCCTCTGTCGACACGCCCACGTGAAACCTGACGCAGGTTTTACGTGGCGCAGGGCTTTACATCGTGACGCATCTCCATAGATGCGTCACGATGTAAATATGGCGCAACGTGGCGCAGGGTTTACACCGCTGCTGCGTCACAAAAGTGACGCAACGGCGGTGTAAAAGTGGCGCATCTCCAATATAGATCTGCCCTCTTGTTTTCATAAATGCAGTTTTCAAACTCAGAGATTCTGAGGGCAGACTGATGAAATAGATATTCGTGATGGAGGAATGTTTTCACACCACTGTGCAAACAACAGTCGTAATTATGTAAAAATGAAAAAAAAAATCAAGGTGGGCCCCTGATATGCCTTCCATGGCGAGTGTATTTTAAGGACCTTCACAATGTGGCAAGGATGAGCTCTTTATGTCTGGGATAGCAGTAATGCTGCCAGGAATGCCCCACATGTGGCAGGAATGAGCTCTTCGAGTCAGGGATAGCAGTAATGCTGCCAGGAATGCCCAACATGTGGCAGGAATGGGCCAGTATGATGAGAGGGAGGGCCAGAGTGTTGCCAAGAGTGGTGTCACATGTCAGTGATGGGCAGCGAGGACGCACCAATAGCATGTTGCCAAGAATACCCAGAAGCATGTCAATAATGGGACATCGTATGAGGGACAGCGGGAATGTCTCCACAAGTGGTGTCAGGGTTACAGAGCCTGTCCCAGAACTGGTTGTCATGGCTGCCCCTCACATTAGGTTTAAGCAGCATGTCCCCAAGAATCACATAAGGTTCATGGGTGAGGCCAATCGGGCCAGCCCCGCTGCCTTCCCAAACACACACCTAGAACCAGGTCACGAGTCGGGGCTACATGCGGGTACACAGCGTCCGCCCACTATTTTCACAGGGTGGACGCCGTCCACTCTGCCAAGACATTGGGCCCCACAGAAATATGCTGAATGTGTCCCGGTGCAATTTTCAGACACCGGGACACTTTCAACTGCTCCTGCACTTTGTCTGCTTTCCATTCCCAGCAGCAACATGTCGGCAGTGAGGGGGCTTCTTCTTCACCTCCAGCGGGGCCAAAGATAAAGGCAGAAGTTAAGGGGAAGGGTATGCCCAGACGTGGGTCCAATGCTCACTTTGCCATTAGATTCAAGCTAGCCTGGCTGATGAGGGGTGTTACCCCGAAACGAGTCCCAGGATGCTTGTTTCTGGTTCATGGAAGATCTGGCTTGGCAGTTTGGGCTGGACTGTTCCCATGAGCTACAGGGTCAAGACTGATTTGCATATAGCTAGGTCTGAACTGAGACGATGATGGATTCAACCCAGATCTGTGACTGGGGATGAGTGTCTGAAAGGTTTCAGTGCTCCGGCCATCATCTCCTTGTGTTTGCTTTGTTTGCCCTAAGTTGGTACGGTATGCCCAGACGTGGGTCCCTTGCTCACTTTACCACTGGTTTCAAGCAAGCCTGGCTGATGAGGGGTGTTACCCTGGAACCGGTTGCAGGATGTTTGTTTCCGGTTCAGGGAGGACATGGCTGCGCAGCTCAGGCTGGACTGTTCCCATGAGGCACAGGGTCAAGACTGAGTTGCATATAGCTGGGTCTGAATTGAGGTGGCGAAGTGAGCTCAAGAACGATGATGGATTCAACCCAGATCTGTGACTGGGGGTGAGTGTCTGAAAAGTTTCAGCGCTCCGTCCATCATATCCTTGTGTTTGCTCTGTTCGCCCTAAGTTGGCAGGGTATGCCCAGACGTCGGTTCTTTGCTCACTTTGCCACTGGATTCAAGCTAGCCTGGCTGATGAGTGGTGTTACACCAAAACTGGTCCCAGGATGCTTGTTTCCTGTTCAGGGAAGACCTGGCTTGGCAGTTTGGGCTGGATTGTTCCCATAAAGCACAGAGTCAAGACTGATTTGTATATAGCTGGGTCTGAACTGAGGTGACGAAGTGAGCTAAAGAACGATGATGGATTCAATCAAGATCTATGACTGTGGGTGAGTGTCTGAAAAGTTTCAGCGCTCCGTCCATCATCTCCTTGTGTTTGCTTTGTTAGCCCTAAGTTGGCAGGGTGTGCCCAGACGTGGGTCACTTGCTCACTTTGCCACTGGAATCAAGCCAGCCTGACTGATGAGGGGTGTTACCCCGAAACCAGTCCCAGGATGCTTGTTTCCAGTTCAGGAAAGACCTGGCTTGGCAGTTCAGGATGGACTGTTCCCAAGAGGCACAAGGCCAATACAGAATTGCATATAGCTGGATCTGATTTGAGGTGGCGAAGTGAGCTAAAGAACGATGATGGATTCCACCCAGATCTGTGACTGCGGGTGAGTGTCTGAAAACTTTCAGCGCTCTGTCCATCATCTCCTTGTGTTTGCTCTGTTAACGCAAAGTTGGCAGGATATTCCCTGACGTGGGTCCCTTGTTCACTTTGCCACTGGATTCAAGCTAGCCTGGCTGATGAGTGGTGTTACACCGAAACCGGTCCCAGGATGCTTGTTTCTGGGTCAGGGAAGACCTGGCTTGGCAGTTTGGGCTGGACTGTTCCCATGAGTCACAGGGTCAAGACTGATTTGCATATAGCTGGGTCTGAACTGAGGTAGCGAAGTGAGCTAAAGAACGATGATGGATTCAACCCAGATCTATGACTGTGGGTGAGAGTCTGAAAAGTTTCAGCGCTCCGTCCATCATCTCCTTGTGTTTGCTTTGTTCGCCCTAAGTTGGCATAGTATGCCCAGACGTGGGTCCCTTCCTCACTTTGCCACTGGATTCAAGCTAACCTGGCTGATGAGGGGTGTTATCCCGAAACCGGTCACAGGATGCTTGTTTCTGGTGCAGGGAAGACCTGGCTTGGCAGTTCAGGCTGGACTGTTCCCATGAGGCACAGGGTCAATACTGAATTGCATATGGTTGAGGTGGTGAAGGATGATGGATTCAACCCAGATCCGTGACTGGGGGTGAGTGACTGAAAAGTTTCAGCACTCCGATCATCATCTCCTTGTGTTTAACTAGAAGTTAAGGGGCCGCATGCCTAATTTTGATCGAGTATCGGACTGGATTCGGCCTGGAATCTCACACTTACATGCAAATGCACCGGAGAGTAGAGAAAAGCACACAGCTTGTCATCTCTTCACAGGTACTTACGTGAGGCATGCTTTTGACTTTGTCACTCCCTGTATATAAGTGCACGCACTGTAAGAATGTCAGATAGGTTGGGCTTTCCCAGTATTTACACAAATAATTTAAATAACACTATTTTATTCCTTTCATAGCACTACTCATCCCAATGCAAAGTGTTAGAGCGCTTTACATAACATACACATTATCCAGTCAAAATAAATTATGTAAGTGTGCAAATCAATGTGCAAGATGTGCTACATGAGACAGTCAGGGTTACAAGGTGTAGGAGTCAAACGCCTTTCATAGCTCACTGTGGTCTGCTAGAAGGATTATATTTGATGAACTGCAAGTAACAAAAGGATCTCTGTGTTCAAAGCAGTAATCCACTTAATTATCTACATATAATAAAAATCTGTGAACTACATGTTACATGATGTGCTTTGCAGGAGACTTTAAAAATATATTTTATTGCATTTTCAGTTGGCACATGTTATAACATACACATGAGAGCACTATTGCATAATTGAGTGGCACATTTATGCTCACAACATTGTATAAGATGCACACCATGTGTGCTGCGATATCATGAATAACAAACCCGAAGAAGGTATCACACCCCCCCCGCCCCACCCAAGAACAGTGGGTGATTATGTTTTACAGGAGACAACTTAATCCTTTATATTACTTTGATTCAAATTTGGGACTACACTAAACAAAGATCTCTCAACAAATGCGTTAACCTCCAGAGTTATCTCACCATTATAATTATTGCCTGAAATGTACTGGGCACCCCTGCAGCAGATGCCTTACACCCATAAACATTTCTAAAATGCGGACTTTGCAGCCCATTAAGCAGGACAGACCTGTTACCATACTTTTGCTTGTTGGCAATTTCTTTGTGGCAGGGTTTAAAAAAAAATGTATTAGTTGAGGCCCAGAGTTTACGTTAGGATTGCGCCACTTTTTGGCACAACCGGACTCCAAATCTCATTTGTTAAATATCCTAATGGGCTTAAACGTACGCATGATACAGCAGATAAACATATGTGAGGGATCTTAGTATCTGATGTCACTTCTTGTGATGTCACTTACATTGAGGTCCCTTATTGTGATGCCATGTGGAATGTCATGCGTCGTGACGTCATGTGCTGTGTTGGCACGCGTCATGATGTCACTTGCATACTGCCAACTTGGTCAGTCCCCCCACTTCTTTTTATAGGACTTGTGCCCTGCCTAGAACCACTGGTTCCTACCGGTAACTGAGATGGATCGCAAGGTCAGGGCGAGTTTGGCATGTCCAGACCCTCACATCACAGGACAATGGCACACTTCCAAAAGCTGGAAGGCCAGCCTCCCGCCAACCAACACATCATACGTGTATAAAGGAAAAAACCCTTCTTTGCTCTAGGACAGGGGAAAGGAGAGACACTGAGTGTGACAGAGGTGGACAGACCAAGGGTCAGTGCAGACTCACTAACATTCTCACATGTCCTCAACCCTGGGGGATGCAAGCTTCATTCAGGTCAGGCAGGGCCAGCTTGGGAGGCGACCCTGGTGGCTTCTAGGCAGGGCGGCTGCCTCGAGACACCCTCCATGCAGGTTTGGCTTCGGCTCCTTTAGTTCTCTCCAGCTCCTCTCCCTTCCTGGGCAGTACAAGTGCTTGTTTTTCTGGGGAGTCACACGAGGAGGGCATCTGCGGGTGTTCGAGGATTGTTGGAGGCCCTGAGGGTAAAAGCAACACTGAGTCCTGGTCGGACATCAGTCTCTGGTGCCAGAGAGGTGGAGCACAACACAAAAAGGAATACCGAGGGCCACAGTGGTCTGTGAAGGGGTCTGACTGTGCCCATCTGTGCCATGGTCCGTGAGTCACACAGGTCTGCAGGCCTGGCAGGGTGCAAATGTGGATTTAACCGCTCCAGCAGGAGCTACGGTGGAGGAGCTGCAGTCAAGGTGTGTGGGCCAGCTGGACATGGGGGAGCCGCCATCTTGTGCTGCGATCATTGTGACATTCACTCCTCCAATAGGACTCAAATCCACAGGTATGTACTTGAAGCTCGGAGAGAGCTATCAGAGACAGCTTCCCATCCAGGCTGAAGGAGAGCCCCTTGGTGAAGGGACTTGGGCTGGGGTTTTGAAATATTGGCCCCTTCGAGCCTTTCTAAGTTGGAAAGAAGGTAAGTACTTATTAGTACCCTATTCTCTTTTACCAATGCTGCAGCATCGGCACTAATGCACCCGCATCATCTATTGGAGGGTTGTAAAAAAATAAGTATAAAAAGGGAGGAGAAGAAGATGCTTTAAACCCCCGCGTCCCGGTGGCACTGCACCTACCGCACTGTTGATAGCTTCGCCCCTGTGTTCTACACACCTTGGTAATATTGGACACTCAACAGAAGTTCTTGAATGAGGCCTTCACTTATCTCTATGGAAAGAGCGGCCCATTAACCATGGACCTCAGCCAGGGTGAAACATTGTTTTTCGATGCGCAGCTGTGCAGCTGTGCAGCTGGGCGTGCACTGAGACCGGATTGTGTGGATTCTGTGCCAGGCACGGCCCTCAGCCAAAGCATCAAAAGTGGAATGTCCCTTAGAGTGCACCACCGAGGACTTGCAGGAGTTGCACTCTGATGAGTGATTACACCAAGAAGGTAAACAAGGCAACGGCTAGCTGGGCTCCCTGAGCGGGACTATGAGAACGGGTTATTAAAAACCTCTGATATGGTAAAAAGCGTATCAGTTAATAATGTGATACGTATAGGAAACAAACCTTCAACTCACAACTCAGCATTCAGAATAAAGATAAACAGATTCACATGACATTACGATCCCACTACCATATTTTGAACAACCACAGGCAAAGCCAATAGGTCTGTTCTGTGACACCAAGGCACAAGACTATGAGGTTTGCAAATTATTTTTGTTCCATTCATATGCATGCATTTGCATGACAACCATCTTAGAATAATTTGTCTTTTTGCTTTAAGAAAAACCTGCTCAGCATACATCAACCACCCTCTGCCATCGTGCTGTGGGAGGAGCTATCTCGTGTCTCGTGCCACAGCATCAAACTAAGGTTCAGATGGCATGCTCGGCCTGGTCCAAGATTCTGTCTGACTTTCCTTCTGTGTCAGTCTGTGGGCAGAGGTTGTGGGCACCTTATTTTGGTATAAATCTGCTTCAGGTTGGACCCCGCCTCCTCTCATTATTCTGAATTAGTGATGAAGACCAGAAGTTGGAGAGGATTTCTGCCCATAATAAAGCAATGTTGTTGTCCTTTTGGCTCAGTGGTTTATCTGCCACTGCTAGCCGTGTGCCACTTTCTGAAGATGTAGAGGGGCTTATTTACAAGCCCAGTGCGCCACCGATGCCTCACTTTTTTTGATGTCTCTGCGGTGCAGAGTGCAGACTCATATTTACAAGGCAGTGCAAAGCCACCCTGTGTGGCTCTGCACGCTCTGGTACTTATGGTGTAAGTCGCTGCGTTGCCTCACACTGCATCAGGGAGACGTACCATGGGCGTTGCGGTGGGTGTTCCCAGCAAACGACAGATTACTAGATTTACAACATAGTGTAAATCTGAGAATGCATCAAAACCATGCGTCTCACGATGGAATATTTTTGTGCAGGAAGTTGTCCGTTTAAAGCAATCCATCATACAATGCGGATACCCTTGTACCATGGTGCAACGGTGCTTGCGTTGGCGCATGGCAGCATTTGTGCGCCAGCGCAGTAACAGAGGCTACAGCTCATTCCGGCCCTTTTCTTTTGTTGCAGGGCAGCAAAGCAAGAAGCCTCATGGCGCTGCCTGGCGCCAACATGTTGTAAATGAGGCCCAGAGTTTTCAGAGCTCCTGTTGTGTCTCTATCATGGTGCAATGGAAGGGCAGCAACCAAAGGCGGTGGTGCAGTGCCCATCAACCGGCAGAGAACACACACTTTCTGCTACTGGTGTCCGTCCCAAAAAGAGTCACCCCCTGTTCCATGAAGAGGATGGGGTCTTTAACAACTCACCAGTGTAGCATTCCGGTGGATTCACTGGTCCAGGTGTCCTTCACAGGGACAGACGCATGTCACTCACCTGTGAGGGCTCAGACGGTCACACTGTGACACTCCAGGCACATTTTCGAATTTCCACAACCAGCAGAAGCATGTTCAGGCCATTCTCATGGAGGCTCCTGTTCTGCCTGCTTCATTCTCAACAACACTGGACACCTCTATCTCATTCAAACCCAGATATCTCCAGCAGGAACTCACAATGCCATACATATATGTATATAGGTCATAGTGTAATTTTCCTACAATATGCTTGTTCTATATTTTCTTATTATAAGCAAGTTCTAATGTTACAAATACCATTAGTAGTCATTTATTCTATGCACCCAGGTCAGGCAGTCGCATTGCCCTCACAGGCATCACCAGCACACAGCTCCCTGCTTATTAAGAGGAGCCTTTATCAATGGCTACAATCCCAGAATGTCAATCGAATATGGCAATGTTTGACAGCATTGAATCTTTCATAGATTCACATTCTTACATCATGCTTAGGCTGGGAATCCCTTGTATATTTAAAACACAGCAGCATCACCATGCATACATTTAAGGAACTACTAGTCTCATGTAACGCCAGACGAGGAATATCTATTTAAAATCTATACGGGACTTTTTCCTCACGCAACGCAGGCACTTCCTTGAAATCCTTTTGGGAACCGAAATTTACCAAAGCATAGGTGTTGATACTGGGACTTTGTCTATACTATAGCTGCACTATGTGTATTACACTTACTGGGCTATACTAATCAGGGTAATAACATCCAATTATCCAGTGCGAGAGAGAGTTAGCCTTTTGTATAGACGATCACGCACATATCGTACTTCGGTAATTTATTGGACATTGTTGTGTTGCGCCTGTTGAAGGGTAGCTCTTTCAGTGTGCAATTCATTATTATTTTAATTTTTATCTTTTTAAATCCTTACTTCAACATTACCTTCTTACAGAGAGTGCGTGTGGATGGCTGTCCTCACTCCCCCGCCATTTCGAGTTTACTAATTTAATAAACTCGGTAAGTTGGATTTAGGTTATGGTACCGGGTAACCCGGTGGTGTCTTCTGAGCAATCATTTTCTTCCGTAGTTTTGTGTTTTTTAACTAGACTTCCTGATTTGTATATTAACTATCGGGGTATCAAAGCAAGTAACTATATCGATATTGTGACTGCCAGCAACCACCTTTATTCCCATATGAGGGGAAGTATGAGTATGCTGCTGTGAAGACTGTGTGTGGGTTTTGTGTTGGGGAATATCCACCAGTTTTACGTTTAGTTTATTCATATATATTTTTTCAATCACTTTAGGTTCCTCTCCAAAGGCGAGAGACCTCACTTGAGGTGTTTTCTTCTTTTCCAAATTGGGAGGAAGAAGGTTCTACACCTAGGAATTTATGTGGTGAGAAGTCCTGAGGAAAGCCGGGTGATTATTTAGAGCTGGCTGAAACATGTCGACATTTATGCAGAGTGGGGGGGTTGGAACCTCATTATAAGCTCTCCAACCTACCACCCTCGTTTTTTGGTTTTTAATCCGTTCTGGGCACCTATTATTAAATTTGAAATAAGGATTTCCCGGGATTGGTTTAATATCACTGACTATCACTGGTTCTGCACCTTCATCTCACCCTTGGTTCCACTTATATTGTGTGTTGTATTGTCTTCCCCTCCCTTATTGCTCCACCTCCAGCGTTTGGCTGGCGCGGAAGTGTAGTAGCAGCCCTATGATGAAGCATGACACAGCTTGCTGTGTGTGAGGGTAGTTTTACTAAATTGATGGATTTTCCCCTCCCTTCCCTTTCACACACTCATGGTTCTTTACGCAATTTCGTTTTAACCCTCTTCTTTTTGTGATAATGAGTTAACAAGCGGGAGGTCAAAGAGGGTTTTTTCCTCTCACCCCTCTGATCTTTGTGTGTTTTGACTACTAGTCTTATCTCATCCGTTTCACTGGCTTAGTTTTATTATTTCCAGCTAACAAGGTGCATTGAACTCTACCCCACAACAGGCCATCAAAATTCAGCCAATGAGGGGGAAGTGCTTTGAACTCTGGCACCCTGGGAGCTGTATTGTCAAGCACAGGTGTGTAAGAAATGTCATAAGAGCCTCAATACCTGGGACAAGTTAGGTTTGTGTCGCAATCTATGAACGATTCCAATGCTGAGAACGTTTAGAGACTCACACGCTTCGACCATGACCGGCGAGCAGTTACCTTATAGGAAGGCTAGGTAGGATGGGTTTCCTTGATTGGAAAAGGCTCCTGAGCTTTACTTGTTCCATCTCAAATGCACTTCTGCAATGCACATCCAGGCAATGATGTTTCACAAAGTATGTCCATGAGGGAATCCCTGCAAACAGTGTATCGGTTGCTGCAGCCCCTCTCAGGGAATGTGACATGGCCCACTGTGGCGCTACCTTATTTTGGCAGGACATGAAGCATGCTGCAATCTAGTGTGATAAGGCTTGTTCGGATATGGGATGCCCCTGGTGTAGTGTTGTGACATCTGTTCATGTTCCCTAATGTTGAGGTGTTGTCCAACTAGGATTTAGATGCTGCTCGATATCCAAAGCGCAGGAACCTCGCTAAAGGGGTCGAAAGATTCAGGAAGGAAGTGGACATAGCGCTGGCTCATTCCAATGAGACTCTACTTACGGACAAGTGACTTTATCCACTGCCTTCATTGGTGCCACGGGGACTGTGATCCTCCAATTGGGGGAATAGCCCTGCATAAGCAGTGGAGTAACATTAGCCCGCACAGTCCCTGCAGTGGGGGGCGGGGCAAGCTCCAGGGGGCCCCTCCGGCACTATGCACGCGCAGCAGGCTCCTGGCCTGAGAGCTCCTGACTGGGTATGGAGCATGGGGGGGCGCCCTGTACTTTGCAGGAGGGCTCAAGTTTCATTACGCCACAATGCATAAGGCAACCTTGGACCGTGCGTGAATGGAGATGAGGAAATGTGTGACTCGTGTCTTCTTCCACCTGAGACCTCACTTTCACCCAGACACATTCATACTATAATGCTTTCTTAACAAGCACCTACATGAATCTACAGTCTGGATTCACACAGCTGAAGCTAAAGTTACAGCGGAAGGAATCCGGTATTGGAAGAAGCTTCCATCTGCGGCTTAAGGATCCTGGCTTCCTAGGCCCCTCCACGGCTTTTTCTAACTTCTCATTTCTCCTTGAGTTTGTTTCTGGTTGTGTTGCTCAGCTTTGCTCCTTGGGAGACACCAGTACAACTCCAGCTGTCAGCTGTGCTTGTGTTGATGCCCCAGTCAGCAGCCTGGCCAAAATCATGAATCTATGTGAGTCATATAGACTGAGACCAATCAATTCATGCTTAATATATACAATGACTCTCGTTAAAGGCCTTAAGTCAGTAAGAAATTCACTGCCCTACAATGTCACAAAATGGAAAACCTTCATGCTAAGAGGATATGCTCCGTCTTACAGAAGGGCCTTAATGCAAGAAAGAATGCTGTGTCCTACAAGAACTTTAATAGTGGATTTACGACAAGATGAAATCTTTTGTCCTATGATGGCGCCAATGGGGATCCTTGAGGCAGGAAGGAACTTGGGGCCAGAAGTTTGAAGCATTTTAATGCTTACAAATGCCCTGATTCGGCACTAGTGGCAGTTAAATTGCTTTTGCTATGTACTAATTCCATTTTAGGAGTCAGAAAAGGTTTTCTGTTGCCTATAAAGTGATAGACGTCTGCATATGTTCCTTCACAGACAGAAAACCAGCTAAACGTCCAATAAAATAATGATTTTAAGGCACATCTGAGAAGCGCCCTCAGTCCAACTGCAGGTGATTATGATTGCATCCACCTTATCTTTTACTTTGCCTATGTACGTCACTGGGCTTTAGAGTGAATTTTTCCTCCAGTAAATATTGAGATAAAGCCACCCATGTACGGAACAAGTGTGACTTCATTACATTTATCGAATGACTCTGTATGGTATTTACTGATTAGATAACAAGTCTTTGGCTTTTTGGCGGTCACGGCATTGCACGTCTTGGACTGAACATAGTCTGGGGAGATGTTTGTGTGAAGTTATTAGAAGGACTCCTGTGATCCTAACTGGTATAAATATTGAAATAGTAATTTAGAAGTGAAGCCCTTAGGGTATTAACTGGACCCTCTATTTTCATGCTGTTTCAGTTATCTTTATAACAACAAGGACCTAAACTCGGGCAGCAGAGCATCCTACATGCAAAGAAACATGCACAGACTAACTGATTCACACAGATGTATCTTGTTTTGATGAAAAACTAAAAGAGAGAACTGGAATATGAAGACCCCAGGCTATTGAATCTTCATTTTGGTCAATTGCCACATTTGTTTTTCAAAATTCGTCCTCTTAAGTCCCAAATCCCAACTCTTCTTAAATTTCTTATACATTTTCGCAGGTCCTCAACATTAGGAATTGTAAATGAAACACTTTATCATAAAAAAAACTGTATATAAATGGGGTTTGTCAATACATAAAGGTTTCCATAGTCTGCTGTCTATTTTTAGCACACCTTAAAAGGGGAAGATACTAAATTACCGAACAGCGAGACCGCAAAAATGAAAACAGATAAAGAGGATTGGGGTAGGTTTGGTTGTGAAGGCTGGAGAGGTTCTGAGGTGGAGTGTGGGGTGTCCCTAGGGAAAAACAGAGAAAAGAAAGGTAAAGGTGTTCAGCTGGGGTTGAAGCGAGAGGAAATTAGAGAGAGGGGTTTGAAAAAAAGTGGAGGGAGTGGAGAATACTCAGACAAAGCAGAAAATGTTTACAAGAAAAAAGAAAAGAAAAAGAAATGAAGATTTAATATCTTCAGCCCAAAAGACACAAAAAGTATCTATGTGACCCTGACTAGGCCTGGGAAGAATCTGCGAAGTTTACAAAGTTGGTGTGAGACAAAACTTGTGAAATTTCCTGATCTTTTGCAGTATATGATTGTGAAGAATTTGCAGCCACCAGAGACTATTCGTGTAAAGCAATGCTTGTACTGAAAACATTGTCTATTGAACCAGGGTACAGCCGGTATCTTGCAAGACTTTTTTCCCATGCATGAAAATTTCACTCGATATTTGGTCAAAACACATTTCACAAAATTTTCCTAAAATTTCACACACCCTTAATCGCAGGGACTCATGTCAAGTTTGTAAGATTAAAGATGTATTTAGGAATGTCACCCATTGGGAAACAAGTTCAAGGGGTCTTGATAGAGAATGTTCCACTGGAAGGGGTTCCATTGAGAATGTTTCATTAGAAGAGGTGTTGGAATGCGGCTTATTAGCAGGGGTAAGTAGGCACCTACTTCTAGCAATAAGGCCACCAACGCAATATACGGTCCAGACAAGATCTTAATAAATTAGTCCCTAGCTCAACACTTCATAGCTAACAACAAGCAGGCAGGTTTAACTTAGAAGACAGGTGTGTGAAGCATTTAAAAACACCAATACATTAAATTGGTAAGACATAACACACAATAAAAATCAAACACCAAAATAGGAAATATTTTTATAACAAAAATGACACTAAAAAAAACGCCAGCAATAAAATATAAGGAACGAAAACATATGAAACTTGAAAGAATAAACACTTCCAAGTGCTTAAAAACATATAGCGCTTAAAAATATATAGTGCCAACTCGGGACATCTGGTCGCACATGGCCGGTAAAAAGTCAAAGTTTGAGACTGGCCTCAATGGAGCTCTGGTCGGAGGCACTAAGAGGGAGGCCTCGGACAAAATGTTACAATTTCTGGAGGATTTTCTCTCGTCGTCGAGCGTGGCTCATCTTCAGGCTTTGCTAAGTAAGAGGCCTTGGTGAAATCCTGGGCAAAGAGTAGGGGGAGACACCCCTGACAAATGGGCTGCAGGGTGCCACCCAGAAGCAAGAGAGCTTCCTCCAAAGTGTGGCACATTCTTGTTCCACAAAGAACTGCACTTTAAAATACAAGATGGAGAGTTGACCTGTGTTGTTGGTCTGTCAATTTGGGAAAGAGTTTAACTCCCTCCACTGACCCATCTTGCACATTGTTGGAGAGGCGGTCTGGCACTGGCTCAGTCTCCTCCTCTACTCCCTCATTTGTGACCATCAACTTGGTCATGTCTTCCCTGCCTTGGTGGGGTTTCAACCTATTGACATGCTGGACCCGGTGAGGTTCCTGGGGGGTTTCAGGTCTACCAGTAATCTCACCTTTCTTCTCTAGGATTGAATAGGGCCTTGTCCACTTGTCCTGGAGGGACATAGGAGCCACAGGCTCCAGCACCCACACCAATTCACCTAAAGTGTACTCAAGCATGGTAGCCTTTTGGTCATACTAGTGCTTCATGAGATCCTGGCTGGCCTCCAGTTTTTAGCTTGTCTTGTTCATGTACTTTGCCATGCGAGATCTCAGGTCTAGCACACAGTCCAGCACATTGTCCTTGGCTTCTTTGAGAGGCTTTTCCCTAGACTCTTTCATCAGGCACAGCGGCCCACTTGCAGGGTGCCAAACAACAACTCAAAGGGGCTAAAGCCAACACCTTTTGGAGGGACCTCCCTGTATGCAAGAAGTAGGCATGGGAGGAGAACCTACTCTCTCCTCCTGAGTTTGACAAACCATTGATCATGCCCTTCAGGTTCTAGGGAATCCAGAATGTTCCCCCAGGCCTTGAAAGGTCCTAATCAACTCTGCCTTCCTGATCTTGTTTCTATAAGTAACCCCTTAAACTTACACTGAACCCTGAGCTCAGCCACTTTGAGTTTGTTCAGTTTACCCAGATCTAGCTCCCTGGTATCCCTAGTTTGGGTCACACAAACTTTACAAATCAGAAATAGAAGACATTTAGAAAATCAAAAAGATGAATTAGAAATCGGTTTTAGTCCAAATAAAAAACATCAACAATCAAAAGTTTTGTTCAAAGTTGGTTTAGCAGACTTTAAAATAACTTAACTTACTTTACCGTATGGTGTAATTTAAATACAAGTACGTATCCCACTGCTGCCAACAAATGTTGGAAGGTGGTTTATTAGTAGTGGTAAGTAGGCACCTACTACTAGCAATAAAGCCACCGACGCAATATACGGTCCAGACAAGGCCTCAATAAATTAGCCTCTTGCTCAACCATTGGCTGGCAATGAGCAGGCAGGCTTAATTTAGGACACATGTGTGTGAAGCACTTAAAAACACCAATACATTAAATAAGTAAGACAAAACACACAATAAAAACCCACAACCAATTTATAGAAAAAAGGAACTATTTTTACTATTAAAATTACACCAAAATGACATAAATCCAATATAGGGAACTGAAGATATGAAGTTTTAAAGAATAAACACTTTCTAGTGCTTAAAAACATAACGCCAGCTTGGGACATCTGGCCCAGCTTGGCCGGGACAAAGTCAAAGTTTGAGGCTGACAGCTAAGGAACCCTGGTCGGATTCACTAAGCAGAAAGCCCTGGTCAGAATTTTACCTTTGCACTCGTAAACCTTTCTGGAGGATTTTCTCTCATCGTTAGGCGAGGCTCCTCTTCAGGCTGGGATTCGAATCGATGTCGGCAGCTAGGCTCAGCATGAGGCCTCGGTGATATCCTGGAAGTCTTGAGCTCCGGAGCTTTCAGCAGGATGAACCTGAAATCCAGGTCAACGTTGATGGCCCAACTCTTATCAACGGGTCGGTCACCTTAGTGAGCTTTTTCTAAAGGTTGCCCCAAATTTCCACAAACTTCTGGAACTTCTTCCAGAAGTTCCTCTTGAGGGTTCAAAGTGTCCACAACACAAATCCAAGGTTCCAGATTCTCTGAGTTGCTCTTCGAAAGTTTGTACTACAGTTCCTCCCACAATGCACCTGGCCAAATCCTTAAAAGCCCTCTGGACTCACTCCAGACTGGGGACTTCTTCAGGGAGATGTTGCAGGGACTCTCTGTTAACCTGTTGCTTTCAGGGAGTCCACTCCTTAATCCTTTTTGAAGCAAGGCAAAGTCCTCAGGGCTGTAGTTCCAAGTGTGCAGCAGGAGCAGTCCTTCAGAGTGCAATCCTGTGGGGTGCAGACGAGGGTTCCAGCAGGGCAGTCCTTCTTCTCCTTGTAGTTTCAGGCAGCTGATCCTAGTTGCTGTGCGGCTCTCACATTTTTATTCAATGTTCTAGGGCCACAAGCATGGGGGCACCCCTGGCTAATGGGGTGCAGGGTGCCACACAGAAGCACAATAGCTTCCTCCTAAGTGTGGCATATTCTTGTCCCACAATGCACTCCACTTTAAAATTCAAGATGGAGAATTTTTCTAATTGGGAGTAAGACCACGGGTGTGGCTCATTTCCATTAATGCTCCCTTTCCAGACCTCTTGTAAATTCCACTCTTGGGGCTGCCATCTGGCTGTGGGTACATGAAGAAGGGGTAGGCCTGGCTGGCATTCCTTACTGACCTACACTCTTTGCAGCTCAGTTTGAAATACCCAACCCCCATCCTGGCCCATTCTTTGCAGCTGCAAAGCTCCCCCCATCAGATAACCTCTGCCTCTCTGCAGGCCACATACCACCTCATCAAAGCAGTTTGGCTAAGCCTCTAAAGGCTGGTCATTCAGGAGAGGCTGCTAGGAGGCTGGATTTTGGCTCACAGAAAAGATCGTTCTATAACTTCTCTTCTGTATTAGTTATGATAAATTCAACAGTGGCACGTTGTTGGAATAATCATTACCAATCAAGTCCTTAACAAATTATTTTAGCTCACTCCAGTCAATAGATACACTGTATTTCAATAGTCCCATGTTAGCCTATGGAGCTAAAAGTGCAACAATGTGGAGAAATTAAATTGTTAGTTTTTCCCTCACCAGGGCATATACAACATCTTTTTAAATGCCCCTGCATATTTGTTTCATGGCAGTCTACCCTGGGGGGACCTGGGGTAGATCTTAGGGGTGACGTATATGTAAAAATAAGGTAGGTTAATACTTTGGAAGTACCCTTAAAACCAAAGTCGAATCTGAATGTACTTTCAATTAAAAACAGCTTGTAAAGGAGAGTTTGACTTTTGTAATGAGAGCCGGCAGCACAGCAGTGCGCACTTAAGTGTCTCAAAGCTGCTGGGCCTCTAAACCTACATGGCCTACCGTATACTAGGGACTTACAGGTAGGGCGCCAGTGCCAATTGTAACTACACCAAATTACCATATACATTTTATAATCAAAACATTGGCCTTGGACCTGGTTAGAAGAGCCAGTTGCCACCAGTATAGGTCAAAACAATGGAGGTGATCAGGCCAAAAAGGATGACTTTCTCACAGGAAGTATTATAGAGAATGTTTCAATAGAAGGGGTTTCAAAGAGAACGTTTCACTAGAAGGGGTTTCAAAGAGAACGTTTCACTAGAAGGGGTTTCGTACAGAATGTCTCACTAGTAGGGGTTTCATAGAGAATGTTTAACTGGAAGGGAATTCAATATAAGGGGTTTCATTGAGAATGTTTCACTAGAAGGGGCTTCACTAGAAGGGGCTTCATTGAGAATGTTTCACTAGAAGGGGTTTTGTAGAGAATGATTTAGAGAATGTTTCACTAGAAGGGGTTTCGTAGAGAACGTTTGCTAGAAGGGGTTTCATTGCGAACAGAGAATGTTTCACCAGAAGGGGTTTCGTAGAGAACGTTTCACTAGAAGGGGTATCGTAGAGAACGTTTGCTCGAAGGGGTTTCATTGCGAACAGAGAAGGTTTCACCAGAAGGGGTTTCATTGAGAATGCTTCACTAGAAGGGATTTCGTAGAGAATGTTTCACCAGAAGAGGTTTCGTAGAGAAGGTTTCACTAGAAGGGGTTTCACTCTAAGGGGCTTCCACCAATTTATTCTTCATCTGATTCACATACATCCAGTTTACAGAGCAGCAGATGCAGTTTGAAAGGAGGTACATTGAAAAGAGGCTAACAGAGATCAGTGTGATGGACCCAGGAGGTTTGTGGAAACGTTGCAGAAGTAAGGGGTAAGAGGGTGAACTTGCAGCAACAACTGGACCATGGGCTTCCTCCTAAACTCTTCAAGACAAGAGTGCAGTCTTAAGGTCGGTGAGAGAGCGCTGAGGAGTTTCAAGCATTTCAAAGGCACAAAAAACACAAATGCGGTTGTCACAAAATCAGTACACATTTGGGTCTTGATGTACTAACATTAGAAATACAGATGTCCTAATTGCAATTCTCTCTGAATCGCAATTAGGAAATCAGTATTACTAATGCATGAAACTCTTTTGAGCTTCATTAGCGATTCCTAGCGGGTCCCACATCGACCTACCTCATGAATCTTAATGAGGTAGATTGCAATTTGCCACCCATTAGGTATCGCAGCCATCACAGGGATGGTGGCCTGCTGAGGTCAGCAGACCAGCATGTCTGTGATTGCTTTTTAATAAAGCAATCTTTTTTTTTTTTTAATGCAGCCTCTTTTCCTTGAGTAAAAAGGAAAATTGAAGCTTTGCAGTTTCATTTTTTAAGAGTAGATAGTGGTCTGTGGAGCCACTGCCTGCTCTTAAAAATATTGGTATTTCATTGTCAAAGGGGAAAAAGCAGACAGGGTCCCTTTGGAACCCCTTCCTATTTGCGAATGGGTTACCACCTACTTGAAGTAGGTGGAAGATTGCAAATGTTGTACGACAGCATTTCGGTCACAAAACATTTGTACCTACCACTACGATTAAGTATTAGGAAGCGACTCCATAAACACCCCCCTTCTTAATACCGAACCAGTGTGTATTCGCAGTTCCAAACTGCGATTGGATAACATGTTACCGAATGTCAGTTTGGGATTGACATACCAAAATGCATGTTTCTGGTTACAAACAGCCCGATTCTGCAAATTGGGCCATTGCAACCGGAAAAATGCTTGGCACGTCTAACCCTTGGTGTTTCAGAGGTAAAAATAAAACTGTTATTTGGGCCTGAGTACGGCGCTGTTTTCTTACATCTTTTCTCTGTGGCATGTGCAGGCTTGAAAACTTGTGTTATCTAAAAAAATGGATGCATAGTATTTTGTGTTCTCATTTCAATTCATCCGTTTTGTTTTATTTTAAATTTTCAAGCTGTTAATTGAGACATCTGGCCCTCAAACATCCTTAGACTGATTCCATGATTCAGACACCCTCAAACACCCACCCCACACCACTGACTCAATTGTCCACAGACACCCTTAAATATACTGAGACTGGCCCATTCATCCACCAGCACTTCCATTTGGATACAAGCAAGGCAGCTTCAGGAATACTCAATCTTACTCATGCAAATCCAGAATCACCTCAACCCACCCACCCCCATCATCGGCTCCCTTACAGGTTTGTGGAACGCCTACTCCTACGTAAACATCTTCATCTGTAATTCTAAATAATCCACATTTATAATAATAATCCACATTTGTAAAGCGCGAACAATCACCCGTAATTGTCTCTAGGCGCTGGGGATCGAACCGTGATCCTCAGATTCCGGAGTCAGTCGCCCTGGCTGCGGCGCCACACCTCTTCTAAACATATCTTATCCACCCACAAGCCAACACCTCTCTGGAGATGAGTGGTCCCCTACACTAGTTCTCTCCGAATACCCCTCTATCTTGGCAAGACTGTATCACTTTGCGCCTAGCAAAAAACGCCTAGTTATAGACATAAGGCTGTTTCACTCCTCTCCAAACATCCACTATATCATCCTAAGAATGTCTATCTTTTCCCATAATCACTGAGTCATCAGAGTGCCTGATTCAAACTTGTAGAGCCCATGCATCCTCTTTAAACAGCTTCAGTCTTTAGCACATTTTGTAGTTCACCAACTGCTACACTCATCCCAAATGTGCCATTCATTCTACATACACTACTACCAGACAGACCCTTCACCCACTTCAGACTCACATACCCTTCCCTATCACCACAGTCATCCTCCCCCATCAATCACACTCATCCCTTAACACCACATTCATCATCCTCAGACTACTGCACTCATCCCCAAACATCACATTCACCAACTTCGGTCTGCCACATGTTTCTCAAAACACCACATTCATCCTTCTTGGTCTTTCACACTCATCTACAAAAAGTGCATTCATTCTTCTCAGTCCTCCACACACACACACCCAAACACCAGACCCCTCTTCCTGGGTCTACCACAATTATCCACAAACACCACATTCCTCTGCTTGGTTCTACTACACTCATCCACAAACACCACATCCCTCCTCTTCGTTCTACTACACTCATCCACAAACACCACGTTCATCCTCTACGATCTACCACACTCATGCCCAAACACCACATTCATGCTCTTCCATCTACCACACTCATCTCCAAACACCACATTCACCCACCTCGGTCTGCCACATGTTTCACAAAACACCACATTCATCCTTCTTGGTCTTTCACACTCATCTACAAAAACTGCATTCATTCTTCTCATTCCACCACACAACCCCCAAACACCAGACTCCTCTTCCTGGGTCTCCCACAATCATCCACAAACACCACATCCCTCTACTTGGTTCTACTACACTCATCCACAAACATCACATCCCTCCTCTTTGTTCTACCACACTCATCCCCAAACACCACATTCATCCTCATTGATCTACCTCACTCATGACCAAACATCACATTCCTCCTCTTCGATTTACCACAGTCATGCTCAAACACCACATTCCTCTTCTTCGATCTACGACATCATTCCCAAACACCATATTCCTCCTCTTCGATCTATCAAACTCATCCCTAAACATCCCATTAATTCTCTTCCATCTCCCACACTCATGCCCAAACACCACATTCCTCCTCTTCAATCTCCCACACTCATGCCCAAACACCATATTCATCCTCTTTGATCTACTACACGCATGCTCAAACACCACATTCATCCTCCTCCTTCTACCACACTCATCCCCAAACACCACATTCATTCTCTTCCATCTACCACACTCATCCCCAAAAACCACATTCCTCCTCTTCGATCTAACACACTCATGCCCAAACACCACATTCATCCTCTTCGATCTAACACACTCATGCTCAAACACCACATTCATCCTATTCCTTCTACCACACTCATCCCCAAACACCACATTCATTCTCTTCCATCTACCACACTCATTCCCAAACACCACATTCATCCTCTTTGATCTACTACACTCATGCTCAAACATCACATTCCTCCTCTTCCATCTACCACACTCATCCCCAAACACAACATTCATTCTCTTCCATCTACCACACTCATTCCCAAACATCACATTCCCCTTCTTCGATCTACCACACTCATGCCCAAACACAACATTCATTCTCTTCGTTCTACCACACTCATCCTCAAACACCACATTCCTCCTCTTCGATCTACCACACTCATCCCCAAACACAACATTCATTCTCTTCCATTTACCACACTCATTCCCAAACACCACATTCCCCTTCTTCGATCTACCACACTCATGCCTAAACACAACATTCATTCTCTTCGTTCTACCACACTCATTCCCAAACACCACATTCCCCTTCTTCGATCTACCACACACATCCCCAAACATCACATTCATCCTCTTCCATCTAGCATGCTCATTCACAAACAGTACATTTGTCATTGTCAGGCTACCACTCTCAGCCTCAAACACCACTTTCCTGTTCCTCTGACTATGAAGCTCATGCCAAACGCCCCATTCACCCTCCTCAGACTGATTACTCACAAGCAAAAGGAATCACTCAAATACATGTTCATAATTCCTAAGTCTGCTACATTGAACTCTAGGCACCTCAAGGTCCGTCCGTCCCCAGTACTACCTCTTGCATCTGTGGGTTCCCAAGAGCACGCACTGAGCAGCTTACCTTGATCCGTCCCCTTTCTCCCGGTTAGCCTGCCCTAATAACCTCTGAACTTTCATACACTCCAATTCATTACCAAATGTGAACACCGACCCTGGCATCCTAGAGCGTCCTTCAAAATCAGGCACTTATCCCAAGCTTGCTAGTACACCTATGTAGTGCTACACTTATCCCAGGCACACACCTGTCCCAGGCATCCTTGCATGCACTGTTCCTAGGTATCCATGTACATTCAAGGAGAACGCAGGTATCCCAAACGTCCATGTACGTATCCAGAGCACACATCTGTCCCAGGTATACTTGTACATCCTCAGAGCACACACCTATCCCAGGCATCCTTGTACGTACTGTTCCTAGGTATACTTATACATTCAGGGAGCACACATGTATCCCAGACCTTCATGTACTTATCAAGAGCACACATCTCGCCCCGGTACACTTGTACATCCTGGGAGCACACGACTATCCCAGGGCATCCTTGCAGACTCCAAGAGCACACACTATTCCTAGGTATCTTTGTACATTCAGGGAGCACACATGTATCCCAGACCTCCATGTTCTTATCCAGAGCACACATCTGGCCCAGGTATACTTGTACATCCTCAGAGCACACACCTATCCCAGGCATCCTTGCATATTCCAAGAGCACGCATTATTACTAGGTATCTATGTACATTCAGGGAGCACACACGTATCCCAGACCTCCATGTACTTATCCAGAGCACACATCTGGCCCAGGTATACTTGCATGCACTGTGCCTAGGTATCCATGTACATTCAGGGAGCACACAAGTATCCCAGACCTCCATGTACTTATCCAGAGCACACATCTCGCCCAGGCACACTTGTACATCCTGGGAGCACACGACTATCCTAGGGCATCCTTGCATATTCCAAGAGCATGCACTATTCCTAGGTATCCATGTACATTCAGGGAGCACCCATGTATCCCAGACCTCCATGTTCTTATCTTATCCAGAGCACACATCTGTCCCAGGTATACTTGTACATCCTCAGAGCACACACCTATCCCAGGCATCCTTGTACGTACTGTGCCTAGGTATCCATGTACATTCAGGGAGCACACATGTATCCCAGACCTCCATGTACTTATCAAGAGCACACATCTCGCCCAGGTACACTTGTACATCCTGGGAGCACACGACTATCCTAGGACATCCTTGCATATTCCAAGAGCATGCACTGTGCCTAGGTATCCATGTACATTCAGGGAGCACACATGTATCCCAGACCTCCATGTTCTTATCTTATCCAGAGCACACATCTGGCCCAGGTATACTTGTACATCCTCGGAGCACACATCTATCCCAGGCATCCTTGCATATTCCAAAAGCACGTACTGTTTCTAGGTATCTATGTACATTCAGGGAGCACACACTTATCCCAGACCTCCATGTACTTATCAAGAGCACACATCTGGCCCAGGTATACTCTTACATCCTCAGAGCACACACCTATCCCAGGCATCCTTGTACGTACTGTTCCTAGGTATCCATGTACATTCAGGGAGCACACATGTATCCCAGACCTCCATGTACTTATCCAGAGCACACATCTGGCCCAGGTATACTTGCACATCCTTGGAGCACACGACTATCCCAGGGCATCCTTGCACGCACTGTGCCAAGGTATCCATGTACATACTGGGAGCACACACACATCCCAGACCCCCATGTACTTATCCAGAGCACACATCTGGCCCAGGTATACTTGCACATCCTTGGAGCACACGACTATCCCAGGGCATCCTTGCACGCACTGTGCCAAGGTATCCATGTACATACTGGGAGCACACACACATCCCAGACCCCCATGTACTTATCCAGAGCACACACCTGGCCCAGGTATACTTGCACATCCTTGGAGCACACATCTATTCCAGGCATCTTTGCATATTCCAAGAGCAAATGCCTAGTCCAGGTTTACCTGTACATCCCCAAAGCACACATATCCTTGTACATGCACATGCATTTACACATACAGGATGCCAGCATACAAGGGTACCCGTCCTCAGTACACTGAAGGGGCAGGTACCGTCAGGTATGGAGTACCTACACTTACATTTGAAACCGAGAGCACGCGCTTTTCAATAATATATTTACTTTATTTATTTGCAATTCATATAGCTCTATGTAGATCCGAGGGTCTCAGACTACTATACAACTTATACTAGGAAAGAACGAGTATAACATAACGAGAACGAGTATAACATAAGTAATGCAGTAGGGAGCAGTGCTTTAAAGGAAATGTAGAAGTGCAAGGGCGCATCATTTGGAGTACATGTTTGTTCCTGGGAAGTGTTGTTACTCTCCCTTTATAAGCACTGCAGCAGTGCTGAGAAGTGCTTGTACTCTCCCTTTATAAGCACTGCAGCAGTGCTGAGAAGTGCAAGCACTCTTCTATTATAACTGCTGCAGCAGTGCTGTACTCTCCCTTTAGATGTACTGCAGCAGTGCTGAGAAGTGCAAGCACTCTCCCATTATAAGCCCTGTAGCAGTGCTGAGAAGTGCAGCTACTCTCTCTTTATAAGACTTGCAACAGTGCTGAGAAGTGCTTGTACTCTCCCTTTATAAGCACTGCATCACTGCTGAGAAGTGCAGTTACTCTCTTATTATAAGTACAGCAGCAATGCTGTACTCTCCCTTTATGTGCACTGCAGCAGTGCTGAGAAGTGCAGGCACTCTCTCATTATAAGCACTGCAGGCAGTGCTGAGAAATGCAGGCACTCTCCCATAATAAGTACTGCAACAGTGCTGAGAAGTGCAGCTAGTCTCTCTTTATAAGTCTTGCAACAAAGCAGAGAAGTGCAGGCACTCTCACATTATAAGCACTGCAGCAGTGCTGAGAAGTGCCGGTACTCTCCAATTATAAGCACCGCAGCAGTGCTGAGAATTGCAGGCACTCTCCTATTATAAGTACCGCAGCAGTGCTCAGAAGTGCAGCTAGTGTCTCTTTATAAGTCTTGCAACAAAGCAGAGAAGTGCTGATACTCTCCCATTATAAGCACTGCAACAGTGCTGAGAAGTGCTTGTACTCTCCCATTATAGGTACTGCAGCAGTGCTGAGATGCACCAGTACTCTCCCATTATAAGCACTGCAGTGCTGAGATGTGCAAGCACTCTCCCATTATAAGTGCTGCAGCAGTCCTGAGAAGTGTTGTACTCTCCCATTATAAGCACTGCAACAGTGTTAAGAAATGCTTGTACTTTCCCATTATAAATATTGCAGGAGTGCTGAGAAGTGCCGGAACACTTCCACAATAAGTCTTGCAGCAGTGCTGAGAAGTGCTGTACTCTCCGATTATAAGCACTGCAGCAGTGCTGAGAAGGGCCAGTACTCTCCCATTATGTCTTGCAACAGTGCTGAAAAGTGCTGTACTCTCCCATTATAAGTACTGCAACAGTGCTGACAAGTGCTTGTACTCTCCCATTATAAGTACTGCAGCAGTGCTGAGATGTGAAAGTAAGCTCCCATTATAAGCACTGCAGCAGTGCTGAGAAGTGCAAGCACTCTCCCATTATAAGTAGTGCAGCAGTGCTGCGAAGAGCCAATACTCTCCCATTATAAGTTTTGCAACAGTGCTGAGATGTGCTGGTACTCTCCCATTATAAGCCCCGCAGCAGTGCTGAGATGTGCAGGCACTCTCCCATTATAAGTAATGCAGCAGTGCTGAGAAGTGCAGGCACTCTCCCATTATAAGAACTGCAGCAGGGCTGAGAAGTGCCTGTACTCTCCCAATATAAGTACTGCAACAGTGCTGAGGTGTTCAGCTACTCTCCCATTATAAGCACTGCAACAGTACTGAGAAGTGCTTGTGCTCTCCCATTATAAGCACTGCAACAGTGCTGAGAAGTGCCAGTACTCTCCCATTATAAGTACTGCAGCAGTGCTGATATGTGCCAGTACTCTTCCATTATAAGCACTGCAGCAGTGCTGAGATGTGCAGGCACTCTCCCAATATAATCACTGCATCAGTTCTGAGAAGTGCCGGTACTCTCCCATTATAAGCACTGCAACAATGCTGAGAAGTGCTGGTACTCTCCCATTATAAGCACTGCAACAGTGCTGAGAAGCACTTGTACTCTCCTATTATAAGTACTGCAGCAGTGCTGAATGTGCCTGTACTCTCCCACTGTAAGCACTCCAGCAGTGCTGAGATGTGCGGGCAGTCTCCCATTTTAAGTACTGCGGCAGTGCTGAGATGTGTAGGCACTCTCCCATTATAAGCACTTCAGCAGTGCTGAGAAGTGCCTGTACTCTCCCAATATAAGTACTGCAACAGTGCTGAGGTGTGCAGCTACTCTCCCATTATAAGCACTGCAACAGTGCTGAGAAGTGCTTGTACTCTCCCATTATAAGCACTGCAACAGTGCAGGGAAGTGCCGGTATTCTCCCATTATAAGTACTGCAGCAGTGCTGATATGTGCCAGTACTCTCCCATTATAAGCACTGCAGCAGTGCTGAGATGTGCAGGCACTCTCCCAATATAATCACTGCATCAGTGCTGAGAAGTGCCGGTACTCTCCCATTATAAGCACTGCCACAGTGCTGAGATGTGCCGGTACTCTCCGATTTTAAGCACTGCAACAGTGCTGAGAAGCACTTGTACTCTCCTATTATAAGTACTGCAGCAGTGCTGAGATGTGCCTGTACTCTCCCACTATAAGCACTGCAGCAATGCTGAGATTTGTGGGCACTCTCCCATTAAAAGCACTGCAGCAGTGCTGAGAGGTGCCGGTTCTCTCCCATTATAAGCACTGCAGCAGTGCGGAGAAGTGCCGGTGCTCTTCCATTATAAGTACTGCAACAGTGCTGAGATGTGCGGCTACTCCCCCTTTATAATTCTTACAGCTGTGCTGAGAAGTGCCGGTACTCTCCTATTATAAGCACTGCAGCAGTGCTGAGAAGTGCTGGTACTCTCCCATTATAAGCACTGCAGCAGTGCGGAGAAGTACCAGTACTCTTCTATTATAAGTGTTGCAGCAGTGCTGAGATGTGCAGCTACTCTCCCTTTATAAGTCTTGTAGCAGTGCTGAGAAGTGCTGTACTCTCCCATTATAAGCACTGCAACAGTACTGAGAAGTGCTGGTACTCTCCCATTATAAGCACTGCAGCAGTGCTGAGAAGTGCCGGTACTCTCCCATTAAAATTACTGCAGCAGGGCTGAGAAGTGCAGGTACTTCCCAATTATAGGTTTTCCAACAGTGCTGAGAAGTGCTGTACTCTCCCATTGTAAGCACTGCAACAGTGCTGAGAAGTGCTTTAACTCTCCCATTATAAGCACTGCAGCAGTGCTGAGAAGTGCAGTTACTCTCCCTGTATAAGTATTTCATCAGTGCTGAGAAGTGCCAGTACTCTCCCAATATAAGTCGTGCAACAGTGCTGAGAAGTGCTGTACTCTCCCATTATAAGCACTGCAACAGTACTGAGAAGTGCTTGTACTCTCCCATTATAAGCACTGCAGCAGTGCTGAGAAGTGCCGGTACTCTCCCTGTATAAGTATTTCATCAGTGCTGAGAAGTGCCAGTACTCTCCCAATATAAGTCGTGCAACAGTGCTGATAAGTGCTGTTCTCTCCCATTATAAGTACTGCAGCAGTGATGAGATGTGTTAGTACTCTCCCATTATAAGCACTGCAGCAGTGCTGAGATGTGCAGGCACTCTCCCATTATGAGTACTGCAGCAGTGCTGAGAAGTGCTGGCACTCTCCCATAATAAGTACTGCAGCAGTGCTGAGAAGTGCGATATTCTCCCATTATAAGTCTTGCAAAAAAGCTGAGATGTGCTGCTACTCTCCCATTATAAGCACTGCAACAGTGCTGAGAAGTGCTTGTACTCTCCCATTATAAGCACTGCAACAGTGCAGGGAAGTGCCGGTATTCTCCCATTATAAGTACTGCAGCAGTGCTGATATGTGCCAGTACTCTCCCATTATAAGCACTGCAGCAGTGCTGAGATGTGCAGGCACTCTCCCAATATAATCACTGCATCAGTGCTGAGAAGTGCCGGTACTCTCCCATTATAAGCACTGCCACAGTGCTGAGATGTGCCGGTACTCTCCGATTTTAAGCACTGCAACAGTGCTGAGAAGCACTTGTACTCTCCTATTATAAGTACTGCAGCAGTGCTGAGATGTGCCTGTACTCTCCCACTATAAGCACTGCAGCAATGCTGAGATTTGTGGGCACTCTCCCATTAAAAGCACTGCAGCAGTGCTGAGAGGTGCCGGTTCTCTCCCATTATAAGCACTGCAGCAGTGCGGAGAAGTGCCGGTGCTCTTCCATTATAAGTACTGCAACAGTGCTGAGATGTGCGGCTACTCCCCCTTTATAATTCTTACAGCTGTGCTGAGAAGTGCCGGTACTCTCCTATTATAAGCACTGCAGCAGTGCTGAGAAGTGCTGGTACTCTCCCATTATAAGCACTGCAGCAGTGCGGAGAAGTACCAGTACTCTTCTATTATAAGTGTTGCAGCAGTGCTGAGATGTGCAGCTACTCTCCCTTTATAAGTCTTGTAGCAGTGCTGAGAAGTGCTGTACTCTCCCATTATAAGCACTGCAACAGTACTGAGAAGTGCTGGTACTCTCCCATTATAAGCACTGCAGCAGTGCTGAGAAGTGCCGGTACTCTCCCATTAAAATTACTGCAGCAGGGCTGAGAAGTGCAGGTACTTCCCAATTATAGGTTTTCCAACAGTGCTGAGAAGTGCTGTACTCTCCCATTGTAAGCACTGCAACAGTGCTGAGAAGTGCTTTAACTCTCCCATTATAAGCACTGCAGCAGTGCTGAGAAGTGCAGTTACTCTCCCTGTATAAGTATTTCATCAGTGCTGAGAAGTGCCAGTACTCTCCCAATATAAGTCGTGCAACAGTGCTGAGAAGTGCTGTACTCTCCCATTATAAGCACTGCAACAGTACTGAGAAGTGCTTGTACTCTCCCATTATAAGCACTGCAGCAGTGCTGAGAAGTGCCGGTACTCTCCCATTATAAGTCGTGCAACAGTGCTGATAAGTGCTGTTCTCTCCCATTATAAGTACTGCAGCAGTGATGAGATGTGTTAGTACTCTCCCATTATAAGCACTGCAGCAGTGCTGAGATGTGCAGGCACTCTCCCATTATGAGTACTGCAGCAGTGCTGAGAAGTGCTGGCACTCTCCCATAGTAAGTACTGCAGCAGTGCTGAGAAGTGCGATATTCTCCCATTATAAGTCTTGCAAAAAAGCTGAGATGTGCTGCTACTCTCCCATTATAAGCACTGCAGCAGTGCTGAGATGTGCAGGCACTCTCCCTTTATAAGTACCGCAGCAGTGCTGAGAAGTGCAGGCACTCTCCCATTATAAGTACTGCAGTGGTGCTGAGATGTGCAGCTACTCTCCCATTATAGGCACTGCAACAGTGCTGAGAAGTGCTTCTACTCTCCCATTGTAAGTACTGCAGCAGTGCTGAGATGTGCCAGTACTCTCCCATTATAAGCACTGCAGCAGTGCTGAGATGTGCAGGCACTCTCCCATTATGAGTACTGCAGCAGTGCTGAGAAGTGCCGGTACTCTCCCATTATAAGCACTGTAACAGTGCTGAGAAGCACCTTTACTCTCCCATTATAAGTATTGCAGCAGTGCTAAGATGTGCCGGTCCTCTCCCATTATAAGCACTGCAGCAGTGCTGAGATGTGCAGGCACTCTCCCATTGAAGGAAGTGACCCAGTAGGGTCACCTTGGTCACGCTCCGCCTCTTCTTGCCTTCCAGTAATGAAGAGTTGATGAAACTGTAGAGAATACAAGCAAACTAGTTTATTCACAAAGTACACTGCAGTGAAGTCCAGTCTGACCAGCCTCCTATGATGGCTGATGAGGACCTGACTCTAACAGGTATAAAGTTACATTATGTAGGTTACGGAGCCCACAAAGACCCGCCTATTATGGAAAAGTACTGGTAGGTGTCGTAATATAATGGGGGCACAGAACATATGTTTCGATCCCACAGCCTGGTACAAGCTACCTACTATCCAAGGTCGTATGGCCTATCCTCCCTTCTAGACAGGTGAAGAAGGCCTCTATGTAACAGAAAAGGCATGCGGTAATGAGCAAGTTTCAGCATTGGAGAAACGAAACTTACCAAGGACCATGTCTCGTAGATGAGCAAGTAACAGTCCTGATTATAAAAGAAAATGGCATCTTTGAGAGCTAAAATGGGGGCACAGATGTCAACCTAACTAACGCAACATCTGTATTCACTGATTGCGTCTACACATAATATGCAGATATAATGTATTTGCCATGTAAATGCTAACATAATATTTGGTAAAACAAGAGTAAAATGACAATGTTACATTTCAATTGTATCACTATTATAAGTACTGCGGCAGTGCTGAGATGTGCAGGCACTCTCCCATTATAAGCACTGCAGCAGTGCTGAGAAGTGCCGGTATTCTCCCATCATAGGTACTGCAACAGTGCTGAGTTGTGCAGCTACTCTCCCTTTAAAAGTCTTGCAGCTGTGCTGAGAAGTGCAGCTACTCTTTCTTTTAAGTCTTGCAGCAGTGTTGAGATGTGCTGCTACTCTCTCTTTATAATTCTTGCAGCAGTGTTGATAAGTGCTGGTACTCTCCCATTATAAGCACTGCAGCAGTGCTGAGAAGTGCCAGTATTCTCCCTTAATATGTTTTGCAGCAGTGCTGAGAAGTGCTGGTACTCTCCCATTATATGTACTGCAGCAGTGCTGAGAAGTGCAGGTACTCCCCCATTATAAGTACTGCAGCAGTGCTGAGAGGTGCCAGTACTCTCCCATTATAAGTCATGCAACAGTGCTGAGAAGTGCCGGTACTCTCCCACTATGAGTACTGCAACAGTGCTGAGAAGTGCTTGTACTCTCGCATTATAAGTACTGCAGCAGTGCTGAGAAGTGCCGGGCCACTCCCATTATAAGTCTTGTAACAGTGCTGAGAAGTGCTGTACTCTCCCACTATAAGCACTGCAACAGTGCTGAGAAGTCCTTGTACTTTCCCTTTATGAGTGTTGCAACAGTGCTAAGAAGTGCCCATACTCTCCCATTATAAGTCTTGCAACAGTGCTGAGAAGTGCTGTACTCTCCCATTATAAGTACCGCAACAGTGCTGAGAAGTACTTGTACTCTCCCATTATAAGCACTACAACAGTGCTCACAAGTGCTTGTATTCTCTTATTATAAGTACTGCAGCAGTGCTGGGAAGTGCCAGTATTCTCCCTTTATAAGTCTTGCAGCAGTGCTGAGAAGTGCCACTACTCTCCCATTATAAGCACTACAGCAGGGCTGAGAAGTGCCAGTACTCTCCCATTATAAGTACTCCAAAAGTGCTGAAATGTGCGGCTACTCTCCCTTTATACATCTTACAGTTGTGCTGAGAAGTGCAGCTACTCTCTCGTTATAAGTCTTGCAGCAGTGCAGAGATGTGCAGATACACTCTCTATATAATTCTTGCAGCCGTGTTGAGAAGTGCTGGTACTCTCCCATTATAAGCACTGCAGCAGTGCTGAGAAGTGCCAGTATTCTCCCTTTATATGTCTTGCAGCAGTGCTGAGAAGTGCTGGTACTCTCCCATTATAAGTACTGCAGCAGTGCTGAGAAGTGTTGATACTCTCCCATTATAAGTCTTGCAGCAGAACTGAGATGTGCAGCTACTCTCCCTTTATCAGTCTTGCAGCAGTGCTGAGTAGTCTAGTTACTCCCCCATTATAAGTTTTGCAGCAGTGCTGACAAGTGCAGGTACTCCCCAATTATAAGTTTTGCCGCAGTGCTGAGGACTGCAGGTACACTTCCATTATAAGTATTCAGCAGTGCTGAGAAGTGCCCGTACTCTCGAATTATAAGCACTGCAGCAGTGCTGAGAAGTGCAGGCACTCTCCCATTAAAAGTACCTCAGCAGTGCTGAGAAGTGCAGGCACTCTCCCATTAAAAGTACCTCAGCAGTGATGAGAAGTGCAGGCACTCTCCCATTAAAAGTACCCCAGCAGTGCTGAGAAGTGCAGGCACACTCCCATTAAAAGTACCTCAGAAGTGCTGAGAAGTGCAGGCACTCTCCCATTAAAAGAACCCCAGCAGTGCTAAGAAGTGCAGGCACTTTCCCATTATCAGTACTGCGGCAGTGCTGAGAAGTGCCGGTACTCTCCCATTATAAGCACTGCAGCAATGCTGAGAAGTGCAGGTACTCTCCTTTATAAGCACTGCGGCAGTGCTGAGAAGTGCTGATACTCTCCCATTATAAGCACTGCAGCAGTGCTGAGAAGTGAGGCTACTCAGGAACACAGTACCGGATACTGCCTGCGCATTTAAAGCACTGGTAGGGAGCATACCATATGCTAACAAAGGAATAGAAGAAACAACTCATATTCTAACAGGGTTAGTGGCACCCGAAGCCTTGCAGCCGTCACGGGCCTACCACCACGTGGCGCTGACTGGGGTTGCACAGGGTTAGTGGCACCCAAAGCCTTGTGGCCGTCATGGGCCTACCACCACGTGGCGCTGACTGGCGTTGCACACGGTTAGTGGCACCTGAAGCCTTGCGGCCGTTACAGGCCTACCACCACGTGGCGCTGACTGGCATTGCCTGCGATGATGACGTGTGCACTGATGTGGTCTCCGCCATTGATGACTCAGGACTTAGCATCATATGTGGGACCTGCTGGGCCGCGGGGCGGGTCAGCATGATATGGACCATGCCATGGTGGCGGGACTGGGGCATGGAGCTTGTACGGGCACGTGGTGTGCCCATTGATGGACACACCGGTGACAGTAGGTGAGCAGTGGGGCCTGGGTGCGCAGGGGCGGCGGTGTCTTTCTCTCTGTCCCTTCCCTCTTTCTCTCTCTCTCCCTTCCTTTCCTTACCTCTCTTTCTCTCTCTGGCTTTCTTTCCTTCTCTGTTTCTCTGTGTCTCGCTCCTTTGATGTGCGCATGACACACGTCCTGATTTTGTGCTTTATTTTCCAGGCTGTGACGTCGAGTTGTCCCTGATGGACCCAAAAGGAGTCTTCCGCATTGGTGTTTTGTGTTGTGTTTCAATACATTTTTTGGTTGTTACTTCAGTGCTGTGTGACTGTTTCTTGTTCTTCTGGCCACACATGTGTTCATTTTTGGAAATGTGCGTCATCATGCGCTTTTTTTTGGCTCTTGTGTGGTGCATGGTATGTGTATGTCCGGGGTTGGGAGGGCGGGGGGGATCTTGGGGGTGGTGGCGGGCCTGGGGTGGTTGCTGTGGGTGTTGTGGCCCTCATGGGTATCCGCGTTGTATGATCATTGTGTCCATAGCATCTGTGGGTCTTCCGGTGTGGCTCTTGGCTGGGCTCCCTTTTATGCTGCAGGTAGTCGTCCTGCTTGACACCAGCAAAAGGCAGGTGTTAATTCCCTGGTGCAACCGCGGCTTATCGCCTGTTTTTGGTTTGCATCGCAGATCTGGCAGTTCGTTGTGAAAGTGATGTTGTGGTTCTTTCGTGTGTTCATTCACAGGAACGCCTACTCTGCATCTCATTAGGGTTAGTTGGTGGTGTCCACCATGGAGATACATTTTGGGGCAGTTATCGCGGGAATACTGGCGATGTCTGCAGTTTGCACCGGCTTGTGAATGGGGTGTTAAATCTATCTCCACTTTTGATGCGTTAAGGTGGAGATAAATCGGAGATAAGTCCTTGTGAATATCCCCCTAAATCTCAAGGGACAACCAAAATCTTAGAATAATAATGTCCTTTGAAATCAACACCACAGCAATAAAGCAGAACACAGAGGATATGAGTGGAAGAGACATCACACCCCATCCTGCACCATGAACAGCCCTTTAATAGAACCTTGGAAGCCCTCGCATTGGCAGCTGTCTCCGAGCCAGGAGGGGGTGGGTAAACCGCCCCCGCGTCCCTGTTATTGGGTTAGCAGTCATCCCTGGGAGCCAGCTTCAACATGGCTGCCAAATTCCTGCAGACTGTTTTAATTGAGTTTCAGTGCAAGATCCTACTCTGAGCGCAGACACCAGAGGGAGATTTGCAATTTACCAGGGAAGGAAGCTAATGAGAGGCCTTGAGCAGGATTAAGGGCTTGGGGGGCTGGAGAGGCGGACGGGGGGGGGGGGGCTATGTACACTTCCAATTCTGACTCTCTACTGAGACATTCCTTGAATACATTTGTATCTTTGCAGGTGGTAAAGCCATTGCAATGCAGAAGGTTTGGGTAAAATGAAGGCATTTTGAATTGTTCTTTTCATTAATTTTGCTGGGTTGCTTCCAAGAGACAGGGGGCCCGATTCACAGAACTAACTTAAGACAAAATACTAAACTTACTACCATTTTCGTATTCACAGAAGGCACTTACTCATTTTGGTATTCACAGAAGACACTTACTCACTTCGGTATTCACAGAAGTTAGGAGTCCTAACTTTAGGACTCCTAAATGCCTTCTGTGAATACCGAAAGTCTTAAAATTTGGATTTTTCTCAGTTTAGGAGTCCTAAAGTTAGGACTCCTAACTTTACTACTACTAAATTCAGAAAAATCCTAATTTTAAGACTTTCGGTATTCACAGAAGGCATTTAGGAGTCCTAGAGTTAGGAGTCCTAACTATACTACTACTAAACTGAGAAAAATCCTAATTTTAAGGCTTTCGGTATTCACAGAAGGCATTTAGGAGTCCTAAAGTTAGGACTCCTAACTTCTGTGAATACCGAAATGAGTAAGTGCCTTCTGTGAATACCAAAATGAGTAAGTGCCTTCTGTGAATACCAAAATGGTAGTAAGTTTAGGATTTTGTCTTAAGTTAGTTCTGTGAATCGGGCCCAGGATGTACAAAATTTGTAGCAAACAGTGCATGAGCCCAAGGGGGGGAAGAATAACAAATTGCAGTTTTTGGGAATTTGGGCGGTAAAAGAAGCCATGTCACAGGTGGTAATGCAGGTAAGGAGTGAGAGTGAGAGTGTGCTGTGTACAGGACTCTTGTTGCTAGTGGGGTGACACCACCTAGAGGGTGTGTTAAAACCATGTCTCTGGAGAGCAAAGGGAGGGGGTCATTGCCCAGGAGGGCCTAGCTCTCAGCGTGTGTGATGTCCTGGTTACTTACCAGTAATATTCATTACTCTGAGTCCTGGATGCGTAAGTAATGCATCCAGGAAGACAGGCGAGGAGGTAATGTATGATCATGACCAGTTAGGAGGCGGAGGACGAATGCCGCATTTCACCCTGAAGTGAGAATATTCTTAGTGATGGAGCGAGTCTCGAATAAATTTTGAGCTGAGGAGCATTGTGCTGCTTAGATCAGGGGTGCCTTCTCCAGAAAGGTCTCTGCTGGAGTTGTTGGGGGAGTTTCCCACAGGGACGGTCGGCTTCCAATAGACATTGGGCCTGATTTAGAATTTGGCAGAAATGTTACCAGTGCATTACATTTTAGGACAATTTTAATGAGGCAGACGATATATGTCTGTCATTTTGTGACTGAACAGCCTATTGACAAACTCTAAATCAGGCCTGCTATCTAGCTAAGCAGGTGGCCAATTGCATGGCGAAGCCTTCCGCACCATCCACCACTCTTTCTGCATCTTCATGCTCTGTATGTGACACAACGGAGGTTACCAAGAAGAGGAACATACCGTGTCCCTCTGGGATGGTTAGTATTTTAGAGTGGCCATATTTCTTAGGCAAGTAGGGTGCAGATCCCTAGAAACTAGTAGCTTGGCAGGCAGAATCCAAGGATCTCCCCCAGGAGAGTCAAAGCAATCAATTTTGGGAGCACACTCGCAATTAGGAGATGGGAGGGTCTCACATCCTGTTCAGGGTAGGGGGCCACAAGGCTAACAGGGCTACATGGCCACTAACATGGTTGTTTGGGTCGTTTGCCTCTTGTGTCCTGGGATTCGTCTTGCTATGGCTCTGCAAATGGGGCCTATTGCATCAGTTCAGCATACTGAGGAAAAGCAGTCAAAGAGTTCTAAGGAAGGGTGGGGTGAAAAGGCTCGGAACCCAATAATCAATCAACATACACAATTCATTGTCCAGTGCAGTGCTTTTCTTACAAGAAAAGGGGGGGCCTTTTTATACGTCTTAGCTATAAACTGCTTTTGCTGTCCGTGGACAGAGCTATTGTTGTTTCATATCCTGAGAATGGGCTTTGGCTCAGCCCCTTGCTCATGATTGGATGACTTTGTTGTCAATTTCAGCTGTCTTCTCTTAATTTGATGGTTTTCCTCCCTTTTCTTTTGTTTGTCACTCACAGGAGCATTTCGATTTCAGAGTGCTATGACTGGATCAGTTGTATACTACCACTGCATACATTCAGTCCTCTTTTTCATTTTTACTTATATTCTGCACTCCAGGGGAGTTCCTTGCTCTACTCTTTTTTTCCCCTGCAAAATCTCTTATCATTCTCACCTATCCTGCTCACCGATGCTTCCCGTTTAAAAATACATTCTTTTATTTTTATGACTAGTGACTGGCAGCTGAAAAGGGCTGCCAGGACACTTGGATTTTACTCTCTCTCTCTCTCTCTCTTTCTCTCTCTCTCTGCCTGTGCTCTCTTTTTAATTCCCAATTCCCATTTCCTGATGCCTCCTGACCCATTCCCTATCCTGTCCCACCCTCAATCCCACTCCACATGTCAACAAGCATTTGCAATGCAATAGGTCTCGCATTTGTGAGAGTAAGAGCTATTGACGTTGTAAATCACAATGTATTTTAACTATTTGTTTTAGTTTGGAGTGGAGTGGAATTATGTAGGTTGAATTGGCATAGTGAGTGGTGGAATTATGTGGTGTGGAGTGGATGAGTGGATGCTTTTATGCAGAAATTTATTTTTTTGAAAGCATCCCAGATGCAGACTAAGAGCACGTAAAAAAACATAAGCAGCAAATGGCAGACAATGTGGCTCCTTGCAGAACCAGGAGCCTCACAGGGAGGTGTTAAGCTGGGGACTCTTGTTATGTGTGTCTGGATATGGGCTGCAACGCTGTACTGTTCACATATGCTTTCTTATGCTCGGCTCTGACCGTGCGGGCCACTTACTGTCTTAATTAGGCTTAAAAAACAAGGTAAACAAAAAGAGAAGAATGCTGAATTTTAATTTATAAGCTCCCTTTCTGTGTGAGGCCAAACAGGCACTCATTTTCTACAGTTCTTGACAAAAAATTAAACAAGCAACACAAGAGAGGAGGGAGGGATGTTGGTGGCAATTAAAGCAGGGCAGAGGGTAGGGTAGTGGTAGTGTCACAGGGGTGGGAAAGAGATAATTACGGAACCTCCTGAGGCACAGCCGGGAGTAGGCAGAACACAGCGCATTGATCGCTTTTAAACTTGTGAATTTGTTTTTTAAAACTCACTCACCTTTCCTCCTGACACACGATCACGGTGTGCAGGCGTCCCCCACTCAGCGGAACGAGCGCTGGTAAGGGAGAAAATCGCCGACCTACTCCACCCGCCATCACCCACGCCCAGACAGGGACACGCCCACTCTGAGGCCACGCCCCCTGCAACCATCATAAAAGCGCGCTGACATCACGAGCGCGATAGATAATTACGGAACCTCCTGAGGCACAGCCGGGAGTAGGCAGAACACAGCGCATTGATCGCTTTTAAACTTGTGAATTTGTTTTTTAAAACTCACTCACCTTCCTCCTGACACACGATCACGGTGTGCAGGCATCCCCCACTCAGCGGAACGAGCGCTGGTAAGGGAGAAAATCGCCGACCTACTCCACCCGCCATCACCCACGCCCAGACAGGGACACGCCCACTCTGAGGCCACGCCCCCTGCAACCATCATAAAAGCGTGCTGACATCACGAGCGCGATAGATAATTACGGAACCTCCTGAGGCACAGCCGGGAGTAGGCAGAACACAGCGCATTGATCGCTTTTAAACTTGTGAATTTGTTTTTTAAAACTCACTCACCTTTCCTCCTGACTCACGATCACGGTGTGCAGGCGTCCCCCACTCAGTGGAACGAGCGCTGGTAAGGGAGAAAATCGCCGACCTACTCCACCCGCCATCACCCACGCCCAGACAGGGACACCCCCACTCTGAGGCCACGCCCCCTGCAACCATCATAAAAGCGTGCTGACATCACGAGCGCGATAGATAATTACGGAACCTCCTGAGGTACAGCCGGGAGTAGGCAGAACACAGCGCATTGATCGCTTTTAAACTTGTGAATTTGTTTTTTAAAACTCACTCACCTTTCCTCCTGACACACGATCACGGTGTGCAGGCATCCCCCACTCAGCGGAACGAGCGCTGGTAAGGGAGAAAATCGCCGACCTACTCCACCCGCCATCACCCACGCCCAGACAGGGACACGCCCACTCTGAGGCCACGCCCCCTGCAACCATCATAAAAGCGCGCTGACATCACGAGCGCGATAGATAATTACGGAACCTCCTGAGGCACAGCCGGGAGTAGGCAGAACACAGCGCATTGATCGCTTTTAAACTTGTGAATTTGTTTTTTAAAACTCACTCACCTTTCCTCCTGACACACGATCACGGTGTGCAGGCGTCCCCCACTCAGTGGAACGAGCGCTGGTAAGGGAGAAAATCGCCGACCTACTCCACCCGCCATCACCCACGCCCAGACAGGGACACGCCCACTCTGAGGCCACGCCCCCTGCAACCATCATAAAAGCGTGCTGACATCACGAGCGCGATAGATAATTACGGAACCTCCTGAGGTACAGCCGGGAGTAGGCAGAACACAGCGCATTGATCGCTTTTAAACTTGTGAATTTGTTTTTTAAAACTCACTCACCTTTCCTCCTGACACACGATCACGGTGTGCAGGCATCCCCCACTCAGCGGAACGAGCGCTGGTAAGGGAGAAAATCGCCGACCTACTCCACCCGCCATCACCCATGCCCAGACAGGGACACGCCCACTCTGAGGCCACGCCCCCTGCAACCATCATAAAAGCGCGCTGACATCAGGAGCGCGATAGATAATTACGGAACCTCCTGAGGCACAGCCGGGAGTAGGCAGAACACAGCGCATTGATCGCTTTTAAATATGTGAATTTGTTTTTTAAAACTCACTCACCTTTCCTCCTGACACACGATCACGGTGTGCAGGCGTCCCCCACTCAGCGGAACGAGCGCTGGTAAGGGAGAAAATCACCAACCTACTCCACCCACCCTCCACCCACCATCACCCACGCCCAGACAGGGACACGTCCACTCTGAGGCCACGCCCCCTGTACTTTCCCCTACACTATATACATGTGTATCTACAGGAAGCGCAGCGGACGAGCGCAGCGGGCGCGACGATTGCGCGCCGAAGGCGCGCTTAAGGCAAGCTCGTCTGCGCTCGTCCGCGCCGAGTCCGGGCACAGGGCCGTACCCCCTATTCCTCAGACACCAGAGCCCAGGTACTACAATGCTGAAACCCTTCACAGCCTAAGGCCCCCTGCTACGAACTGTTCACGGCACCTCTACTCAGCTGAAAACATTCCACAAACATGCCCTAAATGTAAATCACTTCTTAAACCCAAGCCTACAGCTGCTCTAACCCACGATTATCATTTGCTCTTGTTAAATTGCAGATCTCTGCCGAAACATAGGACAGAAATTGCCCTGTTATTAGATGAACTCACTCCGGACATAGTATTCCTGACGGAAACATGGCTCACCACAGATTCCTATCCTGCCCTAGTTAGCGCTCTCCCTCCTGGCTTCCAAATTACTCGGCAGGACCGTTCTGATGGGAGAGGTGGAGGCCTAGCAATTATCCATAAAGAACAGTTTCAATGCCGAGTTATTCCTGAAACCATTCCCGACTGTGAGAGCCTTGCTTTCAGCATTGACCTCTCTCCGAATAACTGTTTCTCCGGTACACTTATCTACCGTCCCCCAGGTCCCCCTAAGCAATTCCACTTCCTTCTTCCTCAGATTGTCGCGGAACGCGTTAGCACCACGTCCAACTTCACTTTGCTAGGTGATCTTAACCTTCACTTTGATTCTGTATTGGATCAGGGAGTCACCACACTGGTAGATGACCTAGACGCGCTGCAACTCACCCAATACGTCAAAACCCCAACTCATGTCAAGGGTCACTTATTGGACCCGGTATTTAGCAACTGTGCATACTTTACAGCCGACCCGCCATTCCCGCTCCCATGGACAGATCACTTTCTTGTGCCCTTCACATGGACCACATTTAAGCCTCTGCCGACTAGACCGACCACAAAATTCACCCGAGCTTGGTCCCGCCTTTCAGTCGACGACTGGTCTTCCAAGCTCGCTACCAACCAACCTCTTTATAATGATGACCCAGGCCTAGCCAACCAGGCCTACGCTGACTGGATCAAGCAAACTCTCGAAAACACCCTCCCTAAAAATAAAATCACGCTAAAACGATCCCACAAAACGGCTCCCTGGTATACGGAGGCTCTCAGGGACAAGAAACGCCAGTGTAGAAAAAACGAAAGATGTTGGCGTTTAGACTACTCACCAGGAAGCAAAATCTGTTATCGAGAGTCAATCAGCGAATACAAAGCTGAAGTCAAAATCGCCCAGACCACTTATTTCTCGAACAAAATTCTCCTAGCCAAATCAAAACCCAAAGAAATTTTCCAGATTGTAAAAAAATTAACCAAACCCCCTCCTAGTTTGCACGATACAAAATCCAAAATCCACAACTCACTGCAACGATGTAGCTGAGTTTTTCCATCAAAAAGTTAATAACATCTACTCCACTTTTCCCCCCAGCAAGATCACCACCCTAGCCCAGTCCAACGCAGTCCTAACTACCCCCTCCCCTCAGCCTCATCCTACCCTGGATCACTTCCCTCTCCTGGATCTTGTCACTCTGGAAACCATAGCCCGGAAAGTAAAAACCGGTTCCCCGGATGATCCAGCCCCTCCAGACATCTTAATGTCAGCATCCCTAATTACATTGCCAATCATCAGGGATGTACTGAACGCTTCGATCACTTCCGGCTCAGTTCCTTTAGCCTGGAAACGAGCCATGGTCCGCTCACTATTAAAAAAGCCTAATCTAGACCCGTTAGACTTCAGCAACTACCGGCCCATCTCCCTGCTCCCGTGGGTGAGCAAAATGTTTGAAAAATACATTAATTGCCATCTGGTAAATTTCTTAGAAAACTCCCAATTGTTAGACGCCACCCAGACGGGCTTCAGACCCAAACACGGGACTGAGACCGCCCTCCTCATGGTCACGGAGGAATCCAGAAAAATCCTGGATCAGGGAGGATCAGTGGCAGTGATCCTCCTTGACCTCAGCGCAGCCTTCGACACGGTCAGCCATGACACCTTGCTGCACCGTATGTCCAGCGTCGGAATTAAGAACAAAGCTTGGCTCTGGTTTAAATCCTTCCTGGAGGACAGATCCTTCCGAGTCTTTGATGGTGAGGCCGTGTCCACCAGTAGACCATTGAGGTGCGGAGTCCCTCAGGGCTCCTCTTTAAGTCCCGCTCTTTTCAACATCTATATGAGGCCACTGGCCGATGTCGTCCGCCCTTTTGGGATTAAGATCATTTCTTACGCGGACGACACGCAACAGGGTCTCACTGGCGCAGGTAGCCAATCCACCTACGTCAGGCGGACTTAGAGACTGCCTAAAAGAAGTAAAAAGCTGGATGTCCTCATCATCCCTTAAACTGAATGGGGACAAAACGGAGCTGATGCTCTTGGGCCCATCCGACCCCCTTTTTTTCAACTCCCTGTGGCCCTCTGATCTAGGCCCCCCTCCAGCATCTAAGGACAACATCAAGAGCCTTGGGGTATGGCTGGACAGTTCCTTCTCATTTAAGACTCAAGCCACAAAACTTTCTGCAACCTGTTTTGGCCTCCTTAAAATGCTTAAGAAAATCCTGCCTCTTCTCCCAATGGAAGCCAAGCAGGTAGCTATACAGGGTCTGATACAGTCACGCCTGGATTTTAACAATGTGTTATACCTTGGCGCCCCAGACTACACCCTACGCAGACTTCAGACAGTGCAGAACTGCGCGGCCCGTCTACTGCTCAAACTTCCTAGCAGACAATCTGTGAGGGCAGGTCTGGTCAACCTTCACTGGCTGCCAGTTCGTCAAAGAATCCGATTCAAAGCCATGTGCATTGCTCATCAGGCCTTTTGGGATACGGGTCCTATGATTACCCGGGATCTAGTCACCCATTACATACCCACCAGAAACCTCCGCTCTAGCCAGACCTCCTTAGCTACACCCCTCAGAATAAAAAAGACCAGGTCGGGCGGCAGGACGTTCGCCTATAATGCAGCCAAGACCTGGAATGCTCTCCCTCTGCATCTCAGAGCCAACTCCAACCTTTCCTCATTCCGAAAGCAGTTAAAAACATTACTTTTCAATCTCCCCTATTAATCCCCACTCAGTCACTCTATGAGGTCTCCTCTATTATCTTCAAGCGCTTGGACGCCTCCGGGCAGCAATTCGCGCTTTACAAATGTACATCCATTTCCATTTCCATTTCCAAAGCAAGCAGAAACAGCTGGGAGGCGGCATGGGGTGGGAGAGGAAGGGAACCATCACAAGCGACAAAGCCGCAACAGCAGGGCTGAATTAGGGACTGCAGAGAAATGCAGAAAGTTAATTAACTACATAAGAATGCCTCGTGAAAGAAGTATTATTTTAAAAGTGAACCATGAACTACTGCTCGGCTTGTAATAACACAGCTCTTGTATGGAGTGTTATAAAACAGAAATAACTAGGGTCACCTACAATCAGCTTGTCAGTCTGGTTGCAGTTGTCCCCATTGCAGTAATATGTTGTTAAGATAGAGAGGCTGCGGCTGGATGGAGCTGATGTTCCATCCTTAGTTCCCAGGCCACAGCAAGTACCCACAATAGAGCATGGAAAGAGAAATAGGACAAGACTCCAGCACAACTATTAGCAGCGGCTAACGGGATAAAAATCTTGGAATGGCAACTGGCAAACACAAGAACTTCTAATACATACAAATGTAACTTAAGTGCAAGACAAACTTAGTGTACCTTAGACAGAGCAGAGCATATCTCTGACAGCCACCATGTGTTGTGCGGTGTCAGCAGAGGGCACAGTCCTCAATTTCTATTTGCATTCTGGGACTTGTCGTCTTGGATTTAAATTGGGAATAAAAGCTACAAGACACAGAATGCAAAGAAATGAGCATGGTCGAGATAATCGCTCACACTTGCCGTGGGTCAGTTGCAGGGGTCCGGGGAGAAGACAGCCGGTAGTGTCCTCGGCTCTGAAGTAAGTGTATCTGCAGAAGGCAGACAACCTCTGGTGTCATTAGGTCTTAAGCACATGTATCTGCAGGGATGCCTAGCACCAGGAGAGAGGGGCCAGAGAGGGCGAGGATCAGCTGAAAACACGAGTGCTTGCTGAACAAGCATTTTCAATGCAAATAGGTCTCGCATTTGTGAGTTAGAGCTATTGACTTTTTAAATGGCAATGTTTTTTGCCTACACGTTTTATTTTGGGAGTGAATGTATGTAGTGTGCAAAATCCCTTGGAAAGGTCCTGCACTTCGTAATAAACATATTGAAAAAGACGCAAAGTGTGGATTGTGTCTACAATTGGTTGGCACGTACCTCATGGGTGAAGTGTCGCCACACATGCACACTGTGGTGCTTTACTAATGCTAAACTCATTAATAAAAGTAGTGCTTACAGACTAAACAACGCGATCGGGATCGGAGCATGTGAGTCCGAATCCCGGCTTCTCTTTCATTTTCTAGACTATTTGACTCTCCTGCATCTTGGTTATCCCCAAAACACTGGGAGGCAATGAAGTTTGCCAAGGGGGCGGGGCAGGGGGCTTCGGGGGTACAGGAAAATGTATTCATTGCCGAGTTGTCAAAGGTTGCCCGGTGCTATTAGTTAAAAGTGTGCAGATTTCATTAAGATATTAAGAGTACTTTACTCGCATCTATGAGAAAATCGACATTAACTAAACAAAATGCCAGAATGCGTGTCAGTTTTCACAGTGGTTTAGACAGTACTGGTTGCTTAGTTTCATTGCATTAATTTTTGTATTTACTCTTTGACACAGCATCCAAAGTAGGTTACTTAACCCAAGAGCCCTGAGTTGTTAAATGACCCATAGAAGGGAGTGTTTTACAGTTGAGCAAATGTGTCCAAATGTAATTTTGGTAGTGCCATGGAATGATCAGCCAATGAGGTACTCGATGAGCAGGCATTTAACTACACTTTCAAAACGTACGGTATTGTGGCTGTTGTTTGTTTGTACACAACCCCCTCTCTAAATGTGTTTATTAACACAGAGCTTCATCTACCAGACAGTGCTCACAGAGGGGCAACTAAAGCACAGAACAAAATGTATTCATTTATCCTGAGTGTGAAGCCACCCGGAAGGCTTAAGTGCCTGCCCAGAAAGGCCAGGGATCCCAGCGCTTCTACAGACTCTGTCGTGCTCCTCTGCGCCAGCAGGGCTCAGCTCAGAATCTGCCGCTTCTGCTAAGACTAGGTGAGGTTGGGGAATGCGGGAGTTGCTGGCAGATTTCCAGGTTATTGAAAGTGATGATTCTGACGTGAGGCAATGGAGACTGACTTTGTCTGTTTGTCTGCACCAGTCTATTTCTCTACCATCTACCGGGCTCACTGTCATGTATCCATTCATCTCTCTTTGTTAGAGGTGCACGTGCCAATATATTAATTAACAGGTATAGCCAGCCAGAGACGAGCCAAGCGTATACGAGCCAGTGGGCGAGCCGTGAAAACGATCGGAATGTTAATCATACAGTAAACATGATGTAAATGTGTGATAATGTCTCTTCAGAATTAAAAAAGTGCATTTCTTTAGCGCGTCACCTCAGTACACAAGATTATAGCACTGAATTGAGAGGAAGTTATTAAAAGTGCTCGTTTTATGCATGAGTTAAAACACTGCCGCTCCTCCCGCCCGACAACAATGCCATTTGTGAACTAAGAGGCATCAGTTGCCATGCATACCCCGAATGTTGCCTAGAGTCTCATTATATTTAGAGTAACATTAAAATCAAGTTCATTAAACACAAGAAGTTTTTTTACAGCACGCATCTTGAACTCGCATATTTCAAGGTGGCAATAATAAAGATGAAAACAGAAGTGCCGGCAGGCAAGAAAACACAAGTGGGAGTGGGCGGGGCGGCGGGGAGGGGGAGAAGTCACAGACTGAGGGAGGGGGCGGCGGGGTGGGGAGACAAGGAAGAAAGTAGTGTTAGGAGTAAAGAGGCCAATAGCTGTGGAAGGATACAAATGATGAATGAGGAGGGACAAACAAGCCTCAAACCAATCGGAGGGCAGCATTTCAGACAAAAGCCAATGGGCAGAGAGTGGGCGGAGTTTCCACGAAGCTTCCACACTACAGTATATGCATGTCTCGCAAAACGATGGCAGCGCATTCGCGCTGCAACGCTAGGCGAGACCTAAAAGAAAATAGTGTCAGGAGTATAGGGGCCAATAGCCGTGGAAGAATACAAATGATGAATGAGGAGGGACTAACAAGCCTCAAACCAATCAGAAGGCAGCATTTAAGACAAAAGCCAATGGGCAGAGAAAGGGTGGAGCTTCCACGAAGCTTCCACACTACAGTATATACTGCATGCCTTGCAAAGCGATGGCAGCGCATTCGCGCTGCAATGCTAGGCGAGACCTAAAAACTAAACCAGGAGAGGGGGGCTGGAGGGGAGGGGCAAGGATCAGCTGAAAACACAAGCTGAAAGCACTTGTGTTTTCAGCCGATCCTTGTTTAGTTTGCACGCGCTTGTGTTCTCAGCAGATCCTCATTAGTTTGCATGCGCTTGTGTTCTCAGCAGATCCTCATTAGTTTGCACGCAACCAACGATGATCAGCGGAATTCACAAGCACTTGGAAACTAAACTAGGACCGGCTGAAAACACAAGTGCTAAATTGGTAAAGTTATGGGAAATAACAGGCTGGCAAATTTATCTTTGGAACCTTGTAATATGTTAATTATCCAGACCATAACGGCAGCAAGGCTGAAAGATGAAGCGGGCACACTTATGGGAAGTGCTTGTAAGCCTGTTAAGTAAACAAACAGTGCAACGAGGGTTAGGTGGGTGTGGCTGCAGGCATGAAGGTTTGAGGCTCGGCGTGGCTCAACATCCTGTGAATGTGGGCAAATCTCTTGGGCAGCATGGTGGCTTTATGGAAGTAGGTACCCGCTGCTTGGCAAAACCACCAGCTGCTGTGACCACTAGCATATGCAACACAGGGTAGGTGGGGGGAAAAAGTGCGGCAGACATGAACAATTAAGTTTTGGTATGGGCTCAACATCCTGTGAATTTTGGCAAATCACTGAAGCAGTATGGAGCATGGTGGCTTTATGGAAGGTGCCCCCATCGCGGGCAAAACCATTTGCTTCTGTCGGCGGTGGACATGGAGGTTTGAGTCTCAGCTTGGGCTCAAAATCCTATGAATTTCGGCAAAATACTGAAGCAGCATGGAGGATTTATGGAAGGGACCCCCGCTGCAGGAGAAACCACACGCTTCTGTCAGCGGCGGTGGACATGAAGGCTTGAGTGCCGGCATGGGCTCAACATCCTGTATATCCGGGCATATCAGTCATGCAACATGAAGGCTTTGTGGAAGGAGGACCCCGCTGCATGGCAAAACCACCCACTGCTGTGACAGGGTCAAGCATATGTGAACGTACATTTTAGAACAAGCTCGAATTAAATTATAGACAATCTGACATCTTTCAGGTTCATAAAAATTAAAAGAGTTCTCCCTGAGCAACTGAAAAGGAATGCAAGCGTAAGTAAACTGTACTTGGTCGGTGCTGCTCGGCCTAAAACGGAAGTGACATATCGCTGCCTGAACCAGTTAGGAGGCAGTAAAAAAGAGTGACACTGGCCTGAACCAATGGCAAGCAGCAGTCGGGAGCATAGTCATTTATGAATACAACAGGTCTTGCAGACACGCATGCGTGCTGCTACGCTTGACCTAAAAAGGACTCTACTGAAGGTAGCCTGTTCCTAAATTGCTTGGTGTTTAATGGCCTGTCATTCTTGCCTACCAGTACTTAGCAAGAGTTTATAAAAACCATAAGTCTGGCGTTTGTATATTGGATGAATGCACACAGGGGGCACGTGTGCACATACATATGCACATGCTGATATAGCAAGACAAGCACTGGCTTCCTTGTGCACTCAGAGACCAACATACACACACAGGCCCCAATGCAGCACGCTTTCTAAGAGCGCAGGTGTTTGTGTCTCTCCATACCCACATTTGAGGGCCCATGCTCTGTGATCACTCACTAGAATGTCATGTATAATGAAGCATTCAAGAAAGTGAAAGCAGTCAATAATTCTAGACATTGGCCCTTATCAAAAAAGGATGGCGGCAAGGGCACAAAAGTTAAGCAATATAATAACAGCAAGGAGTAGAGGCGAGAAATAGGCTAATTATCCATTCTGAGGTTCACAATACACCTGACGTGTGACTGACTTCGTTGCAGCCCTTCCAGCCTGTCAGAGTTGCTCCAGGACTGTCAGTGACTCTTCCCCAAACCCCTCCGCCTGATATAAGTGTTCCTAACAAGGCTAGAATCGTCCAAGCCTTACTGCATTGTCAGACGTGCACCTGGTATATGCCTGACTCTGCCCAGTCCTACTAATGTTTCACAGGGATGCCTGACCTCGGACAAGCACTGCAAAAGCCCAACCAGGCTTTCAGAGGTGCATATGAAAGCAGACTGACTCTGATCCTGTCCTATGGGCCTGTCACAGATACAGATTGGCTCTTCCGGAGCCCTGTGAATCTGTTAAAGGTGCACGTGATGTCTATCTCAGTCCTACAGGCCTTTCATGTAAGTAGCACCATCCTTGGTGTCATGACCAGACCTGGGCCTTCTGGCTATGTAGAGGTACATCTGCCGTGTGACTGACTCTGCCCCAACCTATTGGCTTGCCGGAGGTAATCGCCTGCCGTAAACCCTCCCACTCCACCAAACGTTAGAATTTGTCCCTTATAATTTGCCTCCTGAGCTTTTTTCTGATCCTCGAGGCCTTTTGAGGCTGGAAAATTAAAAACACATTTTGCTATTTTGTCAGGTCAAAGAGACCAAAGTACAGTCTTGAAAATGTCTACCGAGCTCAGCAATAAACAAGCATTTGCAATGCAATAGGTCTCGCATTTATACGAGTTTAAGCTATTGGCATTGTAAATGACAATGCCTTTTATTTATGTTTTAAAAAACAAATATAGGAAATGCCATTTACAATGCCAATAGCTTAAAATCGCGTAAATGAGAGACCTATTGCATTGCAAGTGTTTGTTTTTTGTTAACTTTGCTTTTTTATTTGTTGCCGAGGCTTCACAGCTGAGTTTTAAAAAAAATAGCAAATCCAAAAGATTCATAAAGCGAGACTTTATGGCTGTGCCAATGCTTGTTAGAAATGGTTTCAGAAAAAATGCTCTTTTATTCGAAATATTTATTTTGCAAGAATGCATATTTTGAACTCCTAGAAATGCAACAATGAGGGCAAATAGTCCCAACAGATGGCTCCATGCAGTCATATGGTGATAACTGCCATTTCTTTAGCCAAAACTACTTCTCGTGATGAGACTCAAGGATTTGCATGTTTTCATTCCTAACTTGGGTTTAAAAATCACAGCACTAAAAGTGTTGTTTGTTAAGCAGTCGGAAGTAGCTTAGGGTGTGACGCATGACATGGGGCCACTTAGCAGGCATGCGTGCTGAACATGCTTGCAAGGTTTAGTTGCTGCTTAGAAGTATTTACAGCTCTCCGAACACCAAGAGTGCATTGCAGACTCCAGCGTGAGTGCGCCGAAGCAGAGAAAAAGAACACATATGACTGACAAGGATGATAGTTCAGGAGTACTGCGGGTGTGTGGAAATGTACAATTCAATCACAGGTAGAACCCTGTGCATTGAATGTTTTGCAGGCACCACTTAGCGCCTCTCGTTAATTCTCCTTGTGTTTATGCTATAGATGGGGGTCTCTCAATAATTCTGTGGTGAGAGCAGAATATTTTCTTTCCACAGACCTCTCGCCGCACCGCTGGGTTTAGTCCAGGTGTATATAGAGCGCGTGCTTGAACTGCCTGGCCTTGTCACGCCACCTCTCCTGGTGCAAGCTGTGCTGGTGTCCCTCCCGCCGACGCCTGACCTAGCCTCGCGGGGACCGACGACTCGCAGTTTTATGAAGCAAAGTCATGAATCTCCGAACTTCAGGTTCGCTCCGCCGTGCATGTGGGTTCGATTGACTCCAGAGTTTGCTTGTTTAACCCATTTCCCATTTAATTGCTGGTCCTGAAATGCTTTCCACGGTTTAGAGTGAATTCGGTCAGATGCAAGCCAGCAGCAGAGCTGTAGCCTTGGTTGGAAAAGCCAAAGCCATAGAGAAGACGCCATGCTCCCTTTCCACCTTTGCTGTGAAAGCACCGCTGGGGCAAAGCAAACCTGCCGAATAGAGATGGGGGCTCTGCAGAGAGCCAGGACTGTCCCCGCACTGCTTGACACAGAAGTGTGAACCATATGGTAAACTCAACAGTTGCGACAAGAGCCACAAGCTCTAACAAGCTGAAATGTTTACATACCACAGCTCCTCAAATATGGTTCATGTTCATGAGGCGCTACAAATAGCAGAAACGCCTGCTGCCACTCACAGGTAAGGTTCAGTTGACAACGCCCTTCTGAACTGCTTGCAAAGTGTGCTTGTGTGTTTTTTCTCGGAGTTTTATATAGTGCGAATTGACCCGAATCGGGTATCAGAGCGCTTTGCACGTGTTCTCATAATATACTGCATCTAGATTGCTAAAACGGCGCGTGCGTGCACTGAAAGAGAGCCGATAAAAAGTGCGCAACATTTTGTTCAGCTCATTATTGTTTTTAAATATAAAAGGCTGACGCCCTGCTACCAGACACGTTGCACTAAATTACATTTTACACTAAGTCAAAGGGACAACACGGTGCCACGCATTGAACCCTTAATAAAAACAAAGTTATAAAAGAATTTTTTTTACCATTGAATTATTCTGGTATTGCTACTTCCTCAACAAGCCCGCGAGTGGTGCGCGCGCCCAAGCCACAGCGAGACATTTGGTTTCAATTATCGCGCCCGTGTCTGGGCACGATAATTGAAACCACATGGCGGCCGTGCGGGTAACCGACACCAATAGGCCATAGGCGGAGCAATGCGCCCGCCTTTGACCAATTGCGTGCTGTCTTTGTTAAAAAGACGCACGCAAAGGCCAATAGCGTGGGCCAAAACAAAAAGCACACGCATGAGCGTGTATGAGTCTTAGGTTAGTTTTCAAAATCCCCTACATGAAGTCTTCGCCAGAACAGGCTCGACCTAATAACGACAGATGCAGGCAGCAAACATAGAAAGGCCCCCCCAAATGGTTGAATCTTCTCACAGCTGCACCAAAGAAACATCCACGTCACCTAGGGCAACCGCAAGATCTCTTCTCATGAATTACAGTTTTAATCAACCAATGGCTGTTGAGTGTGATGAGTGACACTTACAACAACCAATGACTGAGTTCAAGGTGCTTTTCTGAATAGATTACTTGAGCTCTGGGAGACTGTTAAATGCGTCTCTGCCAGACCCAAACATGTAGTTAGAGAATGAAGGGAAAGGGGTGAACCAGAGACCCAGAGACAAAAAGCAAATGTCAATGACAAATCAAAATCAGTTCTGTGACGGCGGTGGGGGTGGGGGTGGGAGAGCGTAAGAACGCTAGAATAGGAGCACTAAAACCTGGGGGCTCAGGAGACCACTTCTGTAAATGGCACATAGATAGTGGGAACAGCTCAGGGCACAGGTGGGGGTGTTGTCTCCTCGGGAAAAAAACTAATCAGAACTAAAAAAAGAAAAGTGAACAAAATGCGCAAAGAGCAAAGCAATAGGGTCTATTCAGACAGTTGAATTGAGTCGCACATGTAGAAACAAATGCACATTTTTTTTACTCCTGCTAGGAAGTCACAAAGGTATTGCTGGGTGGTGTAAATGTTTTTACTGGTGCACATTTCTCCATCACAAGTGTGGATAGATCCGCCACTAGTAAATGCCGTTCAAGAGGGGGGAGAGGTGAGTGTTTCAAAGTGGGGATTGTCTAAAAAGTTTGGGAACATCCAAAAACGTACGTCTGTGGGCATTGCCAAACCCCGCTGTGACCCCTTTTGCACCCTGGAAATGTTTGGAGATTTACCCCAGCCTCGCCCTCCAGTATGGGAAGAGGAACAAATAAATCCCAGATTTTCTAGGGGTGCAGAAGAAGTGTTTTATGCATGCAGAAAAAGATTTCATCATGGGGAAACCAAATGTGCATTTGCAGAGAAGCACCGCCCCCTCCCTCAGTCTGTGACCTCTCACCGTCCCCCGCCCCCCGCCCACTCCCGTTCATGTTTTCTTGCCTGCCGGCACTTCCGTTTTCATCTTTATTATTGCCCCCTCCCTCAGTCTGTGACTTCTCACCCTCCCCCGCCCACTCCCGTTCGTGTTTTCTTGCCTGCCGGCACTTCCGTTTTCATCTTTATTATTGCCCCCTCCCTCAGTCTGTGACTTCTCACCCTCCCCCGCCCACTCCCGTTCATGTTTTCTTGCCTGCCGGCACTTCCGTTTTCATCTTTATTATTGCCCCCTCCCTCAGTCTGTGACTTCTCACCCTCCCCCGCCCACTCCCGTTCGTGTTTTCTTGCCTGCCGGCACTTCTGTTTTCATCTTTATTATTGCCCCTTCCCCTAGACATAGTTCTGTGCTATGGAGAGCGCTATACATGGGGGTGGGGGGCTCTGGGGAAAAGTCACCTGATATTCTCTTAGTTTCAACCTTCTCTTGGCACAACTTTCCTGGCATACTTCACGGAGGGGCAGATTTACAAGCCCCTTGCACCACTTTTGCGTCACTTTTAACATGGGAAAAGTGACGCAAAAGTGGCGCAAGGGGCTTGTAAATCTGCCCCGGAATGTTTGTGTTTAGAAAAAGTAGCAAAATTATGCTTAGGCGGAGATGTAAATATCAACACTATTTTTTCTATACATGAATAGGGCCATGGCATTAATTGATTCATGTCAAGTGTCACAGGCTTATTATCCTTTCATGGATTCCTCATGAATTTTAGATGGAGTAACTCACTTAGAAACAACTTATTTGCAGTCAGGAGAGCACTTTGGGGACACCGTCCCTAGCATCCTGTGGAACTAGAAGCCCTATAAACATACCTCTTTTACTAAAGGGGCGGAAGGACATTTTTCTGTTGCTTTCTTGTCCTCTTTATGCCATAGATGTTTGAAAACAGTGGCAACATATGCAGGGGGGCTGAATCTAATCACCATGACAACAAACAAAATAATGTGGGAAAAGTGCCTCTCATCAAAGAAGGCCGGGCTGGGAAATGGCAGAAGCCCTGGGTGAGTTGTCAATCTGGAAGAAGGGCTGCGGGCTTTGACTTGCTGGTGAATTCCCACTGCGCGAGGATTGGTGAACTCTGAGACGGCAGGCTGCCCGGAAGAATATGGGATGGATTCAGCTGTCACACCATGTGCATAGCATTTCATTGGTTCAGCTCAATGTAGCAAAAACCAAGCTCCCAAGACCAGTGAAGCACTTTACAGAGAATACTTTTACTTCACAGGGTCTTCTAATGCATGACATGCTGGTTATATATGGAATACATTCACTCTGCTGTACATTATAAGGATATTGCAAATCACTGGGAAGTTTCATGATCATATAGAGAAACGAGGCTGAAGGTGACTTGCAATATGCTTATCATGTACGATTGAGGGTCCTTTATTCCTTATAATACATGGTCGCACCATGACATTTCCAACAAACCACTTAAATCCTTTTTGCGCATCTCCTTCACATGAAAGAGAGAGCATGTATGCAAACATGAAGATTAAAATAGAATCTCTAGTGCAAAGTTAAAAACTTCATAAAGTCTGTTAGATATTTGTTGCAAAAAGATATAAGGATCAGTTTAATACAAGCCAGCCATAGCTTGGAATGTGTAGAAACATGCATAACGTTTCTAACTTTTGTATAACGACCTAAAGAGTGCAAAAAATAAACATGTTGTCATAAATATCTCCTTTCTGCTTGTCACTGCACAGATAGAAAAATAGCAGAAGAAAGAAAAGCAACATATTTGTTATTTAAGCAGCTGCTTTAATTATGCTCAGTGACCCGCCTTTCCCTTCGCCTGCTGGCAGCAGATATTCTGACATTAGAACTTAACTGTGATAAGATATTACACTTGAGCTCTGGCATCATTTCTTTATAATAGGCAACTGGGTGAGTCATAAGTCGCCTATTATAAAGATATTAGAGATAGGTTTTTATACAGGGATTGCAGAATTTTGAGTATTATAATAAAACAACTAGATATGGGGGCTTATGCAGGGATTGCAGAATCCCCTGTATTATAAGGCAGTATTGTGTTAAATACCTACTTACAGAAACATGATTTGATTAATATGTGAGATGGAATACGCAGTTGACATTTTCATTAGATGTAATATTTATAGTGGGTGGAACAAAGAGATAAAGTATTTTGAACGGAATTACACCTTTTTTGCCAAGTGCAAAGCCAGGTTCAGAGCTGAAAACCCTAGGAAAGAATAAATTCAACTTGGTAGTTGTGAATGGCACTGATATACAACAACGCGTGCCCTGGTGCCAAGCCAATGTATGCAGCATGAACGGAACAGACGAACAAGGGTTATTTGGTGAAGATGTGGGTTTGAGCAGTTTCCTGAATGTGCTATGAGATGTGGCAATGCTAGTCTTGGCAGTTAGGAATTGACAGAAGCGATCACCTCTCCTGGCTTTAGCGACGCGGGGTATCGCCAGATTGGCAGAGCGCAGTTGTGTGGGAGGAATATAACGAGAAAAGAAGATTATGTAGGTAGGATGCGCCTCTCCCAGCCCCAGCTTCACCGGCTTGCAAATGTGCTGCTCGGCCTCATAGTCTCCACAAATTAAAATAACATAGAAGATAACCATGCACCTTCCACTTTAAGAGCAGGGCATCCATGTGCATAAAGTAGGCACTTATTTAACACATCAGGGCTCACTGGTTCATTCCATATCAATGAGATGGGCATTCAGAACCAGTATAGATGAGTTAAAGTACCCCCAGCTGGAGATTATACCAGTACAGCAAGTTTATTAATAAGTTCATTGACCATACACCTGTTTGAGGCTGCAGACCAAGTTCCAAGGTATCTTGCGGTATTTGCACATAGCTCTACTTGACACTCAAATATGGAATGATAACTACAATGCCCACCCCAACTGATCTCTCAACTTCTCTCTCCCTCTAAGCTTGCCAGCTCAGGACCACAACTATACACATAATCTCAGATTGGGCAACTCAGTGCTATGCGTAACCAGCTAAGGAGATTATACCATAAGAAATAACATAAGGGTACCTGCAGAGCTTTTGGAAGCTACCAGCAGATTGAAACCCATACATAAAACTATGCGTCTGTTTCTCACAGTTTATCCTTCACCACACTGCTATGCACTGAGTCCCATAACACGATAACTGCACCTCAGCGGTCATCACGCAAGACATGGAAACCCTTCCTACACAGGATCAAAACAAAGACAGCATCCTCCCAACCACACACTCTACATGGTGTAGCGTGCTACCCATGCAAGCAAGCACTATATAAATACTACAGTACAATACAATACAGCGGTGGGCATTTTATCTCTTATAATACATATGAGTCATTCCCCTTCTCCTTCCCTACTTTTCACAATTGTTTTTCTTCTGATCTCCCATTTCCCCCTCATTTTCTTTCCTAATGACTTGTGCTTCATTCTCCATCTCATTACTGATATATCATTGGTGTGCCTTCCTTTCTGTCATCCCATCCCAACTTCCTCTAATTGGTGCCCACTTTCATTTTTATTTCCTAATAATTCTTGATTTACTTTCTCCTCCTCTCCATCTTTCCCGAACTCTACTTCCACTAATAGCCCTTCTCCAAGCCTAGCCCCATTCTATCCGGGTTTCTACGGTGTGGAAGCAGAAAACACTGTCTGGAGATCTGTGCTTTTGACTTAATGGAAAGGAGAATGACTTCTGCCAGAAATCATTGACAACAATCCAGGGTTCGAAACACGGTGTTCACTGCTCTCTTACACAAGCGGTGAAGAATCTGAGATTAGTTGCTCATTGTTCTTACATCAGAGCAGTGGAAAATAAGAAAGTCCTTTGGAAACACTGATCCACCATCTCACCTTGGTCTTCAGAAACATGAAGGGGGAGGTAGAGAGCATGTGAGTGCCCTCTTTCCATCCCATTTCCCCTTAACTCCTTCAGGTCTCTGCAGACTTGAGGGAGGAGAGATAAGGGGCCAGGGAATGTTCTAGTGCAGGGGTCTCCAACCTTTTCTGGAGTGAGCGATACTTCTGATCAGTGAAAATCATCATGAGCTACTTAAGGCTAAGCTACTCGCGCATCGTTACAAGACACCCTCACAACCAGCTCCTTTGACTTTAAGCCCGATGTCCATAGAACCAGATAATATAGTTTGAAGACGATAATTTGACTAGGGGCACTATGACAGGGCTGCCACTGACAATGTGGTCTTTGGAGATGTAAGAACATGTCTGCGTATGAATGGGATAAATGTGTATGGGTGACTGAGAGCCTATGTCAAATGTACTTGTGTCACGTGAATACGTTTCATTGTATGTGGCACCATTACATGCATAATACAAACATATAGCCATTTTTTTAAATGGGAGAAATTTAAAGTCTACAAAACATTCAGCAAAATTTTTCATCATATGGAAAAAGTTTCTGCACTTTAAATTTCTCCCACTTAAAATGATGGCTGTATATTTCAGTTATAAATATGGCATCGTATCTACAAACCACTGGGAGCAAGATGCCTTCTGTGTGTATAGGCGACACTTTGAAATGGGAGAATATTAAAATGAAGAGTTAACTTTATGTTTATATGGAGTCCATAAAACTCATCTTTAAATGTAGTCCAATTTCCAAGTGTCACATTCACAAACACCAGGAATCTTGCTCCCAGTGGCCTGTAGACAAGCTACCATATTCCTACAGAAGAATACAGCCATTTGCTTAGATTGGAGGAATTCAAAGTCAAGAAACATGCTTCATAAAACATTAAGATGTAATCAGTTTAATTGAAAGTGGAGGAAAACATTAAGACTTAGTGTTCAACAGAAATATTTTTTTTCACTTTAAATTTCTCCCATTTAAGATAGAGGACTGCATTTTTCAGTTATAAATATGTCCAAGTGTCTACTGGCTACTGGGGGCAAGCGGTGGGTAAAATGAAGAGTTAACTTAATCATTAAGGTACCTTTTCATTTACATGTTGTACCATTTAAACATTTTTGAAACATCACTTTGTTCTCACTCTCCAACATTGAGTTGACAAGTGCTTATTTAAGAGTGAAACACCTCAGTGCTTCAGTTCTTCACCTCTGTGCCCCAGCCTGGACCATAACTCTTCCTCCAGCACTGCTCATTATCAGGCCCTGCTATCTCCAGCCTGAAGATAATAATGTAAAATAAACACAGTCTTCTCTTAACTTTAAAAGAAAAATGTGACCCTGTGCTTTTTTTTAAGTTTACTTAAGGCTGCAAGCTACTCTGAAGGTGTCAATGGGCTCCTGGTAGCTCCCGATGGGCTGGTTGGAGACTCCTGTTCTAGTGCCAGTATCCACCCCCTACTTAGCCTTCCACACGTGTTGCATCCTCTACAAGGAGGGGATTCCTGTTTCTCTCCCAGAGTCGCAGTCAGGACAGCGCTTCTTCCCTGTGCTCCCTTGAGTGTGGGCAGCATGCACCCTGGGGCAAAAGAGACGCCAGGTATGCTGGCATTGTTGCGGGAAGCAGGGATCCTGAGGGAGGTGTGGGAAGTTGGCAGGACGCCACAGATTCATTCTTTCTTAAGCGTAAGCTGAAGGTGAGAGGACAGACAAACAGGAAGACCCTGGGTTTATTTTCTTTTTGGGGGGTGGCCTACTGACCACGGTGGCATATGGTGGCAAGACACCAGGAATATTTGATTAAAGTCTGGGGCTAGCTGAGGGTGGTGGAGGAGGGATGTGTCTGACTCCTCTCAATCGGAACAGCTTTTGGAGGGGTTGAGAAGATTACTATAAATTCTAAGAGGGGTAGCTGGCACTAGCAGGAGGTTTCCCACCTCAAAGTTTCAAGCAGTAGCATAGACTACTTGAGTTTCGCACTCATTGCCTATGATGTCGCTTGTGCCCTCTCAATCATCTCTCATTATTAAATAAGTTTGATTTGAGGAGGTGGCGTAACGACCAGCGCAGCCGACTATGGAACTGGGGATCCAGGTTCAAGTCTCTGTGTCGGCTCAACATCCTATGATTCTGGGCAAATCACTTAATCTTCCTGTGCCTATGGACAATGCCTGGATACCCTCATGGGTGACTAGCCACCCTCTACAAATCTGAGTATGCATTTAGTTTTAAAACTCTATTCCCTGAAGGAAGCCAGGAGCAGAGGATGTAGACATTTCTAGTTATTCCAGGTCTTGTACAGCACTTATATTGTCTTTTCCTCCATCCCAGAGTTCTGTCTTTCGCTGTCACCAGTTGTCCTTTTCTGTCATTATTTAAAGCAGGAGAAGAGACAGTGGCAGAGGTGCGCGCCTGAATCCCGGTAGATTCCTCACACAGGTGTTGCAGAGGGGCCTAGGCACTCTGGCACTGCCCTACTGGGATGTGGCTTTGAAACTACCGTGCTTGGCCATTCATCCATCCTCACCATCAAATCAGAACGAATACAGGCGCCAGCAACGTGTACCTGGAGCCACCTCTCTCTGCCACAAGTGAGGACAGGAGCGTTTTGATATCCCTAGTCACTTGTAATAAATTATTACTAGGTCTGAGTGAAATTGTAATTATGCCAGAATAATCAGAGTAATTTCAGTAATCTTGTGTTACTCTTTTGAGGCAAAATTACCAAATATTCAGCGATTACACCTGTTCTCATAATTACAGGAGCCGTGAATTTAGCGATCACGACCGGCCGCGGGATGCTGCTGTTCGTGTTCTGTTGCATTTAGTGCTATTTTCTTAGTGCAAAAAGCATCTTTGGGCTCATTTTTGGATGAAAGGCTATTTTCTGTGCTAAGTGCAGCATTTAGTTAATGCTACATGCTGGGTTATGCTACTCACGTAATTACGCATAATCTCGCATAATATTTTACATAATTCACGCAAATGAGATTGTTCATGGGTATTACAGATTTTATCAAGTGGGAAGCACAGTTTTAGTCTGATATCCTTTACAGCGCCTCATTGGGTTTCTAAGCAACACAATGCACTGCTCGGCTTTATCACGGCTGTTTGTTTAATCAACAGCCTCTACATGAAGTTTAAACAAGACCTTAATATTCTGTAATTGCAATCAATACCCACTGCCAGGTGAGCACTGTAGAGAGGAACTTTAAAACACTCACTTATAAAGTTTAAGGGGCTTCTTAATTCAGCAGGCTCCTTCTCTAACACTCTGCATTCTGATTCACATAAATTCAATATTTTCTTATCTTTTTACCACTGCCAGAAAAAAAAAATACAATATTTTAAAAACTGCTTTAAATAAAATGTTCCTGTTTTCCTACTAACTCCATCAACCACAACGCCACATTCTGCTTGGGGGTTTCTGATATTACCAAAATCCCTAAAGGCATTATTACACAGTAATACTCAGCTACTCACCATGTATCTTCTACATTGTGACACGGCTACTCACTATGTATCCCCTAAATATCAACACAGCCACTCACTTTGAATCCCCTACATATCGACACAGCTACTCACTTTGAATCCCCTACATATCGACACAGCTACTCACTTTGAATCCCCCACATATCGACACAGCTACTCACTTTGAATCCCCTACATATCGACACAGCTACTCACTTTGTATCCCCCACATATCGACACAGCTACTCACTTTGTATCCCCCACATATCGACACAGCTACTCACTTTGTATCCTCTACATTTCAACACTGAAACTCACTATATATTCTCTACATATCAACACAGCTACTCAACATGGATCCTCTACATAACAGCACAGCTACTCACCATGTATCCTCTAACATACCATACAGCCACTCGCCATGTATCCTCTACATACAAACACAGCTACTCACTATGTATACTGTACATATCGACACAGCTACTCACATCGGATCCTGGACATATCGACACAGCTACTCACATCGGATCCTGGACATATCGACGCAGCTACTCACTTTGTATCCTCTACATTTCAACACTGAAACTCACTATATATTCTCTACATATCAACACAGCTACTCAACATGGATCCTCTACATACAAACACAACTACTCACTATGTGTCCTCTACATATCGACGCAGCTACTCACCTTGTCTCCTCTACACATCGACCTTGCACCTGTCTGTATTGTACAAACCCCTATTAAGTAACTGTTGTGAATAAACAAGCTCCTTCTTCCTCCTTGTATGCTCTCCTCCTTGTTCTCATGGTCATTGCCATCTGTAATTTCCTCCTGGTCAGCCACAGGTGACACTGTTTCCCACTGAAGTCACCCAACCTTCCATGTAGAAGTCTCCTCACACTCTATGTTGGACACTTGCCCTCTGCTTGTAACTGGCCATGCACTTCCAGACACATCGGATTTGTCATTCTCACTTTCCCTCCTTCCACTGTCAACAAACCTTTTCTGCTCCGCCTCTTCCCTAGGAGCAGGGCTGCTGGGTGTCATCACTGAAGACACTCGAGCTGTCCACGCTCCTGCTGTGACCAGGGACCAGAGAGAGGACGAGAAGCAGTTTTCAGAATCTATCACTGTCTCAGGCATTGCATACTGCTGCAGCAAGAGAAGCCACGCTATCCGGGTATTAGGGTAGCAGCAAGTCAAAACAAAACTTGGCAAAGCCAACAGGTCTCGCTTTTTGCAGCCTTTCATCTGTGTCAATGCTTGTTGGTGATGCTGAACCACATCTGCCCCAAAAAAAGTTCTTGCAGATGCAAAAACACAGAAATGTCCTTCACAGCACGATTAAATATATGCACATATGCGTCATCATCATGAATTTACACAAGTGTGTAATGATGCCGTGGGGGCAATTCCTTTTAGTTTATGACCGTCTCCAGCGTGACGTTCACATACGTATGTGTCACTATGAATAAGCACATATGCGTCAACGTGGCAACCATTTTTTTCCCTTTCAGTTTACTGAATGCCTTCATGGAGCAGTAAATGTAAAAGTCACAATAAGCTGTCAGTGTAGCAGCTGGCTCCGTGAGTACTATACCAAGGAAAGGTATAGTGTGCACTGAGTCCAGTGGACCCCCGCAGACTTTACAGAGGCTAAGGTAGATGACAATAATGCTCTCTTTTGTGGTAGTGTGGGCAGCAGTGAGGCTTATCATAGGGCAGTGTTAAGCATTTGTTGTACACACACAAGCAAGAAATGAGTACACACACTCACTGACTAATTCCGAGACTAATGGTTTGGAAAAAATATTACTTTGTTGCAGTAAAATACATTCTGCAATATCACTGTTTCTCAATGTGAGAAGTGGACACGGTGCAGTTTTCAATCAGTACAATGTTATCGTATGGGAGGAAACACAATCAGCAATATGCAGGTAAGTAAACTATTTACGATATTGAGCTTTTGGATGAAGAATCAGTACCAGGGAAGGTTCAGGTAAGTGACCTCACTGCACCACCAGCGGTAATGGGGCATCCGGGTGCAGAGGTCAAACTCGGGGTCTGGAGCCAATGTTATCCAATGGAGAAAGGGGGCAATCAAGGTGGTACTACTTACAGGTAAGTAGAACATTTTGTAACCAGTCTTCGGGGTTAAAGTAAGCATGGGGGGCCACAAGGCAGCACCAAATGTACAACCTTAGCGGCATAGGGGCGGCAGGGTGCAGAGTGACACAGCGTCAGGTGTCCAAAGCAAACAAATTGAGAATCTTGAAGTCGGAAAAAGGCTGCAGGCTCAGGCCAGGAGGCTGGCCGAAAGAAACCTATAGCTGCACAGGTAAGGTAGGATGTGCTGGGGCATCAGGACACTGTCGGTATATCTCCCCAACGCCCAAGGGCTCCAGGTGCAGGGGTGTCCTTTGGAGTCAGAAGTCAGCTTACCCGTGCAGGTCGCAGTTGGTGGGTCGTCGTGCAGAGGCTGCAGGAGTCGACGTGGAGTCAGGCAGGAGTCAACCCATGAGGGCTCTTGCTCAGGATCACTGGGGAACCTTTTCTGGCCCAGTGGACCACTTGGACTCGGGCTGTGGGCGTCAGGTGCAGAGGAGGTCGATTGCGCAGTTTCACAGGCGGGTCACTTTCTCTTTAAAGTTGGTTTTCTTCTGGACAGGTCCGCTGTCCATGGGATATTAAGAGTCTTTTTAGAAGCCAGGCAGTCCTCCCAGTTTTCTAGAGGTCACTGGGCTGTGGGACGGGTTGCTCTTCTTCAGCAGGGTCTTTGAGGGCTGCAGACAGGTCGGTAGGGCTGGAGCCAAGTCAGTTGGTGTCTTCAGTCTTCGCTGCTGCACAACTCTTCTTTGTCCTCTTATTTGTAGTTTGTCGGTAATCTGAGGATTAAAGTCCAGAGGTGCCCCTAAATACTCAATTTAGGGGTGTTACAAGGGTTAGAAGGTAGTCGCCAATGGGCTACTTAACTTTATGGTGACTACGCCCTTTGTATGTCCACTCCCTCCGGGGAGGGGGCAGATCCCGAACTCTATTGGCTAGAATCCTCCGAAACAATATGGAGGATTCTCAAAGGAGGGGTTCACTTCAGCTCAGGGCACTGTAGGGTTAGTCCTGGCTGAGAGGGGACATATCTCTCTTGCCTACTAATTTTCCCACCGATCTTGCAGCCAAAAGTGGGGCTTGGTCAGAGGGGCAGGCATCTCTACTAGCTGGAGAGGCCCTAGTCAGCATAACAAAGGGCAGAAAGCCTTTGAGGCTCACCGCCGTTCTGTGCTGTTCTTGCTTGGGTGTAGGTGTGAAGCACCTCTACCCAGAGCAGACTTTGTTTCTGACCCACAAGAGCACAAGGCTCCCACCTCATGGGTCAGAAACATGTCTAGAAGTCGCAGGCTGTGGCAGACCAGTCAGCTGCACACCAGAAGTTGGTTGGGTTTTCAGGAGGCCCTTATGAGGTGCCCTCTGAGTGCATTTATTAATGAATCCAACACTGGCATCAGTGTGAGCTCATTAATCTGAGATGTTTGATACTAAACATCTTAGAATTCGGTGAAGCCATCGCAGAGCTGTGGAACTCGTATTGACAAGCTCCCAGCCGATGTACTCAGTATGACTTCACCGTGCACTTATAATGTCTAAGAATGGACTTAGACGATATGGGGGCATATCTGCTCATGCAGTTATGCCCTCACATGAGGTATAGTGCACCCTGCCTTAGGGCTCTAAGACCTGCTGTAGGGGTGACTTACCTATGCCTCTTGCTGTGCTGGTAGGCCTGGCACACAGGTCTGTGTGCCAGCTCGACTCTTCACTTTTATCAGCACCAAACCGCACAGGCTGCAGTAGCAGGGTGCGTGTGTTTGGTGAGAGGGTCTCTTAGGGGGGGGGGCACAATACATCTGCAGCCTTCAGAGACCCTCTCTTGTCAGAATTCCTTGGGCACAACTGGTACCTTTTGCAAGGGACTTATATGTGGGCCAGAGGTGTGCCAATTGCGGAAACAAATGTACAGTTTTGGGAAAGAATACAGGCACTGGGAACCCAGTTAGAAGGACCTCAGTGCACATTGAGTCGAAGAAGAAGATGGGTTGTAACCTTGCCAAAAGGGGTACTTTCCTACGGTCAGGCCCACAAAATAAAGAAATAAACATTTTGAGGACTGATGGGCAAGAAACAGAACCTCTTGTTATGAACAAAGTGACAGGCGTTGTCAGGGAGCAACAGGGGAGCAAGGAGGAGGAAGAAGAAAAAAAAACCAGGTGGGATGGGGAGGGGCAGCGCCGCTGTGAAAGCAATGGACGAGCTGGGGGGAAGCAACACAGAGCGCAGAGGGGACAGGGTTGTGAGGGGGAAGCAGCACCTGGAGAAAAACAAAAGAAAAGTGTAGTTTCTTGAATGAAAGCAGTGAAATAATTCAAGCCATCCTACAAAATGACAGTAAAGAAGGTATGCTCCAGAGGAGGGACAAGTACAAGAAGCCAAAGGCAAGCCAACGAATGAGAAACAAGCAAATGAGACTGACAAGACACCAACCAAGGATAAAGAACGGGCTGACCAATATCCCGTGTAAGTATTCGCATTGTAAACAATAGCTCTTTCGAAAGGTGAGACCTAAAGATGCTTGTAGTAGGAATGCAAGACCCATCACTTGTGCCCCCTGCTCGCCAGTGCCATTTTACAACTGGGCACAGCTGTATTTGTTTTGCATTCAGTGCTTCCCATGTGTCTGTGGCCTGCTTTCTGTGTCTGATTGTTTTCCTTGCATGATGGCTGCCAGCAGTGACTGGGGCTCATTAAAGTGTCCAATGGTGGGTGTGCAGTCAGCAGGGATGGAAGCTGCTTTCATATCCCCCCCTCCCCCCTCTTCCACAAAAACTGCAGGGTGGAAAAGACAAAGAATATAAGCTCCCCTCACACTTCCGGACGGCGTCAGTGATAGGACAGAATCAATCTGCAAAGGAGGTGCTCTTCCTAAGAAAAACAAACCTGTGCATACATTAGAGCACATTGTTGGATTCTACAGCTGAAAGGCTATTTATAACATGCAGTTCTACTTGAAAATTAATATAAAGTGAATCAAATAAATATTGTATCCCTACTCTTGAATAAATAAAGACTGTTCTAAAAATCTTTGTACTGTTTGTAAATGTTCTACATGCACGTGTGTGGGCATGTGTGTTGTTATTGCGCCACCTGCAGGGATCTATGTAAAGTGCAGGACGCAGGTTTGAATCCCAGCTGTGGCCTTTCAGCCTTTTAAGCGTCATAAAGTGATTCTCCCCAAGTTGATGAAGAACAGTTGCTTCCAGCGCTTCAAAACGGGAAACATTTAGAAAAGTTGTATATATAAAAATATTTTAAAAGACGGGTCTCAGCTGAAACTAAAAGTACAACATGTGCAGATTAAAAAAAAATCCAAGTACTGAATTTTATCAAGTAAGGTATTGTCCTAGGACTAAATAAATATTTTAGTTTTTCTTGAAAAATGGATCTCCCTGACTATTAATCCTTGGTTTATTGATAATCGCTTTTTCTTTCGAAAGGCTTTGCAAAGATCCAGTGAAATGCATTATACATTTTGTAAATCGATGGAAGTTTATGTTTAGTGAACTAAATCATCCATTTCAGGAATCCGTGTTTGACCTCCTGGTCGCAGGTTCAAGTCCTGGCAGATCCACTCAGCCTTTCATCCTTCAGATGTCTTTAATGTGAGTACTGCTGGTTATCACTCAGCCTTTCATCCTTCAGATGTCTTTAATGTGAGTACTGCTGGGTATCACTCAGTCTTTCATCTTTCTGAGGTCTTTAATGTGAGTACTGCAGGGTATCACTCAGCCTTTCATCTTTCTGAGGTCTTTAATGTGAGTACTGCAGGGTATCACTCAGCCTTTCATCTTTCATGTGAGTACTGCAGGGTATCACTCAGCCTTTCATCTTTCTGAGGTCTTTAATGTGAGTACTGCAGGGTATCAGTGAGCCTTTCATCTTTCTGAGGTCTTTAATGTAAGTACTGCAGGGTATCACTCAGCCTTTCATCCTTCAGAGGTCTTTAATGTGAGTACTGCTGGGTATCAGTGAGCCTTTCATCTTTCTGAGGTCTTTAATGTGAGTACTGCTGGGTATCAGTGAGCCTTTCATCTTTCTGAGGTCTTTAATGTAAGTACTGCAGGGTATCACTCAGCCTTTCATCTTTCTGAGGTCTTTAATGTAAGTACTGCAGGGTATCACTCAGCCTTTCATCCTTCAGAGGTCTTTAATGTGAGTACTGCTGGGTATCAGTGAGCCTTTCATCCTTCAGAGGTCTTTAATGTGAGTACTGCTGGGTATCAATGAGCCGTTCATCTTTCATGTGAGTACTGCAGGGTATCACTCAGCCTTTCATCTTTCTGAGGTCTTTAATGTGAGTACTGCTGGGGATCAGTGAGCCTCTGTCATCTCAAGTCGTTCTGACTGGAACCTCCTTAAACATGTTAATATGGGCGATACTGAGGGCAGCTACTCAGAGCCCCACAAGAGGTCGAGGGAGGAGGACAGCGAGCCCCTTCCGGGGGTGCACTCAGCCGCGAGGGGTGCTGCCCAGCTCCACAGCCCCCCGTCAGCAGCATCGACCGGCAGCTGGGGTGACCATGAGCGGCTGTGCATGTGGGACAAAAGGAGTTCATCTACTGTAAGACAAGTATTATTTCAAACCAAAAAGGAGGGTATTTCCAGAACCACTTGCAAGCTGATCTTGTTCATCAAATGAGTTTGATTACTGACATGAAAATCTATTGTTTACTGTCTTAAGTAATGTGTTTTAGAAAACTACAGGAGGATGATTGTATATAAAATATTTAATGTCCAAAATGCACGTGAAAGTGGTCTGTGAGTGAATATCTATGCGGGGCTCAATCTACTTGTCGCTGAAGTCATTGGATGCTCCTGGGGGGCAGGAGGGCACTTCCTGCCAGGACAGGCATTCCTTACTCATGTGAAAGCAAAGCTGCTACAACTGTGGTACCCCGAGTATCACTTTGGTGTCTGGACCTGCAGAGCTGTCTGAGCACAGAGCCATAGGTGCACTGTGGTGTGTGAGTCTGCTGCCTGCCCGGATGAGGCCTCAGTCACCTGATGTATGGCTCTAGCTCCTGAGACAATGCGCTCTGTGAGATGTTTCTTTTCCCAGCCTTGTCTCCTCCCAGTAGACTAGCCGTCATATTGCGTGTCTGCTGGTCTGCTATGAAGGGACAGAGTGGAGAATGAAGCAAGTGAAAGGTGCAAGTGAAGGGGATGCTTTATACATTTTGTAAACCAATGGAAGTTCATGTTTCATTGCATGCCTTGGTGCCCACACAGGGCCTGCCGCACATCTCTAGGAATGGGCCCCCAATGGTGTCCTGATGCACCACTGACACCCCATGGATGGGGCCTGTCAACCAGCTCAGCCTCTGAAGGTCGATACTCTCTGCCGGCTGAACCTGGCACAGGCCGTGTGTGGGTCACATCTGTGCAATGGCAAGAGTCAGGTTGATTTGTCCTGGCTGGCAGGGCTTGGCATGCTTGCATCTTCCAATGCCAACAAAGGCAGATTGTGGGTCACATCTTCACAGTGGGAAGGGCCAGCAGGGTGTGGCCAAGTGCCCAGGAATCAGCAAGGCCCGTCTAAGACATTGCACTCAGTACTGAAGTGGTCTGGGGCAGTTTGCGAGGCGCCCCTATGAGGCCTGAGTTCTTGGGTAAACAAGGCAGGTCAATACTCTGCTCTCCCAGGGCGGACTGACGCTGCCGCATCCCGCAGATTCAATCCACAGACTCTGCTGGATACAGCCGGCTCAGAGAGGCTGAACCAGGATAGGAAATGACACCTGTAAGCTGCTACTGCTTTGGATTAAAGGCTTCTTGCTAGAGCCAAGAGCAGAGTTAAAAGAAGTGCAGCTGAGGAGCGGGGAGGGACCAGACGCAGGAGCTCGGAAGGAAACTTAACTTGTGGAGACATATATAAAAGGTGCTTTTTCAAGACCGAGGTTGGGAACTACCATATCGGCGCCATGCTGATGTCGTAGCTGAAGCAACGGAAACAGGGAATGTCTTCTTTCACCATATTGTCTCTTTTTTACCCTGAAATGTCATTCACTACTAATAACGAGCGTGGAAGTTGTTCAGGAAGGACATTTTAGAAGCTCAGGAGGATGGCTCCTTGTGTAAGCTAGAAAGGACCAAGCATCTCTGGGGTCTGCGGAAAGTATGGGCCGCGCATGGCGTGGTGAGGACAGCAGCGTCACCCAAGGCAGCTCATTCGCTCTCCGCTGTCAGGAGAGAACCCTACTAAGGGCTTCCTCTCTCACACTCGCATGGGTGCAGCGTGCCAGTCTAGCTGGGTTCAGAGCCACAACACTGCGGTGCCTGACTGGTGCTTGTCCACCTCCGGGGGCCTTCAGGCGCTCGAGAGGGGCTTGGAGCATGAACCCTGCTCAAAGATTTGGCGTCCTTTCAACTAGCACGAATAGGTGAAGTCTGGGCCTTTTAAGGATTGCGTAGTTTCCGCACAAGTCCTTGATTGCTTTTCCACCTCCTTTCCTCCTTCATAGAATGTGTTTGATCAGTAGATTGTACTCCTGCCTTTAAATAATAATATTAATAATTCCCATTTTTCCACTTTGGCATCCTTTTACTTGTTTGATTTGCTCTACAGATTACTGGAACGTCTGCAGTTACCTACTTGCTTGGTGTACAGGCGCCCAGCATCCTGCTGCCCCATGGCTAGGATGGTGCTGAATGGATCCCTTTATGTTTCAGTTTTTACTAAAATATAATTTGTGCACCTATCTCTCACATACCCTCACCTATCACACTGCCAGGCACTGGAGCCCATAACACGGCAATCACACATGGGTGGTCATCACACATGGCATAAAAACACTTCCCACACAGACTCAAAAACAAAACAACACCTTTACAACCGCACACCCTACATGATGTAGCTTTCTATTGGTGAGGGTAAGCATTGCAGTGCTCCACATAGTAGTCATAAGTAACCCTTGGCATAGGACTACGCTACGCCCGCGTAGTTTGCGCAACTACGCGGTATGCGAATTGCACGTAGAACAGTGCAAAAACGCATAGCATAGCGTAGCGGGCATTTTTTGCTTGCTCGCAGCCCTCAATGTCAAGTTGGGACCGCAAGCGAGCAAAATTACATCCCCGCAAGACTTTTTCCTCGTTTGCAATCAGCAACATCAAGTTGCCGATCGCGAGCGTGGAAAGTAAACCTCCCAGCGAGATTCTCAATGCGGGGAGGTCAGGTTTCCCATTGCGAGTGGTCGCGTATGCTCGCGACCGCTCGCGATGAGAAACTACCAGTCCACGTTGAGTAAGCTGCTGCTCGAGTACAAATCTACTTGAGCGGCAAAAAACGACTGCTTGCACTGTGCAAGATGCCGTTTGCAATGATTGCACAGTGCGGACAAGCATCCGGCACTGTGCAATCAGTGCGAATAGCATTTTGCACAGTGCACGACGCATTTCGCGCAGCTTGCTTAGTGCGAAGTGCACTTCACATAGCTACGCGTAGCGCTACTACATGAACTACGCCCAGGGTTAGTCATAAGAACAATACAAACGCTACAATACAGTACATTGCTGCACGGCCGCAGAGGCATGTGGTGGTATTCCGTGTACCCCTCTGCATCTGCTGTGCCCAGTTGTTAATGACCCCCAGTATGGATCCATTGAGCCCAGGAGTCATCTGATGCCAGGTGGTGTCCAGCCCCCCATTGCTGCCCACCTTGGATAGTGGTTAATACCCAATTTCGGGGGCACTGGTACCCCTGTGTGCCCCCAGCAATTTACTCTCCACAAGCACCCTCTACAGATGTGCTCTGTCGGGGAGTCATATGGGGTCAGGAGGTTTACACTGTGCCATTCTAAGGATTTGAAGGGCCTTGGCAAAGACATATTTTGCAGAACCCTTATTTGGACCAGCTCTCCATTTATTACCCATTTTCAGCTAATTCAACCAAAATTGAATTATGTGTTAATACTTCCAATAGCCAGGGCATGCAAAAAACATAAAAAGCTCATGTTTCCTGTAATTTTTCAACCCAATGATACCAAAAGAAAGCTTGAACAAATATTGATTAATTCCTTTATTTTTACTTATAATTAGGTTTCTAACCAACTTGCCCCTCACATTGTAGAAAGGACAGGGTAAGGGTGACTTGGTGGGTGGTTAGTGAGTTAGTACATAGCATGGGGATTTTCACCACTCCTTCATCTATAATCTGATCATTTTCTGTTTTGCTTAACTCTTTCCCTTGCCTTGTCCCTCCTGTTCATTTTCGTGGTTAGACAGTGACCTCTAACTCTACTGAGGAAGAGAAATAGGAGGGGGGAAATGACAGGAGAAGGACAGAGAGGTACAGTGAGAGAGCTAAAGTAGACAGAGAATGAGATTCAGACAGCAGAGAGATAGAAAAGGTAGGAGAGACCTCAGGTAAAGAACGAAATATGAGGTAACGAGTCAGGAAGATACAGAGAGGTAGACAGAGAAAGAGGAAAAGTCGATAGAGAAAGAAAGTTAAAGAGAAACTCAAGATTTTCGAAAATGGAAGAAAGGGGACTGAGTTACTCCAAGTGGTGAGCTAGATACGGTAAGGTAGAAAGGTGTAAAGAGAGGTGAGTTACAGAGAGGTAGAGGCAGAGAGGTGGGTGAGGTAGTGATAGAGGTATAGAGACATACAAAGTAGAGAGGTGGGCAAAAAGAAAAATATAGAAAGACAGGTTACGTAAAGAAATTTGTGAGACAAAGGGAAAGAGAGAGGGAGGGAGTTGTAGATGGGAGAGATGAATATCAGAGAGTAACGAGGTAGACAGATAAGTAGCAAGAAAGTAGTAAAGTAGTGACAGAGGTGAGTTACAGGAAACAGGTGGAAAGTGAAAGATGGAAGGTGGACGAATGCTGAGGTAAGCTGTTAGGCTAGGTTGTAAAGAGATAAAGGTAGAGGCGAGTGAGATGATAAAGATTAGAGGACGAGGAATGAGGAGTAGTGATAAGGAAGGTAGGAAGTGAGGAGCGAGAGAGAAGCCTAAGACAGAGGTAGAGAGGGATGAGTTAAAGAGGAATAGAGATAGAGAAGGGACTCAAAGAGATATGAGGAGAGCGGTTGTGCAGGTTGTGAATGCACGCTATGGCGCCGTGAAGTCGGCATCCCAGCTATTAAATGAAAATATGTATTTTTTTAATTGTTGCGGTTAGTACAGGCAGCACGATGTCTGACTGTCCGTATCATTGTTCCAGGGTGCCTTGTGCTTTTGCCCACTTTGCCAATTCCTTAAAACTGCTCCCGGTTTACAGCCCCCATTGATGTACAGCCTCGGAGGCCAAGGGTGGTATTCACCAGGGGCCAGATGAACAAAGCTTTTTTCAGCTCGCAAATGACACGATTTGCATTTCTAAATCAATAAAGCCCTATTTGTGATTTGGTAATCTATTACGAGTCGCTATTAGGAAGTGGCGTGCTAAGGGAGTTGCCCCTTCCTAATATCGAGTCGAGAGGGCATGTATAAATGTTTTGTGACCAGAATGCGGTCACAAAACATTCATACTTTACCGAGTCCGTGAAGGAGATGGTAACCCATTCACAAAAGGGAAGGAGTTCCTTTGTGAATGTGGGTGCCAACATGTTTTAAGAGCAGGCAGTGGTCCCCCCCACCACTGCCTACTATTAAAAAATAAAAGGGAAACTTAAAATTTTTCTTTTTTAAATGCATCCTGTTATAACTGGGGGTTTCTAGTTAGCAGAGTTAGGTACCTTTGACCAAATAGGTACCCTTGCTTCTAGTCAGGGTAAGGGGGTACACTCCTAAAATAACCCCTGCTCACCTCCTTGGTAGCTTGGCACGAGCAGACAGGCTTATCTTAGAGGCAGTGTGTAAAGCATTTGCGAACACATACAGTAACCCAGTGACAACACTACAGAAGGACACCACACAAGTTGTAGTATAAAAATAAGTATTTTTATATAGACTTAACACAAGACCACAAACGAAAAAAATCCACAATACTGTACTTTAAAAATGGTAGTAATAGATTAATTCTCTTAAGATTTTAAATGCGACACTTTCAGTGCAATGTACCTTAGGATGCGTAACGCTATACAACAAAAGTGTTGCAGGGAAGGTGATGCGTTGGTTCCTTACACGCAAGAACGGTGATGCATCGGGTCCCTGCTAATGCGTAGGGGATGCGTCGGTTCTTCTCGGGGAGGTGATGCGTCGGTAAGTTACTGCGCTTCCGTGGCGATGCAACCCGCAACGCCGTGATGCGATGAAGATCCGGTGTGATGAAACAAAGATGGCGTCTTCTTCTTGATGCGACACGATGTGTGCACGCCCGACGGCCGTGCGGCGACTCAACGATTCTTCTGAGCCGTGACAGGCCCTGCGACACGCTTCCCGGTGATGCGACGGCGTCTGATGCGACGGCGACACTCTTCTCCAGCGATGCGCGGTGCTTCAGCGATGATGCGACACCTGCTTCGGCGGCGACACGCTTCTCCGTTGATGTGGCGGCATCTGATGCGACGTCGATCCTCTTCTCCGGCGATGTGATGACAGCGACTGCGGCGGCGACACGCTTCTTCTTCATGCGTCGCGCTTCGAGCTCCTTGCGACACGCAGTCCCTCAGAAAGCCCAGCACAACTGCAGGCACTTCCAAAGAACTCTTGGGGAGCTGGTGGATGAAGTCTGCTGTCCCTGAGACTTCCGCAGGAGGCAAGCTCTTTCTCAAGCCCTTGGAGATCCTTTACATGTTGATGAAAGTACACACAAAGTTCCTCTCTCCTTTCTTTGGCAGTCAGGCAACCACTGCAGGCCCATCCCCCAAACAGCACTTCAGCTTAGGGATAGTCTCTCCTCAGTCTCTCTGGTTCCTCTCCTCAGCAAAGGTTTCTTCTTGTTTCCCAAAAGTGATCTAAAGTTCTGGGGTCTGGGTCCCCTTTTTATACACAGTTTCTCTTTGTTCTCTGAAAGCAGAGAGGCCTTTGCCTAGTCCAAACCCTTCTGGTCAGTCCTGGAGCACTTTGTTGACAAGACTCCTTCTTTCACAGGGTGGGCCAGGGACATCAGACGCACCATAGGAGCTGGAGACAGCATTGTGGAGGGAAGGCACAGCCCTATTAAGGTCCCAGGTGCAACTCCTCCCACCCATCTACATGCAGCTCTCTCTATTCAGGCCTGTGCTGACTCACCCTGTCTCCTGGTATCCCCAGCCCCTGTCACTCAAACTCCAGACAAGGAATACACAACCTAGCAGAGGCAGGCTTGGATGGTTAGACAAGAAAATACCTACTTTCTAAAAGTGGTATTTTCAAACACGGAATGTTAAAACCACCTTCACTAAAAGATTTATTTTATCATTCTGAGTTCAGGCATACTAAACTCAAATGTCTACCTAGTTCCCTGAATCAGTTAGGATTATAAGATGTAATAATCAAACTGCCCATTCTGGCCTATGGGGAACAGAAAGCCTTGCAATAGTGAAAAACGAAAATGGCTGGAATTCACTACTAGGACATGCCACACACATCAGGGCAGGTCCTACCTTATACTTACAATGAACCCTGCCCTTGGGCCTACCATAGGGGTGTCTGATATGAACAAAAGGGAAGGTTTAGGGACTGGTAAGTGGGTGCACTTGCCCAGTCAGCATGGCAGTACCAGACTGCACACAGGCTCTGCAATGGCAAGCCTTAGACACACTTTACAGGCTGCTTCGGTGGGTGGCACAACCAGTGCTGCAAGCCCACCAGCAGCATTTGGTTTACAAGCCCTGGGAACACTCAGTGCTCTGTACTAGGGTCTGACAAGTAAACCAAACCAGCCACTCATGGAATCACTAATAAATACATCAATTTACTATAGGGAGCACTTACACTGTGGCACTGGACAGCAGTGGCACAGTGCCCAAAGCATCTATAACCAGCAACAACACATGAGGCAACAGCAAACAAATGGAAGGAGACCCACGCCAAGGTGCCAGGTCGCACACATCCCGTTTTCCTTTAAGGAAAACAGGATGCATTTCAAAATAAAAAACAGCTTTATTTAAAAAGCAGTCACAGACATGGTGGACTGCTGAGCCCAGCAGGCCACCATCCCTGTGAGTGCCAGCCATTCCCAATGGGTCGCAAACTGCGACCTGGCTCATGAATATTAATGAGGCAGGTCCCTTGCAACCCATTGGGAGCAAACAGTGTAAAATGCACTGTTGTACATAGCTGTTTGAGATTTCCTAATAGCAAATTGCAAAAATTTGCTATTAGGAAATCGCAAATGGAAGTCTATGTACATCTGGCCCCTGCCCTGCAAAAGGCTACTTCCGCTCTGTGCCAGCTGTGCACTGTTTCCCCAGGGCACCTTGTATATTTGCATTGTTGCCAAGATGTTATCTACTGTGCTGGTGATTTACTTCCCCCATTGCTGCACAGCCTCGGACGCATAGGGTGGCATTTGCCTGCTCTTGGAGATGGTGGTTCCAATCTGTGCCTGCTGCACCCGGCTCCTTGTTTCTCAGAAGTTCGTCTATGGATGTGTTCTGTGCCTGCTGTGCCCTGCTCCCCAGGAGCCCCCTGTATGGATGTGTTCTGTTCCCACTGTACCTTGCTCCCCAGGAGCCCCCTGTATGCATGTGTTCTGTTCTCACTGTGGTTTGCTCCCCAGGAGACCGGTATAGCTGTGTTCTATGTCCGCTGTGCCCTGCTCCCCAGGAACCCAATTTCTGGATGTGTTATTTACCCGCCGTGCCCTGCTACCCAGGAGCCCCCTCTATGGATGTTTACTGTATCTGCTGTTCCCTGCTCCTCAGGAGCCACCTGTATGGATGTGTTCTGTGTCCGCTGCACACTGCTCCCCAGGAGACCTCTGTATGGATGTGTTCTGTGCCCACTGTGCCCTGCTTCCCAGGAGCCCCTCTATGTATGTGTTCTGAACCTACTGCTCCCCAGGAGCCCCCTGTATGGATGTGTTCTGTGCTCGCTGTGCTCTTGTCCCCAGGAGCCCCTGTATGGATATGTCTTGTGCCTGCTGTGCCCTGCTCCTCAGCAGCAGGTCTTCGATGGAGGTGTTCTGTGCCCACTGTGCCCTGCTGCCCAGGAGCCCTTTGATGGGTATGTTCTGTGCCTGCTGCGCCCTATTCTCCAGGAGCCCGCTGTATGGATGTGTTCTGCGCCCACTGTGCCCTCCTCCGCAGCAGCTCTCTGTATGGATGTGTTCTGCGCCCACTGTGCCCTCCTCCGCAGCAGCTCTCTGTATGGATATGTTCTGTGCCCTGTTCCGCATCAGCTCCCTGTATGGATATGTTCTGTGCCCTGCTCCGCAGTAGCTCCCTGTATGGATATGTTCTGTGCCCTGCTCCGCAGCAGCTCCCTGTATGGACATGTTCTGTTCCCTGCTCCCCAGGAGCCCCTCTATGAAAGTGTTCAGTATCTGTTCTGTGCCTGCTGTGCCCTGCTTCCCAAGAGCCCCCTGTAAGGATGTGTTCTGTGCCCTTCTCCTCAGGAGCCCCCTGTATGGATATGTTCTGTGCCCGCTTTGCCCTGCTCCCCAAGAGCCCCTTGTACAGATGTGTTCTGTGCCAGCTGTGTTCTGCTCCTCAGGAGCCTCTTGTACAGATGTGTTCTGCGCCTACTGTGCCCTGCTCCATAGCAGCCCCCTGTATGGATATGTCCCATTCCCTGCTCCCCAGGAGCCCTGCTATGGATGTGTTTGGTACATGTTCTGCGCCCGCTGTGCCCTACTCCCCAGGACCCCTTTGATGGATGTGTTCTCTGTCTGCTGTGCCCAGCTCCCCAGGAGCCCTTTGATTGATGTGTTCTGTGCCTGCTGTGCCCTGCTCACCAGGAGCCCTTTGATGGATGTGTTCTGTGCCTGCTGTGCGCTGCTCCCCAGGAGCCCTTCAAGGGATGTGTTCTGTGCCCACTGTGCCCTGCTCCCATGGAGTCCTTCGATGGATGTGTTCTGTGCCCGCTGTTCCTTGTTCCTCAGGAGTTCCTCTATGGATGTGTTCTGTGCCCGCAGTGCCCTTCTCCTCCGGGGCCCCTTGTACAGATGTGTTCTGTTCCCACTGTGCCCTGCTCCATAGCAGCCCCCTGTATGGATATGTCCTGTTCCCTGCTCCCTAGGTGCCCCTCTATGGATGTGTTTGGTTCCTGTTCTGTGCCAGCTGTGCCCTGCTCCCCAGGAGCCCTTCGATGGATGTGTTTTGCCAGAGGGTCATCTGGTGACAGGCGGTTTACGGTCCCACATGCCATGGCTGCTCAGACTCGCAGGGTAGTGACACTCCTGACCCTACACCCCAGAGCGAATAAAGCTTCAGTGTAAACACGACTCAGAATTTGCCGTTATGTAACAAGGCGTGGGATTCTGCCAAAGCCTCCAGGCGAGGCGGGATGAAGGCACTGCTGGCACACTTCCTCTCCCAGCCAAAGAGGTTATTTTTAGCCTAGCAGTTAATGGCCATATGGGGACAGGACAGCGGTAAACACGAGCCTGCCCACCCAAAGCAGCCCTGTGCCCAGAGCAGACACACACTCTGGGTGCTGCAGTGACAAATATCTGCCTGTTGGTCTCATGGGGCTGGTGCTTCACTGCAGATACCTTCCTGTAGGTCCCATGAGTGCTAGTGCAGCACTGCAGAGGTCTCAGTGTACGTCCTATGAGTGCTGGTGCTGCTGTGTAGAGACCTCCATGCAGGTCCCATCTGTGCTAGTACTGCAGTGCAGGTCCTATGGGTGCCTGTGCTGCAGTGCAGAGAGCTCCATTTAGGTCGAATGGGTGCTAGTGCCGCAGTAACAGTGACGAGAGGCCATTTTAATGGGTGGCAGTAGCCTAAGAACCTCTGCCTCACTGCAATACATGCACAATGTTTCATTGTTTTGTTTCAATGGTTGCTTGTTGGTAATATTCTAATTGTTTTATGTATTCTTGTCTGTCATTATAAGATTTGTGTGCTCTTGGTTCTTTCTTGGCAGTGACTGGCATATATTTCATCCGCCATATTTAGGGGTCACTCGCGATGTCGCTCAGAAAGGCTCCGCATCGGATTTGGGTCTGCCGAATCCGATTCAGGACGCGTCTTTCAGGCCGATTCGGAAAACCTTCTGACTGATTCCAGATGGCATAGGGAGGAATCGAGTCATTTGGAACTGACTCGTACAGGTCTACGGACCGCGTTTCCAACCGAGCGATTACGATGTCGGATTTGGACAGCTTTTCTGAATCGGTTTATCCGACATGGATCGGCTGTCGGAATCTGACTTTGGGGGCATGTAGCAGGCCCCCCTTCACCTGGAGCCTTCCAAATGGGTCCCATGGTTTCAGACCATGCACAGTGTGACAGGCACCAAGTGGTGCCCACCATAGGGTGCACGATATTTCCCACCCACCCCTTCAATGAGAGCCTGTGTATTCGGTCGGAACACAAGCTCCCATTGAAGTCAATGGGAGTCCGACCGATGGTATCGGGAACCATTGTAATCGGTCGGACTCTCCGAATCCGATTCGCTCGTAAACCATTCCGAGACCAATTCATTCCAACCGACATCGTAATCGAGACAGTAGAGTGTACCAGTGGCAGCTGGTGAAATGTGAAAGTGGTAGGGCGTAAAAGTAGTGGATGAGTGTTCCGCAAATGATCGAGTTGTGTGCTCCTGGGCAGAAGGTGTATGTACTATACCACGACAGTGAAGATTATTATGGCCCATCTTAACATGTTAGTTTAAAAAAGACTAGTAATGATTGCGACTTTTACACATATAGTACCAGAGTGGAAAGGTGGAATTTCATGATGTTACCAGAGTACCATAGAATTCACTGCTTGCAGAAGCCTTGTTACAATCATTTTTCAGAAGAATAAGTCTCAAGGCTTTTTTTAATTTATTTTTATTCCCTCTGCACTGCATGACTGAACCCCTCGTCTGGTTCAGTTTATTCATTTAGAACATCTGCAAAACATCTGCAATCTTTCTATACCGTGCCCTCTTGCTTGCCAGGCCCCTCTAAAGTAGGTGGAGGCTGATCACTAAGCACTGTGCAGAGAGGAAACCCCAGCCCTGAGAAAACGCCCATTAGCTAACGACTAGGATGCCATGCTGTTCAATCTAAACATTAAACTTAAAGATGATACCTTATCAATAGCACCGTCATCTAGTGCATCTTTGCCGGGAGACTTGTTTGATTTTGTCCCCCATGAAGCTCGCCTGCATCATGCACCTCTTACAAAACCCAGAACCCATGCAGCTGGAGTCATCGCAACCCTGATCTATCGGGAAATGGTTGAAGGGCCGGTAGGCGAGTTCTAGCTGTGGGCTGCTTTTTTGGGCAGCCTGGGGGCTATATGTGCTGTTAGGATGTCACCAGCGGCCCAGTGGGTGCCTGAGTGGCCTTTCTGGAGGCAGATGGGCGGAGATGTCACTCCCTTTCTCTCGCTGGGCCGGCCTATTAATGTATGCTGATTGAGCGGGGGTAGGGGCCTGAGCAGAAGTGGTCTCACTTGCATTCATGTGTGGCTCAGCAGTGTGAACTAAGCTGTGCATTTTTTTAAATCTAAGTGAAGTTAATAAAACATGCTCCCCATCCCCTTTCTTTTCATACAACTTCGCTGAAGCAGTGTTTTGCGGAAAGGCAATATGCAAATGTGGGCTATTTGTTTTTGGTGTGCCCGGGCCGATTTTTATTCCAATCCAACTCTGAACTCTGCTCCATCTGTGCTAATACTCTTATATCTGACATTTTAATTTATTAAATGTTCTTCACTAAAGATGTACCCCTGCAAACACCACATGGGCAAACCTAGACCGTTTCTCTGCTGAACGCTTCTAATTATGCTATCTACTTCCGCTTGCTGCGTTAACGGGGTATGCATAGATTTTTTTATATTACTGCTTGTTTCATCTGAAATTGGAATTATACATGACTATAATTTTTGACAAACATCAACGCAGCCACCTCCTCCTCCCGTGCAAGCACAGCTCTCTGAGGTGCCTCCCACTCCCCCCAGTCCCAAGGACACCCTGCCGTGGAGGGTTACCGAACTCACATCATGTTTTGCCTCCTGTAACTCAGTGGTCGAAGTACATTAAAAAAGTATGGGAAACTGTGATGCTGCACGCAATGGGGTGGGATGAGTCAGCATGTGGGCGTGGTCACAGGCGTGTCAAAAAGAACCCAAAATATTCTGTTACGTTTTTCGTTTTTTTACCTTCAGGTAGCTAAATATCAAATAACACACAGCTTAAAGGAAAATGAAATGAAAGCTATGTTAATCAGGGGAACATACACTACCGTTCATTATGAAACCTCTGTTAGTTAACACACTGCACCAGAGAGCCACAGAATGGAATCCTGGTCGCTGCAGTGGAGAATAGTGACTTGTGCATGTTTAGTGCTACAACATCCCAGTCTGGTGTGGGACAGAAGGCACTGTGAACATGTAGGTCATTGTTTTAAACTTGCATTACACACAGTACAAGATAGGCTGCTACAAAATGTGCAAAAGGTCTAAAATAAAAAGTTGTTTACTTAATATATATTTTAGTAATACCGAGACTGTACCTAGGGCATTTTTTCAATAATTGTCTTTTAAAAGCACACACTTCACACTTTAGCTGGTAGCTCTCTTACAATACCTCTGAAAAAAAGAAATGTGCCATTAGAAAGCTTCAAGTCATTGCATCAATTTAAGTCAATACCAGCTTCCAAGGTCCGTTTACATCTGCAGATTACCCAATTGCGCACATTCACATTTCTATCATGCAAGCAGGCACCCTGGCAGGAAGGCTTGTTTAGCTGTCTGCTCCTCCCTCTGTTTCACAGCACAGGAGACTCCCTGCCTTACACTTCAGCTGAAGCATTTCAACTCTTGGAATTAACCGTCCCGGGACGGTTGCCTTTTCATAAAATAGTAGGGGAAAGTTTTTTTCTTAAATGAAACAAGTATGGGCACATGGTGCCCCGCAGATCCCCCCCCCCCCCCACATAGACTACTGCTCTAACTGCACTTCTGCGAAAGTTTTGCATAACGGCAAGCCGCTTCGGAGAGTAGGCAGGCCCCAGCGTTCATAAATGGAGCTCACTGCATACAAGGAACCCCGAAGAGAGGAAAACAAAAGTCATATAAGTAGAAAACTAGAAACACACGGGGATAAAAGGGTCGCGGTTAAAGCAACCAGCAGCTGAGCCAAGCCTGCACCATCTGTTATCACTCCCGTCTGAGCCCTGCGCGTGAAATGCAAAGAAGCATTGATAAAGTCAATAGGTTTGGATGTTTTATAATGAAAAGCGTACAGATGCGCAGCTCTTAGTGCTGAGGATGTTGTGGCACCTAACCACAGCTTTGCTTCTGTGGCGGGGGCGCCAGAGATCTGCTGCCCCACGGACGCCCTGCGCTGGCCTATTTTCATGCCTGCCCTGTTGTGTGGAGAGATTTCTTTCAGAAAGCAAACTCCTGCATGAATGCAAGCCTTCCTCAAGGCTTCGTGTTTTTAGGTCGAGCCTGGGCATTGCATGCGCTGCTCGGCGAGGCATGCTGTACTTGAGTATGGACTTGAAGTTCCGCCCACTCTCCGCCCATCATTTTTTATTGGCTTGTGTCATTGGGGCACATGCATCAAGCAATTTTGCGATCACAAACAGTGCGATGTTTATAACAGGTGTACCCTGGCTGCCACACGCATGGAGTGTGTGAGTGATGCAGAGTAATGGCGGCCAGTGGGAGTCATTTTGGGTCCCACCGATATGGCCTTGAACATGATGGAGGTGGGGATTGTGTTCCCAGACAGTGGAAGTGCCTTGCACACATTCCTGCAGCTCGAGGGAGGAGGCCTGGACACTGAAGAGACAAAAGTAGTGACAGGACTTCATTAGATATTTGATGAGGCCTTTCGATTCGCGAGGAGCTGCTGGTTCATCTTCCTGAACACTGCCATGGGTGGATTGTGCGAGTGAGGGGTGGGACTGCACACTCTGGGGTACAAGGTGAGGAAACCTCTAACTGGAGCCTACAATTTTGTCTTTCCCTGATTACTCATTCAGTTGGGCTGTTCACAGCCAGGTGCGGAAAACGTATCCCTCTTTGTGCCTCTGTTGTGGGGGTGGGGGGTGCTGCAGATTGGAGACTGCTAACCGGTGAAAATCATCACTCTATACAAAGCCTGTGTCTGGAAAACAGCCTTGAATAGAGACCCGCCGGAAACCACTTCTGCAGCTTCAGGCAGCGGACACATATCTCTTGTTTGCCAGTTGGGTATAAAGTGGGGGACCTCACTACCGCACTTGCTGGTTCACTTCCAAATCCTCTGTGGCCAAGGAAGGATGTGTTCTGTGGAGTGCTCAGAGAACAGCTGTGCAAGTAGGGATGGTGTCTGGCTGACAGTCAGCCTCCCAGAAATGATCTGTGTCTGGGGGAGCTGTATGCCTACCCTCAATGGCCCAGAAGCTGGCCTGCCTTCTCAGAGAGGGAAGAAGTATAAAAAACCTGCCAAAGGAGAGACTGTCCAGGAAGGAGTGAGGTGCAGGGCGTCTCCGGGTCTCTTTGAGGAGTCCAAAAGAGAGGATTGTTGGAGAGCCAGTTGTTGGTTTGCAGACTCTCCATTCCGCTTCTTGCTGGGAAACTCGACTCCATGATAGCAATCGATAAGGCCCAGTCTGGGCTGTGATTGTGTTGGGGTCGGTCAGTGCATACTCAAGCAGAGATCAGAATCTGCGTGACTGCACCTACCCAAGCTGTGATCAGCCCATGCCGGGCTGAGATACCTGCGGTGTCGCTGACTCATGTCGGGCTAGATCTGCCAGCTGTGATCAGCCCATACTGGGCTGAGATATCTGCGGTGTCGCTGACTCATGTCGGGCTAGGTCTTCCAGCTGTGATCAGCCCATACTGGGCTGAGATACCTGAGGTGTCGCTGACTCATGTCGGGCTAGATCTTCCAGCTGTGATCAGCCCATACTGGGCTGAGATACCTGCGGTGTCGCTGACTCATGTCGGGCTTGATCTTCCAGCTGTGATCAGCCCATGCCGGGCTGAGATACCTGCGGTGTCGCTGACTCATGTCGGGCTAGATCTTCCAGCTGTGATCAGCCCATACTGGGCTGAGATACCTGAGGTGTCGCTGACTCATGTCGGGCTAGATCTTCCAGCTGTGATCAGCCCATACTGGGCTGAGATACCTGCGGTGTCGCTGACTCATGTCGGGCTTGATCTTCCAGCTGTGATCAGCCCATACCGGACTGAGATACCTGCGGTGTCGCTGACTCATGTCGGGCTAGATCTTCCAGCTGTGATCTGCCCATGCCGGGCTGAGATTCCTGCGGTGTCGCTGACTCATATCGGGCTAGATCTGCCAGCTATGATCAGCCCATACTGGGCTGAGATACCTGCGGTGTCGCTGACTCATGTCAGGCTAGATCTTCCAGCTGTGATCAGCCCATGCCGGGCTGAGATACCTGCGGTGTTTCTGACTCATGTCGGGCTAGATCTGCCAGCTGTGATCAGCCCATACTGGGCTGAGATACCTGCGGTGTCGCTGACTCATGTCGGGCTAGATCTTCCAGCTGTGATCAGCCCATGCCGGGCTGAGATGCCTGCGGTGTCGCTGACTCATGTTGGGCTAGATCTGCCAGCTGTGATCAGCTCATACTGGGCTGAGATACCTGCGGTGTCGCTGACACATGTCAGGCTAGATCTGCCAGCTGTGATCAGCCCATACTGGGCTGAGATACCTGAGGTGTCCCTGACTCATGTCGGGCTAGATCTGCCAGCTGTGATCAGCCCATGCCGGGCTGAGATACCTGCGGTGTCGCTGACTCATGTCGGGCTAGATCTGCCAGCTGTGATCAGCACATGCAGGGGGATCACACCGGCCACATCTGTACCCGGCCCTTGCAGGGCTGCAGTATTTGTCATACCACGCCTGCACCACAGAGCCTCCCCAGAGCGTCCAGTGCAGGCGCCACTGGTCCAGCCTACTCACCGGTCTTGGTGAACCTAGAGATGGGGATGGAGCCAGTCCAGTTGGATCAGGAGTGTCCCGCGCTGCTGCCTACAGCAGTGAACACTAACGTGCAGTGACCCCAGGCTCTGTTGTGTGCCTCACAGCCTGCACGGGCACGGCTGGGAGGACAGAGGGGCACCTAGGGGCGGCTCCTCTGCTAAGGCCGGGGAGCGTCACCCCACTGCTCTCAGAGCAGTGGGAAAACAAAAAATAAACTGATAATAACAGCGTTACCATCAGTTTATTTTTTGTAGTTACGGGGCTAGGTTAGGGTGGGGTGGGGCTGGTGTCACAGGGGGGAAGAGTGGTTTGTGCATGATAAGTGGCATGTTCTCCACCCGGCTGCATTGCACAGCCTGGACGGAGAACATGCACAGCCTCTCTCTCCCTGTTTGAGCGCTGAACCGCGGCGCTTATGTGACAGCAGCGTCGTCATTGGCTTAGAGGAGCCTGTGTGCGTCCTGCTTCCGGGACTCGGAGTCAGGAAGAGAAGCGGAGGAGAGACGACAGCCGTGGAGTGGTAAGTGGTTGTTATACATATATATATTTAAGTTTTTTTAAAACCACCCCACCCCGTCACCCCCAATCCCTACCAGCCGCTACAGGGGGCACTGTTTCATTTTCAGCTGGGCACTGGCCAAATGCACTGACGGACAATGTACTGCTGCCCCTGCAGGTGCCATTGAGGATGGCGGTGCAGATGATACCAACCCTCCCCCCCCCCTCCCCCCCCCCCGCCCTGGTTCACCTGGTTCACCACAACCAAGACCAGCAAGACTATTTGCAACCAATGTGCTTCCGAATGCACAGCAATTTGCAAGATTGTCCCTGTAGTCAGTGTTTCAGCTAGTGGTATAAAATATGATTATTTTTTTCAAGTAGCCCTATTGAAATTAATAAGAAGAGAAAGGTTCAACAAGCAGACATATACAAAAGAGGTATGCCACAAAATGACATAAAGCTAAGCATAACGAGATCATCAAAACATAGTCATTAGCATTACACTAAGTTGATGTAGTGACAGATAATTAACTTATAATAAAAGTAAGAAAAATATGGGCCAACAAGAAATGAATTATAGATAATATAATAATTAAAATACTTAACAATTATAAGCAACAATGCAATTGTATAGAAGACAAACACGAGTCAAAGTTAATCCGAACATATGATTAGTTATCATCTGAAATATAATTATCTAAAGGTTTCCAAGATAAATAATAAGAAAGAGGTTCCCTCAGCTTAGATGTAGATACTTCAAACTGTGCACCGATCAATCATTAGCATTCCAATGGGACCTGACAGATTTACATCTAAAGGAATCAGGAAATGTAACATTTTGCCTTGAAAAATTGATTATGGAGAAGCAGGTGATACCGCTTCACAAACAATAATAGGAAAAATAAATATGATAAAAATTGGTAAAAACTTTTTATTTATCTCCCAAAGCTTTTCTCAAAATGGTGATATAACTGGGCATTCAAGTGACGTATGGCTCAGCGAGCCGGTGGCAGCCTCACAATGTCAAGGCAAAGACGAGTCGGCCATTTTAGCTTTGGATACCTTTTCAGGTGTGCAAACATATGTGCACAGAATCCAAATATGAGTTTGACAGAGCGCCACGGCTTACATTCCTGAAGAGTTATCGATCCATATGTTGTGCATGGCTCAGCGGCGAGGTGTAACCATAATAAATCCTCATTACGTTTACAAATATGATTTTGGTTTTCAGATCACTTTACGTAACAACAATGCAACGTCAGTGCAAAAGCGAGGCAGAAAAACCGAAGAGGTAACGGAATTTCAGGACTGCAGAGTGCAGACTAAGCACATTGGAAGAGTGCTGGTACTCAGAAATGAGTGTGTGTGGTCCCCACCGGCACAAATTAAGCACTTACGGTGCTCTCTGTGGCAAGTGAGGGGTCGTTCTGCTGTCTGTGAGAGGTGAGAGCCAGCCCTCCTGTCTGCAGTGAGAGCAGTATGTCGGCTAAACAAAGGACAGCTCTGCTGTCTGTAAGAATCTGGGGGAGCTCTGCTGTCTGAAACAGGCCGGGGAGAGCTCTGCTGTCTGTGACAGGTGGTAGACATGTGACATGTAGCACCCCCCTCTGGATGGTGACAGTCTCTTCTCTCTGCCAGGTCCAGGAGGGCTGCAGGGACAGGCAGGTCTTCCTGCCCCCTCTCACTGAACGATACATTTATCTGTAGAGCCGAGAGCTGAAAGAATGGAGAGCTGGGAGTGAACCAGGCCTGTGGGGGACAGCGGTGCCAGGGTTTGAGACACAGGCCATCGCCAGGTTGTTGAGAGACTGGTCTGGCACTTTCTGATCCCAGGGCGACAGCACTTAGACAGCCAATGCTCTAGCCCAGGACACCCTGCTTGGCTGCTCCTGCAAGCCAGCTCTTTCTTAATGTGTGTGCAGTATTTCAGTTTATCTTGTGGCAATCCTGCATCTCATCTGCCCAATAATAAACTCAAACAATGAGAGCATTATCCACTCTTATGGTCTGGAAGGCTGAGAGCATCATCCGTTGGTATGGTCCGGAGGGCTGAGAGCATCATCCGTTGGTATGGTCCGGAGGGCTGAGAGCATCATCCGTTGGTATGGTCCGGAAGGCTGAGAGCATCATCCGTTGGTATGGTCTGGAAGGCTGAGATCATCATCGGTTGGTATGGTCCGGAAGGCTGAGAGCATCATTTGTTGGTATGGTCTGGAGGGCAGAGAGTATCATCCATTGGTATGGTCCGGAAGGCTGAGAGCATCATCCGTTGGTATGGTCTGGAAGGCTGAGAGCATCATCCGTTGGTATGGTCTGGAAGGCTGAGAGCATCATTTGTTGGTATGGTCCGGAAGGCTGAGAGCATCATCCGTTGGTATGGTCTGGAAGGCTGGGAGCATCATCCGTTGGTATGATCTGGAAGGCTGAGAGTATCATCCATTGGTTTGGTCTGTAAGACTGACAGCATCATCCATTGGTATGGTCTGGAGGGCAGAGAGCATCATCCATTGGTATGGTCTGGAGGGCAGAGAGCATCATCCATTGGTATGGTCTGGAGGGCAGAGAGCATCATCCATTGGTATGGTCTGGAAGGCTGAGAGCATCATCCATTGGTATGGTCTGGAGGGCAGAGAGCATCATCCATTGGTATGGTCTGGAAGTCTAGTACATCTGAACAGGCCCTTCAGAAAGGAGCCCTTGTCTTCGCGGGGCTTTCAATCACTGTTAGTGTCAATGTGCAAATCTGGGGGCTATACTCTCCGCTCCACTTTGATGTTTGACATTATTCCGTTTCCTTTCTCTTTCTTCCCTTTCCACAACCCACAATGTAAATAATCACTATTATCGCCCTTGAGAAAGCCCCAGGCCTGCGCCCACAAAGGGTGAAACACGTGTTGGCTGTCTTTAGTTTGCATCACTGTTCTGGATGAACAATATTAAACAGAATCAAAAGCAGCAAACCTGTGGGGAAACTACTGAATTGGAAGATTTATTCTCCATCTCTGTCCTTGATCCAAGACAAACTCTCCACTGAGGGTTAAATCTGAATTATATATTTTTCTTAGCTTACTTTGTATGTAAATAGGCCGAATGTGACAGCTGTGTTTATGTGAAAACATCAAACGGTGAATCCCACACAATCTGCCTTCCCTCTTTCACCATCAGGATGGGAGCGTCTTCTGGCTCCCCCCAAAGCTGCCTCAAGAGCTGAGCCGCAGAGCCTGTGCACCCCTCAAAGCCAAGCTTGATTCCACCCCCCTGAACCCCTCCTCTTTCTCATATTAAACTTCAGAGTGGTAGGTGAACGGAAGAAAGGGAAAGGAGCCAAAAAGAAAACCCTTATATACTTATATATTATTTATTTATTTATTTATTTATTTTGGCGATTTTTAGAGCGCGCAAATACCCTTGGGTGTCTCGGCGCTGTAGATGCAGAACTCTCATGGGGGGGGGTAGGAAGGTTTAGGCAGGGAACAACCAGGTTTTTAGTTTCTTTCTGAAATTCAGAAGGGTCGGGGCACACTTGATGTGTAGAGGGAGTGTGTTCCACAAAATGGCTGTGGCCACTGAGAAGCGTTTGTCGCCCCAGTTGGCCCTTCTTGTACGGGGGACCATGAGTAAATGTGCTGAGGATGACCGCAAGGTTCTTGTGTGTTCAAGCGGTCGGAAGGCTCTTCTTAAGAATAGGGGTCCGTGATCATGGATAGCCTTATATGCTATGCATAATGCTTTAAATTTGATCCGGCTCCTCACCGGTAGCCAGTGCAGCTGTCGGATGTAGGGGGAGACCGATGCAAACTTAGGGATAGATAGCAGTATCCTGGCGGCTGCATTCTGCACTGTTTGCAGTTTATTGAGGACCTGTTGTTGTGCATTGAGGAACAGTGCGTTGCAGTAGTCAGTTTTGGAGAATACCAAAGTACTGACCAGGGTTTTGCCTGCATGAGGAGGAAGATATGGGATAAATTTTTTTATCCTTTTTAGAGTGTGGAAGGAAGAAGAAACCACTGCATTAGCATGTTGCTGAAATGACAGCTTGTTATCGAAGATAACGCCCAGGTTGCGTACCTTCGTTACAGGTTCTGGGGGTTGTCCCATCTGGTGGGGCCACCATTGTGGGGACCAGGTAGGTTGGAGCCTCCCGAATGTCATCACTTCTGTCTTATCAGAATTGAGTTTAAGACAGTTGGATGACATCCAGGAGCTTATTGCCATCATTCCCATTTGGAAGTTGGCTGCCACCGAGATTCCATCGTTGTGTATTGACAGCACCAATTGGGTGTCGTCGGCATAAGTAGTCAGGGAGATTCCGCAGGATTTTATGACCCTCGCCAGGTCCGACACATAGATGTTGAATAGTGTCGGACTTAGCGAGGATCCCTGCGGTACTCCACATGGCAGGGAGAAGGTCTGGGATGTAAAATTGCCTAGCTTTACAGTTTGCGGACGGTTTGCCAGAAATGAGGCCAAGAGGTTTTTGGCTTTGTCTGTGATTCCTATGGCCTCGACACGGTCGATCAAGGTGGCATGGTCGACCGTGTCAAAGGCCGCGGATAGATCGAGGAGTATCAGTACTGCAGCTCCTCCGTTATCCATCGTAGCCCTGATCTCATCTGCAGCTTTTAGTAAAGCCGTCTCCGTTCCGTGGCCTTGTCGAAACCCAAATTGGGTGTCATCTAGTAAATTGTTATGGTGAATATAGTGTGACAGCTGGGTGTTCATAATCTTTTCAAAGATTTTTGCAGGGAATGGGAGGCAGGCAATGGGCCTGTAGCTGGCAGGCAGGAGAGGGTCTAGGCTGGGTTTTTTGAGTAGGGGTTTGATTATTGCTTTTTTCCATACTGAGGGATAGACACCTGATGCAAACATTGCATTGCATATGATGGTTAGAGGTGGAGCAATGACTTCCGGGATGAGGTTAAGGATACTTGGAGGGCAAGGGTCCAAAGGTGAACCAGATTTGGTTCGGGCGATTAGGGGAAGGGTGATTTCGCAGGTGGTAGGTTCAAAAGCTGCAAATGTGGGGCCAGTATCGGCAATCGATTGAGGGGGAGAGCGCACTACGTCAGGTGTAAATGTATTAAAAATGGCTCTGACCTTGTCCTCAAAGAATTTTGCCAATGAATCAGAGAGGGCTTGGGATCCCTCTGACTGGGGGGCAGGTGGGCTAGACAGATAAGTTACTACTTGGAATAGTTTCCCTGAGGAGTTTTTAGCCTGATTAATTTGATTTGTGTAATACGTGGTTTTCTCTATTTTAATGATTTTTTTATAGTTAGAGAGAGCGCTTTTGTAAGTGATCTTATCAGACGTATTAAAGTTACGACGCCACTGCCGTTCGAGGTTTCTGCAGTGCTGGCGCTGGAGTCTGAGTGATTCAGAGAACCAAGGGGCTGAAGGAAGTTTTCTACTCCGATGGGATGATTTGAAAGGTGCTAATTTATCGCAGGCTTCAGTCAGATTGTCCATGTAGGTATCTGATGCTGCTATGGGATCATGCTCATTAGATAATGGGCTGTCCTGTATCATCTGAGTGAGACATTCAAGATTTAAGTTTTTCCAGTCTCTGAATTTGGTGGGGGGGGGAAGAGGCAAGCACGGGGAAGTGGGTTTAGTAGGAATAGAGAAGCATATTGCTGAGTGGTCTGTCCAGATTAAAGGGAAGACCTCGGTGATGGAGATTTCAGGGTGGTTGGTGAATAATCCATCCAACGTATGTCCTGCTTTGTGCGTGGGTTTTTTAACAATTTGTGTGAGTCCGGCTGTCTCTAAATCTCCCAGGAGCGTTATGGTGTCTGGGTCATCTAAAACTTCGAGATGAAAGTTTAGATCACCTAAGATGGTAAACTGTGGTGATCCAATTGATGTCTCGATTATATGATCCAAGCGTGCTAGGAATTTGGCTCTGGATCCTGGGGGGCGGTAGATCAACATACCTTTGAAAGTGGCTTTACTGGATAAGCCTATTGAAAAGAGAAGGGCCTCGCATTCAGGGTATGTTGTGTCTACTGTAGTTATTGTAAGGTGATTTTTGTAAATGATTGCGACTCCTCCACCCCTCCTTATCGGTCTGTCTAACTTACACACGCAGTAATTGTTAGGCGTGGCGTCTCTGAAGTCCGGGCCAGAGGCTTCGTCTCCCCACGTCTCGGTGATGAATAAAATATCTAAATGTTGCGATTCTATGAAATCTGCGATTTCAAATTTGTGTTTCGGCAGTGATCTTACATTTATAAGTGCTGCTGACACTAGAGGCGGAGGTGTAGGGTGAGGGGTAGATGGCGTCTCAGTACAGGTAGGACACTTAAGAGGTCCGATCCTGGGATTGTTGTAGTAGAATTTAGGTAAGAAATGGGACAACCTACTTGTTTGCTTGATGCTGAGCAGTTGGTCCGAAGTATACGTTATTGGTGAAGAACTGATGCCGGGGTGGGAGAGTGATGGATCAGGGGGGGTGGCCCTGTGCCCGGTCTCGGCGCGGACGAGCGCAGACGAGCTTGCCTTATGCGCGCCTTCGGCGCGCAATCGTCGCGCCCGCTGCGCTCGTCCGCTGCGCTTCCTGAAGAAGCACATGGTATATACACATGTGAGTCAGGGCGGGGGGCGTGGCCTCCAAGGGGGCGTGGCCTGCGGGCCGAGCGCGGCGCCGATCAGGGGCTGATGACGAAAGCAACTGGCGTTACCCCGCTTTGTGCAGTTGTTAAAGGTAGGTGTAAGTTAAAACACAGTATCAACGATATTTAAAAGAAAGCCTAACTCCCGGCTTCCGCCTCAGGAGTGGTGCATCAAAAAGGTGGCGCTCGTGGATCAGCGTCTCTTAAGTAGTCAGGGCGGGGGGCGTGGCCTCCAAGGGGGCGTGGCCTGCGGGCCGAGCGCGGCGCCGATCAGGGGCTGATGACGAAAGCAACTGGCGTTACCCCGCTTTGTGCAGTTGTTAAAGGTAGGTGTAAGTTAAAACACAGTATCAACGATATTTAAAAGAAAGCCTAACTCCCGGCTTCCGCCTCAGGAGTGGTGCATCAAAAAGGTGGCGCTCGTGGATCAGCGTCTCTTAAGTAGTCAGGGCGGGGGGCGTGGCCTCCAAGGGGGCGTGGCCTGCGGGCCGAGCGCGGCGCCGATCAGGGGCTGAAGACGAAAGCAACTGGCGTTACCCCGCTTTGTGCAGTTGTTAAAGGTAGGTGTAAGTTAAAACACAGTATCAACGATATTTAAAAGAAAGCCTAACTCCCGGCTTCCGCCTCAGGAGTGGTGCATCAAAAAGGTGGCGCTCGTGGATCAGCGTCTCTTAAGTAGTCAGGGCGGGGGGCGTGGCCTCCAAGGGGGCGTGGCCTGCGGGCCGAGCGCGGCGCCGATCAGGGGCTGATGACGAAAGCAACTGGCGTTACCCCGCTTTGTGCAGTTGTTAAAGGTAGGTGTAAGTTAAAACACAGTATCAACGATATTTAAAAGAAAGCCTAACTCCCGGCTTCCGCCTCAGGAGTGGTGCATCAAAAAGGTGGCGCTCGTGGATCAGCGTCTCTTAAGTAGTCAGGGCGGGGGGCGTGGCCTCCAAGGGGGCGTGGCCTGCGGGCCGAGCGCGGCGCCGATCAGGGGCTGAAGACGAAAGCAACTGGCGTTACCCCGCTTTGTGCAGTTGTTAAAGGTAGGTGTAAGTTAAAACACAGTATCAACGATATTTAAAAGAAAGCCTAACTCCCGGCTTCCGCCTCAGGAGTGGTGCATCAAAAAGGTGGCGCTCGTGGATCAGCGTCTCTTAAGTAGTCAGGGCGGGGGGCGTGGCCTCCAAGGGGGCGTGGCCTGCGGGCCGAGCGCGGCGCCGATCAGGGGCTGATGACGAAAGCAACTGGCGTTACCCCGCTTTGTGCAGTTGTTAAAGGTAGGTGTAAGTTAAAACACAGTATCAACGATATTTAAAAGAAAGCCTAACTCCCGGCTTCCGCCTCAGGAGTGGTGCATCAAAAAACAGAGTGGAAAATGTATTCGTTCTATGTCATGAAAATGCTTTATTCGCTATTCCTCAAAATGCATGTTTACATCACAGACGCTTCTCAAAGCTGCATTTATTCTAGAGGCCCACAGAGCGTGGAAGAACCGCAAACAAATGTATCTCTTCTGAAGGACATATTTCTGAATCCTACTGTACATACGGCTGTAGATGTACACAACCTGGCGTAGGATGGTTTTAAAGGAAAACATGGCCCAAGAGGTGCTATATTGTGAACACAAAGCAAGGCAGGAACTGAAGGCAAGGTTAAAGCATAACCCGGAAGTGTAGATTAAGAGAGTCACGTGCTTTACGGCAAGAACTGTGTATATCTAGGCTTCTTTTCGGTGGAATGCCAGACTGCATGTGTTAAATCCAATCTATTGTTCTTTGAGGGGTAAAAACAAATGTTCCCTGTTAGGAAGGGGGCCCCAACGTTTTTCGGTTTTAGGCCTGTGGTATGTGGACCTCTGCTGTGAGTGACACTAACAGGGAAACTCACCCAAGCAGACTCGAGTGAGAACCGTCCACCTTGTTATTTAAGGCCAGCGGCTGGGCAGCTGGCGTAAAAGGCTTTGTGCTGATTACACATGAACACTCGGGCACAGATGTGTGCACATGTGTGCAGGCTGAGCGAGGCGGAGCAGGGGCTCACTCAGGCTGGTCTCTGCTCACAGGTAGCCTGTCTCAGATGGAACCCAGAATACATTAGTTGTGGCTCGTGCAAGCCCCATAATAGGACTTGGCTTCCAAAAAACAAGTCCCCATTCCTTTTACCTAAAACAGGAAGGGGGATATTTACTAAGATTTGGCGCCGTGTTTGTGTCACAAAAGTGACGCAAATCTTAGCAAAATCTTTTTTTCCCTATTTACTTTCCAGCGCTAAACCTGCTTAGCGCTGGAAATAACGGAAAAGTAATGCGAAGCAGAGTATGCGATGCTTTGTATTACTTAGCGCCGCGGGGGCGTCCATGGGTGAAGCACGGGCGTTCCCATGCAACCACCCAAGGTTTCTCACGCTAAACCCAATTCACTAAATAAAGTAGATTGAGTTTAGCGTGAAAAAACTGCGTCTTTTTCAAGTAGGCGCAAGAAAGGAGAAAGGCTTTCATTTGTCCTTCTTTTTCAGACTTTGCATGCTTGGGGAAAACTTTGCATCGTGTCTGGGCATTGTATTTTGTACAGGAATGGTACCCTTCCTGTACAAATCCTATGCTAGACTAAAGCACACACCCTAGAGCCATGGCACTAAGGTGTGTGCGTGGCGCACGGCAGCTGTAATCAGCGCCGGCGCAAGGGAAAGGGAGGTGAGAGCCATATCTCTGAAGATATCGCGCGCTCTCCTGCTCCCTCCCTGTCGCGCAACGCAGCACAGCCTCGCGGGGGCAGCTCTGCATGAATTTTTTGTAAATCTCCCCCTTAGTCTGCAATATGCATGCATCTATGACTATGATATTTTTATGGCGCTGTACATGGTCAGAGACAAGTATAAAGTCAACACGTTGTGGGCGAGACAGCCGGGTTGTGGCAGTCAATGCATTGTGATGCACTGTTCTTTGAAGTGGGGAGGGTTCAGCTCTTTTCTAAACTGGAGCAGCGTTGGGGCGGTCCTGAAGGATACAGGGATGTTGTTCCAGATCTGCTGTCATGGTTTTTTTTATACTTCTTAGTCTGCAGTCTGATGGTGCCCTGGCTGCGAGTGTGCCGAGAGCCACCAGAGATGGACAGCTTCCAATAATTCACTGGTTATTCCATTCCCTTGTGCACCACATTGCCAGTTTCACGGTGGGACAGGGTCCCTGGAGACTTGCCTGATCAGCAGTGCCGTTGCGCTGATTTACTATCACTTGTCATGGAAGGGGGGAGCATGATCGGTGTTCACCACTTCCCTGGAGCCCGCGGACCTTGAGGATCAGGCCCATGTGAGAGGGGGCTCACCCACCAAGCTGCTCTATCAGAATCAAGCAGTGTGGCACGAGAAGGAAACGCTGACAGCCTCCCCTGACCTCGCTGCTGAAGAGCACGTGCATGTGCTAGAGAAGAAAACACACTGCTACAAGTGTGACAATCCAAACTATTCAAGGCTCCCAAAGCAATACAAAATGGTTTGGCGACAGATATCAGTTGTTTTAAATACATATTGGAATAATAATTAACTGTTGTTTTGCCCATCTTTAAACTACACAAACAGTGCCACCATGTGGCACCTGTCATAAGTGCCGGTATTGACAATTAAGTGCTGGTGCTGAACACTGGTAACCACCGGCTCAAATTAGGCACTGCATTTGCTGCAAAACAATGTGCTGGTGGGCAGTAGTGGCTCCTGGAGGGAGTGCTGCTGGGCGGTGACGCAGGGTGGGGGAGGGGTAGGGTGGGGTGGTAGTGATCTCCGGATTATGGCCAAATGGAGGTAAGAATACAAATAAATAAAACGAATTTCGATGCGCGCGCTGCATTGCGATGCAGCGCGCGCAATGAAATTCGTTTTATTTATTTATTTGTATACTTACCTCTGTTCGGCCATAATCCGGAGTTTACTACCCCGCCCCTCCCCCGCCCTGCATCACCGCCCGGCAGCACTCCCTCCAGGCGCCGCTACTGCTGGTGGGTGCTTTCAATCTCAAGCGAAACAGAAAGACAATGGAAATTAGGTCTTCCAGTAGGATAGATGCCACCGCCTAATTTTGCAAACTTGTCACCCTAAGTCTCCTGAGAGAGTTTTGCCAGGAATACTCCTGCAGATGGGCTTCTGCCCAGAGGCTCTGGGGTGCATGGACGTTTGCTGTGAGGTTGTCCAAAGTTACAAGGCAACTGCAGGAATGTGAAAATAGGATTCTGACACTGAAATCCTCAACATTGTAATACACCAATGAAAGTTAAAAGGACAGCATTTTTGAAACGGTAGCAACATCTAAATTTAGTGTGGATTTCTGGGTGCTCTCCTGAAATATTTTCATTGCTGGGATTTACTATAGTAAAAGGGCTTATGTTTGCATTTTGTTGTTATGGTGACACCCTGACAAAGCCAGTAGGCATAACTGTTTATTAATGCTCTCTTTGTGTGGTGTTTGGCACATATAAGGGCTATTGTGTTATCAAGGGTTAGCTGATGTGGAGACTTTTAAAGATCTCTCACCATAGGGTATCCGGGTACATTTATGGGGTTACTTGATCAGAGTGACTGTTCTTTAATGTGTGCCACGCTCTTAAGAGGGTTTCGCCGTAGGCATTTCTATGTGTCAGTAGTTCTATATTTCTTAATGTGTGTGCAGTATTTCAGTTTATCTTGTGGGAATCCTGCATCTAATCTGCCCAAATAGTAAACTCTAGCGCAATGAGAGCATTATTTCACTGTTATGGCCTGGAAGGCTGAGAGCATCTTCCATTGGCATGGTCTGGAAGACTGAGAGCAGCATCCATTGGTATGGTCTGGAAGGTTGAGAGCACCATCCATTGGTATGGTCTGGAAGGCTGAGGGCACCATCCATTGGTATGGTCTGGAAGGTTGAGAGCACCATCCATTGGTATGGTCTGGAAGGCTGAGAGCACCATCCATTGGTATGTTCTGGAAGGTTGAGAGCACCATCCATTGGTAAGGGCTGGAATGGCTGGGAGCACCATCCATTGGTATGGTCTGGAAGGTTGAGAACACCATCCATTGGTATGGTCTGGAAGGCTGAGAGCACCATCCATTGGTATGGTCTGGAAGGTTGAGAGCACCATCCACTGGTATGGTCTGGAAGGCTGAGAGCACCATCCATTGGTATGCAGTTCTTTGTGGAATAAAATACATTTGCAAGAAACAGCACTCATTGAACTGTGATTGATTAAGTGTTGCTTGTTGCATTGCTGAGTTCTGAGTCTTTAGCCCACAGCACCTCTGCGGAGTAAGTCTTCGATTACTCTGTTTCACTACCCTGAGAATCAAGTGCACACAGCTCATCCTGCTCTCACAGCACCAGCGTCTTTTATCTTTGGTGTCGCAGGATTAGAAGCGGGAAACAAGTAAAGACACCTACATGCTCTGGTGCGATGAACGCGGGTGCGACCAAGAGCGCATGAGAAGAGGAGCGAAGCATGCGGCAGAGCACCTAAGGCTGAAGCAGAGCGCTGACCTGCTCAGGACACATGTCAGAAATTTCCTTGTGCCCTGCGCAAAGTATCTTTAAAATACTCAGCCTATTCACTTGTAACCTGTGAATGCAGTCCAACTGGGCTGAGGGAAATTAAGAAACAAATGGTATTTTGCACAATCTGAAGGTGGCAGATACGATATTTAGGTAAGCCAAGTGCAAACGACTACAAAACACACAATCAATTCCCAGTTCTAGAAGCATGCCCCTTCAAGCAGGTATTGCTCATTCCAGGTGTGACTGAAGCAAGACATTCCCAAAGTTTAGGGTGAAAGTCAGTGTTACTACCACTTAGTTGCATCAGGAATTGAATATCAACAACGCAGTTAACATTGTAAAGCCAAAGGAACAAATGAAAGCAACAAAGGGAGGTAAGTAAATGTTAAAGATCTCCATTAAGTACTCCATTTTTTTGATAAATCAATCTCCACAGTTTTTACTTTTACAAAGAAAACGCACTTTATCCACACACTAAATGCAAAACATAAAAATGCAAATGTTCACAATGGATTTCAAACTTCTCCAGCACTACCTGAACTAGAGCTCTGTATCAGAAGTTCTCTTGGTGTTAAAGAATGTGTAACCCTTCCTGGTGCTTGTCAGGGAGATCTTCCTTTTGTAGTTGTCTCAGAGTTCCCACTGTAAAACCCTTTGTTCTTAGATTTGTCCAAGAGTTTGCCATCTAAGCCCCCTTGATAGTGTCTTTGTCAGAGTTCGGAATGTCAAACCTGACTCTCAGGATATTATGGCAGGACAAGGCAGACTCAGGAAAATGAACTCGGCTAGAAACTCAGAAATGAGAAACACGCAAAAATAACACGCAATAAATCAATGTCTGCTCTATATTTTTTTTAGCTAAAAAGGAAAAGTACTTTTATACACACACAACTAAATGGTAAACTCAAAATGCCACACATTTTATAAAATGTCAGGTGGAGGTACACTTGTAACCTCTCTTTAGGGGTTTCACAGACTGAGGGTGCAAATCAATAAATATCACGGGGGGGCAACTAATCCTGTAAATTTACTCTGCTTCTATTAATTGTGGGGTGCCATGTGGCAATGTGCCCACCAGCGGGCTTTACTCCCGAAAAGCAGCAATGCACCTACACGGGATAATTGGCAAACATCCGATTTTTCACAATCAACAAAGTTAAATCTAGAGACCTTGCCAAGTCATTCACAATATAAAATGAGAGGTAGACTGCCTTTGTCACAACATTTGAAAATCGATAATTTAAGCATATTTACATTAACATGAACACAAGCATGACTCAGAGGAGTAATGGGGCTAGAAAATCATAATTCAGCAATGCACAAAAATAACAACAATTAAATGTCCATAGAATGCGTCTCTAAACATGAAAAGTACTGTAACGAAAACACAACTAAACAATGACTGCAAAATTACAAAGATTTCAAGTACAGTTGCAAGTTAGAACCTCACCTTAAGGGGTCTTGCAGAATTACAGGATGCAAAATACATAGCCCAAAGAAATATTACATGGTGCAACCAACCCAGTGCATCTAGTCTGTTTCTGTGATCTGACTGGAACCAGGTGTCAATTTGACACCAACAGGCCCTTACCCTGAAGACCAGCCAATCCCTGTATGGCCTAATTCAAAATAGGAAGCTTTTCACAATCAGCAAGTTTAGGCCTACCAGCTTTATCGTGTCATTCACACTGTAAAATGAGAGGCAGACTGACTTTGTCACCACATTTAAAAATTATACATAAAGTTAGACAGTGAGGTTTCAGTGGCCCTGTGTTCTAAGCTTAGAAAGACTTCTCAAACATTTTAGACACCCTGAACGTACACATTGACGTGAACATAAAGTCTCTCTCTGTGAACACCGAACATTTACTGTGGCCAGACCTCAAAAGGGAAATCTGAATTAAACCCCTTCCTATTGTATTTGTCACATAGTTCATAATGTAAAGCCCCTTCCTATGGTGTTTTTAATGATGTTCACAAAGCAAAACCCCTTCCTATTGTGTTTGACAAAAGATTTAGGCCCACATGCATCAAAGCAAAAACCGGTCGCAAACGGGCAGATTGCCCCTTTGCGTCCGGTATTTTTTCATTTGGGATGCATCATCGTAAATGCAAAAATCGCAATTTAAGTAATCTCTAAATTGCGATTACTTAAATTGCGATTGCATTTAAGGAATCTCAAATTGAGATTCCTTAAATGCAATGCATTAAAGGAAAAAAAATTGCGATTTCGCTAATAGGGGGAGCAAATTACCATGAAGTTGAACTCCATGGTAATTTGCAAAAACTTTGAAAAATGTACTAAAGTGCATTTTTCAAAGTTCCATTTTACACACACACATGCCCTTGGGGCATGTGTGTGTGCAATATGTACTCATATGCAGATCAGGGGTGCAACAGGGTGTCCTTTTGACACCCTGGCACCCTTGAAATTGCATGAGCAATTTGCAATGCTCTAATTGAGAATCGCAAATTGAGAATGTCTTCCCATTCATTCCTATGGGCCTCTAGGCCCATAGGAATGAATGGGGAGGTATTCCTTAATTGCTATTTTTTAAGCGATTTCTACATGCATAGCCTTTTGCTATTCCTTATTAGCGAATCCTTATTTTTTGCTAATAAGGAATCGCAAATGGCATTGTTGATGCATGTGCCAGTTACTGTTTAGATCCCCTTTCCAGTGCTTTTCTGAGTTTTAAATGTAAGCCCCTTCCTACTGAATGTGTCAGAGAGTTCACACTCTAAAAGATCCTTTCTATGGTGATGAGGACATGTTTCACATTGTAAAACCTTTCTCTAATGTCTTTTTCAGATTTGATAATGTAAAAGCCCTTCCTATTTTATTTGAGAAATATGGTTTAAGACATCTCAGAGTAGTTGGAAGGTAGTAGCCTCAAGTGTGTCAAATGGGGATCTTTCACCTAGGTGTCCTGGGGACCTCTGACTCTCATACCGGGGTCCAAGTGCCCACTTCAGTACTTGACCCTAAGGGTAACTAGTTAGAGCAGCCCAAGGCTGACTCCGGGAGGTTGCAGTGGGCTAGAAACTCAGAACACAGCAGCACACGCTAACTCTCAATGTGTCACTGTCCTGTCAGTGATTTTTCTTTAAAACTGAAAAGTTCTTTAATGAACACATAACTAAATACTGCGATAAAAATAAAGAATATTTACAAGATTTCAGGTTGAAATACAAATTAGAACCCCTTTTATAGAAGGGGATTTGCAGATTAAGCAGGGTGCAAATGATGTACCCTAAAGAAATATCACAGGAAGACGGTAACCGTGTAAATGTAGTCTGCTTCTGTTATCTGCAAGGCATCATGTGACAATCTGCATACAAGCTGGCTCTAATTAGAAGAAATAGCAATGGTCCAACATGGGCCAGTTGAAAAATGTGAGACTTTTAACCACAAAAAAAGTTTAAATCTACAGGCTTTATCAAGTAATTGGCAATGTAAAATGAGCGGCCTACAGTTTTTATCACACATTTAAAAATCTATTAATAAGCCAATTGACTCTAACATTAACATAAGCTTATCCATGTTCTCATTGCCTAGGAGACCCATCAAACAATTTAGACAGACCCAAAGTATACATTGACATGAACATTGCTAGACCTGGCACCATTGGCGTGGGTCTCCCTTCCATTTTTTCTCGGTTGCCTCCTATGTTTTGCTATGTTTTTGCTGGTCTAGATGCTTTGGGCACTTTGCCACTGCTATTCAGTACCAAAGTGCAAGTGCTCCCTATTGTAAATTGTTGTATTGGATTAGTGACTCCATGATTGGCTTATTTGATTTACTTGTCAGACCCTAGTACTGTGCACTATGTGTGCCCAGGGCATGTAAATCAACTGCTGCTGGTAGGCTTGCAGCATGGGTTGTGCCACCCACAGAAGCATCTTATAAAGTGTGGCTCAGGCCCGCCATTGCAGAGCCTGTGTGCAGCCAGGGACTGCCATGTCAACTTGGCAAGTGCACCCACTCGCCAGTCCATAAACCTTCCCTTTTCTACATATTAGTCACCCCTAAGGTAGGCCCAAGGGCAGGGTGCATTGTATGTAAAAGGTAGGACATGCCTTGGTGTGTGTGGCATGTCCTGATAGTGAATTACAGCCAATTTCGTTTTTCACTATTGCAAGGCTATCTGTTCCCACAGGACAGAATGGGCAGATTGATTATAACATCTTATAATTATAACTGACCCAGGAAGCAAGATAGGAATATAAAGGTTAGTAGGTCTGAACTCAGAATGTTAAAATACATCTTTTAGGGTGGGGGATTTTTACATTCTCTGTTTGAAAATACTACTTTTAGAAAGTAGGTCTTTTCTTGCCTAACCATCCAGCATGCCTCTGCTAGGTTTGTGTATTCCATGTTTGGCTTGTGAGTGACAAGGGGCTGGAGAGGGCTTTGGCTCCAGCAGTCTGATGGGTCAGGGCTGGGCTGAATAGGCCCTGCATTGCATAGAGAGTAGAGGGTGGAGATTTCCTTTCACTGACCTGAGCCCTCATGGAATAATGAGTCTGTCTCCACCTCCTGTCAGGAAGCTGCACCCAGGAGGACAGATCTGGTTTTGACTAGGCACAGACACTCTCTGCCTTCAGAGAACAAATGATTTTGCAGTATAATTATTGGGGCCCAGACCCCAGAATTTTAGATCACTTCTGGGAATCAAGACAGACCTTTGTCAAGGAGAAAAACCAAGGAAGCTGAAGGAGGAGACTGCCCCAGTGCTGGTTGCTGTCTAGAGTTGGCCTGCAGTGGTTACTCATTTCTAAGGAAAGGGAAAAGAAACTTTGTGTACTTTATCATCTTGAGGAAGATCTCCAAAGGCTTGAAGCTGAGCTTGCCTCCTGTCTGAAGTCACAGGGACACCAAGACTTCACCTCCAGCTCCCCCTGAATTTTCTTGCTGGGAATTCTGCCTGCAGAGAGGTACCTGCTGTTGTTTTCGGCCCTCTGGAGACTGTGTGTCGCTGGGAGCTGAAAGCACGATGCATCGAGTAAGAAGCGTGTTGCTGCCGCAGAAGTTGTCATCGCATCACCAAAGAAGCGTGTCACCGCCGCAGCTGTTCGCCCTCGCATCACCGACGAAGCGCATCGCATCTCCGGAGAAGCGTGTCACCGCCACAGAAGTCACCGTCGCATCACCGGAGGAGCGTGTCACAGGGCCTGTCGCTGCTCAAGAGTTCACCGAGTCGCCGCACGGCCGTCGGGCATGCACGCATCGCATCCACGTTGTCACATTGCATCAAAGACGCCATTTTGTCGCATCGCATCGGATTGTCACATTGCATCGAGGCACCATCTTGTCGCATCATCACCGGGCCGCAGTAAGAAACGACGCATCAACTCCCCACACAGTAAGGAAGCGACGCATCACCTCCCCTGCGCTGCAGTAAGGAACCGATGCATCCTCTCCCCTGAGTGTAAGGAACGGCACATCAACTTCCCTGCGACCCTTTTTGTTTGCATTGCATGACGCATCCAAGGTACTTTGAGAGTGAAGTGTTGCATTTACCATCTACATTGAATTAATCTATTTTCTAGCATTTTAAAGTCTATTTTTGATTACAGTATTGTGGATTTTTGTTGTTCGGTCTTGTGTTAAGTCTAGTAAAGATTACTTATTTTTCTAAACTGGTGTGGTGTCCATTGGTAGTGTTTTCACTGTATTACTATATGTGTTCACAAATGCTTTAGACACTTCCTTTGAGATAAGCCTGTCTGCTCGTGCCAAGCTACCAATGGGGTGAGCAGGGGTTATCCAGGAGTGTACCCCCCTTTCCCTGAATTGAAGCAAGGGCCCCTGCTTGGTCAAAAGTACCTACCTCTGCCAACTAGAGACCCCCAATTCTAACAAACATCAACTCTCCTTTTGGAGACACAAACCATATACTGTGGCTGGATGTAACAGGTATATCTGTACCTAACCCCTTCCTACTCACTTGTAAAAGAGTTTACAATGTAAAATCCCTTCCTGTTTCATTTGTCAGAGGTTTCATAATGTAAACCCCTGAGTAAGGTGTTTGGCAAAGGGCTTCACAGGTTAAAAAAACATTCCTATTGTGTTTATCGGAGAGCTTACAATGGAAAGCCACTTCTAATGGGTTTTTGGCAAGTAGTTCCACAAAGGTCTATTGGACTTAACATGTGCTTTTCATAATAAATAATAGAGGTGAAACGGCTGTCACAAAGCAGGCTTAAGCATGCTTGCCGTTTCTCCACAAGCAGAACAACGCTTGCCTTAACCATGCATATGTGTGGTTAAGGCACTCGGTGTACTAGCTGTCTGAGCAGATGGGCGGGGAGAGGAACCGGAAGGATCACGGCAGGAAGAAGGACCAGGACGGGGCTAGGGGCAGGTGGGGGTTTTAGGGGGAGGGGTCTGGTTTTAGGACTCATGGTAGGGGGCTGGGGTCAGGGCAGTTTTTAGGGTGGTGGGTCGAATTTTATGGCTCAGGGCAGTCGGAGGGACAGTTTTCAGGGCTGGGATACAGGTTTTATGGCTCAGGGTGGGGGTGCAGGAGTTGGGGTCGTTTTTTGGGCGAGGGGGCCAAATTTTAGGGCTCCGGGTAGGGGATCGGGTAGTTAATAGGGTTGGGTGGGTAGTAGATTACAATGCAGAAGGGACGAATTTTAGGACTCAGGGCAGGGGGGGCTGGGGTGGAATCTTTACCACATATATACCTTTTTCAATCATGCCTTTACAATGAAATTCATTGTAAAGGCATGCGTGGCAAAGGCATGCGTGGTAAAGACGCTGTCATTGTAAAGACCGCATGGTGCATGCATGGTTTAGGCATGCATGATTGCGTCATACAACCTAAATTCAGACCTACTGTTCTTTGTCATAACTTTTTAAAAGTAAACAGAGCATACATATTGAATCTGGCATAACTTTTTCCATTGAACCAAACAGCCTAAGGCCTTGATCATTGGCTTGTTGCCACAGCCAACCCAGGCCTACCGTACTGGGCACTCTTTTGCCCAATCAACTCCAGTAAGAAGGAAGAACAACAAGTGGGCGGAGCAAATGTTTATGTTTATGTTTCTTGCAATTTTTATAGCGCACAACTACCCGAGGGTGTCTCGGCGCTCAGTATACAGAATGTTAGCTATGGTGAATTTTAATATGAGAATAACCAAGTTTTTAATTTCTTCCTGAAGCTGATAAGCGTAGGGGTCGTTTTGATGTGAAGGGGAAGTGCGTTCCAAAGTCTAGCTGTGGAGATCGTGAAGCATCTGTCACCCCAGTTGGCTTTTTTTGTTCGTTGAACTTTGAGCAGACAAGCTGAGGAGGAGCGTAGCGTTCTAGGATTTTCAAGAGGGCAGAGGGCGTTTTTAAGAAACTGTGGGCCTAAGTTGTTAATGGCTTTATAGGCAATGCACAATGCCTTAAACTTTGTGTGGCTCCTTACTGGGAGTCAGTGCAGTTGTTTGATATACGGAGAGATGGAAGTGAACTTAGGAATGCCCAATAAGATTCTAGCTGAGGCATTCTGAACTAACTGTAGCCTGTTAAGGACATTATCCTGGGCGTTCAAAAGAAGGGCGTTACAATAGTCAGTTTTGGCAAAAACCAAAGTGCTAATTAGGGTTTTGCCGGCTGAAGTGGGAAGATAGGGCAAAAGTTTTTTTATTTTTTTCAAGGTGAAAAAGGATGAGGAGACCACGGAGTTGACATGGTGATGGAAAGTCATTTTATTGTCAAAAGTAACTCCAAGATTACGAACCTTGGTGACCGGTTCCGGTGGAGGCCCCTTCTCAGTTGGCCACCATTGGAAGGACCACGTAGGTTCCAGTTTCCCGAATGTCATCACCTCTGTCTTGTCAGAGTTTAATTTGAGACAGTTTGATGACATCCAGGAACTGATTGCCAGCATTCCTTTTTGAAAGTTTGCGTCAACTGTCGCTCCGTCATTGTGTACGGAAAGCACCAATTGGGTGTCATCGGCGTAGGTCGTAAGAGCAATACCATATGACTTTATCACCCTCGCTAAGTCTGACACATAAATGTTAAACAGTGTCGGACTTAGCGAGGAACCCTGTGGTACTCCGCAAGGGAGGGTGAAAGTATGGGAGGTGAAAGGGCCCATTTTTACTGTCTGTGAATGGTTAGCTAAGAAGGAGGCGAGAAGTTCTTTAGCCTTGTTCTGAATGCCTATAGCTGAGACACGGTCGATCAAGGTGGCATGATCGACCGTGTCAAAGGCTGCGGAGAGATCTAGCAGTATTAATACTGCCGCTCCTCCTTTGTCCAATGTCATCCTTATTTCATCTGCCGCTTTTATTAAAGCAGTTTCGGTTCCATGCCCCTGTCTAAACCCAAATTGGGTTTCGTCCAATAAGTTGTTATTATCTATGAATTTGGAAAGTTGAATATTCATAGTTTTTTCAAATATTTTAGCTGGGAAGGGGAGACATGCGATAGGTCGATAGCTAGCTGGGAGAAGGGCATCAAGGGTGGGTTTTTTTAGGAGTGGCTTAATGATGGCCTCTTTCCAGACTGAAGGATATAGTCCGGTGGTGAACATAGCATTGCAAATGTTCGTCAATGCGGGGGATATGGCTTCTGGAATGAGATTGAGAATGGCAGGAGGGCATGGATCTAACGGTGATCCTGATTTTGTGCCGGAAATTAGGCGTCGGACTTGTTCCTCGGTGGTCGCCTCGAAGACCGAGAGAATAGGGGCATTGGTAGGCAGAGGTTGATTGGTAATAGTGGTGGGGGAAGATTTAAGGGTGAAAGCTGAATAAATAGAGGTAACTTTATCTTCAAATAAATTAGCAAGGGAGTTACAGAGGGCTTGAGATACGTCGGGGCGAGGGACAGGGGGATTGGAAAGATGCGTAACTACTTGAAACAGTTCTCTTGCAGAATTTTTTGCCTGATTGATTTGGGAGGTGTAATACCTCGTTTTTTCAGCGGTGATGAGACATTTATATTTGGAGAGGGCGTATTTGTATGAGATTTTATCAGTGGGGTTGTAATAGCGGCGCCAATGTCGTTCCAAATTTCTGCAGTGTTGTTTCTGAAGACGTAGGGATTCCGTAAACCAAGGGGCGGAAGGGAGCTTTCTGCTGCGTTGGTAAGTTTTTAAAGGTGCTCGTTTGTGACAAGCCATTTCTAGGCTGTTGAGGTAATTACTAGAGGCTAACGACGGGTCTGATTCAGTAGTGCTGATGTTGTCGGACAGCATGGAGGCGAGATGAGAAGTATTGATATTTTTCCAGTCTCTAGAGGAGATAGGAGAGGATGAAGCACTCTTTTTCTGTTGATCACATAGGGTCAGTAAAAGCTTGCTGCCAAGCCAGACCTAAAAAGGGGTGCAGAGATTGGGAGCCCCAGGACACCAGATACAAAAGATCCTAGTTGTTAGAAGTGGGGTCAGTACCGTCTGACTGCCCTTGAACCCTATGACCCAGGTTTCCCACTTTAATGAAAAGGCGCTCCCTGTGATCCGCTGAATGTGTGTAGTTTTTCCATCTGAAGCAATCCGTGTATTTTCTATATCAGTGGGATCTATTTTATATGAATGTGTTTTGAGCTAGCTTCATTATGGTGCCACATAATTTGGCCTTAATTTATTTATTCTCCATTTTAATTTTGGATTTCAGCCAAGCACTGCTCTCAAGCCCAGCTCGGTGGCCGCAATGCTCTATGATGCGGCGACAGTCTCTGCGCATGTGTGCATCTCACACACAGTGGCACGCTCTTCCCAAGACACTCAGTGCATTTTACAACTTGTATTATTTATAACAGTCCATTATGCTATCTAGGCACTTTGTGATGTTTGACTATTTAATGAGTCTGTTTTATTATCCTGCAATGTTGGTTGCGCCGTACTCGTTCTATGGTGGCATTCCACATCACTGAGGCTCCTCAGCATTATAGTCAGGACAGGGGCAAGTTGTTGTCGACCCTTTTGCATGGTAGCAGGTTATGGATTGGGTAGTGCCTGACTGGCTGTCAGTCTTTCTGACTTGTTTCATGCACAAGAGTTCACCGATGGCCACCAACAAGCCATCAGGAGCAGGACTTCTAAAACTACCCCCGGGACAGCAACGGATGGTTGCTCCCAATCTGTGTCTCCTGGGGCACTTTGGTATTACAGAAGGGGCCGCAGATGTTTGCGCTAACACCATGGGGGTTACAGAATGTATCTCACAAAGTTAGCAACCATGTGATGCTAATAGGTGGTCCATCATTTCACTAAGAGTATGACTCTGTGTAAATGAAGACATTGCCCTGCTTGAGAAAATACCCCATGTTCGCGATCATGCACATGGCCCAAAAGGCCATGGAAAGACATGTTGAATGTGTTGTGCGTGGCACCCTTTTACCCCACCACCCAGGTCAGCCCACAGGTGCCTAAGCACAAGCATTGACAGTGTCGCAGGGGTCATGTTGTGTGTGTCTGCACAGACAGTGCTTTAAATGGAAACAAATAAGTGGAAGTACTCTCCAAAATGAGATGTGGACTAGGGGGCGGGGCTTGTGGTGGGGCTAGGGGCGGGGCTATGGGCAGCACAAAGGGATCCGGCCAGGGTCCCATTTAAGCATTGATGCACGCAGACAGGGCATTCAGTACATGTATTTTAGAAACGCTTACATTCGCTGCTGCCCACATTAATAAACCTTGATTCCCACCTTCTCTGCCACAGCATTACTATCCCCACCTTCCTCCTCTGTCTGGTTGCAAACAAGTGCTGCTGTACTCTGCTTTGCCAGCAGGAAGCCTTCTCTTCGATTTCCCGAGAGTAACGAAATATGTCTGTTAGCAGGCCCTGCTCACACACGTACAGCGTAGAGCTCAAGGCGCTTCAGACCCCCACCCGCCCTCGTGTGTGGCAGCCTGGGCTAAGACAGCTTCCCGGGCACACCCTCAGGCAGAATGAATTAAAAACTGTAGATCTGTCATTCACCGGCTCGACAGACCATGCCATGTATCCCCAGTGCTTAATTTGTGTTGGCGGTTTCCAGTGCTTGGCACCGACACTTAACTGTCAGCACCAGGACTTATGGGAGTCTGCCACAGGTTGGCACTGTTTTTCTGATTTAGAGGTGAGCACAACTACAGTTGTTTATTAATTCAAAATACATAGAAAATTACTCTTGCCTGCCACCAAAGCCATTGTTGTAGTTTTCAGCATCTGGAATAATCTGAAATGTCACACTTGTAGGAGTGTGATGGTTAGTTGTGTTGGTGCTGTCCTTGACCTGTCCTGTTGTTTACAGCGCAATGAAGTCAGCGGCGGTAGGCGCTAAGGTGTTCATTGCGATCCTTCCCCAGGCTTCATCCCTTTACTTCATTCACCAAAGAAAGGCAGACTCAGAAAGTTCCAGTTTTCGAGCCCGGGCTGAGACAGCTCCTGGGCACACACACAGCCGCACCGCACCCGAGACCATTTGCTTGCTAACGAGGCTTTGTTCTTTTTCACCTTAGAGCTCCTGCATCTCCACTCTGACTATTGCTGGGAAATTAGCCGACCCCCGCTCCCCCCCCCCAGATTTGGCTCTAGTTGCGCCTCTGACACAGTGTGAGTCGGCCCCCTCCCAAACGTCCTGCCAGTTCTGAATGAATGCCTTCTGAAGGCCCCGACATTAGCACATTGTAAAGCGAGATTAGCACTCGATAAGAGTATTTCATGTAAACAGATCCACTCCTTGTCAGCTGTGTTGCACTTCTTTTTGAAATTGCCAATTTCACTGAGCTTGGCTCATATCCCCATGAGTACCGGTACTCTCTTAGGACAAAGAGAAGTTCTGGTACTTAAGCGCCAAAAACGTAGAAGTTCCGGTACTCAGTACCGGTGAGTACCAGCCCATTTAAAGCACTGCAATTTATGGCTGCGTTCATCCTTCTGGGGGTCTTTCAGGATTTATAATGGGCCTACAGCTAAAGCTCTCTGTAGCCAGACCAAAACAAGCATTTGCATTGCAATAGGTCTCGCCTTTGCATAAGTTTGAGCTATTGGCATTGTAAATGACAATGCCTTTTATTTATGTGTTTTGAAAACCTGCAAGCGGTGCGTAAACACGCACTTTGTACTTATAGTCGTTGCTTACGAGAAGCAAGGCTAGCAGTAACTGCGCCTCTTTTACTGCCAGCCTTGCTTCTCGTTAGCAAAGACTATAAGTGCAAAGTGTGTGTTTACGCACCGCTTGCAGGTTTTCAAAACACATAAATAAAAGTAGAGTGTAGTAGAGAGTAGTAGAGAGTGAGTAGTAGAGAGTAGTAGAAAGAGAGTAGTAGAGAGTGAGTTGTGGAGAGTGAGTAGTAGAGAGTAGTAGAGAGTGAGTAGTAGAGAGAGAGTAGTAGAGAGTAGTAAAGAGTGAGCAGTAGAGAGTAGTAGTGAGTAGTAGAGAATGAGTAGTAGTGAGCAGTAGAGAGTGAGTAATAGAGAGTAGAGAGTAGAAGAGAGTAGTAGTGAGTAGTAGAGAGTGAGTAGTAGAGTGAGTAGTAGAGAGTAGTAGAGTGAGTAGTAGAGTGAGCAGTAGAGGTTGAGTAGTAGAGAGTGAGTAGTAGAGAGTAGTAGAGAGTGAGTAGTAGAGAGTGAGTAGTAGAGAGTAGTAGAGAGTGAGTAGTAGAGAGATAGTAGTAGAGAGAGAGTAGTAGAGAGTGAGTAGTAGAGAGTAGTAAAGAGTGAGTAGTAGAGAGTAGTAGTGAGTAGTAGAGAGTGAGTAGTAGTGAGCAGTAGAGAGTGAGTAGTAGAGAGTAGAAGAGAGTAGTAGTGAGTAGTAGAGAGTGAGTAATAGAGAGTGAGTAGTGGAGAGTAGTAAAGTGAGTAGCAGAGAGTAGTAGAGTGAGTAGTTGAGGGTGAGTAGTAGAGAGTGAGGAGTAGAGAGTAGAAGAGAGTAGTAGTGAGTAGTAGAGAGTGAGTAGTAGTGAGTAGTAGAGAGTGAGCAGTAGAGAGTGAGTAGTAGAGTGAGTAGTAGAGAGTAATAGAGTGAGTAGTAGAGGGTGAGTAGTAGAGAGTGAGTAGTAGAGAGTAGTAGAGAGTGAGTAGTAGAGAGTGGTAGTGAGTAGAGTGAGTAGTAGAGAGTGAGTAGTAGAGAGTAGTAGAGAGTGAGTAGTAGAGAGTTAGTAGTAGAGAGTGAGTAGTAGAGTAGTAGAGAGTGAGTAGTAGAGAGTGAGTAGTAGAGAGTGAGTAGAAGAGAGTAGTAGAGTGAGTAGAGAGTAGAGTGTAGTAGAGAGTAGTAGAGAGTAGTAGAGCGTGAGTAGTAGAGAGTAGTGTAGCGAGTAGAGAGAGTAGAGAGTAGAGTGTAGTAGAGAGTAGTAGAGAGTGAGTAGTAGAGAGTAGTAGAGAGTGAGTAGTAGAGAGTGAGTAGAAGAGATTGAGTAGAGAGTAGAGTGTAGTAGAGGGTAGTAGAGAGCGAGTAGTAGAGAGTAGTAGAGTGAGTAGTAGAGAGAGTAGAGTGTAGTAGCGAGTAGTAGAGAGTGAGTAGTAGAGAGTGAGTAGTAGAGCGTGAGTAGTAGAGCGTGAGTAGTAGAGAGTAGTAGAGTGAGTAGTAGAGTGAGTAGTGGAGGGTGAGTAGTAGAGAGTAGTAACTTGGTTACTATAAGTTGCTTGGTTACTATAAGTCTCGTGGCGAGGAGTGCATGCACACTCCAACGCCAGACGAGACCTAAAAAAAGAGTTGGGCCAGGACCTTACACGTTGTTTACTGCCTGACCCTGCGAGAGGCTCATGCACTGTCAGACATGGGTCTGGGGGGGGGGCGTCACTTAAAGCCACCCCCCCTCAATCTTCATAAATGCTGTCCCAAAACATTGCACTATTCAAGCAGAATTGTTACTTTATATGTTAAAAGTCAGCCCTTTTTAAATGCACCAGGCAAGTGTAGCGATCGGTTTAAAATGTCATTTCGACTCGTTCACGAGGTCAGCTCCTCAATACGTGAATAAAATGCAGTGATTTACATTAGTAAAATTAATGAAATGTTGTTTTTACCTTTCCACACTCTTACCGCTTCTTTAGCTGCCCAGTAGTGTCTCTTCTTCACACTACTCTCACGTCCCCCCAGATCATGCTAACGTCTCACACGCTCCACAGGGGCCACCCTCTCATAGTGCCTATCAGGGAAAGCCCCTCACACTGCCCATGCAATGGAATCAGCCTGGCTCAGGAGTGTGCCCTCCCTGTGCCCCGGCAATCCCTGGCCTCTCTGATGGCATTGCCAACAGAAGTACCGATGTACTTCTGTTGGCAAGAAGTAGAGAAAAGCAGCAGTGTGGAGAGATGGCACAATCCCTCTGACAGGATGAATGTATGACTCAGGGGGGCGCTCAGCACGGGGTCCAGGGAAGGCGCTGTGACGTGCGGGCAAGGCGAGCTGCAATGAACCCTACGCTCTTTAAACCTCAATAATAAACGTGCATCACTTTAAAATCACTTTACATAACACATTACGTATATTCGTTCTTGTTACATTTCTAAGAACAAACGTCACACATTTTTGTAAGGTTGTAAGGACTATCAGAAAGACATGCCCCCGATTACTACGTTTCTTGTCCCACAACACACATTGTTCCTGAATTCATATCTCAACCTAAGAAAAAACTAATATTAGTGCACCGAAAACAGTGCTTCTTTTGTCATGCCTCCACATCTGGCTGGTGAGCACCCCCCCCTGCCTCCTCCTACCCCACAGCCTTGGGGAGGGCTTGTTGAGAGAGGGATCTGTTCCTACCTTTTGTGATGGAGCTCCGTGCAGGGACGCAGCAGCCCCAGTCTGTGGAGAAGTCCCATGGGCCTAGGCCGCTCGTCAGCAGCCTTTAGGGAGGGTCTCCTCAGTGACAGCAGCTCAGTGGCTCGGGGACGGCTGGACCCGGCCCGTGCCCTGCAACTGAGCGGGGCGGTTAAGCCACCCGCCCTCCACCCCGCCCCCAAAGTTTTTGGCTAATCTCGCAGGGAGCTATTCTGTAAACAAAACAGTATTGGCAAACAAGACGTGAGCGGCCTCCTGCCCCGAGGCACAGCGCTGCTGCTGTATACAGGAAACAGGCGGCCGTGGAGGCGGCACAGGCGAGCGAGGGAAGCACCGGGCGGCGCGCTGGTGTCTAAGGTCACTCGGTGAATGGAAGGGAGGAAGAGGAGCAGAGCGTGGGCTGCTCTCGCCGATGACACTTGCTGAAAACTTCCTCCAGCCACTTACGCTCAATAAATTGTCACCGTTTTATAGCACTACCAGTTTTAACTGCGACAGATGATAGTAACTCTTCTGCAGAGGTACACCTTGGAGAAAACAGTATATAGCGCTGCGCGACAACAGAAAAGCCCCGGCAGCATGCACTGTGTGTGCCCTTGAGTGTATCTATATTACACCAGCAGGTTACTGCGGGATTGCAAGAGGCTAGGGGTGAGTTTTAGAATCAAGGTAGAAGGAGCTGGACACCACTAACCCCCCCCCCCCCAAATAACTCCGGTGCCTTCAAGTGTCATGACCTCCGAGTACAGACACCCCCGTGACCTTCAGACTTTTGCTTTGGAACTGGCTGGGAGCGCGGCTGCTACTGTCAGATGTCCGGAACACGTCCCTCTCCCAACAGCATCTTCCCTGTGGGTGACACGGACTTAACTGTTGTACAGAATCCCCCAGAAGAAAAAAATCTAATAACCAAGTATTTAATGTGGCGGGGTTGTGCCTTAGGGAAAGTTTCACTCTCTAGCTAACTTCAAAGGGCCCCTCCAGCGCCCCTCCCACCCATCACCAGATGCGTCTTTGATCTCCCTCTGAGGCACAGTGGCGCAGGCACGAACAAGGGTGTGGGTGGGCGCCCCTCGGAGGCCCAGATATGACCAGCGTTCGCCCACCCCAGACCAAAGCGGATCCTGCGATGCCCCACTCCCCCCGACGAGCTGGGCCCATAGCCAAAGCTGGCTGGTGTCTATCACCGGGCTTAGGGCTTCAGAGCAGAGGCGGGTCCGGCACAAGCACTGCACAGGGGTGTCCGAGGGCGGTGTGGGTCGGGGGGGGGGGGTATTGTGGACCCTTTGGGATCGGAATGCGCATCAACATTTGAGGACAGACCAGCAGGAGACCTGTGGCGGAACTAGATACGAAGGGAGGTCGTGACACTGCAGAAGAGTGTTAATAAATTCACGCGCCAACGTTTATAGGCACTTTAATAATAAAATACGTCAATATCGATATATGTATGAAGTTAGGACTTCTTTACCAAGCCCCCGCGTCAACAACTTCACCAACCTGTACAATGTCAGATAAATGCCCCAGAGCGCTCTCCCCCAAGCCCATGTAAGGATGCGCAGCAAACTATTCGAAGCACAGCCTGATCCGGCTGGCACTCAAGCGGACCTGGCGCGTCACCCTGACAGAGGTTGTTGGGGGTACCTGCCCCTCCGAATATCCAACACAAATGTAAATAAACAGTGAACCAATCTCCTCAGAGCGGACAAACAGCCACAAATGTAAATGTACACCGGCACCAGGCTAAAAAGACCCGTAGAGATATGCATACACCCACCCCCGAATGTAAACACAGCTCACATAGCAGAGAAAGCACCTCACAAACATGGGTTACCTCACCCCACACACAAATGCGCACAGGCACACATCCGAATACGCATCTGACACAGACTGCCCCGCTCGCTCACACACAAGGCAGACAGGCAGGGTGTGCTCCGCGCCAGCAGCCTGTGTGTTATAAAAAATCTAATTATAACCATAAGAAGCCGAGGTGAGTGTCCCAATAAACAAGCATGGTCCGCTTTCACTTTCGTCCGTCGTGAAAGCTTTCTTGTCTTTATGGGGCCATGTGTTTGAAACACATGGCTCCATAAAGATAAGAAACCTTTCACGGCAGAAGGAAACCAGATGAGCCAGTCCAAGTGGGTCGTCTCTAAAAGCCAAAAGCGAACGTCACAAGGAGCTCTTTTCCAATGGCTGGCCACCGTTTAGCATGAATGGTGAGGCCGGCCTATGGAAAAGAGGGGCAGGGCTTAAAGCCCTTTACTGAAACTACCCTAAAAACGTTAAATCTCGCCAGAAAGACTGCGCATGTGCGCAGCCCACGCAGCCGAGACCTAAAAAAGGGAACTGAGCTGTGCACAAGCACTGATTGGTACTTCCAGTGGTTACACGGTCGCATGAAGGTGCAGCTAGGAGCATGGAGCCAGACAAAGGAGGAAAAATTACATCTTCAATGACCCTTTTGCTATTTACCTCCTAATTGTAGGGCAGTTATGTAGGCGCACGGGGACTCGTGCACACAGGCCCACATCAATGTGCCTGAAGGCAATCAACGAGATTTTAATACAGAGCCACATAAATATCATTCACCATTTCCAAATCAAAAATGGTGCTCGTGCCTCTGTAGGTCAGCAGTAGTAGCTACCACTGCGGACACACCGGCTTCTCCTGCACAGATTGATTAAAATGTGTTTACACAGAATACAGCACCACATCGCTGACGCGTGTTATGGAAAATGCATTTTGCTCCAGTAATTGGGTGGCAAAGTGCACTCATTACAGAGCTGTTGACAGCTGTTCATGGCACACTGAATATAACTGGTTCTGTGTGGTGCACAGACACATTCAAACGATGCTGGATTTAAAAGTGTGAGTGATACTGCTCACTAGTGCTAGCATCCTGCTGGGTCTGTTGACTACCACCGAATCATGAAACTAGGCGCAAACGAAAGCCATTAAACCATAAACCCCTGTCTGTCTGCCTCTGGCCGTCCTCTCGATGCCATTCCGTCCCCTCGCTCAGATCCACCTACCACGTTCTTTGTTTTGGACCAAATATAATAAGGGCCTGATTTAGTTTGGAGGAGGGTTACTCCATCACTAATGTGCCAAATATCATGTCCGCCTTATCACAAGGGCCATAGGATATAATGTCCACCTTATCACAAGTGCCATAGGATATAATGTCCACCTTATCATAGGTTCCATAGGATATAATGTCCACCTTATCATAGGTTCCATAGGATATAATGTCCACCTTATTACAAGTGCCATGGGGTATAATGTCCACATTATCACAAGTGCCATAGGATATAATGTCCACCTTATCACAGGTTCCATAGGATATAATGTCCACCTTATCACAAGTGCCATGGGATATAATGTCCACCTTATCACAGGTGCCATAGGATATAATGTCCACCTTATCACAAGTGCCATGGGATATAACGTCCACCTTATCACAGGTGCCATAGGATATAATGTCCACCTTATCACAAGTGCTGTGTGATATAATGTCCACCTTATCACAAGTGCCATGGGATATAATGTCCACCTGATCACAGGTGTCATAGGATATAATGTTCACCTTATCACAAGGGCCATAGGATATAATGTTCACCTTATCACAAGTGCCATAGAATATACTGTCCACCTTATCACAAGTGTCGTAGGATATAATGTCCACCTTATCACAAGTGCCATGGGATATAACGTCCACCTTATCACAGGTGCCATAGGATATAATGTCCACCTTATCACAAGGGCCATAGAATATAATGTCCACCTTATCACAAGTGCCATAGGATATAATGTCCACCTCATCACAAGTGCCATGGGACATAACGTCCACCTTATCACAGGTGCCATAGGATATAATGTCCACCTTCTCACAAGTGCCATAGGATATAATGCACTTTAAATACAGTGGACAGGTTTTCAAGTGATGTAGCACAGTGCAGCATCCAAAGTTGCAGTGTTGTGTGAAAGCCAGTGCTGGCACAATTTGGCTGCCTTGCACCAACGCACATGCCAATTGGCGTCATGTCTAGCATAGGTTTTGTACTGAAAACAAACCTTTCCAGCACAAAATGCTTCGTTTTGACTAGTTTAACACTTTTCCCACTTCATATGTGTGGTGTATAGTAAAAACATTGGCAAAGTTAGTAACGTTTTGAAGAAAGATAGCTTTTCTCAAACTTTATTCCTGCCTCGTGGAGGAGTACACTTTTGGTGCAAATCACTACCAAATGTCAGAAGATAGGGATTTGCATCAAACCCAGTGGGGGATTGTGTGGGAACGCCCATGCACTACCCCTGAAATGCCTCCTTGCACTTAGTGCCACTTTGCATTACTTTAAGGCTATTTTCCACAGCAAATCGCTGTAGGAAATTGGGTTACATGTTGGGGGGTGAAACCCTGCTCAGGTTGCAACCATAATTTCTGTAAGGGAGAAATCCCAAGCAAGCCCACATTAACCTGTGCTTAACCCTTTGGTAGCTTGGCACAAAAGCAGTTAAGCGTGACTTAGAGGTAATGTGTAGCATATTTATGAAGCATTTCAAACTGTAATAAAGTGAAAACACAGTACAAGAAGAATCCCACACCAATTTAGAAACTTTTATAAATTCTTTGAGACCAAAACGAAAAATTCCAATCAGTAGAACCAGTGATATGTAGTTTTAAAGGTTTAGTTGAAAATAATGCCTAGAACCACAAAGCACCAACTGTAGGTATCTGGTCATGCTGGACCGGGACAAAATTTCAAGTTCAGGCTGACAGCGATAGAGCCTAACTGGATATAGGGACCAAGTTAGGCCAGCTAAAAAAAATCCTTAAATCCTGAGTGTGGAGCGTTGCGAGATCCTGCATCGAGGATGCGTTGTGCAGCAGCAGTTCCACAGAAAGTGTGGGGCTTCAATGCATGGTCGTGCTTTGTCATTGAGGATACCATCGATGAGGCGCTTGTGATGTGAAGGCCTGCATCAAGGATGCGTGATGCAGTGGTGGTTCCGAGGAAACAGCGGCTGTCATACAAGGTTCTGTTTTGGAGATGCTTCACACTGCAGTGGTTCCGAAGTGGAGCTGCAAGGAGATGTGTCACGCTGCTTTGGTTCTGCATACAGCAACATAGCTGGGCTATCAGACCGCTTTAAGGCCCACTTGCAAGGGTCCAGGACTGGCATGGCACCACTTGGGGGGGGTAGGACTCACAGCAGACAGGATCCAGGTGCTGGGTTTAAGGTGGTTGCAGACTTTTCTGTCCCTGAGCCTCTAATCAGGAGGCCAGCCAGCTAGCCCTTGGAGTCACTCTGGTGGTCCTGGGTTCAAGATGCAGGTTCAGTCCTTTCACTCAGGCAGCAGGCCAGCAGGGCTGCAGAGTAGCAGTCCTCCTTGCACAGTAGCACGGCAGTCTTTGTGATTTTTCCATAGGTACAGGGGTTTACTGAAGCGTTGGGTTTGAGTGTCTAATATTTCTACATGGTGCCCACTTTGAAGTAGGAGAAGGTTCTGGAGGTTACCACCCTCAGAGGCATTTGAAATTTCCTGCATCCTGCCCTGACCCTGCTAGTCTGGGGACACAAATGACTAGTGTCAAAACCCTTTTTGAGTGTACTGGGCAGAGACTTTGTGGTGTGCAAGTGTGGTCGGTGACACCTCCTTTCCCTCGTCAAGTCAGAGATGGCACATCCTGCCAACACCTATTCCCCTTCTGTCTCCATGTCTGGGAGCAATACACGAAGACCAACTTCCAGTAACGCCTAGTCCTAGGCGACCCTGGATACAGGCTGCAGACACCACATAGTTGGAACAAAAAACTGTGAAATTTCTAAAAGTTGCATTTTTAGAATTGTGATTTAAAATCCAGAGTTACCATTAACGCTTGTTTTAAATTACACATTTTTTAGACGCCAACTCGACATTCCTACTTGCTCCCAATTGAAAGCTAGCACTCATTAAATGTAATAAGGTAACCCAGTAATACCATATGGTAGAGGTAGGCCCTGCAGTAGTGAAAAATGAATTTAAGAGTTTTTCACTACCAGGACATGTAGAAGTTAAACATACATGTCCACTTTTTTAAATACACTTCACCCTGCCCTCTGGGCATTGTAGGGCCTACCCTGGGGGTGACTTATATTATTTATTTTTTTCAGAGTTTTATTTAGGGTGAACTTAACCCAAGGGTATGAGGTATTTACATGAGCGCTTTACATGAGCACCAGTTATGTTACACAAGGACACATTCATTTTTGTTAGGCACGGCGAGATTAAGTAATTTACCCAGAATCAAAGGATGTTGAATGTCATTGCTGAGACTCGAACCCGGGTTCCCAGATTCGAGATCGATCGCCCTAGAACAGTAGGCCACATCCTCTCCCCGACTTAAATGTATTAAGAAGAAAGGTTTAGGTCAGACAAAATGTTTATATGCATCAGGTCAAAATGGAAGTTTCATCTGCACACACAGGCTGCAATGGCAGACCTAAATTATGTTTTATAAGGCTTCTTAAGTGGGTGGCACAATAAGTGCTGCAGGCCCACTAGTAGCACTTAATTTACAGGCCTTGGGCACAGGTAGCACCATTGTACTGGGCATTTACAAGCAAATAAAATGTGCCAACTGCGTGTAAGCCAATTTCATCATGTTTAAAGGACAGAACACAAGCACTTTAGCACTGGTTGGCAGTGGTAAAGTGCGCAGAGTAATAATGCCAACAAAAACAAGACCAGCTAAAATGAATTAATAAGGCAAAAGGTTTAGGGGAAGACCACCATAACGCTGACATGTCTAACAATCAGGATTTGTGTGGGATAATAAACCCCAATACAAAAATATTTGCGCTGGGTTTGCGCCACTTTTGGTACGCAGACCCGCCGCAAAGTGTAGTAAATTTCCCCCTTTGTACGGCTCAGTCTTGGGACATTTAAGAATGGTTAAAAGTAAATGCATTGCAACAATATTGATTTCAGAATAAGATGTTATCATATAAAACATTGTTGAGGGCTCACTGACAGCCTTGTAACCACTCGGGATCAACCGCCAAGCAGTAGCACACCACTAATGTACAGCCTGCTTCTTCATAAGGAACATTTGATTAAGGGTTTAGAACTGGACTGCTTATGTTTCAGGGAGACCCTGGTACTTGCCAGAGCACTTAGGTGAACAGTATTGGGGCTCGTCCATAGCGCCTAGACAGAAAGAGCTATGGGGTCCCTTAGCGGAAGGTGTTGCCAATGAACTCCTTTCCATTGTTACTTTGGCAAAGACTCTACCTTGCTAAGTTACCACCATCCTGTTCCAATATCATCCTTAATCGAGTCGCGAGGAGATAGGCTGCGAGGCCAGCTCCTCGAAGCTACCTCCTTACAACTATAATTCCATGAGGAAATAAAAGCATAGTAATAAACAAAAAGTGTTGTCAAACATTTCTTGCAGAATACATCCCCCACTGTTGGATGTCACCACCGATTCAGTCTGGTTAGCTCACTTTTATTGTTTTTGATTCGAAATCCTGAGTTTCAGTGAGAAAAAAACAATACAAAACATAATTTAAGGCTCTTTAAAACGCGTCAACTAAAATCGCCCCAGAAAAGTTTGCTTATCTTATAATATTTTGCAGTTCACATATTTATTGGGAGAATGTAAAAGGCAGTTCTGAATATCAGTTAGTGTTAACTTTTCCTTGAAAACTATGATAAACCTGTTTTTAAATTTACAAGCTTGTCTCATGTTCGAATATTAAACATGGCGAGAAAATATTGTACTCAGGGATTGAATTCTGGGGCTTGTAGTCTTGTTTATTCTGTATTAGGCAGAACTGCAAGTCCTAGAATTCAATGAAAAAAACCTGGACTGGAGTTGCACATCACACATGAACATGGGAAACTTGTCAGCTATTGTTTTATTCCGGTGCCAGCACTGAAGACCACCGCATGGTTCAGAGGAGCAGATTCCTGTTGACAGGTGTCACCTAGATTGACCTGGCTTCATATCAACTGTTTCCTGCCGATGGGAGAAGGCCAGGCTGACTTGGTTTCAAAAGCACCGACCCCTCCCCACTCCTGCCCCCCACCAGCAAATTAAAAAAAAGAGCTTGCCAATGCTGGCCTGGTTTCAAAAGAGCAGGTACCTATTAACGGGTAATGCCCGTGCTGGCCTGGTTTCACAGCCGCAGCACCGACAGACAAGTGTTGGTTGTGTCTATCCGGTACTGGAGCACATTAGGTACAGACAGGTGCCAGCCAGGCTACTCTGGTTTCAGTTAAAAATAAAAATAAAAATAAAATAAAAAAATCCCTTTTGTGTTATTCACTACTACTAGAATATTTAGACTATAATCAGTCTGCACTGATTATAGTCTAAATATTATAGCAGTAGTTAATAACACAAAAGGGAATTTTTTATTTTCAACTGTGTTATGTAACCCTGTTCCTTTTGGTTTAACCTGGGTAACTCTCTTTTCTTGGATACTCTGGTTTCAGGGCAGCATTTTCCTACAAACAGATGGCAGCCATTTTGGCCTGGTTTTAGCATAGCATCTTTCTAGACGCAGCTTGGAGACTGGTTTCAGATAGGCAGCTCCCTACTGACAGGTGTCAGCCATGTTGCCCTGGTTTCAGAGCTACAGCTCCCTACACATAGGGGGCAGCCATGTTAGTCTAGGTTCGGAGCTACAGCTCCCTACACATAGGGGGGACAGCCATGTTGGTCTGGTTTCAGAGCTACAACTCCCTACACATAGGGGGTGGCATGTTGGCCTGGTTTTAGAGCTACAGCTCCCTACACATACGGGGGACAGCCATGTTAGTCTAGGTTCAGAGCTACAGCTCCCTACACATAGGGGGGACAGGCATGTTAGTCTAGGCTCAGAGCTACAGCTCCCTACACATAGGGGGGACAGCCATGTTAGTCTAGGTTCAGAGCTACAGCTCCCTACACATAGGGGGGACAGGCATGTTGGTCTGGTTTCAGAGCTACAGCTCCCTACACATAGGGGGTGGCATGTTGGTCTGGTTTCAGAGCTACAGCTTCCTACGCATAGGGGGCATCCATGTTGGTCTGGTGTCACAGGAGCAGCTCTCTAGGACTGCTGCTGAACTATTTTCAGAAAAGTAGCTCCATAGAGACAGGTGTCAGCCATGTTGGTCTGGGTTCAGAGCTACAGCTTCCTACACATAGGGGGGGGGCAGCCATGTTGGTCTGGTTTCAGAGCTTCAGCTCCCTACACATAGGGAGGGCAGCCATGTTGGCCTGGTTTCAGAGCTACAGCTCCCTACACATAGGGGGCAGCCATGTTGGCCTGGTTTCAGAGCTACAGCTTCCTACGCATAGGGGGCAGCACTGTTGTTCTGGTGTCACAGGAGCAGTTCTCTAGGACTGCTGCTGAACTAATTTCAGAAAAGTAGCTCCATAGAGACAGGTGTCAGCCATGTTGGTCTGGGTTCAGAGCTACAGCTCCCTACACATAGGGGGCAGCCATATTGGTCTGGTGTCACAGGAGCAGCTCTCTCCAGACTGCTACTGGACTATTTTTCTGTAAAGCTGCTCCATACAGACAGGAATCAGCCACTTTGGCCTGGTTTCAGCCCATCAGCCCTGTAACAGATATGTCCAAGATAAAATTTGCTTCAGAGGAGCGCTGCTGCTTCTCTGTCCAAGAGCGCAATCCTGCTCACGCCTGGCCAAGCTTCTGGAGCTGCCAGCAGGCACTTATCCCTGCGTCCCTGTGGCAAGTGGCCAAGCCGCACAGCTAAAAGCATCCGAGTGGCCCATCTGACGCTGACATGTCCACAAACCAGTGTCAAGCAGGCCGGCTCCTGTTTCCACTCTGTAGTCTGCGAGGCTGACACATCCGCTTGTTCACTCAGCGCCCTGATGTTTTACTAGGAACACTCAGCATAACATCTGCAGCAGGGCGTGCAAATGAATGGAAAGTGGTGGCCGTGGAGGGGGTGGGGGGGTGGGGGGTGCGGCGGTAGGAGCTGAGGGGGCGTGAACGACATCCAAGCGGGTTAATGCATGCAGAAAGAGTGTCACCATCAGGTCTAAGTCCCGTCGGGGCTACTAAGACTTTTATTCTCCTGAGGTCGATAAAAACAGGTCCTATTTAGTCCTGCAGCAGCACTATACCACAGCACATAGTTGTCCCAGGGTCAGAGCACTCTACACAATCAAGTTATCATTCCAAAGTGAATTTTTGCGTGTATTATCATCCTCTGCTCTCCTGTCTTCTCACACACACAGTTAACATGTAAGGCAGCATTGCAAGCTTCAACCACACACAGCACAGGTACAGTACATGCAATGGGCCAGCTGCAGTGTAACGCTCAAGCATGCCATCGACACGTGCATGTGTACCGCGGGAACTCTGCTGCTGGCTGTGGCAGACGCCACACCACCAGTGAGTAGAAACAGATGCCACGGTACCCATGGATGTGGTGAACTTTCAACCCGCTCAACTTCTGGGCCAGTTACGTAACCGCCAACGGGTCGCACCATACACCCCGGAGCTTTCCCACGGCACCAGTCCAACATCGCTCACCACACTATCTCCGCGAGCTTCAGCGGCTGCAGTCAAGGAGTTACTTCTGGAGACTTTGTATCCCAAAAAGAGCACACCAAAGAGAAACCATCAGAAGCCAGCCATGGATACAGAGATGGGGGAGGAGGGATGTGGTGAACACAGCTTAATCAGGGGGAGGGGGGATCACAGGATAAGACACAAAGGCTGGAGTCTGAGGTGGACCTGGAAGAGGATCCAAGAGGGAAATACATCCTACGGCGTCAGCTGATGGAGGTGATGGCGCACATTGGGCGTATTCTAAAATTCCAAGAATAAAACAGCAAGACGAGGAGGGTCTTCTGCACACTACAGGTAGCATACCAGTTACCACTTCTTAAATACCGAACGTTACCGAATCGGTATTTAAGAAGTGGTAACTCGTATGTAGGTAATGAGTCGGTAATTTTTACCGATTCGTTACAATTCGGTAATTACCGAATCGGTATTTACCGATTCGGTAATGAGGCATACCTTCCCATTGAGGGGAAGGTATGCCTCATTACCGAATCGGTAAATACCGATTCGGTAATGGTGGAGAACATGCAAGGGTGGCAGGGTGTCACATTGACACCCTGTTGCACCCCTGATTCGGCCATGTGTGCACATGTGGCACACATACATGCCCTAAGGGCATGTATGTCTGCCACATGTGCACAGTTCTAAGCGCTTTTAAATGCTTTACCTCATCCATACATTATTTACCACCAACTATTAGTTGGTGGTAAATACCGACTCCTAAAAACACCCACACACTCCCCCTACATCTCATTTTTGTATTCGGAATTTACCGAATCGGTAAAATTACCGATTTGGTAATTTTACCGATTCGGTAAATTACCGAATACAAAAATGATCCCCCTACATACCAAAAGCCAAAATACCGGTCGGTAACGGTATAATTACCGAAAATCGGCCGTTACCGACCGGTATTTGGCTTCCTACATGAGGCCCTACGTGTCTCGGCCGGCAGGTGCGCGACCGTTCCATGAGGCGCTGAAGAAGATGGTCCTGGAAGAATGGAAGGAGCATAAAAAGCCATCCTTTCAGAGCTTCTTGATAAAAGATATAAACTGGACCGCCTTGAGGACAATTTTCTGCAGGTTCCAAACGTCTCGCATGAGCCTGGCTAAGATGACCACAGAAGTATTCTCATGGGCAGAAGGTCCCCTGCTGGCACTGAGGGCAACTTCTATTCTGGGGTTGGAAAACCTTCCGTCCAGAGAGATCGAGCCGCGACCTTCCATCGCCGGTCCCTTTCCATCTGAGGGTGCAGACCTTGAAGTTTGGGAGTCCATGGCTGGTCTTGTTTGCGAACACAGACAACGCTCTGCCGCCACACTGTTGTTCAGAGAACAATACAGCAAACACCTCATGGGTGCAGGCGAAGATGTCTTTACTGTTGGCCATTACTTCAGCTAACAATTGGGTCAGCCAGGTTCATTAGCTACAATTTCTGCCGGAGAGAATGGCTTTGATGCCTGATCCACAGCTTACGCCTGAAGTTCAGAAGCAGTTTCATCTCTATCAGGAAATGGATCTACCTGTAGTTGACGATGAATCATAAACAGATATTCTTGAATCATTACACATTAGAAGGTCATTGTTTTTTTTTTTTAAACTTGTTTTTATTGGCATTTGTTAGTACAGTTGTTACATATCAGTATTGGAGCGTGGCGTCAACATTAGAAGGTCATTGTTGGTGTGCTTATGTAGAATTAAAGAGTTTTGTACTTCCAATGTTTTGTTTGTGGCCCACGGAGTCCTAAATAAAGGGAAGAGAGTGACAACAGCATCCCTGAGTAGATGGGGAAAGAGCCCACCATGCAGGCACATATCTCCCCTGGTTGGTGCCAGGGATTTTTCAGGGTCTTTCTGCTAGAACAGTTTCCACTTCATGGGCTGAGGCAGCTGGAGTTTCCCTACCGGAGATACGCAGGACTACCACTTGGTCCCCTCCTGTGTCACACTGTAGTATAGAGGTGCGTGAGGAGGCTTCATTGCACTTTGCTGTGGGAGTGTTCACAGCTGCAATGAAGCAGCTGGATGCAAATATGAAAATGAATCAAATGTAAACAGGAACTGTGTAAAGTTTTGTCTGGAGTGTTCTGGGTGCCTTAGACGCTTGTGGACATCATCAATGTTTAGGACTGTGATGAGGAGCGACAATGAGGAGGTAGTGAACCCATTACTTACAGGTAATCTGCATTAATAGCTACAACCCCTACTCCCTGTCCCACCTGCAGTGTGACAGACAGGGGCGGCTCCTCCGTTATGGCAAAGGAGCGTCGCCCCACTGCTGCAACCAGCAGATGTATGTAAAATAAAATGATAATATAGCAGTTATAAAACTGTTTTATTATCATTTTCTTTTACTCCCACAGCCGAGGCTTGAGGGTGGAGCCATCAGAAGCAGGAGGAGTGGTGGACTCAGGGCACTGCTAGTGCGCATGTCGGGTTGGCCGGTCGTCCACGGCCAGTCAAACCGACATGCGCACTTGGATATCTCCTTAGTGTTAGCATCAGGCTGAAGAGCACAGGCTCCCAGTCCCTGCTGGAGCGTGGAACCAGCCCGCTCTGCCCAATCCCTACGCTTCTCTCATGCTGGGTAATACCAGCATGGGAGTAGCGTCTGGATTGGTGCAGGGGAGTCTGGGAGCCTGTGTGAGCATCGGAGCTGAAGAGGCGGCGATGCGGCAGCCGTCAGGCTGTAGGTAATTTCTGTTTGTTTTTTATTTTTTATCCCCCCCCACCCTCAAGCGCTGCCCCACCGATTTCCCCTGCCTGCGGCCGCTAGTGGTGACAGAAGGAAAGGAAAAACCAATAGGTCTGACCTTGTATTGAAGATATTTTACACTGAGTTAATAGCAGTTGGTGCTTAATAAAAACTTGAACAAAATGTCGGTGTTTCTTTGATGTATTCAAGTAGCAGATGCTGAATTGTATTCCAAATTAATAAAGGACGGTAAAGTTTAAGCGGATAGAAGAAGGTTGACGACATTCATGCCGCCCGGACTCTATGGTTTCTGAGGAGAGCCCAGCTTGAGTAGAATAGAACAGCCTTCCTCCTGGGGCTCGCCTGCTGCTTTCAATGAAGAAAAGAAAAAGAGAGCAGTGGTAGGAATGCAAAACACCCTCGTGCATCTGGAACAGGCGTGCAGTGCACTTGTGAAACAAAAAAAACAGCAATGACAGCTTAAAGTGAACCCATCTGCGCAGGACTAGACCTCCACAAAATGAGGACTGCAGAGATGAAAGTGAGGTTATATCACCAGCAGCCAGCAGACGCCTGGGATAAATCAAAGTAAACTGAACAGGCACTGGTAAAGCCAATTGGTCGCCCCTATGCAAGATCTATTGGCTTTGAAGGCCTTTTTTTTTTAGCAATGTTGTACAGCAGAGCATGGTTGCCATAAACTATACCTAAAAGTTAAAAAAAGCTGATGCGGTCAGCACTGGCCGTGCCATAGTATTTTTTAATATATTTTTTTAACTTTCAACCATGCTGCACAGCAGCGTGCTAGTGTAGAACATGGAGAACAGACATTGACAAAGCCAAATAGCTCTACTATTTGTCTTTCTCAATTTTTTTTGGTGCATCGTGGTTAAAAGGAAATTAAACAAAATAAAAGGCGCTATGATGCGGTCAGCGTTGAGTGTCATAATGTTTCTTTTTTTTTTTTTTTACTTTCAGCTGCGGTGCTGTGTAACATGGCTTGAAAAAAAAGCGAATACATCTCGCATTGATGAAACCATTTGCCTTTGCCAATGCTTGTCTGAAAATCTGGTCACCCTAAACATAGAGGCAGGATCAGTTCTGAAATGTTTTAGATGTTAGATTTTAAATCACAACAAGGATTTAAGGCCTTAGCTTAGGTTTCATGATGTAGTCCCATCTACGCCAGAAGCCAGAGTGCCCTCGATGTGTGGTGTAACTGCGCTCTACAATCACAAGCAGGTAGCAGTCATGCTTCCTTTAGGGGGGCAGTGGTGTTCATCTACAAAATACCCTGCACCAGACGGCTTTTAAATCTGGATAAAGTGAACTATTCCAAAGTGAACCACTGGAAGTCCAATTCCTTTTTTTAAAACAGAGAGGGAGTTTTTTGAGGCCCCAAAAAAAGATAGATCTGTGCAATGGACAACGCTGCCCTGTGTGTAGCCAGGAATCTCCTGGCTGCTGTTGGGCATTTTGTGGCCTCCTGGACCTCAGGGTGACATCCATGGATGGACCAAATCCACAGAGGAGGATTGAGACAATTTGCTGAAGCAATGTGAGGACCTGCCTGGAGCTGCAGCTGTGGTCTACATTGACTGGCCCCAGGACCATGCACAGCTCTGCAGAGAGGTCCTTCACGTCATCCAAACACATTGAGCCAAAAACCTGCATTTTTTACTCTGTGCTTATGGCTGCTATGTAATGTAATGTAATGAGGTGTTTATATAGCGCTCTATCACCCGACGGGTATCCTGGCGCTTAAAAAGGAGAGTCCCCACCAGAAGTTAATAGGGGCAGCCGAGGTGTGACACAGGAAGGGAGGAAAAGAGAGATAATATCAGAAGGAAAAATTACTCCAGCCTAGGGAATAAAAACGTTTTCAACTTTTTCCTGAAATCCATAAGACTTTGGACCTGACGTAGATCCAAAGGGAGAGTGTTCCATAGCCGAGAAGCAACGGCAGAGAAGGATCTGCCACCTGTTCCGGACCGCCTGAACCTGACTACATTCATCAGAAATGCAGAAGCAGAACGAAGGTTTCTAGTTGGAGAATACCAGCTGAATTTTCTTGGGCTATGGGCTGGTCGCAGGACTTGAACAGTGCTAAGCTATCAATAACTAGTTTGCAATGTAACATAAGTGACAGCCAACCGCAAGGTTAAGGGCCACATTTGTCAACATTTGTCATAGTGATTGCCTGAGTGCGATTTTCAGCGAATCGCAATTAGGTAATCGCTATTACAAAAGTATGAAACACCAAGAGTTTCATATAGCGATTCGTAGGAGATAACAAATCAACCTACCTTATTAATATTAATGAGATAGGTTGCAATTAGGAATTAGGTTTAGGAATCGCTAAAATCCCGGGGATGGTGGCCTGCTGGAATCAGCAGACCACTATTTCCATGATTACTTTTAAATAAAGCAATCTTCTTTTTTCAAATGCTGCCTGTTTACCTTAAAGGAAAACGGGTTGTATTTAGAAAAAAAAAGAATAGTTCACTTTTCATTTTTTAAGAGCAGGCAGTTTTTACATACATTCAAGAGCGGGAAGGGATCCTTTGTTTGCGAATGGGTTACCACCAACTTGAAGTTGGTGATAAAATTAAATGTTGTGTGACTGCATTCACAATCACAAAACATTCATGCATTCCAACACAATTTGGTATTTTGAAGGTATGCCCTAAACACGCCCCTTCCAAATAGCTAAATCGCAAACCCATTTTGCGATTCGGTAACAATTAGTATTTGATACATGTGAAAAGCATTTTTTGCGTTCGCAAACTGGAAAATTCTGAGAATTGGCCCATTTGCGAACACAAAAAATCTTAATACAAGGTGCCCATAGTTTGCTAACTTCTTACACGCAGCAGAAAGACTGAGCACCCACTCTCAGCCTTACCCCAAGCCTATTCCAAATGTTAGCAATAGTAAAGTTCCGCTATGTTGTGTTGGAATGTTAATTTAATTTATATCACGCAAGAACCAGCCCGGTAAGGGTATCTCGGCGCAGCGCAGGTCACAGGTAAATCATGGAGCTACTTCGCTTAAAGTAGCTCTGCCTTAAGGAGGTTCCTGAACTTAAAATGATCAGTGCACTTTCGAAGGTGGAGCGGTAACACATTCCAGTACAGAGGAGCTAGGTACGAAAAGGACGTGCCCCCTGACCAGGACTTTGTAACCCGTGGAACAGTGAACTGAGCTTTGTTGCTAGATCTTAAAAGTCTGACTGGTCGGTAGCATGTAAGCTTCGAAGATAGGTAGCTTGGACCTTTCTCGATCAGAGAACTGTATGTCAAACAGCAAATTTTATAAACAATTCTTTTACGCATCGGCAACCAATGATGGGAAGTAGAAGGGGAGCAGAAACAGACCTGGAAGGAAGGTTACAAATGAGACAAGATGCAGTGTTCTGAACAACTTGCCCTTTAGATAGTAAGGGCTCATTTGTAGAGGCCAGTAATCCAAACGGGAGATAACCAGCGCTTGGACCAAAGTTTTCCTCACAGAAAGTGAGAGGAGGGAAAAGGTCTCCTCAACAGGCACATCATATAACAACAAGTGCCTGTGGTGGTCAGGACCTGTTCTTTCATTGCGAGGGATTGGTCCACACAAGGCCAAAGTTCTTGACTGCTAGTTAAGGAGCTGAAGATGTGCCCAGTTAGTCCTGGTTTAGCTCTCTATCAAGGGAAGGTATTGTTGACTCTCACAACCCAACTATTGGCAATATACCCTTTTACCTATACTTTAGTCCACCTCTTTATGTCATGGCTTTATGTTATGTTGGATGGCACATTGAAGGACATTCGGACAGCCGATAATAAGTTAAAGGGCAGGTGCACAAGTGCAGTTCAAAAGACCTTGTATGAGTAACCTTGGAACCATATGTATGTCAACATATTGAGTGGAATCATAGGTTTACTCATCGTAACTCAATGACGACAATATATATCTTGTAGGTCTGTAGGTGTGGAGTTAAGAATGCATCTATGCTTACCCATATACTATGGCCTTCGCAGTAATGTAGTCGCCAATATTCTGGGTACAATATTGTGGCAGGGTGATATTTAAAACTCAACATTGCAGTAGCTCCCCCTCATGCATGCAATATCTGGGGAGGTTCCATGTGCTACTTCACTAGTGCAGCACCAGTGTGGACATTACCTGAGTGATGTGCATGCCACATGCTGATACATCAGTTATTTGAAAGACACTATTCTGGTCGCTCAATGTCGCGATGCATTTGGGCCAATCACAGTATAGGAGCCTCCTTCCCACGGAATGTCTCAAAGATTCTCAGGTAGTCTGAAGGGTTGAGTTGCCATCGGGTGAGCTGTGTGTCACTGTGCGTTACACATCCCCGTCCATATGGCCCAGTTAAGCATTTCATCCTTCCGAACTGTTGTATTAGGCATTAGAGACAAGCAAAAATGTATACTACAAATGAAATTAAGTGATAGCTACTCTAAAGACGTTCATGCTCAAATGAAATACTAAAACTGAAACCTGTTAAAGGGGAATCTACATATTCCCTGGGTGCAGTCAGGGAGGAAGTGACAATTGTTTTCTACAGGCTCCCAGCCAAGGCAACAGCGTGAGCAGAAGAAACCACTCCGAGACAACAGTGTGAGCAGAAGCAACCACACCAAGACAACAGCTTGAGCAGAAGCACCAAACTGAGACAGCAGTGTGAGCAGAAGCAACCACACTGAGTCAACAGTATGATCAGAAGCAACCACATCTAGACTACAGTGTGAGCAAAAGCAACCACACCCAGACAACAGTGTGAACAGAAGCAACAACATCGAGACAACAGCATGAGCAGGAGCAACCACACCCAGGCAACAGTGTGAGCAGAAGCAACCACACCGAGACAACTGTGTGAGCAGAAGCAACCACAGTGAGACAACAGTCTGAACAGAAACTATGACATTGACACAACAGTGTGAGCAGAGGCAACCCAACGAGACAACAGTGTGAGCAGAAGCAACTACACCAAGACAACAGTGTGAGCAGAAGCAACCACTCAGAGACAACAGTGTGAGCAGAAGCACCAAGAAAACAGTGTGAGCAGAAGCACCAAGACAAGTGTGAGCAGAAGCAACCACGGGGTGAGCAGAAGCAACCACACATAGACAAAAGTGTGAGCAGAAGCAAGCACACCAAGACAACACTCTGAGCAGAAGCAACCACACTGAGACAACAGTGTGAGCAGAAGCACAGAGATAACAGGTTGAGCAGTAGCAAGCACACCGAGACAACAGTGTGAGCAGAACCACCAAGAAAACAGTGTGAGCAGATGCACCAAGAAAACAGTGTGAGCAGATGCACCAAGACATGTGTGGGCAGAAGCAACCACGGTGTGAGCAGAAGCAACCACACAAAGCAACAATGTGAGCAGGACCAACCACACCAAGACAACACTGTGAGCAGAAGCAACCACACCGAGACAACAGTGTGAGCAGAAGCAACCACAACGAGACAACAGTGCCAGCAGAAGCAACCACACTGAGACAACAGTGTGATCAGAAGCACAGAGATAACAGGTTAAGCAGAAGCAACCACACCGAGACAACAGTGTGAGCAGAAGCACCAAGAAAACAGTGTGAGCAGATGCACCAAGACAAGTGTGGGCAGAAGCAACCACACAAAGCAACAATGTGAGCAGGACCAACCACACCAAGACAACACTGTGACCAGAAGCAACCACACCGAGACAACAGTGTGAGCAGAAGCAACCACACTGAGACAACAGTGTGAGCAGAAGCAATCACACCGAGACAACAGTGTGAGCAGAAGCAACCACACCGAGAAAACAGTGTGAACAGAAGCAACATCTTCAAGACAACAGTGTGAGCAGAAGCAACATCATCGAGAGAACAGTGTGAGCAGAAGCAACCACACCGAGACAATAGTGTGAGCAGAAGCAACCACACTGAGACAACAGTGTGAGCAGAACCAACGAGATAACAGTGTGAGCAGAAACATCGAGACAACAGTGTGAGCAGAAGCAACCACAGTGTGAGCAGAAGCAACCACAGACAGACAACAGTGTGAGCAGAAGTAATGACACTGAGACAACACTTGGAGGAGAAGCAACCACGCACTGTATCTGTAAATTGAAAATGTATGTTTCAGTGAGAAAAGCGCTTTCTTAAAAGCAAGAATTCAAGGAATCAAGTCCCAGCAGAGCTGATATTGCGCTTGAGTACTACAGCGTTAATTAATCATTGCGCTTAATATTTAACACAAAGGGCCTCATTTATGGGGAATTGGAGTAAGGCAGCGCTGCAAGACTTCTTGCTGCACTGCCCTATGCCAATGTGAAAGGACAGGAATGCACCGTATTTATGTATCACGGTGCATTCCTGTCCTTCCCCACTTCACTGGCGCACAATGGGCTGCCTAGCAGGGGCATCGTCATATACAAAAACAAACCAGAGAGGCGTTTTCCTCTTTCTATTGTGCTGCAGAATGCAGCACACATGGAAAGTGGAAAAATGAGGAGAAATAAAAAATATTTCTCCTCGATATGCGTGCCCTGGGAGGTGTAAGGTTTTTGTGCTTCCCCAGGTTTACATGATTAAGTAAGTAAGGGGCAACGTCAAAACCCATGGGTGTTGTATGAGAAAACCCGCTGCAACACCGAGAGAATGCCTCCCGATTGCAGAGTAAGGCAACGCAGTGACTAGAGCTGCTTTGTCTTACTCCGTATTTATGCGGCCATGCAAAGTCACGCAAAGTGGCTCTGCATGGCCTCATAGCTATGGGTGAAAGGTTGCACCGTCAGAGCATCCGAAAAAGTGATGCTTCGGTGGTGCAAGCCTCTCCTAAATAAGGCCCAGAGACACAATTCATTTTGTAGTGTGTGCTCTATAAATGGGCTTCATTTATATTTTATATTAATTTATTTTTGTCGACATGTGCCTCGTTCGGGATGGCACAAAATGAAAACGAGTGACACAACCATTTTCTTGTAAATGTCAGTCAAGCAAATCAAAAATTGGTCTGGTAGATTTAAACGTCTTTGTGTAAAGAAATTAAACTGGAAACATCTTCTTTGGTGTTGTAAGATGGCTCAGATGTGAAGCCTAGAACTATTCTCACGGAATACCCAGAAATGCAGAAAAAAATACATCTACACGAATTTCTGGATGACATGTCCCACTGCCCCAGACATTAAAACATCAAACACCCAGGCCTTTATTTCTCCTGTGTTTTCCTCCCTGAAATGTGTGCAGCTCTGAACCCTGTTAGGTCAGGTCTTCAAGTCTTAAACCTGATGTTGTTTTACTCTAGGCGATGACATTACCACGTTATCTTTTGTGTGCTGTATACTTTTTTCAGTAAAACTGTATGTGTGCAAATGTAACAGTCATTTCAATTGAAAATGTGTAATTTGTAATGGCAGTGCGCTACCACCCCATGAATACTCCACTTTCCGCCACTCCACTCTACTCTGCTGCACTTCATGCCACTGCAATCGACTCTGTACCACTCCGCACCATGCCACTCCAGTCTACAGCACTTCACTCTGCGTCACTGAACTCTACTCTGCACCACTCGACTTTACTCCACTGCACTCTTCGCCTCTCTACTGTTCATCGCTCTACTTTATTTCAGTGCCCTCTATGCCTGTCTACACCACTGCGCTCTTCGCCACTGCACTCTCCACCACTCCAGTATAAGCCACACCACTCTACTCTGCAGCACTGTACTCTACACCACTCCAATGTATGCCAGTCCACTCTACTTTGAAACACTCTACTCTACATCACTCCAGGCAAAACTACTCTGCAACACTGCACTCTATGCCACTGCACTCTATGCCAACACACTCTGGTCTGTACCACTCCACTCTATGTCACTGCTCTCCACGCCAGTCCATTGTACGCCACTCTAATCTACTCTGCACTCTACGCCAGTCTATTCTACACCACTCTACTCTACACCACTGCACTCTAACCTGCACCACTCCACCCTACCCTGCACCACTCCACTCTGCGCCACTTCACTCAACTCTGAAACAATCCACTCTACACCACTGCATTCTATATCATTCTACACCACTCTACTCCACTCTGCACAACTCAACTCTACGCTGTGCCACTCTACTCTACACACTGCACTCTACGCCACTCTAATTTCTTCTTCACCACGCTACGCTATGCCACTGCACTCTACGCAACTCTACTCCAAACCACTGCACTCTACACAAATGCATTATCCACCAGTCTTCTCAAAACAAATGCACTCAACACTACTGCATTCTACACCAATCTACTCTGCACCACTGCTTCTATGCCACTATACTCTGTAACACTCTGCTCTACGCCATTTCACATTACGCCACTCTATTCTACACCATTGCCCTCTACACCACTCTATTCTACTCTATGCCACTCTACTGTGTACTACTCTACACTATGCCACTGCACTCTGAGGCATTCTACTCTCCACCACTGCACTGTATGCCACTCTACTCTGCATCACTCCACACCACTGCACTCTATGATCTCTATGCCACATTATGCCACTCTTTACTACTACACACCAATTTCCTCTATGCCGCAAAAATTAAGCATGCTGAACAGCAGCCACGCTGATGTGCAACATGGCTAAAACACATTTACAAAGCCAATAGTTCTGCATTGACATATTATTGACTTTGCCAATGCTTGTAAGAGGTTTGTTTTTTCAGATGCAAGAGATCAACACCAAGCAGCAGAACATGCGCGCTGTCCTGACCTAAAAAACATATTATTCCATCGTACCTCTATGGCACGTTCTCCAACCCACAGTGAAACCCTAACACAGGCTCATATCAAAGAAGAGCCTAGCAGCAACACAGAGATACAGACTCTGACCAGATTATTATAAACACGCTGCAGCAAACAATAGCTCTAATAGCTCTAACATGCATGCGTTGAATGCACAAATGCTATTTATCATATCAAAGCCTGCACTATTGGCTTTGTCAGTGCTGGAAAAAGTAGCAAAAGACAGAATGCTTCCTGAATAGAATGAATATAGTAATTAAAGTATTGAACGTGACAGTGTGATGACTGAGTATACACTTAAGATGTAAAATAGTCCTTCTGGCATTCCAATGGAAGCACTTCCTGGAATGCACAGTAGTACACCAAACAGACCATAGCATAAGATGAAACAAACTGAGATGCTCTGGGCGGAGCCAAAGCCCACTCTATGTGTGTTTTAAAAACATTGATAGCAATACGTACTCGTACTACAGATTTAGCTAGGCAGACCTAAAAAAGGAGTCGCATGAGACTCAATATCAAGGAAACTAACGCGTGCATGAAAAGCAGACAAATAATAATGAAACGCGTGCACGGTCTTATAATTTGAATACCTTGGGGCATATTTATGGGGATGTGGCGTAGGGCAGCGCAGCAGGTCACCTCACTGCGCTGTCCTACGTCGAAGTGAAAGGGCAGGAATGAGCCATATTTATCCAATACAGCGCATTCCTGTACTGCCCCCTGGTGCTGACGCCGTTTCGGCAGCCTAGCGCCAACGGAGGCAACCATGGTGCAAGGGTGCCTGTGTTGTCGGTAGGATTGTTTTTGTGCAGCAAGGGTAACCTTCCTGCACAGGAACGGTCCATAGAGGTGTTATCGTTCTCTGCACTGCAGCGACACAGAAGGGATCTTTGCATTTTTGTTTCCTGTAGAAAGAACCTATATTTATTCCCAAATCATCTCAGACCTAGTGCAAGGGTTGCAGACAGCAGAGTTCGGACACAGGGCAGTAATTGCCTCTGTGCGCCTCCCCTTTAGGCTTTACCGGTCAGGGAGGTAGGGGGATGGAACAGTCAGGGCTCACTCCAGGAGGTTGGTAAGGGTGTTGGAATGTCTGTTACTCACATAAATGGACAATCTAAGCAGTGTCACTGTACATACCTGCCAGCTCACACGCTGCCACCGTGTGACAAACTTTATCGGCTCCCATCACACGGTCACCATGTGAGGAGCCAATATCACACGGTGCCAGAAAAACAAGATGAAAACTACTGTTAATAGTAGTTTTCCAGCTCGTTTTCCCCATGCTTTGAACTGCAGGAGTGTGAAAACACCCCGGACATCGGCACCAGACTCAGCAAGCTTTTATTTTTGGGGGGAGAAGGCGGCTTGGGTGCGGGGTGGGGTTCAAAAGTGCCTCATAGGTACTTCTCGGCATGAGGCCCCGCCCATTTCAAGGCCATGCCCCCTCTTCACACGCTGAGATTGTTCTTCAAGTTATCAGGTATGACTGTATTTTATGGAAACTGATAGGAAATTATATGATGTAAGCATGAGCAGTAACTTTAAGGCATTCTATGGCATCAGCTAATTAAGGGGATTTACAGTGAGTACAATTCTACCCCCTTCTTTGCTAAACTGGAGGGGGGTGAAGAATCGGGGATATAAGGACGTAAATGTAACCTAGGAAGCAGTGGTTAATTTGCAAAAAAAGTAGTGCGGTGGCTCTCGTCAGGAAGCAGCTAGCACCAGCCCATTTCTCCTGTTAGCTCCGCCACAAACAGAATAAACTACTAACCATGAAAATGGGGAAAGGATGTGGTGTAATGGCCAGAGCTGCTGACTTTGAAGCTGGGGAACCAGATTCGAGTCTCAGCTCGACTCAACATCCTGTGATTCTGGGCAAATCACTTAATCTCCCTGTGCCTACCATAAATGAATGTGTCTTTAACTGGTGCTCATGAAATGCCCTGGTGTTGATGATTAAGTGCAGGTGCTTAGCACCGGAAACCACCGGCTCAAATTAAGCACTGCTAGGAAGAACTGTACCTGCTTGCCACGGGTGCACTAGTGTGGGTCTGTCTCTCTCGGTTCATAGTCTCTTATGCAAGTATACGGCCCCTAGGAGGGTTCAATCTCTGGGGCCCCTCTGGATCCGTTTAGGGTGTGGAGTAACACTGGCAGTACTGTCTTACAGCGGTTGGAGGCAGACCAGTGCTGTGTGGCGGTATGAGTGCGCATGCGCATGCTCATGGTCCTAGGGGATAGCTTCAGTCCGGGTCACACCGGGCCGAGGATGGTCACAGGTGTACAGTGGAGACAGGGTCTTGTATGCCACTGAGCGGCATCACTCCATAGCTGCCGCCTCACAGGCGTAGCTTCAGGTTGACATGCGTGAGGTTTATACGTCTCACTCAATGTCTCTAGTCTTGGTCACACTCAGCAGAGCGGGCACCTCGCAGCAGCAGAAGAACAACTGACCTCAAGCTCTAGCGGTGCAAAGCTGCTTCTAAGCACCCAAGGAAGTCTACCTTCAACAGAAAAGCTCAGCAGTATTCATCAGTTCTGCAGTTCCAGGGATTTGATCTCAACGCCTTAAACGCTAACAGCAATGGATGCTGCCTCTGGTCTGGTACCCTCTCTACCTGGCTGCGCTGAGCTCCAGCAGGTGACAATCTGAACACTGGATCAGCAAGAGTGGATCACTTTTAACTAGTCTTGGGGACTAATGGTATCCCACCTAATGTCAAATTGGGTATTAAATGTTTACCAATTCCAGAAGAGTGCACATCTCTTTCAGGAAGCCTTACGGCCTTGGGAACCATTGTGGGTGCAATCAGCCATCTTGCCACTTAGGTATGCAGTTCAAGCTTCCTCTCTCAGGAGAAGTACAGAACAAGTACAGTCTGAGTAGCAGAAGTGCAAGCTTCACACACACAAAACAGGTACAGCATGACCGACTGCAGTGCAAGCTTCAGTCACACACAGAACAGGTACAGCATGACGGACTGCAGTGCATGCTTCATTCGCACATAGACCAGGCACAGCACAGGCTACAGCAGTTCAAACATCACACACACAGAACAGGTACAGCATGACCAATTGCAGTGCAAGATTAATTCACAGACAGAAAAAGTACAGTACTAGCAGCACTCGTGCAAGCTTCATTCACACACAGAACAGGAGCAGACCAGGCAGCAGCAGTTCAAGCTTCCTCTCCCAGAAGAAATACAGTATTGGCGGCAGCAGGGAAAGGTTCAAACACACATATCAAGTACAGCATGACCGACTGCAGAGCAAGCTTAATTAACAAACAGAATAAGTACAGGATGAGTGAAAGAGGTGCACGTTTCATTCAAACAGATCAGGTACAACACAGGAAGCTGCTGTTTAGGCTTCCTTCACCCAGAAGTACAGAACGAGTACTGTATGAGTGGCAGCAGTGCAAGCTTCATTCACACATAGAAACGGTACAGCACAGGCAGCAGTGGGTCAAGCTTCCTTCACCCAGAATTACAGAACAAGTACAGTATGAGCGGCAGCAGTGCAAGCTTCATTCAAAGTGACAGCAGGTACAACACAGGCAGCAGCGGTTCAATCATACTTCACCCAGAAGAAGTACAGAACAAGTCCAGTATGAGCAGCAGTAGCACAAGCTTTATTCACACACACAGACCAGGTACAGCACAGGCAGTAGAGGTTCAAGCTTCCTTCACCCAGACGAAGTAGAGAACAAGTTCAGCATGAGCGACAGCAGTGCAAGCTTCATTCAAACACTGAACAAGTACAGCACAAGAAGAAGTTCAAGCTTCCTTCACACAGAAGAAGTACGGTGTACGTAAAGTATGTGCAGCCGCAGTACAAGCTTCACACACACAGACCAGGTACATCACAGACAGTAATGGTTCAAGCTTCCTTCAGCCTGAAGTATAGAACGAATACAGTATGAGCAGGGGAAATACAAGCTTCATTTACACACATAGCAGGTACAGAACAGGCAGCAGAGGTCCAAGCTTCCTTCACCCAGAAGTACAGAAGAAGTGCAGTATGAGCAGTAGCAGTGAAAGCTTAATTCACACACACACACACACATGCACACACACACACGCGCACACACACACACACACACACACACAAAGAGCAGGTAGTGCACAGGCAGCACTGATGAAGTAGGTTTTACAGAAAGAACAAGTGTGGCACACGCAGCAGCAGATTAAGCTTTCTTCGCCCAGAAGTACAGAACTAGTACGATATGAGCAGCATCAGTGCAAGCTTCAATCACACATAGAAAAGGTACAGCTCAGGCAGCAGCGGTTCAACCTTCCTTCACCCAGAAGTACAGAACAAGTGCAGTATGAGCAGTATCAGTGCAAGCTTCATTCAAAAACACACAGCAGGTAGAGCACAGGCAGCACTGGTTCAAGCTTCCTTCACCCAGAAGTACAGAACAAGTGCAGTATGAGCAGCAGCAGTGCAAGCTTCATTTACACACACACAGCAGGTAGAGTACAGGAAGCACTGGTTCAAGCTTCTTCTCCCAGGAGAGGTACAGCACAGGATGAGGCAGGTTTTACACAAAGAACAAGTGTGGCACACGCAGCAGCAGATTAAGCTTTCTCCACCCAGAAGTACAGAACTAGTACAATATGAGCGGCATCAGTGCAAGCTTCAATCACACATAGAAAAGGTGCAGCACAGAAAGCAGCGGTTCAAGCTTCCTTCACCCAGAAGTACAGAACAAGTACTGTATGAGCGGCAGCAGTGTAAGCTTCATTCAAAGTGACAGCAGGTACAGCACAGGCAGCAGCGGGTCAAGCTTCCTTCACCCAGAAGTACAGAACAAGTGCAGTATGAGCAGTAGCAGTGCAAGCTTCATTCTCACACAGCAGGTAGAGCACAGGCAGCACTGGTTCAAGCTTCCTTCACCCAGAAGTACAGAACAAGTGCAGTATGAGCAGCAGCAGTGCAAGCTTCATTCACACACAGCAGGTAGAGCACAGGCAGCACTGGTTCAAGCTTCCTCTCCCAGAAGGGGTACATCACAAGGCGAAATAGGTTTCACACAAATAACAAGTGTGGCACACGCAGCAGCAGATTAAGCTTTCTTCGCCCAGAAGTACAGAACTAGTACGATATGAGCGGCATCAGTGCAAGCTTCATTCACAGAGGACAGGTACAGCGCGAGCAGCAGCAGGGCAAATTTCCTCCCCAGAGAATAGGTACAGCATTATCAGCCATAGCGCAAGCTTCTCTCACAGAGAACATGTACTCCACAAGCCGCTGTAGCACAAGCTTGCTTCACCGAGAACAGGTACAGCATTAGCATCCATAGCGCAAGCTTCTCTCACAGAGAACATGTACTTCACGAGCAGCTGTAGCACAAGCTTGCTTCACAGAGAACAAGTACATCACGCCCAGTCTCAGCACAAACCGCTCGTAACTACCTCAGCACAGGTGAGCTCAGCTCCTGCTCATGTAACATGTTCCTGGTAGATTAAGCTTTTCCAGGAACGATCCTCGTTGTCATAACACTGAAGACCTTGACAGTCTGGGCCCAGCTGCATGAGTGGGGCTGTAAATGCTGGAGACAAATAGGACATGGAAGGACAATGATAACTGACTAGTACTGAAGATGAGCTGGACTGGTAGAAGCACACTGGGCTTCCTCCATAAGCCTGCCTGGCACCACAGGCTGGCAATGAGCAAACACACAAGCTATCATATCAAAAGTCTCTCGCCTTGCTCGCTGCACGTCTGGACCATGCACTCACTGCCCTTTGCATAAAAAACAAAGTATTTCTCATTACATTTAACTGTAAGGTCAAGCCATGGACAGCTTTGTGTTGCACAATTTTATGCCATCTCTGCTTAAAAAAAGGCAAAGGTCAGTCCCTGTCAATCATTGGTTGTCCATTAGCCACAATCACAGCCATTGGTTGATACAGCAGTCATTCATGACATATGAGTAGGGCAAGCCTTTCCATTGTGACCAAAGCTCCTGCAATAACCAAATTGAGCAATCAATGGTGGTAGGATGTAGTCTACCTTTATGTATCGTAAGGATAAACTTCTAAAACCCTGTGGCATTGAACCATTTTATTAGTAATGTGTCCGAGTACTAAATTAAGCTCAAAGATCTTAATATAGTTTGCTGAACTGTCAGGGCGGAAGTGACACTGAATGCGTCAGAGGATGTTGCCAGTGGCCGGGCAGCAGAGCCGAGCAAAGTCACTCCGAGCTGGTTGCTGCGCTGCTGCTGCCCACCCCGTCACTACGTGACGCGTGCGTGGGCGGAGAGGAAGCGGTAACGTCAGAGACGCAGGTACTACATGGCCTAGAGAGGGAGCCTACTTCCGGTAGATGTATGTCACAATGTGAACCACCTGTCACTCTTTACTGCCATTTCCGCAAGCATATTGACACGTCACACTTCTTACTGCACGCGGTTTAGTACGAAGGCTGTAAGTTTACTTGCCTTTGTGCAGGGGTCTGTGGTATGTATGTGTGTGGTTGTGTGTGCATGCATCTGTATCTATCTGTGTGCTCATGCATTTGTGCATGTGTGAGAGCAAGAGGGAGAGAGCCGATACCTGTGTTTCCATAAACAATGCTCTAACCGTTATATCTCAGGCCACCAATGACATCTGGTGACCTCACACTCATGTTCTACAGCCCAGTCCAACCCTGCATGTTGGGGCATTTTCAGATATGTGTCCCGCCTGGTATAATAGTGTTAATTCTTGGCAGAATTTTGCCCACTTCTAATGGTCTGGTACCGGAATATCATAGTAAGAATATCATATGACATACATATCGTGTCTTAAATGCCATCTACAAAAGTATTGCCTCATTGAAGATAAAGGTAGACATTCCACACCCAGTGGGGCAAAATATTTGTAAACAAAATTTAAGATACAATAATAAGTGACAAAATATTTTTGTCAATAATATTGGGACATGCAACCAGTAGTATAATGATTTCCCTAGCACAATGGTGGACATTGTTTGTACAACCCGGACACGCATGATCCACATCTGGAATAATGCTGGCATTGGAAATATATTGGTAATCTTGAAAACATTTGAACATCTATGGCATGGTGGTGCCAAATTCTAGCACAGTGCTGGCCCCACCATAAAAGTGAACACTCTTGGCAAACTTTGGGCACGCGTGACATTGCGGCACCTGCCTCTGACTCAATGACCTGCTTGGGACCTTCATATTCAAACTTGGCATGCATGTTTTACCCCAGTATGATACCTTGCTGGACTGTGTAGGTCTAATTGGAGCGAAACTGCACTGTACGACAGATTTCGCCTATATGGCTAATGCAGTGAATACCCCACAGATGTTCTAGTAAGCACTACTGAACAATCTATGAATTGCCGATGCCCGGTCAGCAACAATCCTTGCAGAGACAGGCTACCTGTGCACACATACAGGGCTGTGCACGATGGTAATACACACACACACAGTCGGAACTCGTGGACACAAAGCCTTTACCCCACCTTCGCAGCAGCGCCCTTATCTTAAAAAGCAGACACTAGCAGTTAACAAACTCAGACCAAATACTGTGCATTTGGCATGGGTAAGACTAAGGTTGTGAAACTGACCCACAATAAACGTTCAAAAGCAAAAAGTCCCGGTGGGCTAAATGGGTGGAAACCATGTACTACACATGCGATCTGCATCTCTCACAAATTACTATTTGAAAATCCTGCTTCACAGCTTTAGATTATTCATGTTTCATATACGTATAGCTAAAATAAAATATGAGAGATTTTAAGCTTGCTCTGACCTGCCAGTCTTCACCTCGCGCTGTGTCCAGTTCTGAGGCTACAACTCAGGAGGGAAAGAGCCAATCAAGACACAGCCTTGTGGAGATGCACCAGTGCATGCCACTGTGTGAATGATAGGACTTGTGATGCATTTCCACAAAGGTGAGAGTAGACAGTAAGCGACATTCTGATACCTAAGGTAAAGGTTATAAACGCCCATCCACAAACAAGTAAACACATTTCTATCCATGAACTCCATTTCTAAAATAACCACATCCCTAAGGTATCAAAACAGTAGTAGAAGTGCTCCAGCCCAGACTTGGAGTAAATCAAGCACAATACATGGCCACTAACAGGTACTGCAATACATTCCTATAGAACAGGGGTACTCACAAACTTTCTGTTGGGGGCCAAAATTACAGTGTGGTTAGTGGCCGAGGGCCGCACTGGTAGGGGTGGAGTCAGTGGGGGCGGGATCAGTGAGGGGGAGAGCTAGAGTAAAACAAAAAAAACCTTTCAAAACATCTGTCTCCCTCTCTCTCTGTCTCCCTCCCTCTCTGTCCCCCTCCCCCTCTCTCCCTCTCCCTCCCTCTCTCCCTCTCTCTCCGTCTCTCTTTGTCTTCCTCCATCTCCCTCCCTCTCCCTCTGTCCTCCGTCTCCCTCCCTCCTCCGTCTCCCTCCCTCCTCTGTCTCCCACCCTCCCTCCTCTGTCTCCCTCCCTCCCTCTCTCTCTCCCTCCCTCTCTCCCTCTCCTTCCCTCTCAGTCTCTCTCCGTCTCCCTCCATCCTCCGTCTCCCTCCGTCTCCCTCTGTCCTCCGTCTCCCTCCCTCCTCCGTCTCTCTCCCTCCTCTCTCCCTCCCTCTCTGTCTCCCTACCTCTCTGTCTCCCTCCCTCCCTGTCTCCCTCCCTCCCTGTCTCCCTCCCTCCCTCCTCCGTCTCCCTCCCTCCCTCTCTCCCTCCCTCCCTCTCCTTCCCTCTCCGTCTCTCTCCGTCTCCCTCCGTCCTCCGTCTCCCTCCGTCCTCCGTCTCCCTCCCTCTCCCTCTGTCCTCCGTCTCCCTCCCTGTCTCCCTCCCTCCCTGTCTCCCTCCCTCCCTGTCTCACTCTCTCTCTCCCTCTCTCTCCTCCTCTCTCCCTCCTCCGTCTCCCTCCCTCCTCCGTCTCCCTCCCTCCCTCCTCCATCTCCCTCCCTCCCTCTCTCTCTCCCTCCCTCTCTCCCTCTCTCTGTCCCTCCCTCTCTCCCTCCCTCTCTCCCTCTCTCCCTCTCCTTCCCTCTCCGTCTCTCTCCGTCTCCCTCCGTCCTCCTCCGTCTCCCTCTGTCCTCTGTCTCCCTCCCTTCTCCGTCTCCCTCTCTCCTCCGTCTCCCTCCCTCCCTCTCTCTCCCTCCCTCTCTGAAAAAAAATCGGGAGAATGGGGCCTTGAGTCGGGTTACTGTCATGTATGGGCGTTGGCGGTGTGCTGCTGCAGAATCCGACATTTGAAACGCAAAATGCACGTTTCTTTTCCTTACCTTTCAGAAGCATTGAGAGCAGTGGCAGGCAGAGAGAGGGTGATGCAAGTGTTGTGCACTGGCCTGGCAGGTTGCTGGCAGTGCATACAGCACCCCCACCCCCCCCCCCACCCGTCTGGCAGCCCGGCGGGCTGAAACAGCTTCCAGGTACACACACAGCCGCCCCCGAGTACTTCACAGGTCTTTAAAAGACCATTCGCTTGTTGATGAGGCTTTGTTTTGCTTTATCACCTTTTCTAGAGCCCCTGCATCGCCACTCTGATTATTGCTGGAAGAATTAGCACTCTACACAATACAAGCCCTGTGATCTGCAAATACTACAAAGCCACAAGAGGTGCTGACCAGTTGGTGTAGATCTTGAGTATCGGAATGGAATATTGAGTGGTAACGCTATCGCTACCAAAATATAGAGGGCTAAAACATAACTTGCGCCCTCGTATGCACTGCTTATGACCCCACATGTGACGCAACTCATGTTCCCACGCAACTCTCAAGGTTTTTGGCATATTCCCAGATTTACCAAATATGGTAGACCTGGGAATGAGCCAAAAACATACGCCTTCTCCGGGGGAGGCATAACGAAAAGAAATATCTTTATTTCTCCTCGTTACTTCCTCTTTATGTCTGTGCTGAACTCTGCAGCACACGTAGATTGAGGAAAACGCCTCTCAGGATTGTTTTGTGCAGGAAGGTGCACCTACCTGCACAAAAACAATCCTACCTACAATGCAGGCACCCTTGCACCATGACGCAAGGGTCCTGCATTGGTGCTAGGCAGCTCATTGTACGCCTGCGCTGGAGAAAGGAGAGGAATGTGCCGTATTGCAATAAATACGGTGCATTCCTGCCCGTTTCCTATAATGCAGCACAGCAAGGCGACTTGCTGCAATATGTTGCGCTACAGTCCCAAAAATATACCCCTAAGCATTGTAAGCAGTCTTGCATTATTGGGCAAAATAACCATAGCTTGACAATTTGTACTCCACATAGAATGCTGTGTGCACCAGGCACTAACCTATGTACACATGCATGTGTTGCTTCAGGAGATGGGCTACCTGTAAAGTTTTAACCACAGTTCAAAGGCTGCAGGTAGTCTGGCCTTTAGCACCTTCAGACCTGGGTTATTTTAAGCAGACAAGTTTTGCACAAAGTGTACATAGTTCTTAGTAGATACTTTGAAATTCTCTGTGGTGCATTTCTCATGAGAGTTTCACTGTCTGCAAACAAAATGAAACAGAGGAAACTCTCTCCATAGAGTAACCAGTGCTAACAGAACCCACTTTTCTGCTTATATCCATTTGATTTCTCAATGTAGGCTTAGTGACTGCCAGAGGTTTATCACAGGTAAAGGATGTCTGTAGTAGGGCATTAGTTATGTAACAGGTCTTGAGTAGCTGGAGGTACAGTTTGAACACAGTGTGTAAGACTGGTTACTCTTTCATCTGTGGTTAATAGTCAACATGAACTTGGCTACCCATGAAGTGCATGGTATAGGATTAATATTGCAAATCCCACAAACTTGCTTTAACTATAGTAGTTGTATGTATGATAGCAGTAAAGACGCTTCATATTCTTCTGAGCTCTTGTGCACTTACATTCATAGCTCTAATGGTATATCCGTTTATAGAGCAATGAGTACAAAAGATGCTTGGATGATGTCATCAGTGATGTAATTAATGATGTCATTTGAGATATCATGAATGATGTCATAAATAATGTCATAGAACATGTCATGAGTGATGTCATATGTGAGCCCATAAGCAGTGCCTGTGAGGGCGTAAGTTACAGTCAGCCCTGCTAACTATAACAGGTGAATTTCTGCGTTTTTTTTAGTTCAAAACATTAATGTTGTCACTGGCAAATTCACCTAACTGTAATATTACTTTAACCTGTGGCCTTTGGCTTTTTTGGTCAGTTTTCTTTTTAAACCATACCAGATCATTTTATCACACCTACCTATAACATTACTTTAACCTTTGGTTTTTCAGTAAATTGCTAAGGTTTTTATTTTTAAACAAAAACGAATCTTATTATCACACTAATTATAACGTTACTTTAACCTTTATTATTTTCTGTGAATTTCTAGGTTTTTTTTCCCGTAAAGTAATATTTAATCACCTTATATAAATCCAACCCCCGCCACACACAGGCTTCGGCCATGCATGGTGGGGGGGCTGCAGGCCAACCCCTCGCATAAAGCCAACCCACGCTGTGCACGACCGTGGTCAGTTGGCCACAAGGCCTGGTCTGCAGCCGGGCCCTGTGGCCAAACCCAAAAGGGGGGCGAACCCCACACTGCAAATGGTTTCCGGCTGTGCGCAGCAGGAGGTTGGCCACAGGGCCTGGGCCTGGGGGACCCCACCCCTCAGGGCCTTTTTCTTTTAAAAGGGGCAGGGGGCCGTGTGCCCCCACTCCCCTCAATAGGCCTGTGGATCTCACCCACCAGGGCCTTGTTGATTTTAAAGTGGGAGGGAGGCTTTGTGGCCCCCCTCCCCGATACTCTTTATGCCATGAGGACCCCATCCCCCAGGACCTTTTTTTTAATTAAGGGGGTGGTGCATCGCCCCTCCCTGAGCCTCTTTGGCCATGGGTACTCCATGCCCAGGACCATACATATATATGATAAAAAGAAGGGGCGGCCCCCCTCCCAGAGTTTCTTTAGGCCCTGGGGATGCCCAAGGTCTATGTTAAGGTGTATACTGGTAAAGGTGGTGCCCCGGTGCCTACCAAGGGCAGCCATCATAGTCTCGTGGAGGGCCGCAGGGGAGCCCCAAGGTCCCCGCGACCCCAGCCTGCTCCCTGATTCTAAGGGGAGCCAGCATTGCTCGCACCTTCTGCTCCCTGTGGGCTGGAGCAATACTTCGGTCTGTTTCTCTGCCCATTTCAGTGCATTCAGGATAACAGCTCGAAAGCCAGCTCCCAGCAGGGGCATTTTTGAAGATCCCACCAGCTGGGAGCAAACTTGGTGTTTGCTTCTGCTTGGCAGATTTAAAAATGCTCCTGCCAAGCAACGACAAATGCAGGTTTCCCTGTCTGCAGCAAACCCGCAATGGCCCAGGGGTGGGCTCCTCGGGACCTAGCCTGTGAGCCGACTCCTGGGGATGGAGCCTCGGGCCATAAATGGCTTAGGGAGGGGGGGTTGCGTCGCCCTCCTCCCTTAAAGTAATAACCTGGGTGGTGGGCTTCCGGGGGTATTTTTTGTCCCCCTCACCATTTTGTGAAATGTTGGCCCGTGGGGGTAACTTGGGTCTTGTGAGGCGCAGGGAGGGAGGGAGGGGGACCACGGGGCCCCCTCCCCATTTTGTGAAATTTAAGCCCTGGGGGTGAGCTCCCCAGGGCCTTTAGAGGCACAGAGAGGGGAGCCACATGGTATTTCCCCCCATATAAACAATGTCATGCCCCGGGGCTGAGCTCTCTAGGGCCTCTGCAGGCAAGGGGGGCCGTATAAAGTAGTTTCAGCCCTAGGGGTGGGCTCCACCCCAGGGCCTTTGGAGGCACAGAGAGAGGGGCCACTTGGCCCCCTCCCCATATAAACAAATCTCAGCCCCAGGGCTGAGCTCCCTAGGGCCTCAGCAGGCAAGGGGGGCCGTGTAAAGTAGCTTCAGCCCTTGGGGTGGGCTACCTGGACCTTTTGCGGCTCGGAGAGGAATATAAAACATTTTTAAAACTCATTAAAATAACCATGATGCTGTATTGAAACGGTGCATATGTTGTTCTTTGTTTATCACAAATAGACTTTCTTTATATGTAAATCTGATGTTTATAGCATCTGGATTAAAAACACAATTCATACGTTTCCACAGATACTTTCATCGAAAAACCACCGAAATATCACATTAAGCTTATACATTTATCTACACAGTTTCATCATGAAAATACACAAAGATATTACCGTAAAAATCTAAGGACAAACCTGGATTTTTACTGTGATATCCTTGTGTTTAAGAATGTCTATTTGTGATAAACATAGAACAATATATGCACCGTTTCAATGCAGCATCAGAATTATCGTAATGATTTTGAAACAAAAATTATTCCAATGAATGAGACATTTTTACATATAAGAGGGCTCAGTGTGTAGGTACTTGAGTGAATGTAGTGCGAATACGAGAGTGCAAGATTTCAACATTTTGAATACATTATTAGAATAAGTAACACCAGGGGACTTACTTTTGTCTTTGACCCTGGTGGAGGGTGCCCCATGTGATGTACAAGAGGCCAGATTTGGGCTATCCTACCTAGTGAAACAGTGATGGCTGGACTGGAATGTTGTCCTCGAGTCTGCAGCTTCCCAGAGATGAGGGAAGGATGGAGAGTAGAGTGGGGTGATTGACAGTGACTTCTGTACTTGTGTCCTGGAGGGCTGAGAGTGATCCCTGACGCTCCATCTTACCTGGCCATCAACGAAACGAGCGCTGTCTCCCTCCCGCCGCCGCCATTCAATACGCGGCCGCTGTGTGGAGGGGGACTACCTTTCCCGATAGCCCTAGCGCCGGACAGGAACCGGAACCCGCCGACTGTGCTCTCGCGCCTGGAGGCGCTTAAAACCAGGCCTAACCACCGCCATGCGGGGACCGCACGCGGGACTGCGCCGGGCTAAGCCCGGGCAAAGGGCGGGCCCTCTGAGGCCCTCAGAGGCACAAAGTGGCACGGGACGGCCCAGGGAGTAAGGCCGGTATTTGAAATACAGCACTCTATATATTGTGTGGGATGTATTGGTAGGGTCTTACGCTAACATTGCTCTTTTGACATTTCGTCACTTTTAATATATAAGTTATATACATGTTAATGTGATCCCGATTTAGTGTCATTGGAAAATCTGGTCATTTTATTTATCATTAGTCAGGATAATCCTGTTTTATATACTGTTTGTTGTTAACATGAATATGCGGGAAACTAGAAGTAAGATCGTCACTGGAGGGAATAAGCTGACGGGAACACTAGATGACTTTATTGTACGTACTAATAGCTTGATAGATCAAGGGATAGTACTAATGGAGAGAAGGGTATTTCAAGACCTAGCTTTTGCAAAGAGATCATCGATAGGTAACATTGCTGTGGCACGTAGCCCTGAAAATATTCTGCCTGAATTTCCTTCATTACAAGCACATGCGCAGATACATAATAGTGCCGCTACTGACTTGGTATCGCAAAACCCAATCAGTATGGGATTAGAATTATCAAATCCTGTGGAAGAAACTATGATTGGGGTATATTTAGATACCCAGGACGACACTGTAAATCGAAAATTAAAAGGAAAAAGGCAGGGGGCAATTCCAAAAGAGTGCGCCAAGAATAAAAAGTTAACTTGCAAGAAGGTAAAGGCAAAAGTGGTTAAGAAGGGTGGTATTAAAGACTCTGTGGTAAATGAAGTTGGGATTGAATCTGAACCTGAACTTGAAGTTGTCAGTCACAAGAAACTGTCCCTACCCATGATAGATGTCACTCTACCAGATGAGTCTTTAGTTGATATTCTTGATGAGAGTAATATAGTGAGTGGTTTAGACGGCTATGAAGATAGGGAAAATTCTATGATATATACCCTGTCAACACTAATCAAATCCTTATTTGCCCCTATACAAGAAAGGCTCCAAGATATAGAGAAGCTACTCCAAATACTCCAGAAGGATATAAAGATACAGTTGTGTACCCAGGAAAAAGCGCCAAATAATGAGATTATATCGGTGGATAAACCACCGGGCTTAAAAGAGAATTGGCCGAAAGGAAAGAAAATAACTTCTACAATTCCTCTGCCTGAATCCATGCGAAATACAAATAGTTCAGCAGTGAGTACAAGGACTCCCGGGCTATTGACGGCCCCTGAAGTGACTGTACCCACTATACTTTCGCCTTCTGCACCTACTCCTAACCTAGACAAACCACAACAGGAGAAAACTGAAAAGCGCAGAAGTATAAATTTGCCCCCGGATGCTTGCCCTTATGTGGTAGTATTAACTGGGGTCCCTGAATTGGCACCTCATACTATGGAGCCCTTTGAAGCACTTAGAAACAAGGTGATTCATTGGCTAAACTCCAATTATCCTATACCCTCAGTTTTGGCCAGTAGAATCTTAATGGTCCAAAGGGCACCATGGGTGGGCTGTAATAGAAAGAAACTACAGGGTGACTGCGTGGTTATAACTTTTGAAAACCCGCAAACGGTAGATTATATTTGCCAGGGGAACCCTAGGAATCAGGATCTGTTGATTACAGTTAGACCCTTATTCTACTTCTATACTCCAAATGAACAACTAGATGATAGATGGAGTTGGATTAGAAATGAAAATTGTGCTAGGGAAGGGAGGAGAAATAATTTGCATGGGGATTTAAATTTTAATTTTAATAGGCAGGGATGGAGGGAAGATGACCACTGGACTTTAATACAGCGAAGGTCCGGGAGAAATCAAAAGGGAGGCCTGCAACATTGGGGAGATTGGTCAGGCATACAGTCTGCTCCATTTGTCATCCCTTGCTATAATAGATTCAGTCCACTGGATATGGTCGACTGACGTCTAGGGTGTGAGAAATTCTCTGACCTGTTGCCATCTGTAAATACTACCCCAAATCCACCAGCCCTTAGTCCCTCCAACGAAAATTTTCATAAGACTAGTAGTAGTTTGTGCAATAAGATCCCACCAGTAATCCAAGAATTGAATAATCAGGCCAAATTGTCGGGGCAAGAGTGTGTAAAAGGTAAAAAGGAATTACCCCTTTATAGCAGTCTAAACTTCGTCTCTAAGTCAAAAGGAATCATGAGTGATCTTATAGTTGAAATAGATAAGATTGACATAGGTCATGTTGTTACAGACGAGGTAATAATACCCAGCCAAAATGGAAATTGTAAGGTGATGTTCTGGAACGTGGCAGGTTTAAAACATAAAATCTCTAATCCTTCATGGAAAACGGCCACGGATAGCGTGGATATTATGGCCCTGCAAGAAACTTGGACAATAGATCCTATACATTTAATTGGCTACAAAACTTATTGCACTCCTGCAGTAGGAGGGTCATATGGGAGACCCAAAGGTGGTATAATTACGTACCTCTCAAACTCTTTATTATATGAGAGGGTCCATTTCTATCACAATTGTAGTTACTATCATAAATTAGTGATAGATATTAAAACTGGGATCAGCCTTGTTATAGTTAATTTTTATAACAATATCCCATGTACCGCAATTCAGAACATTATGAAAAGGCTAAATGACGATCTACAAGGGGAGATAGTTAGCAAGACGAGGGAAGTAATGATTTTAATGGGGGGGGGATTTTAATTTTCATCTTTGCAAAATGGGTCAAAAAGGAATTTGTGGTTTAATGTTAGAGCAAGACATTAATCTCACACATTTTGACCATACTCTAACTGGGGATTTGCTGAACGAAATATTATTTAATTGTGATTTGGGATATGCAAATGAACTAACCGTGTGCCCAACATCTTTTGCTCTGACCTTTATTGGAAGGGGTGCATCGACCACCATTGATTTTATTATCTGCTCAAATACTTCTGGATTTAGGGCATCTAACTATAAGAATTATGAATTACCACTGAGTGATCATTACCCACAAGTACTCGAAATTGATAGCCCATTTTCAGCATGCCAACATGATAGTTCACAGATACAGGCAGCCCCGGATGTGCTGATGGGGAGACAAAATGGGTATTCTCTCAAGTGGAGTAAGGTGGTCCCGAACGAATTCTTAGCTAAACTAGTTAATATCTGCTCAGATAGCTTTAGAGTTTGTTTAGATGAAAATTCAAAGAGCGAAAATATAATCGAACATTTTAACATCATAGCAGCAACAATTAAAGAGAGTTTGAGAGTGGTTTTTAGAAATAGGACTAAAAATGGCAGAAGATGGTTTGATAAGGCATGTACTAGAGCCCTGACTGAGCTCAAACATGCTATTCACCGGGAACCACGGAACCCCATCCAAATAAGAGATTTAAGGAATCGCTACAATCTTGCATTGCAAGAAAGAAAGAAAAACATAAAGAGCATGGCCTGGGAACAACTATGCGATGCCTCACAGGCTAAAGATACATCGGCATTTTGGGGGGTGGTAAATGCGCCCCTCCTTTTTGATAATACTAAGGCACGCATAGAAATTGCAATCAATGAGGATGACTGGGTCACACATTTTTCAACCCTCTATATGTGTTTAGAACCGTCCCCACAAAAGGTCTCTGCCTCTTTGTGTGAGAAAGAGATGGAGGCACAAAAAGTACCAGTGTCACCACTGGAGATTCCACGGGAGAAATGGGGGGTACCTGAAAAAATAGTGGTAACACTGCCCGAGGTTCTATTGAGCTTAAAAGATACAAAGGGTGGAAAGGCATCAGGCCCAGATGGGATCCCAGCTGATCTGTATAAAGCTAACAGTGAGATCTGGGGTCCCATTCTGGTACAGCTTTTTAACGCAGCATTGGCGAAGGGCCTAAGTCGGTCATGGTTTACATCCATCATTGTTCCCATTTTTAAAAAGGGAGACAGACAAAACTGCGCCTGTTATAGGCCAATATCCCTACTTGACTCGTCCATAAAAATCCTGGGTAGAGTTATTTTAGCTAAATTACAAAACTGGGCGGAGGATAATGGGATAATAAGTGACCTTCAGTTTGGTTTTCAAAGGGGCATAGGAACTATAGAGCAGTGTTTAAATCTATTTTTTCTTCAGCAGAAGTATACATCGATAAAAAAAGAGCGTTTATATCTTGTTTTTGTCGATCTTACTTCGGCTTTTGATTGCGTGTCCCACAATAAATTATGGAAAGTGATGCAAAGGATGGGCGTGGATGACTCAATCCTCTCCTTTTTGAGGGAGCTGTATTCTGGGGCTACAGCAACTGTTCGTTATGGAAAAGGGGGGGAATGTAGTAAATCTTTTGGGATAGGGCGTGGAATACGTCAAGGATGTGTCTTGGCGCCTTTCCTGTTTTTGATCTACATAAATGGGTTGGAAGATCGTCTTCTGCAGGAGTGCAGGGATGTGCCTGTTGTTGGTAATAGGCGTATTCCTGCACTCCTGTATGCGGACGATGCCGTCTTAATGGCACGAACACCAAACGCCCTACAAAATTTAATAACATCCTTCAATAAGTTCATGTACAGTTTGGACTTAAAAATTAACTGTAGCAAAACTTTTACCATGAACTGTGGAATGCGAACTAAGAAAAGGATGAAAACTATCTCAATAAATAATGCTAGTTTAGAAAACACGCCCGCCTTTTCTTATTTAGGCATCTTATTCCATGAGACTGGCTCGTGGACAAACGCGATCAGGGCAAGAACTCTTTTGTTCTCAAAGACAATAATGGCCCTAAAGAGTTTTATACAGAAAATGGGAAAGAAGCCTTTTAGAGAAATTTTAACTGTTTATAATGCAACGTGTATATCGGTGGCTGTCTATGGAGCAGGACTCTGGGGGTATGCCAACATAGATGCTATCCAAATAATTGAAAATAAGTTTATGGGGTACATGCTGTCCGTGCCCGATAGTACTGCAACCCTAAATTGTCATGAGGAGCTGGGGCAGCCATATATTTCAGATATAATAAAAATTCAGCCCATTTTATTATGGCACAGGGTCTGGACTGTAAATGAGTGTGTTGTAAATCGTGCCATAATCCAGGATGTGTTACTACTGGAAAATGTAAATGTTTTCAAATGGTTAAACTATGTGAAGACCTTTTTGACAGAGATATATTGTGAACAATATTTTGAGGATCCACTGTCAATGGTACACATCTCCAGAAAAATATTGAAAAAATCCTGTATGGAACATTTCAGGGAAAAAAGACTGTGTGAGGAAAAAAAGAAAAAGACAGTGTGTTCCCACCAGCCGATACTAAGTGGTGCAAATTTACAACCATACTTATGTCTCTCTATGGCAACCCACGATAGATTTTGTCTTACACGTTTTAGATTTAATATAGTTTTTAGATTATTAACTTTCCCAGAAATGAATTCTTGGTCAAATGAACTTTGCTTATGTCCATGTGATGAATTATCCTCGCAATCTGATATCCATGTGCTGTTCTTTTGTAGATTTTATACCTTGCCCCGTAAAAAATGTATTGTCCCAATTCTTAAAGAGTTGAAGTTAAATAGATGCCGCCCAGCGTTTTTAGAATTGCAAAGAATGGACACTGTATTTATTGTTGCCTCGCTGGCAGAATTTTTTAAAAATGTTTTAAAATTAGGTAAATCAATGGACAGTTAATTGGTTAAACTGCCCATATGGAAATTCGTTTGCACTTCTCCCCTGTAACAAAAACTATATATTGTATTATTTTTAACTGTATTTGTATTTTTGTTGCTTTTATGGTTATTTTCTTTTAACCGAATAAAGTATTTTGACTTGACTTGACTTGACAGTGTCAAAGGCTGCAGAGAGGATGTTGTGAATTTGTGAGGTTTTCTTCACCGCTTGGTTGATGGCCCGTGGGTCTCTGCTGCAGCGGGGTCCAGAGCAGGCCTGTCAACCTATCTAGCACTCGCCACAGCGTTGGCTCCACAGTGAAGTCTAGCACTTGCAACAGCGCTGGTACCACAGTAAAGTCAAACAACCACGACAGCGCTGACACCACAGGGAAGTCTAGCACCCACCGCAGCACTGGCTGCATAGTGAAGTCAAGAACCCACCGCAGCGCTGACACCACAGATTTATTTGGATGAAACACAGCGTTGGCTCCACAGTGAACCCTAGCACCCGCCACAGCGTTGGCTCCACAGTGAAGACTAGCACCCACTGCAGCGCTGGCTCCACAGTGAAGTCTAGCACCTGCCATAGCGTTGGCTCCACAGTGAAGTCTAGCACATGCTGCAGCACTGGCTCCACAGTAAAGTCTAGCACCCGCCACAGCGTTGGCTCCACAGTGAGGTCTAGCACCCACCACAGCGCTGGCTCCTCAGTGAAGTCTAGCACCCGCCACAGCATTGGCTCCACAGTAAAGTCTAGCACATGCTGCAGCACTGGCTCCACAGTAAAGTCTAGCACCCGCCACAGCGTTGGCTCCACAGTGAGGTCTAGCACCCACCACAGCGCTGGCTCCTCAGTGAAGTCTAGCACCCGCCACAGCGTTGGCTCCACAGTAAAGTCTAGCACCCACCACAGTGTTGGCTCCACAGTGAAGTCTAGCACCTGCCACAGAGTTGGCTTCACAGTGAAGTCTAGCACCTGCCACAGTGTTGGCTCCACAGTGAAGTCTAGCACCTGCCACAGCGTTGGCTCGACAGTGAGGTCTAGCACCTGCCACAGCGTTGGCTCCACAGTGAAGTCTAGCACCCGCCTCAGCATTGGCTCCACAGTGAAGTCTAGCACTCGCCACAGCGTTTGCTTCATAGTAGAGTCAAACAACCAACACAGCGCTGACACCACAAGGAAGTCTAGCACCCACTGCAGCGCTTGCTCCACAGTGAAGTCAAGAACCCACCGCAGCGCTGATACCACAGGGAAGTCTAGCACCTACCACAGCACTGGCTCCACAGTAAAGTCAGGAACCCACCGCAGCACTGACACCACAGGAAGGTTTAGCACCCACCGCAGCAATAGCTTCACAGTGAAGTCTAGCACCCGCCACAGCGTTGGCCCTACAGTGAAGTCTAGCACCCGTCACAGCGTTGGCTCCAGAGTGAAGTCTAGCACCCGCCACAGTGTTGGCTCCACAGTGAAGTCTAGCACCTACCTCAGCACTGACTCCACAGTGAAGTCAAGAACCCACCGCAACGCAAACACCACAGGAAAGTGTAGTACCATGGCAGCACTGGCTTCACAGTGAAGTCTTGCACCCGCTACAGCATTGGATCTACAGTGAAGTCTAGCACCCGCCACAGCATTGGCTCCACAGTGAAGTCTAGCACCCCCCACAGTGTTGGCTCCACAGTGAAGTCTAGCACCCGCCACAGTGTTGGCTCCACAGCGAAGTCTAGCACCCGCCACAGCGTTGGCTCCACAGTGAAGTCTAGCACCCGCCACAGTGTTGGCTCCACCTTGAAGTCTCGCACCCACCACAGCGTTGGCTCCACAGTGAAGTCTAGCACCCGCCACAGCGTTGGCTCCACAGTGAAGTCTAGCACCTGCCGCAGCGTTGGCTCCACAGTAAAGTCTAGCACCCGCCACAGCATTGGCTCCACAGTGAAGTCTAGCACCCGCGACAGCATTGGCTCCATAGTAGAGCCAAACCAACACAGCACTGACACCACAGGGAAGTCTAGCACCCACCGCAGCACTGGCTCCACAGTGAAGTCAAGAACCCACTGCAGCACTGATACCACAGGGAAGTCTAGCACCTACCACAGCACTGGCTCCACAGTGAAGTCAAGAATCCACCACAGCGCTGACACCACAGGAAAGTTTAGCACCCACCGCAGCACTGGCTTCACAGTGAAGTCAAGCACCCACCACAGCGTTGGTCCTACAGTGACGTCTAGCACCTGCCACAGCGTTGGCTCCACAGTGAAGTCTAGCACCCACCACAGGACTGACACCACAGTAAAGTCAAACAACCACCACAGTGCTGACACCACAGGGAAGTCTAGCACCCACAGCAGCACTGGTTTCACAGTAAAGTCAAGAACCCATCACAGCACTGACACCACAGGAAAGTTTAGCACCCACCGCAGCACTGGCTTCACAGTGAAGTCTAGCACACGTCACAGCATTGGCCCTACAGTGAAGTCTAGCACTCGCCACAGCGTTGGCTCCACAGTGAAGTCTAGCACTTGCAACAGCGCTGGCACCACAGTAAAGTCAAACAACCACGACAGCGCTGACACCACAGGGAAGTCTAGCACCCACCTCAGCACTGGCTGCATAGTGAAGTCAAGAACCCACCGCAGCGCTGACACCTCAGGGAAGTCTAGCACCCACCACAGCACGGGCTCCACAGTGAGGTCTAGCACCTGCAGCAGCACTGGCTCTACAGTGAAGTCTAGCACCCGCCACAGCACTGGCTCCACAGTGAACTCTAGCACTTGCCGCAGCACTGGCTCCACAGTGAAGTCTAGCACACGCTGCAGCACTGGCCCCACAGTGAAGTCTAGCACCCACCACAGCATTGGCTACACAGTGAAGTCTAGCACCCACAACAGCGCTGGCTCCTCAGTGAAGTCTAGCACCCACCACAGCATTGGCTCCACAGTGAGATCTAGCACCCACCATAGCGCTGGCTCCTACGTAAAGTATAGCACCCGCCACAGTGCTGGCTCCTCAGTGAAGTCTAGCATACGCCGCAGCACTGGCTCCCCAGTGAAGTCCAGCACCCGCCACAGCACTGGCTCCTCAGTGAAGTCCAGCACCCGCCACAGTGCTGTCTCCTTTGTGAAGTCTAGCACACGCAGCAGCACAGGCTCCACAGTGAAGTCTAGCACCCGCCACAGTGTTCGCTCCATAGTGAAGTCTAGCACCCACTGCAGCACTGTCTCCACAGTGAAGTCTAGCACCCGCTGCAGCACTGGCTCCACAGTGAAGTCTAGCACACGCTGCAGCACTGGCTCCACAGTGAAGTCTAGCACCCTCCACAGCATTGACTCCACAGTGAGGTGTAGCACCCACTGCAGCATTGGCTCCACAGTGAAGTCTAGCACCCGCCACAGAGCTGGCTCCTCAGTGAAGTCCAGCACCCGCCACAGCGCTGGCTCCTCAGAGAAGTCTAGCACATGCCGCAGCACTGGCTCCACAGTGAAGTCTAGCACCTGCCGCAGCACTGTCTCCACAGTGAAGTCTAGCACCCGCTGCAGCACTGGCTCCACAGTGAAGTCTAGCACCTGCCATAGCACTGGCTCCACAGTGAAGTCTAGCACACGCTGCAGCACTGGCCCCACAGTAAAGTCTAGCACCTGCCACAGCGTTGGCTCCACAGTGAGGTCTAGCACCCACCACAGCGCTGGCTCCTCAGTGAAGTCTAGCACCCGCCACAGCATTGGCTCCACAGTGACGTCTAGCACCCGCCACAGCGCTGGCTCCTCAGTAAAGTCTAGCACCCACCACAGCGCTGACACCACAGGAAAGTTTAGCACCCACCGCAGCACTGGCTTTACAGTGAAGTCTAGCACCCACCGCAGCATTGGCTCCACAGTGAAGTCTAGCACCCGCCACAGCGCTGGTTGCTCGGTGAAGTCCAGCACCCGCCACAGCGCTGGCTCCTCAGTGAAGTCTAGGACCCGCGGCAGCACTGTCTCCCCAGTGAAGTCTAGCACACGCTGCAGCGCTGGCTCCTCAGTGAAGTCTAGCACACGCCGCAGCACTGGTTCCACAGTGAAGGCTAGCATGCGCCGCAGCACTGTCTCCACAGTGAAGTCTAGCACCCACCGCAGCACTGGCTTCACAGTGAAGTCTTGCACCCGCCACAGCATTGGCTTCACAGTGAAGTCTAGCACCCGCCACACCGTTGGCTCCACAGGAAAGCTTAGCACCCACCGCAGCACTGGCTTTACAGTGAAGTCTAGCACCCACCACAGCATTGGCTCCACAGTGAGATCTAGGACCCCCACAGCATTGGCTCCACAGTGAAGTCTAGCACACGCTGCAGCACCGGATCCACAGTAAAGTCTAGAACCCGCCACAGCGTTGGCTCCACAGTGAGGTCTAGCACCCACCACAGCTCTGGCTCCTCAGTGAAGTCTTGCACCCGCAACAGCGCTGGCTCCTCAGTAAAGTCTAGCACCCACCACAGCACTGACACCACAGGAAAGTTTAGCACCCACCGCAGCACTGGCTTTACAGTGAAGTCTAGCACCCACCGCAGCATTGGCTCCACAGTGAAGTCTAGCACCCGCCACAGCGCTGGTTGCTCGGTGAAGTCCAGCACCCGCCACAGCACTGGCTCCTCAGTGAAGTCTAGCACCCGCCGCAGCACTGTCTCCACAGTGAAGTCTAGCACACGCTGCAGCGCTGGCTCCTCAGTGAAGTCAACAATTTCGTAGCGCACGCTGCACCGCATTTTGTGATGCAGGGCGGGCTATGAAATTCATTTTATTTATTTAATTGTTTACTTACCTCCAATTATCCATATTCCGGAGTTTAGTACGCCCAACCATGCCCCTCCCCCGCCCCGCCTATCCGCCCCACGGAACTCCCACCACGGACCGCTGCTGGAAGTCTAGCACACGCCGCAGCACTGGTTCCACAGTGAAGGCTAGCATGCGCCGCAGCACTGTCTCCACATTGAAGTCTAGCACATGCTGCAGCACTGGCTCCAAAGTGAAGTATTGCACCCGCCACAGCATTGGCTCCACAGTGAGGTCTAGCACCCGCCGCAGCATTGGCTCCACAGTGAAGTCTAGCACCCGCCGCAGCACTGTCTCCTCAGTGAAGTCTAGCACCCACCACAGCGCTGACATTACAGGAAAGTTTAGCACCCACTGCAGCACTGGCTTCACAGTGAAGTCAAGCACCCACCACAGCGTTGGTCCTACAGTGAAGTCTAGCACCCGCCACAGCGTTGGCTCCACAGTGAAGTCTAGCACCCGCCACAGCGCTGACACCACAGTAAAGTCAAACAACCACCACAGTGCTGACACCACAGGGAAGTCTAGCACCCACAGCAGCACTGGTTTCACAGTGAAATCAAGAACCCATCGCAGCACTGACACCACAGGAACGTTTAGCACCCACCGCAGCACTGGCTTCCCCGTGAAGTCTAGCACCCGCCACAGCATTGGCCCTACAGTGAAGTCTAGCACCCGCCACAGCGTTGGCTCCACAGTGAGGTCTAGCACCCGCAGCAGCACTGGCTCTACAGTGAAGTCTAGCACCCACCGCAGCACTGGCTCCACAGTGAACTCTAGCACCTGCCGCAGCACTGGCTCCACAGTGAAGTCTAGCACACGCTGCAGCACTGGCCCCACAGTGAAGTCTAGCACCTGCCACAGCGTTGGCTCCACAGTGAGGTCTAGCACCCACCACAGCGCTGGCTCCTCAGTGAAGTCTAGCACCCACCACAGCATTGGCTACACAGTGAAGTCTAGCACCCGCAACAGCGCTGGCTCCTCAGTGAAGTCTAGCACCCACCACAGTGCTGGCTTCTCAGTGAAGTCTAGCACACGCCGCAGCACTGGCTCCACAGTGAAGTCTAGCACCCGCCACAGTGTTGGCTCCACAGTGAAGTCTAGCACCCGCTGCAGCCCTGGCTCCACAGTGAAGTCTAGCACACGCTACAGCACTGGCTCCACAGTGAAGTCTAGCACACGCCGCAGTGTTGGATGCACAGTGAGGTCTAGCACCCGCCGCAGCACTGTCTCCTCAGTGAAGTCTAGCACCCACCGCAGCATTGGCTCAACAGTGAAGTCTAGCACCCGCCACAGCGCTGGTTGCTCGGTGAAGTCCAGCACCCGCCACAGCGCTGGCTCCTAAGTGTAGTCTAGCACCCGCTGCAGCACTGTCTCCACAGTGAAGTCTAGCACACGCTGCAGCGCTGGCACCTCAGTGAAGTCTAGCACACGCCACAGAACTGGTTCCACAGTGAAGGCTAGCATGCGCCACAGCACTGTATCCACAGTGAAGTCTAGCACACGATGCAGCACTGGCTCCACAGTGAAGTCTTGCACCCGCCACAGCATTGGCTCCACAGTGAGGTCTAGCACCCGCCGCAGCATTGGCTTCACAGTGAAGTCTAGCACCCGCCGCAGCACTGTCTCCTCAGTGAAGTCTAGCACCCGCCGCAGCATTGGCTCCACAGTGAAGTCTATCACCGGCCACAGCTCTGGCTATACAGTGAAGTCAAGCACCAGCCACAGCGCTGGCTCCTCAGTGAAGTCTAGCACCCGCCGCAGCATTGGCTCCACAGTGAAGTTTAGCGCCCGCCACAGCGCTGCCTCCTCAGTGAAGTCTAGCACACGCTGCAGCACTGGTTCCACAGTGAAGTCTAGCACACGCTACAGCACTGGCTCCACAGTGAAGTCTAGCTCCCGCCGCAGCGCTGGCTCCTCAGTGACGTCTAGCACCGGCCGCAGCATTGGCTCCACTGTGAAGTCTAGCACCGGCCACAGCGCTGGCTCCTCCGTGACGTCTACCACACGCTGCAGCACCGGATCCACAGTAAAGTCCAGCACCCGCCGCAGGAGCTTCAGTCCTCACTAGCTGTTAACTACATGCAAAAACCCAGAAACAAGACAAGAAATCATCTTTCTTCTGTTGACTAACATTATCCTACTTTATACCAGCACCAGCAATCGACCAGTTAAATTTACTTTTTCACAAAGCACATTGAAGACGCCCCATACTGAAGACCAAATGCCTCACTATATTGGAATTGTGAAGGACAGATGTACCAGAAGTCGACAGATGACAGAATGGGTATAATTCACATTGCAGGTGTAAAACATATCACATCCACATCATCACCCTAACCTATACCCACTATGATGATGTACCAGCTGCATGCTTACCTGTGCCGGCCGCAGCTGGTACATCGTCGTAGTAGGTATAGGTGTACTGCTCTTTCATCTACATCTATTTACATAGACTTAGCTTGCAATCTAGTCTTTAGGGTAAAGATGTGGATGTGATATTTTTTACACATGCGATGTCGCTTGCCATATATAGTGGCAGCTGTTTCTGGGCCGGATCTGGGATCCGGCCAATCCAGGGAAATTTGCTGAATTTACATTGGTGTCATTTTCCGACAACTTGACACATTCAGCGCTTCCTGCACATTGTCTGCATTCCGTTCGGTGCAACATCCTGCAGCCAGTGAGGGGCCTTCTTGTTTTCACTTCCAGCGGTGCCCAAAGCAAAGATCTGATTGAAAGGACCATTAGCCGTTATTTTGTTCACGTATCATCCTGGCTGGGAGCCATCTGGAGCCTAACACCTAGACGCCGATTCCGTCGAAGGAGCTTCGGAGAAACTATGGGGTATATTTACAAGGGGATAGCGCCACCACTGTTGTGGTGGCGCTATATCCTTCTCCATATGTACAAAGTGGCGTTAAGCCAACTTTTGTTGGCTTAATGCGGCCTTGTAAATACAGCCCATTTACACACATCACTTTGCATGAAAGGAGTTGCTGTGGGCGTTCCACCGCAACACCCATTGCTTTTTTACTCTGCCCCAGATTTACAAGGATGTGTAAATCTATGTCAGTGCCAAAAAACAACTCCATGCAAGAGTAGGCGTTAGAATGGCGATATGAGGAGAAATACTTATATTTCTCCTCGTTTTTGCATTTTTCTATGTGTGTTGCAGAATGCAGCACACATAGAAAGAGCAAAATGCCATGAATGTTTATGTGCAGGAAGGTGTCCCTTCCTGCACATAAACTTTCATTAAATAATGACGATTTGCTACTTCTATGTAAGCTGCATTCTGCAGCACACATAGAAGTAACAAATCACCATTATGAATTGTTTATGTGCAGGAAGGGACACCTTCCTGCACATAAACAATCATCCCTGCTACACAGGAACCCTTGACCTATCGTGCAAGGGTGTCTGCATTGGCCCTAGGCAGCTAATTTTAGCGCCAACGCTAGATAGAAGACAGGGGTTGACCTTTATTGTAGTAAATACGGTGCATCCCTGCGTTTTGGAAATGTCGGAGCACGGTGCAAGCCCAATTTGCGCCGGTCTGAGCTCCGACATGTCCTTGTAAATATTCCCCTATAACTTGGAGGCCCGCTTTTGACTTTGTTCAACCTTCCTATGTAAGGGAGGCGCACGCACTGTAAGAACACAAGATTTGATTTAATTAGATTAAGTGCGAACAATTACCCGGAGGTGTCTCAGTGCTAAAGAGGGGAGAACAGAGGGAATGAGATTAAGTTTTATTAAAAAGCCACGTTATTGAAAGCTTGTGGAAATTCCAGAGAGATGGGGCTGATTTAATTGCCAGAGGAAGCTAGTTCCAATTTTAGGTTGTGCAGACCAGAAAACTCCTGTCTCCCCAAGAGGAGAGCCTTTAGGGAGGCACCACCAAATTCACCTCCAAACTAGACCTAAGGGTCCGGTTGGGCACATACCAGCTGTATCTGTGTGGTTGAATAATTACACTACGAATTATTTAAATGAAACCTACTGATTTCTTAGGTCGGGCATTAGCCTAGACCTTTTGATTTTGCAAAAAAATGTACAATATCCTTACATATAGGGGATTTCAGACACCTCTCGTCATCCATTGGTCATTTCACATTTTACTTCCACCCGCTACAGCTTACAGCATGGGGCAGTAGGTCAGGCTACTTAAACCAATGGTTAACTTCACTTGTGTTTTTTTGTTTTCACTTCATAATTACTTTAGTGAGGCATTTGTGTTTAGAGCCTGATGTGATAGCAGGACGCTTCTGATGCATATTCCATCTTTATCAGATCCCATCTCCTACCAATGCTGTTGTAAATTCCTTCTTTTTTTTAGTGTTTTGCTTTCTGAGTGCTGGCATTTTACAGCATACCAGATTGTGTCCATTTGAAAATATTCTGCATTAAGTTATCTATTTTATATTTGGCTTCTTTCAGTCCTTCTTTCCTTCTCTTTTTCTCTTCATTCTCTCTTTCTTTCTTCCCCATTCCTTCTCTCTTCCCTTATTTCCTTTCCTTATATCATTCTTCTCTTCTCTTTCCTTTTCTTACTTTCTTTCTCTCCTTCTTTCTTTCCCTCTCTTTCTTTCACACTTTCCTTCCTTCTTTCCATCTTTCTTACTATTTCATTCCCTTCCTTTCCTTATCTATGCTTCTTTCATTCTTTCTTCCTTTTTACTTCCTTTTACTTGCTCTTTCGTTCTCTTTCGTTCTCTTTCTTTCCTCTTCTTTCTTTCTTTCTTTCTTTCTTTTATTCCTTCTTTTTCTTTTGTTCCTTCTTTCTTTCCTTCTCTCTTCTCTTCTTTTGTCCTTCCTTTTCCTTCTTTCCTTCCTTCTGTATCTCCTTCTATCTTTCTCCCTTTTCCCTGTCTTTCTTTCTTTCTTTCTTTCTTTCTCTCTTTCTTTCTTTCTTTTCTTCGTTTTTCTCCATTTTCAATGTTCTTCCTTTCTCCTTCTTTCTTTCTTTTTTCTTTCCTTCTCTTGTTCCTTTTCTTGTTTTTCCCTCTTTCTTTCTCTCACTCTTTCTTTCTCTTTCCTTCTTTCTTTTTCTTGCCTTTTTTCATTATTGCCATCTTTCATTCCTTCTTTCCTTCTCTCTTTCTTTCATTCACTTGCCTTCTCTTTCCTTCTCTTCTTTACTCCTCTTTCCTTCTTCCTTTCTTTCCTTCTCCCTTTCTTTCCTTCTCTTTCCTTATGTCCTTCTCTCTTTCCTTCTTTCTTTCACTTTTTCCCTCTTCTTTCTATTTGTCTTTTGAGCCTTTTTTCTAGTTGTCTTTCTTTTGTTCTTTCCTTGTTTCTATTTTTGTTTCTTTTTTCTTTCTCTCGTTCTTTCTTCCATTATTTCTATCTTTTTTTTTCTTTTTTTAAAGGCTGGAGGCTCACAGCTAATGCCAAACTGATTTAGTTGTTTAGGTCTGTGTTAACCAAGACCTTTTGAATTTACTAAGATTATGTGTATAACATAGTTACTTATCTGGGTTTCAGACAGACTTCTTCCATTGGTCTGTGGTTGTTTCACATTTTTCTTCCACTCACTCCAGCTTGCATTAAGGGGTAATGTATCAGCCCACTCCAGCCATTGCCTGGCTTCACTGAGGGTTTTGACATGGCCCCTTTCACAAGGAACACACCCACAAACAAAGCAGTATCCTTCAGTGCCAGGGAATACTATGGGAATATGTGTTTTTTAGACCAAAAAAACCTTTTTGGCCTGTAGCAAATGATTTTGCTTCTATTAACAAGGCCTTTGCATATTCCCAAACAATAACGTGTTCAAAAACTATGACAAAAAAACAATAATTGGCAGAAAGGTGGTGGCAAACGCCAGACCTATTGGCTTTGCCAATGATTGTTTTTATTTAGTTCTCTTATAGCGCAACTCATTCCATGTAGAGTGTCAGAGTGTTTTAAATCACACACAGAGACACAAGATATCATACAAGTGTGCAAATCAATGTACAGGAAATGTTACTTAAGACAACGAGGGTGATTAGGTGAGGGAGTCACATATCATCCATACTTGTAGACATTAAATGTTAAGGGTGAATGGTCAGGAGAAACACAAAGTCAGAATGTAAGATGTCACACAGTGATTGGGGTGATCTGTAGTAACAAATCTTATCAGTTCCCATAGGAGACCTTCTTTGCAATCTAAGAATAACAATAAATTGAAATTAGAATCTAAACCCACAGTTTACAGTTTGCATGCAACTCCTTGATGGCGGTAAATAGATCACAGTGCTATAATAGAAGGATTCCAAATTATAAAATGGAATTAACAGAATGACATCAGTGTCAAAAGCAGTAGCCCACTTACCTATCTACATAAAATACAGATCTGTGATACGAGTCGAGAGTGTAATGCACAAAATACAGAATCTTCCCGAACTGAGTTAACCTATAGTTATCTTACAGCTCTTATAATCCACTCAGCATTTATAGGCACTCTAATATCTCTGCAGCAAGTACCTGAACCTTGTGAGATACTTTAAGATGCAACCTCTTTGTGACCAATTAAGTAAGGAGGAACAGATTTTTTGTCACCTTTGTCTGTATTGCCAATTTCTGTGCAGCGCATTTTTTCAACAATTGTATAAATTAACTGTCAGGCTCTGCTTTTTAAGCTGCCTCTCATGACTCCACCCCCCCTTTCCTCTGCCACACCTTGACCCCCAATTTATGGGATCCCAGTGTAAATTGATTTCCATTTCCAGCTCTGATGGTGACTTAAACACAGTGATGGGCATCCCAACAGAGGTTTCACCCTGTCTCCAAGAGTGGCCAGCAGACATTGACCTCATGGACATATGGCATGAATCACATCTGTGAGATGCAGACTTTACCTTCTGCTCCTTAGCCCACAAGACATACGCCCGCCTAGACTATGGGTCTGATTTAGATCTCGGTGGATGGATGACTCCGTCACACTGGTGACAGATATCCTGTCCGCTGAAATATAAATCCCTTTATATCCTATGGGCTTTATATTTCAGCAGACCGGATGTCCGTCACCATTGTGATGGTGTAACCCATCTGCCGAGATCTAAATTTGGCTCTATATCTTTATCAGCTCATGACTGTCAGGGGCAGCAGAAGACGTAGGCGTAGGTTGTAGAAGGGGTTTAGTGTATCTACCAGAGGTTGAAAAATGCTAGGAAGCCTTTATTATTCTTTTTGGAATTTCTGTTTTAGTTGTAGATAGAAATTCAGAATTTGATCCAAAGTGCATTTGTTGCAACAAATATTTACACATATTAGTGGTACTCTGTAGGCAGCCAACACGTGTTTCACCCCTGAACGGCTCGATAGCCTGGGGCTTTCTCAAGGCTCTTTCTCTAGAATATATATCTCCAAAAATGTCCTATTCCACAATTAAAAAAACAATAATTCTTTGATATTCATGAAGCAGTTCATTTTGAGACACTGTTGGTCCTTACTTCATAAGAGTTTGTGTTTAGCAAACTTTTGATTCTTGAAATTTAATCTCTCTATTTTTTAGTTAAATTGAGTGGTCATGCAGCAATGAGTTTAAAAGGTAAATATCCTCAGTGTGTCAGACGCGTGCAAACACACATCTGCGTCGAGTTTCCTTCCTGCAAAAGTTGTTTCCACAGTTTCGTTCCACTCCTAATCAAATGTTTGACAAGACCGCCCCAATTACCAAATCCTAATATTTATTCTACGTTGTGAGAGAAAACTACTTCTTAATGTACTCCATATGCTAAACAAAACTTCACGAGAATGCTGTAAGTGTTGCCGCTACCTCGCACTCTCGTGGTACAATCATGTAATGTGTTAAAACAGAACTTTACAAATTAGCACAAACTGTGCTATCTCCTCATATTCTTAAAACACAGTCATTCCTTAATGGCGTTAGCGCTCCCCTGGACATAGGTTGTATCGCTCTGTCGGGACATGCCCCGATGTCATGATTGAGACAGCGTTGAATCATAATCAGGCCTCAGGAGGTTTCCTCCTTCCTCCTGAGGTTCTCGTTAAGAGCATATATCAGAGGAGTTCTCAGCGCCACGCATTGTAAAAGAGTGCGGATGGATGGATACGTGCTATTCTTGGAGGCTCATTAACAGAGTTAAGAAAGGGAACATACATGCACTGCTCTGCGAGACTCTGGGAGAACATCCGGGCACTCAGGGATCAGCTCAGAGCATCCTTCTTAGGACAAAGCATAAATACTATATAGCTGGCAACAAAGTGGGGAGGCTGCTGGCCCATGAATTACCAGAGACTGAGTTCAAAAACTATTAACAAAACTGGTAACTAGTAACCAGAGAGGAATATATCATCGAGTACAGGGAAAAGCACAGGTAAGGATAGGGGCAGCTTGATCGCCGGTGCAAGTGTGACTGTCTTATTAGGTTTAGTAAAGGATCAGCCATCTGGGATCAAAGGTTTTGGAAAGGATTAGCCATCTTGGATCAAAGGTTTAGGAGAGGATTAGCCATCTTTGATCAAAGGTTTAGGAGAGGATTAGCCATCTTCAATCAAAGGTTTAGGAGAGAATCAGCCATCTTGGATCAAAGGTTTAGGAGAGGACCAGCCATCTTGTATCAAAGGTTTAGTAAATGATCAGCCATCTTGGATTAAAGGTTTAAGAGAGGATTAGCCATCTTCGATCAAAGGTTTAGGAGAGGATTAGCCATCTTGGATCAAAGGATTATGAGAGGATTAGCCATCTTGGATCAAAGGTTTAGTAAAGGATCAGCCATCTTGGATCAAAGGTTTAGGAGAGGATCAGCCAACTTGGATCAAAGGTTTAGGAGAGGATCAGCCATCTTGGATCAATGGTTCAGGAGAGGGTTATCAATCTTGGATCAAAGGTTCAGGAGAGGGTTAGCCATCTTGTATCAAAGGATTAGGAGAGGATTAGCCATCTTGGATCAAAGGTTTAGTAAAGGATCAGCCATCTTGGATCAAAGGTTTAGGAGAGGATTGGCCATCTTTGATCAAAGGTTTAGGAGAGGGTCAGCCATCTTCGATCAAAGGTTTAGGAGAGGATCAGCCATCTTGAATCAAAGGTTCAGGAGAGGATCTGCCATCTTGGATCAAAGGTTCAGGAGAGGGTTAGCCATCTTGGATCAAATTTTTAGGAGAGGATCAGCCATCTTGGATCAAAGATTTAGGAGAGGATCAGCCATCTTGGATCAGTGGTTCAGGAGAGGGACAGCCATCTTGTATCAAAGGTTCAGGATAGGGTAAGCCATCTTGGATCAAAGATTTAGGAGAGGATCAGCCATCTTCGATCAAAGGTTTAGGAGAGGATCAGCCATCTCGGATCAGTCGGCCACCCAAGTGGGGAATTTCCTGTTTTTCTTACAGATACTCCAATCAGGTAGCTTCCGCTATCATGAGATAGTAGGAATGCATCTTGGGAACTGTGCGCCATGTGCACTGACTGTTTTAGACCCAGTCACTGTAAGATGCACAGATACTGTGCAAAGCACAGCCGCAAAGGAAAGGTGACGTGTCGGATCATATATTCTTGCCTGAAGAGGTTGAAATTGGGACACTGTCTTGTAGAGTGTGTAAAACCAACAGCTCTCACAAGGAATACTGGTGATACACAAGAAAACACTAGTGACTTCTCCAGTCCTGTTTGAACAAATGCCATGGCGCCACCTCTGAGGGACTTCCCCATAATAGAGAGTGGTGTTTCAGGGATTGTGTTCCCTCCATGCCCTCAACTGAGGCCTCACTAACGTTTCTGTACTCTTTCACAAGATGGCCGCCTCCAGCATCTGGAAAGATATTCCGTTATCCATCAGGACCACCTCAACTTTGCCACAATTTAGGACAGAACTGGAGACACAGCTCTGTTGTGAAGACCCTTCACAGCAAAGTCCTCTCTCACTCTTATTATCCAGTTACCATTTCTGTCACTCCTTGACTCTCTCTTGGCCTTTGACCCTGTACAGCTTTTGACTGTCTCAGCGCTCCGTTTGCGCGCTATACATACCACATACATACACGGTACTGAGCAGGCAGTTGCCTCTGAACAGCACGCTCCCCAAATTAAGGCGGCCAGATGCAGGGAGGGGCCCTTTCTACCTTAGATAGCTATGCTCAGCCTGCCTGGCGGAGAGGGCCTTTTACTTCCAGGTGGACTGACCGTAGCAACGTCACTCACGGAACGCCACTGACCACTCAGTGGTGGCAGCACAGGGCTTTAAGTCCCCAGACATCAAGGCAAGGCCCTCTTGGTGCTGCCACCACTTGTATCCCATCTCAGGAAGACGAGTATAGACTCATTGCCAGAACACTCAAAAATCTATTTTTTCTGTCCTAAACCCATAACCGCTGAGATATCCCTTAGCTGTGAAACGGGTCAACTGAGTCACCCGTTCCCTGACTTTATCTGTTCCCCCTGGGAATTGTGCTTAAGAAAGAAGGTGTCTCAGTCACTGATGCAATTGACCCTTCATTGTGGTCAGTTAGTTAGGGCCCCACTTGACCATCCTATTGAAAAACTGAGGGCGTTAGGTAAGGGTGCGTTGATGACTAGATCAGACCTAGAAGATGCCTTCCGGCTGCTAGGCTTACTCTGGCAGGTGTAGTTCAAAGGGCTGGGCAGTGGCTTGTGCTTACTTAGAGCGCCTCAGCTCCTTCATGGAATAGGTGGTCAGGGCCGTCTCAGGGACCGAACAGGTCATTTATGGATGATTTCCACTTTTGTTGAGCAAAGGGGACGATTCTGGAAGTCATTGTGACACAAATGGTAAAGTTAGTGCCTGCGAAGACAATGGCTCTAACCACAAGACTGTCCTTTCCGAGTACTGAATTTGACTCATTACAGAGGCAGTGTTGGTTGCAGGTTGATAAAGTGAGGCCAGTCTGTCAGTCTATTGCCTCCTGCCTGCCTGAAAAGATATTCAATTCACATCAGCCATAAGTCTTTCTAAGTGAACTACTTTTCACCCTGTGAGATGTCCCCATGGGCGGCCATTTTCCCCGCTCCGCACATGAGTCATGTCAAGGCTAAACATCACACACCTCGTTTGTCAGTTGAGCTCAATGCAAAATATATAGCCCCAGTGCCTACAATATCCAAAGGGCTCAGTCATTCGGCAGTGACACTACATCAATCAGGGAGTCTGTCCGTTCACTGGCTCAGCAGCGAATGTAAGTTTCGGCGCCATCTTTGACCGTCACCGGTATGTTCCCAAGTTCTCTTCACAGACGTTTGAGTTTGGTTTGGTGAGAAATGTCACATTCTTGGAGCTGTCCGCAATGATAACAGCCCTACAAATGTGGATAGACCAGTTTAGGGACATCAGCATGCTGTGTTTTGGCCAGCGAGCCTGTCTATAGTTGAAGATGTGAATAACCACAGTGCCACATGATCAGTGATCCTTGGGCTGCTGAAGAATTTGCTGTAGATCTGTTTGAAGGACACGGTGGCCTTTAGAGCAAGCCCAGTACCCGTTGTGTCATGGAAGAGGCGGGAATGACGCGTCTTCTATCCGGATGCCCCAGCCAAGATGGACGCTCGGTGCCTGATGGGGTGAATAGCAGCCTCCTTGGCCCTTAAAATGTACCATGTGTCAACTCTGTGGATTTTTGCAGGGAAAATGAATTTGAAGACATTTCCTTAGGCACCCCAGCAGCTTTCAGACAGAGTGCTCTCACACAGGGCAGCCCGGCTCTACCTGCTCAGGGGTCCTTGTTATTCCAGGGAATGCTTCAGTTTTCAGCCAGCAGCATGTCTGGAGGATGATGTGAATGACTCCGCCCCAGATCTGCTGGTCTTTGGGGTCTCTGACCTGGTGAGTGCTCTCACATAGGGGTCCTTTTTATTGTTTATTCCAGGCAATGCATCAGTTTTCAGCCACACTGCTGCTCCCACATGGAAACTGGAGTAAATGGATGGAATGGTTTCCTTGAGAGCACACGACAAATCCGAATAACCACTGGAAAAAATGCGTCCCTTTGGTTTCAGAGCAGCGTGTTCCTATAGTATAGTGCTTCAATGCCTCATCAGAAGTAGCAAGCACTATAAAAGTGCAATTACAATACAATATGCAACAGTCCTGGTACATAGGAATACAATAACACTCAGCGGTCGGACAGGCAATCACCCTCACTGCCTCAATTCAGGAAGGACCTCAAGAGTCAAGACGTGGCTCTTCGAACGAACTGCAGCCACCACCCCCCAGCCCCCACTGCCTTGAGACCTAACGGGTGATTAGCAGCGCTCTATAAGAACCCTGATTGATCGATTGATTGATTGATTGATTGATTGATTGATTGATTGATTGATTGATTGATTGATTGATTGATTGAACTGTAGCCCATGGAGAGTGCATGATAATTCCTTTATACTGCTTGACACTCACACAAAACAGAACTGCATCGGGTCGCATCCATCACACGGGACTGCACTAGGTCACAGCATTAAGCCACCCATCACCAGATGAACAGGCGTGGGCTGTCATTCAGCCCATCATGGTAGAACCCGACAAGCTACATACTTTAACGGCTTCTTGACGTCTCACAATGACAATCAGAAATGGGACAATGTTAACAGAGTCTGTCCCGGCAGATCTCTGTACTATGTCTTCCTCCAACAGATGCCGGCGTACTGAAAAAATCCCGACTTTGCACTTATCGCTCACACTATTCATCACGCTGCTAAGCGTTCTGACACTCTAACCACGCCTCGTTGGTCCTCGCGCATGACATGGAAACAATTCCCACATAAGATAAAGACCACGACCTTCCGACAACATACTCTGCATGGTGTAGCATGTTACTAAGGGATACAAGCGCTTCAACGCCCACATCGGGGTAGTAAGCGCTGTATAAATGTTGCAATGCAATACAATACTACCTCCCTTAACCGATTCATCTCCTGGTCTTTACATCCACAGGACACTCATGCGGCATCATGGGGGCAGCATGTAGTCTAAGTAAGTAAATTCTGCCTCACCCCCGTACACCTCTCTCTCCACATTCATCTGATCCCCTCCATTTTCTCTTCACCTCCTTCTCACTCTTTTCCTGATCTTTCTTTCAATTTATTGTAATTTTTATTTCACACTTTTCCTGGTGCTACTCAGTTTTTCTCTCTTCCTTCTCCACTCTTCCTTTCTTCTCACGTTTCCCCAAAGTATTTATGTCTCCCTCTGATCTCTTCCTCCCTTTACATCACTTATTCCAGAGCTCCCACTTTTATACGTTCTCTTTCTGTCTATCTCTTTTATCACTCTTCACTAGCCTTCCTTTCCTTTACATATTTTTCTCTCATTCTATCCCATCTCTCTGCCCCATTCCAGCATCACATGTGAGCCTCATGCTCTCACTCTCTCTCTCTCTCTCTTTCTCTCTCGCTTTTCGTCATTCCATGTGCTAGATTCTCTGTTTCTCTCAACTGTCTTGCTCTTTTATTACATATGTCAGTGTCTCTGTCTCTCTTGGTCTCACCCATTTCTCTCTCGCTTTCTGTCATCTTCTCTGTCACAGTGTGTCATTCTAAATGCTAGCCTCTCTGTATCTCTCTCTCTCTCTCACTCACTGTCTCACTGTCTCTCTCGCTCTTTGTCATTCCCAAATCCTAGCCTCTCTGTCTGTCTCTCTCTCTCTAACGTTCTCTGTTGCTCTTCATCATTCCAAATGCTAGCCTCCCTGTCGCTCAATCTCTTTCTCTCTTTCACTCTTTGTCATTCCTTGTGCTAGCCTTTCGGTCTCTCACTTTCTCTCTGTCAGTCCATATGCTAGCCTCTCTGTCTCTCACTTTCTCTCTGTCAGTCCATATGCTAGCCTCTCTGTCTCTCACTTTCTCTCTGTCATTCCATATGCTAGCCTCTCTGTCTCTCACTTTCTCTCTGTCAGTCCATATGCTAGCCTCTCTGTCTCTCACTTTCTCTCTTTGTCATTCCTTATGCTAGCCTCTCTGTCTCTCACTTTCTCTCTGTCAGTCCATATGCTAGCCTCTCTGTCTCTCACTTTCTCTCTGTCAGTCCATATGCTAGCCTCTCTGTCTCTCACTTTCTCTCTGTCAGTCCATATGCTAGCCTCTCTGTCTCTCACTTTCTCTCTTTGTCATTCCTTGTGCTAGCCTCTCTGTCTCTCACTTTCTCTCTGTCAGTCCATATGCTAGCCTCTCTGTCTCTCACTTTCTCTCTGTCAGTCCATATGCTAGCCTCTCTGTTTCTCACTTTCTCTCTGTCAGTCCATATGCTAGCCTCTCTGTCTCTCACTTTCTCTCTGTCAGTCCATATGCTAGCCTCTCTGTCTCTCACTTTCTCTCTGTCATTCCATATGCTAGCCTTTCGGTCTCTCACTTTCTCTCTGTCAGTCCATATGCTAGCCTCTCTGTCTCTCACTTTCTCTCTTTGTCATTTCATATGCTAGCCTCTCTGTCTCTCACTTTCTCTCTGTCAGTCCATATGCTAGCCTCTCTGTCTCTCACTTTCTCTCTGTCAGTCCATATGCTAGCCTCTCTGTCTCTCACTTTCTCTCTGTCAGTCCATATGCTAGCCTCTCTGTCTCTCACTTTCTCTCTGTCAGTCCATATGCTAGCCTCTCTGTCTCTCACTTTCTCTCTTTGTCATTCCTTATGCTAGCCTCTCTGTCTCTCACTTTCTCTCTGTCAGTCCATATGCTAGCCTCTCTGTCTCTCACTTTCTCTCTGTCAGTCCATATGCTAGCCTCTCTGTCTCTCACTTTCTCTCTGTCAGTCCATATGCTAGCCTCTCTGTCTCTCACTTTCTCTCTGTCAGTCCATATGCTAGCCTCTCTGTCTCTCACTTTCTCTCTGTCAGTCCATATGCTAGCCTCTCTGTCTCTCACTTTCTCTCTGTCATTCCATATGCTAGCCTCTCTGTCTCTCACTTTCTCTCTGTCAGTCCATATGCTAGCCTCTCTGTCTCTCACTGTCTCTCTGTCATTCCATATGCTGGCCTCTCTGTCTCTCACTTTCTCTCTGTCAGTCCATATGCTAGCCTCTCTGTCTCTCACTGTCTCTCTGTCAGTCCATATGCTAGCCTCTCTGTCTCTCACTTTCTCTCTGTCAGTCCATATGCTAGCCTTTCGGTCTCTCACTTTCTCTCTTTGTCATTCCTTATGCTAGCCTCTCTGTCTCTCACTTTCTCTCTGTCAGTCCATATGCTAGCCTCTCTGTCTCTCACTTTCTCTCTTTGTCATTTCATATGCTAGCCTCTCTGTCTCTCACTTTCTCTCTGTCATTCCATATGCTAGCCTCTCTGTCTCTCACTTTCTCTCTGTCAGTCCATATGCTAGCCTCTCTGTCTCTCACTTTCTCTCTGTCAGTCCATATGCTAGCCTCTCTGTCTCTCACTTTCTCTCTTTGTCATTCCTTATGCTAGCCTCTCTGTCTCTCACTTTCTCTCTGTCAGTCCATATGCTAGCCTCTCTGTCTCTCACTTTCTCTCTGTCAGTCCATATGCTAGCCTCTCTGTCTCTCACTTTCTCTCTTTGTCATTTCATATGCTAGCCTTTCGGTCTCTCACTTTCTCTTTGTCATTCCATATGCTGGCCTCTCTGTCTCTCACTTTCTCTCTGTCAGTCCATATGCTAGCCTCTCTGTCTCTCACTTTCTCTCTGTCATTCCATATGCTAGCCTCTCTGTCTCTCACTTTCTCTCTGTCAGTCCATATGCTAGCCTCTCTGTCTCTCACTGTCTCTCTGTCAGTCCATATGCTAGCCTCTCTGTCTCTCACTTTCTCTCTGTCAGTCCATATGCTAGCCTTTCGGTCTCTCACTTTCTCTCTTTGTCATTCCTTATGCTAGCCTCTCTGTCTCTCACTTTCTCTCTGTCAGTCCATATGCTAGCCTCTCTGTCTCTCACTTTCTCTCTTTGTCATTTCATATGCTAGCCTTTCGGTCTCTCACTTTCTCTCTGTCATTCCATATGCTAGCCTCTCTGTCTCTCACTTTCTCTCTGTCAGTCCATATGCTAGCCTTTCGGTCTCTCACTTTCTCTCTTTGTCATTCCTTATGCTAGCCTCTCTGTCTCTCACTTTCTCTCTGTCAGTCCATATGCTAGCCTCTCTGTCTCTCACTTTCTCTCTTTGTCATTTCATATGCTAGCCTTTCGGTCTCTCACTTTCTCTCTGTCATTCCATATGCTAGCCTCTCTGTCTCTCACTTTCTCTCTGTCAGTCCATATGCTAGCCTTTCGGTCTCTCACTTTCTCTCTTTGTCATTCCTTATGCTAGCCTCTCTGTCTCTCACTGTCTCTCTGTCAGTCCATATGCTAGCCTCTCTGTCTCTCACTTTCTCTCTGTCAGTCCATATGCTAGCCTCTCTGTCTCTCACTTTCTCTCTGTCAGTCCATATGCTAGCCTCTCTGTCTCTCACTTTCTCTCTTTGTCATTTCATATGCTAGCCTCTCTGTCTCTCACTTTCTCTCTGTCAGTCCATATGCTAGCCTCTCTGTCTCTCACTTTCTCTCTGTCAGTCCATATGCTAGCCTCTCTGTCTCTCACTTTCTCTCTGTCAGTCCATATGCTAGCCTCTCTGTCTCTCACTTTCTCTCTGTCAGTCCATATGCTAGCCTCTCTGTCTCTCACTTTCTCTCTTTGTCATTCCTTATGCTAGCCTCTCTGTCTCTCACTTTCTCTCTGTCAGTCCATATGCTAGCCTCTCTGTCTCTCACTTTCTCTCTGTCAGTCCATATGCTAGCCTCTCTGTCTCTCACTTTCTCTCTGTCAGTCCATATGCTAGCCTCTCTGTCTCTCACTTTCTCTCTGTCAGTCCATATGCTAGCCTCTCTGTCTCTCACTTTCTCTCTGTCAGTCCATATGCTAGCCTCTCTGTCTCTCACTTTCTCTCTGTCATTCCATATGCTAGCCTCTCTGTCTCTCACTTTCTCTCTGTCAGTCCATATGCTAGCCTCTCTGTCTCTCACTGTCTCTCTGTCATTCCATATGCTGGCCTCTCTGTCTCTCACTTTCTCTCTGTCAGTCCATATGCTAGCCTCTCTGTCTCTCACTGTCTCTCTGTCAGTCCATATGCTAGCCTCTCTGTCTCTCACTTTCTCTCTGTCAGTCCATATGCTAGCCTTTCGGTCTCTCACTTTCTCTCTTTGTCATTCCTTATGCTAGCCTCTCTGTCTCTCACTTTCTCTCTGTCAGTCCATATGCTAGCCTTTCTGTCTCTCACTTTCTCTCTTGTCATTTCATATGCTAGCCTCTCTGTCTCTCACTTTCTCTCTGTCATTCCATATGCTAGCCTCTCTGTCTCTCACTTTCTCTCTGTCAGTCCATATGCTAGCCTCTCTGTCTCTCACTTTCTCTCTGTCAGTCCATATGCTAGCCTCTCTGTCTCTCACTTTCTCTCTTTGTCATTCCTTATGCTAGCCTCTCTGTCTCTCACTTTCTCTCTGTCAGTCCATATGCTAGCCTCTCTGTCTCTCACTTTCTCTCTGTCAGTCCATATGCTAGCCTCTCTGTCTCTCACTTTCTCTCTTTGTCATTTCATATGCTAGCCTTTCGGTCTCTCACTTTCTCTTTGTCATTCCATATGCTGGCCTCTCTGTCTCTCACTTTCTCTCTGTCAGTCCATATGCTAGCCTCTCTGTCTCTCACTTTCTCTCTGTCATTCCATATGCTAGCCTCTCTGTCTCTCACTTTCTCTCTGTCAGTCCATATGCTAGCCTCTCTGTCTCTCACTGTCTCTCTGTCAGTCCATATGCTAGCCTCTCTGTCTCTCACTTTCTCTCTGTCAGTCCATATGCTAGCCTTTCGGTCTCTCACTTTCTCTCTTTGTCATTCCTTATGCTAGCCTCTCTGTCTCTCACTTTCTCTCTGTCAGTCCATATGCTAGCCTCTCTGTCTCTCACTTTCTCTCTTTGTCATTTCATATGCTAGCCTTTCGGTCTCTCACTTTCTCTCTGTCATTCCATATGCTAGCCTCTCTGTCTCTCACTTTCTCTCTGTCAGTCCATATGCTAGCCTTTCGGTCTCTCACTTTCTCTCTTTGTCATTCCTTATGCTAGCCTCTCTGTCTCTCACTTTCTCTCTGTCAGTCCATATGCTAGCCTCTCTGTCTCTCACTTTCTCTCTTTGTCATTTCATATGCTAGCCTTTCGGTCTCTCACTTTCTCTCTGTCATTCCATATGCTAGCCTCTCTGTCTCTCACTTTCTCTCTGTCAGTCCATATGCTAGCCTTTCGGTCTCTCACTTTCTCTCTTTGTCATTCCTTATGCTAGCCTCTCTGTCTCTCACTGTCTCTCTGTCAGTCCATATGCTAGCCTCTCTGTCTCTCACTTTCTCTCTGTCAGTCCATATGCTAGGCTCTCTGTCTCTCACTTTCTCTCTGTCAGTCCATATGCTAGCCTCTCTGTCTCTCACTTTCTCTCTGTCAGTCCATATGCTAGCCTCTCTGTCTCTCACTTTCTCTCTGTCAGTCCATATGCTAGCCTCTCTGTCTCTCACTTTCTCTCTGTCAGTCCATATGCTAGCCTCTCTGTCTCTCACTTTCTCTCTGTCATTCCATATGCTAGCCTCTCTGTCTCTCACTTTCTCTCTGTCAGTCCATATGCTAGCCTCTCTGTCTCTCACTGTCTCTCTGTCATTCCATATGCTGGCCTCTCTGTCTCTCACTTTCTCTCTGTCAGTCCATATGCTAGCCTCTCTGTCTCTCACTGTCTCTCTGTCAGTCCATATGCTAGCCTCTCTGTCTCTCACTTTCTCTCTGTCAGTCCATATGCTAGCCTTTCGGTCTCTCACTTTCTCTCTTTGTCATTCCTTATGCTAGCCTCTCTGTCTCTCACTTTCTCTCTGTCAGTCCATATGCTAGCCTCTCTGTCTCTCACTTTCTCTCTTTGTCATTTCATATGCTAGCCTCTCTGTCTCTCACTTTCTCTCTGTCATTCCATATGCTAGCCTCTCTGTCTCTCACTTTCTCTCTGTCAGTCCATATGCTAGCCTCTCTGTCTCTCACTTTCTCTCTGTCAGTCCATATGCTAGCCTCTCTGTCTCTCACTTTCTCTCTTTGTCATTCCTTATGCTAGCCTCTCTGTCTCTCACTTTCTCTCTGTCAGTCCATATGCTAGCCTCTCTGTCTCTCACTTTCTCTCTGTCAGTCCATATGCTAGCCTCTCTGTCTCTCACTTTCTCTCTTTGTCATTTCATATGCTAGCCTTTCGGTCTCTCACTTTCTCTTTGTCATTCCATATGCTGGCCTCTCTGTCTCTCACTTTCTCTCTGTCAGTCCATATGCTAGCCTCTCTGTCTCTCACTTTCTCTCTGTCATTCCATATGCTAGCCTCTCTGTCTCTCACTTTCTCTCTGTCAGTCCATATGCTAGCCTCTCTGTCTCTCACTGTCTCTCTGTCAGTCCATATGCTAGCCTCTCTGTCTCTCACTTTCTCTCTGTCAGTCCATATGCTAGCCTTTCGGTCTCTCACTTTCTCTCTTTGTCATTCCTTATGCTAGCCTCTCTGTCTCTCACTTTCTCTCTGTCAGTCCATATGCTAGCCTCTCTGTCTCTCACTTTCTCTCTGTCAGTCCATATGCTAGCCTCTCTGTCTCTCACTTTCTCTCTGTCAGTCCATATGCTAGCCTCTCTGTCTCTCACTTTCTCTCTGTCAGTCCATATGCTAGCCTCTCTGTCTCTCACTTTCTCTCTGTCAGTCCATATGCTAGCCTCTCTGTCTCTCACTTTCTCTCTGTCATTCCATATGCTAGCCTCTCTGTCTCTCACTTTCTCTCTTTGTCATTTCATATGCTAGCCTTTCGGTCTCTCACTTTCTCTCTGTCAGTCCATATGCTAGCCTCTCTGTCTCTCACTTTCTCTCTGTCAGTCCATATGCTAGCCTTTCGGTCTCTCACTTTCTCTCTTTGTCATTCCTTATGCTAGCCTCTCTGTCTCTCACTGTCTCTCTGTCAGTCCATATGCTAGCCTCTCTGTCTCTCACTTTCTCTCTGTCAGTCCATATGCTAGCCTCTCTGTCTCTCACTTTCTCTCTGTCAGTCCATATGCTAGCCTCTCTGTCTCTCACTTTCTCTCTGTCAGTCCATATGCTAGCCTCTCTGTCTCTCACTTTCTCTCTGTCAGTCCATATGCTAGCCTCTCTGTCTCTCACTTTCTCTCTGTCATTCCATATGCTAGCCTCTCTGTCTCTCACTTTCTCTCTTTGTCATTTCATATGCTAGCCTTTCGGTCTCTCACTTTCTCTCTGTCAGTCCATATGCTAGCCTCTCTGTCTCTCACTTTCTCTCTTTGTCATTTCATATGCTAGCCTTTCGGTCTCTCACTTTCTCTCTGTCAGTCCATATGCTAGCCTCTCTGTCTCTCACTTTCTCTCTGTCAGTCCATATGCTAGCCTCTCTGTCTCTCACTTTCTCTCTGTCAGTCCATATGCTAGCCTCTCTGTCTCTCACTTTCTCTCTGTCAGTCCATATGCTAGCCTCTCTGTCTCTCACTTTCTCTCTGTCAGTCCATATGCTAGCCTCTCTGTCTCTCACTTTCTCTCTTTGTCATTCCTTGTGCTAGCCTCTCTGTCTCTCACTTTCTCTCTGTCAGTCCATATGCTAGCCTCTCTGTCTCTCACTTTCTCTCTGTCAGTCCATATGCTAGCCTCTCTGTCTCTCACTTTCTCTCTGTCAGTCCATATGCTAGCCTCTCTGTCTCTCACTTTCTCTCTGTCAGTCCATATGCTAGCCTCTCTGTCTCTCACTTTCTCTCTTTGTCATTCCTTATGCTAGCCTTTCGGTCTCTCTTTGTCATTCCACATTTTAGCCTCTCACTATCTCTCTCTCTCTTTGCCATCCATATGCTAGCCTCTCTGTCTCTCTCACTCTGTCATTCCATATGCTAGCCTCTGCAACTCTCTCTTTCATACTCTTTGTTATTCCAAATGCTAGCCTCTCTGTCTCACTCACTCTTTTGTCATTCCATATGCTAGCTTCTCTCTCTCTCACTCGTGTGTCATTCTAAATGCTAGCCTCTCTGTCTCTCTATTGCACACTCTTTGCTATTCCTCATGATAGCCTCTCTCTCTCTCTCTCACATGCTCTTTGTTATTCCATACGCTAGCCTCCCTGTGTCTCTCTCACTTTCTCACTCTTTGTCATTCCATATGCAAGTCTCTCACTCTCTCTCTCTTACTCTTTGTCATTTCATATGCTAGCCTCACTGTCTCTCTCTCACACTCTCTCTCTCTGTCGCTCTCTCTCTCTCACTCTCTCTGTCTCTCTTGCTTTTTGTCATTTCATATGTTAGCCTCTCTGTCTCTCTCTCTCACTCTCTGTCTCTCTTGCTTTTTGTCATTTCATATGCTAGCCTCACTGTCTTTGTTGGATTACAGACAGAATAATACAAACAGAAATATGGTGTGGAGAGCATATTGTGTCGAAATTATCGAGGACCAAAATATCAAGAAGGTAAGTGCCAATAGGTGGGTATAGATTCACTCTTCTTAACTCCACATCTACGTACCTCGAAGATATATATATATATCTTTGATAAAGGCTGGGATCAGCCGAAACCCGTCAGTACGGACATGGCGACGAAAATTCAATAAAATAAAAAGACTGCTGACTTGCCTGGAGTGCCCACCTTTTCTCTTTTCTACAAGAGTTTCCAAAGAATATATAGATATATATACGTATATATATATATATATATATATGGAGCTATGTATAGTCAAACTTTGTTTACCCATAGAAATTTACCTTCACAATATTTTTGTCCTCGCTATTCTTGACACAATATTTGTTTCCGACATTCTGTCTAAACACCCTCTCTAACACGTTCTGTCATTGCACGTGCCAACATCTCAGGGCCTATTTATGAGGTTTTGGCGAAGGCAGTGCCGCAAGGAATCTTCCTGCGCTGCCCTGTGTCCAAAAAAAAGGGCAGGAGTGCACTGTATCTATTCTCCCCAGCGCCGGCGCTCAATGGGCTGCCATGCGCTAACGCAGGCACCTTAGCACCATGGTGAAAGGGAGCCTGGGTTGCGGGGATAATTGATTTTGTGCAGGAAGGGACACCTTCCTGCACAAAATCAATACATTTAGGTGATTTCCTCTTTCTGTGTATGCTGCAGAAAGTGGTTTTGCGTGGTCTTGTAAATAGGCAGCGGCACATTGTGCCACCGGAATGTCAAAAAAGCAACGTTCCGGTGGCACAAAATTGCTCTCACTTGCCCTCTCTCTCATCTCTCTCTCTTCCCACCATCACGTTCATCCTCTCTCTCGCGCCATGCACCCCTTCTTTCCAACTGTTTCCTCTTTCACTTTCTTTTTCTCTCCTTCTTTCTTTCCCTCCCTCTTTCCACCTATACTCTTTCTCTTATTCTCTCTACCTATCACACGCTCTCCTGCCCGTACTCACCTCCCCACCTGCTGCCCTCTTCACTTCCCACCTTCTTTCTCATGTGATCGTCACCCTGCCTTTCTCATCCCCTGCTCGCCCTTTCGAGCCCCCCCCCTCGCTCCTTTGGGTGTACTTTCCCTATTACCCATCTCTCTCTCACCCTCTGCCTCTTTACCGATCTGTTTATTCTGTCCTCGCTTTACCACCTTTCACATGGTATCTTTACCTTTCCCTCGCCCCTCTCCCCCTGCGATCTCCCTGTTATTCTTTGATCCTGACACCCCCCCCCCCCCCGCCCTGGTCTATAGGAGGGTGATCTGACTATACCTTAAGAAGGTCCCTGATTGTGAACTCTCTAGCGCATTCTAGGCACACGAGTCTTCAGTGAGGTGTAGTATCATGGCTTTGTTGCACATTCCGCCCCCTCAGTTATTCCTTGACCCGACCACTCCCCCCCCCCCCCTTCCGCCCTCCGCCCTATTCCGCAGGAGGGGGATGATGTATCTTAAGGAGGTCCCTGATTGTGAACTCTCTAGCTCTTACTAGGCACACGAGTCTTCAGTGAGGTGTACCCCCGATCTCAAGGAGAAGAAATTGGCCGCACGCAGAGCAGAGCGCGCATGGAGAAGAGAATATAGTCCCGCCAAAAAAATCATCTACCTCTCTGTGCTCAAAGTATACAAACAAAGCATACTTGACGCCAAGACCCTGTTTTACTCAAACAGGATACTAGCAGCTGAATCTCAATCTAAAGAGATTTTTGCCACAGTACATGAGCTTGCCTCGTCTAATAGAGCCACGGCCTCGATCCCCCCTTCTCAACCGCTTTGCGACTCCCTCAACGACTTCTTCGTTGATAAGGTCGCAACGATCAAGGCTAATATCTCCCCCCCTTCCCTCACCTTCACTAATCCCTCCCCCCCTGCTATCACTTCCAAACTCACTTCCTTTCCCCTTCTGACCACAGTCACACTTCCTCCCCTGCTCCAAAAGGTAAAGTCAGGCTCCCCCCTAGACTTTGCCCCTGCTCGTATCTTGCGAGAAGTCTTCCTACACTGCCCTACCCCTTCCCTTACACTTTTAAATGACTCACTCAAATCCGGAGTGGTCCCCACTGCCCATAAATTTGCGGCAGTCATTCCCATTCTAAAAAAACCCGGTGCCGACCCTTCATCCCCTTCCAATTACCGTCCCATTTCCCTGTTACCCTACCTGGCCAAGGTTTTGGAGACCCATGTAACCAGCACCCTGAGCACCTATGTGGAAGCCAACCACTGCCTCTCCTCCCGGCAGGCGGGCTTTCGCCCCCTCCACTCGACGGAGAAGGTAGTGATCTCAGTGATGGACAGCCTACGTGAGGGCATTGATACCAACGTCCCCCAGGCCCTCATTCTTTTAGACCTATCCGCCGCATTTGACACGGTGGACCACTCCATCCTCCTCACCCGTGTCAAGGCGGCGGGTATAGAGGGCCTGGCCCTCACCTGGCTTAAGTCCTTCCTGAGTGACAGGGCTCAGGCAGTCCACCTTGCTGGCTTCACCGCTGCCTCTCGTAAGGTTGCATGTGGAGTTCCCCAAGGCTCCTCCCTCTCCCCTCTTTTGTTTAATTTATACATTTACCCCCTCATTTTTATGTTACAGCAGCTCGAGGTCACGGTGTTCAATTACGCCGATGACCTCCAGCTAATTTTTGACCTTTCCCACTCCACTTCCTCTGCTTCAAATGTCCAATCCGTCATGCTGTTCATCCAGGATTGGATGAACTGCAACCACCTCAAACTCAACCCGGACAAGACGGAATTAGTCTTGACCAGAGGTGGTTGCAGTCCCTGGTCCCCCTCCCATTGGCCAACCTCACTTGGTGTTCCCCCGCTCCCAGTTCCTAAGGTCAAGACCCTTGGCATTCTCCTGGATCCCTCACTTTCTGTTCACTCTCAGGTCAATTTAGTTGTTTCCTCCTGTTTTTTCTCCCTTCGAATCATTAGGAAGATTTCTCGTTTTTTTTCTTTACCTGCCCTAAAAATTATAGTGATGGCCATGGTGCTTTCGCGCCTCGATTATGGGAACATCATCTATAATGGCGCTCCAGCCTACGCCACTCGCCGTTTGCAGCTAGTGCAGAATCAGGCTGCCCGCCTGATCCACGGCCTGCCCAAATACCATAGAGCTACTCCCTTACTGCAGGCCTTGCACTGGCTGCCGGTGAAAGAGCGTGCTCTGTTCAAGCTTGGCTGCACTACTTTCCAGGCCATAACAGGCACTGCCCCGGAATTTATTTGTTCTGCCATCACCCCCTACATACCTGGACGAGAGCTTAGGTCTACTCATCAGGCTTTGTTAACCATCCCCCGCTTCAGCAAGAAAAAGACTGGCGGTACGAAATTCGCAGTGCTTGCTCCCGCTTTTTGGAACTCTCTCCCCCCGGAACTCCGTATGTCATCTTCCTATATTGAGTTCCGGAAGGGTCTTAAAACTTTTCTCTTCTCCCGTGCTTACAATGCTTAAATTCCCCTTTGCTCCTGCTTGCTTCTCGCAATCCAACAGCGCCAAGAAACCGCTTGGTAAAAGTGCGCTATAGAAATGTTTTTAAATTCAAATTCAAATTCAAATCATGGCTTTGTTGCACATTGCGCCCCCGATGTTATTCCTTGACCCGACCACCCCCAACCCCCCCCCCCCTTCCGCCCTCCGCCCTGTTCCGCAGGAGGGGTGATGTATCTTAAGGAGGTCCCTGATTGTGAACTCTCTAGCGCTTACAAGGCACACGAGTCTTCAGTGAGGTGTAGTATCATGGCTTTGATGCACATTGCGCCCCCGCTGTTATTCCTTGACCCGACCACCCTTCCGCCCTCCGCCCTGTTCCGCAGGAGGGGTGATTGAGGGGTGATGTATCTTAAGGGGGTCCCTGATTGTGAACTCTCTAGCGCTTACTAGGCACACGAGTCTTCAGTGAGGTGTATTATCATGGTTTTGTTGCACATTCCGCCCCTTTGTTCTTCCCCTGCAGCAGGGATGATGCACCTTAAAGAGGTGAACTCTCTAGCGCCTACTTGGCACACGAGTCTTCTGCGTGCTATAGTATCAGTGGAACACATTCTTGAGCCTTCAGATCTGTAGAGACGTTATCACCCTAGGAGCGGTGTCGTGTGTGTGTTGGGGGAGCGGGGTTTGTTGATTTGCAGGTAGAGTGCATTAATGGAAAGCGTTTAACTCTTCCAAAGCTCGTGCTGATGAGAGCAGTCCAGTGGGACGTCGGATCTTTTATATCTGGCGGTGCAAGAAGGATGCCCAACGCAGGTCCAGGAGAGCCAGACCCAGGCCTCATGCCCAGGAAAGTCGCTGACTCTGCGAATGAGAACAAATAGCATTCACTGAATGCAATATCTCAGGATGGCTCAGTGAGTTGAACGCATGCAGTGATCTACGGATCACGGGTTCGATTCGGTCAGGCCTGTAAACTGAGTATGTGTGTACGGATATTAGGGTGATAATGAACGTGAGTGGGGACGGGGACCGGGGCTAAGGGTCTCCCCTGGTTTCAAAGACTCACCCTGGAGGTTTAGGGCGCTACTTGTAACTGGGTATTTTCGTCGGGCAATGCTCCGATCTCCCACTAGAGGGATGTATGATGCCCCATAAAATAAAGAGGGTGCGTTGGGGTGTTCGTTTTTGTTGCAGCAGGTGGAGTGGGACCGGGCGGGCCCCAGAGCCCTCAGGAGCGCATTGAAGCCTGGTAAGCGCTACATTTCACTGCGCCACACAGCAGTCACAGGGCTCGTATTCCTTGGCCGCGCCAGGGCCCGTGGCCTCCGTGCTGCGCTGCGGCGTTGGGAGGCTGTGAGCGACGGGGGCCCTTTTACAGCAACCCTCCCACTGCATGGGTACCGGGCTGTACAGAAGAGCAGTGATTGGCAAGGCCGGCTCCAGTATGTATTTGTTGCACTGCAGCGCTAGTGCCTGGAAGTGAGAGGTCGAATACAGCGCAGCTGAGCGCTCTCTCACAGGGTACAGCAGTGCAGCTGAAATGTGTGTATGTGTGCGCGGCGGTGTGTGTGTGGGGAGGGGAGTGGGGTGTAAAAGTGTCTGCCTCCTATTAATAAAATATGCCAGTGCGCCGGAGGGCCGCTGGCTGCATTTACGGGGTGGGCGCGGTGCTGGTGAGTCCCCTGCAACGGAACGGAGCCGGGGTGTACTGGGGTCACTCTCGGATAAGTGCCGTATAGGAGATGGGGTGCCCCTGCAGCAGAGAGGATGGCTGTAGGAGCTGACGAATGTACCCCCTTTATGACAAGAGGCGCCCCGTCTGCAGCCGGTGGTGTCTGTGAGGGCTGTGGGGTATGCCCCCCTCTGCCAAAGGAGGCGCCCCTGCTGCAGCCGAGGGTGCCTCTGTGGATGTGGGCGGTGTACCCTACTCCAGAAGAGGCGCCCCCGCGGCAGGGAGCGTATAAAGGGGCTGTGATATATCTGGCCCGGAAGTAGGGATTGCATTTAGGGGCTGTGATACATACCCCTTCTACTAGAAGAGGCGCTCCGGATGCAGGGGAGCCTCTGGGGGCTGTGAGACGAGCCCCTTTCACGGAAGAGATGTCCCAGAAGCAGGGGGTGCCTCTGGGGACTTTGAGAGGTGCCCCTTAACCATAAGAGGCGCCCCGTAAGCAGGGAGACGAGCCCCTTCTACTAGAAGACTTCCCACTACACCAGAGGTGCCTCTTGGCGCTGTGGGGTGTGTCCCCTCACCAGAAGTGTCACAGCAGTAGAGGGGTGCCTTTTTTTGAACCGCTGGTTTCTTCCCCATCTATGACACGAGGTACCCTGGCCTGAGCCGAGGGCGATTCTGGGGGCTGCGTCCCACTTATTCCCCGGAACTCCCCCCAACCTCCTCTTGTAGTGCTTCGAAGCCCGGCGTTTAAAGCAGCCGAAGTGGGGGACTGTGTGAAATGTGCTCCCATAGTGCAATCCATATCACACTCGGCGTGGGTCCCAGCCAGTGCCACTGAAAATATGTGGCAGGGGCGGACCAAATTATGCGGCGAGGTGGGCCAAATTAAGCGCCAAGAAAAGGCACACTACGCGCAATAACGCCGCACATTTTGTCGCGGTGTTACTTCACTATCTTGTCATTTTTACAATCCAACACTGTCCAGAGAAAGGTTTCACTCCATTAATATAAATTTAACCGATAAATACTGCAATCGCTGCCTGAAAGGTGACTGCCGATGTGTGAAAAAGGGCCTGCCACGCAGGAACACCTGTGGCCGAGTTCTAAATAACTTTTGATCTTTTGAGCTAAGAACATTGTTTGTAAAAGTCTGTAAATTAGGCAGAAGATGATGGATTATACTTCAAATTCGGCTAATCCATAGTTATGCGCAGGGCTCAAGCCCTAAAAAAAGAAGGGGGGGAGGGGGACTCACCAAGTTAGGCAGAATGGGAGTGACATCACCGCGCCTGACATCACGCTAAGTGGCATCATAGGAAGTGATGTCACTGCGTGTGACACCACAGGAAGCAAACATCCCTGTGCATGACATCACATATGGCATGACAGGAAGGGGAATCACAACCCATGACCTCACAGGAAGTGACATCTGATCTTAAGACCTCACATATGTTTAGCAGGTCTTTTATGAGTACATTTGAGGGGATTACAATATTTAACAAATTCGATTTTGCATTGGAGTTGTACCAAAATATTGACGCAACCCAAACGCAAAATGTTGGCCTCAATTTATACATTTATATATTTTAAACCCTGTCACAAAGAAACTGTCAAATAGGGAGAAATGTGGCAGTAAATCTTTTCTGCTTAACAATGTTTGCATATTTAAATATCTTATGGGGTTAAATCGCAGAGATCTTTGTGAGCCAGCGAAATCTCAGGGAATAATAATACTGGTAAGATACCTCTGGAGGACAATGTATTTGCTGGAGAGATCTGAGTTTTTCCTAGTCCTAGTTTTGAATCAAAGTAGCATAGAGGGTTAACATGTCTCCTGCACAGCACACTATGCAACACGCAGATGACAGACTTTTATTTCATGTAAATGGGTGCATGGGTTACAGCTTTTAAGACAGAGATCCTTTTGTTACTTGCAGTTCATAAATTGTAATTTTTCTAATGTAGCACAAGACATGAGGCTCCCGCACCTCGTAACCCTCACTGTCTTATGTAACGCAGCCTTTACATTGCTGTACACACATATGATTCATTGTCAATGTAAATCTGCACGTGTGATGTAAAGCGCTCTGAACCCTGCAGGGATGAGTGGTGGCACTAGTCATTCCACAGCAGGGTGTCAGGGCGCTTAACATCACACGCACATCAACACCAATCACTACTTTGTCTCTTTTCTTTTATAGTGCTTAGCACTACTGTAGTGCTGAAGAGCTATACAAAAAAACAACAACATTGTGGTATTTAAATTGCTGCTGTGTGTAAATGCTGGGCCACCAGTTCATCTGGCATGCTTTCAGTGCGTGCATCTATATCTCTTCTACACAGGGACGGAACAGAGTCCAACGCATTTGTCTCTCAGGTACCTGTGAAGTGATACAGAGCCAGATGTACTGAAGGGTTTACCAATTCTGTGTCTATGGGAAAATGTGTTCATGCCTATGACCCAAGATGTGAGCCTTTGTTTCACTCCATTGCTTCTAGGTGTGAGGCGCACCATAGCTCCCAGCCAGGAGGCGCCAAGAAGTACGGGAGCAGCTTGCATCAGATCAGCCCCCCCACCCCTCCCCCCACCTGCACGGGGCTGCTCCTAACAAAAGCAGACACTGTGCAGGCGCTGCTGAGAGTGCCCGGTGTCAGAAAATGAAACCGGACGAGTGCAGCAGGTTTCTGTGAAAGTAGCGGATAGACGGCGTCTACACCCAACTCGAGCTCTGGTTATGCGGAAAGCACCGCAGAATCGCATAATTCCCGTCTCCCTGGTCCCAGGGCAACCGGCAACGTCAGCCAGGGTGCAAAGCTTGACACCTTGGAGACCCACTGCATGGGGGTCTCTCCTGAGCCCACTCCCCTGAGTCACCCCCTCTTTGGGGGACATTGTCACTTCCCCTAATCCCCTTATCACTGTTGGACCACTCCAAACACCCTGCTGCCTTACCCCCCTTACGATTGGAGGGCTGGCAGGAGTGAGTGAGTGAGACCTTTGCACAATAGCACGACTCGAAATGAAATCACTAAAATATACGTTTTCTGCCTTTACACCCCGACATTCCCTTATACAACACCCGCTGCTTTATAGATAGGCCGGTGCAGCATAGTTTTTATTGAATCCGTTAATAGCATGTAAACGGCGATCGCGTTAAGAAAGTGTTTCGAAGCCTTACTAGCGGGAGAAGGCACTATGCATATAAACATAACACACTGCATCTACCTACAGCTCCTCAGCCTGAGCTGAGTGAGCTCTCCTATGTTTTACACAGTTCTTCATACTACAGCCTGGCAGATTTCTAAGCACTGCCGGCTTTTGTCAATAAGAAAAGAGGGGAACGGAGTGATTTGCCCAGGATCACTAAGTTGTGGGGAGTTACAGGCGCCGGGAGCAGAGAACCCACGTTCTCTTTTTGAAACTCGGCAACGTATCCACGCCGCTACGTCCTCAAAACGTAGAATGCTATAGATGCTCGTCTGCGCTGTTCCACTGCGCTAAGAAGTGAACCCAAAGCATCATTAGGCACTATAAACCGTACACATTCACATAAAAGCTCTCTCCAAGCCTTACCTTTCGGTGCCATATTTCTCTTCCGTAGTAGCTGCTCGCAGGTCAGGTTCCAGGCGCTGGCATTGCCGCTGTAGCTAGACGGGGGCAAAGCGCCCTGACGACACAGCAGATCCATCAGGGCGCTGTTGTTTTCCCCTAGCCTCAGGAGGGAGCTGGAGTTCTCCCCCATCCTCAGGAACTCCATGACTCTCTCTTCTCAAAGACCACAAGTTCTCACCAATAAGTTCAAAACCAAGAGAAATTAAAATTATGACGATATTGTCTCGGGCAGGGGGCGGGCGCTGCTTCCTCCGGTCAGCTCGAGGGAGGAAGAGAGAGTTAATCCAGTCTGAGGCTTCAAAGCACTTTCACGGCTCGCGACTGCAATATGTCTTTTTTATTCTCTGCATTTTTCGCTTTTAATTAAAGCAAACTTTAATTATTTGAATAGCTGGCGCCGCCTGACTTCACGACTCCCGGGGCTGGTCCCCAACTCTCTCTGCTGCCCCTGGCTCTGCGTTCCTCCAGTCCTTCAGATCTGTTTCCACCAAATAAAATACAGGGCACCAGGGACCCGAAAAGCTGAAGGGAACCACGTCTACACAATGGGGCCAAAACACTGCAGAAAACTACTTTTAAAAGAGTGTTAAAAAACCAAGAAAAAAACACGAATTCTTCTGCTTTCGGGGAAAAAATGTGCAGCGGCTGTCAGAAAGAATTCTGCACACCATGGGGGTGTCACTTTTATGTGGCGGGCACACCCATGGAGTGATGCTGAGAGCAGCTACCCATGCTGCCTCCTCTGGTTCTGCCTCTGAGCCCACAGAGATGCACTGGAGGTGGGGATGCACTGGCCAGGGTGTCCACTGTCCAGCTGCCTGCGTCCTGTCCGTCTGTCTGCGTGTGCAGTGTGTGCAGGTGCAAGGCACGGCTCTGTATTCCACCACACACGGGCGAAGGGTGAAGAGGCGCGGGATCCGCGGGCGCAGCGCGCCCTCTTCCGGGGGCTGGAGGGATGGCAGCTCTTAACCACTGCCCCATTAGCCTGGCTCACTTGAGGTTTGATTCAGCGCTTGTTTTTTTTCCAAGAGCTCCTTACACTCAGCTTTTGTTCCGTTGTTTATTTAGCTCACAGTTTACTTTGCATTCTGTAGGCCACTTCCATAAAGATATACATAACAATGCATGCACACCTGTTGCACTGCCTCGCAGAAGCAAGCTGGTCGAATAATGGTGGAAGCCGAGCAGTCGATCACAGGATTCTGGGAGTTTTCCCTAATTTGTGATTAAGGCGATGCAGTGATTTATATGCAGTCTGCTGGGATGTTTTCGTGTAACCTAAAGGCTTCGTTCGCGACAGGGTCAGCTCAACTATTCATCTTTCTAAGGTAGAATAGTGGATTATTGAATTGAAAACACCTGTTAAGTACAGGGCTAAAAATGGCACATAGTACTGTGGGATGCCCTGTGTAGCATCTCTGACTGAAGGCGGGTTTCCTTTCTTTGCTCCTTTTCAGCCAGAGGCACTTTAAGGCATGGCAAAGGGAGCAGATGCCATGGGCCCCCACATCCCAACGGGTCCCCTGGGAATGTGAGCTTTCTCTCCCACCTCTGTCTTTCCCCCTCTCCCTTCTCTCTGCCTACCTCCCCCTCTGTCTCTCTCTGGAGCCACAGGCAAGACATATATGCAGCAGTGGTGAGAATGGAGCCTGACAGCAGACGAAGTCAGGGCATCATCGTATGCATGATACATAGTTACTTAACTATGCTCACGGATTTGGACTGTGTTTTTACCTCATTAGTGGCAGAACTTGGCTCACATCCTGCTGCATTCAGGGACTTTGGAACGATGTGAGTCAGAGGGGACAATACTTACAGCCGGCGGTGTGGAGCACCAACTGGAACCTGCAGTCCTCTCTCTATGACCGCATATATCCTCCAATGGGAGTTAATGTGAGACTATTTCAAATCCCTGATGGCGATCTCTGTTTCACAGCTGGCATTGAGGAAGGTAATGAGCCGAAACGCGTCTGCCGGGTGTTACAGCAATGGTGACTTTTGATAATGCATGATGTGCCAAGATGGCGAAATAAAACTCACCAGAAGCGAACCTGAGCAAGTGTCCGCCCGTTTTTACTTTGAAGCACGATTGGGAGTTGATATATTTGTTGATATATTTGTGTGGTATACAACATGCTGTGCTTTCTCTTCTTCTTACACATTTTTTACACATATACATTGAATGTTGGTGGTATGTGTAAAGTAAATTAAGTAAAAATTTCTTTAAAGTACTGACTGTTCACTTTTTGGTTCTATCTGTTTTTTAAAATTTTTAGAGTATGAGGCACGCTGGATTGGGTTACACCAAGATATTGATTAGGTGATTGAGGTTTTTTGATAAAATTATCTTTCCTCTTCCCCATCCTGACTACAGTGAAGAGTGCCTATTGGTACCAGCTCTTTGTTGTTTAAATAAGTGTTGCGTGGAGGGTGTTCTGGCATATTGCCCCTCTTGAGCTGCTTTTTTTGGTCTTCCAGCCTTTGGTCCATGCTGAAAGTCTGTCTCTCTCACTCAGCACTGGCGATGAGTTTCTGTCTCTTCCTTCCTTTTATCCATGGTAAGAGCCCGTGTCTTTGTTTATATACAAAACGGACAGGCCTTTGAATCTAGAGAATATACAGACACTCCTCAAATCTGATTTTAATATTGACCCTTCTATCATCATTACTTCTCCAATTTTTTTTTCCCTGTGGTTGTTTCCTGTTCTAGTTGGATTGTAAAGCGCTCTGATATCCCCTGGGATCTTGTTTGCGCTATATAAAACTTTATAAATAAATGAATAAATAAATAAATAAATAAATGATGTAATCCCACCAATTTCAATTATGTTAATATCCATCATCCCCTCATCTGTTGAAAGGAAGGTCATCACTGCTATCGTCTCATCTTTATTGTTCCATAAACAAATATGATCCATTTACATTTAAGACATTCACTGGTTGTTTATGTTTCCATTATTTTTTTCTATCAAGTAACAGTGAGTATATGGTGTATTTATAAAAATAATACAAAAACTAACCTATATTCCTTCTTTTTCACACAAATCTACTAAGCAAATCCTTGTAAGGGGAAACAAGAAACATAAAGCAATACTAATTTTATCCAGCAATAGTCCCCACTCCTTTCTAGCACCTTTTCCGACAATTATTAACTTTGTACCCGAAGTTTCGGCTCATCTTTTGTTGGCTTCAACAGGACATACAGAGATTTTGACAGTTACTAATAATCATATGTCAGATATTTCTGAAGTTATATTACCGACTGGCGGTCGCCAGTAGGTAGTCATAGTTAGGACCTTGTTTCTATTCCAATAGCGTTTTTTATTTTCCCAATAACTTTGGCACCGGTTGATCAATCTTTGCGAAATTTTCAAAACGTTGGTCCCGCTCTGGTCAGCTCCTCTCCTGAAAGTTTCGGGGTGATTCGCTAAGCGGGAGCCGAGAAAAAAGGGGGGGTCCCAAAACGCGTTTTATCCATGTTATTTCCCATAGGACACTTTAGACACGACTACAGCCCGAACTGCTGAACGGAATTACACTAAATTTGGCACAAAGGTAGCCCTTGGTTCAGAAAGAGACCTTTTTTTTTAAATGGTATAAATCCGTTCAGTAGTTCCATCTTGCTGCAATGCTTTTAAGGTCTTGCCTAGCGATGCAGCGCATGCGCTGTCACTACACAAACACAACTGCACTGCCCAAACCCTAAAACACTACCCCAGCACGAGCCCCTACACTGCACGAAAACTGCACTGCCCTAAACCCTGAAACACCACCCCCAGCACGACCCCCTAAACTGCCTGAACATCACTGCACTACCCTAAAACCTGAAACACTACACCCAGCACAACCTCTACACTGCCCGAACACCACTGCACTGCCCTAAACCCTGAAACACTACCCCCCAGCAAGACCCCCCTACACTGCCCGAACACTACTGCACTACCCTAATCCCTGAAACATCACCTCCAGCAAGACCTCCTACACTGCCCAAACACCACAGCCCTAAACCCTGAAACACCACCCCCAGCAAGACCCCCAACACAGCCCGAACACCACTGCACTGCCCTAAACCCTGAAACACCACTCTCAGCACGACCCCCTATACTGCCCGAACACCTCTGCACTGCCCTAAACCCTGAAACACCAGTCCCAGCACGACCCCCTACACTGCCCGAACACCACTGCACTGTCCTAAACCCTGAAACACCAGTCCCAGCACGACCCTCTACATTGCCCAAACACCACTGCACTGCCCTAAACCCTGAAGCCCCAGCACAACCACCTACACTGCCCGAACACCACTGCACTGCCCTAAGCCCTGAAACACCAGTCCAAGCACGACCCTCTACACTGCCTGAACACCCCTGCACTGCCCTAAACCCTGAAACACCAGCCCCCGCACGACCCCCTACACTGCCCGAACACCACTGCACTGCCCTAAACACTGAAACACCAGCCCCGCACGACCCCCTACACTGCCCGAACACCACTGCACCACCCTAATCCCTGAAACACCAGCCCCCGCACAACCCCCTACACTGCCTGAGCACCACTGCACTGCCCTAAACCCTGAAATGCCAGCCCCAGCACGACCCCCTACACTGCCCGAACACCACTGCACTGCCCTAAACCCTGAAACACCACCCCCAGCACAACCCCCTACACTGCCCGAACACCACTGCACTGCCCTAAATTCTGAAACACCACCCCAGCACGATCCCCTACACTGCTCGAATACCACTGCACTGCCCTAAACCCTAAAACACCACCCCCAGCAAGACCCCTACACTGCCCGAACACCACTGCCCTAAACCCTGAAACACTACCCCCAGCAAGACCCCCTCCACTGCCCAAATACCACTGCCCTAAACCCTGAAACTCCACCCCTGCAAGACCCACTACACTGCCGGAACACCACTGCCCTAAACCCTGAAACACTACCCCCAGCAAGACCCCCTCCACTGCCCAAATACCACTGCCCTAAACCCTGAAACACCACCCCCAGCACGACCCCCTACACTGCCCAACCACTACTGCACTTCCCTAACCCCTGAAACATCACCTCTAGCAAGACCCCCTACACTGCCCGAACAGCACTGCCTTAAACCCTGAAACTCCTCCCCCAGCAAGACCTCCTACACTGCCCGAACACCACTGCACTGCCCTAAACCCTAAAACACCACCCCCAGCACGACCCGCTACACTGCCCAAACACCACTGCATTGCCCTAAACCCTGAAACACTAACCCCAGCAAGACCCCCTACACGGCCCGAACACTACTGCTCTGCCCAAAACCCTGAAACACCAACCCCAGCGTGACCCCCTACACTGCCCAAACACCACTGCACTGCCCTAAGCACTGAAACACCACCCCCAGCACGACCCCCTACATGGCCCGAGCACCACTGCACTGCCCTAAACCCTGAAACACAACCCCCAGCACGACCCCCTATACTGCCCGAACACCACTGCACTGCCTTAAACCATGAAAAACCACCCCCCTGCATGACCCCCTACACTGCCCGAACACCACTGCACTACCCTAAACCCTGAAACACCACCCGCATGACCCCCTACACTGCCCAAACACCACTGCACTGCCCTAAACCCTGAAACACCACCCCCAGCACGACCCCCTACACTGCCCGAACACCACTGCTCTGCCCTATACACTGATACACCACCCCCCAGCACGACCCCTTACACTGCCCGAACACCACTGCACTGTCCTAAACCCTGAAACACCACCCCCAGCATGACCCCCTTCACTGCCCAAACACCACTGCACTGCCCTAACCCTTAAAACACTCCCCCGCACAACCCACTACACTACCCAAACACCAATGAACTACCCTAAACCCTAAAACACTACCCCAAAACGACCCCCTACACTACCCAAAGACCCCTGCACTACCCTAAACCCTAAAACACGACCCCCAGCACAACCCCCTACACTACCCAAAGACCACTGCACTACCCTAAACCCTAAGACACTACCCCCTACACTACCCAAAGACCACTGCACTACCCTAAACCCTAAAACACTACCCCAGCACGAGCCCCTACACTGCATGAACACTGCACTGCCCTAAACCCTGAAACACCACCCCCAGCACGAGCCCCTACACTGCACGAACACTGCACTGCCCTAAAACCTGAAACACTACCCCCAGCACGACCCCTACACTGCCCGAACACCACTGCACTGCCCTAAAGCCTGAAACACTACCCCCAGCAAGACCCCCCTACACTGCCCGAACACTACTGCACTACCCTAATCCCTGAAGCATCACCTCCAGCAAGACCTCCTACACTGCCCAAACACCACAGCCCTAAACCCTGAAACACCACCCCCAGCAAGCCCCTCTACACAGCCCGAACACCACTGCACTGCCCTAAACCCTGAAACACCACTCTCAGCACGACCCCCTACACTGCCCGAACACCACTGCTCTGCCCAAAACCCTGAAACACCAGCCCCAGCACGACCCCCTACACTGCCCGAGCACCTCTGCACTGCCCTAAACCCTGAAACACCAGTCCCAGCACGACCCCCTACACTGCCCGAACACCACTGCACTGTCCTAAACCCTGAAACACCAGTCCCAGCACGACCCCCTACACTGCCCGAACACCACTGCACTGCCCTAAACCCTGACACACCAGCCCCAGCACGACCACCTACACTGCCCGAACACCACTGCACTGCCCTAAACCCTGACACACCAGCCCCAGCGCGACCCCCTACACTACCCGAACACCACTGCACTGCCCTAAACCCTGAAACACCAGCCCCTGCGCGACCCCCTACACTGCCCGAACACCACTGCACTGCCCTAAACACTGAAACACCAGGCCCGCACGACCCCCTACACTGCCCGAACACCACTGCACCGCCCTAAACCCTGAAACACCAGCCCCCGCACAACCCCCTACACTGCCTGAACACCACTGGACTGCCCTAAACCCTGAAATGCCAGCCCCCGCACAACCCCCAACACTGCCCGAACACCACTGCACTGCCCTAAACCCTGAAATGCCAGCCCCAGCACGACCCCCTACACTGCCCGAACACCACTGCACTGCCCTAAACCCTGAAACACCACCCCCAGCAGAACCCCCTACACTGCTAGAACACCACTGCACTGCCCTAAACCCTGAAACACCACCCCCAGCAAGACCCCCTACACTGCCCGAACAACACTGCCCTAAACCCTGAAACACTACCCCCAGTAAGACCCCCTCCACTGCCCAAATACCACTGCCCTAAACCCTGAAACACCACCCCCTGCAAGACCAACTACACTGCCAGAACACCACTGCACCGCTGCCCTAAACCCTGAAACACCACCCCTAGCACAACCCCCTACACTGCCCGAACACCACTGCACTGCCCTAAACTCTGAAACACTACCCCCAGCACGACCCCCTACACTGCCCAACCACTACTGCACTTCCCTAACCCTGAAACATCACCTCCAGCAAGACCCCCTACACTGCCCGAACAGCACTGCCCTAAACCCTGAAACACCACCCCCAGCAAGACCCCATACACTGCCCAAACACTACTGCATTGCCCTAAACCCTGAAACACCACCCCCAGCACGACCCGCTACACTGCCCAAACACCACTGCATTGCCCAAAACCCTGAAACACCACCCCCAGCGTGACCCCCTACACTGCCCAAACACCACTGCACTGCCCTAAACCCTGAAACACCACCCCCAGCATGACCCCCTACACGGCCCGAACACAACTGCTCTGCCCTAGACCCTAAAACACCACCCCCAGCACGACCCCCTACACTGCCCGAACTCCACTGCACTGCCCTAAACCCTTAAACACCACCCCCAGCACGACCCCCTACACTGCCCGAACACCACTGCACTGCCCTAAACCCTGAAACACCATCCCCCTGCACGACCCCCTACACTGCCTGAACACCACTGCACTGCCCTAAACCATGAAACACCACCCCCCTGCATGAACCCCTACACTGCCCGAACACCACTGCACTACCCTAAACCCTGAAACACCACCCCGCATGACCCCCTACACTGCCCAAACACCACTGCACTGCCCTAAACCCTGAAACACCACCCCAGCACGACCCCCTACACTGCCCGAACACCACTTCTCTGCCCTATACCCTGATACACCACCCCCCAGCATGACCCCTTACACTGCCCGAACACCACTGCACTGCCCTAAACCCTGAAACACCACCCCCAGCATGACCCCCTACACTGCCCACACACCACTGCACTGCCCTAATCCCTAAAACACTCCCCCCGCACAACCCCCTACACTACCCAAACACCAATGAACTACTCTAAACCCTAAAACACTACCCCAACACGACCCCCTACACTACCCAAAGACCACTGCACTACCCTAAACCCTAAAACACGACCCCCAGCACAACCCCCTACACTTCCCAAAGACCACTGCACTACCCTAAACCCTAAAACACTACCCCCTACACTACCCAAAGACCACTGCACTACTCTAAACCCTAAAACACTACCCCAGCACGACCCCTTACACTACCCAAAGACCACTGCACTACCCTAAACCCTAAAATACTACCCCGCACGACCCCTACACTACCCAAAGACCACTGCACTACTCTAAACCCTAAAACACTACCCCCTACACTATACAAATACCGCTGCACTACCCTAAAACACTACCCCCAGCATGACCCCTACACTACACAAATACCACTGCACTACTCTAAACCCTAAAACACTACCCCCTACACTACACAAACACCACTGCACTACCCTAAACCCTAAAACACTACCCCCAGCATGACCCCCTACACTACCCAAACACCTCTGCATTACCCTTAAACCCTAAAACACTACCCCCAGCAGTACCCCCTACACTACCCAAACACCATTGCACTACCCTAAACCCTAAAACACTACCCCCAGCAGTACCCCCTACGCTACCCAAACACCACTGCACTACCCTAAACCCTAACCCACTACCCCCAGCACGACCCTCTACCAGCCGCGGTCGGTAGTAGGAGTAACTGCAGGGCGGTGACATGGGGAGGGGGAGGGGCAGGGTGGGGGGTAGTAAACTATGGATTACGGAGGTTTACGGGTAAATTAACATATAAATTAATAAAACGAATTTCGTTGTGTGCACTGCATCCCCAAATGCGATGCTGTGCATGCAACGAAATTCGTTTTATTAATGTATATGTTAACTTACCTGTAAACCTCCGTAATCCATAGTTTACTACCCCCCACCCTGCCCCTCCCCCTCCTCACGTCACCGCCCTGCAGTTACTCCTACTACCGACCGCGGCTGCCCTCTACACTACCCTAACACCACTGCACTACCCTAAACCCTAAAACACTACCCCAGCACGACCCCCTACACTATCCAAACACCACTGCACTACCCTAAACCCTAAATCTATCCTCAGCATGACCCCGTACACTCCCTAAACACCACTGCACTACCCTAAACCCTAAAACACTACGCCAGCACGACCCCCTACACTACCCAAACACCATTGCACTACCCTAAACCCTAAAACACTACCCCCAGCAGTACCCCCTACGCTACCCAAACACCACTGCACTACCCTAAACCCTAACCCGCTACCCCCAGCACGACCCTCTACCAGCCGCGGTCGGTAGTAGGAGTAACTGCAGGGCGGTGACGTGGGGAGGGGGAGGGGCAGGGTGGGGGGTAGTAAACTATGGATTACGGAGGTTTACAGGTAAGTTAACATATAAATTAATAAAACGAATTTCGTTGCGTGCACTGCATCCCCAAATGCGATGCTGTGCATGCAACGAAATTCGTTTTATTAATGTATATGTTAACTTACCTGTAAACCTCCGTAATCCATAGTTTACTACCCCCCACCCTGCCCCTCCCCCTCCTCACGTCACCGCCCTGCAGTTACTCCTACTACCGACTGCGGCTGCCCTCTACACTACCCTAACACCACTGCACTACCCTACACCCTAAAACACTACCCCCAGCACGACCCCCTACACTATCCAAACACCACTGCACTACCCTAAACCCTAAATCTATCCTCAGCATGACCCCCTACACTCCCTAAACACCACTGCACTACCCTAAACCCTAAAACACTACCCCAGCACGACCCCCTACACTACCCACACACCACTGCACTACCCTAAACCCTAAAACACTACCCCCAGCATGACCCCCTACACTACATAAACACCACTGCACTACCCTAAACCCTAAAATGCTACCCCCAGCATGACCCCTACACTCCACAAACCATGACCCCCTACACTACACAAACACCACTGCACTACTCTAAACTCTAAAACACTACCCAGCACGACCCTCTACACTGCCCGAACACCACTGCACTACCCTAAACCCTAGATAAATAACCACCATCCCATGCCCAATCCCCCTTACCTCTCACTCCTCGTGGTTCCTGCTTCATGTCGTCTCAGAGGGGCGGTGCACGTCGTTGTGAGGACACGGAACAGTCTCTGTTTCCTTACAATGACGTGGATCATCTACATTTTTTTAGAACACATGGTCATTTACCATACATACCTTTACAACAAATTTCATTGTAGAGGCATGCGTGGTAAATGACCATGCGTTCTAAAAAAATGCGAAGTAATGACTTTGCGATAATATAGGGGGCCCATGAAAACCGACTACGCATGCCCAGCTCACGAGCCAATCTTTGGCACTAGAAAAAATATCAAAAAGCATAGACGAACTGCACAGGTACATAGAGAACGCACTGGGAACATTAATTGAGAGAGTGGCAAACCTGGAGGGGATTACAATGGGCAAGTCTTGTATAAAAAACCAGGGGAATTTAATACACGCCCAGGAAAAGACTTCCTCAAGTGGGCTGACAAGCATGACCAATATGGCTATCCCTAACACAGTGACTAGGGGCAGTATCTCTGGACCCCCCATACCTGGAAATAACGCTGATATGGGTGACCAAAATGTTATCACTGAGATAAACAAATTGGCGGGGGAGGAGAAAAGATATAAAAGTAGGCTAGGGCATAATGACAGGGATTCGAGGCCACTCCAGGAACCCCAAGCACATACTTGCCTTGAATTGCCACCGGAAGCTACACCATATGTGGTAATCCTGGGCAATGTCCCAGTATTAAGGTCACGTGCTATTTAAGCATTTTAAAATGGCAAGACGGGTTGCGTGGGTGGGTAAAGAAAGAAAAGAGCTACAGTGATGTCATCAGTGATGTCACTGACCATGTGATGAATGATGTAATATGTGACGTCATCAGCAGTGCACTGCGGGGGCGCGAGTTATAGTTAGCTGAACTAACTATAACGCTGGATTTTCTATGGTTTTGTATGAGTGAAAAGTCCAGCCAACTATAATGCCCCTGAAACCTATGTTTTTTTCAGTTAATTTCTATGGTTTTTTAAATGCTAATTTCTAACTATAACGTGCCTGAAACCTATGTTTTTTTTCAGTGAATATATACACAGATTTACAAGAATATGTTTACATAACATTATATATGGCGCGACCTCCACCCTGCGCCCCCCTGCCCTCCTCCCTACTCTGTCTCTCTGCTGCTGGGAGCAGGGAGTGGACCACCTCCTCTGCTGCCGGGCAGAATCCAATAAATGACTTCAATCATTTAAGACTTTAGAGGCGCATGTGCAAGGAGGGCATACCTTTCACTTCTGACTCTCAGGTTGACCTGACCTTTTCCCAAAACACTGGACATTTATTTGGAAACCTGGGACGTCTGGTCACCTTAGCCTAGGGGCAAGCACACGGACATCAGAGGGTGGAAGGGAGGGGTGGGGGCCTGCGAATGGACATCAGAGGGTGGCAGCGAGGGGTGGGGCAAGCACATGCACAATGGAGAGTGGGAGGGAGGGGCTTGCACAAGCGAGCAGACAATAGAGGGGGGAGGAGAGGGGCGAGTGAGCGGGTGGGAGCAGCTGGGGGAAGCAGACAGGCCATAGAGTGGATGGGCTAGAGAGGCTGCGGTAAGCAAACTAACAAGTAAATGGACAACGGAGTGGGGCGGGAGGGGTTAGGGAGGAAAACAGAGGGGGAAGAAATACACTAGAGAGGCCGCTGAAAAACGCACCAACTCTTGCAAAGACGGTAAAGAAAAAGAAAAAAAAGTAGTGCCTTGAAAAAGTTAGCAGTGGAAGAACACAGCAAGAAGTTCACAAACACAGGAGGAGGAAGGAACCTGTGGAAACTGACGAGCAAGAAGCAAGCATAGGACAGTGACACTAAAACCGACTAATGGTAAGCAAAGAGCGGCAGCCAAGTCCACCAGAGGATAACAAAGGGTCTGTCTTGTGAAACCTAAACAAGTATGGCAATCAGGCTACGATGCAATTTTACTTCTGCCTAAGGGTTTAGGCTGTGATAAAAAAATTAGGGTTGTCTCTCACTTTAATGCAGGCAAGATAATCGCCTTTAAAATGCAAGCGGCAAAAAGCAACGTAGGCCCGGAGAACACACCAGCAGCGCCAATGCTAACAAGACACATGCTTCCAGCCAGCAATGAAATACAATAATGTGCAGCCCACTAATACACCTCACATACGTCACCCGCAGTCTGCAGCAGGGCATAGATGCTGTTCGACAATCACGCCAACCTCACTTTAACCCTCATCTTCCTCATAGCGCCTAGTGAAAGAGCCCGTGAGAGCGGTGAAAGACTGCGTAAAGAGGCGCGCTCCATAAGAATGGCAGGGGCTTGCATCTGTGAGTGACCCTTGAAGGACACACAGCAGCACCCCTGACCCCACCCCTCTCTAAATTACGACCTGGTGACCTTAATGTTCTAATCTTACTTGTATCATTCATTGCTGTGACTCTGTGACTTGATGGAGATGGCGAGTCCGGAAGTGAAGGTTTCCTCGGGGACACTGAGCCGTGTTCGGGCAAAAGCTGGAGCCGCTGCGAGCAGGATTCGAACCTGCGCGGGGAGACCCCATTGGATTTCGAGTCCAACGCCTTAACCACTCGGCCATCGCAGCGCCTTGAAGCCGTCGTCACTGTTGTTGTATACGAGTGCAGTGTAACCAGCTGCCCTCTGGACCCGTAACTCTGCCAGCTGACCTCCACACATACTGCACAGCACACATAACACTGTGAATGCAACACCCGCAGGTATACATTTAACTATGGCTGTATCCCTCTCAGCCACACTACTTATGCACTAAACTCCGTACCTCTGGCAGCTGACCTAGACGGGGCTATCCAGGGAAACCTGGGACGTCTGGTCACCTTAGCCTGGGGTCAAGCAGACAGGCATCAGAGGGTGGAAGGGAGGGGTGGGGGCAAGCACATGGACGGCAGAGGGTGGAAGGGAGGGGTGGGGGCAAGCACACGGACATCAGAGTGTGGAAGGGAGGGGTGGGGGCAAGCACACGGACATCAGAGAGTGGAAGGGAGGAGTGAGGGCAAGCACATGCACAAAGGAGAGTGGGAGGGAGGGGCTGGCAAAAGCGAGCAGAGAGGGGGGTAGGAGAGGGATGAGCGAGCGGGTGGGAGCAGCTGGGGGAAGCAGACAGGCCAAAGAGTGGATGGGCTAGAGAGGCTGCGGTAAGCAAACTATTAAGTACATGGACAACGGAGTGGGGTGGGAGGGGTTGGGGAGGAAAACAGAGGGGGAAGAAATACACTAGAGAGACCGCTGAAAAACGCACCAACTCTTGCAAAGACGGTGAAGAAAAAGAAAAAAAAGTAGTGCCTTGAAAAAGTTAGCAGTGGAAGAACACAGCAAGAAGTTCACAAACACATGAGGAGGAATGCCGCTGCCCGTGTCCCACGCAGGGGGACATCAGCAGGGCAGCCTTCTAGTGGCCGCCCGTCGTAGCCTCCCCCCTTGCTCCGCCTCGCGTGAGGCCGCACCTCGGGGAGGGGAGGCCCCAATGGGATTGTCCGGGGGAGGCGTGCCAATAGGGTGGGCGAGGCTAGCCCCCCCTTTTTAGGCGCCTCACCCCCTCTGATCTTCCTCTGCTTCCTGCGCGCTTCTCCTGGCCACGCGTATTCGGGAGGTCGTCGTCCTCATGGTCGTCGTCCTCGTGTGCGCGAGATGTCCTCCCGTTCGCCTTGCGGTGTGTCGTCATCGGGTCCGGCTGTTTGCGGTGAGTACGGGCCATTGCCGAGTGCTGCCTTCCTCACTCTTGGTGCTCTGAGTTGAGTGTTTGCGTCGTGACTGTAACGCACGGTCCGGCTACTGACTGACTCGGTGATACACTCAGTGCCGGTTACTCACCTCATCGCAAGGCAATGGTCCTCACACCTGGGCATGGCAGAGTGTGCCTAACGCCTTCAGGGTTCTCACTGACTGCACCTCGCGCCGGGGCACGCAGACCTGAGCCGGAAGAAGGTCCGTGCATGATATGTGCCTGGCGACAACTGAGCGCGCGCTCTGGGAGTGTTTCTCACAGGTGGGGGGGGGCTGATCCTCAGGGTATAGAGCTCATTCGGGCGCACCTCATACAAGGGTAGCGACTTCACACAGATGCATATCTCATTCGTTTCAGTGGTTGTTTCAGCCTCACTCGCTGAAAGCTCGCCGACTGGTTTGCCAGCCTTCGTAGGACCGCAGCGCAGCCTGCCTTACCCCCCTCCCCCCACCTGGTCTCTGCTGTTTTATGCGGTAAATACGGGGATGCAGAGTTGCGATGCCACTGAGTTTTCTCTGTTCCCTATGCCCTGCGCACTGATTCTGGCACACTAGGCTGCGGGCCTGAGCTACGCGCTCCGAGCCCCGAGCCTTCTTCGCCGCACTTTTCTCAGTCACATCTTACGTAGCACGTCGTCTCAAGTGTATCTATAATTGGTCCGAAACTCAACAGGACAACAAAACTGAGGCATGCAGTCACTAATCTACCAGAAATTATGTTGGTTAGTAAATAATGATACATCCAAGCAAAGCTTTGTGTGGTTCGTTCCCTGTGATTTTAAATGTATTTTAAACCTGCATTTCACACTGCTCGCTGATTTTAATTGGTCTAAACCCTGGCTCTTAGTTGTTTGCTATGTCCCTTACCTCCTAATCTTTTGTTTACGGGGAGATTTATCAAGGGTGTTGCTCCTTTCAGGGCCCGCTCTGAATTTGAATGTGCCCTGAATTTGAATTGTTGTTATTTTCTGTAGCGACACTGCAGAATTCAACATGGCGCAGTAGATCGAAATTCTAACAGCACTAATTCAGGAAAGATGGTGTTTTATTTTTGTACTATGATGTAATGATTGTGTTTTTAGCTCCCGCTTCAGGGATCTTTATGTAAATTCCAGGTCATACTTTTGAAACGAAGCAGGCCGTACCGGCCTTCCATGCTTCTGAGGTAGATAAAAGAAATTGTTTTGCACCTTTACGTGTAACATGTTTTGTATTGCGATGTTTGGTGTGGGCACAAATTGCTCATCATTCCTAGTTTCGTAACTTTGAGTGGAGGATAACACGCTGATTGTGTCTTTTTCCATTGTCCGAGGTATCCCAATTCAAAACGTCTGCTGTATATACCTGCGAGCTTGCGTCGCGTATTACTTAGGGTTTGGATCCGGGGGGGGCACGCGGCTGTTGCGGGCTCACGGCAAGCGGAAGGTGATGCGGGGCCGCCCTTGTAGTTGTGGTTGTTTGGGCGCGTTTGCCAGCGGCGTGTGAGGTTGTCGCGGGCTTTGTGTGAATCTCCGGAGATATCTTGGGGGGCCCCGGTAGTCAATAGGGAGCTGCAAGCGTTTTTGTTTTTTTGATGGCGTGGGTTTTTGATGACGGGGGTGGTGCCCCCTTTGTTAGCAATGCACTGTCCTGATGCAGCGGCTGGTATTTGCGGTGTCATTGCTCTCCTGGAATTCGTGGGGGGTCACGGTAAGGAAACACAATGCACAGTTTGGTGTTTCCGGGCTTGATGCACGTGCGTGAGACATGACCCGTCAGGGACGCGTTACCTGCACTTCGGTCAGCGTTCCGCCACTTGACGTCAGCACTGTCAGAAAGGGGGAGATGCAGGCCACGGGGGGTTCTTGCCTCCCTCCTGGTAAGATACAGGCCCTGCCAGGGTGCACCAATGAGATGCAGGCTACATGGTCATGGTTTACACTCACTTAACACCCGCCCCCCCCCCCACAGTATTAGAAATGGTATTAGAAATGCGGTTGGGTAGGAGAGTGTGTGTATGGCATTTTAGGACACAGGCAGAAGAGACAGGGCTTCCTCTTTACAGTATACCCTGTCCTCCATCGTAGTCAATGAACACATGTATAAATGGAGAATTGACTGATGTGCGAGATTTGAGGCACTTTCTTCTCCCTTGTGAACTCTCTACCGAGTGAAGCGCACACTGGCAGATCATGAAGTATTGGGATCACCGTCTTCTTGCCATCGACGCTGACTTTGAGGGCGCAGTTGACTTCGCCATAATGCAGGAGTATCAGTCGTCTCCCCGGCCGTTGTATTGGGGGCGGGAGGGTCGTGCTTGGTGAGCGGAGTTGGCCTAACGGCTAGAGCGGCCAACCTCGAACCTGTCACCGGGTTCGAGTCTCGGGAATGACGCTGAGCATCCTGTGATTCGGCAAATTACCCTATCTACCCCTGCCTAACGGGGGCTGGCATTTGCAATGCAATAGGTCTCGCTTTTCCCCGGAGCCGGCGGCAAATCGGCGCTTGGAGGCCCTGACGGGAGATTGTTCGCGCTTTACAGGTGTGGATTCGTGTTTGTGCGTGGCGCCGCTACACGAGGGCAGTTTGTCTCGTTTGTTGTGTTAAATGGTAGCGGCAGTCGTAGTCGATAACCTTTCAAGTATTGCCCGGCGGTAATCGCCTCTTATACCATTCGATGCTAAACCAATAAAGAGGCAGGCGCCGGAGACTGGAAGGCAGGAAACAAAGTTTTATTCCGTCGGAGTGGAACACATCAGATCAGACAACGAGGTATCGTCACGAGGTGCTCTAACTGCATCTCTGAGACCTGGCCTCTTATACACAGGTTTATGACTTTATTGCAGGTTTATCATACATGGCACATTCTTGAGATTGCTTTGATACATGAAAGAACATCCTCAGAATCCCCACTTCAAGCTCGTTCCCACACATATCTACAGTGGAAGTCCCCACCCCACCCACAGTAGGAGATGGCTATCACACAGCTGGACATTCCGCCAATTCCCGGGGGTGTGTGTGACCGGTCGGGTCTCAGGGGGTGGGGGGCCTTGATCTACTGTAATCCCTTTGATGTGGGGTGTTTCCCTTACAGTAGGGGCAATAAACTGCATCCGCAGGGCTAGGTGATGGCCTGGGATCGGTTCGGACAATTGAGCGCAGAGGAAGGGGGTTATCAAAGAGATGCATGACCATGTATGGGATGTCGGTCAGGCGTGGGATGTGGTTCCATGGCTGGGTCGCGCAGAAGGAGAGGGTTTATGGCCTGTGTATGAGAGAGCGGGGGTGGCTGGCGCGCGGGGGAATGCTCGCAGCGCCAGGGGGACGCGCTGGCGATCGGCAATGAGCAGGGAGAGACCAGGGTGCCTAAAAATGGCTGCCGTGCGCTTTCCTGTGTGTCGCACTGGGGAGAGACAAGATGGCGCAGATAATGTTCAGTTCGCAAGCTAAATTTCCACAGTTGTGCCCAGTTGTCTGCACACCGTGTCGCCGGCAGCCCCGTGGCCATAAGCCGTTGAGGGGGGGGGCTCACAGTCGGTGCTTGGGGCCAAAAAAATGAAAGGTGGCTGAACTGCCCCCTTTCCCAGAACAAGGAACCTAGGCCCTACGTGCAGCAACGGATGTGTTATGCCCCTGGTCCCATCTTTGCACGAGGTTATCCCCCATGGAAATAATAGACGTTTTAGTGTTCTGGCACATGTTCCCTTTACAGAATGTATTGTGCAAGAAAAGGCCTTGATAGGTGCAGAATGTAGACCATCCAGGAGGGAACTTTGAAATATGGGAAACTGGGTTGCAGCGATCCTCTAGGCCCCCAACCTTGGCGGCCACACAGTCTGGCCACACCAGGGACACACTCTTTTCTTATTAGGCACGGGGAGATTAAGTGATTTTCCCAGAATCACTGCATATTGATAAGGCGCTGAGACTTCTCTCTTCTTTTGTAAATCTACAGTTGTCTTGAGGCATCACACCAGAGGTGTTTTGATTGCATTGCCTACGTAATGAAAACAAGCTTATATATGATTAGATATTATGGGTTTTCCAAGCGCCACTTGTGTTTAAAACACATCTTGAGTAAGTGAACTTATTTGAGAAGCGGCATTTGTTGTAGGAGTTGTGACAGTTTTTGAAAGTTAGAAAGTAAATATGTCCCCTATTTCCAAACACGAGAAAATATATTTTAAGAGCTTCACATGGAAGAAAATTACGAATAAATGTGGGTAGATTTATCATACTTTATGCTCAAGGCCAATATGTTCTTTGACCTCCCCAGGTTCTTACCCTTTTGATATCTGGCTTGATAGGGCATTTTCCTTAAAACATTATAGCTACAAATGCTTTAAAATCGAAATGGGGTAGAATGTGGGTTCCCCAGAGCAGCGTTACTCACATCATGTTACTGGCTGCTTGGTGGATTATTCCGCCTCCAAGTGAATGCTTTCATTGAAAGTATCAGGGACTACTTAAAATCTCTAAAGTACAATATATCATCACACTTTGGTTTTCCTCATAGATGCATCAAATAGAGTGATCAATCGTTATTGCTTTATTTTTGTCTGCCTTCTACGTTTTGTAGTTAGGGTACAAAATGAATGCAAGCCAGGCATATCGGCTTTGCAAATGGTTGCTTATGTTTGTATTATTATTTGGGTCAGTCTGGTACTTTGGTGTTTATGTGTGATTTTATTTATTCTTCAACTCACAGTCATAGTGGCAGCTTAGTCTATACAGGAAAGCCAGCAGCCTGAGCTGTTTTGAGACAAGCGGAAGGCCTGGGTTTGTGTGTCAAACATACCATCCGTAAAGTTATTCTCACGAAGTGACGAAGTTATGTGTCCCGAGTGGGGCAACAGGATAAGGGAGGGTATGTATATATATATATTCACTGAAAAAACCATAGGTTTCACACATGTTATAGTTAGCGGAAATTTTACTGATAAAAAACCAATGAAATTCCCCCGTTATAGTTAGTGCAGGCAACTATAACTCACGCGACCGCAATCCTCTGCTGATGCTAATACTGTATTTAGACACTTATTTGCCCATGTCTTCTTCCATAAATTTTTAGCTATACATATATTACAAATATTTTTTTTTCATAAAGACACATATGTCATCAGCAGAAGATTGCGGTCGCGTGAGTTATAGTTGCCTGCACTAACTATAACGGGGGAATTTCATTGGTTTTTTATCAGTAAAATTTCCGCTAACTATAACATGTGTGAAACCTATGGTTTTTTCAGTGAATTTGCAAGGTTTTTTAAATGCTAATTCCTAACTATAACGTGTGTGAAATCTATGGTTTTTTCAGTGAATTTGTACGGTTTTTTAAATGCTAAGTTACTTTACGCCATTCGTGGCGTGCGCGCCCACTTAACGCAGTTCGTTCCGTGCGCGCACGGTGCGCCCACTTTACGCAGTTAGTGCCGTGCACGCACGGTGGGCACGCGGTGCGCTACGCGCACCGCGTGCCCACGTTACGCTAGATGGGCCATGTACGCACGATGCGCTTCGCGCACCGTGCGCACATGGAGGACATATGATGCACTTCGTTTTGAAAGGTAATATTTAAATTTTTCACACCTCTTTTAAGCCATGCACAAATGGTGCCCTTCAGGCACAAATTGCACACGGGGTGGGGAGAGTGTGGATAATTTTTTTTTTAATATATTTTTTTACCGTACGCGTACGGTAAGCGTAATCGGCGAAATTAGCGAAAAAATAAAAATTCGGTTTTTGGCCTTGGGGGATCATTGGGGACTCCCACAATAAGGCTAGGTGTTTTGGAGCTGTCCAAACAGCCCCTTTACATGTTTTTGTGCTTTGTATTTTATTCCACACTCTCAGTGCGAGAGAGAAAATGGCGGCCGCCGCTTCCTGGTTTCGGCCGATTCGAATGTTTACTAAGATCTAAGAGCCAATCAGAATCGCGCTCGCGCACGCCACCGTACGCGTACGGTAAGCGTACCGTAAGCGCACCGTAAGCTGGCTCAGATATATATATTGATTTAAAGGCTATTTTCTCAGAATCTACTGAACAGATTTACACCAAACCTACAAAAGGCACTTCCTTGACCTGAGGACTACCTCTCTGCCAAATTTCTAGTAATTCTGTTCAGCCGTTCGGGCTGTAGCTGTGTCTAAAGGTCCTATGGAAAAATGCATGGGAAAAACGCGTTTTGCGACCCCCTTTTATCTCAGCCCCCGCTTGACGAATCCCCCCGAGACTTTCAGGGTAGGAGCAGAGCGTAGCGCCCCACCTATTTTGAAAAATTCGCGAGGATTCGTCGACCGGCGCCAAAGTTATTCAAAATAGAATGTTGCGGATTTCCTATGGAAACGTGGTCCTAACTATAACTACATATATATATATATTCACTGAAAAAACCATAGGTTTCAGGGGTGTTATAGTTAGCTGGACTTTTCACTTGTACAAAACCATTGAAATTCCCCCGTTATAGTTAGTTCAGCTAACTATAACTCGCGCGCCCGCAATGCACTGCTGATGACGTCACATATTACATCACTCATGACATGGTCAGTGACATCACTCATGTCATCACTGATGACATCTCAAATGACATCACTGATGACATCACTGATGACATCATCCTTGTGATAGAGTGACAGACCTCCTTTCACCCTAATATAACCTTTGATACACACATTCAAAAATAGAGACTAACATTTTCAAAACAATGGACATACCAATACCAGTTACAACAAGCTCTTCAGTAATTCTAAGATCCACATACACATCCACTCATTCACCAACAGTCCTATACAGTCACTCATACATGTACTCACTCATCATATGTACTCATACACCTATACATCCTGTTACACAATGCCACTCATCCATAGAGTTACTCACACACATAGTCACTCATGCTAATAAAGAATCAAACATACATTTACTTGCATATACAGTTATACACACACCACCACACTTACTTCTACGGAAACTTACACATACTTAGTCTTTTAAACAATCACTTATAGAAACACATACTTATTCATACAGGAACTCTTTCAATCTCTCACTCTCACATATACTCACTTATATACACCAATAGTCACATATACTAGTTTAAAACATATGTAGTTACTCATAAATACACTATTGAGACAGTCATTTACTCACTAACACACCCATACACACACTCATCCACCCATACAGCCCTGCACACATGCTGTCTTCAACACATACAAACAGTGAGTCACTCATTCATGCACCTACGCACTACGTAATACCCCCCACCGAACCATACAGACACTCAGGCTGATAATCAAAAAACCAACTAATAACCTATATAGACACCCATGTAGCTACTCACCAACCCATGCAGCCACTTATACACAAAGTGAGAGACTGATAGAGATATTTACATATTTAAACATTACTCACTAAGCCATGTATTCACTATGATACACTTAATCAGTCAGTTACACAATCAATTTTTCAAAAACAAATCATCCATTTAGACACTTATATACCCATTTATTCTTCCATCGACCTTGAGATATACATATATAAAACATATTTAATTTTCAGAGAAACAAACATTCACTGGATGATGTCATCAGTGATGTCATCAGTGATGTCATTTGAGATGTCATCAGTGATGTCATGAGTGATGTCACTGACCATGTCATGAGTGATGTAATATGTGACGTCATCAGCAGTGCATTGCGGGCGCGCGAGTTATAGTTAGCTGAACTAACTATAACGGGGGCATTTCAATGGTTTTGTACAAGTGAAAACTCCAGCTAACTATAACACCCCTGAAACCTATGTTTTTTTCAGTGAATATATATATATATATATATATATATATATATTCACAGAAAAAACCATAGGTTTCAGGCACGTTATAGTTAGGAATTAGCATTTAAAAAACCTCAGAAATTCACTGAAAAAACCATAGGTTTCAGGGGTGTTATAGTTAGCTGGACTTTTCACTTGTACAAAACCATTGAAATTCCCCCGTTATAGTTAGTTCAGCTAACTATAACTCGGGCGCCCGCAATGCACTGCTGATGACGTCACATATTACATCACTCATGACATGGTCAGTGACATCACTCATGACATCACTGATGACATCTCAAATGACATCACTGATGACATCACTGATGACATCATCCAGTGAATGTGTGTTTTTCTGAAAATTAAATATGTTTTATATATGTATATCTCAAGGTCGATGGAAGAATAAATGGGTATATAAGTGTCTAAATGGATGATTTGTTTTTGAAAAATTGATTGTGTAACTGACTGATTAAGTGTATCATAGTGAATACATGGCTTAGTGAGTAATGTTTAAATATGTAAATATCTGTATCAGTCTCTCACTTTGTGTATAAGTGGCTGCATGGGTTGGTGAGTAGCTACATGGGTGTCTATATAGGTTATTAGTTGGTTTTTTGAGTATCAGTCTGAGTGTCTGCATGGTTCGGTGGGGGGTATTACGTAGTGCATAGGTGCATGAATGAGTGACTCACTGTTTGTATGTGTTGAACACAGCATGTGTGCAGGACTGTATGGGTGGATGAGTGTGTGTATGGGTGTGTTAGTGAGTGAATGACTGTCTCAATAGTGTCTTTATGAGTAACTACATATGTTTTAAACTAGTATATGTGACTATTGGTGTATATATGTGAGTATATGTGAGAGTGAGAGATTGAAAGAGTTCCTGTATGAATAAGTATGTGTTTCTATAAGTGATTGTTTAAAAGACTAAGTATGTGTAAGTTTCCGTAGAAGTAAGTATGGTGGTGTGTGTATAACTGTATATGCAAGTAAATGTATGTTTGATTCTTTATTAGCATGAGTGACTATGTGTGTGAGTAACTCTATGGATGAGTGGCATTGTGTAACAGGATGTATAGGTGTATGAGTACATATGATGAGTGAGTACATGTATGAGTGACTGTATAGGACTGTTGGTGAATGAGTGGATGTGTATGTGGATCTTAGAATTACTGAAGAGGTTGTTGTAACTGGTATTGGTATGTCCATTGTTTTGAAAATTTTAGTCTCTATTTTTGAATGTGTGTATCAAAGGTTATATTAGGGTGAGAGGAGGTCTGCCACTCTATCACAAGGATGATGTCATCATGTCATCAGTGATGTCATTTGAGATGTCATCAGTGATGTCATGAGTGATGTCACTGACCATGTCATGAGTGATGTAATATGTGACGTCATCAGCAGTGCATTGCGGGCGCCCGAGTTATAGTTAGCTGAACTAACTATAACGGGGGAATTTCAATGGTTTTGTACAAGTGAAAAGTCCAGCTAACTATAACACCCCTGAAACCTATGGTTTTTTCAGTGAATTTCTGAGGTTTTTTAAATGCTAATTCCTAACTATAACGTGCCTGAAACCTATGGTTTTTTCTGTGAATTTCAAAGGTTTTTTAAATGCTAATTTCTAACTATGCCTACAGAGATAGGACATGTGAAGAAAGAAGAAAAAATGCACAGAAAGAAACAAAAGAAGTGCAGAAAGAAGCAACAGAAGTCCTCAAATACGAAGATAAGTGCAGGAAGAAGGATAACGTGCAGAAAGAACAAAAAGAAGAGCAGAAAGAAGCCTTGTTGCAAAATCATCCTGTACCCTCAACTTTTTCAGACGGATACTGGTGGTAACTGAGCCTGACTAACCAGTCCTAGAGCCAGTGCTATGTTAAAAGACACTTAGAATACAGTGAAAACACCTACATACACTAGGGAACATTATGCGTTGGGGTCCCCCTGTGATTAGCATGACCTCCTCTGTAAGCCCCTAGTATATAAGAGGGCATGGGGATTAAAACTACCTCTTAAAACAGGCCACAGGGCGTTTTTGCACACGTTAACTCAGGCCCCGTCCCCTCCCTTCACCACTGTGTAAACACGCCCTGTGTCCATTTTTAGTTGGGAGATTAAGTTCATTTGAATCCTGAGGGTCCCTGGGGTCCAACTAGCCCACTAGGTACCTCCAGTAAGTGCCACAGAGCTGCGTTGCAGAGAGGTGTAAAAAGTGGCACGGCCTGGACCACCTCTCTGCAATGCAGCTCAGTGGCGCTTACTGGAAGCACTTGGTGGGCTAGTTAGCCCCCAGGGGCCCTCAGTATTGAAGGGAAATTATATCCCCAATTTAAAACGTGCCATAGTGCGTGTTTGCACACGTCACCTCAGGCCCCGTCCCCTCCCTTCACCACTGTGTAAACGCGCCCTGTGGCTGTTCTAAGTTGAGAGATTAAGTCCCCATGAATCCTAAGGGTCCCTAGGGTGAAACTAGACCACTAGGTACCTCCAGTAAGCGCCACAGAGCTGCGTTGCAGAGAGGTGTAAAAAGGGGCTTGGCCTCAGAACACCTGGCTGCAGCGCAGCTCCCTGGCGCATACTGGAGATACCTGTTGGGGGCGCGTTTGCAGAGTGCTGCACGGAGGGGGCATGGCCTCCGGCACGATGCCAGTCTTTTATTTATTTTAGTTTTTTAAGAAGGGGGGCTGTTTGGTTCCCCTTCTTATTCTAATTTATTGGCCCTGATGACCCCATCCCCCAGGGCCAGTCTCCTAATTATATTTTTTTGACCCCAATCCCCAGGGCCGGCCACTGTTTTTTATTATTTTTAAAAAATATATATTTATAGACACACCTAGGACATGCTGGACAAACCGTACGTACCTATCACCATGACGATTTGCGTGATATTCATTAAAAGGCGACTATGCATGCAATGAATCCACGTGGAATGTATTTACACCACTAGTGAAGCTCTGACATGTCTGATGCCCTACCGTGCCTAATCCCGGTAGACACCCTTGTCATTTATTTATACAAACTTGGGTAGCTATTGACGGGCACATTTAATACACATGCACACCAAGCCATTCAAAGGGGATTCGACAAAAATTCGACCAAAACTATGCAAGAAACCCCCCTCACGGTTAATAAAACACACATCCACTGCCGGATGTGTAATACTTTTTATTTTACTCTCTGGAAAGGGGACGAACATCACTTGAGAGTCACAGCGCGCTCCTGACAGAGCCCAATGCTGTGTTACACCCACCATTGCCTGCCGTGTGCCACACACCTCTGTGTTGTATTCCACTAGCTAGTGCATATGCTATGACACTCTCTAGCCCATGTGCACTGTAACACCACCCCGTGAATATGTCATGCCACACTTGTCTTCGCACGGGTTATATTGCCCCATCTAACGTGCCTTTCTCGATGCCTATGTTATAACGCACAGTGCTATGCCATACATATTACAATCTGGGATCCATATCTTTGTCACAGTGCATATGCAACCTTACACTCCCCAGCACATATTTTATATTACAACTTTAGAGACTAGTTAGGTTACACAACACTGCCCTGTGCATATTACACTCCAAGGCGCATATCGCATAGCACGCGCTAGTGCCTGTGCTATCTCGCGCTCTCCAATGAATCTGTCATTGCGCACAATGTATTGCATATTATATTTCACGCCCGGTTCATCTTATATCACACTTTTTGGTGCATAGTTTATACCATACACTATATCTAGTTTTCATTTTCAATCGTGCTCTCAGGACTATGTTCTATATAACACTGTGTTCACCTACCCTTTTCACGGGCATTACATTTTGCGATAGGGAGTGGAGGGTCAGGGGGTGTTTCTGCCAAGTGAGCCCGGAGTCACAGTCACAAACGTCCTCTTCTTCCTGAATAAAAGTGAGATTATGCTGCATACTTGTTCATATTTTAAGTAGTTCGCACAGACACAATGTTTTAAAAACAATAAAGTTCCTAATACCCGCCTTCTCTGAACAGTTAGCTTGCTGCCCCATCCCCTTCCTCCCTATCCTCTGTTGTGTGAATCCATGGACTAGCCTCCTCCCTCCTGCCATGCATGGTCTGATGTGCTGCCACTGCCCTCAGTATGATGTACCAGTCCACTCCTCCTGCCCTCCATTGCCCAATTCTATGCCCCATCATTGACCTCCTGCTTAAACTCTGTGATTAGCTTGCTGCCCCTATTCTCCTTCCCCCTGCCCTCCGATGTCTTTGTGCATGCCCCTGCTCCATCCTTTTTGCCCACCATGTCCCATGGACCTGCCACTCCTATCTACTCTGAGTGTTCTGTTGAGCTGCCACTCCCCTCCCACCTGCCTAGCATTGTCAGATGACTGTAACCTGTCCCTGTCACCTCCACCCTGCCTGTCCACATGCCATGCCCCTATCCTCTTCCTCCTGTCCTACATGGTCCATTGTACTGCCACACCCTTCTGCCCTCCCTGGTCTGTTGTGCTGCAGCTGCTCCTCCTGCCTGCCCCGTGTGGTCTGTTGTGAGGTCCCTTCCCCTGAACTTTCTTGTCTGTGCACAGGTCCTGACCCTCCCTTCTATCCTCCATCGTCCTTTGTGCATGCCCCTCCACCCTCCTTCTTGCCCATCATAGCCATTGTGCTGCCACTAACCCTCCCACTTGCCATGCATGGTCTTCTGTGCTGCCATGGCCCCTCCCACCTTCCCTGTGTGGTCAGTTAGCTGCCCCTGACCCCCTCCCACCTTCCCTCCATGGTCTGTGTGTATGCCATCACAGTCTCACTGTTGCTCTTCATGGTGTGTCTTGCTTCTAGTGCCCATCCTGCCTGACCTCCATGGCTATCTTGCTGCTCCTGCCCTGCCCCCTTGCCCCCAGCCCTACTCCCTCCCTCCTGGCTTGTCTGTTCCATTGTAATGCCCCTGATCCGTCCCTCCTGCCCTTTATGATCTGTTATGCTGCAGCTTTCTCTCCTGTCTGTCCATTATGGTCAGCTAGCTACCATTGCCTCTTGCCCCTCTGTTCTCTGTTGTCCATGTGCATGGTCCTGTCCCCTCCCTCTTGCTTTCTATGGATTGTTGTGCTGCACTCCCGTGTGGTGTATTGTGCTGCTGCAAACCCTGATGCCTGCCCTGCAGGGTCAGTTTGGTGCACCTCTCCATGTCCCTCCTGTCCTCTGTTATCCAAGTCCATGTCCCTATCCCATTTCCTTCCATGATCCAATGTACCATACTTGCGAACATTTTGAACTTGGTAAGAGGGAGATTTTGAAAAAAAACTGGGGTATTGATTTTCCCCTTTGAGTTACATTGAAAAAGAGGATATTGTAGACAGGAGACAGATCAAATAAAGCCCATTTGAGCTTAAAAACATTGGACGTTTCCTGGCTGAATCGGGTCTGTTGGCATGTATGGTTGTACTACCATTGCCTCTTCCTTCTGCCCACAATGGTCTATTACATTGCCACAGGCTTGAAGGAGGGTAGATTTTGTATCACAGGGGGCCCCTGGCCCGTTCTGTCCACACCTGAAGTATGAGACCCTTGTCCTTGCCCTGCCAGCTGCATTTGTAGGCCGTATTAAATTGACCAGCGGGTCCTGTGTTGCTATATAATTATCCTGAGACATCCTTACCACTCAGCCAGTATAAAACCCCTGTGTAGGCCCTTCTGTTCAATATGTAGGCCTCTTTGTTAAATTGACCATAGCTCTGCAATTTTAGTGTATAGCAGTCTGAAGGCAGGTCTGCGAGGCCTTCTGCTCCAAACCAGTAGCCCCCACCCTACCCGAGTGCTCCGTGCTCGGTATCAAAGTTCAACATCCCCCTGAAGCTGTCGACATACAGTAGGCTGCATCCTGGACTGGTACTTGCTTCCTGGGCAGGTTTCCCGCTTTTAAGGAAGTGGCAACCGCAGAGCGTCAAGTTAGGAGAACTGAGGAGATTTTATACATGAATATATTGAATTCCCGTACAATACCCATTATTTTCTGCTTGCTCTATGGAACTTACGATAAGCGATTGGCCTGAGAGACTGACCTTTTCACCCAGTCCATTGTCAGCATTAAGTGGGTAAATGACGAAATGTCTGGTAAAATCTGCAGACGAAGCTTTTGGGTAGCATACGTAGGTAGATGTAGGGGCAAAGGAGCCCACAAAATGATATAAAAAGGGAGCACCCACAGATATCGACGGACTACCTCGCCGTCTGTATGTAGGTTAACAGCCAGTGCAGGTTTTCCCCAAGAGCTGGGAGCTCTTGTCTTCCTTTGCTTAAAATGTCTTGCTCTGCTTTGCTTGAAGTATCTTATTCTATTTTACCTATATGAAATGTCATGTTATGTTTAACCATTGTTCTCTTTACTTTTGCATTTAAAAGATTTTGTATTGTAATTGCAGGAATGCTTGCTCTAAGAGTAAACGTGAGTGTTCCTAGGTAACATTTTCCTTGCATTTATAGATGTGTTTTCTCTCTCTCTCTGTCAGTACATTAATTGAGATACAGAGAATATCATGACAGCTGTATGATTATCTGGATTCTGTATTTTGTACTTTATGTCTCTATTCTGCGGTTTCTTTGAAGTTGCATCTTCTCATTAAACTGCCATTGTATTCTGCCTCCAATTCCATGTCTCATATGTCTGTTTTCTTCATTTTTGGAGCAAGCGTTCCTAGGCACCCCGGCTCAAATTAAGGTGCCCCTTTTGTCCCTGACTCACTCTCCTGCTCAGTTCTGTGGTGGCTCCCGGGGATCTGGGGACCGCCCCTAGCTTCCTTGACCCGTAATAGATCTTTCCTCCAACAGCCTCTCTTGCAAGTCCTGTATTGTTGGTTTGTTGCCCCTGCCCCCCTTTCCACTGCCCTCCATAGTCTGTTGTGCTTCCACGGCCCTTCCTGCCTGCTCAGTGTGGTTAAATTGTTGCCTTTGCACCCTCCTACCTGCCTTCAATTTTCAGAGTCCGTGCCCCTGGCCTCTGCCTCTCAACAGTATCCTAATGAACAACTAGATTGCTAACATTCTATATTTATTACAAAAGTGTGGAACGCCTGACATCATCTTGATGTAATCAAAACTGTAATACCTAGAGCATTTCCTTTAGAAATTACATATATGAGAGGGTCTTATTGGCATCAAAATTATGGTTAGTGCTCTAAAAGGCTAAAATAAGGACATATTTTCTGAGTTTTCAAATAGCGACAAAGCACTTTTAAATTATTTGTTATCTTTATGTTTTTTTATCCAGTTGACCACTTGATTAAATGTTGCACTTAGGGGAGATGATGTGGTGTTACTTCCAGAACTGCAGACTTTGCAACTGGGGAACCAGGTTGAAGTTTCTGCTTCAGCTCGACATTCTGTGATTCTGGTCAAATCACTTAGTCTCCACATGTCTACAACCAAAATGAATGTGTTCTTGTGTGATGTAACCAATGCTCATGTAAAGCACTCCAATACCTGACAAGTCTGCACTATATAACACTGCAAAAACACAAAATAATAAGTGTTTTGCACACTTCTGTCATTGGGCTATATTTGGGCTACATCTGGGTGATTTTGGGCTACATTTGGGCTCTTTTGTCTCCGGTGGCCATCTTGGGAGATTTATTTGTTATGAAGTTTCCTAATTTCCTCATGTACTGCAGTCTCCTCAGTAGGAAATGCTTTCAGTTTTTTACTTTGATTCCATCATGAAGGTATTCAGATATGTCACACATTTGCCATAAATTCTGAATGTTAGCACTCTAGTTGCTCATTAGATCATTGTAGTAAAACTACTGCACCATGGAAGTCTGCTCCTGGTATTAAAAGTGCATGTTTCAGTCTGCATGTCAGAATTTTTTTAATGAAATAGAAGAGGATTTGAGAAGTCACTCAAAATGTGCCCTCATTTTCTTTCTTCAGCATTAATCACAATTTCTATGGCAAAATGAACCTCCTCATTGTGTTCCTTTTTAAATTAAATGTTTTAAGTGTTACCAGTTTATTCCAATCAAGATGGCTTCAGGTGTGCCATACTTTTGTCATAATGAAGACAGTAAGCGCTCTAGTTGTTTTTAAGAACATTCTGGGACATTCTGTCATTGGGCTATATTTGGGCTACATCTGGGTGATATTTGGGCTACATTTGGGCTCTTTTGTCTCTGGTGGCCATCTTGGGAGACTTATTTGTTATGAAGTTTCCTAATTTCCTCATTTACTGCAGTCTCCTCAGTAGGAAATACTTTCAGTTTTTTACTTTGATTCCATCAAGAAGGCATTCAGATGTGTCACACATTTGCCATAAATTCAGAATGTTAGCACTCTTTTTGCTCATTAGATCACTGTAGTAAAGCTACTGCTCACCAGGGAAAACTGCTGCTGGTATTGAAAGTGCATGTTTCAGTCTGCATGTCAGAATTTTTTAATGAAATAGAAGAGGATTTGAGAAGTCACTCAAAATGTGCCCTAATTTTTCTTTCTGCAGCACTAATCATACTTTTTATTGAAAAATGAACCCCCTCATTTTGTTCCTTTTTAAATTAAATGTTTTAAGAGTTACCACTTTAATCCAAGCAAGATGGCTTCAGGTGTGCCATACGTTTATCATAAGTAGGACTGTTAGCGCTCTAGTAGTTCTTTGGAACACTCTGGGAAGCTGCAGTAGAACACAAAGGAATCAACTGACAGTCTCTGCCCTTGTTGGATGTACATGTTTTACTGAGAATGTCAGACTTCATTCTCACATGACTGAGAAAGATAATGTGAATTTACAGAAAATAAGCTCTCAGTTTAGCCTATTGATCACCTTCCAAACCTCTGTGGTAAAAGCATGAGAAAATATTTTTCTCTCAATCATGATATCCCAGCAGAAGGCTTTTTCACATGGTGAAATCACCTTAGAACATACCACAATTCCTAAAATGAGTATGGTACCATCAACAAATGATTTATAATGTAACTAAAGTCTTAAAACCTTCTATTAACTGCAATGCTTTTTAATGAGGTGCTATAATGTATATTGGTCCCAAGATGGCTGCCAACACTTCTTGGATGAAGTGCTGACAGCCAATCAGATCTCAGGATGAGATGTGTGGTTAGGCTCCGCCCACATATATATATGCTTTTAAATGCTATTTTCTCAGGATCTACTGAACAGATTTACACCAAACCTACAAAAGGCACTTCCTTGACCTGAGGACTACCTCTCTGCCAAATTTCAAGTAATTCTGTTCAGCCGTTCGGGCTGTAGCTGTGTCTAAAGGTCCTATGGAAAAATGCATGGGAAAAACGCGTTTTGGGACCCCCCTTTTATCTCAGCCCCCGCTTGACGAATCCCCCCGAGACTTTCAGGGTAGGAGCGGAGCGTAGCGCCCCACCTATTTTGAAAAATTCGCGAGGATTCGTCAACCGGCGCCAAAGTTATTCAAAATAGAATGTTGCGGATTTCCTATGGAAACGTGGTCCTAACTATAACTACCTACTGGCGACCGCCAGTAGGTAATATATATATATATATATATATATATATATATATATATATATGTTATCTTGGTAGCAGGAGTACAAATATGTCAAAGGTTCAGCCTAAATCCCAGTCTCAACCATAATGCAATGGTCAGCTTGTAGAAAGGTGTAACACGGAAATTGATCTACCAATGTTATTATTGTGAGTTCCACGCTAGAGTCAAGAGATGCTGCTGTCTTTCATCTTTGCATTCGAAAACAGCTTGTGTAATGTTTCTTTCAAATCACAGTCACAGTGGCAGCTTAGTGCATACAGACAAGTCAGCAGCCTGAGCTGTTTTTGAGACAAGCTGAAGGCCGGGGTCTGTGTGTCTTACATAACATCTTGAAGGTATTTATTAGTGCGAGTTCCACGCTTAAGTCAAGAGATGCTGCTGCCTTTCCTATTTGCCTTGCTAGTCGCAAACAGCTGGTGTAAGGTTTTCTGCAACTCAGTCATAGTGGCAGCTTAGTCTATACAGGACAGTCAGCAGCCTGAGCTGTTTTGTGACATGCGGAAGGCCTGGGTTTGTGTGTCAAACTAAACATCTTTAAGTTTATTCTCCCTGTTCCACAGGGAGGCAAGGGAAAGCCCAGAGTGACATGGGCTACCGACCTTTTGAAGTTCGTTTATTTATTGTATGAAGGTGACAGAGGCTGTCACAGTAGTTTGATAGGCACCAGGGCCAGATGACATTAAAGGGCATTGTGTGCTGGAAACTGAGGAGCGGGTCCATTTTAGTAAGCGCAAGGAGGTGTAAATATTTTGTGTCACTCACAGATGCCCTGTGTTGGGTGGATGATATCTGAGAGCTGTACTCCTTCGAAAAGGACATTGCCTAATAGTCAAGCCAATGGCACATCAAGTGGTTATGGTGAAAATCTCGAAAGTAATTTGGTTTTGGAATAAAAAAAAAATAAAAAAATAAAAAAATACCAATTCTGCTCTCTTCATCCATTCTACGATATGAATGTGGCGACGTGAAGGGTTCACCTTGGCCACGTCACGACCCCATGATTAAACTACATGTGGTGTTCCCCAGGGATCCTGTAAATGGAAACACTTTGGGGAACAAGGTTTTTCACACTAAGTCCCAGATATTTGAACCTCCAGAGATTAGGTCCTGCACAGACACCATGACTTCCTGCAAACTCCTAAACATGGCTAGTCAGACAGGTAAATGAGTAACATACCACCCTAACCGGTTTCAGAGTAGCGCCAGGAAAGCAATCTGATACGTGTGCCCTACAAATTTAGTATACCATGACATAACAAATGTGGGATTGCATTTCATAATCTTTCAGGGGAGGAACATAATGTGTCTGTGCCCTACTGAGAGATTCGAAAACAGAGCTGGTGGAACCACACAGGATGTTCCACAAGGTGACATACTGTTGAAATAAACAATTATAAAAAATAAATTAATGTTGAAATTATTTTAACTGACGTCAACAAGTTTAACGATATTTTGGACCAATAGTTATGGTAAAAGGTGAAATTGCAGTGCAAGTTGTTTCAGTCAATAACATTAACTAGCAACATCATATAACGAACATTACACAAAACGGTAAATATATTCAGTGCCTGGTAAAAAGACATTTGCACATTTGTCCCCGATTGTTGTGGTTAGCATTAGGTTTTGAATTTTATAACTGATTTGACTTTGACCAAAAAAAAAAAAAAATTGGGTGCAAATTACATGTCGTCTTCAATTTTAAGGAATTAAAAGTAGGAATGAACCGAAATATTTCAATAATATTTATCTTAGTTTGATTGGTCGTTTTTTTTATATTAAATTTTTACCATCGTGTGAGGCATTTGGGATATTATAGAGAGGCCCCTGGATAGGAAACTGTATTTCCAGTTCAGAATTGGGTCTCTCCCTGTAAAAGCTTTTACCCATAAATGGTCATCTTCCCAGGATGACAAATGTCATTATTGTTTAGACTTGATTGAGGATATTGGTCACTTGTTGTTTGTGTGTCCGTTATACATTGCCCCCCGCCATAGGTGGTTAAAGCCAGCATGTCTAAATCTGGGAACACGTAGCTACAAGGAAGCCTTAAGAATTCTAGAATCTGATTGCACCCCCTGCTTGGCTATTGCTGTTGCAAAATTTCTGGGGTGGGCATGGACATTACGTCTTCGTGCCCTGAAATCCCTTGAAATTGATCAATGAATGTTTTATCACCAAGAAATGTCTAACTAACTTTTTATCCAGTATTTGATCTTTTTAAGATTTTGTATCCATTGATGTCGTTTTATTTGATGTTATTCGCCAGCATTAGGATTTAATGTATTTTTATTATATTTTAGCTTAGTATTTATGAAATTGTTAGGATGTACTTGCTTTTATGACATGCTGTCGAATAAAGCTTTTGAAACTTGACTTAGTTTGATTTTATATGAGCAATTAAAGAACAAGGCTAGGATAAGACTCCATCATCTAAGTTAATGTAACTTCACTTGCAAGAATATTTAATGAAACCTGTATTATTTGGTAGTTAAGATGATCCCCAGAAGGCTGGGTCATTATTGGCAGTGGGGAGGCCAGTCCAGGGAGATGTTGCTGAGATTGGTCATTGAAAGTAAACAATAGGATAATAATACAACGTGAGAGAAAGAAAATGTAAGGTTGATAGCCAAAAAGGTAATGCGGCAGTTAGCAGTTAACCTGTTAAATTGAAGTGTATTAGCATGCTGTAGGGAGGCGAGATTGTCTCAACGAATCCCTTGCCAATAATGCTGTCACTAGCTAAGTTTGTGGCATTAACCATTCAGGGGCAGTGACGTGAAGCAGCCAGGGACAGTGAGCGTATGTTTCCTGTGTGCTGGGTGAGAGTACAAAGACAGAGGCTGTTGCCCCCCATACCGTCTGATGTTCACAGCTTTTAGTGCCCACCCCATCATTCGACACCCATGATGTCAGCTTGTGTGGATAAACGTAGGGAAGGCAGTTAACTCACACGTTACCTCCATCCTGCTTTACTGGGCTTAGCTGTTGGAAACACACTTCCGAGCCAGAATGACCCTAGTTGGCCCAATTGAAAATCACAATAGGATTTCATGCCATATACGCCAAAGCTAGCTCGTAGGGGCAGGGCACCTATAACAGCAAAGGGAGGAAGGGGGGGCTCTGGCAGCGACGGAAGCCTCCCCAGAGCTGTGGCGGAGTTACAGGGCGATCTGGAGGCAGAAGGGTACAGTAAGGGTACCTCTGCGACAGGCGGTACAGTAAGGGTACCCCTGTCCGGCACAGTAAGGGTGCCCGAGCCAAGGTCCGGGAGCCAAAGGAGGTTCTGCGAAGACGGCGCCCCGTTAGTCCTTCGGGCGGTTGGGGGGCCTGAACCAACCGGGGGTGTGCCACAACACGCTCCGCCCCCGTCAAAAGGGGCGGGAGTATGCGACAGATCACGTGATCCAAAGGATGATCTGAAAATATGTGCCGCACTGCAGGGCATCGACCCACCGTGCGTGCTGGCTCGCCAGGTGGGCGGAGCAGCGAGGGGCTGCTTGCCCTGGATCGCCCGTAAGATAACCCACTTATCGTCATACTTATGTTGTTTGAAATAAACCTGCAGCAGTTCTTCACCCACAATGAAAGTGTCGGTGTAATCTATGGGTGACGTCTGTGCATGTGTGTTGAGTGGAGCGGATGACGGTGTGGTCACTAGGAACCTGTGGAAACTGACGAGCAAGAAGCAAGCATAGGACAGTGACACTAAAACCGACTAATGGTAAGCAAAGAGCGGCAGCCAAGTCCATTAGAGAATAACAAAGGGTCTGTCTTGTGAAACCTAAACAAGTATGGCAATCAGGCTACGATGCAATTTTACGTCCGCCTATGGGTTTAGGCTGAGATAAAAATTAGGGTTGCCTCTCCCTTTAATGCAGGCAAGATAATCGCCTTTAAAATGCAAGCGGCAAAAAGCAACGTAGGCCCGGAGAACACACCAGCAGCTCCAATGCTAACAAGTCACATGCTCCCAGCCAGCAATGAAATACAATAATATGCGTCAACTAATACACCTAACATACGTCACCCGCAGTGCATAGATGCTGTTCGACAATCACGCCAACCTCACTTTGACCCTCATCTTCCTCATAGCGCCTAGTGAGAGAGCCCGCGAGAGCGGTGAAAGACTGCGTAACCAGGCGCGCTCCATAAGAATGGCAAGTGCTTGCATCTGTGAGTGACCCTGGAAGGACACACAGCAGCACCCCTGACCCCACCCGCTCTCTAAATTACGACCTGGTGATCTTAATGTTCTAATCTCACTTGTATCATTGCCCTTAAACTCTGTGACTCGATGGAGATTCCGGAAGTGAAGGTTTCCTCGGGGACACTGAGCCATGTTCGTGCAAAAGCTGGAGCCGCTGCGAGCAGGATTCGAACCTGCGCGGGGAAACCCCATTGGATTTCGAGTCCAACGCCTTAACCACATTACTGAATGTAAGTGGAGAAATATTGCTGCAGGTTTATTAGCATAAGCAATATGCAAACATGGTGGGTTATCTTACGGGCGATCCCAGGGCAGGCCAGCCCCTATGCCGCCTGCCCGTCTGATAAGCCTAGAGTCACCATGGCAACGCCAATTGGTGTATACCAAATGTTGGGAGGGTCCCCCCCCTCCCATCCGTGGACCACCAGTCCACTTGCTTCACACGCCCCCCCGTGATGGGTGGGCGGAGCATACATGGCAGCCCCTGGTTGCTCAGACCCACAACCGCCTGTCGGATAGCGGGGCGCCGTCGGTCTTCCAGTGAACACGCTAAACATCCCTGGGTATCCTGGCTTAGCACCACGCGGTGCTGCTGCATGCTATACCCCTTGGTATGTGCAGACCCTGGATCGCCCTGTAACTCCTCCACAGCCTTGGGAGTGGCCACGGTCACTACCAGGGCCCCCCACCAAGGTAGACCTATTTCCATACAACCTGCTGCAGCCAAAGCTTCCCCTAAGTCCAGTAGAAAAGATCCATGCCTAAACTAGAGAGGAGCACCCCATCTCCCTCTAGGCACCCTGTGGACTTGCGTGCATAAGACCATGCCTGATAAGGCCAAGACCAGGTAGTCCTTTTTCACCTACCGCATGCTGATATCGGCCTTCTCCCAGGTCCAGCCAAAACAAGTCTACCCCAACCGGGCCAGTGGCCAGCATGCACCATCCGGACAGGTTCCCTCATCCTTTCTAGATTCCACCGGGGATTTAACTGAAATGACCTTAAACCTAAAATAGGCGATGGTCCCAAGTTGCCTTTGCATGGCCTGCAATTCCCTTTGACAAGACACTCCTGCCTGGCAGTGCCAATGCGGGAGGTGGTAAGCGTTGCAACCCCCTTACTTCCTCTTTCACTCAGTTGGAGTACGCCCATCGTATTCCATCAGTCACCACCAACTGTAAAGCCTTGCCCTCCCAAAAATCTGCTAGTATACCAGGGAGAGACAGGACAGAGTGACCACGGAGGAGAACCACGTGTAAATTTCTTCTCTATTTTAAATACTGGGAAAGCCAATTAGTCTCCTGCTAATTTGTAGCTATAGAAGTGTTACCCCGGGGTTTCCCTTAATCATATGGACCGAATCTCCCCCGTTGGAAGGCCACTTCCACCACCTGCATAGCTGCCAGCCAGAGCTGGAGGGCGGGAGAAGTTACCCGGTACCGATACTCGCATCAAAGGTACCTGTTTCGTCGAACTCAAGGGCGGGCAACTAAGTGAGCAACCAGGCTCAGCCCTAGTATCCAGAGGTCAAACCCAAGCTCCTCCAAGTTCTGCTCCTTCACCTGCCTGTTAACACGAATCCCAGGGCAGACCACCGGCCTATAACCCATGCTTGGCCATGCCTGAGCTAAAATACCTCTGAACAGCATGACAACAGGCTAACCACCAGCATTGCGTTCTGAATGTTTCTGACACTGCCAAGAAACATGCGCATAACTAAAACCACTGGCACCATGCCCTAAAGCATCAATTCAGCCTTCTATGAATGCAAAATGTGCCCTTGTGGCGATCCGAGTAGTGCTCCCTCCAAGCCAGCAGCCCTACCCAGGCAACCCGCACCCTCTTGGCACTGGCACACCCCCGCCCCAGCTGCCCTAGAGTGCCTGGTAGTGTGTAGCCACAACCTCCGTTTCATCATTGACGTTATATCGGGGTATGATGACACATCTAACTCTACTGCTGAGTGCCCGTTGCACCATCGCAAGTATGCCTTTGCCTGCTCAGAGTCTGGCTGCAAAGTTGGGTGACATAGACACCCCAGCCCAGGGCGAAAATGGCAGCTTTACAGTTTCTGGTGCTATAGACGGTCCCTGTACCCTGATGGAACAGAATGCCATTCCCTTGCTCCTGATGAGCACGAACCCAAAACCAATTGCTCACCATAGTTCAATACCTTCTTGGGGTTAATCATTTCTTAGCAAAATTTTGACAAATCTATGTTCTGCAATGGCACTACTTCGCAGCCTGCACCATTCTGCCAGTGCTGACAAGACCTTTGTCCTGCTGCCTGGCCTAAGCAATCCTGCCCTGTTGTAGAAGCGCCCGCTTCAGCCCTAGAGCAAACAATTCGCCAGTAACCCCAAACTGGCCCTGATGCGAGCAAACCATGCCAAGGCACACAGGTGTGTGTAATAACTAATAGCAGGTCAACAGCGTCAACAGGCATCCTCAGCTTACAATAGGCGTGATGGAGTAGGGGTTTCAGTGAGAATAAAGATGACCGCTTCCCATCTGACTCACCGTGGAGGGAACCACTCCTGTATGTTCTAGCACAAATGCTCCCAGTTCACTAGTCCCTGCCTGATGTACGTGACCTAGGGGCATGGTCCCCTTGCAAGCGGCATGCCATTGGGACCAACATCAAGTCCCCGATAAGTACCACTATCCGCCTACACTACAATCTTGCCTTGCGTTCCTTCATGCCCAGATGTCTCATGTGAAGAGTGCTCTCCATCAACACCATCCCGCATCCAAACCAACCCGCCGGAAAGGCAACAAGAGCCTAACGCTCTACACCCGAGGATGACCCAGGAAGTAACCAATCGTGTAACAACCGAGTAACTACCCACGGACATCCTTTCCGCATCTGAAGGGCTAGCCATTTCAGAAGTAACCTGGGACCCCAAACCCAAGCATCACAGCAGGCCTCGGCACCTGTGGCGTGTGTGATCATGGCCCACTTCCGTGTGAGCCAGGGCCCGCGATGCATACTTATTTCCTGATCGCTGAAGCACACGTAAACCACCCTCGCTGTACCTTGCCGCTAGGTCATCCTACCCTAAGGGGCCCCAATGAACGACCCAGGCATATTAACTCACACTCAACACAGGAGAAACCCTATTCTTAGCCTAGGTGCTGGATGCAAAGTGACACCTCCCCCTGCTCCCGACCATAGTGGTGAAGCGTCACAGGAGTGCCCGGCTAATATACCAGACCCCGACAGGCCAAGGGAGCCCTGCGCAGCTACAAGTGTTTGCCAGAGTACAACTGGTCTGAAGGGCTAACCAGCATGCTCAGGCACTGGCTATGGCAACTGACCGGCCACCAACACACCGCGCATTTACTATGTGTTCCAAGTACACTCGGTCTCATAGCCAATGAAACAAAGCATCGAAACCAAGCCCCTGAGACGGGTGCTGACCCAAGCCGAGTAAACCTCCCGCCTCACCTGTGAGGACCGCACAGCCAATCCACTCCCGCTGTGCTGACCTGAGTACGCGGATGACAGTCTCAGCAAGGCGCCCTGACCATCTATGTACGCACGCCCCATCAAATTAATCTGGGATTGCACGTAAGCGACAGAACAACAATCAACAATCTTTGCTGACGCTGAACTGTGTCAAAATTCCCCCGATACGGGTGCTGACCCAGGCAGATTACGCCTCTCGCCGTATCTGAGAGGACTGCACCGCCAAACTCAACCCACTGTACTGCCCAGAGGACATGGTTGACAATCTCTGCCAGGCACCCTGCACATATATGAAACGCACACCCCCACGCATAGTCTGAGATAGGCCGCAAGATGACAGAAAACATCAACACCATATCTAATGTCGCGTTGACCGCCGACTGCGAGGAGACACGCACGCGGCAGCCCGGAGGACACCACACCTCAAATCGTTCCAAGACCGCGAAACATAGCCAGACAGGAGCATGTTGCACCCGCTCCCCATGCTCAATATAAGGGGAATCGGGAACACAAATTAATGACTAGTGTAGCCAACCGAGTCGGTAGCTGTGCTGAACACCCAAGGCCTCCCCCAGGGCAAAGCCGGTCCTCACCCCGGAAGCGTGCTTTGCTTTGCAGGCCGAGGCACCTTGTGCGTGCTTACACCCCGTGACCACACCCGAGTGATGCACCCGGTGTCCCCTCTTGTGTCGCTGCAACCATAAAACATCATGTAAACCTGTCCCTGGTGACACCCTGAGTACCTGCACCCGGGTCCCCCTGTGCTTGAGGAAGCTATTCTGTGCCTAGGTGACGTCCCTCCCGACTGGTGATTTGCTGTTTCTGTCATTGCATACCGATATATGATCCAGCAAGACATCCCCGGCACGTCAGGGGTGTAGGCTTAGTCAATGGTAGTTAGTTGCCTAAGAAATCAGCAGCAACTGGGCTAGTGAATAAAGTTGCAACGTTAGCTAAGAGCGCTGAATGTTGCTTAAGATGCAGGCCCCTGCCTAATATTGCTGCACATACCAAACATGATACCCCTAGCCATACATATAGCAGCCGGGCCGTTATGCCACTCCCCTTCCCCGGCTGCATACCTAATTTGTCTCAAGTGCAAACCTATTAAAGACAAGAGCCTTCAGAGTCCAGGGTCTATAGAAGGATTGCCTCATATGCTGTGGCAACAGACGAATTTCCCCCCAAACAGTGTGCCACCCAAGAGAAAACTACAGCACCGCCCAGCAGCACTACACTCCTAGATAAGTTGGGCAAATACTCCATTATCTTTAGCTTAATAAGGCGGTGCAAATATAAATTGAAGCACGCATAATGTGGCACCCTTGTCACGTACTAGCCCTTAAACCCTAGCTTAGGCGCTGCCACCCGTGAGCTGTGCAAAACCACCGATCGATCCCCGTACCGGCTGGCCGTAACAACCGTATCACTAAGAAGGGATGGAAACGGAGCGCTTTATATAATCGTGGGTATTCCCTAATGCCCTATCCATTCTTCGAAAACACCGGCTGACTTCACCGGATCGTGCTACCCTATCTCGGCGTGTACTACAGGACACCAAACATTCCTGCTTTATCATCAGCACTCAGACGCTAAACCGACGGTGGAGCCAACATTAACCCCGACCGTGCCCCATGCCTGCCGCACCCGCCTATGGGAGCGGCCTCCTAATGCCGGAAGTTCTTAATTGCATACTCCCCCCTCATACTAGAGCGGATTCATTCCAGCGTGGCCCCATGACCGTATAAATGCCTGAAAACCAAAACTAACTGCCATTGCAGCGGCCCCCCCCTATATGGGAGCGTCCTCAGTATGCCTACAATCTATATCGCGCCTGACCCAATGGGGACTGAATACCATACCCCAGCGGCGAGGCTTCCGTGCCGTGCGCTAAACCATTGGAGTAATTCTTTATCTGAACGAAGTTGCAAGAGAAATCAGATTCAACGAATGAAGTATGCCTCCATTACAAAAGATTCGCTGTACACTACCTCCTGCGGCACACAAGCGCCGATCGCACCCACACATCATGGCCACTAAATGCAAGCATCAAAAGCTGTTTGTTCCGACACCCACTCTTGTCTGCATCAGCGACTTACGTCTCGGGCATATAGTCACCATCCGTTCGCACACAACATGGTTGCCGATAGTTTACCTGTGCCCTGAACTCTGCCATGCTTTGTACAGCTAGCCTCCCGAAACTCTAGCGTGCGGCCTAGAGATAATAATTTGCCTTCCCTGCAACCAAGCACCACTGTAGCCGCTGGCACCGGCCCCAACTCCCGCCGCACAATTCACCTGACTCACCCATCCCGGGCAAGAAACACGCCGTCGGACCCACCAGCAAGACGCGACGCTCCGATCTCGGCACAGAGGAGGGAGTAGCGCCCCCTTGCCAGTTCCATACCCATACAAGAAACCAAGTGGGGCGCGGTTAACCCGCTCTATCTTTGTGAGGGTCATTCACCTAGGGGAACCGAATGAGGACCAAAAACCATGGGGACGATGACATGCCTTACAAAGGAACCTGGAGGGGGGTCGCAGCCAGCGCGCTACCAGTGGACATAAATTCCAATCTACATCATGTGATCCGCGTTTGGCCAGTGATAGACGATTACTTACAGTACGCGCTTCGCTACTCGAGCATGCGCGACCCAAACCCTCGGTTTTGGTCAGCATCCAACTCACCCTTCCCCCTCAGGCCCAGCATGGTTCGGAAGGAGTGAGCCCGGGATCATATATGGCGCAGACCGCCAGAAGATTGGAGCGCTTACCTAGCTCCTTAGTACATTAGCCATTCAGTGCGGGGAGGACGAGAAATGCCCGGAGGTGGCAGAGGAGGGAATTGTATCGATGGGTCTCATGCATGCACAGCACGAGCTCTGCCACTGAGCTACCCTGCATATGGCAGGGGGGTGGAGGTGCGGGTAGCCCCCATGGCGACTCTCAGTAAAGGCCCTGGCAAGACGTGCTGGTCCACCAGAATGCGTGAATTCAGGGACCACCCTTTGCAGCATCGGTACCTAATCTGCGGGTTACTTGTACCCGGAAGGCGCTGCTGGCCATGGAGCTGCACCACATCTCCCCCCCCACTGCATCCGCGATCATCGCTAACACCCGGACCGCCACCGCATTGACACCGGAGCCTGCACGGGCTCAGGGCCATTCCGCACAGGCGCCGACCCAACATAGAGCCCTGGATGAGACCCGTTCCCGATAACGTGGACTGCCCGGGCCCCCGCTCCGCTGGGAGCTCGAGAAAAACATGCATGAAGGCGCAGCTGCTGTCCCTCCTGCCGTATTGCGAATGGGCCAGGAACCAGGGGAAAGGGCGCCGCACGGTGCTCTCCGCACACCCCCTTTCACAGAGGCGGTCTAGCGTGCCCGAGGCCCTCCACTGCCAAATGGGCACGGCCTCTCGCACCTTTCCCCGAAAGCCATATCTCGCCTCTCATGCTGGAAGAGGGGGGAGCGTCACGCAAGCCCCCCGCAATGGAGGGTGAAGTGACTGCGGGAAGGTTCATCCCTGCTGGCTACCTCCTCCCTAGATCCCCGTCAAGCCCCGGGGACCCGTCGAGCTGGTACCTTGCCAGCGCAGCCTGCTGTGTTCTCGGAGTGCGACCCCACCCCCTCACCACTGAGGAGGATCGCAGCCGTGGCCAGGCCGGCCAGTCCTAGATACTACCCTGAAGCAGGGAGATCGGGACGTGGCGTAGTGCCTCACCGCGATAATTATGCACAGCAGCTCTCACGAAGAGGACGACAGGGAGGTTGGAAAGGCGAGAGCCTTGGGCTGTATTAAGCAGCGCGAGACAGATTAATTTGTAGGGGGTGCTACACTAATCACACCACCCCGCACACAAACATCAGAGCACCAACATGCCCAGTATATATGCCCACAATGAAATTGGAGCGCTGCACTAGAGCCCCGCGTTTTCCCTGTGCAAACGGACTCACCGATGTGGACGCGCCCTCGAGGCTAAGGGGCGTTCAAAATTCATCCTACCCGACCTCACGCAAAACCTGGACACCTGTGGTACCAACGAACCACGTGAAACGACACGGCGTGGAGGCTCTGTGAAGGGACAAAACACACCCGGACTACTCGGACTGTGCTGAACTGCTACACCCCGCCACCAAAATCCCCAGCAGGGGCAGGGCATGCGAGACGACCATACCAATAACATATCCTCCGAGCTACAAGCTCCACGACTCACCGCACACAGAAGAGGCGCACCAGCCAGACCAGCGGGCCACCCCGTGGCATCTTGCCAGCAAACGATGGACGGCGAGCCGGGCCAAGGCGCGCAAGTCACGACCAGGCCCGGAGATACCAGCGACGAGACGACGCAAGCCCTTCAAGGCGAATGGGCGGACAAGAGGGCGAGGAGGGGGCGGAGACAGAATATGTACCCCCCGACTCCTCCCTGCCGGAAGCAGCTATCTGCTGGGGTCTCCCTTGGTCTATCCCAGGGACTCGACCTCCCACCCCTGTGCCTTCCTGTGGCACTAAGGCGGCCGCCCTCCAAGGGGCGGGCCGCTGCGCAACCCCCCCCCCCCGGGCAGCCTTACATAACACTGTGAATACAACACCCCCCAGGTATACATTTAACTCTGACTGTATCCCTCTCAGCCACACTACTTATGCACTAAACTCCGTAACTCTGGTAGCTGACCTAGACGGGGCTTGTTATGGCCCCACACACGGTGTGAGGTCCGAAGAGAGGTGCGTTATCCTAAACAACCGGCCCCACTCGCGGCGCTTGCTTCCGGCCCCATTCCCTTCCACCCCATGTGACCCTGGGCAAGGGGCGCTCCTTCCCACCAGCTCCCAAAACCAGCTCCACAAGCGCCCTGAGACTCAAACCAGGGTACAAGGTGCTATACAGACCCCTCACTCATTCATTCATCTGGCACCTTCTACAACCTGGTCTCCACTGTAAGTAATTTGCTTCCCAGCAACACTCCCAGGGGCGTTTTCACAATTACATTCAAACACATCAAAAATCATACACATGCTCACACAAGCGTAATCACACAGCCAGGCATAGACACACACCACTAACTGCAGAAACGCAGCCAAGCACATGCTTGCACATATAGCCATGTCACAAAACCAAATGCACATACTTACACACGACCTCCCACCTACAAACAAACATATATAGCTACACACAACCTCCTACTTGCAAACACATGCATATACCTACACACAACCTCCCACCTGTAAATAAACACATGCACATACGTAAACACAACCTCCCACCTTCGAACACATACCTGCACACAACCCCCATCTGCAAATAAAGACATGCACATAGCTACACACAACCTCCTACCAGCGAACACATACCTACACACAACCTCCCACCCTCAACAAATACATGCACATTCCCACACAGAACCTACCACCTTTGGACTAATGCACATACCTACACACAACCTCCCACCTGCAAATAAACACATGCACATACTACACACAACCTACCCCCTTTAAACTAACGCACAGACCTACACAACCTCCTGGCTAAAAATACAAACTTGCATATACCTTCACACAACCACCCACATGCAAACACACGCACATTCCTCCACACGACCTCCCACCTTAAAATAAACACTTGCATATACCTACACACAACCTCCTACATGCAAACACATGCGCATAGTTATACACAACACCCACATGCAAATAAGCACATGCACATAAATACACACAAAATCCCACCCAGGGCCGGCTTTTGTGCGGTGCGACTAGTGCCACCGCACCGGGTGCTGACTCTTCGAGGGGGCGCTGTGATTGGAAGGATTTTATGGTTTAAAAAGCACCCTGTGCTGCACTGCTGGCCTCTGGCCATTTTCATACAACAATCAAAATGTCAAGGTAACTCCAGTGATTAATGTTCTTCCTGGAGAGAGAAGGAGTTTTGTCTAATGGAAGTTTTAACTAATTTTATGGTAGCACAGAGTGTTAATGTGCCTGCTGCCAAGAATGTGTACCATGCAGATCACAAAGTGCAGATAATTTAAATAGGTCAGTACTTTTGTCAGAGAGATCCTTTGGTTACTAGCAGTGTAGATGTTAAAATCCTAACATGGAACAATCAGCTAATAACTGTCATTCAAGAGCTGCATGCAAACAGTCAAGATATAGATTAGAGCATTATGATATTTTCCTCCATCTTTCATTATTCAATTTTTTCAAAAAGGGTTCATTTTGCTAAAAAAATAATCCTAATTATTAAATGCAATCCCCAACCCTGGGGTTATGTTTTAATTTTTTTTTTTTTTTTTTCAAGTTTAATATCAAAGTTTATTGAGCAAACTTCAATATAATACAATATATAAAAGAGAACAGTATTTAATGTAATTAAGAACATTTTCAAGTAAATAATAATTTATATGAAAAAGATAAAGGAAGGAGAAGAAAGTGGGGAGGGGGTGAAGAACCAGAACCTTTTGGACCTGGCGGCGCAGGGTACGCCTTAATCTCCTGGGTTCTCCTGCTTAGTTACACAGAGACACGGGGACACTCTGTCGGCGTAAAAGATCAGATTTATTAGCTGCAGCTAGTACAGTTGTCCCAGAAGTACACAAGGTAGGTTCTCAGGAGACTGCCACTTCACTCTGTGGCGCACAATCTTATATACCACATATGTAAAATATACATTAACTAAATACACACCCAGAACATATAGAAAAGAGCCAATAAGAAAAGTTGGAAAATAGGACAGCACCAATAGGAAAGGTTTGAAAACAAAGTATCAGATGACTCGAAGAAGCCTTTCCTCCAACTGTGTTTGTCAACCTCCCCACGAGCTAATTCATTAACTGATCTGCAACTAACTTGCAGGTGGCGAGATACGTTTGTGTGTGTTGGAGGACAGTTGTGAAACAAGAGAATACTAGCAGAGGACAGTGAAGTTCAGACGATAAGATAAAGTCAGAGGAGAATAGTGTGAACCAACAGATAGTTGAGACGGGGATTAGAAAAACCAGACATGGATTAGCGTACTTGGCCAATCCTAACACCAGCTTTGCAAATAGAGGCAGAAGGCTTATTTCGACACGAAGCTGCAGAAAAAGCAGAAAAAGACTTCGATCGTCGTGCTGCCTGAGTGAGGGCAACACAAAATGGCGGTGGAGCACAAAATGGCGGGTCGATACGATCACAATCGAAAATCGAAGTTCCTCAGACCCTCCTTTTGCCAGAACTCAGGCAAGATACTCAGACTCACATTAATCTGAGTCAATGTCGATGGCCATAAGGTCATCGAGCTGTTGCTGTAGCATCATTCTGATATTCTCTGTTCTTTGTGACTTGGGTTTAGGGATGCACATAGTAGCACAAAGGTCGCACATGGCGTGGCCACAGTGCATACAAAGGCAACAAGAGAATACGATTGCTAAAACTACTCCAAGGAATGTCAATACCTTCCAACCCCATTTGGACAGTAGTCCCCAAAACCACTCCAATAATGACCAATCTCCTTCGTCTTGATGAATCGACTCAGAGATTATATGTAACTTAGAGATAGCTTGGTATACTGTCGGAGCATCATTAGGTATGAAAATACAGCAACTTGACCCGATCAATTTGCATACTCCACCACGGTCTGCAAGAACAAAGTCTAGGGCAACTCGGTTTTGTAAAGTCATAAGACGATCTGCCTGTAGTTCTGCCGTGATATTACTTAAGGCTCCTACAGTAATGTCTATGGTGGTTTCTACGACACGAACCAATTGCCTTATATTTCTACTGTTGGCCATTGGACCCCAAAAAGGAAGAAATCCTTTGAGGAAATCTCCTCCCTCTTGTCCTGCTGTGTCCTTGGAATTAATAATTCCTCTGCCATACCTGTTTCGATGATGATTTGCAGAAGCGGTGTATGTAGGGGGAAGAAGGAAAGCTATATAGCAAGTACCGGAAAAACCAGTTGGCAACCATGTGTAAGCCCTATTATAACAAATGAAATACGTGCTTTGAGACGGCACTAGAGGAGGCGAGTTTTGAGAGGAGTAAACGTATGTGTGGGAACAGCTATTTCTTTGTACAGTGTCAGCAGACTGACCATTTATCTGTAGACAGAAATTACCCTGATGTGGTATAGTCCAAATCGGTGAAGATTTTCCTTTTTTAACTTTATCACTAAGGCTAGTGACGTAATGGGTGACGTTACACTTAGTGTAAGTGGCATGAGTCCACACACCCAACAGTCAGTTGTATTGATCACTAATTGATGTTGATGTAACAACTGGACAAATGAATTATTATAATATTCAGTTCTCCTAGTGAGTTCATGTTGAGGAAGTGTATGAAACAGATGTGGAGAGACAGTAGAAGAAGACGAAGAAGTAGGAGAGACAACTTTTTGCTGCAGAGCAATAACAATCCAATTTATACACGCCAAAAGAATACTCAATAATATAATAATACATAAAGCAATACTACAACGACTATACATTTCTTTACGATGATTCTTTTTATCTTTACTTTCTCTTTTGCCTAATGTAGTCTCATCTTTCTAAGTGGATGCTAACGGCAATCTTCCTCAATCACTTAATCACGATTGTCTGCCGTCCTATGACACTGCAAGTCCTGCAGGCCTATTGCCGCTACTCAGGTCGCAACTAAGACTCCTACCGTGAACTTGCAACCGGGACAGAATACTACATAGGAGAGAGAAAACTTAAGAGTTCTTTAGTCTAGGCCTTAGGTTATAGTGTTCTTTACTAGGTACGGTTTGGTCTTGGAACAATGTTCGCGGATTGGTCGTATTCAAGCGACGATGTGGTGGTAATGCTTCCTGAAGAATGTCGTCGTCCTCTTTCTCAGACAATGTTCCATTCAGGTGTGCATCACTAAAAGGTACGAATCGAGGAACTTTTTTACTTTCAGAGTCACCAACACACCTACGAACCCACTGATCGAAGAGTAGAGGCATAGGCACTTTCTTACAATGCACACCTTGAATCCAGTTTTTCTTTCCTTCGACTTTGACTGCTGTTCTCGTTGTTAAAAGTACTAAACGAGGCTCCTTCCACCTGGGCTCCAAATTTTTCGTCCTTTGGAAATTCTTTGTACAGACCCAGTCACCTGGTCGGATGGAATGACCTGGGTCTGTGGAAACCTCCGGTAAAGCACTCTGAACCTGTTGATGAAGAACACGCAATTTAGTCGTAAGGTCATGCAAATAGTCAATCAACATTGGATATGGTAAGTCTGAGTATTTCTTAGGGCGAGGGACTCCCCATACATTAGCCGGGCGTCCAAAAACCACTTCGTAAGGGCTAAGTCCCAAACGAGAGTGTACTGCAGTTCTGGTGGACAGAAGAGCCAATGGTAAAGCATCGGGCCAATTGAGTCCTGTACTAGCCTGAAATTTCGCTAGTTTTAACTTTAGTGTACCGTTGTAGCATTCTACTAAACCTGCTGACTGTGGATGATTTGCCGCATGGAACTTTTGCTTGATACCAAGACCCGCACAGACATTTTGCATGACTTGGCCCACAAATTCGCTCCCATTGTCACTCCAGACAACGCGCGGCAGACCAAACCTGGGGAAAAATTATTTTAATAGAGCTTTAGCTGTGGATAAGGCTGTGTTGTCTTATAGAGGGTATGCTTCTATCCATATTGAAAAGGCGCATACTACCACCAGAACGTATTTGAGGTTGTTGCATCGCTCCATATGAATATAATCGATCTGCAACACCTCAAATGGATATGTCGGAGGAGCAAAGTGACCTGCTGGAGTTGGGGTTCCCTTTCCCGGATTGTACATCAAACAAATAATACAATGTTTCACTACATTGTCTGCACATTTTGGGATTCCTTCATTTTGCCACACTGGAGCCAGAAGCTTGCATATACCTTTTGCACTTAGGTGGGCTGGACCATGTGCCATAGTGACTACTGGCAGCACATAGGCGTCTGGTAACAGCCAACGTTGGTGCTCAGACAATTCCACCCAACATCCCATCTCATCCAACATTCCTGTACTTTCTTTCCACTTGCTCAATTCTTTCTCTGTAGCCTCTTTCTGAATCGATCTTACACTTTCCACTGTATCCTCATACATTCCTCTCTCTCTAACCCAATTCGCAGGACCCGCCACATACATTCGACTTGTAGCGTCTCTCGCTGTCTTTTTCGCTACTCCATCTGCAAATACATTTCTTCTGCCAACATCATCTGTAATCTTTTTGTGTGCACTACACTTCACAATTGCTATTTGGGCAGGCAAAGAAAGTGACTCAAGAAGATCAGTCACTAATTGACCATATTGTATTTTAGTACCATAAGAAGTAAAGAAACCCCTCTCTTTCCAAAGACGTCCAAATTAAACGCTACACAAAAGGGGTATTGACTGTCGGTGTACACGTTCATTCTCTTTCCTTTTGACAACACACATGCTCTCGTTAAAGCTATTAATTCTGCTGCTTGAGCTGAATTGTGTCTGATACGTGCGGTTTCCACAACTGTATGTAAAGTAGTAACAGCATAGGCTGAAACTGTATCTCCATTAGGAAGCTTAAAACAAGAACCATCCACCCATAGAATTCCATCCGGATTTTCTAGCGGCGTATCTTTCAGATCAATTCTTCCTTTCGTCTCTTCCTCGGTACGGAGGAAACAATCATGTTGTTCTTGGTCATCTTTGTCTATTGGAAGAGGCAACAAAGTAGCTGGATTTATAGTATTACATCGTTTGATGTGCACGTGACTAGCCAAAAGCGTCAACTCATATCCAGACAAACGAGCACTCGTAAGATGCTGCGTTTTTGTTCGGTTTAGTAAGGTATCCACTGCATGCGGTACCATAACAATAAGTGTGTTATCTAACACTATTCCAGCAGACTGTCGAATAGAAATCACTGCTGCTGCTGTTGCTTTGAGACAACTAGGCAATGCTTTAGCTACTGGGTTTAACGTAGCCGAAAAATATGCACATGGCCACTGTTTGTCTCCAAATCGCTGCGTTAAAACTGACAACTCACACCCTTCTCTTTCATAAACGTAGAGCGTGAAGGGTTTACTGTAATCGGGAGTACCCAATACAGGAGCAGAACACAGCGCAGTACGCAAATCAGTGAAATTCCTCTGATATTCGTCAGTCCATGGAAGGGGCTGTGGTGTATCTTTCAAAGTGAGTGCCAACAGAGGCTTGGCCAACAAAGAGAAGTTAGGGATCCACTGCTTACAATAAGAAGTAATACCCATAAAGGCACGTACCTCCCTTTGTGTGGATGGCACAGACATTTGCGCAATCGCCTGAATTCGTTCTGGGGTTAATCGTCGTCCCTCCTTTGATAGGAGATGACCCAAATAGGTAACCTCTCGACGAACATATTGTAGTTTTGAAGGTGAAACCTTATGATTCAGATCAAACAGATGGCGTAACAATGCAACAGTCACATCTTTGCAAATATTGTCTGAATCAGCAGCAATCAATAAGTCATCCATGTATTGGATAAGAGCAGCACCCGACGGCAAATGAAAAGCATCAAGATGACATTTTAAAGCTTGACTGTAAATAGAGGGACTTTCACAATAGCCCTGAGGTGCGCGCTTAAACCAGAAGCTTCGGCCTCCAAGAGAGAAGCCAAAAATATCTCTACTCTCTTCAGCAATGGGAATACTAAAGAAGGCATTCTTTAGATCGATAACAGAAAACCAAGTCGCTGTGGAAGGTATCATCGTCAACAGAGCAGTGATATCTGGGACTACGGGAAATTGTGGTACAACAATTTTGTTTACCTCCCGAAGATCAATTACAAAACGATATACAGGAGGCTGAGAATCAGTGCGTTTAAGAACAGGAAGAATAGGACTGTTGCATATGTTACCTCTCGTTTCCTCAACCACACCCTTCTGAATCAAATCTTGAATGATTTTCAAAAGCGCTTTTTCACCTTCAGTAGAAATTCTATACTGCGGAATACGTGGCAATTCAACATTAGGCTTAAGAGTGACAACATAAGGTGGAATCTCAAGACAACCAACATCGTTCAGACCCGTGGCCCAAAGCGTTGCCGGAAGAGAAAGCAATTCAGGTGGAAACTGATCTTTGGACAAATACATTGGAGAGATCAGTTTTTGTCCTAAAGTAAGATGTACACCAGAAGGAGAACAATATATCGTAGCATGCATCCTTTTCAATAAGTCCAAACCCAACAGATTCTCACCACAACCATTTGTCAAAAGAAGTGAAGCTTCCAAATCATAAGGGCCAATTGAAATAGGCAAAGGGCAGGAAACCGGATTACGAACAGGGGCGCCAGAAAATCCTACAGATACATTCGTTAAGCCAGACAAAGGTGCCCCAGGGAGTTTAGAATGAATGATAGAACTTCTCATCGCCCCAGTATCTAGGAGAAATGGCTCTGAAACACCCATTGGAGTGACATTAACTTAGGGTCCATTCTGATCTACTGGAATCAACGCAACTCCCTTACTTTGTCCATGGCTGTCCTAGTTAGTATGAAGACTTTCATTCTCGCCTCCAACATAACAATCCTCATTGTAATACTGTGTAGTCCTAACATTTTGCTGATCAAAATAATTCACAGAATTGGGAAGAGGAAGGGTACGCTGTTCTTGAGTCAACACACCTCGACCTCTACCTTTGTTTGCGGACTGGAGGCCAGCATGACCTCGTGGAGCAGATAATGCTCCATTGCGCTGCAATAAAACCGGACAACTACTTTTAAAATGACCTTCTTCTTTACAATAGGCACATTGATTAGGTCCTAACAAAGGTCGCGGAATATATGGCTCAGGTTTTTGATACAACCTCTGAAACTGCAGAGGCTGTTGAAACTGAGGCTGAACATAGCGAGGAGGATAAGCTTGTTGCAAGAGAACCTTTGTTTTTAATTCTTTCGTCTTTTTCTCTTGCTTTTCTCTTTCTTCTTTATCTCTATTTTCATAATATTGTGCAGTAGCCAATATCTGGGCAGAGGAAGAAACAGCCCATGAACTTTCAGAATCTTTCAATTTGTGTGACAGCTCGGGAAGCAAATTAAATACGAATTTGTCCACAAATAATCGCTGACCACCCTCTGTAGCCATATCTTGACCACTGTGGTCAATAAATGTCTCCTCGAAACGAGTGAAGAAATCAGAGACACTCTCATCTTTCTTTTGTTTGCATGCTGCTAATTTATCCCAATTAACTCTCACTGCAGGCATCATCGTTTTCATTAATGTAATAATCCTACCAGGGAGTTCCGAAATCAAAGCGTCAGGCTTTGCACCACCCACTTGATCTCTATCTGTGGCAGTTATAACATCCCAATTAGCACCTAATTCCTGTGCGTGATTCTCTTTACGAATCCTAGCCCATATTGTCTGTGGGACTACATTTCCCATCAACATATCGATATCAGCTAGGTTCATGATGCAAGCGTCAACTGTCTGTGATAATTCTTTATAATAACCTGCAGGGTTTTTACGAGGATCCGGTAGAGTCTGCTTAAGAGCCAAAACTTCAGATCGTTTCCATGGAACATGTACCCATATACGTTGAAAATGAGCAGAAATAGCTGGATTAGCACCTACTGCTGCGACCTCTTCCTTCCATACTGGAGGAACCTCTCTCATGGGGTAATTTTTCAGTGTCAGTCTAACCGAGGTTTGGTAGAGGCGGAGATACTAAAAGGGGCAAAGGCGGAAGAGCCGGAACAGGCGGAGGTACTGCTGGCAGCTGAACAGGCTGCTGCAACTGGGGTGCTTTAGTACCTTGTGCATAGGGCGGAGGCAACCTCAATAAATGGGACATTAGGGGATCTTCTTCTAAATCTTTCTTGTTATCGGAAGGGGAAACAGGCAATACCGGATAACATTTATCTATCGCCATACGATGCTGTCTTTCTGAAATTTCCATCGCATTATTAATTTCATCATCTTTGAATTGTTGGGCAGCCTGTATAATTGTCATACCCTGTGTTTTCCTATCTCGTTTTGCTTGCTTAATTTCTCTCTGTTTGGCTTCCTTACGCCATAGGCGGAAAGATTCAAACATTGCCGGCCGGGCTTTTCTTTTGAATTAAACTGCTTCCAAATTATCTAGCACATCAGAATCGAAACTACCATTTTCTGGCCATTTTAAAACACCATCTTTCTTCGTGTATCGGGTCCATGCCTCGTTAAAGGCATTGGGGCCAATACCGTGTTTTGAATAGAGATCACTTTCCCAAGCCAATTCAACCTTCGTTTTGCACCTATCAGGAGATAGAGATAAGCATTTATATAACGATGAAGCAGAGGAGGAGCTCGTTAATAAGGGAAAAAGCGTGGAGCTACCAGATGAGGAGGAGGGCAATAATGATAAGGATCGAAGGTATTGACAAAGTGAAGGATACAAAAGATCATATTGAGATCTACAGGAAGGAGATAGGCCAAATTGTGTTTGAAGATCCGAAAAGGACAAGGGAACATCATGTAATAATAATTGTGAAATCCAAAGTAATCCCTTATTTCTCAAAGATTTCCAGTAGTTAGTACGATTTTTAATGCGGAGTAAAGAATTGTGCCAAATGGGCTGTTGATCTAACAAGGAAAGAGAGGAATAGGAAGAAGGCAGAAGCGGAGCAAGAATTTTGCGAGTGTGAGAGATAACCGGGGTCTGAAAGGAAGAAATATTATTGGTAAAGGCAAGAGATTCTTCAAATTTAAAAGGTGTTATAAAATAATTTTCTATAGTCAACCAAATAGGAGAAGGTATAGTCTGATCAGGAGAAAGCCAACGGGAAGATTGTTTTAATGAGAAGGCAAGACGGTATTTTTTGAAGTCAGGAAACTTTTGACCACCAGAGCTTTTATCCGCCTTCAAAGAGGATAGGGCGATACGTGGAGATTTGTTTTTCCAAAGAAATTTTGTTATAAGAGAATCTATTTTTTAAAAATAAAAACCAGGAATACACACTGGAATCATAGAGATAATATATAGAATTATGGGAGAAAGCATCATTTTAATGGAATCTAGTCGTCCCCACCAAGACAGAAAAAGTGGATGCCAACGATCGATAGAGTCGGATAAAGTCTTAGTTATGTGATCAAAATTTAATTTTAGGGTTTCCGGAATGTTTGAAGAGAACCACAGTCCAAAGTATTTTATCTTTGAAGTTTGCCAAGAAAAACCCGTAGAGCTGAAGTCATGTTTAAGGCAAAGGACATTTAGGGGGAGAACTTCACACTTGTCCGAATTAAGACAATAGCCAGATAATTGGGAAAAAACATCAACCTGTGCCATAAAAGATGGAATGGAAGAAGAAGGATTAGAACAATATAAAAGTATATCATCCGCTTAAACAGACATTTTGACATGGGAGGTAGCAAGCTGAAAACCAGTGATCAGAGTATCCTGCCTAATCTTGGTTAAGAAGGGTTCTAAAGCAATGATAAATAAAAGTGGAGATAGAGGGCAACCTTGGCGTACACCTCTAAGAAGGGGGAAATAATCTGAGATTTTACCATTGACAAAAATAGAGGCTGTAGGACCTGAATACAGTAGAGAGATAAGGGATATAAATTTAGGAGGAAATCCTATCCATTTGAGAGCTTGAAACATAAAGTCCCATCCAATCCTATCGAATGCTTTCTCTGCATCCAACGCTATGGCTGCAATAGGATAATTAAGAGTAGAGGCTTTACTAAGGATATTAAAAAAGATTCTGGAATTATCAGAAGATAGACGACCTTTTACAAAGCCCGATTGTTCAGGACTAATAAGATTAGGTAAAATAGGATCGATTCGGAGAGCAAGAATTTTTGAAAATATCTTATAATCAAGATTGACTAAGGAAATTGGACGATAATTTTTGCAAAGAGATGGATCTTTGTTATCTTTAGGGATGAAACAGATCATGGCTTCCTGAAAGGTACTGGCAGAAGCACCAGCAGAAATAAAAGAATTGAAAAGAAGTAAAAGACGTGGGAGGAGTATCTGAGTAAAATGTGCATAGAATTCTACGGTAAAACCATCTGGGCCTGGAGCTTTCCCCCGTTTTAGTACAGAAACTGCATGAGTAAGTTCAGAAAGACTGATATCCATATTTAAAGAGGTAAAGTCAACATTAGGAGGTGACGGATGATCAATGGAGTGAAAATAGGAAACAAGGTCAAGTGAGGACGGAAAACATTCAGGAGTGTATAAGGTTTTATAAAAAAGAAACAAACTCGTTTAGGATGTCATTGTCTTTAACTAAGGAGAAACCAGCATTATTCCGTATAGATTCTATCCTAGTACGATCACGCCGTATTTTTAAATAATTTGCCAAAACCTTCCCCATCTTATTTTGACCTCCATAGTAACGTGCACTGCTTTTCAAAAGATATGAAGAGGCTGCTTCTGTAGAAGATTTGTTGAAGTTAAATTTAGCTTCAATAAGTTTTTTTAAGGAAGATTCAGAGTTTGAATGATAGTAAGTATGCTCAAGTTGTTTAATCTCAGCAAGCATTTGGGACGTTTTAGCTTCAAAGGATTTCTTCTTATGGGAAACAAAATTCATAATAAAGCCTCTGGCAGCTGCCTTAAAGGAGTCCCAAATCATAACCGGAGAGGAGCTTAGAGTAGAGTTGATTGAGAAGAATTCTGAAGCAAACGAGGTGAACTGGGATGTAAAAGCGGGATCAGCTAATAAAGTATTATTAAATCGCCATCTACGTGCATGTGGAGTAAAGGGTAACAAATCAAAATCTACAAAAACTGGGGCATGGTCCGAAATTAAAATAGATCCAATTTCGGAATGGGAAACCTGTTGAGATAGGCATTTACTAAAAAAGAGATAGTCTATACGGGATTGTGAATCGTGTGAAGGGGAATAAAAACTATATTCTCGAGTGTCAGGGTTACAAAGCCTCCAGACATCAACTAGAGACTTACGACGTACAGTGGAAGTAAATTGGGAATGCATCTTAGTGTGTGAAAACTTAACAGAAGAATGTCTATCTAGTATAGGGTCAAAAACCTGATTACAATCGCCTCTAAGAAAAATATAATCATCGTTCAACAAAAGAAGCTTCTCAGATATTAGAGTCCAAAAGGTATTATCAACAATAACTTGTGCATAAATATTAAAAAGAACTAAAGGTATCTGATTTACGATAAGTTTGACTATTACCCATCGACCTTCCGAGTCACATTCATGGGAGATAGATACCTGATATTTTTTATGACATAAAATAGAAACCTCCATTTTTCTTGCCTAAGGTTTGAGCAGAGAAAACATTACCAACCCAGCCTCGCTTTAATTTAGATGCTTCAGCATCAGATAAGTGTGACTCTTGAATTAGCGCTATGTCAGCATTTAATTTAGATAAATAGGGTAAAACCCGTTGTCTTTTTATGGGATTATTTATTCCCTTAACGTTCCATGTGACGACTCTAAATAGAAACAATCAAAAATTAACTTGAACAAATATTATGCAATCAATGACAGAGAATAAGCTTAATACTGAGAAAATGGTATAAAGTTGAAACAAAAAAGTAACAGTTAAAGTAACTTGAACAAATGTTAAGCAAGCAATAGAAAAACTAAAAGTAGTAATAATAAAAGAATATAGAGCAAAGTGATAGGAAAAGAAACATGAGTTCCAGATTAGACAAAGAAAAGAAATCGAAATAAAGCTTCCATCAAAAAGAGAAGGGAAAAAAGAGCAGAGGAAAAAGAAAAGGGAAAGAGAGAACAAAGGACAGAAATGAAGACGACACAAAAACAGAAACATACGATAAAACAAACAGCACATGATAATGCATATAAGTGTCTAAAAGACATACCACAAACGAACAATGAAGGTGGGGATGGAGGAACCACATAAGGAAAAGCAGCACACCGGACGGAATACTCCAAGAGAACGCAGCAAAGGGAGAACAACCTCCAGGCATAAACGAAAGGGTCATACACCAAAAAGGATCACAGAACCGCACCTGACAAAAAAGAGAAAAAAAAAACATTAGGAGGGCATCGCAGGATAAAACAACTACACCAGAAAAAAGGATAAAAACAAGTAACAGCAGACAGAAATTGAATGGGACAATCAAAAGCCAATAAAACAATTATAAACGAGGAGTGTCCATGGACTCATCTCTGCAGGAGTTGATGAATTGTTGAAGAAGTGCAGGATCTTCAGAATTGGTTGTCTTATTGTTATAAGTCACTTTGAAGAGACAAGGATGGAACAATCCATAACGTGCATTCAGGGAACGAAGAGCAGGTCTCATGTCCAAAAACTGCTTGCGGCGATCTGCAGTAGCTTTAGCATAGTCTTGGGCAAAGAAGAGATTGGTGCCATTCCAGGTAAGTTTCCCCTTCTGTTTAGCAGTTTGAATAACTTTAATCAAATCTGTATACTCTAGAAAGTATAGAATAACACCTCTAGGTTTCGTTGAGGGGGAAGCAGAATTGGCAGAGTGAGAGGGTGGACCTAATCAGTCTGCTCGTTGGATATTCAGTGGAGGAGAAGTTGAAAGACCAAGAAGTGTCGGCAGGAAGGATTGAAAGAAGGATATAGGGTTAGGACCTTCAAGACCTTCCGCAAGGCCATAAATACGTAGGTTGTTGCGTCTGTTGCGGTTTTCCAAAATTTCAACCTGTTGTTTAAGTGATTGTATTTTTTTATGCATTCCTGGAACTTGGTCAGAGATTATCTGCACTGAGGACATCTTCCTCTCAAGATCAGCCACTTGTTGCTCAGTATGGGACCAATTATCCTCAAGGCTCTGAAGACGAGCATTTGTTTCGGCCATATACGGTTTAAGGGAGCGTATTTCTTCAAGCAGAAGCTCCATGGAAATGGAAGATGATGCGTCGGTGGGGGAAGGAGGATTTGCCTTCACTCGTTTCCCTGAAGCAGAATGTAATTTAGAGTTAGGTTTGGTGTGTGATCGAGAGGTGGTAGGAGTAGAGCCCTTGAGACCAATAGAGTCAGTGCAAGTGTCATCCATATTATCCTGCAGCACACTGAAAGGATTGTTGTCCACCAACGGCACGCAGGCAGTATTAATAAATTGAGCGGAATTACGATTAGAACTTGCTATAGTTCTCGCAAAACGAGTGGAGAAAAATACTGGGAGGTGTTCACGAGACCCTAAGAGGCGTGTCAAAAATTATTGGAAAGACTTGAGAAAAAGGCAAAAATTAAATTAATAAAGCTTAAGTAAATCGTTCAGCCATATGAGCACATATAAAGTCTTGAATCTTGAAAAAGTCACATTGTTTTATTCCAAGGAGCACAGTAGAAGACGACAGAGTAGTAAACTAAAATGGTGGTCAGAAAAAGAACATTCACTGCTGAGGAGAGAGGAAAAAATTGTCCACAAATGCCAAAAATCGACTAAATGTCATGGAGAGTAGTTGGCAGCATAAAATAGGGAAGATTTGCTGTATATAGCCCATAAAAACACCAACAGAAGCATTTTAGGGCAAGATATCCTGGAAAAATAGCTGCGGAGCGCATGGGCAGCTGCAGACGCTGAAAAAATGTTTAAAATGGCAGCCAGAAAGAGAACATTCACTGCTGAGGAGAGAGAAAAAATTGTCCACAAATGCCAAGAAACGACCAAATGTCATGAAAATTAGTTGGTAGCATACATTAGGGAAGATTTGCTGCATATAGCCCATAGAAACACCAACAGAAGCATTTTAGGGCGAGATATCTTGAAAAAATAGCTGCGGAGCGCATGGGGAGCTGCAGAAGCTGCGAAAATACTTAAAATGGCTGCCGTGACTCCGAAACGAGCAGTGGCCGGTACATAATACAGAGAAAGCACCCTGTAAGCTCACCCCGCGCCTCCACTTCTATGTCAGGGCATGGAGGAGGTACTTCGGATACAGAATAAGTGGCTCCGTGAGCAGGAAACCAGCAGCGAGCGCCTGGAGGAGTCTCGGCTCCACTACGAGGTCCCGGAGCTTCCGATAACGGCGGCCATTTCCCTTGGTGCCTAAACCACGCCCCCTTTATGTTTTAAATTCTGAGTCTGTGCCTCTCCAGACCAAGCACTCTTAAACTATACTGTCTACCAGTATGGATGGCATGTGACTCACCTTGTAGTCTTCTGGCTTATGTAACATTTCCTGTACACTATTTTACACACATATTATTGATTGTCTCCGTGTAATGTGTGTGTGATGTTAAGTGCCCTGACACCCTACACTGGTATAGGTGGCACTATATAACTAATTAAATATATCTGAGAGAGAGTGGTTATGCATACTTGAGGGGGCACTGTTAAAGGGTGATAGTGAGGGAATCTGTGGGGGGCGCCCATGGAGGGCGCCAACAAACATTGTCGCACAGGGCGCCACCAGTGCTAAAGCTGGCCCTGATCCCATCTGCAAATAAACACATGCACATACCCCCACACAACCTCCCACCTGCAAACAAAGCACTTGCATATACCTACACACAACCTCCTACATGCAAACAGATACCCACACACAACTGTCTGCCCACAAACACATTCACATAGCTATACCCAACCACCCACCTGCAAATGAAAACATGCACATACCTATACACGACCTCCCACCTGCAAAGAAACAGATGCACATGTTTGTACGCAACCTCCCACCTGCATACCTACACAACGAAAAACATACTCACACATACTTTGCACACACAGATTCTTGGAAAGTGGGTTATTAGTAGTGATAAATATGCATCTACCACTGGCAATAAGGCCACCAACACAGTCGAGGGCGCAGTACAGGTCTCAATAAATTATTCCCATGCTCAAACCCGGGTAGCTTGGCTGTGAGAAGGTAGGCTTAATTTAGGAGACAGGTATGTAAAGCATTTAAAAACACCAATTCAGTACATAACTAAGACACAACACACAATACAAATTCAACACCAATTTATAAAAATAGGAAATATATGTATCTTTAAAATGACACCAAAATGAAAAAAATCCAATGCAGGGAACTGGAGACATTACTTTTAAAGAATATACACTTTCTAGCACTTAGAAACCTACAGGACAATCTGGGGTATCTGATCGCACTTGACAGGGACAAAGTCAAAGTTTCAGGCAAACCGCTATGGAGCTCTGCTCGGATACCTCACATGGTAGGCTTCGGTCAAAATTTTACCTTGTGACTTAAAAACTTTTCTGGAGCTTTTTCTGCTGGGGTTCCTCGATGCTCTTCACCTGGCCGGATTTGGTGAGTGTTCGCCGGCTTGTTTTTCAGGGAGGTCCTGGTCAAATCCTGGAAGTTAGACATCTGGTGCTTTTCAGTGGGACAAACGAGCAGGTTAGGCCAACTCACAGTTTAAGATGGCCGGCTTGGCTCTCCCCTTATGAAGCTTTTTTCCGAAGTTGCTTCAAACTTCTGGAAGTTCTTCCTGAAGTTCCTTTTGAGAGTCCAAAGTACGCCCACTGCGCATAGCAGCACAGGGGCCGCCATTATGTAGTGCTGCGGGGGAGACTGGACAGCTGGGAGGCGGGAAACGTGGGAAAGGACACTGGAGGGGGCGGGGGAGCGAGGCTTGTAGATATATTTTTAACAAATTCTTACCTCGAGGCCTGGTCCACATCTTCTGTGCTCTTGCTCTCCTGAGTCTGCTTCCAGGACCATGAAGCAGGCAGCCAGGCTCCCTCCCCAAAGCCAATACCAATACTACAATGCGGTGCTCTAATTGTTCTTGAGCACCGTGACAAGGCATTCCTCCAGGGGTTGGAGGGGTGGGCATGTTCTCCATGTAGGCTGTAATGCAGCCTGCATTGCGAACAGGGATGTGTGCATGACTGCTTTGGGCAGCCTGAGAGGGGCGACCAATCAGTCATTGCACACTTAAGTGGGCATCCCATTCTGCCCCTGCCCTGCTCCATGAGTCGAGCAGCCCCACCCGTAAAGGAAACATAGCATGAGTACATCAGCAAGTTATCACCATGTTATGTTTCCTCTTCTTGCACTGCTTGAAAGCAGTGGGGCGATGCTCTTCCACCATAGCAGATAAGCCGCCACTGGGGGTGTGTCACCCACAGGTGCTAGACCTGGGCCCGCCTCGACACCCGGGCCTCCTCCGCTACGCGTACCACCTTCTCCTCACCTGAACATTGAAACTGTGGCGCAATCCGCTGCACTCTTTTCAAATCTGTGACTCAACCAGCAGGAGACGTAGCCAGGTGGGATTTCACAAGCCTGGGTACAGCAGTTGCCGCCAAGTCCACTGGGGAACTTCCTGATGCAAGTAATGCAACAGCGCCCCCTTAGGCGCTGAAGTTGCAGTGCTCCAACCACACAAGTTTGGCGCAGCTCAGGGGCATGACACTCCACAGCATCCAGCCATCACAACATCTTTTTTGGTCGCCCAGATGGTGACTGGATAGACTGGGTGACTGCCCAAAACCTGTGAACAAGGTTAAAAATCTGGGAGTCATTTTCGATAATAAACTTACTTTTATTGACCAAATAAATAACCTTTCGTCAACCATTTGGTATATATTGAAAATGATCAGAAGAGTATGCCCACATGTTCCTCAAGATTTGTGCAAAATATTGGTGATGGCATTGGCCCTGGCCAGATTAGATTATGGCAATGCCTTGTACTCAGGAATACAAGTCTAACACATAGCAAAGCTCCAGCGGCTGCAGAATGCAGCCGCAAGGCTGGTGCTCAAAGTTCCTAGATCTGAGCCAGTTGGTCATAGATTGAGTAGTCTCCACTGGCTCCCCATGGGGAAAAGGATCAGGTTTGAATCATTGTGTCTGGCCTATAAGGCCTTACACGGGACGGGACCACAGTTTCTAAGAACCCACATGAAATGGTACGTACCGGCTAGAAATCTGAGGTCAGTCCACTTAAAAACTCTGCAAATCCCCAAAATCAAGCAGGCAAGGTGGGTAGGGAGAAGCTTTCTGCATCGGACTGCCAAGGATTGGAATCTTTTACCCATCACGATAAAAGGAAATTGTAGTAACCACGCACACAGTGGTTAGTAGGTAAGAAGTATTTATTCACAGGTACATCTTCAGAAGTGTACAGCAACCTCCAGCTTCTTCAACTGACTGTCTTTCTCAGAACTATTCAATGATGTCATTCTATTACATCACTGAGTTCTGCAATAGAAGAAAGAAATCTCCACACATCTCCCCATTACAAAGAATTTCAACACAAAATTGATAAACTAAGCATGTTAACAATAATGAACAAAGAGAACTAAACATAAAACTCATGTAAAATATCAAGCAATGAAAAGAAAAAGAAAATTACATATTATAGTATGTAATAACAGAACAATTATTCAGTTGAATTTTGGAAAATTAACTTTGCACAGACTCCCCATGCTCCATTATTTTCCATCATTCAGGGTAACCACAGAGTTCATTACTTTTACTACTCTTTGTGGGTTGGAGAATTTGCTCTCACCCTTTTTGACAAATCCTATTTTTCTAGTGACCACCCAATCACCATAAACAATTCCAACATCCTTCAACCCATTCCTTCTGTCATAATCATCCTTATTGCGTTCATGAGATTCTTTAACTCTTGCCGCAATTCGTTCCCGATCCACCCAAACTTGAGCTTTCTTTTGCAGCCACACAGGAGACTCTTTGGTTGCTGGTTCTTTTCCTTTCAAAGCAAAACCAAAGGAAATGATGGACGGAGTGTTGAACATTGCAAGCACTCACCCCCAGTCAACTCATCTGGGTTTAATCCACCACCGTTCTTTAGCCCACTCTGCCACCCCAGTTCCTTTCAAAGCCACAAAAGGTGATACACCCGTAACAGAGTGAGGAGTCACTCTATGAGCCCACATCATTTTGACTAATTCCTCCTTCCACATTAATCCGTTAGCCAAAGACAATTGGATGTTGTCCATAATGATTCGATTAACCCTCTCAACTAATCCATTTGCCTGTAGTCTAAATAGCACCACTCTATCATGCTTAATACCTAATACCTAATCCAGTAAGAAACTTTGTCATGGTAGTAGAAACTAGCTGTACCCCATTGTCTGTGACCAAACTTTTAGGTATCCCTTCTTCCAAGAACACATTTCTCCAAAATTCAATCACATTCCCAGACGTAATATGCTCCACAGACTTAACCACAAACCATTTGCTGTGGTAGTCCACTAAAACAAAAATCTGTTCCTTACACCTAATCTATCAATCGGACCGAAGAAATCCATCGCCAACTTTTCCCAGGGTCGATCAGGAACCCACACACTCCTCAATGGAGGTTGACGGATCACGCTACACTTGTCACTATTACTGCTTGCCTGATAATCTTTCACAATCTCTTCCACCTCTCTAGCCATCCCGGGCCACCAAACATTTTGTTTCAATCTTCTTTTGCACATGCTCCTCTCCAGATGTCCTTCATGTACCAGTTTGATTAATCTCCCTCTCAACATCCTAGGCGGAACAACACGATTGCACCTCAAAACTTTATTCACATGAATACTCAACTGATCTTTCACATTTATATATTTTTTCAATTCCTCATTTAAATCTACCACATTTTTCCACCCATCACGTATAGCATCTTTAACCCCTTCGGCGCTCATGACGGAACGGTTCCGTCATGAGCGTCGGTTGAGCTGTACTCATGACGGAACCGTTCCGTCATGACCACGCCCGCGCAAGAAACGGTCAGCGCTGAGCGGGAATCGGCGCCGCATCGAAGGGGTTAAGCTCTATGTACTCTCTATCTGCATTCAAAGCTTCGCTCCATTCTTCTTGTCTTAAAGCCAATTCTACATCACAAACAGTAGACAACGAGTCCACCTCTATAACAAAAGAAGATTCCTCTTCCTCGACCGGCATACGCGACAGGCAATCGGCTATGACATTCCTTTCACCTCTAACGAAATCAATTGAAAAATTATAATTCAGTACTGACAACAATCATCGAGAAATTCGGGGAGTCACATTCCCTTCAAGACCCTTTCCACCTTTAAAAATGTGCAACAAAGGCTTGTGATCTGTTCTAAGAACGAAGGGCAATTCCCATAAATAAAATCTAAAATGATTTATCGCCCAACAACAACCCAAGGCTTCTTTTTCAATTGCAGAGTAAGAACTCTCTGCACCCTGTAACCGACGCAATGCAAATCCAATCACTTTTTCTCCATCATCCATCCTCTGGGTCAAAACAGCGCCCAAGCCAACATTACTTGCGTCAGTTGTTAACACAGTTTTCTTTTTTACATCAAAGTGTGTCAAAGTAGGCGCACTGACCAATGACCCCTTGATATTTTTAAACACTGATTCACATGCCGAATTCCATTCAAATGGTACCCCTCTTTTTAACAACGCCCTCGAAAGGCTCTACAGTTTCAGAGAAATTGGATACAAACTTTGAACAGTACTCGGCAAGACCAAGAAATGATTTTAACAATTCTTTATCGGTAGGCTGAGGAGCATCCACAATTGCCCTTACAATACTTTTCTTTGGTCTAATTCCATTGGCGGAAATCTCATGACCCAGATAATTTACTTGTTCTTTCCTCAGTTGACATTTCTCTTTTTAAATGGTTAATCCATGTTCAGCAATTCTTTTCAAAACTTCAAACATCAACTCATCATGATCCTTGAAGGATCTACCAACCACCATTATGTCATCCTGGAAACACAAAACTCCACGCATTCCCTGAAATATTTCTTGCATAATCCTTTGGAACACCGCAGAGGCAGAGGCTAACCCAAACGGCATGCAACGGTAGTGGAAAGCCCCTAGCGGTGTGACAAAGGAAGTCAGGGATCGTGATTCCGGATGTAAATTTACTTGTTGATAGGCAGCGGACATGTCTAAAACGCTAAAAATCTTCCCACCTATATTCTGAAGCGGTTGACGGTCCACCCATACGTTCTTGTTTAAATCTCTCAAGTCAATACAGAGACAAATCTTATTTCCTTCCTTGGGGGCAACGACAATTGGAGCAAGCCATTCTGAAGATCCAATGGGCTCAATAATTTTACACTCCAGTAATTTATCAAGATATTTTTGAAGTGGTTCCCTCATTAGTAAAGGTATGGGCCTAACCTTGTGCACTACTGGACTAGCATTTTTCTTCAGGATAATGCGGTGAGTAAATTTCTTCAACATTCCTAGTTCATCAGTAAAGACATGGGGAAATAACACCATTAATTTCTTACCCCAGTCAGAATTATCTTACAGAACAGGCAAATCACTTTCTTGCGCAGACTCTACAACCATCACCGGTTCTTTAGCATTAGGGTCAAGGATGATGTTAAGATCTTTTTGATGACGCCATCCTAAAAGATTAGAACCATCTTCTGTTATATGCACTCGACCATGAACACTATTATTCTAGAAGAATATATCCATCCATTCCATACCTACAATGTTAATTCTCTTTCCGCTGTACCCTACTGCTTTTATATCAGGATGTTGTAAGTCTTTCATGTTTTTCTTCGACTCCTTCTCATAAATATCTTTAGACATTAATGTGAACAGACTACCTGAATCCACCAATACCTTGACTTCAGTATTACCAAAGATGATTCCACAATGGGGTTTCTCAGGCTTCTCGAAGAAGATGAAGATGTACCTGTGTTTAAATGCTTCTTACCTACTAACCACTGTGTGCGTGGTTACTACAGTTTATGGCGACGAGATTCTGTGCAGGGGGCAGATTGCTGAGTGACCTCCACCCCTGGAAAAGCAGCTCATCTAGGAGCTCTGATAATGATCTTTGAATTTGAGAACTGTGAGTAACTTCCCGTTTCTTTTGTTTGCCTTATTAAGAAGAATGGCTTGCTCCTTCTTAATAAGGCAAACAAAAGAAATGGGAAGTTACTCACAGTTCCCAAATTCAAAGATCATTAGCAGAACTCCTAGATGAGCTGCTTTTCCAGGGGTGGAGGTCACTCAGTAATCATCCCACCCTCGTCGCCATAAATTGTAGTAACCACGCACACAGTGGTTAGTAGGTAAGAAGCATTTATTCACAGGTACATCTTCGGAAGTGTACAGCAACCTCCAGATTCTTCAACTGACTGTCTTTCTCAGAACTATTCAATGATGTCATTCTATCACATCACTGAGTTCTGCAATAGAAGAAAGAAATCTCCACGCAAGCCCTTCTCTGATGCACTTCAGGAAAGCCTTAAAAACTTGGCTTTTTAACGCCTAGACAAAGCACGCATGGCCAAATTTTTTTCCACATTGGACACAGCGCCAAGACGCCCACGGGCAATCGCGCACTTTAGAAATATTAAATCAAATCAAATCAAACATACTCTGGCCTGTGATGCAGAGAGGTGTGGCTCACCATTGGTAATCTCCTTCGTGCACCACAGTGTAGTGGTGGCGTGTGATATGCGATGCAGATCTCCCTACGTGGGTTTGCAGGAGCGCCTCTACTATTCCCAGCTCCAAGGGGCACCAGGCGGTCTTCTCACATAGGTCAGCAAGGTGTCTCCATGCGACCTGGCAGACTTCACCACCAGGTAAGGGCGATCGCCGATGCCTCAATGTCCATCGCCACAGTCCAGCAGCTCCGCATCCCACTCCGGGTCCCAGACAAAGGCCCAGCGAGGCCTCCAGGCCCCGGGGACTGTGCACACTTTCATGGTTTTGGATACCATGGTGTTGCAAGGAGTGCGCAACGATAAGTGATGCATCTCTGGTTTTGTCCAGCGATGTGCCTCTTTTCATGATTGTAGCCCTAAATTTCCTTTTCCCCTGGGACACTGGCTGGTCATCCTGGCTGTTAGGAGGCTTGGGGGGGTTGTTAATCTGTGCTGCACTTGGAGGTGGACTTATGGGTTATTTTTGCCTCTAAAGGCAAAAAAGTCACTTTGGGCTGACTAACATGAGTTTCTTTGCAGCTAATGGGCCTTTCGTCAGTTTTCACCCACAAACGTCAGAATTTGCATCGCCTTCACGCTATTGTTAGCGTAGTTTTCACCGCGGCTACCTGGAACTATCAACATGTAGCGACGTATTGTAAATACATTGCTAACAGAGCGATAGTTTTTGGTGATAGGCCGTGGAAAGAAAACTGCTGCTAACTAGCGTTAGTTAGCGGCAGCTCTTCTACATGTACCCCATTGACCCTTTCTATCTCGGCGTGGATGGCATTGTGCTAATCCTACACTTAAATACTTTGACAGAAAAGCATACATTTGAGGTGAGCAGATCTAGAGTGTCGCTGGTGTTGAGAGTGCTCTACACAGGAGCTGCTTTCCACCTAAACTTGAGAACCACCCAGAGTTCTCTGCTTCTTTTTGCATATATATATAGATATAATTATAAATATACACACACACACACATTTACAAAGATATGTTTACACAACATTATATATGGCGCGACCTCCACCCTGCGCCCCCCTGCCCTCCTCCCTACTCTGTCTCTCTGCTGCTGGGAGCAGGGAGTGGACCACCTCCTGTGCAGCCAGGCAGAATCCAATAAATTACTTCAATCATTTAAGACTTTAGAGGCGCATCAGCAAGGAGGGCATACCTTTCACGTCTGATTCTCAGGCTGACCTGACCTTTTCCCAAAAAACAGGACATTTATTTAGAATGAATAAAAGCGTCGGGATACCAGAACAGTCCTCTGAAAACCGGAACTGCCCAGGGAAATCTGGGACGTCTGGTCACCTTAGCCTAGGGGCAAGCACACGGACAGCAGAGAGTGGAAGGGAGGGGTGGGGGCAAGCACACGGACAGCAGAGGGTGGAAGGGAGGGGTGGGGGCCTGCAAACGGACATCAGAGGGTGTAAGGGAGGGGTGGGGACAACCACATGGACAGCAGAGGGTGGAAGGGAGGGGTCGAGGTAAGCACAAGGACAGCAGAGGGTGGAAGAGAGGGGTGGGGGCAAGCACACGCACATCCGAGAGTGGAAGGGAGGGGTGGGGGCTAGCACACAGACATCAGAGGGTGGGAGGGAGGGGTGGGGGCAAGCACACGGACAGCAGAGGGTGGAAGGGAAGGGTGAGGGCAAGCACACAGACAGCAGAGGGTGAAAGGGAGGGGTTGGGGCTAGCACACGGACATCAGAGGGCAGGAGGGAGGGAGGGGGCAAGCACATGGGCAGCAGAGGGTAGAAGGGAGGGGTGGGGGCAACTACACAGACAGCAGAGGGTGGAAGGAAGGGGTGGGGGCAAGCACACGGACAGCAGAGGGTGGAAGGGAGGGGTGGGGGCAAGCAAACGGACAGAAGAGGGTGGAAGGGAGGGGTAGGGGCAAGCACACGGACATCACAGGGTGGAAGGGAGGGGGTGGGGCAAACACAGAGACATCAGAGGGTGGAAGGGAGGGGTGGGGGCAAGCACACAGACATGAGAGGGCGGGAGGGAGGGGTGGGGGCAAGCACATGGACAGCAGAGGCTGGAAGGGAGGGATGAGGGCAAGCACACGGACATCAGAGGGCAGGATGGAGGGGTGGGGGCAAACACATGGACAGTAGAGGGTAGAAGGGAGGGGTGGGGGCAAGCACATGGACAGCAGAGGGTGGAAGGGAGGGGTGGGGCAAGCATACAGACATCAGAGGGTGGAAGGGAGGGGTGGGGCAAGCACATGGACAGCAGAGGGTGAAGGGAGGGGTGGGGCAAGCACACACACATCAGAGGGTGGGAGGGAGGGGTGGGGCAAGCACACGGACATCAGACTGTGGAAGGGAGGGGTGGGGCCAAGCATACGGACATCAGAGGGTGGAAAGGAGGGGTGGGGCAAGCACATGGACAGCAGAGAGTAGAAGGGAGGGGTGGGGGCAAGGACACGGACATCAGCGGGTGGAAGGGAGGAGTGGGGGCAAGCACATGAACAGCAGAGGGTGGAAGGGAGGGCTGGGGGCAAGCACATGGACTGCAGAGGGTGGAAGGGAGGGCTGGGGGCAAGCACATGGACAGCAAAGGGTGGAAGGGAGGGCTGGGGGCAAGCACAAAGACATCAGAGGGTGGAAGGGAGGGGTGGGGGCAAGCACACAGACATCGGAGGGTGGAAGGGAGGGGTGGGGGCAAGCACACGGACAGCAGAGGGTGGGAGGGAGGGGTGGGGGCAAGCATACGAGCAGCAGAGGGTAGAAGGGAGGGGTGGGGGCAAGCAAATGGACAGCAGAGGGTGAAAGGGAGGGGTGAGGCAAACACATGCACAATGGAGAGTGGGTGGGAGAGGCTGGCACAAGGGAGCAGACAACAGAGAGGGGGGGGGTAGAGGGGCGAGCGGGTGGGAGCAGCTGGGGGAACCAGACAGGCCATAGAGTCGATGGGCTGGAGTAACTGCGGTAAGCAAACTAACAAGTACATGGACAACGGAGTGGGGTGGGAGGGGTTAGGGAGAAAAACAGAGGGGGGAGAAATACACCGGAGAGACCGCTGAAAAACGCACCAACTCTTGCAAAGAGGGTAAAGAAGAAGAAAAAAAGTAGTGCCTTGAAAATGTTAGCAGTGGAAGAACACAGCAAGAAGTTCACAAACACAGGAGGAGGAAGGAACCTATGGAAACTGACGAGCAAGAAGCAAGCATAGGACAGTGACACTAAAATCGACTAATGGTAAGCAAAGAGCGGCAGCCAAGTCCACTAGAGCAGTGGTTCCCAAACTGGGGTCCGGGGACCCCTGGGGGTCCCCGAAGCCTCCTGAGGGGGTCCCCGAAGCCTCCTGAGGGGGTCCCCGACTACTTTGAAAATCGAATAATATTAACAGATCAATAAAGTGTTGATATATAAGGAGGCTAAATGTACAAGTGAACATTTTTAAACATACTGTAATTGTGGGAGCAGTGCAAGTGCATCAAACTGAATATAGTGTGGATGATGAGCGGCCTCAATTGAATTTAGAAAAGCTCCAACCATTCTATTAAAATTACATTTTGATTTCTTCTTTATTTATATGTTTTCTAATGAAATAAAATGTGTTATTTGTGTATTTGTTTGAATGTTTTTTTATATTTTTGTGTATTGTTTTGTGGTTCAAATCATCAATATTGCTTAGGCCGGGGTCCCCGACTTCCAGTAATGACTCGAGGGGCCCCTGGATTCGAATAATGATTCAGTTGGGGTCTAGGGTGACCAACCGTCCGTAAATTTCACGGACAGTCCGTAATTTCGGCCGTCTGTCCGTTGTCCGTGAAGGATTCTTTAACGGACGCCATTTGTCCGTAATTTTAACCGGGCACCGGTCGCACCACCCTAAACTGGCACAGCTTCCACCCACCTCCCTTCTTGACTCCGATCCTCTGATGCAACACCAAAGCTCAGATCCCCAGCAGCATTGGGGAGGCACAGCGTGATGGCAAACCTCACACCCTCCGCCCTTGATGAGCTGCTAAGAGGTTCTTGAAGGTGACTGAGAGGGAGGGGCTGCAGCTTCAGGGGCATCCATTCAGATGCAAACAGCCCGGAATGCGTCAATGTCTCTGCAAATTAGAGGGGCCTCACACATTCCCTTTCTGCCCAGGGCCCCAAACACCCTAGAACCGGCCCTGATTACACCAGGCAGCACGTGGTTCTCTTCACAGAGCTTAATTCCTGTCAGTAAATTGTAAGCAAACCTCGGTTCTTCAAACATGCTGTGTATAATGTAATAAAATAAAGAAATGGCACAATCGCAGCAACACTGATTAACAAAGTATGGAGGACAATCAGTTAAGTCAGTTCTCTTCCAGTATCTCTTTTAAGTACTGTACATCACAGTGGGGGTGGCAAAACTAACATTTTAGAAAGAGAGCCTGTCCTCTCGTTGTCTTGTCCAGGAGGGGGTGAGGAGCCCTACCCCACCCTGGAAGAGACCAAGATGACACTAGAATACTGCATGCCCACCCCTGTGCCCACCCTGGTGGATCCTGTTCCCCCGCCTGTGATAGCTCCTACCCCCCCCCCTCCAGTGATGGCTCCTGTCCCCCCCATGTGGTGGCTCCTGTCCCCCCCCCCCCCTCCGCCTGTGATGGCTCCTGTCCCCCCCTGTGGTGGATCCCGTCTCCGCCCTGGGTGGCTTCTGTCCCAGTCCTGGAATGGCTCCTGCAGCGAGGGTGAAGTTCTTGATGGGCCTCTTCTCAAAAAGGCTCAGCTCAAAATTAATATGAAAAGGTGAACGAGTGATTAAGTGAAGGGATGGGTGGATGGCTGGATGAATTAGTGAAAGGGTGAATGGACGAATGAAAGATTGAAAGATTGAATAGATGGCTGAGAGAGGATGGATGGATTGATGAGTGAGTGCAAGGATGGATGAGAGAAAAGGTAAATAGCTGGATGTATGGGTGGAAGGGTAGCTGGATGGGCAAAAGGGTGGATGGATGAGTGAAAGGATGGATGAGCGAAAAGGTGGATGATGAGTGAGTGGGTGGATGGATGAGTGAAATGATGGATGGACTGATGAATTGATAAGTGCAAGGGTGAATGGCTGGAGGGATGAGTGGATGGATGGATGGGTAGAAGAGTGGATGGATGAGTGTACAGATGGATAGGGTGAAAGGGTGTATGGATGGATAATGGAGGAATGGATGAAGGGATGGATGAGTGTAATGATAGATGGAAGGATACATGATGGATAGGTTTGCAAATGGTTGAATATGTTTGGACATGGCTGGGCTTACTTATATACTATGGCGTGACCTCCTCTGATGTGTCTGTAAAACATACCTATTGTCCTGACGTTTTGTCCTGAATTTTGACCTCCTGTCCTGAATTTGTGTCCTGAATTTTGACCCTTTGTCCTGAATTTTTACACTCACCGTCCTGAATTTGCACCAATGCCAGTTGGTCACCCTATTGGGGTCCCCGGGTTCCAGTAATGATTAAATGGGGGTCCCCAGAAGTCAAAAGTTTGGGGATCACTGCACTAGAGGATAACAAAGGGTCTGTCTTGTGAAACCTAAACTAGCATGGCAATCAGGCTACGATGCAATTTTACTTCTGCCTAAGGGTTTAGGCTGAGATAAAAATTAGGGTTGCCTCTCCCTTTAATGCAGGCAAGATAATCGCCTTTAAAATGCAAGCGGCAAAAAGCAACGTAGGCCCGGAGAACACACCAGCAGCGCCAATGCTAACAAGGCACATGCTTCCAGCCAGCAAAGAAATACAATAATGTGCAGCCCACTAATACACCTCACATACGTCACCCACAGTCTGCAGCAGGGCATAGATGCCGTTCGACAATCACGCCAACCTCACTTTAACCCTCATCTTCCTCATAGCGCCTAGTGAAAGAGCCCGTGAGAGCGGTGAAAGACTGCGTAACCAGGCGCGCTCCATAAGAATGGCAGGTGCTTGCATCTGTGAGTGACCCTTGAAGGACACACAGCAGCACCCCTGACCCCACCCGCTCTCTAAATTACGACCTGGTAACCTTAATGTTCTAATCTTACTTGTATCATTCATTGCCCTTAAACTCTGTGACTCGATGGAGATGGCGAGTCCGGAAGTGAAGGTTTCCTCGGGGACACTGAGCCATGTTCGTGCAAAAGCTGGAGCCGCTGCGAGCAGGATTCGAACCTGCGCGGGGAGACCCCATTGGATTTCGAGTCCAACGCCTTAACCACTCGGCCATCGCAGCGCCTTACTGCCGTCGTCACTGTTGTTGTATACGAGCGCAGTGTAACCAGCTGCCCTCTGGACCCGTAACTCTGCCCCCTGACCTCCACACATACTGCGCAGCACACATAACACTGTGAATGCAACACCCGCAGGTATACATTTAACTCTGACTGTATCCCTCTCAGCCACACTACTTATGCACTAAACTCCGTAACTCTGGCAGCTGACCTAGACGGGGCTTGTTAAGGCCCCACACACGGTGTGAGGTCCGAAGAGAGAGAGGTGCGTTATCCTAAACAACCGGCCCCACTCGCGGCGCCTGCTTCCGGCCCCACTCCTTTCCACCCCATGTGAGCCTGGGCAAGGGGCGCTCCTTCCCACCAGCTCCCAAAACCAGCTCCACAAGCGCCCTGAGACTCAAACCAGGGTACAAGGTGCTATACAGACCCCTCACTCATACATTCATCCTGCACCTTCTACAACATGGTCTCCACTGTAAGTTATTTGCTTCCCAGCAAAACCCCCACGGGTGTTTTCAAAATCACTTTCAAACACATCAAAAAATCATACACATGCTTACACAAGCGTAATCACACAGCCAGGCATAGACACACACCACTAACTGCAGAAACGCAGCCAAGCACATGCTTGCACACATAGCCATGTCACAAAAACAAATGCACATACTTACACACGACCTCCCACCTACAAACCAACATATATACCTACACACAACCTCCCACCTGTAAATAAACACATGTACATATGTACACACAACCTGGCTTATGTAACATTTCCAATACACTATTTTACACACATATTATTGATTGTCTCCGTGTAATGTGTGTGTGATGTTAAGTGCCCTGACACCCTACACTGGTATAGGTGGCACTATATAACTAATTAAATATATCTGAGAGAGAGTGGTTATGCATACTTGAGGGGGCACTGTTAAAGGGTGATAGTGAGGGAATCTGTGGAGGGCGCCCATGGAGGGCACCAACAAACATTGTCGCACAGGGCGCCACCAGTGCTAAAGCTGGCCCTGATCCCTCCTGCAAATAAACACATGCACATACCCCCACACAACCTCCCACCTGCAAACAAAGCACTTGCATATACCTACACACAACCTCCTACATGCAAACAGATACCCACACACAACTGTCTGCCCACAAACACATTCACATAGCTATACCCAACCACCCACCTGCAAATGAAAACATGCACATACCTATACACGATCTCCCACCTGCAAAGAAACAGATGCACATGTTTGTACGCAACCTCCCACCTGCATACCTACACAACGAAAAACATACTCACACATACTTTGCACACACAGATTCTTGGAAAGTGGGTTATTAGTAGTGATAAATATGCATCTACCACTGGCAATAAGGCCACCAACACAGTCGAGGGCGCAGTACAGGTCTCAATAAATTATTCCCATGCTCAAACCCGGGTAGCTTGGCTGTGAGAAGGTAGGCTTAATTTAGGAGACAGGTATGTAAAGCATTTAAAAACACCAATTCAGTACATAATTAAGACACAACACACAATACAAATTCAACACCAATTTATAAAAATAGGAAATATATGTATCTTTAAAATGACACCAAAATAAAAAAAATCCAATGCAGGGAACTGGAGACATTACTTTTAAAGAATATACACTTTCTAGCACTTAGAAACCTACAGGACAATCTGGGGCATCTGATCGCACTTGACAGGGACAAAGTCAAAGTTTCAGGCAAACCGCTATGGAGCTCTGCTCGGATACCTCACATGGTAGGCTTCGGTCAAAATTTTACCTTTTGACTTAAAAACTTTTCTGGAGCTTTTCTGCTGGGGTCCCTCGATGCTCTTCACCTGGCCGGATTTGGTGAGTGTTCGCCGGCTTGTTTTTCAGGGAGGTCCTGGTCAAATCCTGGAAGTTAGACATCTGGTGCTTTTCAGTGGGACAAACCAGCAGGTTAGGCCAACTCACAGTTTAAGATGGCCGGCTTGGCTCTCCCCTTATGAAGCTTTTTTCCGAAGTTGCTTCAAACTTCTGGAAGTTCTTCCTGAAGTTCCTTTTGAGAGTCCAAAGTACGCCCACTGCGCATAGCAGCACAGGGGCCGCCATTATGTAGTGCTGCGGGGGAGACTGGACAGCTGGGAGGCGGGAAACGTGGGAAAGGACACTGGAGGGGGCGGGGGAGCGAGGCTTGTAGATATATTTTTAACAAATTCTTACCTCGAGGCCTGGTCCACATCTTCTGTGCTCTTGCTCTCCTGAGTCTGCTTCCAGGGCCATGAAGCAGGCAGCCCGGCTCGCTCCCCAAAGCCAATAACAATACTACAATGCGGTGCTCCAATTGTTCTTGAGCACCGTGACAAGGCATTCCTCCAGGGGTTGGAGGGGTGGGCATGTTCTCCATGCAGTGTGTAATGCAGCCTGCATTGCGAACAGGGATGTGTGCATGACTGCTTTGGGCAGCCTGAGAGGGGCGACCAATCAGTCATTGCACACTTGAGTGGGCATCCCACTCCGCCCCTGCCCTGCTCCATGAGTCAAGCAGCCCCACCCGTAAAGGAAACATAGCATGAGTACATCAGCAAGTTATCACCATGTTATGTTTCCTCTTCTTGCACTGCTTGAAAGCAGTGGGGCGATGCTCTTCCACCATAGCAGATAAGCCGCCACTGGGGGTGTGTCACCCACAGGTGCTAGACCTGGGCCCGCCTCGACACCCGGGCCTCCTCCGCTACGCGTACCACCTTCTCCTCACCTGGACATTGAAACTGTGGCGCAATCCGCTGCACTCTTTTCAAATCTGTGACTCAACCAGCAGGAGACGTAGCCAGGTGGGATTTCACAAGCCCGGGTACAGCAGTTGCTGCCAAGTCCACTGGGGAACTTACTGATGCAAGTAATGCAACAGCACCCCCTTAGGCGCTGAAGTTGCAGTGCTACCACCACACAAGTTTGGCGCAGCTCAGGGGCATGACACTCCACAGCATCCAGCCATCACAACATCTTTTTTGGTCGCCCAGATGGTGGCTGGATAGACTGGGTGACTGCCCAAAACCTGTGAGCAAGGTTAAAAATCTGGGAGTCATTTTCGATAATAAACAAACTTTTATTGACCAAATAAATAACCTTTCATCAACCATTTGGTATATATTGAAAATGATCAGAAGAGTATGCCCATATATTCCTCAAGATTCGTGCACAATATTGGTGATGGCATTGGCCCTGGCCAGATTAGATTATGGCAGTGCCTTGTACTCAGGAATACAAGTCCAACACATAGCAAAGCTCCAGCGGCTGCAGAATGCAGCCGCAAGGCTGGTGCTCAAAGTTCCTAGATCTGAGCCAGTTGGTCATAGATTGAGTAGTCTCCACTGGCTCCCCATGGGGAAAAGGATCAGGTTTAAATCATTGTGTCTGGCCTATAAAGCCTTACACGGGACGGGACCACAGTTTCTAAGATCCCACATGAAATGGTATGTACCGGCTAGAAATCTGAGGTCCGTCCACTTAAAAACTCTGCAAATCCCCAAAATCAAGCAGGCAAGGTGGGGAGGGAGAAGCTTTCTGCATCGGACTGCCAAGGATTGGAATCTTTTTCCCATCACGATAAAAGGAAATTGTAGTAACCACGCACACAGTGGTTAGTAGGTAAGAAGCATTTATTCACAGGTACATCTTCAGAAGTGTACAGCAACCTCCAGCTTCTTCAACTGACTGTCTTTCTCAGAACTATTCAATGATGTCATTCTATTACATCACTGAGTTCTGCAATAGAAGAAAGAAATCTCCACACATCTCCCCATTACAAAGAATTTCAACACAAAGTTGATAAACTAAGCATGTTAACAATAATGAACAAAGAGAACTAAACATAAAACTCATGTAAAATATCAAGCAATGAAAAGCAAAAGAAAATTACATATTATAGTATGTAATAACAGAACAATTATTCAGTTGAATTTTGGAAAATTAACTTTGCACAGACTCCCCATGCTCCATTATTTTCCATCATCCAGGGTAACCACAGAGTTCATTACTTTCACCACTCTTTGTGGGTTGGAGAATTTTTCTAGTGACCACCCAATCACCATAAACAATTCCAACATCCTTCACCCCATTCCTTCTGTCATAATCATCCTTATTGCGTTCATGAGATTCTTTAACTCTTGCCGCAATTCGTTCCCGATCCACCCAAACTTGAGCTTTCTTTTGCAGCCACACAGGAGACTCTTTGGTTGCTGGTTATCTTCCTTTCAAAGCAAAACCAAAGGAAATGATGGACGGAGTGTTGAACATTGCAAGTACTCACCCCCAGTCAACTGATCAGGGTTTAATCCAACAACCGTTCTTTAGCCCACTCTGCCATCCCAGTTCCTTTCAAAGCCACAAAAGGTGACACACCCGTAACAGAGTGAGGAGTCACTCTATGAGCCCACATCATTTTGACTAATTCCTCCTTCCACATTAATCCATTAGCCAAAGACAATTGGATGTTGTCCATAATGATTCGATTAACCCTCTCAACTAATCCATTTGCCTGTGGTCTAAATAGCACCACTCTATCATGCTTAATACCGAATACCTAATCCAGTAAGAAACTTTGTCATGGTAGTAGAAACTAGCTGTACCCCATTGTCTCTGACCAAACTTTTAGGTATCCCCTCTTCCAAGAACACATTTCTCAAAAATTCAATCACATTCTCAGACGTAATATGCTCCACAGACTTAACCACAAACCATTTGCTGTGGTAGTCCACTAAAACAAAAATCTGTTCCTTACGCCTAATCTATCAATCGGACCCAAGAAATCCATCGTCAACTTTTCCCACGGTCGATCAGGAACCCACACACTCCTCAATGGAGGTTGACGGATCACGCTACACTTGTCACTATTACTGCATGCCTGATAATCTTTCACAATCTCTTCCACCTCTCTAGCCATCCCGGGCCACCAAACATTTTGTTTCAATCTTCTTTTGCACATGCTCCTCTCCAGATGTCCTTCATGTACCAGTTTGATCAATCTCCCTCTCAACATCCTAGGCGGAACAACACGATTGCACCTCAAAACTTTATTCACATGAATACTCAACTGATCTTTCACTTTTATATATTTTTTCAATTCCTCATTTAAATCTACCACATTTTTCAACCCATCACGTATAGCATCTTTAAGCTCTATGTACTCTCTATCTGCATTCAAAGCTTCGCTCCATTCTTCTTGTCTTAAAGCCAATTCTACATCACAAACAGTAGACAACGAGTCCACCTCTATAACAAAAGAAGATTCCTCTTCCTCGACCGGCATACGCGACAGGCAATCGGCTATGACATTCCTTTCACCTCTAACGAAATCAATTGAAAAATTATAATCCAGTACTGACAACAATCATCGAGAAATTCGGGGAGTCACATTCCCTTCAAGACCCTTTCCACCTTTAAAAATGTGCAACAAAGGCTTGTGATCTGTTCTAAGAACGAAGGGCAATTCCCATAAATAAAATCTAAAATGATTTATCGCCCAACAACAACCCAAGGCTTCTTTTTCAATTGCAGAGTAAGAACTCGCTGCACCCTGTAACCGACGCAATGCAAATCCAATCACTTTTTCTCCATCATCCATCCTCTGGGTCAAAACAGCGCCCAAGCCAACATTACTTGCGTCAGTTGTTAACACAGTTTTCTTTTTTACATCAAAGTGTGTCAAAGTAGGCGCACTGACCAATGACCCCTTGATATTTTTAAACACTGATTCACATGCCGAATTCCATTCAAATGGTACCCCTCTTTTTAACAACGCCCTCGAAAGGCTCTACAGTTTCAGAGAAATTGGATACAAACTTTGAACAGTACTCGGCAAGACCAAGAAATGATTTTAACAATTCTTTATCGGTAGGCTGAGGAGCATCCACAATTGCCCTTACAATACTTTTCTTTGGTCTAATTCCATTGGCGGAAATCTCATGACCCAGATAATTTACTTGTTCTTTCCTCAGTTGACATTTCTCTTTTTAAATGGTTAATCCATGTTCAGCAATTCTTTTCAAAACTTCAAACATCAACTCATCATGATCCTTGAAGGATCTACCAACCACCATTATGTCATCCTGGAAACACAAAACTCCACGCATTCCCTGAAATATTTCTTGCATAATCCTTTGGAACACCGCAGAGTCTGAGGCTAACCCAAACGGCATGCAACGGTAGTGGAAAGCCCCTAGCGGTGTGACAAAGGAAGTCAGGGGTCGTGATTCCGGATGTAAATTTACTTGTTGATAGGCAGCGGACATGTCTAAAACGCTAAAAATCTTCCCACCTATATTCTGAAGCGGTTGACGGTCCACCCATACGTTCTTGTTTAAATCTCTCAAGTCAATACAGAGACAAATCTTATTTCCTTCCTTGGGGGCAACGACAATTGGAGCAAGCCATTCTGAAGATCCAATGGGCTCAATAATTTTACACTCCAGTAATTTATCAAGATATTTTTGAAGTGGTTCCCTCATTAGTAAAGGTATGGGCCTAACCTTGTGCACTACTGGACTAGCATTTTTCTTTAGGATAATGTGGTGAGTAAATTTCTTCAACATTCCTAGTTCATCAGTAAAGACATGGGGAAATGACACCATTAATTTCTTACCCCAGTCAGAATTATCTTACAGAACAGGCAAATCACTTTCTTGCGCAGACTCTACAACCATCACCGGTTCTTTAGCATTAGGGTCAAGGATGATGTTAAGATCTTTTTGATGACGCCATCCTAAAAGATTAGAACCATCTTCTAATATATGCACTCTACCATGAACACTATTATTCTAGAAGAATATATCCATCCATTCCATACCTACAATGTTAATTCTCTTTCCGCTGTACCCTACTGCTTTTATATCAGGATGTTGTAAGTCTTTCATGTTTTTCTTCAACTCCTTCTCATAAATATCTTTAGACATTAATGTGAACAGACTACCTGAATCCACCAATACCTTGACTTCAGTATTACCAAAGATGATTCCACAATGGGGTTTCTCAGGCTTCTCGAAGAAGATGAAGATGTACCTGTGTTTAAATGCTTCTTACCTACTAACCACTGTGTGCGTGGTTACTACAGTTTATGGCGACGAGATTCTGTGCAGGGGGCAGATTGCTGAGTGACCTCCACCCCTGGAAAAGCAGCTCATCTAGGAGCTCTGATAATGATCTTTGAATTTGAGAACTGTGAGTAACTTCCCGTTTCTTTTGTTTGCCTTATTAAGAAGAATGGCTTGCTCCTTCTTAATAAGGCAAACAAAAGAAACGGGAAGTTACTCACAGTTCCCAAATTCAAAGATCATTAGCAGAACTCCTAGATGAGCTGCTTTTCCAGGGGTGGAGGTCACTCAGTAATCATCCCACCCTCGTCGCCATAAATTGTAGTAACCACGCACACAGTGGTTAGTAGGTAAGAAGCATTTATTCACAGGTACATCTTCGGAAGTGTACAGCAACCTCCAGATTCTTCAACTGACTGTCTTTCTCAGAACTATTCAATGATGTCATTCTATCACATCACTGAGTTCTGCAATAGAAGAAAGAAATCTCCACGCAAGCCCTTCTCTGATGCACTTCAGGAAAGCCTTAAAAACTTGGCTTTTTAACGCCTAGACAAAGCATGCATGGCCAAATTTTCTTCCACATCGGACACAGCGCCAAGACGCCCACGGGCAATCGCGCACTTTAGAAATATTAAATCAAATCAAATCAAACATACTCTGGCCTGTGATGCAGAGAGGTGTGGCTCACCATTGGTAATCTCCTTCGTGCACCACAGTGTAGTGGTGGCGTGTGATATGCGATGCAGATCTCCCTACGTGGGTTTGCAGGAGCGCCTCTACTATTCCCAGCTCCAAGGGGCACCAGGCGGTCTTCTCACATAGGTCAGCAAGGTGTCTCCATGCGACCTGGCAGACTTCACCACCAGGTAAGGGCGATCGCCGATGCCTCAATGTCCATCGCCACAGTCCAGCAGCTCCGCATCCCACTCCGGGTCCCAGACAAAGGCCCAGCGAGGCCTCCAGGCCCCGGGGACTGTGCACACTTTCATGGTTTTGGATACCATGGTGTTGCAAGGAGTGCGCAACGATAAGTGATGCATCTCTGGTTTTGTCCAGCGATGTGCCTCTTTTCATGATTGTAGCCCTGGATTTCCTTTTCCCCTGGGACTCTGGCTGGTCATCCTGGCTGTTAGGAGGCTCGGGGGGGTTGTTAATCTGTGCTGCACTTGGAGGTGGACTTCTGGGTTATTTTTGCCTCTAAAGGCAAAAAAGTCACTTTGGGCTGACTAACATGTTTCTTTGCAGCTAATGGGCCTTTCGTCAGTTTTCACCCACAAACGTCAGAATTTGCATCGCCTTCACGCTATTGTTAGCGTAGTTTTCACCGCGGCTACCTGGAACTATCAACATGTAGCGACGTATTGTAAATACATTGCTAACAGAGCGATAGTTTTTGGTGATAGGCCGTGGAAAGAAAACTGCTGCTAACTAGCGTTAGTTAGCGGCAGCTCTTCTACATGTACCCCATTGACCCTTTCTATCTCGGCGTGGATGGCATTGTGCTAATCCTACGCTTAAATACTTTGACAGAAAAGCATACATTTGAGGTGAGCAGATCTAGAGTGTCGCTGGTGTTGAGAGTGCTCTACACAGGAGCTGCTTTCCACCTAAACTTGAGAACCACCCAGAGTTCTCTGCTTCTTTTTGCATATATATATAGATATAATTATAAATATACACACACACACACATTTACAAAGATATGTTTACACAACATTATATATGGCGCGACCTCCACGCTGCGCCCCCCTGCCCTCCTCCCTACTCTGTCTCTCTGCTGCTGGGAGCAGGGAGTGGACCACCTCCTGTGCAGCCAGGCAGAATCCAATAAATTACTTCAATCATTTAAGACTTTAGAGGCGCATCAGCAAGGAGGGCATACCTTTCACTTCTGATTCTCAGGCTGACCTGACCTTTTCCCAAAAAACAGGACATTTATTTAGAATGAATAAAAGCGTCGGGATACCAGAACAGTCCTCTGAAAACCGGAACTGCCCAGGGAAATCTGGGACGTCTGGTCACCTTAGCCTAGGGGCAAGCACACGGACAGCAGAGAGTGGAAGGGAGGGGTGGGGGCAAGCACACGGACAGCAGAGGGTGGAAGGGAGGGGTGGGGGCCTGCAAACAGACATCAGAGGGTGTAAGGGAGGGGTGGGGGCAACCACATGGACAGCAGAGGGTGGAAGGGAGGGGTGGAGGTAAGCACAAGGACAGCAGAGGGTGAAAGAGAGGGGTGGGGGCAAGCACACGCACATCCGAGAGTGGAAGGGAGGGGTGGGGGCTAGCACACAGACATCAGAGGGTGGGAGGGAGGGGTGGGGGCAAGCACACGGACAGCAGAGGGTGGAAGGGAAGGGTGAGGGCAAGCACACAGACAGCAGAGGGTGAAAGGGAGGGGTTGGGGCTAGCACACGGACATCAGAGGGCAGGAGGGAGGGAGGGGGCAAGCACATGGGCAGCAGAGGGTAGAAGGGAGGGGTGGGGGCAACTACACAGACAGCAGAGGGTGGAAGGAAGGGGTGGGGGCAAGCACACGGACAGCAGAGGGTGGAAGGGAGGGGTGGGGGCAAGCAAACGGACAGAAGAGGGTGGAAGGGAGGGGTAGGGGCAAGCACACGGACATCACAGGGTGGAAGGGAGGGGGTGGGGCAAACACAGAGACATCAGAGGGTGGAAGGGAGGGGTGGGGGCAAGCACACAGACATGAGAGGGCGGGAGGGAGGGGTGGGGGCAAACACATGGACAGTAGAGGGTAGAAGGGAGGGGTGGGGGCAAGCACATGGACAGCAGAGGGTGGAAGGGAGGGGTGGGGCAAGCATACAGACATCAGAGGGTGGAAGGGAGGGGTGGGGCAAGCACATGGACAGCAGAGGGTGAAGGGAGGGGTGGGGCAAGCACACACACATCAGAGGGTGGGAGGGAGGGGTGGGGCAAGCACACGGACATCAGACTGTGGAAGGGAGGGGTGGGGCCAAGCATATGGACATCAGAGGGTGGAAAGGAGGGGTGGGGCAAGCACATGGACAGCAGAGAGTAGAAGGGAGGGGTGGGGGCAAGCACACGGACATCAGCGGGTGGAAGGGAGGAGTGGGGGCAAGCACATGAACAGCAGAGGGTGGAAGGGAGGGCTGGGGGCAAGCACATGGACTGCAGAGGGTGGAAGGGAGGGCTGGGGGCAAGCACATGGACAGCAGAGGGTGGAAGGGAGGGCTGGGGGCAAGCACAAAGACATCAGAGGGTGGAAGGGAGGGATGGGGGCAAGCACACAGACATCGGAGGGTGGAAGGGAGGGGTGGGGGCAAGCACACGGACAGCAGAGGGTGGGAGGGAGGGGTGGGGGCAAGCATACGAGCAGCAGAGGGTAGAAGGGAGGGGTGGGGGCAAGCAAATGGACAGCAGAGGGTGAAAGGGAGGGGTGAGGCAAACACATGCACAATGGAGAGTGGGTGGGAGAGGCTGGCACAAGGGAGCAGACAACAGAGAGGGGGGGTAGAGGGGCGAGCGGGTGGGAGCAGCTGGGAGAACCAGACAGGCCATAGAGTCGATGGGCTGGAGTAACTGCGGTAAGCAAACTAACAAGTACATGGACAACGGAGTGGGGTGGGAGGGGTTAGGGAGAAAAACAGAGGGGGGAGAAATACACCGGAGAGACCGCTGAAAAACGCACCAACTCTTGCAAAGAGGGTAAAGAAGAAGAAAAAAAGTAGTGCCTTGAAAATGTTAGCAGTGGAAGAACACAGCAAGAAGTTCACAAACACAGGAGGAGGAAGAAACCTATGGAAACTGACGAGCAAGAAGCAAGCATAGGACAGTGACACTAAAATCGACTAATGGTAAGCAAAGAGCGGCAGCCAAGTCCACTAGAGCAGTGGTTCCCAAACTGGGGTCCGGGGACCCCTGGGGGTCCCCGAAGCCTCCTGAGGGGGTCCCCGAAGCCTCCTGAGGGGGTCCCCGACTACTTTGAAAATCGAATAATATTAACAGATCAATAAAGTGTTGATATATAAGGAGGCTAAATGTACAAGTGAACATTTTTAAACATACTGTAAATGTGGGAGCAGTGCAGGGGCATCAAACTGAATATAGTGTGGATGATGAGCGGCCTCAATTGAATTTAGAAAAGCTCCAACCATTCTATTAAAATTACATTTTGATTTCTTCTTTATTTATATGTTTTCTAATGAAATAAAATGTGTTATTTGTGTATTTGTTTGAATGTTTTTTTATATTTTTGTGTATTGTTTTGTGGTTCAAATCATCAATATTGCTTAGGCCGGGGTCCCCGACTTCCAGTAATGACTCGAGGGGCCCCCGGATTCGAATAATGATTCAGTTGGGGTCCCCGGGTTGCAGTAATGATTAAATGGGGGTCCCCAGAAGTCAAAAGTTTGGGGACCACTGCACTAGAGGATAACAAAGGGTCTGTCTTGTGAAACCTAAACTAGCATGGCAATCAGGCTACGATGCAATTTTACTTCTGCCTAAGGGTTTAGGCTGAGATAAAAATTAGGGTTGCCTCTCACTTTAATGCAGGCAAGATAATCGCCTTTAAAATGCAAGCGGCAAAAAGCAACGTAGGCCCGGAGCACACACCAGCAGCGCCAATGCTAACAAGGCACATGCTCCCAGCCAGCAATGAAATACAATAATGTGCAGCCCACTAATACACCTCACATACGTCACCCGCAGTCTGCAGCAGGGCATAGATGCTGTTCGACTATCACGCCAACCCCACTTTAACCCTCATCTTCCTCATAGCGCCTAGTGAAAGAGCCCGTGAGAGCGGTGAAAGACTGCGTAACCAGGCGCGCTCCATAAGAATGGCAGGGGTTTGCATCTGTGAGTGACCCTTGAAGGACACACAGCAGCACCCCTGACCCCACCCCTCTCTAAATTACGACCTGGTGACCTTAATGTTCTAATCTTACTTGTATCATTCATTGCCCTTAAACTCTGTGACTCGATGGAGATGGCGAGTCCGGAAGTGAAGGTTTCCTCAGGTACACTGAGCCATGTTCGTGCAAAAGCTGGAGCCGCTGCGAGCAGGATTCGAACCTGCGCGGGGAGACCCCATTGGATTTCGAGTCCAACGCCTTAACCACTCGGCCATCGCAGCGCCTTACTGCCGTCGTCACTGTTGTTGTATACTAGTGCAGTGTAACCAGCTGCCCTCTGGACCCGTAACTCTGCCACCTGAACTCCACACATACTGCACAGCACACATAGCACTGTGAATGCAACACCCCCCTGGTACACATTGTATCCCTCTCAGCCACACTACTTATGCACTAAACTCCGTAACTCTGGCAGCTGACCTAGACGGGGCTTGTTAAGGCCCCACACACGGTGTGAGGTCCGAAGAGAGAGAGGTGCGTTATCCTAAACAACCGGCCCCACTCGCGGCGCCTGCTTCCGGCCCCACTCCTTTCCACCCCATGTGAGCCTGGGCAAGGGGCGCTCCTTCCCACCAGCTCCCAAAACCAGCTCCACAAGCGCCCTGAGACTCAAACCAGGGTACAAGGTGCTATACAGACCCCTCACTCATACATTCATCCTGCATCTTCTACAACATGGTCTCCACTGTAAGTTATTTGCTTTCCAGCAACACCCCCACGGGTGTTTTCACAATCACTTTCAAACACATCAAACAATCATACACATGCTTACACAAGCGTAATCACACAGCCAGGCATAGACACACACCACTAACTGCAGAAACGCAGCCAAACACATGCTTGCACACATAGCCATGTAACAAAAACAAATGCACATACTTACACACGACCTCCCACCTACAAACCAACATATATACCTACACACAACCTCCCACCTGTAAATAAACACATGTACATATGTACACACAACCTGGCTTATGTAACATTTCCAATACACTATTTTACACACATATTATTGATTGTCTCCGTGTAATGTGTGTGTGATGTTAAGTGCCCTGACACCCTACACTGGTATAGGTGGCACTATATAACTAATTAAATATATCTGAGAGAGAGTGGTTATGCATACTTGAGGGGGCACTGTTAAAGGGTGATAGTGAGGGAATCTGTGGGGGGCGCCCATGGAGGGCACCAACAAACATTTTCGCACAGGGCGCCACCAGTGCTAAAGCTGGCCCTGATCCCATCTGCAAATAAACACATGCACATACCCCCACACAACCTCCCACCTGCAAACAAAGCACTTGCATACACCTACACACAACCTCCTACATGCAAACAGATACCCACACACAACTGTCTGCCCACAAACCCATTCAGATAGCTATACCCAACCACCCACCAGCAAATGAAAACATGCACATACCTATAAACGACCTCCCACCTGCAAAGAAACAGATGCACATGTTTGTACGCAACCTCCCACCTGCATACCTACACAACGAAAAACATACTCACACATACTTTGCACACACAGATTCTTGGAAAGTGGGTTATTAGTAGTGATAAATAAGCATCTACCACTGGCAATAAGGCCACCAACACAGTCTAGGGCGCAGTACAGGTCTCAATAAATTATTCCCATGCTCAAACCCGGGTAGCTTGGCTGCGAGAAGGTAGGCTTAATTTAGGAGACAGGTATGTAAAGCATTTAAAAACACCAATTCAGTACATAATTAAGACACAACACACAATAAAAATTCAACACCAATTTATAAAAATAGGAAATATATGTATCTTTAAAATGACACCAAAATGAAAAAAATCCAATGCAGGGAACTGGAGACATTACTTTGAAAGAATATACACTTTCTAGCACTTAGAAACCTACAGGACAATCTGGGGCATCTAATCGCACTTGACAGGGACAAAGTCAAAGTTTCAGGCAAACCGCTATGGAGCCTTGCTCGGATACCTCTCATGGTAGGCTTCGGTCAAAATTTTACCTTGTGACTTAAAAACTTTTCTGGAGCTTTTTCTGCTGGGGTCCCTCGATGCTCTTCACCTGGCCGGATTTGGTGAGTGTTCGCCGGCTTGTTTTTCAGGGAGGTCCTGGTCAAATCCTGGAAGTTAGACATCTTGTGCTTTTCAGTGGGACAAACCAGCAGGTTAGGCCAACTCACAGTTTAAGATGGCCGGCTTGGCTCTCCCCTTATGAAGCTTTTTTCCGAAGTTGCTTCAAACTTCTGGAAGTTCTTCCTGAAGTTCCGTTTGAGAGTCCAAAGTACGCCCACTGCGCATAGCAGCACAGGGGCCGCCATTATGTAGTGCTGCGGGGGAGACTGGACAGCTGGGAGGCGGGAAACGTGGGAAAGGACACTGGAGGGGGCGGGGGAGCGAGGCTTGTAGATATATTTTTAACAAATTCTTACCTCGAGGCCTGGTCCACATCTTCTGTGCTCTTGCTCTCCTGAGTCCGCTTCCAGGACCATGAAGCAGGCAGCCAGGCTCCCTCCCCAAAGCCAATAACAATAGTACAATGCGGTGCTCCAATTGTTCTTGAGCACCGTGACAAGGCATTCCTCCAGGGGTTGGAGGGGTGGGCATGTTCTTCATGTAGGCTGTAATGCAGCCTGCATTGCGAACAGGGATGTGTGCATGACTGCTTTGGGCAGCCTGAGAGGGGCGACCAATCAGTCATTGCACACTTGAGTGGGCATCCCATTCTGCCCCTGCCCTGCTCCATGACTCAAGCAGCCCCACCCGTAAAGGAAACATAGCATGAGTACATCAGCAAGTTATCACCATGTTATGTTTCCTCTTCTTGCACTGCTTGAAAGCAGTGGGGCGATGCTCTTCCACCATAGCAGATAAGCCGCCACTGGGGGTGTGTCACCCACAGGTGCTAGACCTGGGCCCGGCTCGACACACGGGCCTCCTCTGCTACGCGTACCACCTTCTCCTCACCTGGACATTGAAACTGTGGCGCAATCCGCTGCACTCTTTTCAAATCTGTGACTCAGCCAGCAGGAGCCGTAGCCAGGTGGGATTTCACAAGCCTGGGTACAGCAGTTGCTGCCAAGTCCACTGGGGAACTTCCTGATGCAAGTAATGCAACAGCGCCCCCTTAGGCACTGAAGTTGCAGTGCTCCCACCACACAAGTTTGGCGCAGCTCAGGGGCATGACACTCCACAGCATCCAGCCATCACAACATCTTTTTTGGTCGCCCAGATGGTGGCTGGATAGACTGGGTGACTGCCCAAAACCTGTGAGCAAGGTTAAAAATCTGGGAGTCATTTTGGATAATAAACTTACTTTTATTGACCAAATAAATAACCTTTCGTCAAACATTTGGTATATATTGAAAATGATCAGAAGAGTATGCCCATATATTCCTCAAGATTCGTGCAAAATATTGGTGATGGCATTGGCCCTGGCCAGATTAGATTATGGCAATGCCTTGTACTCAGGAATACAAGTCTAACACATTGCAAAGCTCCAGCGGCTGCAGAATGCAGCCGCAAGGCTGGTGCTCAAAGTTCCTAGATCTGAGCCAGTTGGTCATAGATTGAGTAGTCTCCACTGGCTCCCCATGGGGAAAAGGATCAGGTTTAAATCATTGTGTCTGGCCTATAAAACCTTACACGGCATGGGACCACAGTTTCTAGGAACCCACATGAAATGGTACGTACCGGCTAGAAATCTGAGGTCAGTCCACTAAAAAACCCTGCAAATCTCCAAAATCAAGCAGGCAAGGTGGGGAGGGAGAAGCTTTCTGCATCGGACTGCCAAGGATTGGAATCTTTTACCCATCACGATAAAAGGAAATTGTAGTAACCACGCACACAGTGGTTAGTAGGTAAGAAGCATTTATTCACAGGTACATCTTCAGAAGTGTACAGCAACCTCCAGCTTCTTCAACTGACTGTCTTTCTCAGAACTATTCAATGATGTCATTCTATTACATCACTGAGTTCTGCAATAGAAGAAAGAAATCTCCACACATCTACCCATTACAAAGAATTTCAACACAAAATTGATAAACTAAGCATGTTAACAATTATGAACAAAAAGAACTAAACATAAAACTCATGTAAAATATCAAGCAATGAAAAGCAAAAGAAACTTACATATTATAGTATGTAATAACAGAACAATTATTCAGTTGAATTTTGGAAAATTAACTTTGCACAGACTCCCCATGCTCCATTATTTTCCATCATTCAGGGTAACCACAGAGTTCATTACTTTTACCACTCTTTGTGGGTTGGAGAATTTGATCTCTCCCTTTTTGACAAATCCTATTTTTCTAGTGACCACCCAATCACCATAAACAATTCCAACATCCTTCACCCCATTCCTTCTGTCATAATCATCCTTATTGCGTTCATGAGATTCTTTAACTCTTGCCGCAATTCGTTCCCGATCCACCCAAACTTGAGCTTTCTTTTGCAGCCACACAGGAGACTCTTTGGTTGCTGGTTCTCTTCCTTTCAAAGCAAAACCAAAGGAAATGATGGACTGAGTGTTGAACATTGCATGCACTCACCCCCAGTCAACTGATCTGGGTTTAATCCACCACCGTTCTTTAGCCCACTCTGCCACCCCAGTTCCTTTCAAAGCCAAAAAAGGTGACACACCCGTAACAGAGTGAGGAGTCACTCTATGAGCCCACATCATTTTGACTAATTCCTCCTTCCACATTAATCCGTTAGCCAAAGACAATTGGATGTTGTCCATAATGATTCGATTAACCCTCTCAACTAATCTATTTGCCTGTGGTCTAAATAGCACCACTCTATCATGCTTAATACCTAATACCTAATCCAGTAAGAAACTTTGTCATGGTAGTAGAAACTAGCTGTACCCCATTGTCTGTGACCAAACTTTTAGGTATCCCCTCTTCCAAGAACACATTTCTCAAAAATTCAATCACATTCTCAGACGTAATATGCTCCACAGACTTAACCACAAACCATTTGCTGTGGTAGTCCACTAAAACAAAAATCTGTTCCTTACACCTAATCTATCGATCGGACCCAAGAAATCCATCGCCAACTTTTCCCAGGGTCGATCAGGAACCCACACACTCCTCAAAGGAGATTGACGGATCACGCTACACTTGTCACTATTACTGCATGCCTGATAATCTTTCACAATCTCTTCCACCTCTCTAGCCATCCCAGGCCACCATACATTTTGTTTCAATCTTCTTTTGCACATGCTCCTCTCCAGATGTCCTTCATGTACCAGTTTGATCAATCTCCCTCTCAACATCCTAGGCGGAACAACACGATTGCACCTCAAAACTTTATTCACATGAATACTCAACTGATCTTTCACTTTTATATATTTTTTCAATTCCTCATTTAAATCTACCACATTTTTCCACCCATCACGTATAGCATCTTTAAGCTCTATGTACTCTCTATCTTCATTCAAAGCTTCGCTCCATTCTTCTTGTCTTAAAGCCAATTCTACATCACAAACAGTAGACAACGAGTCCACCTCTATAACAAAAGAAGATTCCTCTTCCTCTTCCTCGACCAGCATACGCGACAGGCAATCGGCTATGACATTCCTTTCACCTCTAACAAAATCAATTGAAAAATTACAATCCAGTACTGACAACAATCATCGAGAAATTCGGGGAGTCACATTCCCTTCAAGACCCTTTCCACCTTTAAAAATGTGCAACAAAGGCTTGTGATCTGTTCTAAGAACGAAGGGCAATTCCCATAAATAAAATCTAAAATGATTTATCGCCCAACAACAACCCAAGGCTTCTTTTTCAATTGCAGAGTAAGAACTCTCTGCACCCTGTAACCGACGCAATGCAAATCCAATCACTTTTTCTCCATCATCCATCCTCTGGGTCAAAACAGCGCCCAAGCCAACATTACTTGCGTCGGTTGTTAACACAGTTTTCTTTTTTACATCGAAGTGTGTCAAAGTAGGCGCACTGACCAATGACCCCTTGATATTTTTAAACACTGATTCACATGCCGAATTCCATTCACATGGTACCCCTCTTTTTAACAACGCCCTCATAGGCTCTACAGTTTCAGAGAAATTGGATACAAACTTTGAACAGTACTCGGCAAGACCAAGAAATGATTTTAACAATTCTTTATCGGTAGGCTGAGGAGCATCCACAATTGCCCATACAATACTTTTCTTTGGTCTAATTCCATTGGCGGAAATCTCATGACCCAGATAATTTACTTGTTCTTTTCTCAGTTGACATTTCTCTTTTTTAATGGTTAATCCATGTTCAGCAATTCTTTTCAAAACTTCAAACATCAACTCATCATGATCCTTGAAGGATCTACCAACCACCATTATGTCATCCTGGAAACACAAAACTCCACGCATTCCCTGAAATATTTCTTGCATAATCCTTTGGAACACCGCAGAGGCTGAAGCTAACCCAAACGGCATGCGCCGGTAGCGGAAAGCCCCTAGAGGTGTGACAAAGGAAGTCAGGGGTCGTGATTCCAGATGTAAATTTACTTGTTGATAGGCAGCGGACATGTCTAAAACGCTAAAAATGTTCCCACCTATATTCTGAAGCGGTTGACAGTCCACCCATACGTTCTTGTTTAAATCTCTCAAGTCAATACAGAGACAAATCTTATTTCCTTCCTTGGGGGCAACGACAATTGGAGCAAGCCATTCTGAAGATCCAATGGGCTCAATAATTTTACACTCCAGTAATTTATCAAGATATTTTTGAAGTGGTTCCCTCATTAGTAAAGGTATGGGCCTAACCTTGTGCACTACTGGACTAGCATTTTTCTTTAGGATAATGCGGTGAGTAAATGTCTTCAACATTCCTAGATCATCAGTAAAGACATGGGGAAATGATGGTGCAGATCAGAGCTTCCGAATCCCTTCTACTTCCACGGACGGAATGATTTCACAGTCACGCACACATACACGCATCACACGCTGGTGGGGCCCATTACACCAACATTCATCCTAAATCACTCTATCCGTGCCCTGTAAAGGAAAAACACCTTTCACATGAACTCTATCCAATCTGCCTGTACTTTGAGGTCAATGCGACCAGCTAGTTGCTTGTAGATCTAACGAGAACATTTCATAGATTACACAAATAATATTCAATAAACATGACAAGAAATAACCACCCGAGACAGGAATTCAAACAGATTGTTCATTTATCTAAAATTGTAGGAAAAGCCAATTCAATGCAAAATTCATTTCTCTCATATTTACCTATTCTGTCTAAATGTCAGATCCTAAGTCAGAACCGGTCCTCTGAGGAAGAATTAGAGTTTTCTGCCGTCATGTAGAGTCATCGTCCTCTCCGTCAGCATAGGGACCTCGCATCTTCTGCTCGGGAAGAATTGGCGCTAGACCTCTCTAGTCTACCATTATTTATACTAAAATTTACATTCTATAAAGTTACATTTCTTTATTCAGAACGGATGAATGGCGGAAATAATGTCATCTTGGTACTTTTTCGATACTATGCGAGATTTTCTCACGAATAGATTGTCCCAAATAATGAATAGCAGAATTGAACGTCCATGACTAATTCGATACTTTTACGGATGTCTCTACTAGGTGAATTTGTTTTAATAGTGGGTTCATAACAAGTTCGTGTAGTCAATATTTCAACTTTTGCAACTTTTCCGTCTTCCAGGGGCTCTTGGCAGATATCCCGGACTTGTCATCATGCTTATGGCTTTTCAGTTCATCGGAGGTGCAAGGTCACAGGCAGAGCGAAGCCTTTTTGTAAATTTCCATCTACTCGAGTGCAGGCTGTAGATGGCAGCCATTTTCGGGTAGGCCACATTGGACAACTTAAGCAAAAATAAACATAAAACAGAATTACTGCACGGAAATGATTATACAGTGTTATTCCCCTGCTAATACCCTTATGTGTGTGTATTTATCTAGCCATTTGCGACATCAAAAGCCATTAATGCAGATTAATTTAAAGTGCAAACACCATAACATCACATAAGCAACATTGATTTCTGTCAGTTTGCTCACCAACTTAGTTCACTTATTATTGTAGCCATGCAATAGCATTCCCACGTGTAATTCTCTGGTTAATAGGGTTGATTATACAACATTCAACAAACTTTTAATACTTAATAATTAATCAATAGTACTTTTAGTTATAACATGCAAAAGTGAAACAGGTATTCGGTTTTAAAGTAAAAACCCTGCTCCATCAATCCCCCCTTTGGTGATATATAATCACCACAAAAATCAAAACCCCAAAAAATCAATTTAGTTTCCCCTTTTGGAAGAATTTGAAATCTCTTCTTGTTCATGTTTTAAACCCTTGTTTCCATCTCATCTTCCTTTTTAATTCCTATATACATGCTTTCTCTTAGCTTCTATTTCTTGTGGATCTCTTTCTGGTTTCTTTTGTCTCCTTGTAACATTTTCTTTTGTGATTTTCTTTTTATTTCTTCTATATCTACAACACATACATCCTAATCTAAGGATCAATAATGCAACAATTGCACAAGTTAATGGAAATAATATCTTACCAAAAATGGTACTACCTATCTTAGCTACAAAGTTCTTAATAGCAATCATCTTATTAGCCATTTTAGTCCAGATACTTTCAGCTTCCAGTGGTACTAATTCTTCATGCAAATCTGTAATATTTTTTATATAGGCTTTTAGATCTTTACTTTCGTCAGGAATGTAAGTGCAACAATGTTGAACTTTCAGCATTCCACAGACTCCACCCTCTTTTGCCAAAAGAATATCAAGGGCAAGTCGATTTTGCATCGCCATAGCACGCAAAGCAACCATTTCTGTATTAACCAAAAGAAAGCCTCCAGCGGTGTTTGTTGACAAGCGATCCACCACTGTTGACAGCTTCCAAATGCCAAATGCATTCAAAGAAATTCCCACTGCTGGAATTAAAGCTCCAAAAATATCTCCTACAATTTCTGTCCATGTTTCTCTTCTATAACGTGTTAATGTGTTAGAATGTTCAGCATCATCTACTCTATCCATGTGAAAAATCTTTGGAAAGACCAGGCCAACATAACATGTACCAAACCAATGGTCAGGCAAACGGTAATAAGCCTTGTTCCCACAAATATAATACACTCCCGGAAAAACTGGATCTTCTCCTCCTCTGAATCCCCATCCGGTTGCAATAAAGTATGTATCATGGCACTCACTAGTCCCTATGAAATAATAATCATATTGGGATCTCTTCCTTGTAATGCACAGTTTTCCTTTCTGTGGGGCATCTATAGCCATAGTTGGACTGGCTCCATTTTTCAACTCCTTTTCTTTCTCAATATCCCACATCGTATCACTCATTTTCTGCCCTTCTGCTTTCTTGTGCATGTTCAATCTTCTTCTCTCAACCATGTCTAGAAAATTCTTCTCTTCTCCTTTCAAACTGCAAGTTAAATTATTTCTAAAAACATATTTTAAGGTTAATTCTTTGGTTTCTAGAAAAATCTCACCTAAAGTGTTAGCATCCTTTGCAGGATTCAGTGCTTTATTCATAGGCAATTGCCCAAGAATATTATCTATATTAGACATATTGTAATCTAATTTCCCTAACTGATAAAATATACTAATCAACACACTACAGGAAATTCCATACGTAGCTGGAAGATGATGATAAGTCACTCCTTCCGAAACAGAGGCAGGTAACTGCATGCAAACATAGCAATCCCTTACTTCCATTGTCTTTACGTATTCGTACAACAATTTAGAAAAAACATTGCTAGAAAAATCATTAATTGACCTATCTTTATGTATATGTACATTACTAGTTCTAGTTGGAACTACCGTTAATGGACTCTTCCCTATATTAGTCTTGTTCTCAGTATGACCTTCTAAAGTGTCTATAGTGACTCTAAATGAAATCAGTAGAGCAGGCACGCTCCAAAGCAGCATTAATAAACCTGTACAGCAGCAGCACATTTTGCACCATCTTTTCAGAAAGGTACATCTACTTTTATTCTCAGTGTTAGCCATTTTGTTAATTTGACCGTGTCTTTTGACTATTACAATCTACTAATTTTTAGTATTTCTTCTTCTTCTCTTCTCCAAGTGAATTTTCCTTGGATTTACTCAATTTGGATTTTCATCACTTTTCACTGTCTCTTCATCATCATCAAACTGTCTCAGGTCCTGAACATCCGTCTCTTCTCCAATGTCGGACAAGATAACTCTCAGGATTCCCACAGCTTCTTCTTCAGCAACCTCCTTCAGTAAAGCCTCCTCTGGACTTCCTTGGCTGTCCGGCTCTTCTCCTTGTTCAGGCAGTGCCACATACGTCCATTCCGGTGACTTGTACCTCTGGTTTGGTTTCCTTATTCTTTTAGTTCTCTCAGGTATCTTTGCTTCTTCTTCTTTGGTTGGGTTTTGACTTGACACTTCGTTCACCTGTTCAGCTTTCGAAGAGTTAACTCGTGTCAGTCTGTACCTTAGTCTCTTTATCTTATTTGGCCAAAGATCTCCTTTAGCATTTCTCTTTTGCTTTCCTTCTTTATTGTTTCTTTCTCCAAGCCAAGTTCTTTTTCTCAGAACTCGTCCTCCATGTATCTCATTGTCACTTTCATCAGACTCTGTTTCAGTTGTTTCTGGTTCGTTAACAGCTTTCTTTTCTCCAACAACTTCCTTTTCTCCAACAGTCTCTTTTTCCACCACTTGAGATTTCCCTACTTCTGTTCCTCCTCGGGTCTCCGACACGCAATCTTCTTGCTGTCTACTTGTCCCTTCACCTAGCTTGTTGTAGATGTTCTCTACACCTCCTCGGGGTTTTTCCGCAATCTGTCCCTCTCTGTCTTTGTCTGTCCCTTTTTCTTCAATATTTATCTCAGGTGGAACTTGTCCAATTTCCTCATGTGATTCAGGTGTCTCTTCTGTTGGAATGTTCTTTTCTTTTCTTTTCTTTCTTTCTTTTTGTGTTGGTCACTGTCAATTGGAACCTCCGGCAATTCTTCTGAGTCTGAACTTGCTTCTGCAGTTCGCACTGTTCTCTTCAGAACCTCTTCTGGTGGGATGAAAATTTCTCTCGACTCACTTTCCCCACTTTCAGGATTCTTTTTCCTTCTTACTGCCTCACTGTCTGCATCATCACTGGAGCCTGATTCTTCAAAGTATTCTTTTCCAGTACCATCTCTTGGATTTGGAACTCTCAGTGTGTGGCTTGCATGTATCCAATTTTTCACACCAGCGCACTTCACAGCAGTCGTTGTGGTCAAGATGACTTGTCTTGGCCTTCCCCACCTTGGAACCAGGCAATTCCTTCTTCTGTGGACTTTTATCCTTACCCAGTCCCCTGGGCTTAGATCATGGGCTGGTTTCTTTTCAAGTGTGGTGGCGTCTTCTCCAACCTGGTGAAACACAGAATGAACTGTGTCAGCCAGGCCTTTGCAGTAATCCAAAATCATGTCATCAGTTATAGTCATCAGCTTGTTCTCTGGTACATATGCATGCCTCATAGCACGTCCCATGATAATTTCATGTGGACTCAAACCTGTTGTTCTGTCTGGAGTAGACCTAATTGTCATTAGGACTAGAGGCAAGACATCGGGCCATTTCATTCCTGTGGCTAAGCACATTTTGCCAATTCTATTTTTGATGGTACCATTCATCTGCTCAACTACACCAGAAGCCTCTGGTCTGTAAACACAATGCAGCTTCTGCTGTACACTCAATGCTTCACAAATTAGACCCATGATTTCATTATAAAAATGTCCTCCTCTGTCAGATTCAATGGTTACTGGGAACCCGTACCTTGGGATGAACTCTCTTAACAGTAATTTGGCCACTGTTATCCCATCATTTCTTCTTGTTGGGTACGCCTCCACCCACCTTGAGAACAAACAGACCACCACCAGGACATACCTCAATCTGTTGACTGGGGGCATTTCAATTAAGTCTATCTGCATTCTTGTGAAGGGTCCTCCCTCCCTGCCTATTGTTCCTAGGCTCACCACTGTTTTCTTTCCAGGATTGAATTGCTGACATATCAGACATCTCTGGCAGAGACTTTCTGCTATCAGTCTAAACTTTGGACTGTACCAGGTTTGCTTAAAGACTCTTATCATAGCATCCCTCCCCAGGTGTCCTTGGCCATGATACATCCTTGCCATTGTTGACAACATGCTGTTTGGCATGACTGGTCTTCCATCCCTATAGACCCACACATGATCTTTTTCTCTAGGTGCACAACCTGCTTTCACCCAATCTCTCATTTCCTCATCTCCTGCCTCATCCTGCAGCTGTTTTACTTCCTCCCATGTTCCCACTTCATTAGTAAACATTAATGAACATGAAGATATTTCCCGTTCTTTACTCCTGTTAATTGAGTGATTGTTTCTTGCACAATATTGTGCTATGTCATTGGCAAACTTGTTACCCACTGTTACAAAATCATCACCATGACCATGAGCAGCACATTTTACAACTGCTAGTTCTTTAGGCAGCTGTATCGCCTCTAGCAGTTTTCCAACCACTTCAGCATTCTTTATGGGAGTTCCACTTGAGGTCAGGAAACCTCTTTGTAGCCATGGCTGGCCAAAATCATGGACAACTCCGGAGCCATACTGGCTGTCAGTCATCACAGTCACTCTCACACTTCTCCCAATCTTGCATGCTTTTGTCAGTGCCACCAAGTCTGCCACCTAAGTGGATTTGACTCCTTTCAAAGGTGATGCTTCCACAACTTCCGAGACTTTGCACACAGCATATGCAGCACTCAACACTCCTTCATCTGTTCTCAGACAAGATCCATCCACAAACAACACATGATCACTTTCAGGCAGTGGCAGATCTCTTATGTCTGGCCTTGGCTTTGTACAGTAATCAAGTACATCCAGGCAATCATGATCAACATCATCTCTTACTCCCACACATTCAGCATCAGGCAACAGTGTCGCTGGATTCACATTCACACATCTCTCCAGGCTTACATTGGTTGCACCAAGAATGACTTTCTCATATTTAGTCAGCCGACTATGAGACATGAACTGTGTCCGGCTCCTTGTTAAAAGGATTGCCACATCATGAGGTACGAATACCCGTACAGGGTATCCCATTATGATTCCCTCACTTTGTTCCAGACTTTTACAGGTAGCAGCTACTGCTTTTAGGCAACCTGGCAAACCCACAGCTACTGGGTCAAGAGTTGCTGAGCAATAGGCAATTGGCCTCCTCAGACGTCCATGTTTCTGGATTAACACTGAAAGTGCACATCCATTTCTCTCACTACAGTACAGCTCAAATTCCTTTTCATAATCAGGCATTCCTAGGGCAGGAGCTTCACAAAGTCTGTCTTTTAACTCTCTGAATGCAGCCATTTCTTCTGGGTTTAGTTCTAATGGGTCTTTTACCTCACTTTTGGTCAATTTGATCAATGGTTTGGCAATCAGGGAAAAGTTACTTATCCACTGACGACAGTAACCCACCATTCCCAGGAACATTCTCACCTCTCTTTGTGTCATTGGGGCTCTCATTCCCTAATGATTTTGATTCTGTCAATAGTCACTTTTCTCAGGCCTTTCTCAATATTGTGTCCCAGATACTGGACTTCTTTCTTACAGAACTGCAATTTGGCTGGACATACCTTTAACCCTCCATCTGCCAAATGATTCAGTAATGCAATGGTATCTACTTCACAAGCTTCACGTGTTTTTGATGCCACAAGTAGGTCATCAATATATTGGACCAAGACTGAATTTTCAGGCATTGTCAGACTTTCCAGAGATTTCTTTAGCAATTGATTAAATATTGAGGGGCTCTCTGTATACCCCTGTGGAATTCGGCACCATGCCAAAATCCGTTCTCCAAATCTAAAAGAAAATATTGGCTGGCTGTCATGATGCAATGGGATTGAAAAGAAAGCATGACACAAATCAATTACCGTGTACCATTCTGCATCATGGGGAATCTGATACAAAATCACTGATGGATTTGGCACAATAGGACAACATGGCACAACAATCTTGTTAATTTTTCTCAAATTCTGTACTATTCTGAACTTTCCATTAGATTTCTTCAGTCCCATTATCGGTGAATTACATGGGCTGCTCAATATTTCTCTTAACACCCCTTGCTGGATAATTTTTTCAATTAAGGGTGTTATTCCTTCAATTATTTCAGGTGTCAATCTGTATTGTGGTATGTTTGGGTAAACCACTCCCTCTTTTACGGTAATCTTTACTGGATCTACATTTCTCATCAGGCCCACGTCTTCTCCAGTAAAATCCCAAACTGCTGCTTTCACTGTCTGTTTCAGCTCTGGGGGTAATGCATCTGGATTAAATATTGCATATGTTCCCAAAGCCTCACATTCTCTGTTATCCATGGTCATTCTGTATAGAACATCCTCATCAGGTGTCTCAAAGGTTATTCCATCTGGAGTACAGAAAATAGTGCAATTCATCTTGCACAGCAGATCCCTGCCTAGCAAGTTCACAGGACTTGTGTCACACACCACGAATCGGTGCATATCTGAAAATTTCCCTATTCTAACCCTTACTGGTTCAGTAAGTAGTGTTTTAATCTGCGTGTTGGACACACCAACTACTTGGATAGCTTCATCCGAGAGAGGAAGATTCTTTATGTCTGCTGACCTGACAGTTGATCTCGTGGCCCCTGTGTCAACTAGAAAAGTGACACTTTCACCATTAATTTTTCCATCTACAAAAGGCCCTGCCTGGTCTATTTCTAGAGTTGTGCCAAGTACACACTCTTCTTCCTCTCTTCGGCAACGTCAGAAGTCTCCCTCGGAGTCACTTCCCTCATTCTTCAGCCAGTACTGTGAAACAGCGCTTGCGCGTTTTGGTTTGATTACCTGCTCTTCATCGTAGAACCCCGATTCTTGGCTGTACTTCTGGGATCCTTTTCTCTGTGGCAAGGGTGGGTTTGGCACCTGATTCTGCTGCTTATCAGCTTTCTGCTGTTGCCGATGCTGACCACACCCCTCACTCTGCACCTGTGAATTCAATGATGAATTATCGTCATTAGTAGACGGTGGATTCTTACACTCGGATTTCCAGTGCCCCAATTTTCCACAGCTGTGGCATGAGAACTTTTTCTTAGCTTCCTCGATATTCCCCTTTCCTTTTCCTGGACCAAACCTGGGCTTATTTCCTGGGTTATTTGCCTGTTCAACCAGCTGAGCTTCCTGTCTTTATGCAACTTTCACCTGTGCCCACATTGCCTTTTCTTTTAGTTTTCTCTGCTTTGCCTCAATCTCATCACTGAAGTATTTTGCATGTCTCAGAATCTCATCAATCTTCTTACTCTGCCAGTCTACGGTGTGCTGCCGTATCATTTCACTGATTTCAGGCCGCAAACCATACACAAATCTATATGCAAAATGACTCAGATCCTTGTCACCCAGGTGTTCATCTCCACTGAACTGCTTAAAAGCTAGTATCAGTCTTTCATAGTAAGCATGTACTGATTCTTTCAATTCATGATGTGTTCGATCTATTTTAACCCAGTCTGTCTCCTTGGGGGTACTTTATTTTTCAAAAATGCCTTAACCTGCTCGTACTTCTTCATGACCTCCGGGTCTGGAGCTCCTGTTTTTGGATCTCTTGGGTATTCCTTAGTAGGCCAGTCTATGACTATTTTACATTCTGCCCACAGGTCTGCTGGTACAATTATATCAAACAGACTATTTAGGTCAATCCACAGTACTTTTGACAACTTTACAAATCTGTTGACTTGTCTGTACCACTCAACGGGCTTTTCCCTTAGTCGAGGAAAATCATTCGTAAATGATAAAATATCCTGTCTGGTCCATGGGACATGTACGTACCCACCTCCTGGAATCTCTCTCATGGGGTAAGCTGTCACTGCCTTCTTTTTTTCTTTTAGGGGAAATGCTGAGTAAGTTCTATCCGCCCCATCCTCTCGCTTTCGATACCATCTGTCTTTCCATTTCTCTACATCTCCCCATTTCTTCAGCAAAGCAATCATTTCCTTAATCTGTCATGTTCGGCCTGCATTGTTTAGATTCTCAATATCTTTGTCTGAAAAATCCACTCGGTAAGGCTTTTGTAAAGCTTTCACCTTGTCCATGTCAATTCCCAATTCACTGGCTATTCCTTTCAACCTGTCATGTATGTTCTTTGCTCTCCATGTGACACTCTTGCAAAGGAAAAGAATCTCCCCTTCCTGATAATTCTTCAGCGTTTCTGTAGGGATAGTACCTACTATCATCTCTTCCATTTCCATACGTAGCCTAGCTACATCAATTTCCTGTGATTCTCTTTCTTTCTTCTGCAAGGTCTTCAGCCAATCATTCAAATCTTCAGCAGTTATCAAAGATTTTTCTGCACCCCCTGATTCTGTCACTCTTTGTGGTTCTAAAATTGATCCTCTGTTCCCTTCCACACATCCAGAATTCAAACTTGAGTTAGTCTGCCCACTCAATTCCCCTCCACATATGGTATGTCTCCACTGATTTTCTCCTGTTCTCCACTGTGTTTCTCCCGCTCTCATTTCTGCCTGCTCCGGAGGTACAATCAATCTATTGCCCACATATGGCACCGTCAAACCACTTTCGCCCGTCCTCTGCTTGTCAAAAATCGGCATAACCGGGCCTATTGTCACAGGCACTGTAACAGCCTGAAGATTTTTAGTCAGTTCCCTGATTTTCTCTGTTAGTTCAGAAGTAGTTCTCGCTAGTTCTCTGGTCTTTTCATCTTCAAGTTTATTTTCTCTTTCTATCTCTCTTTCTCTCTCTCTTTCTCTCTCTCTTTCTCTCTCTCTCTCTTTCTTTCTCTATCTCTCTCTCTCTCTCTCTCTCTTTCTCTTTCCGCCAGAGAACAACTGCTTTTCAACTCAGGGGCTGTAGCCTCTGTCTTTATAATCCGCAGGGTGTTTCTCATTGGGGTAACTGCTGTTCCTACCTCCGGTTCTCGTCTATACGGGGGTGGTCTTTTATAGAGCATGTCCTCTAAGACATCATCATCAGACTCATTTGCCCCATATCTCCTGGTCTCTACATTATGTTCTTTCTCTGTACACTTTCTCCCTCCTGATTCCTCTGCCGTTCTTACAGGATATAGTCCCTCGGTCATACTGGCATCACGCCATCGTCTCATTCGGTCATGATGGGTTTCACGATCCTATTTTCGCCCAAACATGTACCTGTAACTACCTCCACTCCTCTGCTTTTCTCGTTCATGCATTTCGTCTTCCCATTCAGTCAACGCCTCAAACTGCGTTGGCCTAGGCCAAGGCTCTAGATTCATCATCTGTTCCCGTAGGTTCCTCAGTACGGCCAGATTAAATGAACCATGTTCTGGGAACGCTAACACTCCATCGTCTTTAGTGTACTTCACCCAGTTATCTAACCAAATACAGGTATGATACCCATATTTTGCAGCCATGAAGGATGCCGGGGTTCTTATCGGGGGCAATAACTGTCCTTCCCTTGTCACTATGTCTTTATCCTTGTCGAACCAATTCTTCATTTTACTAAGCAAGGATTTTTTCTTCTTTTCCTCAGCGTGGTAATACATTTTTCTTGTTTCCCACTAGCTGTTTACCCTTTCTACAACTATACGATCTCTTGTCCAATTGCAGCGCGACTCACACCAACGCACCAATCCTGGAGCATCTACGTCACTTACTCAGTCCGCGAATCCCAGCGCGACTCACACTAACGCACCAATCCTGGAGCGTCTATGTCACCCTGTATGTCTCCCAATCCTAGCGCGGCATACACTAGCACACCAATCTCTGCGCTTTCACCGTTCTAACCCACTGTCCAATCACAGCGCGGTCTTCCTGACGTCAGCAGTCGCTGTAGTCGCTTCTGCTCCTGTCTCCTGTCTCTTTCGTCTACCCCTCCTTTACAAGACTACTTGGTAGACTTTGTTTCAATTTCTACAAGTCCGTTAGTTACAACATACAAACATCTCCATTGTCTGCTTCGCTAGCCATAGAACAGCAAAAGACCTTTCCCACGAGAATTCTGCCTTTCCCGAGAGCAGCGCTTACCTCTGCCCTACTACAGAATCGTTACTTCCGTTGATAAAGCAGCACATCCCTCTACTTTACCCTTCTAACAAGCACCAATTAACTGTTTCCCTCCGGAATGCTCCTAAGAGTTTCACAATTAACCAAAATGCCTTCTCATTCACGCACTTTTACACCAGAAAATGTAGTACATTCACACAGAATTCTGTCTTTCCCGAGAACCGCGAACAGTCTGTCCTACTACAGAATTATATCACACGTTAACAAAGCAGCGCTTACCTCTGCCCTTTCCTTCTAACAAGCTCCGAGAATACCTATTACTTCTCCAGCGGTAAGCTTTAACGGAATACCTTACGGATCCCTGGGACATAAGACCAGAGTTTCACAGATAACCTTTGCTATCATATACACTTCTCTCACACAGAAATACGATTCTAATGGCAACACACGGCGATGCTACCTTATCGAACCCAGACAATGCGACGCGCAACTTCAATTGTCACACGTTTTCCCCTGTCTGCATACAGGGCCAACAATCTCGCCTTTTTCCGAGAGCAACACTCCCTCTGCTCTAATACGGAACTGTCACCGACTCCCTACATCCCAGAAGCCGTTCACAATACATAGAACTCAACACGACTTCAACATATAGTGTTAGTACAAATATCAATCAATAATCAACAAGCCTATATACACGCAATTTCGCCAGATCAAGACAATAGCTAACCATCATTCTGCTACCAAGAAACTGGTGCAGATCAGAGCTTCCGAATCCCCTCTACTTCCACGGACGGAATGATTTCACAGTCACGCACACATACACGCATCACACGCTGGTGGGGCCCATTACACCAACATTCATCCTAAATCACTCTATCCATGCCCTGTAAAGGAGAAACACCTTTCACATGAACTCTATCCAATCTGCCTGTACTTTGAGGTCAATGCGACCAGCTAGTTGCTTGTAGATCTAACGAGAACATTTCATAGATTACACAAATAATATTCAATAAACATGACAAGAAATAACCACCCGAGACAGGAATTCAAACAGATTGTTCATTTATCTAAAATTGTAGGAAAAGCCAATTCAATGCAAAATTCATTTCTCTCATATTTACCTATTCTGTCTAAATGTCAGATCCTAAGTCAGAACCGGTCCTCTGTAGAAGAATTAGAGTTTTCTGCCATCATGTAGAGTCATCGTCCTCTCCGTCAGCATAGGGACCTCGCATCATCTGCTTGGAAAGAAGTGGCGCTAGACCTCTCTAGTCTACCATTATTTATACTAAAATTTACATTCTATAAAGTTACATTTCTTTATTCAGAACGGATGAATGGCGGAAATAATGTCATCTTGGTACTTTTTCGATATTATGCGAGATTTTCTCATGCATAGATTGTCCCAAATAATGAATAGCAGAATTGAACGTCCATGACTAATTCAATACTTTTGCGGATGTCTCTACTAGGTGAATTTGTTTCAATAGTGGGTTCATAACAAGTTTGTGTAGTCAATATTTCAACTTTTGCAACTTTTCCGTCTTCCAGGGGCTCTTGGCAGATGTCCCGGACTTGTCATCATGCTTATGGCTTTTCAGTTCATCGGAGGTGCAAGGTCACAGGCAGAGCGAAGCCTTTTTGTAAATTTCCATCTACTCGAGTGCAGGCTGTAGATGGCAGCCATTTTCGGGTAGGCCACATTGGACAACTTAAGCAAAAATAAACATAAAACAGAATTACTGCACGGAAATGATTATACAGTGTTATTCCCCTGCTAATACCCTTATGTGTGTGTATTTATCTAGCCATTTGCGACATCAAAAGCCATTAATGCATATTAATTTAAAGCGCAAACACCATAACATCACATAAGCAACATTGATTTCTGTCAGTTTGCTCACCAACTTAGTTCACTTATTATTGTAGCCATGCAATAGCATTCCCACGTGTAATTCTCTGGTTAATAGGGTTGATTAGACAACATTCGACAAACTTTTAATACTTAATAATTAATCAGTAGTACTTTTAGTTATAACATGCAAAAGTGAAACAGGTATTCGGTTTTAAAGTAAAAACCCTGCTCCATCAATGACACCATTAATTTCTTACCCCAGTCAGAATTATCTTACAGAACAGGCAAATCACTTTCTTGCGCAGACTCTACAACCATCACCGGTTCTTTAGCATTAGGGTCAAGGATGATGTTAAGATCTTTTTGATGACGCCATCGTTAAGATCTTTTTGATGACGCCATCCTAAAAGATTAGAACCATCTTCTGTTATATGCACTCTACCATGAACACTATTATTCTAGAAGAATATATCCATCCATTCCATACCTACAATGTTAATTCTCTTTCCGCTGTACCCTACTGCTTTTATATCAGGATGTTGTAAGTCTTTCATGTTTTTCTTCAACTCCTTCTCATAAATATCTTTAGACATTAATGTGAACAGACTACCTTAATCCACCAATACCTTGACTTCAGTATTACCAAAGATGATTCCACAATTAGGTTTCTCAGGCTCCTCGAAGAAGATGAAGATGTACCTGTGAATAAATGCTTCTTACCTACTAACCACTGTGTGCGTGGTTACTACAGTTTATGGCGACGAGATTCTGTGCAGGGGGCAGATTACTGAGTGACCTCCACCCCTGGAAAAGCAGCTCATCTAGGAGCTCTGATAATGATCTTTGAATTTGAGAACTGTGAGTAACTTCCCGTTTCTTTTGTTTGCCTTATTAAGAAGAATGGCTTGCTCCTTCTTAATAAGGCAAACAAAAGAAACGGGAAGTTACTCACAGTTCCCAAATTCAAAGATCATTAGCAGAACTCCTAGATGAGCTGCTTTTCCAGGGGTGGAGGTCACTTAGTAATCATCCCACCCTCGTCTCCATAATTTGTAGTAACCACGCACATAGTGGTTAGTAGGTAAGAAGCATTTATTCACAGGTACATCTTCGGAAGTGTACAGCAACCTCCAGCTTCTTCAACTGACTGTCTTTCTCAGAACTATTCAATGACGTCACTCTATCACATCACTGAGTTCTGCAATAGAAGAAAGAAATCTCCACGCAAGCCCTTCTCTGATGCACTTCAGGAAAGCCTTAAAAACTTGGCTTTTTAACGCCTAGACAAAGCACGCATGGCCAAATTTTCTTCCACATTGGACACAGCGCCAAGACGCCCACGGGCAATTGCGCACTTTAGAAATATTAAATCAAATCAAATCAAACATACTCTGGCCTGTGATGCAGAGAGGTGTGGCCCACCATTGGTAATCTCCTTCGTGCACCACAGTGTAGTGGTGGCGTGTGGTATGCGATGCAGAGCTCTCTACGTGGGTTTGCAGGAGCGCCTCTACTGTTCACAGCTCCAAGGGGCACCAGGTGGTCTTCTCACATAGGTCAGCAAGGTGTCTCCATGCGACCTGGCAGACTTCACCACCAGGTAAGGGCGATCGCCGATGCCTCAATGTCCATCGCCACAGTCCAGCACCTCCGCATCCCACTCCGGGTCCCAGACAAAGGCCCAGCGAGGCCTCCAGGCCCCGGGGACTGTGCACACTTTCAAGGTTTTGGATACCATGGAGTTGTAAGGAGTGTGCAATGATAAGTGATGCATCACTGGTTTTGCCCAGCGATGTGCCTCTTTTCATTATTGTAGCCCTGAATTTCCTTTTCCCCTGGAACTCTGGCTGGTCATCCTGGCTGTTAGGAGGCTCGGGGGTTGTTAATCTGTGCTGCACTTGGCCCTGGCTGCTCTATTCAGCATTCCATTGGTTTTGTTTCGTATTTTTCATTGGAGGTGGACTTATGGGTTATTTTTGTCACTTTGGGCTGACTAACATGAGTTTCTTTGCAGCTAATGGGCCTTTTGTCAGTTTTCACCCACAAACGTCAGAATTTGCATCGCCTTCACGCTAGTGTTAGCGGCAGTTTTCACCGCGGCTACCTGGAACTATCAATATGTAGCGACGTATTGTAAATACATTGCTAACAGAGCGATAGTTTTTGGTGATAGGCCGTGGAAAGAAAACTGCTGCTAACTAGCGTTAGTTAGCGGCAGCTCTTGTACATATACCCCATTGACCCTTTCTATCTCGGCGTGGATGGCATTGTGCTAATCCTACGCTTAAAGACTTTGACAGAAAAGCAGACATTTGAGGTGAGCAGATCTAGAGTGTCGCTGGTGTTGAGAGTGCTCTACACAGGAGCTGCTTCCCACCTAAACTTGAGAACTACCCAGAGTTCTCTGCTCCTTTTTGCATATAAATATATAGATATAATTATAAATATACACACACACACACATTTACAAAGATATGTTTACACAACATTATATATGGCGCAACCTCCACCCTGCGCCCCCCTGCCCTCCTCCCTACTCTGTCTCTCTGCTGCTGGGAGCAGGGAGTGGACCACCTCCTGTGCTGCCGGGCTGAATCCAATAAATTACTTCAATCATTTAAGACTTTAGAGGTGCTTGTGAAAGGAGGGCATACCTTTCACTTCTGATTCTCAGGTTGAACTGACCTTTTCCCAAAACACTGGACATTTATTTGGAAATCTGGGACGTCTGGTCACCTTAGCCTAGGGGCAAGCACATGGACAGCAGAGGGTGGAAGGGAGGGGTGGGGGCCTGCAAACGGACATCAGAGGGTGGCAGCTAGGGGTGGAGCAAGCACATGCACAATGGAGAGTGGGTGGAAGGGGCTGGCACAAGGGGCAGACAACAGAGAGGGGGGGGAGGAGAGGGGCGAGCGAGCGGGTGGGAGCAGCTGGGGAAGCAGACAGGCCATAGAGTGGATGGGCTAGAGGGGCTGTGGTAAGCAAACTAACAAGTAAATGGACAACGGAGTGGGGTGGGAGGGGTTGGGGAGGAAAACAGAGGGGGAAGAAATACAATAGAGAGGCCGCTGAAAAACGCACCAACTCTTGCAAAGACGGTAAAGAAAAAGAAAAAAAAGTAGTGCCTTGAAAAAGTTAGCAGTGGAAGAACACAGCAAAAAGTTCACAAACCCAGGAGGAGGAAGAAACCTGTGGAAACTGACGAATAAGAAGCAAGCATAGAACAGTGACACTAAAACTGATTAATGGTAAGCAAAGAGCGGCAGCCAAGTCCACCAGAGAATAACAAAGGGTCTGTCTTGTGAAGCCTAAACAAGTATGGCAATCAGGCTACGAAGCAATTTTACTTCTGCTTATGGGTTTAGGCTCAGATAAAAATTAGGGTTGTCTCTCACTTTAATGCAGGCAAGATAATCGCCTTTAAAATGCAAGCGGCAAAAAGCAACGTAGGCCCGGAGAACACACCAGCAGCGCCAATGCAAACAAGGCACATGCTTCCAGCCAGCAATAAAATACAATAATGTGCAGCCCACTAATACACCTCACATACGTCACCCGCAGTCTGCAGCAGGGCATAGATGCTGTTCGACAATCACGCCAACCTCACTTTAACCCTCATTTTCCTCATAGCGCCTAGTGAGAGAGCCCGCGAGAGCGGTGAAAGACTGCGTAACCAGGCGCGCTTCATAAGAATGGCAGGGGCTTGCATCTGTGAGTGACCCTTGAAGGACACACAGCAGCACCCCTGACCCCACCCGCTCTCTAAATTACGACCTGGTGACCTTAATGTTCCAATCTTACTTGTATCATTGCCCTTTAACTCTGTGACTCGATGGAGATGGCGAGTCCGGAAGTGAAGGTTTCCTCGGGTACACTGAACTATGTTCATGCAAAAGCTGGAGCCGCTGCGAGCAGGATTCGAACCTGCGCGGGGAGACCCCATTGGATTTCGAGTCCAACGCCTTAACCACTCGGCCATCGCAGCGCCGTCGTCACTGTTGTTGTATACGAGCGCAGTGTAACCAGCTGCTCTCTGGACCCGTAACTCTGCCACCTGACCTCCACACATACTGCACAGCACACATAACACTGTGAATGCAACACCCCCAGGTATACATTTAACTCTGACTGTATCCCTCTCAGCCCCACTACTTATGCACTAAACTCCGTAACTCTGCCGCTGACCGCGGCCCCGCAGGGGGCCACTCGGCGGTCGGCGCCTTAGTGGCCCCGGGGCCCCGGTGACCCCTCCCCACTCCCTCCTTCGGGGGGGGCAGGGACACAGACTGGTGCCCCCCTCCGTGTCAGGGCCGGAAGTGACGCGCAATGCGCGTCACTTCCGGGCCCAGGTGTGAGGGGGAGGCTATTTAGCCTTCCCCCACCCTCACTGGCGACCTCTTTTGTCGCCCACCTCGCCTTTTATCGGTCGTCTCGCGTTGATCGTCGACCGTCAGCTGCTCGAATAAATTGGCGGTGAGTTTGCCGGTTTGACCCCCTCGCCCCGGCCCTGTCCCTGGGCAGTACCAGGAGACGGGGCCCTGTGGTCGGAGTACCACGGGCGGGGGGGGGGCCGTGCTCGGAGCAAAGCTCGTGGGGTTGTTCATGAAATTATTCCGCCGCGGCTTTCCTTTCTCCCCGGCCTGGATGGTAGTAGCGTGGGTGGTGGGGGTCGTGGGTGCTCGGTTTGGGGGCCCCGCTCTTGCTTGCCCTGGGTGTTGTGTGCGACCCTGCCCCCCCCTCCCTCCCCAGCGTGGGTGCATGGCTGGGGACGTTGCTTCGTGCGCGAATGGTGTGCAGCCCTGGCCCCAGGCGGGCGTTCGGCAGTGATTCAGTTGCCTAATGGTTTAGGCATCAATCTTTGGAGTTGGAGATTGGGGGTTCAAGTTATATCTGGGTCGTATCTCCCACATGTTTCGGATCATATACGGAAGATTTGCAATACTGCAGGCTATGCTGTTCCCTGTCGCTGCGGCTCGGGGTTGGGGGATATGGGCCGGGTGTCGGCCCCGTGTGACGACTCTAAAGCCCCCGCGAGGCTGGTGACTGCATGCTATGTAAGGCGCTCCAATACCTTCGGGTCGATTTCGCGCTATATTAAAATATGCATAAAAGCATAACGTATACATGGACCGCGCATCGTGTCCGCAAATTCCGATTCTGGTTTGTGTTTTCGCGTCTTGGGGCCTAACGCGCGTTTTTGCGCGGACACCCCGCCTCACCTGGTGCTCACGGCTGGTCCGTGGGGACCCGCGCCCGTCTCTGGAGCTTCGGGAACCGGGGTCAAACCTCGGAGTCCTGGGATTATAGATGTATGTTTGGGGTGCTTTCAGTGCTCCGGCGGCTGACCACTGGGTCGTGCACCCGGTGCCCTGGTCCGGGGGAACCGCGCCCGGCTCGATTTTCGAACCGGCGGCCTGCTATGCGCGATGTGGCTCTGCCGGCAGAGCGTTAGAATATAAAGTAAGTCTCTGCTTTGGTTGGCAGTCTTCCTGTGTTGGTTCATGGGAAGTACCGGACCGGGCACGGTTGTATGAGTATGGAGGGCTTAGCCCTCTGAACCGATGGGCTGCGATTCTGGGCAATTCTCTCAACCGCACAGTGCCTGAATGTGTAACGTAAATACGGGCTATGTTAAAGCGCCCCAATAACTTTGGGTCGGGTTCGCGCTATATAAATACAACAGGCGGCATGCTATGCTACACACGGGGGCGGGGCTCGCGAGATCGGGGACGGTAGAGCATGCGAAGATTAGGATAAGCCCCCCCGGCCCCGGGGGTATGTTGGACGGTGATCAGGACCGGGGACAGTCGGGCAGGAGACACGGTACTAAGCACCCAGTGCCGGACCGTGTGATTTAAATGCGGCGCTCATGTAAAACGCTCCAAGACCTTCAGGTTGGTCTTGCGCTATGTAAACCGGCAGCATGTAGTGGCTGGCGGCCTAGAAGGCCGATGCTTGGTGCAGGGACAGCATGGTGCAGGAGAATTTTGCGCCCATACCTTCTGGTTGAGAGTGCGCTACATAAATATGCACGCTGCAACTGCTGGCTGCCTTTAGGGCCTTAAGTGACATATATGGGGATCCAAGTGCAGTTAGCATGGGATTTGAACGAGCAGGTCAGGTAGAAAGCGGAAGGGATGGGCCTCGGCTGGACTGCTGATTTGGGTGCTGGTAACCAGAGTTCGATCATTTTGGGTCGCGTCCACATCCTGTGATTCTGGCCGAATCACTTAATCACCCCGTGCCTGAATGCGTAATGTAAATACGGTGCTCATGTTAAGTCCTCCAATACCTTCCGGTCGAGTTCGCGCTATATAAATATGCAACATGTAATTGCTGGCTTCCTATAAGCCAGATACATGACACAAGTACAAGCATTATTCACATCACGCGCTTACGGGCATTACTAAACCCCCCGCACCTCAACGGTTAATCTGGTGCGGTACTCGCGTGATTTGGCACGGGGTTCGTGTTATATGGTACGAATCTCTCACGCTCCCCGTGCCTGCTTGTCTGATGTAAATACGGTGCTCATGTAAAGCGCTCCAATACCTCGGGTCGATTTCGTATTGGAACATTTAATACGGTACTGAGCTCCCAGTGCCTTGTGATGCTCATGCAAAGCGCTCAATACCTCGGGTCGATTTCGGGCTATATAGTAGGCAACAGGTATTGGTTGGTTGCCTACATGGGCAGATGCGCGATGCATAGATTGCTTGGCCACAAGAATTTGGCGCCAATTCCTTCGGGTCGTGTTGGCGCTAGATGAATATGCAAGCTAAGATTGCTGGAGGCCTATGAGCTCATGTGCAGGCAGTGTTCGCAAGATCTCGATCGTGCCTATATGCACGCGCATTGGGCGATTCAGGACATTACTCGTTGGCGCGTATTACTGTTTTAAGGAACTTCGTCGTTCCCCGCGCAGGCATGTGTAGCATGTAGCGGGCGTCCAGCGCTCCAGTACATGCGCCCTCACCTGACCTGAGTTAGGTGGTACGGTGCTCGCGTCCAGGCTCAGTTGCCTTGGCGCGCGGTGGCGTTAGCGACAGAGGCTTCGCGTAAACGGGTTGTTTGGCCTCGCGTATATTGGGGCCGGTAGATTGACGTGGTGGCCTATCGCTCCATACGCTGAGCTGGGGGAAGCGCCCCCGCTACTGTCGCGTGATGTAAAGGGGACAGTTGTGCGAGTCACGAACGAAGCCAATAGTGCGGACTTGTGGTAGGTATGATGTTACGCGTATCATACAGCTAGGAGCTAGGTCAGAAACAGCGAAATTACAAGTCGGCCCGCACAGTATGCTGAGCACATAGTTGTGCTTTGGGCCCCCCGCACCTCAAGGGTTAATCTGGGGCGGTGCTCGCGTGCTCTGTATGTGTAACGTAAATACGGTGCTCATGTAAAGCGGTGCAATACCTTTGGCGGCGAGTTCGCGCCATACAAATATGCAACATGTATGTGCTGGCTTCCTATATGGCATATAAATGACACAAGTGCGTGCATTGTTCACATACGCGATTACGGGCATTAATAAACACCCCGCACCTCAATGGAAAATCTGGTGCGGTGCTCGCGTGATCCGGTTTGGGGAGCGGGTAATATGGTACGAATTTCTTAAGCACCCCCGTGTGAAGATGTAATGTAAATACGGTGCTCATGTAAAGTGCTCCAATGCCTTCCGGTCGAGTTCGCACTATATAAATATGCATCATGTAATTGCAGGCTTCCTATAAGGCAGATACATGATACCAGTACATGCACTGTTCACATCATGCGATTACGGGTATTACTAATCCCCCCCGCACCTCAAGGGTTAATCTGGTGCGGTGCTCGCGTGACCTGGAACGGGGTTCGTGTTCTATGGTACGAATCTCTCACGCTCCCCGTGCCTGTATGTGTAACGTAAATACAGTGCTCATGTAAAGCGGTGCAATACCTTTGGCGTAGAGTTCGCGCTATACAATATGCAACATGTATGTGCCGGCTTGCTATAATGCAGACACATGATACAAGTGCACGTATTATTCACAAGAATTGCTTGTGCCCACATTCGCCCGCATTAGATGATTCCGGGCATTACGACACCCCCTGCACACGAATGGGTTATTCGGTCGGTGCTTGTGTCCGGCGCTCGAATAATTTCACGCACATTACGGTTTGAGCTAATCACTAATCGACCGTGCCCGAATAGGTATGTGAATACGGGGCTCATGTACTGCACTCCAACACCTTCGGGCAGGTCACGCTGTGACTCTGGGCAGATAATTTAATATCCACGTGCCCGATGATGCATGTATATACGGTACTCATGAACGGCGCGCCATTACCTTCGGATCGAGTTCGCGCTGGGTTGCGACGCTGGGTAAATCAATGAATATCGCTGCGCCCGAATATGTATGCGAGCTGCTGGACCTGGTATGCCTGGGTTCCCGAGGGTCACGGACCTGGCGGCTCATGATCTCACTCCCGTGCCCGAATATGTGTGTAAATATGTTGCTCATGCACAGCGCTGCCATACCATTCGGGTCGAGTTCGCGCAATATGAGAGTGCTAATTACAGCAAGGGTCGCGCGGTACGATCCTGACCACACGTGACCACGTGTAGCTCGTCTCCAACCTTTTTGCTGAAAGGGGGCTTGGGTCGTTTGTCATTGTTGTTGTTGTCTCGACACCCACCCCCATTGCTTACGGCCTCGCGCTCCCAAGTGCATCAGTCCTTGGGTAGGACGGACCAGAGTCGGGATAGTCCTAACGTAGAACGGTCATTGCCATATTAGTAACAGTTAAACACGGGTCGCTGCCGACAGTCTATAAGAGGTATGCTTATGCCCGCAACTCTGCCCCGCCAACATGCTTATGTGGGCCGCCTTCAACTGTCACTCATAGTGGCACTGATATGGGGGAAACCACACATAACTAACTGTAACCTAGACACCCAGGTGGGTGCCTAGTCGGGCAGGGCAACGCAACCGAGATAGAATGGTAGTTATTATCTAATGTTAAAGGAAGTCTGGTTTGAGCCACTAGATGGGTGTAGATATGGGTGTAGCTCAGTGCCCCAATCGCATTGAATACGGGGACGCACTGACTTAGCACCACATAGGTTACCGGCGTGATTGACCAGGGGGTTGCGGGTGCGCCGCTCGCGAGCAGATTTTAACCCGTGGTTGTTCGGTGTCTTGGACCACTGCAACCAAAGACAGATTCGGGTTGCTTCAGTGAAGACCTTCCACCCGCGCTTTAGCCAGAGCGGCTTGTGGGTGATATAGTTGTTATATAGCAAAGGTGCGGTTGTTCAAAAAGTTTGGTAAACACCACGTAGAGCCTCATGGCGTCAGGGCATTATGGACCATGCAGCATTCGCAACATTCAGAATAGGGCCGGTATTTGCACCAAAGTTTCCGGTTGGTTCCCACAGACTTGTCCGCCCCCGAGGTTACCCTTTAGGGGTGGAACCTGAGACTAAGGGGGCATCTCCTGCTCGGGCGTCACAAATAAGCGTTAGCTACGCGGGGATGGAGTACCATGCAGGTCCTGCCACCACTGGGTTCCCTCCAGTCGATGGGATCATTTTAGGTGGGCCCACGAAGTCTACGGTTCCTGGGAAGCTTCCAGCCGTGGGCAGGTAGCAACAGATGAAAGTATCAGCGTGTGGGTATAGGACATCTGCTTCCTGGGAGCACCGTGCCCTGGGAGCACGCGCGTTGCCCTAATTCTGAGGCCTACCCATAAAGGGGCAGAGTAGCAAAACAAGTAAATAGGCTCCATAGGCAGGCCTCGGGCCTCACAGCTGGGCCCAGGGAAAATAGGGCTTTTCTTAATGTCTAGAGGACCATTGCGGTTGGGTGTATCCCCCACCGGATTCCCTGGTCGCGTACCACAGCTGCGGGAGACTGGGATCCGGGTTTACGGACACGTTACCGCGCCAGGGGCGCTGCCAGCAAACATACGGTGCTGCTGTCCCAGTAATTGGGGTGTCGGCGGGGCAATCGCAAGGGGACAGTATGTCAATAGTACATTTGACACGCCCAGGGTGCACTAAATCTCCACTTCAACGGAGCAGGAATTTGGCACCGCTGGGGATGCTCTGGGTTTGCGGTGGGGGGTCCCCCCCCGCCACCCTCCTTCTGAGGAGCATGATGGGAGGGGCGTAGTAGGACTTAGTCAATCCTCAATGCTTGAACTTTACTGACGGCGCGCAATGTTAAGCCAGACAGATTCCCGAAGCTGGTATACCTAGGGGGTTACATCACTGAGGGATCTGTAGGGGCATAATTCCCATAAGGAATAGGGGATGGTGGGCAGGGGCAGGAGTCGCCCCTTGCCCACGGTCACGCGCTGGCAGCTAGGAGCACTCCTGTGCTCCAGGTTTAGCAATCAGAGGGGGCTGGCCAAAGGTTAAGTGAACCCCCTCTCGCCTTCATAGCCTAAGAGGGCAGGCCCAGAATTGTGAAGAGGGTAACCTGCCCGCATGGGGGGCGAATAGTTCTTGGCACATCTCCCCAGGCCCAACGGGTCCTTTATTTCAGCAGACCCTATTCCGATTAGGATAGCGTCTCGGGCCTTGGGGGCTTAGATGGGGCCATCTACAACACCAGGAGCTATAGCTCAATGGTAAGTCTTGGGTTCGAGTCCCGCAAACGCTGTCAAAGTGTCATAAGTTGGCAAAATTTCAAACTCTTCTTTAACCAGGAGCCATAGCTCAATAAGTCTTGTGCCTACGGTTGTAATGGTCTCACAGGACAAGGGTTCGAGTCCCGCGAGCACTGTCAAACTCTCATGAGGTGGCAGAATGTCAAACTCTTCTGTCTGCAGGGATGGTTCCCTTGCAGCTAGTTGCAGGAAGCCCTAGATAGGAGAGGTGCAGGTAAGACTATAGCGGGTTGGTGGGGGGCCCTGGCTGCGACGGTTAGCCGCCTCCAGGGCTGTGGCGGAGTTACAGGGCGATCTGGAAGCAGGCCGGTACAAAGGGTACCTCTGCACGGCACCACGTGGTGCCTGAGCCAAAACGAGGAGCCTCCAGAGAGGTCCCGGAAGCCGGTCGGCGCCCCGCTAGGCCTGCGGGCGGTTGTGGGCCTGAACAACCGGGGGCTTGCTATGCGACGCTCCGCCCCGAGAGGGGGGGTGTGAGTAGAATTTCAACGGCACGTGATCGTAAAAAAGAATCACTTGGGGGGCAGCACTTGCGGGTCGTTCCCGTGCTGCCCGGCTCATTAGGCGGGCAGGTGAAGTAGATGGCCACCTGCCCTTGGATCGCCCGTAAGATAACCCACCTATTACATATACAGGAATTATGTAATAAACCTGCAGCATTTGTTACCCACTTACAACTGTTTCTTGTGTTTTCATTGGGTAACCTAATTTGGGGGAGGGGGGAAAGCGGGGTGCCCCTGGGGGTACTATGCCGCTGACCGCGGCCCCCGCAGGGGGCCACTCGGCGGTCGGCGCCTTAGTGGCCCCGGGGCCCCGGTCACCCCTCCCCACTCCCTCCTTCGGGGGGGGGCAGGGACACAGACTGGTGCCCCCCTCCGTGTCAGGGCCGGAAGTGACGCGCAATGCGCGTCACTTCTGGGCCCAGGTGTGAGGGGGAGGCTATTTAGCCTTCCCCCACCCTCACTGGCGACCTCTTTTGTCGCCCACCTCGCCTTTTCCCTCCCTACCGCTTACCCGGCGTAGGCGTGGTTGGGGGGGGGGGTTTCTGAGCGTTGTAATGTTTTCCTTTTCGTTGCAGGCGGAGTTACAGGGCGATCTGGAAGCAGGCCGGTACAAAGGGTACCTCTGCGCGGCACCACGTGGTGCCTGAGCCAAAACGAGGAGCCTCCAGAGAGGTCCCGGAAGCCGGTCGGCGCCCCGCTAGGCCTGCAGGCGGTTGTGGGCCTGAACAACCGGGGGCTTGCTATGCGACGCTCCGCCCCGAGAGGGGGGGTGTGAGTAGAATTTCAACGGCACGTGATCGTAAAAAAGAATCACTTGGGGGGCAGCACTTGCGGGTCGTTCCCGTGCTGCCCGGCTCATCAGGCGGGCAGGTGAAGTAGATGGCCACCTGCCCTTGGATCGCCCGTAAGATAACCCACCTATTACATATACAGGAATTATGTAATAAACCTGCAGCATTTGTTACCCACTTACAACTGTTTCTTGTGTTTTCATTGGGTAACCTAATTTGGGGGAGGGGGGAAAGCGGGGTGCCCCTGGGGGTACTATGGCAGCTGACCTAGACGGGGCTTGTTAAGGCCCCACACACGGTGTGAGGTCCGAAGAGAGGTGCGTTATCCTAAACAACCGGCACCACTCGCGGCGCCTGCTTCCGGCCCCTCTCCTTTCCACCCCATGTGACCCTGGGCAAGGGGCGCTCCTTCCCACCAGCTCCCAAAACCAGCTCCACAAGCGCCCTGAGACTCAAACCAGGGTACAAGGCGCTATACAGACCCCTCACTCATACATTCATCCTGGACCTTCTACAACATGGTCTCCACTGTAAGTTATTTGCTTTCCAGCAACACCCCCACGGGCGTTTACACAATCACTTTCAAACACATTAAAAAATCATACACATGCTTACACAAGCGTAATCACACAGCCAGGCATAGACACACACCACTAACTGCAGGAACACAGCCAAACACATGATTGCACACATAGCCATGTCACAAAACCAAATGTGCATACTTACACACGACCTCCCACATACAAACCAACATATATACCTACACACAACCTCCTACTTGCAAACACATGCATATACCTACACACAACCTCCCACCTGTAAATAAACACATGCACATACGTAAACACAACCTCCCACCTTCGAACACAGGCACATACCTGCACACAACCTCCCATCTGCAAATAAACACATGCACATACCTACACACAACCTCCCACCTTCGGACACATATCTGCACACAACCTCCCTCCTGCAAATAAACACATGTACATACATACAAACAACCTCCGACCTTCCAACACATGCAAATACCTGCACAAGATCTCGCATCTGCAAATAAACAAATGCACAAACCTAGACACACCCTACTACCTGCAAACACAATACCTACACACAACCTCCCACCTGTAAACACATTCACATGCCTACACACAACCGACCACCTTTGAACTAATGCACATACCTACATACAACCTCCCACCTGTAAATAAGCACATGCACATACCTACACACAACCTTCTGCCTGCAAACAAATGCATATAGCTATCCACAACACCCACCAGCAAATAAGCACATGCACATAAATACACACAAAATCCCACTTGCACATAAACACTTACATATACCTACACACAACCTCCTAAATTCAAACACATACCTCCACACAACCTTCTACCTGTAAACACATGTAGATAGCTATACCCAACCTCCCACCTGCAAATGAAAACATGCACATACCTATACCCAACCTCCCACCTGCAAATGAAAACATGCACATACCTATACACGACCTCCCACCTGCAAATAAACACATGCACATGTTTGTACGCAACCTGCCACATGGATACCTACACAACCACAAACATAAACACACATACTTTGCACACACAGATTGCTGTAAAGTGGGTTATTAGTAGTGATAAATATGCATCCACTACTGTCAATAAGGCCACCAACACAGTCTAGGGTGCAGTACAGGTCTCAATAAATTATTCCGATGCTCAAACCTGGGTAGCTTGGCTGCGAGAAGGTAGCCCTAATTTAGGAAACAGGAATGTAAAGCATTTAAAAACACCAATTCAGTAAATAATGAAGACACAACACACAATAAAAATCTAACACCAATTTATAAAAATAGGAAATATTTTTATCTTTAAAATGACACCAAAGTGGAAAAAAATCCATTGTAGGGAACCGGAGACATTACTTTTGAAAGAATATACACTTTCTAGAACTTTGAAACCTACAGGACAATCTGGGGCATCTGGTCGCGCTTGACCGGGACAAAGTCAAAGTTTCAGGAAGACCGCTATGGAGCTCTGCTCGGATACCTCTCATGGTAAGATTCGGTCAAAATGTTACCTTTTGACTTAAAAACGTTTCTGGAGCTTATTCTGCTGGGGTCTCTCGTCAGCAATCCCAGGACCTGTAGTCCCAGCTGGGGGGGCGCAGCCAGAGGAGGGTAATGGAGCAGTGCCAGCGAGAGTAACACCACCTGAGGGCGCAGGTGGCCCAAGTAAGCCTAGCCCACGTGGTGGTCCTGGTGGCCCAAGTCAGCCCAGCACCCCGGGGGGGTCCTGGTTCAGAGGGGGCTCCATCGCAGCCAGTGGTACCCCCCTGCGGTACCCCTGGTTTGGTTCCATGTCAACCTGATTTAGTAGCTAATCTAGCGCGTGCTCCCATGGCTAGCCTAGGCAGGGGCCGGAGTTCCTTCTGCGGGCAGTGGGGCCCTGTTAGCTGAGGGGGACACAGTGGAAAGGGCCAAGAGTTTGGTAGTGCAGGTAGAGAGGGCGAAGCAGGTGGTGCCACAGACAGTTGAGACGGGCACACCAGCGGTGGTAGGGCCGGCCAGTGGGGCAGGGCAAAAGAGTGCAGGGAGCGATAAGAGTGGCCCAGAGCTCCCCAATCCAGTCACGGCTGCAGGAACTGAGCTCGCACAGATGCAAGCAGGCACATCTGCAGGTACAGACCAAGTGTTACTAAGCGTAGGTTTGGGGGAGATGTGCACACCCAGAGAGCGTCTGGGGAGGCACATCGCACAGTATGTGAAAGAGCAAATCTGGAAAGGGGCATATATGTGAATATGTTTTCTTTGTTGGTGGAGAAGGATGAGAGGGAGGAGGCTAAAAGGTTGAGGGAATGGGCTCACCCAAGGGACTGGGGCAATTGGTCCACTAGGGAAAAGATTGATGAAACCTTAATTAACTGGATAAAGGCATTTTCAAACTTCCATGCGATAATGGTGGAGAAATTCCCTGGGCTGGGGTCAGAATAGGATCACATGCACACATGAGGAGTACGGGGGGATATGTTGGAAGGAATATGACAAGGCATTTAGGAGGGCGAAGGCCTCTGACTCGGCACTTGCATGGGATCAAATGGATGTAATTCTGTGGTTGAGGCACATGAACGCCCCAAGGGGGCAGTCCTTTCGGCCAAGTACACCCCATAGTGGTGGTGGGGGGTAGAAAGAACGGAGGATGTTGGGATTTCAACAAACGGACATGCACAATGCCCAACGATTCATGTAAATTCAGGCATGCCTGCTCTTTATGTGGTTTGTCCTCCCACCCAGAATCAAAGTGTTTCAAGAAATCAAAGGACAAGGAAGGTAAAAAACAGGACTGAGGAGTTATCACTTACTAAGGCACACTCACACATAAACACAATGGCTTTGATTCCCTGGCTAAATAAATACTGCCCAGTTGTTGTTGGAGGGATTCAGGGATGGTTTCAGGATTCCTGCCCCTGTCTATTCTAGGGTTCCTTACTGCTGCAATAAGCATTCAGTGAGGGAGAACATGCCATGATGTGACGCATCTAGGGAGATGCGTCACATTGTAAAGCCCTGCGCCACAGGTGGGTGTTCCTGCACGGGGGGGGGGGGGCGTTCCGGCGCAGGAACGCCTCCGAAAAGTGGCTGAGTGAAATCTACAAGATTTCACTCAGTCACTTTTACGGCCACGCTGCGTCAAAACCCTGCGCCTGCTTGAAGAAGGCGTAAGGATTGACGCAGCATGTTAGGGATAGGGGCACCCCGATCCTTGCTGGAGCTGCGTCGTGCTTGTGACGCAACTCCAGCAATGCGCCGCTGTTCCACGGGGGGATGCGACACGCATCTGCCCATCCGTGCGCCACGGTACGCCGCATTGTAAATGGTGGCGCACGGGTGGGCAGATGCGTTGCAACTCTTCTGTCGCATCCCTGCTGATTAGCAGAGATGCGCCAGAAGTAGTAAATCTGCCCCAAAGTGTTGAAGGAACTGCATTTGGGGAGGCTGGCTGTGAGAAGTTGGCCTGGTATATGATGTTCACTAGTTAAAGTGACCACCTTGTACCATGCCAAGCAACCCTTATGGTGTGGTTGTAAGTCAACCTTTTCGAACTAGCTGCCCTAGTGGTAGCGTAGGCTAAGCAGTCTTTGAGGCTAAACTCGTTAAAGCGTGTTAAGCAAGCTGTTTTACCATATGTAACCCCCTTTTATACCAATGAAAGGACACCACACAGATATATATTCAAAATATATATGTATTTATTACTCAAAGTATCCCCTAGACTCTTTATGAGCACAGGAGCACAAATCGTTAAACAAGAAAGTATTACAATACACAGAAGTTGCACTTTATATGGATGGGCCCTGGTGGCCACTCAAACCATATACTAAAATAGTGGTATAAGTACTACGAACAGGAAAGGGAAAAGGCCTAGGGCCTCTAGAATCGCTGGGCCTACAAGGAGCTAACTTCAGTTAGTGACCAGGAGGTCCACGGGTCGCGTGTGCAGTGGGGAAAGTTACACACGGGCTCCCATAGGTTTTCAATGGGTGCGTAAAAGTTCAAAAGTTACTGCTAGAAGGGTCTTCTGGATGGACTACGAACTTAAGACTTAAAACACAGACACTAGAGATGTTTCTCTACACTTGGGCACCGGAGTGCCAGCTTTACCTCACCCACAGGAAGCGGGTGCATAGGTCTCGAAGTGCGTCGGGTTTCGTCTATCTGTTCAATGGAGCCTGGTGACAAAGATGCTGCAGGCGGCCGGTCCAGAAGAGATGCGGTGGATCCAAGAGTGGATCGGAGTTGTAGAAGACCTGAAAGCAGAGGGGACAGTGTTCACAGTCACTAGCCAGTGACCAGCGTGGCACCAGGTAGGTACCAGGCGATGTCGGGTGCAAACAGGTGATGAGGGGTAGCTTGTCTCCGCAGCCACGTGGTCCCTGAAGGTCGACAACGTCCAGGAGTCGGGTCACGAGCTGTCCCATGCAGGCTCTCACTGTCGGCGGTGTCGACGACTCGAAGGAAGCAAACAAGCCTTGGCAAAACCAGAAGTCGTGAAGAATGAAGAAAGCTGATTACTCTGGCCAGCAAGGTCAGAGGGGCGGCTCCTTTGGAGGGGAGCAAGGGCCATTCTGGAGCAACCAGACCAGCATCGTAGATTTCAAGGTTCGTCGCCAAAATGGCCACTAGCCAACGGGCCAGGGACCGGACAGGCGCGTCGAGTTGCAAAGTGCAGAGGGGCCCCACGCAGATCGTGGAGATGCTGGAGGGCTCACCTTTGGTGCAGATGCTGCTCGGATGTTGGGCTTCTCAGGACCCAAAGCACAACTTGGAGGGAGCCTCTGTTGTTGCGCTTGCAGCTTGTCGTGGGTCTTTCAAGATGGCTGGCTCCACGTGTCTCGGTGCCTCCACGGGTTCCTTCTTTTCAGGGACTGTGGATCGGGCGGTGAGAGGTCTGGAGGTCCAGGTCTTGTCGGGCTCTGGGCTCAGGCTCCGGCAGGAGGCGGCAGCAAAGCAGATGTCGAGTAGCTGGTTGGTGCTTGCGTTAGCAAGATGGTCACTCCCTGACCATAGGGGAGATTTCCTTCTGTCCTCTGTGCAGCAGAGCGTCGAAGTTCCCGTCTTCTTCTTGTAGTTAAATTGATTCCAGGATGTCTAAAGTCTTAGGACACAGCTCCTACCTTTATGCGGATTCTAGGGGCCGGACTACCTGCTAGGTCCCTCCCTAAGGGTGGGACCAGGAAGGGGGGTGGTTACACCCCCAATCCTTTATCCAGCTCGCCCCAGGTCCGGGGCTGGTGTGCCCCAGGACCGGTTTGAACTGGCATATGCACCGAGGCTCCTTGTGAGCCTCAGGCATGTCTGATTCCATTCAAGCCCTACCTGACCAATACACAAAATCCTGTCTGGGGTGGTGCACGCACCTCCCCTGGCAGGAAACCCTTTGTCCACGTCTCCCAAGCTGGAAGGACTCCCAGCAGCAGGAGGGCATACTTGTGTCTGTGGTGGCAGCATCCATTTTGTGGAGCTGAGGGTATGTCTGATTTTACCCGGGTTTCAGGTACTGTACATGTCGTGTCCCTCTAGAAGGGTGGAATGCTAACCCCGTCGCCAGAATTGGCGAGGGGTTAGTATTCCAATTCGTATGACACCTTACTCGACATGTTTTGATAAAGCCAAACCAAAGATAGCATTTAACCGCGAGGTTCATAATGCACTTAAGAGTATATGGTATGACGATATCTGGAAACGGTAGAAGGAAGTTGTTCCGACCACTGCAGACAGGCTCAGCTCATGCCAGAGCACCATCTCACATGGAACCAAGCACTCTGCCTTCAGGATTGTTAAGGCCTGCCATAGGAGTGACTTATAGGTTAACATGTGTCCCATTTAAGGTTAGGTATAGGTATACTACACCTAAGTAAGAGGTGGTTACACCAACTTACCCCAGCTGAGTGATCAGCCAGTTGTGTCAAATTGTTAGGCCAGGCCAGGGGTGGCACAATACATGCTTCAGCCCCTGGTAGGCCTTAGATACACCAATGCCCTGGGTACCTAGTGTACACTGGTACAGGGGCTCACAGGGTGATCCAATTCCAATTGGTTATGCACCTATGGTGCATAGTGTCAATTTAGTAGAGAGAACAGCAGGCTGGGGGTCTGATTAGCAGGCCCACAGCCTCAATATGTCAAAAACCAGTGAAGCAAAAAGCAAAAATTTGGGGTGACCATAGGATAGCAGACCCTACTCTCCTACACAACCCCCCCCCCCAAACCCAGGGACATTAAACTAGCCTTGACCAGTCTCGTCTTCATGTCCTAAGTGGAAGTACCTGGAGAGACCATCTGCATTCCCATGGTCTGTACCTGGCCGGTGCTCCACTGTAAAGTCCATCCCCTGTAGGGAAATGGACCACCTAAGCAGTTTGGGGTTTTCACCCTTCATCTGATTTAGCCACAAGAGGGGCTTATGGTCGGTCTGAATCTTGAAGTGAGTGCCAAACAAGTATGGCCTCAGCTTCTTCAGGGCCCACACCACAGCAAAGGCCTCCCTCTCAATAGCTGACCAATTCTTCTCTCTGGGGGTCAACCTTCTGCTAATAAAAGCAATGGGTTGGTCTTGACCATCTACATTAAGTTGTGACAGCACAGCTCCCACACCCAACTCAGAAGCATCTGTTTGGACAATAAACTCTTTGGAGTAGTCAGGACTTTTCAGGATAGATGCAGAGCACATGGCCTTCTTCAGGTCATCAAATGCCTTTTGACAGCTTACTGTCCACTGAACCTTTTTGGGCATCTTCTTGGATGTCAGATCATTAAGAGGAGTCACAATGGACCCATAGTTCTTAACAAACTTCCTGTAGTACCCAGTCAAGCCCAAGAAAGCTCGAACTTGAGTCTGGGTGGCTGGAGGAGACCAGTCCTTGATGGATTGTATCTTACTCTCCAGTGGTTGAACTTGGCCTCCACCTACAAGGTGGCCCAAATACACAACCTTACTTTGCCCTATCTGGCACTTAGTAGCCTTGATAGTGAGGCCTGCCTTTTGCAGAGCCTCAAGTACCTTCTTCAGGTGGATCAGGTGATCCTCCCAGGTGGAGCTAAAGACAGCAATGTCATCAAGATATGCTGCACAAAAGTCATCCAACCCAGTAAGGACTTGATTCACCAACCTTTGGAAGGTGGCAGGTGCATTCTTCAGACCAAAGGGCATCACCAACAATTGATAATGCCCACCTGGGGTTGAGAATGCTGTTTTGGCCTTAGACTCCTCAGCTAATCTGATTTGCCAATAGCCAGCTGTCAAATCAAATGTGCTCAAAAACTTAGCAGAAGCCAGTTTATCTATGAGCTCATCTGCCCCTGGAATAGGATGTGCATATGTCCTAGTGACAGCATTGAGTCCTCTGTAATCCACACAGAACCTCATCTCTCTCTTGCCATCTTTGGTGTGAGGTTTGGGGACCAGAATCACTGGGCTAGCCCAGGGGCTCTCTGAGGGTTCAATGACACCCAATTCCAGCATTTTGTGTACCTCAGCCTTTATACAGTCCCTGACATGGTCAGGTTGTCCGTAAAGTTTGTGCTTTACAGGAAGACTGTCACCAGTGTCCACCACATGGGTACACCAGTCAGTTTGACTAGGTATCAATGAAAGCATATGCTGAAATGATTGTAGAACCTGTCTACATTCAATCTGCTGATTGAGGAAATATGAATTTTATGATCAGTTATGTCCCCTATCTTAGACCCCAACGGCTCCATGTACATGCTACAAGTACATGTATGTTCCCTCCAGTTCCAGTTATGAAGACGCAAAAACATGTGCGTCCACCGTCAACATGTCCTCTTTCAGATCCGCCATGAATGAGTCGGATATTCCGTTCCTAAGTATGAAAGGCCACCGACTTTATGTGGTTCACTTTCCACGTTTTACAGTTCAGGCGAGTAGGCCCTGAATTCTGCCATCAAGCCTTTTTCCTGCTTTCTGCCTCTGAAAGCTCCAGTCCGAGCCCGCATCTGTATCCATGAACTTTGTCCTACTCCCTGCGCGGCTAACGGTGCCTGATCCAGCCTGTTTCCTGCCAAAAACTGTATTTCACCTTCAAGATTATCTGCTCCGCTCCTCATCCGATGCATTCCTGTCTAGCAGTTTAGGTAAACATTCTTCCAGCTACCGAGCAAAGGGCCAGGCCTCACTGTCCTCATGCAAATAATTCATAGCCCCTGTTACTATGGAGGATTCCTGCCCCCTCGCATCTCATGTAGACACTTAGACGCTTGTACACGCACTAACAGTCAGTATAGAATAGATTCCGTCCGAGAGACCTTTCCTTTTGGATAAAACAGTTCTTTAAACATAAGATATTAGATATGATTTGGGATTAGGTTGACATGACCCCTCAGACTTCTGTCTCCACATGTAGAGCTAAATGTCAAGTCCCCTTCACCCTCTAGTTGCACGTCAATCACACGTCATGCGGCTGCGCACGCATCTCTGTCAAGTATTTCTGCTGACATTGCAGGATTCTCTTATGGATCCACCCACTTGTGACATCATGTTTTAATGACGTTTCTAGTTACACCTATATGTACGCCTTTTTCCATTACGTATGTGTACTATTATCTGTATTATCAGCTGTTACGCCTCCTGCATCTGTCTTAATGTAATGCTTTTCATATAAATATCTTTACTTGCCAATAATGTATTGCCTTCCCTTCCTGAACCCTCGTGGTGAGGGAATTTGATGCCTATGGTTCGAACCATAATTCCTTTATAGAGGAATAAAGCCTTTCAGAACCTCTAATACCACGGATTCTGCCTCTTATTTATACTGAGTTATTCTTACTAGACTTTACCGCATAAAAAAAATAGTACCGGTAATAAAATATTTACCACATAAATTGGCGCCCGAACAGGGACACTTTCTCATCTCACGCGCCGGAGGTGCGTTGCAGGCCCGGTCTCCTGTCACAGCTGGACGGACAACAACGCGTACCCGCAGGATTTCCTGTATCTCCCTCCGGCCAAGCGGGGGTGACTGAGGCTGCGATCAACACCCAGACGAGGCGGTGAGAAGTGCGAAGTATCCCGACCAGAGCCTAGCTGAGAGAGCAAGATCCGAGGTATACAGAGGCCCACCAGGTTCCGAAGTTCCGAGTCGAGTCGAGTCCAGTCCGGTCCAGTTCAGTTCAGTTCCGAGGCCTTCCGTTCCGTGCTACCCGGTGAGTACCATTGCCGGGGAGGCATTCAGACGTGCACATAGGTTGTGCCGGTCAAGACGGGTTTGGGTACACAAATCCGGTCTGCACTGTTTCAGCAGTGTATCTGTACTGTTTAGCAGTATATCTAGTATGTCTTGCATATAATTCAGTATTATCTAGTGTTAGTATTATGTCAGTAACAAGTTTCCTATTAGTTATCATCGTTCGTTAACTGTTAAATGTTAAATGTTTAATACGTTCTACATATTGTGGTGTGAATGATTGTTCATTATTGTGTTTATTGTATTAAGTGTGTTCAAGATTAAGTAATAAGGTCTAAAAATGCCGCTCTTTTCAAAATTAAGACAGATCAAAACCAGAAAAGGGGTACTCGAAGAAGCTGTTCCCATTCCACCTAGGGACACACCAGGGTACTTTATGTATCATAAGCATGGCCTAGATGCCGTATTATTTCTTGATTTATGGGTGGACTACACCAAAGATTTACCAGAAAGTCAGAGATGGCCCACAGCTGGGACCTGGGATGCAGATTGCATCATGAGAGTAGAAGAAGTATTATGGAAAAATAAAGCCAGACAGTCACAGAAAGATGCCATTGAATTATGGCGTAAAGAATCATATAGACGTACAGAAAAAGCGCTCAGACAGGAAGAGAAAAGTAGGGAGAATTCGAATAAAGCCCGAGAAAATATATTAATTGAGGAAGGTACCCGAGTCAAAGCAGAACAAGTAGACAGACAAAGAAACACCCTTATGAATGGTATGTATCCTCTTCTGGCCGAAGGGTTACCCCAGGCCACCCCGGAAATACCGAAAGACTTGACGCCTCCATTACTCCCGATAAAAGCACATCCCAAAACAGCAAAAGACGTTTTCCTTTCTTCCTATTTAGATGATGTAGCTCCTGAATATGCTAATGCTCCGCCACACACGCCGCCCACCGATGGTGCTCAACGCCAAGATCATCCGTCTGTATCCCCGCAACAACAAACTCCTACGCACATTCCCGCAGGTCCATCTGTTTCTACCGCTTTTCCTACATCTACAGTTTCTATCTTACATCCAACAAATCCTTTCGTGCCTAGAACCTCAGACGGTGCGACAGGAGGTACGACAGAAATTTTTGCCACGCCACCCCGAGGAAATAAATTATCCCTTAGAAATATAGCATACGAACGTACACCCCAACTAGCAACTTCCGACATGTTTAAAGAGCATCTAGTGGATTGTAGATATGATCCTGTGCCCGGTAGACGGGACGGTATGCTGCTATCATCACTACGTATACGACGAGCCTCAAGGTATTTAGCGACGCTACCAGGAATGGTGGCACATTTAGATAATATATACCACTTTGTCCAATCAGGGCAAGGCCCTGAGAGTATTGACGAAGCCATGGAATACCAGAAAGTGGATGTACAGAGACAACTGTTACGCTTCTTCATAAACTGTGTGATCAGAAACCAAGACAGGCCTGAGATAGAGCAGAAGGAAATGCAAGTACTTACCAGATGGGGTCAGAATATATCAGAAGGGAAACACGATAAACAGACATGTATAGTAGTTATGTGCCGAAAGATCCGCAAAGAAGTAGAACGAATACATAAAGAAAGATTAGAGACAGACCAACATGAATCAGAGGGAGAGGAGGACGAAGAATCAGAAATGCCCACATGACAAGGATCCAGCAGGTTTCCACCGTGAGATAAAAGACATGTTACTCATGGGAGAGTATACCTACCCCGACATTATGAAAATATTAAAAGTATTAATGCCTGCCGGTATTTACGAGAAACTCAAGGAAAAGGAATGGGAGGTAGGAGACCAAAAGATAGAGTGGACAGCATTAGAAAACGAAGAAAAGGCCCGAGCTGCAGGATCAGGGCTTGGGGAAAAGACTACAGCACTACCAGGATTACTAGTACAGGTACTGCCACGTTTATTAACTACGAAAAAGGAGGACTGGGGTGCAATCTCAGCCTGTAAACAAAAGCAAGATGAAGACACTAGTGATTTCTATTCTCGATTTGAAAAATGTTTTGGTATAAATAGTGGCATAAAAGCAAGTAGCGAGTCATATCCACATCTGTTTGTGACAAAATTAGTTGAAAATTCCCTACCGCAAGTTAAGAATAGAGTATTGAAATTTGAGAGTACCTGGCAAGGTAACACCCCGTCACAGATGTTACAGATGTTACAATATCACCACAATAGAATTAGAGAAGAACAAGAACATGAACAAATACGTATGAAAGACACGAAAATGAAAATGCGTGTGGCTCAGTCAGTTCCAGCTGATGGTCATAAAAAGGGTGATTCCGCAGGTCCGGCGAAAGGGACATGCAACTATTGTAAACAACAAGGTCATTATATACACGATTGTGCAGTTCTGAAACATAATATCGCCACGGGTAAAACTCAGGAAAGACCACGTCCACCTAGACAGGATCAGAACCAACAACAAATCCCTCAGCATGCACAATCTAGGCCAGTTCCGCAACAGGCAGCTCCACAACAGACCGTAGCCACACCACAGCAGCAGCCTATTGCTGCAACACAAGCAACAACACAACAGATGTACCAGTATGCACAAACTGATTATCCCGATTATCAACGATACACATGAAATAGCCTAGAGAGGGAAGTTGGCTTACCCCTTATCGAGGTTCCTGTAGATCAAGAGGGACCTTATGTACATAGTGAACTATTAGGGGAAGACAGAAAGTTTTTACTTGATACAGGGGCGAGCAGAACAACTATACGACGCAGTGAAGTTCCAGGGGCACCCCTCTCAGGCTCACAGAATATTTCCCTTGGATTCTCAGGAAAGCCTATCATTAATGAAGTATCGCAACCCCTACCACTTACGGTTGGTCCATTGACACGAACTACAGATTTATTGCTTACTAAATCATGTCCAGAAAACTTGTTAGGTATAAAAACATTGAAAGCTCTAGGAGCTATAATATGTTGTTCTCCGGACGGAGTACGATTATTTTTACGTGACTTCAAAGGTCACTACGTGTCCAGAGACATGGATCACCGGCTGCAGAATTTACCTACACATTTATGGGCACAAGGCCCCACTGATGTTGGTTGCATGAACATTACACCATATCGAGTCACACTAAAAACAGGAGTGGTATTACCACGAATGCGACAATACAAGTTACCACCCGATGCTGTTATGGCTTTGCTGCAAATCATTGACGAGCTCATTGCACAAGGAGTGGTTGTGGAAACCGACTCCAATGTATGTAATTCCCCGATAATTCCGATTCTTAAAAGAACGGATCCAAAAGCACCACCAGTATATCGATTAGTTATTGATCTGCGCGAATTAAATAAATGTATTGTACCACAATACCCTGTGGTCCCAGATATCTCTTCATTATTAACAGCTATTGATTCAGAAGCAACGTTCTTTACTGTAATTGATCTCAAAAACGCCTTCTTTAGCGTCCCAATAGATCCGGAAAGTCAATATCTGTTCGGATTCAGTTTAAATGGGCGAAGTTTTAAATTCACACGCGCACCTCAAGGATTCACAGAAAGCCCCAGCATCTATAGCCAAGCACTGAAACGAGAACTTGACAGTATCCACATGCCAGTTAACACTGCCCTGCTTCAATATGTCGATGATCTGCTGATCACCGCCCGAAGCGAACCTGAATGTGAACAAGCATCACTGATGGTTTTACAGTTTCTAGCCAAAAAGGGGCACAAGGTGTCCCCTTCTAAGCTGCAATTCTGTGTCCAGCAAGTTGTTTACCTTGGGCACTCGCTGTCCAAGGAGAGAAGACAGCTTACACCCGACCGCATCCAGTTAATTGCCAACATGCCACCACCTAAGACACAAAAGGAGGTGCGGGCTTTTATAGGTCTCACTTCATACTGTAGGCAGTGGATCCCTCAATATGCATTTCTAGCAAAACCACTCATTCAGCTGACAACACAGGAGGCAGCCACATCGACTGTCCTCCCTTGGACTCAAGAACATACGCAAACCTTTGAAAGCTTAAAGAAAGCTTTATGCCAAGCACCTGTTTTAGCAACACCATGTTACAGTAAGCCTTTTACACTCTTTGTTACAGAACGCGAAGGTACTGCCTTGTCAGTACTCACTCAGGAACAAGCAGGATCACACAAACCATGTGCTTATTTTTCTAGTACATTAGATCCCGTAGCTCAGGCTCTTCCTGCGTGCCTGAAATCAGTGGCAGCAACAGCTTTAGCAATCAGACAAAGCGATGCCATAGTGTTAGGACATCAATTGACAGTACAAGTACCACACGCAGTAGAGGTTCTCTTGAACCGCACACAAACACAACACTTGACTATAGCAAGACTCACCGGTTATGAATTAACATTGTTTCAGCCACACATAGAAATCAGACGTTGTAATACATTAAATCCTGCCACACTTTTGCCAGTAAACGGAACAGATCCATTAGCACATGATTGTATTGAAGTCATTACTATCACGACGAAACCCAGACAAGACTTGACAGACATCCCTTTATCAGATCCGGACCTGACATTGTATGTAGATGGTTCATGTATGAGAACAAGTACAGGAGAGTTAGTGGCCGCATACGCAGTCACAACAGACACTGAAGTCGTTGAAACAAATTGTATTAACACTCTGTCAGCTCAAGCAGCAGAGCTCATCGCTCTGACACAAGCCTGTATTCAAGCAAAAAATAAGAAAGTCAACATATACACAGATTCACGTTATGCATTCGGAGTCGTCCATGACTTCGGTGACTGTGGCGAGAGAGAGGTTATTTAACTTCTCACGGTGCCCACATCCAACACGGACCCCTCATTCAAGCTCTATTAGACGCAATTCATCTACCTACTGCAATATCGATTATGAAATGCAAAGCTCATACAAAAGTTACCGACATCATTTCTCAGGGAAACGACCTAGCTGACAGAACAGCTAAACAGACTGCTCAGAATCAGACTCATACAACTGACACGACAAAGACAATAGTCCCGACACCAACACATTGCAAGACAGTTAAGGATCCCGCCCTTGATGTAATTGACATACAGACACATGCTACACCAGAAGAAATAAAGAAATGGACTGAATTAGGAGGGATCCAAACGGATCAAGGATGGATGACGAAGGGAAAATCTATATGGTTTCTTCCCGATTCCATGGTTCAAGTCATCATTAACACAATACATAGTCCAGCACACCTAGGAGAAAAAGCTATGCTAGACAGCATTCAACACATTTGGTTCAACAAACACTTGCGGGCAGCAGCCAAACAGAAAGTACGTACCTGTATGATATGTTGTCAGTTTAATCCAGGTAAAAGCATTCCCGTAGAGCAGGGTGGATTTCAACCTCCCGATCACCCTTTTGAAGTCCTCCAGATGGATTATATCCAGATGGAACGATGTCGAGGATTCAAATATGTTCTCGTAGTTGTCTGTGCTCTTTCCCGTTGGACAGAAGCCTACCCGGTTTCAGATTACACTGCCCCGACTACTGCCAAACAGCTAGTTCGAGAATTCTTCCCACGATACGGTTTACCACGTGTTGTATACTCAGATAACGGCCAGCCATTCTCATCCGAACTGATGAAACACGTTTCACTTCTGTTAGGTTACCAATGGAAATTTCACTGTGTCCGACATCCCGAGGCAGCAGGTCTCGTGGAACGTCATAATCAAACTCTGAAAATTAGATTGTCCAAAATATGTAGAGAAAAAGGTGTCGATTGGATAGTAGCCTTACCAGTTGCGCTCTTTTACATGAGAATGGTAGCACATTCTAGAACAGGGCTATCCCCTTATGAGGTGATCTTCGGTAGACCACCAAATATGTGGGGGACGCCTATACCTCGTAAAATCACTGATGTTGACTGTAATATGCTGACAGATTACCTGGCTTCCTTGATGTCTGCACTACAATCTTGTCGTTCACAGGTAGCTGCAGCTTTTCCCGATAACACTGAGGTGAAGCCCCATGATGTGGTTCCAGGTGACCTGGTTCTTGTGAGGAATTTTGACCGGAAGACCCAGCTGGAGCCCAGGTGGAAGTCGCCCAAACTCGTATTGCTGACTACAAGGACAGCCGTGAAGATTGAGGGACGTAAAGGGTGGTTGCACTCGAGCCATATCAAGAAATTTTATGGACTACCGTCCGATGTGAACACTCAGCCCTGTATTCCCTCACAGACAGACTCAAAGCTCCCCTTGGTTGAAAGGTCGGAGAACGAACTCTATAAACTGAAACTCAGGTCTAGCAAGTCAGACAATTTGATTGTTTAAGTCCTCTCCAAGGTGAATCGGTTGAATTTGTCTCTGACATGTATCCTCTGGACCGAAATAGAGAGAAAAATAGACAGATACAGCTTAAAAAACATGCGTACTGTAAATCGCTTCGTAGTCACTGCATAATGACATTATTAATTTTGTTTTTTCTAAGTCTTCTGATCATCATTTCTAGTGTATTGCTACATATGTATTACCCTATTTCTAAGCGTGCTTACAATGCTACTGCTGAACATTCTTTTAGCGAACTACCTCCGCATGAGTTGTCTTATAGATTTGCGCTGCGCAACAACACTTTTATTAGTATGTTACATCATTCCCATCAGACCAGCAATGCTACCAATTGTTGGATATGTGGCCGACTCCCTCCCTATCAGAACTATAAGGGAGTTTTGCCTCTCTTTCCGTATCCGTTCACACACAATGGCTCCTGTGGAGCATGGTTTAGTTTGATTAATTCCCTAGATTCAAATTCCGTAGTTTATCAAGACAACTGGGTATGGGGAAACCTGAACCTAGTTTTGCTTAAAGTCTGCTACCCTAACAAGGAGGGACTTCCCAAAAGAACAGGAACTGATCTAGAAAATGAAGTATATGGATTAGGTAACTTTACACTTAACCTCATGATTCTGAATGTTGAATCCGAAGCTACACCAATCTTGCCCGCTATGTCAGTATTTCCAGTTAAAGGTGAATTATGTGTAAGAAAGAATGGTTCCATACACCTGGGCCATAGTAAATGTACCACTGTGATAACATTCAGTGATCAAGGCAAGTCTACATTCAGAGCTTCTCGTCATTCCTACTTCATATGTGGCCAGACTGCATATATACGTTTACCTCTAGATTGGGATGGTACCTGTTACATAGCATTCCTTCTGCCACCTGTTTTCCTAGCCCCTCCTGACTATCACAGAAATACCCATTTAGTACACAATAGACAGCAGAGAGATCTCCCGATTGTCGATTACACTGAAACGGCATGGGAGCAATACACAGATTTCAATAAAGGTTTCTTTCCCTATATAGGTACAGTCACTAATAGTAAACTGATACGTAGATTAACTAGAACCCTTGAAGCAGTAGTGAATGAGACTACTTCCGCCCTAGGCAATTTAACAGAGGAGCAGTCTGCGATGCGGATTGTTGTGCTTCAAAATCGTCTTGTCCTTGACGTCATTCTGGCCGATAGGGGCGGAGCTTGTAGGGTCATCGGATCAAGTTGCTGTGTTTTCATACCAGAAAACTCGCCGTCAGTATATAAAGCCATAACTCGCCTTCATAAGATTATAAGCCAGATACACCAGAGTCCAGGCACCTGGACTTGGTCCGGTTGGTTCTGGAGCGTGTTGTCAGCCTGGGGATGGAGGATTCTATCCTTCCTAGGTATTGGCTTTCTCATACTATTCAGTTGCTGCTTATGTCTACAATGTGGGCCAGCGATTTGTGGTCTGTGTGCCACATCGTGTATCCCGCCTTCAAGTTTTCGCTCAAGATCCCGGAAGAAGAAAGAAGAACAAATGATGCTATACGAACAGATTGATGGATTGATGAAGATCGATATCTCCTGAGGGTCCGTAGGGTACAAGGAGGGAATGAGGAAATATGAATTTTATGATCAGTTATGTCCCCTATCTTAGACCCCAACGGCTCCATGTACATGCTACAAGTACATGTATGTTCCCTCCAGTTCCAGTTATGAAGACGCAAAAACATGTGCGTCCACCGTCAACATGTCCTCTTTCAGATCCGCCATGAATGAGTCGGATATTCCGTTCCTAAGTATGAAAGGCCACCGACTTTATGTGGTTCACTTTCCACGTTTTACAGTTCAGGCGAGTAGGCCCTGAATTCTGCCATCAAGCCTTTTTCCTGCTTTCTGCCTCTGAAAGCTCCAGTCCGAGCCCGCATCTGTATCCATGAACTTTGTCCTACTCCCTGCGCGGCTAACGGTGCCTGATCCAGCCTGTTTCCTGCCAAAAACTGTATTTCACCTTCAAGATTATCTGCTCCGCTCCTCATCCGATGCATTCCTGTCTAGCAGTTTAGGTAAACATTCTTCCAGCTACCGAGCAAAGGGCCAGGCCTCACTGTCCTCATGCAAATAATTCATAGCCCCTGTTACTATGGAGGATTCCTGCCCCCTCGCATCTCATGTAGACACTTAGACGCTTGTACACGCACTAACAGTCAGTATAGAATAGATTCCGTCCGAGAGACCTTTCCTTTTGGATAAAACAGTTCTTTAAACATAAGATATTAGATATGATTTGGGATTAGGTTGACATGACCCCTCAGACTTCTGTCTCCACATGTAGAGCTAAATGTCAAGTCCCCTTCACCCTCTAGTTGCACGTCAATCACACGTCATGCGGCTGCGCACGCATCTCTGTCAAGTATTTCTGCTGACATTGCAGGATTCTCTTATGGATCCACCCACTTGTGACATCATGTTTTAATGACGTTTCTAGTTACACCTATATGTACGCCTTTTTCCATTACGTATGTGTACTATTATCTGTATTATCAGCTGTTACGCCTCCTGCATCTGTCTTAATGTAATGCTTTTCATATAAATATCTTTACTTGTCAATAATGTATTGCCTTCCCTTCCTGAACCCTCGTGGTGATGGAATTTGATGCCTATGGTTCGAACCATAATTCCTTTATAGAGGAATAAAGCCTTTCAGAACCTCTAATACCACGGATTCTACCTCTTATTTATACTGAGTTATTCTTACTAGACTTTACCGCATAAAAAAAATAGTACCGGTAATAAAATATTTACCACATGATGATCAGTGAGGTTGCCTCCAAGGGTCACTCCTTCAACTGAACCATCTTCAGGGTTCTGAGACAACAGGTCTGGGAGAGGGTCACTCTCTTCCTCCTGTCCCTCATCTGTAGCCATGAGCAAGCCCATGTCTGCCCTGTCAACATATGCTTTTAACCTGTTAACATGGAGTACCCTGTGGGGACTCCTGGGAGTTCCTAGGTCCACCAAGTAGGTAACCTCTCCCTTCTTTTCCAGGATTGTATGGGGTCCAGACCATTTGTCTTGGAGTGCTGCTGGGGCCACTGGCTCCAACACCCATACCTTCTGTCCTGGCTGATACTCAACCAAGACAGCCTTTTGGTCATGCCAAGCTTTCTGTAAGGCCTGGCTTGCCTCAAGGTTTTTGGATGCCTTCTCCATATACTCAGCCATCCTGGAGCGGAGACCAAGTACATAGTCCACTATGTCTTGTTTAGGCTTTTTGAGAGGTAACTCCCATCCTTCCTTCACTAAACACAGTGGGCCTTTTACAGGGTGCCCAAACAACAATTCAAAGGGGCTGTAGCCAACTCCTTTTTGTTGGACCTCTCTGTAAGCAAACAGAAGGCAGGGTAGAAGGATGTCCCATCTTCGCCTGAGCTTTTCAGGTAATCCTTTGATCATACCCTTTAGGGTCTTGTTGAATCTCTCCACAAGCCCATTGCATTGTGGGTGATAAGGAGTGGTGAACTTGTAGTTGACACCACATTCCTTCCACATAGCTGTCAAGTATCCTGGCATGAAGTTGGTACCTCTGTCAGAAACCACCTCCTTAGGAAACCCCACTCTGGAGAATACTCCCAGCAGGGCCCTGGCCACAACAGGAGCTGTAGTGGTCCTAAGGGGAATTGCCTCTGGATACCTGGTGGCATGATCCACTACCACCAGTATAAATCTGTGCCCAGATGCAGTGGGAGGATCCATGGGACCCACTATATCTATTCCCACTCTTTCAAAGGGGACCCCCACCACAGGTAGTGGTATTAGGGGGGCCTTTGTTGTGCCACCTGATTTGCCACTGGCTTGGCAGGTTACACAGGAGCGACAAAACTCCTTGGTATCTTCATTCATGTGAGGCCAGTGAAAGTGAGGGACAAGTCTTGTTCTGGCCTAAGTGTCCTGCTAGAGGAATATCATGGGCCAAGGTAAGAAGGAAGCCCCTAAATTGCAGAGGTATAACCAACCTCCTGGTTGCACCAGGTTTTGGGTCTCTAGCCTCTGAATAAAGGAGCCCATCATCCCAATACACTTTATGGGTACCTTGAGCATTCCCAGCAGCCTCAGCAGCAGCCAGCTGTCTGAGGGGTTCAAGAGATGGACAGGTTAACTGAGCCTGCCCCAAGTCAGCCCTGGAAGGTCCCCCTGTCCCCAGAAACTCAACCTGATCAGGTTCAAGCTCTTCAGGGACAGTTCCTTCAGGGTTCTCTAGATCATCTTCCTGGGAAGGCTGATCATCACTTGGAGGCAGGGGGGAAGGCACAGCCTTAACCCTCCTGTTCTTCTTCTTGGTAGGTGCTTGGTCCATTGTTCCAGGATCCAAGACCTGTGGTTCAGTAAGGCACTTTTTGGCCTGTGACCTGGTCACAGCAAGGACATGTGGTGATATACCTAACATCTCTGCATGTGTCCTGTACTCCACTTCTGACCATAGAGAACTCTCTAGGTCATTGCCAAACAAACATTCTACTGGGAGGTCTGCACTAACCACAACCCTTTTGAGGCCAGTTACCCCTTCCCATGAGAAGTTAACAACTGCCACACTATGTGAAGTAGTGGCATTGCTGGCATTGGTCACCAGGTAATTCTCACCTGGTATGTACTGTCCAGGGTCCACAAAGCCTGGTGTCACCATAGTGACATTGGCACATGTGCCCCTGTAGGCTTGAGACACTTTTTCATTTATTAAAGGAGTCTGTCTGTACTTGCCCAGGTTACTGGGGCTCACAGTCAGGGACAAATCCATGTCCCCATCACAGATCAAGACTGCCTGTGTCAGGGTTCTGTCTAAGTCAGAATCTCCTTCAGTTCCCATAGTGATTCCCACTACACCCTTTGTCTGGGGACCAACACTGCTAACAGTAGTACTGGGAGCAGGTGCCTTAGGGGCAACAGTGTTGGGGGCTCCACCCTTCTTACAATCACTAGTCCAGTGAGTTGTATTCTTGCAAGATTTGCACCAGGGTTTCTTTGGACCTTCTTTCTTCTTCCCTTTAGGTTGGGACCCACCCTCGTTAGTACTAGTTTGGGGCCCTGTTGAAGACTTCTGGACTTTGGATTTCTGATCTCCACCCTTTTGGTCTGTTTTCTTCTGATCACCCCCTTGGCCCTGGTTCTGGTTCTTTTGCTTAACCCTGGTTCTGACCCATTTGTCTGCCTTCTTTCCCAATTCTTGGGGAGAGGTCAGATCTGAGTCAACCAAGTGTTGATGCAGTTGCTGGTTTTGACAGTTATTTAAAATCTGTTCTCTCATCATCAAATTGTACAATCCTGTATAATCAGATACCTTACTTCCCAGCAACCAACCCTCCAAAGCCTTAGTGGCACATTCAATGTATTCAGACCAGTCCTGAGTCTGTGTCTTCTGGGTGTCTCTGAACATTAACCTGTACTGTTCAGTGGTTAAGCCTAACCCATCAACTAGGACACTCTTCAGGGCTCTGTAGTTTCTGACATCCTCCTCTCTAACAGTGAGGAGTCTATCTCTGCCTCTCCCTTCAAAGGAGAGCCATAAGATTGCTGCCCACTGGTCTTCAGGAACCTGCTGCACTTTGCAGGCTCTCTCAAGAGCAGTCATCCACTTGTGGATATCATCCCCACTTTTGTAGGGGGGCACAACCTTGGACAGGTTCCTATTGTCAAAGACCCTATCTTTGTCCTTAGGGACAATGCTGCCACCAGTGGGTATAGACCCACTCTCTCTAGGTTGCCTAGCCTTGTTCAGTTTCTCTTCCATCAGGGCTACTTCTAGCTCCTGTCTCCTGATCCTCAGCTGAGCTTCCTTCATTCTGGCCTCATGCTCCCTCCTCTGAGGGCTGGTCATCCTTCTCCTGGAGTGACCTTGAGAGCCTCTAGAGGCATGAGAAGCATTAGAGTCACCTGAGTGATTCCTCTGCCTCCCAAACCCCTGGTTAAGTCCACTAGGGAGATCCAATGGGGTGAACCCATTATCAGTCCCCAGTATCCTTAAGTTAGCTGAGCCAGGTCTGGCACCTGGCACTGAGCTATCTCTCCCATCTGAACTACTACTACTGTCAGATTCACCCCCTTTGTCATACCTGTCCCTATGCTGATTCTCATCATCTGTAGTCAGATTCTCAACTAAGGGGCGACTGTGGGAAAGGGGTACTTCAGTGGCATCTTCAGAAGGAGGGCCTCCTGTTCCTGTCCCTAAGGGGTCTAACTGGGAGGCTTTCTTGAGAGCTCTCTGATCTTCATCAGCTTGTAAGAGTTCTCTGAGTTCAGCAGAGGTAGGGTTCCTGGGCTGTTTAAGGCCCCTGATATTTGCCAACTGCCTGAGCTCATTTTGGTTTAGGGTAGCAAAGATGGTTGGTGCCCTCTGGGGGTCACTCTCGACAGAGATGGGTACATTGGACCCCTCTGCCCCAGCCATTGCTCTTAAGTGTGGGTGGATGTGTTGCAACTACCTACACTTGGGTTTTCCTACTAAACCTATCTAGTAGTTGTAGTCAGGGTGTGCTACTCCCTTTGCTCTACAACAACTAAGTTCAGTAGAACTTAAGTATATAACTATTCTTGTTTTATATGTACCTAAAGGTACCTGTATGATCTTTCAATTGGTAACAAAGAGATTACAGAGGTAAAACACAGCAAGCTCAAATCCAACCGCTGCTCACCAATGTGAGAAGTTGGCCTGGTATATGATGTTCACTAGTTAAAGTGACCACCTTGTACCATGCCAAGCAACCCTTATGGTGTGCTTGTAATTCAACCTTTTCGGACTAGCTGCCCTAGTGGTAGCGTAGGCTAAGCAGTCTTTGAGGCTAAATTCGTTAAAGCGTGTTAAGCAAGCTGTTTTACCATATGTAACCCCCCTTTATACCAATGAAAGGACACCACACAGATATATATTCAAAATATATATGTATTTATTACTCAAAGTATCCCCTAGACTCTTTATGAGCACAGGAGCACAAATCGTTAAACAAGAAAGTATTACAATACACAGAAGTTGCACTTTATATGGATGGGCCCTGGTGGCCACTCAAACCATATACTAAAATAGTGGTATAAGTACCACGAACAGGAAAGGGAAAAGGCCTAGGGCCTCTAGAATCGCTGGACCTACAAGGAGCTAACTTCAGTTAGTGACCAGGAGGTCCACGGGTCGCGTGTGCAGTGGGGAAAGTTACACGCGGGCTCCCATAGGTTTTCAATGGGTACGTAAAAGTTCAAAAGTTACTGCTAGAAGGGTCTTCTGTATGGACTACGAACTTAAGACTTAAAACACAGACACTAGAGATGTTTCTCTACACTTGGGCACCGGAGTGCCAGCTTTACCTCACCCACAGGAAGCGGGTGCATAGGTCTCGAAGTGCGTCGGGTTTCGTCTATCTGTTCAATGGAGCCTGTTGACAAAGATGCTGCAGGCGGCCGGTCCAGAAGAGATGCGGTGGATCCAAGAGTGGATCGGAGTTGTAGAAGACCTGAAAGCAGAGGGGACAGTGTTCACAGTCACTAGCCAGTGACCAGCGTGGCACCAGGTAGGTACCAGGCGATGTCGGGTGCAAACAGGTGATGAGGGGTATATTGTCTCCGCAGCCACGTGGTCCCTGAAGGTCGACGACGTCCAGGAGTTGGGTCACGAGCTGTCCCACGCAGGCTCTCGCTGTCGGCGGTGTCGGCGACTCAAAGGAAACAAACAAGCCTTGGCAAAAGCAGAAGTCATGAAGAATGAAGAAGCTGATTACTCTGACCAGCAAGGTCAGAGGGGCGGCTCCTTTGGAGGGGAGCAAGGGCCAGTCTGGAGCAACCAGACCAGTGTCGTAGATTTCAAGGTTCATCGCCAAAATGGCCACTAGCCAACGGGCCAGGGACCGGACAGGCGCGTCGAGTTGCAAAGTGCAGAGGGGCCCCACGCAGATCGTGGAGATGCTGGAGTGCTCACCTTTGGTGCAGATGCTGCTCGGATGTTGGGCTTCTCAGGACCCAAAGCACAACTTGGAGGGAGCCTTTGTTGTCGCGCTTGCAGCTTGTCGTGGGTCTTTCAAGATGGCTGGCTCCACGTGTCTCGGTGCCTCCACGGGTTCCTTCTTTTCAGGGACTGTGGATCGGGCAGTGAGAGGTCTGGAGGTCCAGGTCTTGTCGGGCTCTGGGCTCAGGCTCCGGCAGGAGGCGGCGGCAAAGCAGACGTCGAGTAGCTGGTTGGTGCTTGCGTTAGCAAGATGGTCACTCCCTGACCATAGGGGAGATTTCCTTCTGTCCTCTGTGCAGCAGAGCGTCGAAGTTCCCGTCTTCTTCTTGTAGTTAAGTTGATTCCAGGATGTCTGAAGTCTTAGGACACAGCTCCTACCTTTAAGCAGATTCTAGGGGCCGGACTACCTGCTAGGTCCCTCCCTAAGGGTGGGACCAGGAAGGGGGGTGGTTACACCCCCAATCCTTTGTCCAGCTCGCCCCAGGTCCGGGGCTGGTGTGCCCCAGGACCGGTTTGAACTGGCATATGCACCGAGGCTCCTTGTGAGCCTCAGGCATGTCTGATTCCATTCAAGCCCTACCTGACCAATACACAAAATCCTGTCTGGGGTGGTGCACGCACCTGCCCTGGCAGGAAACCCTTTGTCCACGTCTCCCAAGCTGGAAGGACTCCCAGCAGCAGGAGGGCAGACTTGTGTCTGTGGTGGCAGCATCCATTTTGTGGAGCTGAGGGTATGTCTGATTTTACCAGGGTTTCAGGTACTGTACATGTCGTGTCCCTCTAGAAGGGTGGAATGCTAACCCCGTCGCCAGAATTGGCGAGGGGTTAGTATTCCAATTTGTATGACACCTTACTCGACATGTTTTGATAAAGCCAAACCAAAGATAGCATTTAACCACGAGGTTCATAATGCACTTAAGAGTATATGGTATGACGATATCTGGAAACGGTAGAAGGAAGTTGTTCCGACCACTGCAGACAGGCTCAGCTCATGCCAGTGCACCATCTCACATGGAACCAAGGTTAGGTATAGGTATACTACACCTAAGTAAGAGGTGGTTACACCAACTTACCCCAGCTGAGTGATCAGCCAGTTGTGTCAAATTGTTAGGCCAGGCCAGGGGTGGCACAATACATGCTTCAGCCCCTGGTAGGCCTTAGATACACCAATGCCCTGGGTACCTAGTGTACACTGGTACAGGGGCTCACAGGGTGATCCAATTCCAATTGGTTATGCACCTATGGTGCATAGTGTCAATTTAGTAGAGAGAACAGCAGGCTGGGGGTCTGATTAGCAGGCCCACAGCCTCAATATGTCAAAAACCAGTGAAGCAAAAAGCAAAAATTTGGGGTGACCATAGGATAGCAGACCCTACTCTCCTACACAGGCGTGTCCTTTTGACTCAATCCCTGTTGATGATTTTGTCTGCTCACCCCTGGGTGTAGTACCCAAAAAAAGACCCGTGGAGTTCCGATTGATCCATAATTTATCTGCTCCCAGGGGTCAGTCACTGAATTATGCTATTGATGCGGCTTTGTGCACCGTGAAATGCGCATGATTGTATCAGGCGATTGCAATGCTGCAATTGCTTGGCCCAGGCACTTTGCTAGCAAAATCTGACATAGAATCTGCCTTCCGTTTACCACCAGTCCCTCCAAAGGATTTCCACCTTTTGGGGTTCCAGCTAGAAGAGAAGTTCTACATGGACAAGTGCATGCCAATGGGGTGCTAGGTCTCTTGCTCGTACTTTGAGAAATTCAGCTCTTTTCTGGAGTGGGTTTTCAGGCAGGTGACCGGACACCACTGGGTATTGCACTACTTAGATGATTTCTTGTTGTTGGGGGTGCCACAGTCACATGAGTTTGGCAGGGCTTTGCACTCTCATGAGGGATTTTGGGGTCCCCCTGGCACAAGGAAAGACAGTTGGGCCAGCCACACAAATTGAGTTCCTGGGCAGAGAGTTGGATTCTATTGAGGGTGTGTCATGCTTGCCATTGAGTAAGGTAGAAGGTTTCACGCAAGCATTAGCAGACTGTTTGCGCAAAGAAAAGGTCACTTTGCATCAACTTCAGAAGGCAGTGGGTATGCTGAACTTTGCATTAAGAATCATCCCTATGGTTCGCCCTTTTTCACGTTCCATCGCACAGGCAATGTCAGGGCTAAGAGAAAAACATCAACACACTCGGCTGTCCAGTGAGGTTAAGCAGGATATGCAGATTTGGATGCCATTCCTGCGTGAATTCAATGGGTCAGTAGTATGGCCCAGCCCGGCCAGGTCCAGTCCAGAACTTGGCCTCATGACGGACGCGGCAGGACGTGAGGGTTTTGGAGCCATTCTGGGTTCTCAATTGGCAGCGCAACATTGGCCCGCGTGGTGGGTTGACACCGGTGTAACAAATAACATTTAATTTCTGGAACTCTTCCCCATTTTGGTGACCATTTGGCCACACCAATTTCGCAATCACTCTGTAGTTCTCTGGTCAGACAATATGGCGGTGGTGGACTGCATCAATCAGCAGTCTGCCAAGCTTACGATGATGCTTCGATTGCGTAACGAAGGTGTGCTGCAATGTATGAGATTAAATGTGATGTTTAGGGCTAGGCATGTCCCGGAAATACTCAACCATGCGGCTGATGCATTGTTCATTTCAAGTTGCAGGTTTTCAGGTCCTACCATCCGGAAGCGGCGGACCATCCCACCCCTTTTCCAGAGCATCTGTTGCAGCTTGGTGCCCCAACCTACTAGACCTCGTGGCAGCTAGCCTAGCACCCAGGAGTAGGCGGGCCTATGAGGGGGCCATTACCGCATACTGCACATTTCTGGGGGACGGCTGGGAAGGGGCATGGCAAGAGACAGGGTCCATCCTATCATTTATAAGGAATTGAGGGACACAGGGCGTTCTGTGGCATGCGCAAAGCGCCACATGACAGCGATAGCCTTTTTTGCAAAGATGCTGAGGCACAGGGATCCCACGGGCACATTCTTAGTTCACAGGGCTCTGAAGGGCTGGCAACGCCTGCAGGGTGCCCAGCCGGACATTAGACATCCGACTAGCATTGAAGTGCTCTCAGCCCTCATGGGGCATTGGGGAAAGTATGTAGATCCACCAGTGAGGTCTAACTGTTTAGGTCTGCCTTTTCCCTCACCTTTTATGGCACTTTCAGAGTTGGACAATTGGTGGAGCGTAATGAACACGATTTGCAGGGTGTGATGCAATTTGCCTATCTTCACCTACAGGCAGGGTCAGTATCCCTATCAATCCCCAGATCAACAAGCATTTGCAATGCAATAGGTCTCGCATTTACGTAAGTTTGAGCTATTGGCACTGTAAATGACAATGCCTTTTTTTATGATTTGCTTTTTAAAACATAAATAAAAGGCATTGCCATTTCCGATGCCAATAGCTTAAACTTGCATAAATGCAACACCTATTGCATTGCAAAGGCTTGTTTGCTAAGCTGCTGGAATTTCCTTCTTCTCCTTCCCTATCAACGCCCCCTTACGCCCTCGTGAAGCAGGCGCCTCTGGGAAACACTACCTCAGGGATCGCACAGGCATTTTCCTTTTCCAAAGTTACAAACGACGAACATGCAGAGTTGGACATTTTTGCATTTAGGTCACCTACAATTATTACCTTAGGGGAATCCTCCGAATTACTAATGTCACGGATAAACATGAAGATTGAGCTTACTAGATAATCATACATTTTGCCCGGTGGGATATAGATTGTTGTACACACAAGCACGGCATGCTGTTGTCGTGCTCGTGTTTGATGTAGTCTTGAGCGTAAACCTTGCTCGTGTCCATTTTCATAGAATGTCGTCATCCGCCACATAATGCATTGGAGGTTGGTGTTAACGGTGGGGCACGTGGAGCTTCATTTGTATTGGGGGGTAAGATATATATATATGGTGGTAATGACAGCTGTTGTTATTACTGTCTTGGACTTACCGCTGTCAACACGTCGCGCTGGAAATAAACGTTTGAATGTTTACAATTAACGGACTCTTCCTTATTAGTGACAACCTAGATCCTACATAGAGGTTATCTATCAGAAAACAAGTATTAACATTTTCCACAAGGGAGCAGCAGTCTCTAGTCATTAAATCAGTGTCCGTTCTGTTGGAAACCTCTGTACTATTTGGAAAGATGTTCCCGCACTACTGAATACGCTAAAATGCCAAAGGACATGAGATTGTCATTTTATATAAACCACAAATAATAAATCAAGCAGTGCAATTTGACAATGCACTACGTTAATGCATGAATTAAAGACTTAATATAAAAATAAAAAACAAATACAGTATAATGTGTTCTCAGAGTGTGTAATATATTTAGGAGTCCATAGTTGTGTGTTTGTTTTGTACTTCAAACATTATTAAATCAAATTATAAAGGGTTTTTGTTTAGCTTCACATCCAACCACTTTGTGGCGATATGGTGCTGTGAATTCCAAGTGTGAACCAAAATTAAAGCGTGTGAGAGACAGCAAGAGAAGGAAAAATATAGGAAAACACAAAGTCAAAGAGGGACATGGAGCGATGGTGAGAGACAGCGAGTGAGATAGACAGCAAGAGAAGGAAAAATACAGGAAGAGATAGACAAAGTCAGAACAAGAACAAGCGGCGCGAAACTGAAAGTGATCGCAATCGCGATAAAACATCAAAGCGGCCGAGCGGCCGCGAAAGTGAAAGACTACGAGTGCTTTCAGGCTGCCAAATGGTGCGCGCGCCCGGCACACATGCACAGTAGTTGGCGGCCTGAAAGCACTCGTTTGCACTTCCAAAAGTGCTTACTATAAGTCTCGCCAGAGCAGCGCTAAAGCGCTGTCTCAGGCGAGACCTAAAAATGCATCAGAGCGGGAGGGGGGATCACGTTATCTTGCTCAAAACTCTGGGGAGCTCAGGCTGTCCGATGGGCAACTTGGAGGCATGCATGGCCTGCAGGCCACGGGGCGCAAGGTGGCCATTGTTGATCCACCAGGTTGGAACTCCTCTCAAAGGTTTCAGTTTGGGAGAATCTTGGCATTGGCACTGGGGGAGCTAGGCCTGGATGCATGTAAATTTGGTACCCATTCCTTCAGGATTGGGGCAGCTACTGTAGCCACGGCTCTGGGACTGATCGGAACAAATGTTCAAAGAATAGGGCAGTAGGCTTCAGACTGCTACAAGCGATATGTGCGGCTACATTTACTCTAAGTATCATTACTAATGTTTGGCCTTGTTTCACTACTCTGCAGTTTCCACATCCTGTCAGGCAGGAGGGGAGCTAACCGTCATCCGCCAGTCAACTGAGCCTCGCCCACGCCAGGTACCCTCCTGGGGGCCAGCCACAGGGAAGTCTGGATCATAGGCCATTCATGTGTGAGCAGGTTGAAACAGCATTTTCTCGCAGGAACTTTCGCAGACAGGGCACGCCAGGCGGGTTTTAAGGTGTCATTACACAGTCAAGTGTCATTACACGGTCAAGGGTATTGCGATTGAGTCAGTTCTGTAATGTGATGGGTGCTTTGCTCCTTAGGTCCCCAGCAACACCCGCTGCGGTAATAATACACCTGGGAGGCAATGACCTGGTACACATGGGTAGGAAGGAAGAAGTGGAGGCAATAATCACAGAAGTAGGATGGTTGGCCAAGCAGTGCCACAGGCAGTATTGTTATGGTCTCACATGATCCCGAGGATCCAATGGTGGGGCGGGTGAGTCTGTGTGGGCTTTGAATCACTCCGTTAAGAGGATTAATAACAGGATAGATAAGCTTTTCCAGTCTCCCGAATTGCAGACGATTGCGCATGGTTGCATCCGTGGGGAGTGTTTTTTTCTGCAGGACAGGGTGCACCTTTCCAAACTGGGCAATGATTTTTTCCTGGAGAATGTGCTAGCCTGGATGTTAGGGGTAACAAACAGGACATGACCTTCAGGTCAGCAGCGGATGGGGGGCCAGATAGTCGGTCAACTATACTGGCCTGTGGCGGTAAGGTCATGATTGCTAGGTCAGTTTTTACCTCTAGGCATCCCATTGTTTAATGGGGACGCCTGGGGGGGAACAGTGGTCCCTCATCACACTCCAGGGGATGCTTACGGCCGGTAGGCTGAAGGGTGCGGGGGTAGGAAGTACCGCTTCCGGCAGGCCCCTTGGGCCAACCCCCGCGCATGCACATGGGTGCCAGCGTTGCATAACATCAGCCCCTGGGAGGTAGCATTGGAGGGCGTAGGGGGTGCCCGCGGAAAGGAATCTGATGGGCAAATGGGCCTCCTGCTCAAGGTCACTCTGTTAAAGGGGGACCTGGCAAGTAGTTGGGAACATGTCATAACCTTGCACGTAGGCTCATCCAGGATACGCAGAAAACAGAGTGTAAATATTCCAGTTTTAGGTATAAGTATGGCTATGTATTAGACTAATGTTAAGGTTAGCCATCAAAGATGTGTAAATAAGTGTATTTGAAGTGTTATTAAATATGTTTTGGGTTTTCTGCGTTTTAAAATTGTGTTATTAATTTGTAATTATGATTTATTCATTTCAATAAAACACGTCTGGGGTTATCCGACCCCTAATCCAAGTTCTGTGTTTGGATGATTTTATTATCGATGCCTCAGGGGAAAGAGGAGTTAAAGCAACCATCCCGAGATCCCTGTCCGGAGGGGAGTTTTGGGGTCAACAAATCCACCAATGAGAGGGGATTCTGCAATACCTGGCCATATTCTGAAGCGTCACCGGGAACTCGGTCACGCCACTAATATGGCGGTTGTGCCGGTCCCCGGGATGCTTCTCCTGCAGGGGCCCCCACAGGCACTGATTGGACACCCAGGGCATGCCCTGGAATTGGAAGAAGCACTTCCGGGGCAACGCACACAAAACGGGTCCCGGATCTCGCCGGGACCTGTTCATTCCTGTTTTGGGGGCTAAGGCTCGTATAAAAGGAGCGCAGAGCAGCTGCACGGTCTTTTCCTCGCCGCTCCGCTTCGTGAACCAGCTGTTCGCCCCCCCACGCACCGGAGACTGTTGGAAGCCTCTGTTTCTTTTTCCCCATCCACCATCCCTTGAGGCAACGAGGTTTAGGAAGTAATTATGTTCAGGTGTTTTTTGTGTAATGGTTTTCTTTCCAGATTGAATTTTGTAATCTTCTTTTGCAGTTAGTAAAGTGTGTTCCAAATAATGTCATGTCGGTATGTTTATCTTACAGGGTGACATCATTTATGCTTGTCGTATTTTGTCTGAGTATCCTTGGTCTGCGGTAAGGTCATGATTGCTAGGTGAATTTTTGCATCTCTTAGTAGGCATCCCATTGTTTAATAGGGACGCCTGGGGTGGACAGTGGTCCCTTATCACACTCCAAGGGGTGCCTACGGCCGGTAGGCTGAGGGGTGCGGGGGTAGGAAGTACCGCTTCCAGCTGGCCCCTTGGGCCAACCCCCACACAGGAGCATGGGCACCAACGTGGCATAACACCAGTCCTTGGGAGTTAGTGTTGGAGGGCGTAGGGGGTGCCTGCGGAAAGGAATCTGCACAAGGTCACTCCGTTAAAGGGGGACCGGGCAAGTAGTTGGGAACAGTCATGACCTTGCACGTAGGCTCATCCAGGATATGCAGAAAATAGAGTGTACATATTCCAGTTTTAGGTTAGGTATGGCTATGTATTAGACTCATGTTAAGGTTAGCCCTCAAAGATGTTTAAATAAGTGTACTTGAAATGGGATTGAATATGTTTTGGGTTTCCTGCATATTAAAATTGTGTTATGAATTTTTAATTATGATTTATTAATTTTAATAAAATACGGCTGGGGTTATCCGACCCCTAATCCAAGTTCTGTGTTTGGATGATTTTATTATCGATGCCTCAGGGGAAAGAGGGGTTTGGAAGCAACCATCCCGGGATCCCTGTCCGGAGGGGAGTTTTGGGGTCAACAAATCCACCAATGGGAGGGGAGTCATCAATACCTGGCCATATGCAAGGAGTGCGTAATGATAACTGATGCATCACTGGTTTTGCCCAGCGATGTGCCTCTTTTCATGATTGTAGCCCTAAATTATTTTTTCCCCTGGGACTCTGGCTGGTCATCCTGGCTTTTGGGGGTCTTGGGGGGTTTTGATCTGTGCTGCACTTGGCCCTGGCTGCTCCATTCTGCATTCCATTGGTTTTGATTCCTATTTTTCATTGGAAGTGGACTTTTGGGTTATTTTTGCCTCTAAAGGCAAAAAAAGTCACTTTGGGCTGACTAACGTGATTTTTTTTTGCCGCTAATGGGCCTTTCTTCAGCTTTCACCCGCAAATGGCAGAATTTGTATCGCCTTCACGCTAGTGTTAGCGGCAGTTTGCACCGAGGCTACCTGAAACTATCGCCATATAGCGACGTATTGTAAATGCATTGTAACAGGGCGATAGTTTTTGGTGATAGGCCGTGGTAAGAAAACTGCTGCTAACTAGCGTTAGTTAGCGGCAGCTCTTGTACATGTACCCCATTGACCCTTTCTATCTCGTCGTGGATGGCATTGTGCTAATCCTACGCTTAAAGACTTTGACAGAAAAGCAGACCTTTGAGATCAGCAAATTTAGAGTGTCGCTGGTGCTGAAGGTGCTCTATACTGGAGCTGCTTCCCACCTAAACTTGAGAACTACCCAGAGTTCTCTGCTTCTTTTTTTATTGTATATATATAAATATATACACACATTTACAAGGATATGTTTACATAACATTATATATGGCACGACCTCCACCCTGCGCCCCCCTGCCCTCCTCCCTGCTCTGTCCCTCTGCTGCTGGGAGCAGGGAGTGGACCACCTCTTGTGCTGTCGGGCAGAATCCAATAAATTACTTCAATCATTTAAGACTTTAGAGGCGCATGTGCAAGGAGGGCATCCCTTTCACTTCTGATTCTCAGGTTGACCTGACCTTTTCCCAAAAAACGGGACATTCATTTAGAATAAAGAAAGGCGTTGGGATACCAGAGCAGTCCTCTGAAAGCCGGGACTGGCCAGGGAAATCTGGGACGTCTGGTCACCTTAGCCTAGGGGCAAGCACAGAGGTATCGGAGGGTGGAAGGGAGGGGTAGGGGCAAGCACATGGACGGCAGAGGGTGGAAGGGAGGGGTGGGGCAAGCACATGGACGGCAGAGGGTGGAAGGGAGGGGTGGGGGCAAGCACACGGACATCAGAGTGTGGAAGGGAGGGGTGGGGGCAAGCACACAGACATCAGAGGGCGGGAGGGAGGGGTGGGGGCAAGCACATGGACGGCAGAGGGTGGAAGGGAGGAGTGGGGCAAGCACATGGACAGCAGAGGGTGGCAGCGAGGGGTGGGGGCAAGCACATGGACAGTAGAGGGTGGAAGGGATGGGTGAGGGCAAGCACATGGACAGCAGAGAGTCGAAGGGAGGGTTGGGGGCAAGCACACGGACATCAGAGGGTGAAAGGGAGGTGTGGGGGCAAGCACATGGACATGGGAGGGTGGAAGGGAGGTGTGGGGGCAAGCACATGGAAAGCAGAGGGTGGAAGGGAGGGCTGGGGGCAAGCACAAAGACATCAGAGGGTGGAAGGGAGGGGTGGGGGCAAGCACATGGACTGCAGAGGGTGGAAGGGATGGCTGGGGACAAGCACATGGACAGCAGAGGGTGGGAGGGAGGGCTGGGGGCAAGCACATAGACATCAGAGGGCGGGAGGGAGGGTTTGGGGGAAGCACACGGACAGCAGAGGGTGGGAGGGAGGGGTGGGGGCAAGCACATGGACAGCAGAGGGTGGAAGGGGGGGTGGGACAAACACATGCACAATGGAGAGTGGGTGGAAGGGGCTGGCACAAGGGAGCAGACAACAGAGAGGGGAGGAGGAGAGGGGCGAGCGGGTGGGAGCAGCTGGGGAAGCAGACAGGCCATAGAGTGGATGGGCTAGAGGGGCTACGGTAAGCAAACTAACAAGTACATGGACAACGGAGTGGGGTGGGAGGGGTTAGGGAGGAAAACAGAGGGGGAAGAAATACACCGGAGAGACCGCTGAAAAACGCACCAACTCTTGCAGAGAGGGTAAAGAAAATGAAAGAAAGTAGTGCCTTGAAAATGTTACCAGTGGAAGAACACAGCAAAAAGTTCACAAACACAGGAGGAGGAAGGAACCTGTGGAAACTGACGAGCAAGAAGCAAGCATAGGGCAGTGACACTAAAAACGACTAATGGTAAGTAAAGAGCGGCAGCCAAGTCCACCAGAGGATAACAAAGGGTCTGTCTTGTGAAGCCTAAACAAGTATGGCAATCAGGCTACGAATCAATTTTACTTCTGCCTATGGGTTTAGGCTCAGATAAAAATTAGGGTTGCCTCAGTCTCCCTTTAATGCAGGCAAGATAATCGCCTTTAAAATGCAAGCGGCAAAAAGCAACGTAGGCCCGGAGAACACACCAGCAGCGCCATAGTACCCCCAGGGGCACCCCGCTTTCCCCCCTTCCCCAAATTAGGTTACCCAATGAAACACAAGAAACAGTTGTAAGTGGGTAACAAATGCTGCAGGTTTATTACATAACTCCAGAATGTGTAATGGGTGGGTTATCTTACGGGCGATCCAAGGGCAGGCAACCATCTACGTCACCTGCCCGCCTGAAGAGCCGGGCAGCGCGGGAGCGAAGCCCACAAGTGCTGCCCCCCTAGTGATTCTTTCTACGATCACGTGCCGTTGGTAATTCTACTCACGCCCCCCCTCTCGGGGCGGAGCGTCGCATAGCAAGCCCCCGGTTGTTCAGGCCCACAACCGCCCGCAGGACTAGCGGGGCGCCGACCGGCTTCCGGGACCTCTCTGGAGGCTCCTCGTTTTGGCTCAGGCACCCCCTTGGTGCCGCGCAGAGGTACTCTTTGTACCGGCCTGCTTCCAGATCGCCCTGTAACTCCGCCTGCAACGAAAAAGGAAAACATTACAACGCTCAGAAAAAACCCCCCCAACCACGCCTACGCCGGGTAAGCGGTAGGGAGGGAAAAGGCGAGGTGGGCGACAAAAGAGGTCGCCAGTGAGGGTGGGGGAAGGCTAAATAGCCTCCCCCTCACACCTGGGTCCGGAAGTGACACGCATTGCGCGTCACTTCCGGCCCTGACACGGAGGGGGGTTCCAGTCTGTGTCCCTGCCCCCCCCCCCCCGAAGGGAGGGAGTGGGGAGGGGTGACCGGGGCCCCGGGGCCACTAAGGCGCCGACCGCCGAGTGGCCCCCTGCGGGGGCCGCAGTCAGCGACATAGTACCCCCAGGGGCACCCCGCTTTCCCCCCTTCCCCAAATTAGGTTACCCAATGAAACACAAGAAACAGTTGTAAGTGGGTAACAAATGCTGCAGGTTTATTACATAACTCCAGAATATGTAATGGGTGGGTTATCTTACGGGCGATCCAAGGGCAGGCAACCATCTACGTCACCTGCCCGCCTGAAGAGCCGGGCAGCGCGGGAGCGAAGCCCGCAAGTGCTGCCCCCCTAGTGATTCTTTCTACGATCACGTGCCGTTGGTAATTCTACTCACGCCCCCCCTCTCGGGGCGGAACGTCGCATAGCAAGCCCCCGGTTGTTCAGGCCTACAACCGCCCGCAGGACTAGCGGGGCGCCGACCGGCTTCCGGGACCTCTCTGGAGGCTCCTCGTTTTGGCTCAGGCACCCCCTTGGTGCCGCGCAGAGGTACTCTTTGTACCGGCCTGCTTCCAGATCGCCCTGTAACTCCGCCACAGCCCTGGAGGCGGCCCCCGTCGCCGCCAGGGCCCCCCACCAACCTAGCTCTTACCTGCACCCTCTGGCCACCAATGCTTCGCTTAAATCTAATAAAAATAGGTCCATGCCTATTTGGGAAAGGTGTACCCCATCTAAGTCGAAGTACCCCTTTACATTCCCCCGAATCATCTCATGGCGAAGAAAGCCCAAACCCCTTTGGGACGTGAACTTACGCATTGCTCCATTAATGCGCCTCCTGGAGTGCTCTACCGCTTCTAAGGATTTAGCCCCCCGCCAGGACCTGCGGGGGATGATCTCTGACCACACGATCTCACACTCGCCCAGACGCTTGCAGATTTCCCCTAAGTCTCTTTTCATGGCTAATAGCAGCAATCGTCTCCCTAGAGTAACGAGGTCGTTCCCACCAAGGTGGATCACCAACAGGTGGGGCAAGGTGGATCCGTGTGCTCTTAGTCTCTGCTCGATCTTATTCCTTAGTTCGAACCATCTCATCCCCGGCACCCCCATCCATTCCACTTGAGTCTGAGAGAAGTGCCGCATCCAATTCCGGTGCGACGCCCATTGGGCCGCCCGGGCGACAAATGAATGCCCGATCACCCACACCACTCGTCCTAATAAAGAGGAGACATGGTGTGCACACAAAGTTATTTTAATCAGAAAGGGTGATTTCAACCATACACACTATAAACACCGCAAAACACATTAATTAAAGCCTGCCTCACGGGCGAACATATCTCTTATAACAATCAGATTCCCAACGCCCTAATTTCTTCACCTGTGCGGCCTCTAAACCCGCCAGGTGAGCGGCGGTGGCTGCGCCAATGCGGAAGGAGTGGCTGGAGTAACCTTTTGTCCGGCTGGGCGAGCCCCGCCCTGGCCAGACTGGCCCTGATTACCTGCTCAAACTGATATCTAGTCACTGGGGTACCATTCGAATGCAACAGAAGATAACCAGGGCCGGGGGGGTCTGTACTCCAAAAGCGCCTTTACCCATTGTACTGGGCAGAACCTGGGGTCACCTAGGGGCTGAAGAACCACCCTGATCCCCCGCCCCGCCTGATCAGTTTTAGACTTGCGTAAATGAATGGTCAATGATCCGGAGATAGACACATCTGAAATTGCCAGCGCATCCCCTGAACAGTCGACCTTGGACCTAGCCACTAGCTCGCTGACTCTGAAGGCCCCGAAAAATGCTAAGCAGAATGTGGCTGAAAACAGCGTGGCCTCGTAATGAGAATAGGTAACTAGCTCGAGGACCCCTAGCATGCCTTTCAGAATTTCGAAATCGATGGGGGCTCGACTATCAGGGGCCCTGGGCTCCTCCCTAGCCCAACCCTTCAAGGCGGCCCGGATGGGATAGGAGTTAGTGGGATCCGCCCCGCCGGACAACCTGGTGTCGTGGCTTACGGCCGCCAAGTGACTGCCTACCCATGAACGGCTTTTCCCCTGTCCCCTAGCCCACACAAGAAATGCTCGGACCTGGGTCACCAACGCAGCCCCTGAAGTACCCAGCGCTACAGAAGTTGCTCTGAATGTTGCCATGTGGGCGCTGTAACGCTTCCTGGTACCTGGGGCCAGAGCTCTTTCTCCCATCGCCTTCAGGCTCAGTCCCACTGCAGGATCCTCCATAGATGGTCCGGGAATGGGGTCATCTGCGCTCTCGCCCGCGGCCAGGCCTCCCTGAATCGGAGCCACTGAAAACGAGAAAGAGCGTCAGCTGCCACATTTTGAATACCCTCAATGTGCCTGGCTTTAAACTCTACATTGATGCGCAGGCAGGCCCGGACCAACTCCCTTAGTAAGCACAGCACCAGCTGGCACCTGGCGGACTGGTTGTTGATTGCCTGGACGACCGCCATGTTGTCAGACCAGAATACAACCTTTCTGTCTGACAACGCCGCAGGCCATAGGTGTAGTGCGACAACAATTGGGAAGAGCTCCAGAACAGTAACGTTTTTGGTGACCCTGCGCCTGCGCCAAACATTGGGCCATCCCTGAGCGCACCATTCCTCACCCAAGATAGCCCCCAAAACCTTCCCTGCCTGAGGCATCTGTGAAAAGACAAAGCTCCTGACTGTCAATCCAGGGCTGTTTCCAAATTACAGTCCCATTAAAGCGGGCTAGGAATTCACTCCACACAACCAGATCCTGTTTCAAACCTGACCCCAGCTTGACCCAGTGGTGTTTCTTTTTTATACCAGCGGTGGCCCTTGCTAACCTGCGGGCAAAGACCCTCCCCATGGGTATGACCTTTACCGCAAAATTCAGAGTCCCTAGCAGGCATTGGATTTCACCCAGCGTAGCCTTGTCCCTACCCAGTAGATCGCAAATCTCCTGACGCAAGGCCTGTACCTTATCCGCAGGGAGTCGGGACATGCCCTTCACCGTGTCCAACTCGATGCCCAAGAATACCAAAACCTGCGCCGGACCCTCGGTCTTCCCAGGAGCTAAAGGCACGCCCAAGTGTCCTGCCAATTCCTTGAAACATTGCAGCGCCCTAGCGCAATCTTGCGAGTCAGCTCCCCCGATGAACAGGAAATCATCCAGGTAGTGGGTCACTCCCTCAATGCCATACCTGTTTGTTAAGGCCCACTGTAGGAAGGAGCTGAACGCCTCAAAGTACGCACAAGACACCGAGCAACCCATGGGCATACACCTATCGTAAAAGACTTCGCCCCCCCACTTGAAGCCCAGAAGGTATTGGCTGTCAGGGTGTACTGGCAGCAGCCTGAAAGCCGATTCGATATCAGACTTGGCCAACCAGGCTCCCTTCCCTGCCCTCCTGATCATGTCGACTGCCAAGTCTAGAGAGCAGTAAGACACTGAGCATCTCCCTTCGTCAAGCCAGGAATTCACGGAGTCCCCCTCTGGGTGTGATAGGTTGTGAATAAGTCGAAAAGCGCCTGGCTCCTTTTTTGGCACCACCCCCAGGGGAGAAATCACAAAGTGGGGCATAGTGGGGGAGGAAAATGGGCCCGCCACCCTGCCCAAAGACACCTCCTTCGCTATTTTAGCCCGCACTATCTCCGGGTGGTCCCTAGCTGATTTCTGATTCTCCGCATCCCTGCTCACTAAGGGGCCTTGATAAGGAATGCGGAAACCGTCTATGAAACCCTCGGAAATGAGGGACCCTTCACTACTATTGTATCCGCGGAGGGCGGTAAGGAGGTTCTTTACGCTGATGGGAGAGGGGCCTTTCACATGATCATGGGGGGCAAGGGCATGCGCGCTGGCAGATGTGTTCGCAGGGGGCCAAAGCGCAGGTGGGAGAACCCCTCCTGGGCTACTTGCTCGAGGAAGGCTTGTCGGGAGTGTCGCGCTTGGAGCATGCGGTGGCGGCATGGGGGGCCCCGCACAAACTGCAATTGTGTGAGAAACGGCATGCTTTGCCCCACGAGCAGGACCCTGCATTGAAGAGCCTGCAAGTTCCAGAAGACCGTGCCCGAAAGCCAGGCTTGCGACCCCCCCCACGACCGCCCCGAAAGGACTTCCTGCTCTGCCATTTCCCCTCCTGTTTATCCTCCTTGCTCTTGACACCACTCTCTGTACCTGACTTTGTCGTTGACCCCTCAGTATGCTTGCCCATGTGTTTTACCCATAACCGGACCTCCAACTGGTCCCACTCAAGGTCTGGGCAGATCGCTCTCTGTCTGCGGAAGTCACAGTCGTAGTGGTACCATCCCATGCCCCCACTCTTAGCAGCCTCTTCTGTAATCACGCTTGCATAGTGGAAGAGACCTGGCCCTTCGTCTGGGAATTTCTCCACTATTACTGCCGCAAAGATGGCAAAGGCCTGACCCCAGGTCCCAATATTCTTTGCAGGATATAAATGGTACCGCACCCTCTTGTCCTCTTCCTTGTTGCCCATCTTCCTGGTATCTACCCCCTCTGCCCCATGCATGAGAAGGGTGAAGATATCAATAAATTCCCTGCGCCAAATCCCCTCTTTGGCCACTAAAGGGACCATCCAAGCGAGTGAGCAGCGGCCCGACACTAGTGGGGCCGTAGTAACTAGCGGCTTAGGCGCTACGGCTAGCGTTGGTGCCGGCATGGGTACCACCGGGGGAACCACTACTGCAGGATTGACCGCACTTGCCGCGGCCTCAGCCACTGCAGCAGCTGGGGGGGGGGGCGCGGGGGAGGTTCCACCACAGGCAGCTGCTGGCCCCAGACCTGCGTGAAGCCACCCGGCCCCGGGGTCACACTCGGTTGAGGTGGGGCGGACGGGCCGACCCCTAGGGGTGACCTGGCAAGCAACAGACCGGATCTGACCTCAGCCATGAAGTCTTTTAAAGTGTCTGAAAGCTTACCCAGATCATCTGCTGATGCAAATGTCGCCTGGGGAGGGCCAGGCAGTACGTTGTGCGGCCCCGTCCCCAAACCAACCGCCGCCTGGGGGGTCATTGAGGCCCTGTGAAGGGGAGCCGCTCTCTTTCGTGCCGGCGGTTGCTCAACCGGAAAGTCCTTGCTCGTGGGGCGGCGAATTCTTTTCGACCGCGACGGGCCCGCAACCTCCCCTACATCCTTATCTGTAGACTGAACGTCAATCGATATCCCAGAGTCTGGGGGGTTACTGGCTTTCAATAGTTCAGTTGCCCAAGCTAAACCCTTGGCCTTTGTCAGCTCCAAGAAGGCGGCAATCCGGGCTTCTTCCGAAGTGCCCGGCACGGACTCCTCAACCTGTGTCCCTGGTGTGAAAAGGGGGGGGATAATCCTTGGCTGTCCATCTCTTAACCGTTGCTCTCTCTTATCTGCAAATGGGAAAGAGAGACAATTAATCTCCTATTCGCCCCCTTTGAGACAGCTTCGTTGCTCCTGAGTGCCAAATGCTACTCCGAACGGTACCCCCTTCCCCACCTGCCCATACTTACTCCCGTCCAAGACCCGAATACGGAGGATGTTTGGCTCGCGTTTCTCTGCTGCCACTTAATAATCCTCCAGTCACCGAATACGGACGAATGTACTGAAAGAGAAACCAGCGTAAGCACAAGAACTAGGCAAACCAGAAATAGCGCAACTGAAACCAAGAAGTGGGGGGGGAGGGGGTGGGCAGGGGGGGGGTTTAACAGGTGTTCATACATATCACATTTACAATGTACACCCTGCTCGCCTCTACCCCACCCCCACCTCAAACCTGGCAGGCAACAAGGTGCACGCCTGCGCCACACCACTGAACTTTCTGTTGCCCATTTAGCCATCGCCCCCTATGTAGTGCTGTGTTGACCCCAAGGAAATGGGAGTACCAGCCTAAGCACATGGACGGCAGAGGGTGGAAGGGAGGAGTGGGGCAAGCACATGGACAGCAGAGGGTGGCAGCGAGGGGTGGGGGCAAGCACATGGACAGTAGAGGGTGGAAGGGATGGGTGGGGGCAAGCACATGGACAGCAGAGAGTCGAAGGGAGGGGTGGGGGCAAGCACACGGACATCAGAGGGTGAAAGGGAGGTGTGGGGGCAAGCACATGGACATGAGAGGGTGGAAGGGAGGTGTGGGGGCAAGCACATGGAAAGCAGAGGGTGGAAGGGAGGGCTGGGGGCAAGCACAAAGACATCAGAGGGTGGAAGGGAGGGGTGGGGGCAAGCACATGGACTGCAGAGGGTGGAAGGGATGGCTGGGGACAAGCACATGGACAGCAGAGGGTGGGAGGGAGGGGTGGGGGCAAGCACATGGACAGCAGAGGGTGGAAGGGGGGGTGGGACAAACACATGCACAATGGAGAGTGGGTGGAAGGGGCTGGCACAAGGGAGCAGACAACAGAGAGGGGAGGAGGAGAGGGGCGAGCGGGTGGGAGCAGCTGGGGAAGCAGACAGGCCATAGAGTGGATGGGCTAGAGGGGCTACGGTAAGCAAACTAACAAGTACATGGACAACGGAGTGGGGTGGGAGGGGGTAGGGAGGAAAACAGAGGGGGAAGAAATACACCGGAGAGACCGCTGAAAAACGCACCAACTCTTGCAAAGAGGGTAAAGAAAATGAAAGAAAGTAGTGCCTTGAAAATGTTACCAGTGGAAGAACACAGCAAAAAGTTCACAAACATAGGAGGAGGAAGGAACCTGTGGAAACTGACGAGCAAGAAGCAAGCATGGGGCAGTGACACTAAAAACGACTAATGGTAAGTAAAGAGCGGCAGCCAAGTCCACCAGAGGATAACAAAGGGTCTGTCTTGTGAAGCCTAAACAAGTATGGCAATCAGGCTACGAATCAATTTTACTTCTGCCTATGGGTTTAGGCTCAGATAAAAATTAGGGTTGCCTCAGTCTCCCTTTAATGCAGGCAAGATAATCGCCTTTAAAATGCAAGCGGCAAAAAGCAACGTAGGCCCGGAGAACACACCAGCAGCGCCATAGTACCCCCAGGGGCACCCCGCTTTCCCCCCTTCCCCAAATTAGGTTACCCAATGAAACACAAGAAACAGTTGTAAGTGGGTAACAAATGCTGCAGGTTTATTACATAACTCCAGAATGTGTAATGGGTGGGTTATCTTACGGGCGATCCAAGGGCAGGCAACCATCTACGTCACCTGCCCGCCTGAAGAGCCGGGCAGCGCGGGAGCGAAGCCCACAAGTGCTGCCCCCCTAGTGATTCTTTCTACGATCACGTGCCGTTGGTAATTCTACTCACGCCCCCCCTCTCGGGGCGGAGCGTCGCATAGCAAGCCCCCGGTTGTTCAGGCCCACAACCGCCCGCAGGACTAGCGGGGCGCCGACCGGCTTCCGGGACCTCTCTGGAGGCTCCTCGTTTTGGCTCAGGCACCCCCTTGGTGCCGCGCAGAGGTACTCTTTGTACCGGCCTGCTTCCAGATCGCCCTGTAACTCCGCCTGCAACGAAAAAGGAAAACATTACAACGCTCAGAAAAAACCCCCCCAACCACGCCTACGCCGGGTAAGCGGTAGGGAGGGAAAAGGCGAGGTGGGCGACAAAAGAGGTCGCCAGTGAGGGTGGGGGAAGGCTAAATAGCCTCCCCCTCACACCTGGGTCCGGAAGTGACACGCATTGCGCGTCACTTCCGGCCCTGACACGGAGGGGGGTTCCAGTCTGTGTCCCTGCCCCCCCCCCCGAAGGGAGGGAGTGGGGAGGGGTGACCGGGGCCCCGGGGCCACTAAGGCGCCGACCGCCGAGTGGCCCCCTGCGGGGGCCGCAGTCAGCGACATAGTACCCCCAGGGGCACCCCGCTTTCCCCCCTTCCCCAAATTAGGTTACCCAATGAAACACAAGAAACAGTTGTAAGTGGGTAACAAATGCTGCAGGTTTATTACATAACTCCAGAATATGTAATGGGTGGGTTATCTTACGGGCGATCCAAGGGCAGGCAACCATCTACGTCACCTGCCCGCCTGAAGAGCCGGGCAGCGCGGGAGCGAAGCCCGCAAGTGCTGCCCCCCTAGTGATTCTTTCTACGATCACGTGCCGTTGGTAATTCTACTCACGCCCCCCCTCTCGGGGCGGAACGTCGCATAGCAAGCCCCCGGTTGTTCAGGCCTACAACCGCCCGCAGGACTAGCGGGGCGCCGACCGGCTTCCGGGACCTCTCTGGAGGCTCCTCGTTTTGGCTCAGGCACCCCCTTGGGGCCGCGCAGAGGTACTCTTTGTACCGGCCTGCTTCCAGATCGCCCTGTAACTCCGCCACAGCCCTGGAGGCGGCCCCCGTCGCCGCCAGGGCCCCCCACCAACCTAGCTCTTACCTGCACCCTCTGGCCACCAATGCTTCGCTTAAATCTAATAAAAATAGGTCCATGCCTATTTGGGAAAGGTGTACCCCATCTAAGTCGAAGTACCCCTTTACATTCCCCCGAATCATCTCATGGCGAAGAAAGCCCAAACCCCTTTGGGACGTGAACTTACGCATTGCTCCATTAATGTGCCTCCTGGAGTGCTCTACCGCTTCTAAGGATTTAGCCCCCCGCCAGGACCTGCGGGGGATGATCTCTGACCACACGATCTCACACTCGCCCAGACGCTTGCAGATTTCCCCTAAGTCTCTTTTCATGGCTAATAGCAGCAATCGTCTCCCTAGAGTAACGAGGTCGTTCCCACCAAGGTGGATCACCAACAGGTGGGGCAAGGTGGATCCGTGTGCTCTTAGTCTCTGCTCGATCTTATTCCTTAGTTCGAACCATCTCATCCCCGGCACCCCCATCCATTCCACTTGAGTCTGAGAGAAGTGCCGCATCCAATTCCGGTGCGACGCCCATTGGGCCGCCCGGGCGACAAATGAATGCCCGATCACCCACACCACTCGTCCTAATAAAGAGGAGACATGGTGTGCACACAAAGTTATTTTAATCAGAAAGGGTGATTTCAACCATACACACTATAAACACCGCAAAACACATTAATTAAAGCCTGCCTCACGGGCGAACATATCTCTTATAACAATCAGATTCCCAACGCCCTAATTTCTTCACCTGTGCGGCCTCTAAACCCGCCAGGTGAGCGGCGGTGGCTGCGCCAATGCGGAAGGAGTGGCTGGAGTACCTTTTGTCCGGCTGGGCGAGCCCCGCCCTGGCCAGACTGGCCCTGATTACCTGCTCAAACTGATATCTAGTCACTGGGGTACCATTCGAATGCAACAGAAGATAACCAGGGCCGGGGGGGGTCTGTACTCCAAAAGCGCCTTTACCCATTGTACTGGGCAGAACCTGGGGTCACCTAGGGGCTGAAGAACCACCCTGATCCCCCGCCCCGCCTGATCAGTTTTAGACTTGCGTAAATGAATGGTCAATGATCCGGAGATAGACACATCTGAAATTGCCAGCGCATCCCCTGAACAGTCGACCTTGGACCTAGCCACTAGCTCGCTGACTCTGAAGGCCCCGAAAAATGCTAAGCAGAATGTGGCTGAAAACAGCGTGGCCTCGTAATGAGAATAGGTAACTAGCTCGAGGACCCCTAGCATGCCTTTCAGAATTTCGAAATCGATGGGGGCTCGACTATCAGGGGCCCTGGGCTCCTCCCTAGCCCAACCCTTCAAGGCGGCCCGGATGGGATAGGAGTTAGTGGGATCCGCCCCGCCGGACAACCTGGTGTCGTGGCTTACGGCCGCCAAGTGACTGCCTACCCATGAACGGCTTTTCCCCTGTCCCCTAGCCCACACAAGAAATGCTCGGACCTGGGTCACCAACGCAGCCCCTGAAGTACCCAGCGCTACAGAAGTTGCTCTGAATGTTGCCATGTGGGCGCTGTAACGCTTCCTGGTACCTGGGGCCAGAGCTCTTTCTCCCATCGCCTTCAGGCTCAGTCCCACTGCAGGATCCTCCATAGATGGTCCGGGAATGGGGTCATCTGCGCTCTTGCCCGCGGCCAGGCCTCCCTGAATCGGAGCCACTGAAAACGAGAAAGAGCGTCAGCTGCCACATTTTGAATACCCTCAATGTGCCTGGCTTTAAACTCTACATTGATGCGCAGGCAGGCCCGGACCAACTCCCTTAGTAAGCACAGCACCAGCTGGCACCTGGCGGACTGGTTGTTGATTGCCTGGACGACCGCCATGTTGTCAGACCAGAATACAACCTTTCTGTCTGACAACGCCGCAGGCCATAGGTGTAGTGCGACAACAATTGGGAAGAGCTCCAGAACAGTAACGTTTTTGGTGACCCTGCGCCTGCGCCAAACATTGGGCCATCCCTGAGCGCACCATTCCTCACCCAAGATAGCCCCCAAAACCTTCCCTGCCTGAGGCATCTGTGAAAAGACAAAGCTCCTGACTGTCAATCCAGGGCTGTTTCCAAATTACCGTCCCATTAAAGCGGGCTAGGAATTCACTCCACACAACCAGATCCTGTTTCAAACCTGACCCCAGCTTGACCCAGTGGTGTTTCTTTTTTATACCAGCGGTGGCCCTTGCTAACCTGCGGGCAAAGACCCTCCCCATGGGTATGACCTTTACCGCAAAATTCAGAGTCCCTAGCAGGCATTGGATTTCACCCAGCGTAGCCTTGTCCCTACCCAGTAGATCGCAAATCTCCTGACGCAAGGCCTGTACCTTATCCGCAGGGAGTCGGGACACGCCCTTCACCGTGTCCAACTCGATGCCCAAGAATACCAAAACCTGCGCCGGACCCTCGGTCTTCCCAGGAGCTAAAGGCACGCCCAAGTGTCCTGCCAATTCCTTGAAACATTGCAGCGCCCTAGCGCAATCTTGCGAGTCAGCTCCCCCGATGAACAGGAAATCATCCAGGTAGTGGGTCACTCCCTCAATGCCATACCTGTTTGTTAAGGCCCACTGTAGGAAGGAGCTGAACGCCTCAAAGTACGCACAAGACACCGAGCAACCCATGGGCATACACCTATCGTAAAAGACTTCGCCCCCCCACTTGAAGCCCAGAAGGTGTTGGCTGTCCGGGTGTACTGGCAGCAGCCTGAAAGCCGATTCGATATCAGACTTGGCCAACCAGGCTCCCTTCCCTGCCCTCCTGATCATGTCGACTGCCAAGTCTAGAGAGCAGTAAGACACTGAGCATCTCCCTTCGTCAAGCCAGGAATTCACGGAGTCCCCCTCTGGGTGTGATAGGTTGTGAATAAGTCGAAAAGCGCCTGGCTCCTTTTTTGGCACCACCCCCAGGGGAGAAATCACAAAGTGGGGCATAGGGGGGGAGGAAAATGGGCCCGCCACCCTGCCCAAAGACACCTCCTTCGCTATTTTAGCCCGCACTATCTCCGGGTGGTCCCTAGCTGATTTCTGATTCTCCGCATCCCTGCTCACTAAGGGGCCTTGATAAGGAATGCGGAAACCGTCTATGAAACCCTCGGAAATGAGGGACCCTTCACTACTATTGTATCCGCGGAGGGCGGTAAGGAGGTTCTTTACGCTGATGGGAGAGGGGCCTTTCACATGATCATGGGGGGCAAGGGCATGCGCGCTGGCAGATGTGTTCGCAGGGGGCCAAAGCGCAGGTGGGAGAACCCCTCCTGGGCTACTTGCTCGAGGAAGGCTTGTCGGGAGTGTCGCGCTTGGAGCATGCGGTGGCGGCATGGGGGGCCCCGCACAAACTGCAATTGTGTGAGAAACGGCATGCTTTGCCCCACGAGCAGGACCCTGCATTGAAGAGCCTGCAAGTTCCAGAAGACCGTGCCCGAAAGCCAGGCTTGCGACCCCCCCTACGACCGCCCCAAAAGGACTTCCTGCTCTGCCATTTCCCCTCCTGTTTATCCTCCTTGCTCTTGACACCACTCTCTGTACCTGACTTTGTCGTTGACCCCTCAGTATGCTTGCCCATGTGTTTTACCCATAACCGGACCTCCAACTGGTCCCACTCAAGGTCTGGGCAGATCGCTCTCTGTCTGCGGAAGTCACAGTCGTAGTGGTACCATCCCATGCCCCCACTCTTAGCAGCCTCTTCTGTAATCACGCTTGCATAGTGGAAGAGACCTGGCCCTTCGTCTGGGAATTTCTCCACTATTACTGCCGCAAAGATGGCAAAGGCCTGACCCCAGGTCCCAATATTCTTTGCAGGATATAAATGGTACCGCACCCTCTTGTCCTCTTCCTTGTTGCCCATCTTCCTGGTATCTACCCCCTCTGCCCCATGCATGAGAAGGGTGAAGATATCAATAAATTCCCTGCGCCAAATCCCCTCTTTGGCCACTAAAGGGACCATCCAAGCGAGTGAGCAGCGGCCCGACACTAGTGGGGCCGTAGTAACTAGCGGCTTAGGCGCTACGGCTAGCGTTGGTGCCGGCATGGGTACCACCGGGGGAACCACTACTGCGGGATTGACCGCACTTGCCGCGGCCTCAGCCACTGCAGCAGCTGGGGGAGGGGCCGCGGGGGAGGTTCCACCACAGGCAGCTGCTGGCCCCAGACCTGCGTGAAGCCCCCCGGCCCCGGGGTCACACTCGGTTGAGGTGGGGCGGACGGGCCGACCCCTAGGGGTGACCTGGCAAGCAACAGACCGGATCTGACCTCAGCCATGAAGTCTTTTAAAGTGTCTGAAAGCTTACCCAGATCATCTGCTGATGCAAATGTCGCCTGGGGAGGGCCAGGCAGTACGTTGTGCGGCCCCGTCCCCAAACCAACCGCCGCCTGGGGGGTCATTGAGGCCCTGTGAAGGGGAGCCGCTCTATTTCGTGCCGGCGGTTGCTCAACCGGAAAGTCCTTGCTCGTGGGGCGGCGAATTCTTTTCGACCGCGACGGGCCCGCAACCTCCCCTACATCCTTATCTGTAGACTGAACGTCAATCGATATCCCAGAGTCTGGGGGGTTACTGGCTTTCAATAGTTCAGTTGCCCAAGCTAAACCCTTGGCCTTTGTCAGCTCCAAGAAGGCGGCAATCCGGGCTTCTTCCGAAGTGCCCGGCACGGACTCCTCAACCTGTGTCCCTGGTGTGAAAAGGGGGGGGATAATCCTTGGCTGTCCATCTCTTAACCGTTGCTCTCTCTTATCTGCAAATGGGAAAGAGAGACAATTAATCTCCTATTCGCCCCCTTTGAGGCAGCTTCGTTGCTCCTGAGTGCCAAATGCTACTCCGAACGGTACCCCCTTCCCCACCTGCCCATACTTACTCCCGTCCAAGACCCGAATACGGAGGATGTTTGGCTTGCGTTTCTCTGCTGCCACTTAATAATCCTCCAGTCACCGAATACGGACGAATGTACTGAAAGAGAAACCAGCGTAAGCACAAGAACTAGGCAAACCAGAAATAGCGCAACTGAAACCAAGAAGTGGGGGGGAGGGGGTGGGCAGGGGGGGGGTTTAACAGGTGTTCATACATATCACATTTACAATGTACACCCTGCTCGCCTCTACCCCACCCCCACCTCAAACCTGGCAGGCAACAAGGTGCACGCCTGCGCCACACCACTGAACTTTCTGTTGCCCATTTAGCCATCGCCCCCTATGTAGTGCTGTGTTGACCCCAAGGAAATGGGAGTACCAGCCTAAGCACATGGACGGCAGAGGGTGGAAGGGAGGAGTGGGGCAAGCACATGGACAGCAGAGGGTGGCAGCGAGGGGTGGGGGCAAGCACATGGACAGTAGAGGGTGGAAGGGATGGGTGGGGGCAAGCACATGGACAGCAGAGAGTCGAAGGGAGGGGTGGGGGCAAGCACACGGACATCAGAGGGTGAAAGGGAGGTGTGGGGGCAAGCACATGGACATGAGAGGGTGGAAGGGAGGTGTGGGGGCAAGCACATGGAAAGCAGAGGGTGGAAGGGAGGGCTGGGGGCAAGCACAAAGACATCAGAGGGTGGAAGGGAGGGGTGGGGGCAAGCACATGGACTGCAGAGGGTGGAAGGGATGGCTGGGGACAAGCACATGGACAGCAGAGGGTGGAAGGGAGGGCTGGGGGCAAGCACATAGACATCAGAGGGCGGGAGGGAGGGTTTGGGGGAAGCACACGGACAGCAGAGGGTGGGAGGGAGGGGTGGGGGCAAGCACATGGACAGCAGAGGGTGGAAGGGGGGGTGGGACAAACACATGCACAATGGAGAGTGGGTGGAAGGGGCTGGCACAAGGGAGCAGACAACAGAGAGGGGAGGAGGAGAGGGGCGAGCGGGTGGGAGCAGCTGGGGAAGCAGACAGGCCATAGAGTGGATGGGCTAGAGGGGCTACGGTAAGCAAACTAACAAGTACATGGACAACGGAGTGGGGTGGGAGGGGTTAGGGAGGAAAACAGAGGGGGAAGAAATACACCGGAGAGACCGCTGAAAAACGCACCAACTCTTGCAAAGAGGGTAAAGAAAATGAAAGAAAGTAGTGCCTTGAAAATGTTACCAGTGGAAGAACACAGCAAAAAGTTCACAAACACAGGAGGAGGAAGGAACCTGTGGAAACTGACGAGCAAGAAGCAAGCATAGGGCAGTGACACTAAAAACGACTAATGGTAAGTAAAGAGCGGCAGCCAAGTCCACCAGAGGATAACAAAGGGTCTGTCTTGTGAAGCCTAAACAAGTATGGCAATCAGGCTACGAAGCAATTTTACTTCTGCCTATGGGTTTAGGCTCAGATAAAAATTAGGGTTGCCTCAGTCTCCCTTTAATGCAGGCAAGATAATCGCCTTTAAAATGCAAGCGGCAAAAAGCAACGTAGGCCCGGAGAACACACCAGCAGCGCCAATGCTAACAAGGCACATGCTTCCAGCCAGCAATTAAATACAATAATGTGCGTCAACTAATACACCTCACACACGTCACCCACAGTCTGCAGCAGGGCATAGATGCTGCTCGACAATCACGCCAACCTCACTTTACCTCCTCGTCCAGTCTTCCTCGCCACAGTATTCACAAATGAGCCTCAGGCTCCACACAGAACTCCAAGTAAAATTAAAAGAGCAGCGCTCTAGTCTCCCCTCCCTCCTCCAATATGGCCCCCAGTGTCTTCAGCCAATCCCATAAAGGGATACAGAACCAACATCACGACCTGTTCTTTTTTTCTGCACTTCTCCGAGTGCTGTGTTGCCTGTTGATCAGGTGAGTGGGGCTGGGTTCCTGCTTGAGCAGACCCGTTATGCCCTGGGGTATCTAGTATGGGGGTAGTAGTGAGTTGTTTTTTCAATGAGTTGTATGTATTGTTTTTACCTCCTGCTTCTGCCTTTGCGCCTCTGGTCCTGCTTTAGCGGACTTTCAGTGGCGTTCGTTTTGTTTTTAACATGTGTCGTTGATTGTAATGCTACACATGCTTGGTTGCCTAGCGAGGTACTATAACGCTCTAACGGGGACTAACTCGTGGTTTGTTTGGTTTCCCGGCCGCGCGTCCTGCTAAGCGGGCATAGCGCGGCCGGATGCGTTTGATATGGGGGCCCGAGGCTCCCGCTCTCATTCTTACCTCCTGATGATGCCGCGTGTGCGTGCTGTGGGGGCGGGTGTATCCCGTCCGCGTTTCTTTAGTTGCTGGGTCATTGAGCGTTCCTTGAGGTTCCACTCTGTATCGGTCCTCACTTGAATGTCTTTGAGCATGCGCGCGACTGTTTTTCTTCCGGCATTTATGCTGGATTGTCTGAATTGCAGGTTCTGGCTTGTTTGGTTGCCTAGCAACCCCGGGGCCTTTTATGCCAGGCGTGTTGTCTTCTCCTATGCCTGTGTTTCTCTTCATGCGTTCACTGGTGTATTGATATTATGGAGAGTGGTTCTGTTCCTGATTCTGCTCCTGGGGCTTCTGGTTCTGGTATCCAGATCCCATCTATGGAAGTGTTACAGCAGATGATCAATTCTGCTGTAGCTGCTGCTATGCAATGTCAGACGCCTGTTCCTCCTGCGAAGCGGGCTAAGGTGGATGAAGCTGCGGCTGCTGATTCTGACATTGAAGAGGATGTTGATGTCAGAGGTCGTTTTGTGCAGGGTGCCGACCTGAAGGAGGTGCTGGGTCACATTAGGGAGAACTTGGTGTTTCCTGCTTCTGTTGTTCCTCTGGAAGACGATCTCTTTGCACAATACCAGCGTCCTGAGCCTGATTCTTTGCCTTTACACTCTTCGGTCTTGAAGGTCCTGGAGAATGAATGGAAAGATGTGGACAAAGGTTCCTTTCCACGCTTTTTGAGTAAAAGGTACCCGCTACAGGACTTTGATGTGAAATTCCCTTCTTCGGTGAAGGTTGATTCGTTGTTGGCCAGCATGGTGTCTCATGGAACTGTAGTGTCTGAGGATTCTTCTCCTGCTGACCCGGTTGACCGTTAAGTGGATGGTGCGGTGAAACGCACTTTTGCGGCTGCAAATTTCTCTATCAGGGCGGCTGCCTATGCGTCTTACACTATACAATCCTTGCTTAAGGATTTTCAGTCTCTGTCTGAATTGATGGACCAGGGGGAGGATGTTTCTTCTACCCTGGCGATGATGGAGCAACAAGTTCGGTTGCTTTCGGATGTCTCCTTTGACTCTTTAGGTGCTGCGGCTTCCGCAGCTGGGTCTTCAGTGGCTGCGAGGCGACAGTTGTGGCTTCGTTCGTGGAAGGCTGATGCTGCGCAGAAAAATCTCCTGATGAAGATTCCTTTTTCTGGGGTTAAACTTTTTGGGTCACTGATGGATGACATGGTTAAGAAGACGGCGGAGGACTGTAAGCTCCTGGCTCCTGAGAGGGCGGGTCACTTCCGGTTCTTTGGTTCTCAGAGGGCTTTTGGCCCTTCTCGGAGGGGTCGAGCTGGTCAGCCCTTTCGTGGGAGGGGGCGTGGCCGGGGTGCTCCTTCCTTTGGAAAAACACGGTTCTCCGGTTCCTCTTCCTCCTCCACTCCTGCACCGAAGTCGTGACTGGATCGCTCCTGGTATGGGTCCGGTTGGGGGTCGCCTCAGTTTCTTCCTGGAGTCTTGGAGACTGTCTGTGTTGGACAAATGGGTGCTGCAGGTGGTTTCAGTAGGTTTGCGTATTGGATTTATCCTAACTCCCCCAGACTATTTCAGGGCTACTCCTTGTCCCAGAGATCCTGTAAGGAGATTGGCGCTTTTGGAAGGCATCGACTCCCTGGTGGTAAAGGGTGCGGTGATTCCTGTTCCCATCGATCAGTTGGGGTTGGGTGTGTATTCCATCCTATTCCTGGTGTCGAAGCGCACTGGGGATCTTCGCCCTGTGAGGGACCTGAAGTGGGTGAATACTTACATCCCTCACAAAAAGTTCAAGATGGTTTCCCTTCAGTTGATCCTTCCTCTGATATCTCGAGGCGACTTCCTTGCATCGATAGACTTGAGGGATGCTTATCTACATGTCCCTGTTCGTCCGGATTCTCAGAAGTTTCTCCGGTTTTGCGTGATGGGTCAGCATTACCAATTCCAGGTAATGCCATTTGGACTCTGCTCTGATCCCAGGGTCTTTACTAAGGTTCTGGCTCCTCTTATTGGCCTTTTGCATGGGGAGGGCATTAGTGTGTTTCCTTATCTGGACGACATTTTAATTTCTGCTTCTTCTCTTCCAAAGGCGGAGTTGCATGTCAAGAGGGTGTGCCATATCCTGGAACGTCATGGATTCCTAGTGAATGTACCGAAGTCCTCCCTGGTTCCTGCACAGGAATTGACTTTCATTGGGGCTCTGTTCAGGACTCAGTTGGGTATGGTGTTCCTTCCTCCTCCCAGGATTCTGTCCCTGATGTCTGCTGTTCGTGCCCTGTTGGTGGGACATTCTCATCCTGTGAGCCTATGGCTGAGGGTTCAGGGTCTGATGTCGGCGTCATTGTTGACGGTGCCATGGGCTCGTCTACACATGTACCCGGTGGTATCGCACGTTTTGTCGCATTGGGACCCCTGTTCCCTAGATATGACTGTTTTGATTCCTATGTCGGAAGATGTTCGGGTGGTCCTGAGTTGGTGGTTGGACGAAGATCATCTGTCCAGGGGCCGCCCATTTCTGCTTGTTCCCACCCGCGTGGTCACTACCGATGCCAGCCTGCTGGGGTGGGGTGCTACTCTGGGGGAGTCAACGACTCAGGGGGTTTGGCCTCAGTCGGTGTTGTCATGTTCCTCCAACTACAAGGAGCTGAAAGCCGTCCTTCTGGGTTTGTTGGATTTCTCGAATCTGGTTCAGGGTCACCATGTGCAAGTTCGAACGGACAATCAGGTTGTGATGTCATATATAAACCATCAGGGAGGGTGCAGAGTTCAATCCCTCAGTTGCCTCAGCCGTCGGATTTGTTGTTGGGCGGAGTTGAATCTGGAGTCCCTATCTGCCATTTATCTTCCTGGCGCAGAGAACACTGTGGCGGATTGTCTGAGCCGGGTGTTTCCCTCCATGGGCTCTTTGTCCCTGACACATGTGATTTTCAGGAGGTTGCGGCGGATGTTTGGTTGTCCGATTGTCGACCTCTTTGCTTCCCAGGACAATTTCAAGATCCGTTGCTATTGCACAATTATGCCTTGCCGGGATGCTTGGAGGGTGGATGCCCTGTCGTTCCCTTGGCCGAAGGGTCTGTTGTATGCCTTTCCTCCTGTTCCCCTGATTCCGGCGGTCTTGCAGAAGATCAAGAGGGAGGGATCCTTTGTGCTTCTCATTGCTCCGGGTTGGATGCGTCGCCCTTGGTATCCCCTGATGTTGGAATTAGCTGTGTCTCCGGGGTGGGCCTTGCCATTCAGTCCTTATCCTCTGTTGGGTCCTCCTCTTCCTCTGCCTGTGTTCCGTTCATTGGGTCTGCGGGCCTGGCTCTTGAGAGGGATTCGTTGATGCGAACTGGCTGTTCATTGGCTGTGGCTGGGGTCATTCAGCAATCCAGGAGACCTTCTACTCTTAAATCCTATGCTAAACACTGGGATAATTTTGTTTCTTGGTGTCTGTGTCGCGATCTGTCGGTGGATTCTTTGGATCCGGCTCGCGTTTTGGATTTTTTGAATGATGGTTTTGTGCTGGGCTTGGCCATTTCGACTCTTCGGGCTCAGTGGGCTGCGATTCAGGCATTCCATGTCCTCCCTTTGATTTCTGTTTCACCATTGGTTGCTAGACTTTTTAAGTCTCTCTCTTTCCAACGCCCCCGTCCTATTATGTGTCCTCCACCTTGGGACCTGCCTTTGGTTTTGCGCTCCTTGCAGTTGGCTCCATTCGAGCCTTTGGAGTCGGTGGAGTTGAAGTTTTTAACACTCAAGGTGGTGTTTCTTGTGGCGATTGCTTCTGCCAGACGTATGGGTGAGTTGGGTGCATTCCTTCGTTCTGCTCCCTTTTTGTTGGTTTTGTCGGACAGGGTGGTGTTGCGCCCTCATCCTACGTTCATTCCGAAAGTGGATTCTTATTTTCACAGGTCTTCTGAGGTGGTGCTTCCATGTCTTTGTCCTGATCCTTCCTCGGATGAGGAATCCCTGTTGCACCTCTTGGATGTTCGGCGTGCTTTATTGATATATTTGTCGCGCACGTCTTCATTTTGCAAAGTGGACAACTTGTTTGTCAATTATGGTTTGTCACGTCAGGGACTGAAACCCTCCCTCTCGACGATCAGTCGCTGGATTAAGGAGGCCATTTTGTTGGCGTATGCTTCGGTTTCTGAAGTTCCCTCCCTTCCTGTTCAGGGGCGTTCCACCCGCTCTGTTGCTGTGTCTTGGGCCTCCTTCAAAGGGGTGTCCATGGAGGATGTTTGCCGGGCTGCTACTTGGTCTTCACCACATACATTCATGTCCCATTACCGCCTCCAGGTTGGGGGTGGGGGTTCTGTTTCGTTTGCATCTTCTGTGTTGACTGCGGGGATGCCTTGAGAGGTTGTCTTTACTTGCTGTACCTCTGTATATTAAATATAGTTTTTCACTGCACTTTGATGTGGTCTTTTCCTTACATGAAGCTGATTGCTTTGGTATCGGCTCATTTGTGAATACTGTGGCGAGGAAGACTGGACGAGGAGGTAATGCCCCGATTACTTACCGGTAATCTTCATTACTCCGAGTCCTAGTCTTCCTCGCCACAGTATAGTTTCCCTTCCCTCCCGGCCCTGGTGGTGCTTCATGTCTGCGGCTTTGTGTATCAGGTCGTGATGTTGGTTCTGTATCCCTTTATGGGATTGGCTGAAGACACTGGGGGCCATATTGGAGGAGGGAGGGGAGACTAGAGCGCTGCTCTTTTAATTTTACTTGGAGTTCTGTGTGGAGCCTGAGGCTCATTTGTGAATACTGTGGCGAGGAAGACTAGGACTCGGAGTAATGAAGATTACCGGTAAGTAATCGGGGCATTAACCCTCATCTTCCTCATAGCGCCTAGTGAGAGAGCCCGCGAGAGCGGTGAAAGACTGCGTAAACAGGCGCGCTCCATAAGAATGGCAGGTGCTTGCATCTGTGAGTGACCCTTGAAGGACACACAGCAGCACCCCTGAGCCCACCCGCTCTCTAAATTACGACCTGGTGACCTTAATGTTCTAATCTTACTTGTATCATTCATTGCCCTTAAACTCTGTGACTCGATGGAGATGGCGAGTCCGGAAGTGAAGGTTTCCTCGGGTCCACTGAGCCATGTCCGTGCAAAAGCTGGAGCCGCTGCGAGCAGAATTCGAACCTGCGCGGGGAAACCCCATAGGATTTCGAGTCCAACGCCTTAACCACTCGGCCATCGCAGCACCTTGAAGTAGTTGTCACTGTTGTTGTATACGAGTGCAGTGTAACCAGCTGCCCTCTGGACCCGTAACTCTGCCACCTGACCTGCACACATACTGCACAGCACACATAACACTGTGAATGCAACACCCCAAGGTATGCATTTAACTCTGACTGTATCCCTCTCAGTCACACTACTTATGCACTAAACTCCGTAACTCTGCCGCTGACCGCGGCCCCCGCAGGGGGCCACTCGGCGGTCGGCGCCTTAGTGGCCCCGGGGCCCCGGTCACCCCTCCCCACTCCCTCCTTCGGGGGGGGCGGGGGCAGGGATCCTGACTGTTGCCCCCCTCCGTGTCAGGGGCCGGAGGTGACGCGCAATGCGCGTCACTTCCGGGCCCAGGTGTGAGGGGGAGGCTATTTAGCCTTCCCCCACCCTCACTGGCAACCTCTTTGTCGCCCACCTCGCCTTTTTCCCACCTCGCCACATGCAGCATCGGTCGTGTCTCGTCGCTTGGATCCACGCTGCATCGCTCGCCGTCTTGTATCTCACGGTGAGTCTTGCTGCACCCACTCCGCCCTGGCCCTGTCCCTGGGCATGACCAGGTTGACGGGGCCCTGTGGCTCGGCTGGCCACGGGCGGAGGGGGCGCAAGATTAAGCATGGGTGGCGAGTTTAATGGGCGGTTGCCGCGGTCGTCGGCAGCGATGCCGAAGGGCGGCTAGGAGCAGTACAGCTGGGAACGTAGCCTTATTTGTAGAGATCGCGAAAGTGTAGCTGGATCAATGCCCGCACCCCCCACTTTATTGTAATCTCCGTAGGGGGGCCGGCCTTAAAGCTGTTCGATCCCGGGTTAATGGTTCACTCCCCCCCACGCCTCGAGCTAGGGTTGGGGGGGGGGTCGAGGCAGCGGTGCCTGCACTCTTGGGCAAAATGGTCCTACTGTCCTCGCTGCCGCTACGGTGCGGGGAAGTAGCCTCGAGCCGTGAGGCAGTGTCCTCGGATCCTGGCCGATTGCATTTAACCCCCCCCATGCCTCAGTTGGTCCGTTGTGGGGTTGGGGTAGTGGGCGATATCGGGCCTCTGTGCGTGTGTGGGCTGGCTGCTGCGCGGCCGTCTTTGGGGTGGCAAGTCGATTTCCGGGCCTCGTGGTGTGGTAAATAATTTAATTACCGGGACTTAATTTGATACAGAAACATAATAAAATAGCTCAGTAAATAAGAGGCAGAATCCGTGGTATTAGAGGTTCTGAATGGGCTTTATTCCAATGGTCGATTATAATCGGTTGCTCCAGGTTCCATCACCACGAAGGTTCAGGAAGTGAAGTACATACGTTATTGACAATCAATTACTTTTATACAATAGGCATTACAGTGAGGCCAATACAAGAGGCGTAACAATTGATAGTGGTGATAATATATTCATACGTAGCAAAAATAGGCGTAACTGGGAGTGATGAAAGAACGTCATCAGATGTGATGTCATAAGAGGGTGGTTACATGAAAGAATTTCGCAATGTCAGCAGAAATACTTGGCAGATATGCGCGCGCAGCAGTATGACGTGTGATTGACGTGCAACTAGGGGGTGAAGGAGACTTGACATTTAGCTCTACATGTGGCGACAGAAGTCTGGAGGGTCAAGTCAACCTAATCCCAAATCATATCTAACATCCTATGTTTAAAGAACTATGTTATCCAAAAGAGAGGTCTCTTAGAGTAGAATCTTATTCTATACTGACTATACTGACGGTTAGTGCGTGTACAAGCGTCTAAGTGTCTACACTAGATGCGAGGGCGGAATCTTCCATAGTAACAGGGCTATGAATTACTTGCATGAAGACAGAGAAACCGGGCCTTTGCTCGGTAGCTGGCAGAATGTTTACTTAAACTACTAGACAGGAATGCATTGGGCAGGGATCGGAGCAGATAACTTCGAAGGTGAAATACAGTTTTTGGCAGGCAGCAGGCTGATGTCAGGCTTCGTGAGCCGCGCAGAGAATGAGACAAAGTTCATGGTCACAGATGCAGGCTCAGACTGGAGTTTTCAGAGGCAGAAGGCAAGAAGAGTTTGATGACAGAATCAGGGCCTACTTGCCTGGACTGTAAAATGGCATAAGTGAACCATATAAAGGCGGTGGCCTTTCATACTTAGGAATGGAATATCCGGCCTATTCATGGCGGATCTGACAGAGGACATGTTAACGGTGGACGCACATGTATTTGCGTCTTCATAACTGGAACTGGAGGGAACATACATGTACTTGTAACATGCACATAGAACCGTTGGGGTCCAAGATAGGGGACATAACTGACCAGAAAAATCCATATTTCCACATTCCCTCCTTGTCCCCTACTTGCCCGTCAAGAGATATCAATCTTCATTAATCCATTGATCTGTTCATATAGCATCATTTGTTCTTCTTTCTTCTTCCGGGATCTTGAATGAAAATCTTGATGTGGAATGCACGATGTGGCGCACAGACCACAAATCGCTGGTCCACATTGCAGGCATAGACAGCAACTGAATAGTATGAGAAGGCCAATACCTAGGAAAGATAGGACCTTCCATCCAAAGGTAGATAATACACTCCAAAACCAACCGGACCAAGTCCAGGTGCCTGGATTCTGGTGTATCTGGCTTACAATCTTATGAAGGCGGGTTATAGCTTTATATACAGATGGCGAATTTTCTGGTATGAATATGCAACAGCTTGATCCGATGACCCTACAAGCTCCGCCCCTATCGGCCAGGATGACGTCAAGGACAAGACGATTTTGAAGCACAACAATCCGCATAGCAGACTGCTCTTCTGTTAAATTGCCTAAGGCGGAAATAGTTTCGTTCACTACTGCTTCAAGGGTTCTAGTCAATCTACGTATCAGCTTACTATTAGTAACGGTACCTATATAGGGAAAGAGACCTTTATTGAAATCTGTGTATTTTTCCCATGCCGTTTCAGTGTAATCGACTATTGGGAGATCTCTCCTTTCTCTATTGTGTACTAAATGAGTATTTCTGTGATAATCAGGAGGAGCTAGGAAAACAGGTGGCAAAAGGAATCCAATGTAGCAGGTACCATCCCAATCTAGAGGCAAACGTACATATGCCGTCTGACCACATATAAAATAGGAATGGCGGGAAGCTCTAAATGTAGACTTGCCTTGATCACTAAATTCCACTACAGTGGTGCATCTACTATGGCCCATATGTATGGAACCATTCTTTCTTACACATAATTCACCTTTTACTGGAAATATTGACATAGCGGGCAAAATTGAAGTAGCTTCTGATTCGATATTTAGGATCATAAGATTGAGCGTAAAATTACCTAATCCATACACTTCATTTTCTAGATCAGTTCCTGTTCTCTGGGGAAGTCCCTCCTTGTTAGGGTGGCAGACTTTAAGCAAAACTAAGTTCAAATTTCCCCATACCCAGTTATCTTGATAAACTGCAGAATTCGAATCTAGAGAATTAATTAAACTAAACCATGCTCCACAGGAGCCGTTGTGTGTGAACGGGTATGGAAAGAGAGGTAGAATTCCTTTATAGTTCTGATGGGGAGGGAGTCGGCCACATATCCAACAATTTGTAGCATTGCTAACCTGATGGGAATGATGCAACATACTAATAAACGTGTTATTGCGCAGTGCAAATCTATAAGACAACTCAAGCGGAGGTAATTCACTAAAAGAATGTTCAGCAGTAACATTGTAAACATGTCTAGAAATAGGATAATATATGTGCAACAATATACTTGCAGTAATTATTAAAAGACTTGAGAAAAACAAAATTAATAACGTCACTATGCAATGACTACGCAGTGATTTACAGTACGCCTGTCGTTTCAACATTTTTCGGGTGCTTTCTCTATTCAGGTCCAAGGGATACATGTCAGAGACAATTCAACCGCTTCACCTTGGAGAGGACTTAAACAATCAAATTGCTCGACTGATTGGGCCTGAGCTTTAATTTATAAAGTTCGGAGTCACTTTTTTCCACAAAAGGAAGTTTTGAGTCAATGGGTGAAGACACACAAGGTGTGCTATTCACATCTGATTTCAGTCCATGAAATTTCTTGATATGACTTGAATGAATCCATCCTTTTCTGCCTTCGATCTTCACGGCTGTTCTTGTTGTGAGCAACACCAGCTGAGGTGACCTCCACCTAGGTTCCAGCTGCGTCTTTCGATCAAAGTTCCTCACGAGAACTAAGTCTCCCGGAACCACGTCATGGGGTTTCACCTCAGTGTTGTCAGGAAAAGCTGCAGCTACCTGTGAACGACAAGATTGTAGTGCAGACATCAAGGAAGCCAAGTCATCTGTCAGCATGTTACAGTCAATATCAGTTATTTTGCGTGGTATAGGCGTCCCCCACATATTTGGTGGTCTGCCGAAGATCACTTCATACGGGGATAGCCCTGTTCGAGAGTGTGCTACCATTCTTGTGTAAAAGAGTGCAACTGGTAATGCTATTACCCAGTCGACACCTTTCTCTCTGCATATTTTGGATAATCTTATTTTCAGAGTCTGATTATGTCTTTCTACGAGACCTGCTGCTTCGGGGTGTCGGACACAGTGGAATTTCCACTGATAGCCTAACAAAAGTGAAACGTGTTTCATTAATTCGGATGAGAACGGCTGGCCGTTATCTGAGTGAACAACACGTGGCAAACCGTATCGTGGGAAGAATTCTCGAACCAACTGTTTGGCAGTAGTCGGGGCAGTGTAATCTGAAACCGGGTATGCCTCCGTCCAACGGGAAAGAGCACACACAACTACGAGAACATATTTGAATCCTCTACATCGTTCCATCTGGATATAATCCATCTGGAGGACTTCAAAAGGATGATCAGGAGGATGAAATCCACCCTGTTCTACGGGAACGCTTTTTCCTGGGTTGAACTGGCAACAGATCAGACAGGTACGAACTTTTTGTTTGGCTGCAGCTCGTAAATGTTTATTAAACCAAATGTGTTGAATGCTATCTAGCATAGCTTTTTCTCCTAGATGTGCTGGACTATGTACAGTGTTAATTATAACTTGGACCATTGAATCAGGAAGGAACCACACAGACTTTTCCTTCATCATCCATCCTTGATCGGTTTGGATCCCTCCTAATTCAGTCCATTTCTTTATTTCGTCTGGTGTAGCATGTGTCTGTATGTCAATTACGTCAAGAGTAGGATCTTTAACCGTCATACAATGTGTTGGCGTCGGGACTATTGTCTTTGTCATGTCGGATGTTTGAGTTTGAGCAGTCTGTTTAGCTGTTCTATCAGCTAAATCATTGCCTTGAGAAATGATATCAGTAACTTTCGTATGAGCTTTACATTTCATAATTGATATTGCAGTCGGTAGATGTATTGCATCTAATAAAGCATGAATGAGGGGTCCGTGCTGAATGTGGGCACCGTGAGAAGTTAAATAACCTCTCTCTCGCCACAGCACGCCGAAGTCATGTACGACTCCGAATGCATAACGTGAATCAGTGTATATGTTGACTTTTTTATTTGTGGCTTGAATACAGGCTTGTGTCAGAGCGACGAGCTCTGCTGCTTGAGCGGACAAGGTATTTATGCAATTTGTTTCAATGATTTCAGTGTCTGTTGTGACTGCGTAAGCGGCCACTAGTTCTCCTGTACCTTTTCTCATACATGAACCATCTACATACAACGTCAGGTCTGGGTCTGATAATGGGACATCGGTTAAATCTTGTCTGGGTTTCGTCGTGATTGTAATAACTTCAATACAGTCATGGGCTAGTGGGTCTGTTCCATTCACAGGTAAAAGTGTGGCAGGATTCAATGTGTTACAACGTCTGATTTCTATATGTGGCTGAAACAGTGTTAGTTCATACCCTGTAAGTCTTGCTATAGTCAAATGTTGTGTTTGCGTTCGATTCACAAGAACCTCCACTGCATGTGGTACTTGTACTGTCAATGGATGTCCTAACACTATGGCATCGCTTTGTCTGATTGCTAAAGCTGTCGCTGCCACTGATTTCAGGCACGCAGGCAGAGCCTGAGCTACGGGATCTAATGTACTAGAAAAATAAGCACATGGTTTGTGTGCTCCTGCTTGTTCCTGTGTGAGTACTGACAAGGCAGTACCTTCGCGTTCTGTAATAAAGAGTGTAAACTGTTTACTGTAACATGGTGTTGCTAAAACAGGTGCTTGCCATAGAGCTTTCTTTAAGCTTTCAAAAGCTTGTGTATGTTCCTGAGTCCAAGGGAGAACAGTCGATGTGGCTGCCTCCTGTGTTGTCAACTGAATGAGTGGTTTTGCTAGAAATGCATACTGAGGGATCCACTGCCTACAATATGAAGTGAGGCCTATGAAAGCCCGTACCTCCTTTTGTGTCTTGGGTATTGGCATGTTAGCTATTAACTGAATGCGGTCGGGTGTAAGCTGCCTTCCCTCCTTGGACAGCGAGTGTCCAAGATAAACAACTCGCTGGACACAGAATTGCAGCTTAGAAGGGGACACCTTGTGCCCCTTTTCGGCTAGAAATTGTAAAACTGTCAGTGATGCTTTCTCACATTCGGGTTCGCTTCTAGCGGTGATCAGCAGATCATCGACATATTGAAGCAAGGCAGTGTTAACTGGCATGTGGATACTGTCGAGTTCTCGTTTCAGTGCTTGGCTATAGATGCTGGGGCTTTCTGTAAATCCTTGAGGTGCGCGTGAGAATTTGAAGCTACGTCCATTTAAACTAAATCCAAACAAATATTGGCTTTCCGGATCTATTGGGACGCTGAAAAAGGCATTTTTGAGATCAATTACAGTAAAGAATGTTGCTTCGGAATCAATAGCTGTCAGTAATGATGAGATATCGGGGACCACAGGGAATTGTGGCACAATACACTTGTTTAATTCGCGCAGATCAATAACCAATCGATATACTGGCGGGGCCTTCGGATCTGTTCGTTTGAGAATCGGAATTATCGGTGAATTACATACATTGGAGTCTGTTTCTACAACCACTCCTTGGGCAATGAGCTCGTCAATGATTTGCAGTAAAGCCACTACAGCATCTGGTGGTAACTTGTATTGTCGCATTCGTGGTAGTACCACTCCTGCCTTTAGTGTGACTCGATATGGTGTAATATTCATACAACCAACATCAGTAGGGCCTTGTGCCCATAAATGTGTAGGTAAAGTCTGCAATCGGGGATCCATGTCTCTAGACACATAATGACCTTTAAAATCACGTAGAAACAATCTTACTCCTTCCGGAGAACAACATATTATAGCTCCTAGAGCTTTCAATGTCTTTATTCCTAACAGGTTTTCTGGACATGATTTAGTAAGCAATAAATCTGTAGTTCGGGTCAAAGGTCCTATCGTAAGTGGAAGAGGTTGTGATACTTCATTAACAATAGGTTTTCCTGAAAAACCAAGGGAAATATTCTGTGAGCCTGAGAGGGGTGCCCCTGGAACTTCACTACGTTTTATGGTTGTTCGACTTGCCCCTGTATCGAGTAAAAATTTTCTGTCTTGGCCTAATAATTCACTATGTACATAAGGTCCTTCTTGATCTACAGGGATCTCGATAAGGGGTAAGTCAACTTCCCTCTCTAGGCTGGTTCATGCATATCGTTGATAATCAGGATAGTCATACTGTGCGGTCTGGTACAGTTGTCGTGTCGTGGTTTGCGTGGCAGCAACAGGCAGCGCTGGTGCAGCTGGCACAAACTGTATAGTCTGTTGTGGAGCTGGCATGGACTGTGCATGCTGCAAGGCTCCTTGTTCATTCTGATCCTGTCTGAGTGGCCGTGGTCTTTCTTTTGTAATGCCCGTGGCGATATTACGCTTCAGGACTGGGCAATCGTGTACATGATGACCTAGTTGTTTACAATAGTTGCATGTCCCTTTTACAGGTCCTGCTAAATCGCCAGAATGTGTCGTACCCTTTTTATGTCCTTCAGCTGGAACTGTCTGGGAGACTAGCATTTTCATTTTCGTGTCTTTCATGCGTCTTTGTTCATGATCTTGTTCCTCTCTAATTCTATTGTGATGATACTGTAACATTTGTAACATTTGTGATGGAGTGTTACCTTGCCAGGTACTCTCGAATTTTAATACTCTATTCTTCACTTGGGGCAAGGAATTTTCAACTAATTTTGTCACAAACAGATGTGGGTAGGACTCGCTACTTGCTTTTATACCACTATTTATACCAAAACATTTTTCGAATCGGGCATAGAAATCACTAGTGTCTTCATCTTGCTTTTGTTTACAGGCTGAAATTGCACCCCGTCTTCCTTTTTCGTGGTTAATAAACGTGGCAATACCTGTACTAGTAAACCTGGTAGTGCTTTAGTTTTGTCCCCAAGCCCCGAACCTGGACCTCGGGCCTTTTCTTCATTTTCTAATGCTGTCCAATCTATCTTTTGGTCTCCCACCTCCCACTCTTTTTCCTTGAGTTTTTCATAAATGCCAGCAGGCATTAATACCTTTAATATTGTCATAATGTCGGGATAGGTATACTCTCCCATGAGTAACATGTCTTTAATTTCTCGGTGGAAACCCGCTGGGTCTTTGTCATGACTGGGTACCACTTTCTTCATTTCCAACAATTCTATTTTCGATATGGGCGTATATACATATACACGTTTAAACTCATTGTCCTCGCCCTTTATTGGGTGCACTTCCCGTAAGGGATTCTGTCTGTCCATGTAATACGTGGTTCTTTCCTTGATGGGCAGTGAGACATGTTCTGGGCATATAAAAAGAATGTACTGCTTTCTTGATTCTAGTATTTCTTTAATTAACTTAATACCTGAACCTCTCCATCTATTCGTGAGTAATTCAGTCAATATATCAGGTAAGGGACCAGGATCTGAATGTTGGCTTTTATATAGTATAAGAAGTTGTTGAATCATATAAATCCCAGCTAAACGCTGTTCATCTGGGGTGAGATTCAAAAATGTGTGTGCTACTGTATCATCACTATACTTCCCGGGACTGTCAACCCAATGGACAGCTGACCTGGCTAATTCTTGTTCATCCATAGAATCGAGAAAATGATAACCCCTTCGTTCTCGGAGTAATTTATCAGCTGCTTGGAATGAATGCTCGTTAGACCTTATAGTTATTATTGGTGTTTGAAAATTCCTGTTATTTTCTAGACATATCGGACGTATCGGATCAGTAGGACATCTAGTACTATTACAAGATCTTCCTCTACCTACATAGGCTATAGTTTCTGACTGTCCTGTGGGCAGTCCTGATGCTTCTTCCTCGCTTTGTTCGAACTGGTCTACCGCTAATCTTTCTTCGTGTAGGCGTTCTATTTCTTTACGGATCTTTCGGCACATGGCTATTATACAGTTTTGCTTATCATGTCTCCCTTCTGATATATTCTGGCTCCATCTGGTAAGAATTTGCATTGCTTCCGGGTCTACCCCCGGTCGGTCTTGATTTCTGATCACACAATTTATGAGGAAACGTAACAGTTCCCCCTGTATTTCCACTTTCTGGTATTCCATAGCTCTGTTAATACATTCAGAATCTCGCCCTGTTTGGACAAAATGGTATATATTATCTAGATGCGCAGTCATTCCTGGTAACTTCCCTAAATACACCGCGGCTCGTCTGATACGTAATGATGCTAGGGTCATTTCGTCCCCTTTTCCGGGCACAGGGTCATATCTACAATCTATAAGAAGTTCCTTAAGCGTACGGGCATTTATGAGTTTAGGGGTACGTGAATGTGCTGACTCTTGAAAGGTAAGTTTATTTATTCTGGGTGGCGTAGAAAAGATATTGGTAGCACCTCCGGTAGCCCCGTCTGGGGTATCGGGTGTGAAAGGATTCGTAGAACGTGATACAGCAACTATAGGTGTGGATACAGCTATAGAAGTAGCTGTAGGAACAGATGTAGAAACAGATGCGCTTGCCGGAACTTGTGTCTGAACTTGTTGCTGTAGGGATACGGGTACTGGATCTTGGCGTTGAACCTCCCTGGCAGGCGGTCTATGTGGGGCGGGATTAGCATACTCGGGAGCTGCGTCATCTAAATATGAGGAAAGAAAAACATCTTCTGCGGTTCTAGGATGCCCCTTAGGATGTACCTTTATTGGAAATAATGGGGTTGGCAAGTCTTTTGGTATCCCTGGAGTAGCCTTAGGTAATCCTTCGGCCAGAAGGGGATACATACCATTCATAAGGGCATTTCTTTGTCTGTCTACTTGTTCTGATTTCACTCGTGCACCTTCTTCAATTAATAGATTTTCTCGGACTTCTTTGGAATTCTCTTTACTCTTCTCTTCCTGTCTACGTGCTTTTTCTGTACGTCTATATGATTCTTTACGCCATAATTCAATGGCGTCTTTCTGTGATTGTCTAGCTTTCTTTTTCCATAATTCTTCCTCTACTTTCACGATGCACTCTGCATCCCAGGTCCCCGCTACGGGCCACCTCTGACTTTCTGGTAATTCCTTAGTGTAGTCTACCCATAAATCAAGAAATAATATAGCATCTAAGCCGTGTTTATGATACATGAAGTACCCTGGAGTGTCCCTAGGAGGAATAGGAACAGCTTCTTCGAGTACCCCTTTTCTAGTTGTGATCTGTCTTAATTTCGAAAAGAGCGGCATATTGAGAACTGATCTGATACTTGATCTTGAACAAACTTAATACAGTAATCACAATAATGAACAGTCATTCATACCACAATATGCAGAATGTACAAAAAACATTTAACATTTAACATTTAACTGAGCAACAATAATGATGACGATCTAAAGAAAACTTAATCACTAAACATAATACTCGACTTGAACTGAATTATTCTGAATTTATATACTTGATATACTAGATATACTGCTAAACAGTACAGATACACTGCTGAAACAGTGCAGACCGGATTTGTGTACCCAAACCCGTCTGGACCGGCACAACTTATGTGCACGCCAGAACGCCTCCCCAGTAATGGTACTCACCGGGTAGCTCGGAAACGGAAGGCCTCGGAAACTGGACTGAACTTGAACCGGACTGGACTCGACTCGAACGCTTCGGACACTGGACTCGACTTGGGACTTCGGAAACTGGTGGGCCTCTGTATACCTCGGATCTTGCTCTCTCAGCTAGGCTCTGGTCGGGATACTTCGCACTTCTCACCGCCTCGTCTGGGTGTTGATCGCAGCCTCAGTCGCCCCCGCTTGACCGGAGGGAGATACAGGAAATCCTGCTGGTACGCGTTATTGTCCGTCCAGCTGTGGCAGGAGACCGGGCCTGCAACGCACCGCCGGCGCGTGAGATGAGAAAGTGTCCCTATTCGGGCGCCATTCATGTGGTAAATAATTTAATTACCGGGACTTAATTTGATACAGAAACATAATAAAATAGCTCAGTAAATAAGAGGCAGAATCCGTGGTATTAGAGGTTCTGAATGGGCTTTATTCCAATGGTCGATTATAATCGGTTGCTCCAGGTTCCATCACCACGAAGGTTCAGGAAGTGAAGTACATACGTTATTGACAATCAATTACTTTTATACAATAGGCATTACAGTGAGGCCAATACAAGAGGCGTAACAATTGATAGTGGTGATAATATATTCATACGTAGCAAAAATAGGCGTAACTGGGAGTGATGAAAGAACGTCATCAGATGTGATGTCATAAGAGGGTGGTTACATGAAAGAATTTCGCAATGTCAGCAGAAATACTTGGCAGATATGCGCGCGCAGCAGTATGACGTGTGATTGACGTGCAACTAGGGGGTGAAGGAGACTTGACATTTAGCTCTACATGTGGCGACAGAAGTCTGGAGGGTCAAGTCAACCTAATCCCAAATCATATCTAACATCCTATGTTTAAAGAACTATGTTATCCAAAAGAGAGGTCTCTTAGAGTAGAATCTTATTCTATACTGACTATACTGACGGTTAGTGCGTGTACAAGCGTCTAAGTGTCTACACTAGATGCGAGGGCGGAATCTTCCATAGTAACAGGGCTATGAATTACTTGCATGAAGACAGAGAAACCGGGCCTTTGCTCGGTAGCTGGCAGAATGTTTACTTAAACTACTAGACAGGAATGCATTGGGCAGGGATCGGAGCAGATAACTTCGAAGGTGAAATACAGTTTTTGGCAGGCAGCAGGCTGATGTCAGGCTTCGTGAGCCGCGCAGAGAATGAGACAAAGTTCATGGTCACAGATGCAGGCTCAGACTGGAGTTTTCAGAGGCAGAAGGCAAGAAGAGTTTGATGACAGAATCAGGGCCTACTTGCCTGGACTGTAAAATGGCATAAGTGAACCATATAAAGGCGGTGGCCTTTCATACTTAGGAATGGAATATCCGGCCTATTCATGGCGGATCTGACAGAGGACATGTTAACGGTGGACGCACATGTATTTGCGTCTTCATAACTGGAACTGGAGGGAACATACATGTACTTGTAACATGCACATAGAACCGTTGGGGTCCAAGATAGGGGACATAACTGACCAGAAAAATCCATATTTCCACAGTGGTCGCGTCCACATGCTGGTTTTATGGGGATGTCATTTGCCCACCCCCCCGTGCCTCGAGTCCGGGGGGTGGCACCTGAACTGCGGCGCCGAGGGGAAGATACAGGACCCCCCGCCACCTCAGGCTGGTGCGGGGAGTTTCGTGTCAACTAACAGGGACTCCATAGCGCTCAGTCAGCGCATGAGAATCCAGGCACTAATTTCAAGAGCACTGAGAATCCAGCATCCGACTGTCGCCGGACACAGTCATCATGGCATCGGCACCTCCCTCGAAGGCACCACTTCCTCATCGAAGTTTCCCCGGGTCAGATCGACCATTCACTCTGGGTCCGGTCGATTCCTGAGTTTGGGACACCGTAACACCAGGGATACACTGCCTAACCCGTGGCTTCTTTAAGAGCTCTCCAGTTTCGGGAGGGGATGTAGCACGGTGGTAGAGCGCATGCTTTGCGTGTATGAGGCCCGGGTTCAATCCCCGGTATTGGCATTATGGGCTTTGGGTTAACTGTCTGCTTGAGTAGCTCAATCGGTGATGATGTATCTTTGATTAGTGGGGGGGTAGTCTTACCCGTATATTTGTCAAAGCTAGATTACAAATATCCGAGTGGCTATGGACTCGCAAGCCCTTTTGACGCCTGACCAAATACCTGAATTGAAGTGACAGAGCGGTTTGTCCATGGGTGTTAACATTACACGACATCAAGCATCTGCAATGCCATCCCTTGGCAACCCAAGGCATTCTGGGGGTTGTAGTCTAGGTTGCTCCCAGCGAACTAATAAGGCTTCCACAGCTGATAGAAGTGGCCTTCATTCACCGCTGCATTGGAGGGGCAAAGCACTTATCTCCCTGTGCTGGAATGGTAATGTAAATACAGGGCTCATGTAAATCGCGCCAATACCTGCGGGTCGAGTTCGCACGATATAGATATAGATATGTTGAGCTACAAAAGAGGGGGCGCATCAATTTCGCACTGTGCTTGGATGATGAAATAAGGCTTTGTAACACTTTAAGATAGCCTAAAATTAGCACCTTCACAACAATGCAGATAAGCTTGTAATACGATAGGGTGCTCCAGCTCCATACGCTGTGCTGGGTTAAGCGCTCCAATACCTTCGGGTCGCACACGCGCTAGATAATAGGCAATCAAGAGCCCTCCCTTTATCGGAGAGGATGGGAGTTGAACGATGTGTCTTCACGGTTTGCAGTGAGGCAGGAACCCGGGTGGGCTCTCCCTCCTTTGCCTGCGACATGTACGTGTTAAGATTCCCATTTTTGAACGGACTGCGTGCTCTGCCGCCACTGCCTAGTGCATGGCTCCCTGGTTTAGGATTGGTCGATATTACGGCAAGTAGGCAAGCCAATTCACCCAATGATTGAGCTGTTTTGATCGGCGGGTATCGCTGTACTAGGTTCAGCGCTCCAATACCTTCGGGTCGCACTCGTGCTCGTTAACATACATTTACGAGCCCTTCTTTTACACGGCGCATGAGGCTGTAATGTGCACGCTGTGCCGGGGAAGCACTCTAATACCTTCGGGTCGTGCGAGCGCTAGATAACAGGCAATGAAGAGCCATTTTATTTACCCTGTGCATGGATCGGTAATGTAAGCGGTGTGCTGTGTGAAGCGCTCCAATACCTTGTGCCCGCGCTAGATAATATGCAATTAAGAGCCCCAGTGCATGGCTCCCTGTGAAGCGCTCCAATACCTTGTGCCGCGCTAGATAATATGCAATTAAGAGCCCCAGTGCAAGGCTCCCTGGTTTTGATTGGTCGGTATCACGGCAATCCACACACCAATACCACGCAGGTGTTGCGGTAGAGGTACCATACAGTGGATGACAGGTATAGTGGCTTCAGGGCCCGTACTTGCCGCTGACCGCGGCCCCCGCAGGGGGCCACTCGGCGGTCGGCGGTCGGCGCCTTAGTGGCCCCGGGGCCCCGTAGGGGTAGAGGCGAGCAGGGGTGCGTAATAAAAGTGATATGTATGAATACCTGTTTCCCCGCACCCGGAAACGGTCCGCTGGGCGAGGCAATAATCTCCCTCTAACCGTGCCCAGGCACTTTTCGGACGAGATCGCGCTGGGATCCTGGGGTAAAGCATTGGATCTCCCTGCGGCTTGAGTTGTATTAAAAACAGGGGCACGCACAGCGGTCCGATTACCTTCGGGTCGCACCACGCAGCATTGACCCGGGGCTAAGACTTTTAGGCTGGGGTTCGCGCTGTGACTCGGGGCAAATCTTCTAACCCCCGTGCCCGGATGTGTATGTAAATACGGTGCTTAGTTTCTGCTTGATGTAGCTCAGCCGGCAGAGCATTAGAATATAAAGCAAGTATCTGTTTTAACGTCACCGTTCCTGAATGCGTAATGTAAATACGGGGTAAAGCGCTCCAATAACTTCGGGTCGAGTTCGCGCTATATAAATAAAACAGGCGGCATGCTATGCGACACACAGATTCTTCGTTGAATGCATAATAGCCCTCCAATTCCCCCAGTCATTGGCGAGATGCGTGAAGGAAACAACGGGGCCCACGAATGCGCGTTGCATTCATCGTGTGGGCCCATTAAATTGTCGCCACTTCCTTGCAAGTTGGGGGTTTCTGGTGGAGGCTTGGCTCGAAACTTGTATGCTGCCAAAGTGTCATACGCTGACAAATTTCAAACTCTTCTCTGATGTAGGCATTGTTGCGCTAGGCGTATTAGGTTCCCATGACATTAAGTCACCTCCCTTCCGAGGGGGGTGCGGCCGGCTTGAAGCCGCATACCCTGTGCCGTGGGAGCCGGTAGGAGACTAGCGTGGGTTCACAGCCCCAATGCACCAGCACTGCAAGGCTGGGAGCTGCCTGGGTCCCCGCTGATCGCGGGCGGTGCAACACCTGTGGCGTTCCCTGGTAAAGGGTATCGCCCCCCTCCCGTCGGCGATGCTGCCATTGAGGGAGGGGGGGGCATGCAGTGGGCTGCGTGCGGCAGGCGCAATGGACCTGGCACGGGGATCGTTTAGTATGGTACGAATCTTGTAAGCTTCCAGTGCTGGAATGTGTAATGTAAATAGGGTGCTCAGGTAAAGCGCTCCAACACCTTCAGGTCGAGTTCGCGCTATATAATTCTGCAACTTGTATTGCTGACTTCCTATATGGCAGATAAATGATACAAGTTCAGGCATTGTTCACAAAATTCGCTCCAATACCTTCCGGTCGAGTGCGCGCTAGATAAATATGCAACATGTGGTGGCTGGCTTCCTATGATGCAGACACATGATAAAAGTACATCTATTACTCACAAGAATTTGCTCGTGCCCACATTCGCGCGCATTAGGCGATTCCGGGCATTACGACTCCTCCTGCACCTGAATGGGTTATTTGGTCGGTGCTTGTGTCCGGCGTTCTAATAATTTTGCGCGCAGTACGGTTTGAGCTAATCACTAATCGACTGTGCCCGAATAGGTATGGAAATACGGGGCTCATGTTACTGCACTCCAACAACTTCGGGCGGGTCACGCTGTGACTCTGGCCAGATAATTATTATCCACGTGCCTGATGATGTATGTATATACGGTGCTCATGAACGGCGCGCCATTACCTTCGGGTCGAGTTCGCGCGACATATAAGTGCTAATTACAGTAAGGGTCGCGCAGTCCGATCCTGACCACACGTGACCACGTGTCGCTCGTCTCCAACCTTTTGCTGAAAGGGGGCTTGGGTCGCTTGTCATTGTTGTTGTCTCGTTACCCACCCCCATTGCTTACGGCCTCGCCCTCCCAGGTGCATCAGTCCTTGGGCAGGGCGGACCAGTGTGGGGATAGTCCTAACGTAGAACTGTCATTGCCATGTTAGTAACAGTTAAACACGGGTCGCTGCCGACAGTCTAAAAGAGGTATGCTTAAGCCCGCAACTTGGCCCCGCCAACATGCTTATGTGGGCCGCCTTCAACGGTCACTGATATGGGGAACTCACACATATCTAACTGTAACCTAGACACCCGGGTGGGTGCCTAGTCGGGCAGGGCGACGCAACCGAGATAGAATGGTAGTTATTATCTAATGCTAAAGGAAGTCTGGATTGAGCCACTAGATGGGTTAGATATGGGTGCAGCTCAGCGCCCCAATCGCATTGAATTCGGGGACGCACTGACATAGCGGCAAAGAATAAGTGGTCACCACATAGCGCATCACTAGGGCCAAATCACGGCACAAGGTTACCGGCGTGATTGTCCAAGTGGTTGCGGGTGCGCCGCTCGCGAGCGGATTGCAACCCGTGGTTTACCTCTGTCTCAAATCGACCGATAGTTCATGGTTAAGCCGATTGGCCTGCAGAACACTGAGCTGGGCACCATAACCAAGAGTTAGGCCTGCAGGAGGAGGAGCTGAAGGAACCATATAGGAATAGGTCCAGATGTACTTTGGGGGGCACTCCCCTGCAACCAAAGACAGATTTCGGGTTGCTTCAAGGAAGACCTTCCACCCGGCTGGTGGGGGTATGGTTGTTATATAGCAAGTGTGCGGTCGTTCAAAGTTTGGTAAAGACCACATAGAGCCCCAGGGCATCAGGGCATTATTGACCGTGCAGCATTCGCTACGTTCAGAATAGGGCCGGTATTTGCACCAAAGTTTCCGGGTGGTTCCCACAGACTTGTCTGCTCCCAAGGTTATCCTCTAGGGGTAGAACCTGAGACTAAGGGGGCGTTGCCTGCTTCGGCGGCACAAATAAGCGATAGCTACGCCGGGATGGAGTTACCATGCAGGTCCTGCCACCACTGGGTTCCCCCCAGGTGATAGGATCAAGTTAGGTGGGACCGCGAAGTCTACGGTTCTTGGGAAACTTCCTGCAGTAGGGCATTTAGCAACAGATAAGGTACCAGCGTGTGAGTATCAGATATCTGCTTTCCAGCAGCACCGTGCCCTGGGAGCACACGCGTTGCCCTAACTCTGTGGCCCTCCCACAAGGGAGCCGGGTAGCAAAACAAGTGAATAGGCTCCTTAGGCGGGCCTCTGGCCTTCAGCTGGGTGTAATCACCATCAATTGGAGAGAGGCCCAGGTAAAAATGGGCTTTCCGTAATGCTTGGAGGACCATTGCGGTTGGTGGCACTCCCCACCGGAATCACTGGTCGCGTACGGCAGCTGCAGGAGACTGGGATCCTGGTTTACGGACACTTTTACCGCGCTATGGGTGCTGCTGTCCCAATATCTGGGGTGACAGCGGGGCAAACACAAGGGGACATTATGACAGCGCGCAACGCTTAAGCCAAACAGATTCCCGAAGCTGGTATGCCTAAGGGATCATCACTGAGGGATCCGTAGGGGCATAATTCCTATAAGGTATAAGGGATGGTGGGCAGGGGCAAGAGTCGCCCCTTGCCCATGGTCACGCGCTGGCAGTTAGGTTCACTCCCGTGCCCCAGGTTAACTATCTGAGGGGACTGTACAAATGTTAAGTAACCCTTCTCGTCATGATAGTCAAAGCGGGCAGGCCCAGGATTGTGAATAGGTGTAACCTTCCCGCTGGGGGGCGAATAGTTATCGCACATCTTCACAGGCCCCTCTATTTCAACAGACCCTATCCGATTAGGATAGCGTCTAGGGATTGGGGACATAGATGGGGCCATCTACAACTCCAGGAGCTATAGCTCACTGGTAAGTCTTGGGCCTGTGGTTATAAGGGATCTCACAGGGTTTGAGTCCCGCGAGCACTGTCAAACTGTCATGAGGTGGCAGAATGTCAAACTCTTCTGTCTGCAGGGATGGTTCCCTTCCAGCTGTTGCAGGAAGCCCTAGATAGGAGAGGTGCAGGTAAGATTATAGCGGGTTGGTGGGGGGCCCTGGCTGCGACGGTTAGCCGCCTCCAGGGCTGTGGCGGAGTTACAGGGCGATCTGGAAGCAGGCCGGTACAAAGGGTACCTCTGCGCGGCACCACGTGGTGCCTGAGCCAAAACGAGGAGCCTCCAGAGAGGTCCCGGAAGCCGGTCGGCGCCCCGCTAGGCCTGCGGGCGGTTGTGGGCCTGAACAACCGGGGGCTTGCTATGCGACGCTCCGCCCCGAGAGGGGGGGTGTGAGTAGAATTTCAACGGCACGTGATCGAAAAAAGAATCACTTGGGGGGCAGCACTTGCGGGTCGTTCCCGTGCTGCCCGGCTCATCAGGCGGGGCAGGTGAAGTAGATGGCCGCCTGCCCCTGGATCGCCCGTAAGATAACCCACCTATTACATATCCTGGAATTATGTAATAAAACCTGCAGCATTTGTTACCCACTTACAACTGTTTCTTGTGTCTTCTTTGGGTAACCTAATTTGGGGGAGGGGGGAAAGCGGGGTGCCCCTGGGGGTACTATGGCAGCTGACCTAGATGGGGCTTGTTAAGGCCCCACACACGGTGTGAGGTCCGAAGAGAGGTGCGTTATCCATCAGTGGTCGAAGTGGGGGAAAAAAATAGGGGAACTGTGGGCGGAGAATCAGAGGGCGGGAATAACCCTAGGATGGGGTCAGTGGGCTGAGTTAGAGGTGTGACCAGGATTGCAAAACATCCCAATCTTTAGTATTTGTTTGGCATTTCACTGACCAGCATGGGCGTCCGCAGAAATTTTTCCAGGGGGGGGCGAACCTGGCAAATGAAGGGGCGTGGCTAATGTTAATCAATGGGGGCGGGGCTAAAATGGCAGACAATCAGGATCGGGTAATGCTCAGGCCAACCTGAGAAAAACAAGCATTGGCATAGCCAATAGGTCTCGCCTTTGGGACCTTATGACTGACTCACTGACTGAAGAACTTATATAGCTCACTTTTGCCGAGGCGTCTTGGCGCTGGGTAAGTATGATGCCGGCAGTATAAGTATTTAGTTCTGCAGCAGGTCCCAAAGGCGAGACCAATTGGCTATGCCAATGCTTGTTGTTATATCTGGGCATGTTGAGAGGCTAGGGGACTGGGTCTCGATGTCTGGTTGGGAGCACAGCAATGACCTACTCAATTTGAATGCATAGGTAATACAACCGGAGGGGTGAAATGAAAGGTTCGCTACCAGGAATAACAGGAAGGTAGAAAGTTGGGCTGGTTAGAAAGATAAGGAGGGGTAGAGACAGGCATGGTGGTGAGGGGAGAAACAGATGCATGCTAGGAGAGTGCTGTGAGGGAGTGAGGCGAAATGGGAAGAGGCACTGAAAGGTGGGTCGGGAAAAGACCGTAGTAAGGCAAACAGAAGGGTAGCGAGAGGTGAAGGGTAGACAAAGAAGTGAGGTGTAGAAGAAAAAGATTCAGGAGCAGCGACAGGTAAATCAAAGCTGGAGAGGGGAGAATAACGCAGTCGTAGAACGTGAGGGGGCCAGGTAGAGAGAGGGAGAGGTGTGTCATAGACATGTAGAGACAGCTGAGGAAGAGGGAATAATAAAGACTGAGGTAGACAGGTGAGGTAGAGGGGTGAGTTGATATAATGGAAGTGCAGAGATGTGCCACAGATGTTACTGAAGAGGAAAAGAAGTAGAGATATTGAGAAAGATGTAAGGCACTAAAAGAAGTAAGGGGGTGAACAGAGATAGAACGAGTGGAAGGGGAGAGAACACGTAGAAGATGAATGGCAGGGTAAAATGAGCGATCAGGCAGTGAGTGTGAGGAGTGAGATACAGAGGCATATGTGGCAGTGAGCGTGATGTGCGGGGTACAGAGGGATATGTTGTGGCAGTGTGCACAAGGTGCGGGGTACAGAGGGATATGTTGTGGCAGTGCGCACAAGGTGCGGGGTACAGAGGGATATGTTGTGGCAGTTAGCGCAAGGTGTGGGGTACAGAGGGATATGTTGTGGCAGTTAGCGCGAGGTGTGGGGTACAGAGGGATATAAGGCAGTAAGCGCGGGCAGGGCCGGCTTAAGCGCTCGTGGCGCCCAGTGCGACAATGCTTTTTGGCACCCCCAATGACCACCTCCACTACAGGTTCTTCATAACCATCCTTTCACAGCGCCCCTCAAGCCTCCGTAACCATTCAGTCTCAGGTGCATTTAATTTGTGTAAGGTGTCAGAACACTTTACATTACACAGATTACATAGAGACAAACAATCATAAGTGTGTAAACAGTGCATAGGAAATGTTACATAAGAGAGAGGACAAGAAGGTGTAGGAGTCACAGGTCATCCGTACAGGTAGGCAGGATAGTTTAAGAGGGCTTGGCCAGGAGAATCAGAAACCTAGAATTTAAAACCTAGCACCATGGATGGGGGGTTCCCTTTATTAATAAGAATTGATTTCTACCCAAATTAACCCATTTTGCCACATTAGGATAATGAAAAGCTGGGGGGAAATCATAACGCTCTAGCCCATACCCTACAGTTTGCATGCATCTTTCATAACAGTTACTTGCTCACTGTTCCACATTAGGATTTTAACTCATAAAGAGTTATCAACAATATGGTCTCTCTGACAAAAGTGTGACCCACTGACCTATTTACATTACATTATACGCACTTTGTGAGCTGCACGTTCTTTGCAGCAAGCATAGTAACCCTCTGCGCTACCTTAGGATGAGTAGAAACTTCCATTACACAAAACTTCGATCTCTCCCTCTCTAAGAAGTGCATTAATCACTGCAGTCATTTAGACATTTTTATTGGTGGCTGAAAATTTCTAGGAGTCCAGGAAAGAAGCAGGTGCTTTTAAAATCATATTAGCGCCCCCTACACAAAGTCAGCACCCGGGGCGGTGGCACCGGTCGCACCGCCCTAGAGCCGGCCCTGAGCGCGGGGAGTGGGGTACAGGGGGATTTGAGGCAGTGGGGAGTGGGGTGCAGGGGGATAGGAGGCAGTGAAACACAGGGTCAGCATGTCCTGCCAGACATGATAGGGTGCATACTGGCAGATAGATATGTTATTGACACGAGTCTGTGTACGTTTTGGTGGGATCTGAAATCTGGGCTATGGCGCAACCTCAATTTTTGACTTGGGAGAATAATGCATCGACCCCCCCAGAACTTCATTCAGAAGACCTCTTGCTCTCAAGCTACACTGTGTTAAAAGCAGTGCTTAATTTGAGCCGGTGCTTTCCGGTGCTCAGCACCGGAACCTATTTCACAGGGCCGGGGCTATGATTTCTGAACCTGCAGGTGGTCGTCTCAATATTAATTATTCCATTCCAAAATATAAAGTATAACATACCTTGCCATGGTGACTGGCTGGTATGTGTTCACAGGCAGGCATACACCGGTTCAGGCAGGCATGATTGTGTATCACCACGTTAGTGATGATGTCATCACACCTGTCACGAATTCAAGAAGTCATCGTCAAAAAATGGCTTGCGTTCGATTCCCCGAGTCTGTTGCACCCTGCCATTGCCTGAGCCTCCCATTGGCTAATTGTAGGTGGGGGCTAGCTCATGACGGATTTCAGGCAAGGAAGCTCCGAGAGCTCATTTGGAACTTGGGAGTGAGGTCGCGAGGAAGAATAAACTAAATTAAGTGTGCATTTTCAAATTGCTTCGTGACCAGAGTGGTATAGATGGCAGCCCTACATTGTTGCTATCCGCAATGTGCTCAATACGGCTGTGGCCGAGCACAACTTTTGTGCGCCATGGAGTCACCTGTTTGTGCGCTGCCCCCCAGCATGCTAATTGTTCAGCGCGTGAGTCCAGCAGGCGCCACAGCCATACACACCGGCATTGGCAGCATTACGGTCGGGGACAATGCTTGTGCTGTAGCAGTCAGGGTCACAGCAAGCTCAGCATTGGATGCCGATGCCGTTGTCACCCCTGGACCTACTAATTGCAGGAGGCACTAGCAGTGACCTAACCTGCTGTGCTGGAGCAGCCGCCTGTTCCGCAATGCACTGATTAATATGTGCAAAAAAGCATTTTATTTTGGTGTGCATTTCTTTTTTTTGCACTTGTGTCGTGTCGGTTTAGATAAAGAATTAAAATACATGTCACCTTGCCCTTCTTTAGGAATGACAAAATAGCAGGGACATGTACAGGCTAGAGACAGGGCTGAGAGCACTAGTAAAGATGAGAGAGAGCAAGAGCAAAGAGGGGAAAGAAACAAGGAGAAGAGAGGGATAAAACACAGCAGAGTAGAAGAAAAGGAGGAGAGCAAATCAGATACAGAGAGAAAGAGAAGGCAGACATGGTGCGCAGCAGACAGTGCTAGAAGGGAGAAGATAGATTGAAAGGATGTAGAGGACAGGACATGACAGAGAGAAAAAAAGAGCAGAGAAAGGATAAAACGGAGATACAGCTAATCACTGCTAGAAGAGTGAAAGTAAAGAGCCAAGATCGAGGGGAGAGAAAGCAGAATATAGATAAAAAGGAAGATGAAAACGGGCATGGGTAGAATGCATAAGGAATAGAGGGCAAATCAGAAATACAGGGAAGTAGGTAACACACCAGGTGTGACAAAGATGATAGAAAATGATTAGAGAGGTGAGAGGATAGACTCTTAGAGAAAAGACCTATGGGACAAACATCAAAGCAAGGTTAGAAGATAGACTGAGGCAGTGCTAGTGTTGAAGGTGGGGCACACCAGAGATAGAAGTGGGCTATGGCCTCCTTGGAAACATTTTCGGCACCGGCACTTCTGCTTTTGCAAATTAAGCACTGGTTAAAAGGAGGTCTTTGTGTCCAGACCTAACCACTTGTGCTTGTGGCGCGCAGCTCAAACTGGCCATTGTCATTCTGTTTGTGATAATCAGCCACAGACAGCATGACAATGGGCGGGAGGGGCTGCGAGGAGGAGTGCGAGGCGCCCGATCAGGGAGTTGAGGCCTCTGGCAGGGAACAGCTCTGCTCCCTGCAGGGCCCGTAATTACGGACAAAAGGCGTCTGTAAAAGCATGGATGGCCGCAAGGGGGGCAGGAGGAGCACTCCAGGGGGGGCAAGCGCCCCTCCTTGCCCCCCCCTGCGGACGCCCATGCTGACCAGTTACAGCTTATTATGTTATGTAATACAACCAATGGATACACATGATTATTTAACGATGTATATGAGTTATTGACATTAAAATAAATTCACAAAGTGGGATATGTTTCTAATCACAGAATGTCCCAAAAATGCTTAAAAGTGGAAGCACGAGCCATTTGTTTCCGAGCCATGGATTTTTGGTCGTCAGCAATATACACAGAGACAATCAATTTTACGTGTGTAAATCACTGTATGGGAAATGTTACATAAGACAATGGACTAAAAGGTGTAGGAGTCACATGACAACCATATTAGTAGGCAGTATAGTTTAATAGTGATTGATCTGGAGAAACACAAACTCAGATTTAAAACTTAATACCATGATTGGGGGTCACTTTAATAATCATTATTGATTTCTATCCAAATGAACACTTTTTGCAACATTAGGATAATCAAAGGCTTAGGGGGAAAAAACATAAAGCTCTAGTGTATACCTTGCAGTTTGTATGCAGCTCTAAGATGAAAGTTAATAGCTCACTGTTCTTTGTTAGGATTTTAACTTATAAACTGCAAGTAGCAAAAGGATCTTACTGACAAAAGCAGTAACCCACTGACCTATTTACAATATGTGCACTTTGTGATGGGCATGGTACATGTTCTTAGTAGCAGGCACATTAACCCTCTGCGCTATCTATTCTGAGGAATTGCCTAGTACTTCCAAACCTCGTGATATTTGGGGCCCGCTCACTGCATACCTGTTGACTATCACTGATGTCTGATTGTTCATGTCATTAATGTACTGTAATCCTCTACTGCCACATTGTATACCCGATTGATTACTATCAAGTGTTTGTCTGTCTACGATTGTCATCTAATTCATTGTCGATATCTCCTGCCACCCCGAGTGTACGAACTGTTAATGTGTCATCAATTGCTACAGCATAACCATCTGTATGTGTTCTTTTTGAATCTGAAATTTAAATAAATTAATTTAAAAAAAAAAACAAAATAAACCTCTGCGCTATCTTTCCATGAGTCAAAACTTCCACTAGACAAAACTCCGATCTCGCTATAGGAAGACTTTTATTCACCGGAGTCATCATGACATTTTTATTATTGATGAAAATTGCTGTAGAACCAGAAAAATGAGAGAAGTGTACTGGATTTTTGTCCTCAATACTGCAATATCAGGACTTAACCAGGAGATACCTTGGGATCAAGCTATTAAATTTAACAGATAGGTGACCCCATGTTAACTCGTGTTTCATCTGAGTATGACTAACATATATATTTGACCAGCAACAGTAAATCAGGTTATTATGATAAGGTTTTTAATAATTGTGATTTGATCCATGACGTTTCACATTAGGACTACACAGTAAGAGTTGAACTAATCTATTATAATGTAAGCATATCAGATATAGTCTGATTCCAGCACAGGCCCATCTTTATGGTACTAAGTTAAAATGACGAGCGGACGCACGTGAACCTAGAGACCTTAAACACATCGTGAAAATCGCCGATTTAACGATTATAAATAAATAAACTACCCATGTTTGTTCATTGTAATTAACCAATCTACTACTACTAGATGAACCCGTAACATGAGATATACTGATAGGTACAAGTGGTATCATTAAAATATGGCGGAAGTATATACGTTCTAGCTTGGCCCCACCGCAGTCCTATTTCTATGATATTGAACCAATACGCTTAACGCTCGCACGTAACCACGGCGGAGATAAATAGGACACATTAACCTCGGTTTTGGTAATCACGGAACCACATGGAGACGCGAACTGCATAAAGAAAGAGGTGAGAAGCTATAGGGGGAGTCCTACGTATTAGTTACGAGAATACAAACAAACTTTAGATAGATATTAGCGTATATGTGTAATCGCGAGATAGGTAGGGGTGGCTCAACTGACTTGTTAACTAACAGGTAACACTGTTTGACATTAATTAGATTGATGGACAGAACCGAACACATAGAAAACAGACGAATACGTACACAAGAGAAAGACTTTTTTCCTTAATAATATATTACAACTTACAATCCAGGTATGTTGGTTTAAAAGCATCAGCTAATTCGTTAAATTAAAGAGTGAAGTAATTAATTTAGCATAAACGAATTTAAGTATGTTTGGCCAAACCTCACTGGTAACTTCTGTTACATCTAGGCACCTAGACTTACATCTTGCTTGAAGAAAGGATATGTTCTAACCAGTATTGACAAAAGAAACTTTATTTCACTATCAGAAGCCATGTTGAACGCCAACCGATCATATTAAACTAAGTGAGTACTCGTATTGGTATTACTATAAATTTAAAAATATAAAGCTAATGTAGGCATCTGGTCAATATTACAGTGGAATAGACCGAACTACATGTGTAATTAATACAGACAGAACACAAAACCTGAAGTTAGCAAATATATACTTCTTAGGATACTGACTCAAACTTTTGTATCCTTTTTGTTGATATACCATCTTCACGTTAGAAAAATGAAGTCAAGAAGATTAACAGGAACATGGATCAAACTTTAATAATAGTTGAGTAGTTTAGCTCCATACTTACCTAGTCCTGTGAAAATAATTGTGATGCATTCATGCTTCCATTAGGCATAAACAACCATTGCATAAGATTGATACAGATACTCTCCGAACATCCAGAAACTGATCTATATTTAACTACATAAAAGGTATGCAATTTCGTATATAAATTGTAATCACATGTAACAAGCTAGTGATTTTTCACACGAGCATAATCTTGAGACCATTAGTGCAGTGTTTTCATATTTTATAAAACTACGACATAGGTATTGTCCTTGTTCAGATTGGAAACCTTAGACTGGGATTCCTTGAGCTTAATTCACATATCAATGTATATAGTCCCTTAGAATAAGTAAAATGATTGCTATTTTTGACTCCCTAAGTCTACAATAGGCTTTTTTAATCTACACATATACTAATTATTTTGTAACTGTCTTATTATATTTCTTTGTATACAGTGCATAAATCTGAATGGGCACCTGACGAAGGCCTAGCCGAAACGCGTTGTCTACCTACAGCCCATGTATTTCAGCTGTTTATAGAGTATTTACCTGAATGAAACAAATTGTGGTCTACTTACAGCCCATGTATTTCAGCTGTTTATAGAGTATTTACCTGATTTAAACGAATTGTGGTGGTTTGGGAATATCGATTGACTGAAATGATTAAATTATGAACATGCTTGCACTGCATTTTGTATCTGAATAATTAATCATGTTTTAGCGAGATTTACTTGTCCTTCTTGTGAATCAATTTGTATCTATAGAGAGACTGTATTGATGCATCTTTCTCCATAAATGTATATGTATATACAGAGTAATTGAGTGATTGTATAAAATATATATTTTGTAAAACAAGAAAATACAAATTAACTAAAAAACTAATTAAAGAGAAAAACGATAAACATACTAATTTGTTCATTTTGTTATTTGTAAACATATTTTCTAGAAGTATACGCAAGCACATTTTTGTCATTCAATTTTTAGTATTTTCCTAGTTCATGGGAGTTAATTTGCAACTAATTTGATCATGACACTGTGCCCGGTGTCCAACCTTTCCCAACAATAATTGTTTCCCTGCTTGGGTGTTATATCAATGTAGCAGGGGCCCGTAGCTTTACCAAATAAAATTATCTCGCAGCAGGTTCTGTGAGGGGTTTGTTCTTAGTATCACTTGTACAAGTTTTACATAGTGCTGTGAATACAATAACTAGTATTGGATTTGATTCAGTAGGGAGCCCCAGTCTATTGGTCTTCCAGTTTTAACTAAGTGCTATACCTATTCATCGAATATTGTTAATAATCTATAGATTTAATACAGTATGGCTAACCTTCAAACCTTCGGATTCACAGACGAACAGTTTGCCAACATGGTAGGCAGTTCCAGTAATTTTGGACACCAAACATCCCTATCTTCAGACAAAAATGATGATGCTATATCACTTTTAGCTCTCAGAAAAAAGATTAAACGTATTGAACTGCACAGCCAATACATGTTAGAGTATTTGAAGGCAGGAGTGATACCTCAAGGATTGAGGGTCAGAAACATACCGGGTTTGTTTGTCCAAATCAAACAATTTTTGGAATGGTGGGCAATGATTTCCAATCGTTGCTCCCGTGACTACATGATGTTGATTGTAGAAACATCAAAAGAAGTTATAGAACAGCTCACTGCAGAAATTTTGGATTTAGAGAGCAAAATCAAAACATCTTGTGCAGTAGACTTAGCCAAAAAGAAATTAGAAGAAATAAATAAAGATCTGCACTCTTACACAGAATATCTTACAAAACGCAAAGCAGAGAAACTGAGAAAAGATGTAAGGTTTTTTAGCAAGGAAGGCACATATCCATATTTGTCGGAGCATTTCTATAATCAAAGTGGTAACATGCAATATGAATCAGTACCTAATAGACCAACTTACATGGGTAAGAAAGTTACCACATTTTCTGATACTTCAGACTCAGATCAAGAAGAACAAATAGCGAATCAAGACTTTAGAGACAATAGTTACTACACCAGGAGACCGGGAGGTAGACAATCTTCTTTTTTAGGGAGGCGTTTTACCAGACGCAACAATTGGAGACCCCGATATCAGCCACGCTTTCCAACACCACAATTCCAACCTCACTTCCAGGCAGATCCAGCGATGGATTACAATCAATACCTGGTCACCAGGAATGCACAGTACTGGAGAGAATGAATGTGTTACCTGTATTCAATCTTAGTAACACACCATTATCAGATGCTACAATTGCCTTGTTATCTAAAGGTTTAACGTTTGCCCCCCATTCAGGCCTGAATAAATTTGAGCTATTTAGGGACCTAGTAGCTTTTTTCAGAAAGATAAGACTGAAATTATTTTTTTCAGGCACAGATACACAAGAGGGAGTTGTTAACCTATCTGGACTGACACCGCAGTCAGTGTTTACACCAACATTAGATACACTTCCACCAGAATTGGCGGTTTTTGAAAAAGTGGTATACAACAAAATCCTGAACATCACTAAACATGTACCAACTACACCATTTAATCTAAATATAAAAGAATACAAGGCTATGCAGAACCTTAAACAGACACCCAGTTTGACGATTAAGGCATGTGACAAAGGAGGAGGAATAGTGGTGTATGATACTCCTAAATATATCTCTAAAATGAATGACATGTTGGGAGATACAAGATACTACTATCCCATTACTAGAGACCCTACATCGCAAATTGTCGCTCAGATCCGCAAAATTACAAATAAAGCTTTGAATAAAGGAGATATTTGTGACAAGGAATGGACTTTCCTTAATGTTTCAAAACCTAGAATGGCTAGCATCTACGGCATACCAAAAATACACAAGAATGCTGTGGATCCGCCGCTGAGACCGATAGTCACCACTATTGGATCAGCGACGGAGCCATTAGCAAAATACGTAGATGCATTATTATGTAAACACATAATCAAGACTCCAGCCTTTGTCCAGGACACTCGGCATATCATTAATCTACTGGAAAACATGCCTTTTTGCAATGAAACCCAATACATGGTCTCTATGGATATAGAGGCCCTGTATAGCAATATTCCAATAGAAGGAGCTATTCAAGCCGTACATTGGTTTATCAATGCATATAATATCACATGCCCATCTATATTTGTGCTAGAGTGTCTTAAAATCGTGCTGGAAGATAATATCTTTGAGTTTAACCAACAACTCTATAAACAACAACAAGGTGTCAGCATGGGGGCATCTTGTGCCCCAACTGTGGCCAACATCTACATGACCCTTTATGAAAAGAAATACATTTTCAATGAGATAGCCCCATTTTATGAATCAGTGACCAAATGGTCACGATTCATTGATGATGTTTTCTTTATTTGGTCAGACACGTACGACAAACTACTTGAATTCATAGAATGGATCAATTTATGTGAAACTAACATCAGTTTCACACATAACATCAGTACTGAACAAGTAGAATATTTGGACATTCTTATTAAACATCATATGGGAGTCTTAACAGTGGTATTATTCACCAAAACCACAGCAAGGAACACTTTGCTACATTACGATAGCTTTCATCCAAAGAGTCAAAAGGATAATATACCATTTGGCGAATTTTTGCGCCTTAGGCGCAATTGTACGAATATCTTAGACTTTGATGAGAAATCTATTGCAATGAAAACTAAATTTCAAGTGAGAGGCTACCCTAATAAAATTGTAAGAGATGCATATAAAAGGGCCCGATACTATGACAGACAACATCTGCTGACCAACATAAAAACCAAAAAAGATCCATCTTTGGTTTTTATAACAAGGCACTCTATGCTGAATGCCAGAATTCGCCAAGTAGTATGTTCGAACTGGCACATACTTAATGTTGATAAACCTAAAGAAGGGGACACTCTACCTAAACCTTTATTTGCGTACAGACGCAACAAAAATTTGAAGGATCACATAATCCATTCCAGGATGAAAAATGAGACTAGCTTCCAACAAAACACTATAGATGGAAGTAAAAAAGTTGCTGGGAAATTCAAATGCACCTCGTGCAAATCGTGCTCAATGGCTATTGAAGCACCTTCCTTGACATTCAATGACTTTAACATTGCTCCGACAACGCTAAATAACTGTAAATCAGCCAATGTGATTTATTTGCTCATATGCCCCTGTCACATGGGATATGTGGGGGAGACAGGAAGAGCATTTAACGTTAGATTAACGGAACACAGATCTGCAATTAGAACGCAGAAATTATCGGCACCTTTGGTACAACATTTCGTTAATCTAGGCCATATGCCAGATGACATACAGTGGTACATTCTTGAAAAAATTAAACCAAAAGAAGGTTTAATAATGGATAGAACCAGAAAAATGAGAGAAGTGTACTGGATTTTTGTCCTCAATACTGCAATATCAGGACTTAACCAGGAGATACCTTGGGATCAAGCTATTAAATTTAACAGATAGGTGACCCCATGTTAACTCGTGTTTCATCTGAGTATGACTAACATATATATTTGACCAGCAACAGTAAATCAGGTTATTATGATAAGGTTTTTAATAATTGTGATTTGATCCATGACGTTTCACATTAGGACTACACAGTAAGAGTTGAACTAATCTATTATAATGTAAGCATATCAGATATAGTCTGATTCCAGCACAGGCCCATCTTTATGGTACTAAGTTAAAATGACGAGCGGACGCACGTGAACCTAGAGACCTTAAACAGATCGTGAAAATCGCCAATTTAACGATTATAAATAAATAAACTACCCATGTTTGTTCATTGTAATTAACCAATCTACTACTACTAGATGAACCCGTAACGTGAGATATACTGATAGGTACAAGTGGTATCATTAAAATATGGCGGAAGTATATACGTTCTAGCTTGGCCCCACCGCAGTCCTATTTCTATGATATTGAACCAATACGCTTAACGCTCGCACGTAACCACGGCGGAGATAAATAGGACACATTAACCTCGGTTTTGGTAATCACGGAACCACATGGAGACGCGAACTGCATAAAGAAAGAGGTGAGAAGCTATAGGGGGAGTCCTACGTATTAGTTACGAGAATACAAACAAACTTTAGATAGATATTAGCGTATATGTGTAATCGCGAGATAGGTAGGGGTGGCTCAACTGACTTGTTAACTAACAGGTAACACTGTTTGACATTAATTAGATTGATGGACAGAACCGAACACATAGAAGACAGACGAATACGTACACAAGAGAAAGACTTTTTTCCTTAATAATATATTACAACTTACAATCCAGGTAAGTTGGTTTAAAAGCATCAGCTAATTCGTTAAATTAAAGAGTGAAGTAATTAATTTAGCATAAACGAATTTAAGTATGTTACCTCACTGGTAACTTCTGTTACATCTAGGCACCTAGACTTACATCTTGCTTGAAGAAAGGATATGTTCTAACCAGTATTGAAAAAAGAAACTTTATTTCACTATCAGAAGCCATGTTGAACGCCAACCGATTATATTAAACTAAGTGAGTACTCGTATTGGTATTACTATAAATTTAAAAATATAAAGCTAATGTAGGCATCTGGTCAATATTACAGTGGAATAGACCGAACTACATGTGTAATTAATACAGACAGAACACAAAACCTGAAGTTAGCAAATATATACTTCTTAGGATACTGACTCAAACTTTTGTATCCTTTTTGTTGATATACCATCTTCACGTTAGAAAAATGAAGTCAAGAAGATTAACAGGAACATGGATCAAACTTTAATAATAGTTGAGTAGTTTAGCTCCATACTTACCTAGTCCTGTGAAAATAATTGTGATGCATTTATGCTTCCATTAGGCATAAACAACCATTGCATAAGATTGATACAGATACTCTCCGAACATCCAGAAACTGATCTATATTTAACTACATAAAAGGTATGCAATTTCGTATATAAATTGTAATCACATGTAACAAGCTAGTGATTTTTCACACGAGCATAATCTTGAGACCATTAGTGCAGTGTTTTCATATTTTATAAAACTACGACATAGGTATTGTCCTTGTTCAGATTGGAAACCTTAGACTGGGATTCCTTGAGCTTAATTCACATATCAATGTATATAGTCCCTTAGAATAAGTAAAATGATTGCTATTTTTGACTCCCTAAGTCTACAATAGGCTTTTTTAATCTACACATATACTAATTATTTTGTAACTGTCTTATTATATTTCTTTGTATACAGTGCATAAATCTGAATGGGCACCTGACGAAGGCCTAGCCGAAACGCGTTGTCTACCTACAGCCCATGTATTTCAGCTGTTTATAGAGTATTTACCTGAATGAAACAAATTGTGGTCTACTTACAGCCCATGTATTTCAGCTGTTTATAGAGTATTTACCTGATTGAAACGAATTGTGGTGGTTTGGAAATATCGATTGACTGAAATGATTAAATTATGAACATGCTTGCACTGCATTTTGTATCTGAATAATTAATCATGTTTTAGCGAGATTTACTTGTCCTTCTTGTGAATCAATTTGTATCTATAGAGAGACTGTATTGATGCATCTTTCTCCATAAATGTATATGTATATACAGAGTAATTGAGTGATTGTATAAAATATATATTTTGTAAAACAGGAAAATACAAATTAACTAAAAAACTAATTAAAGAGAAAAACGATAAACATACTAATTTGTTCATTTTGTTATTTGTAAACGTATTTTCTAGAAGTATACGCAAGCAAATTTTTGTCATTCAATTTTTAGTATTTTCCTAGTTCATGGGAGTTAATTTGCAACTAATTTGATCATGACACTGTGCCCGGTGTCCAACCTTTCCCAACAATGAAAATTGCTGTAGGCCAGGAAGTAAGGGTGGGCGACAATTTCCGTTCCGCTCGCGGATCTTGCGAAATTTCGACATTTTCGCGTTCCGCGCGGAACGCGAAAATGTCAAAACTTCCGCAATCCACGGCAGAACGGAAATATGCAGGGATGGATTAATTCTGGCACAATGCTCCTGTCATTAAACCTCAACAGGAAGCACTTTCAGATATAAATAAAGCAGGTGCCCGAGTTGAAGGTCAAATTCAGTAACGCATTCATCAGCACAAAAGATTCGTGAGCACGGTGGAGGCTAGGCAGGTGTGCTTCTCCCCATATCTACCGTCAACAATTTGCTGTAATCCTTGATGGAGGTCTGTGCATCCATGAATTTCTCGAGCGCAATCCCCGTGTAGTTCCTGACACCAGGAGGTTCTGTCTCCTCATCTGCTGCTCTGGTCGGTCTCTGACCCTTTATAAACAAGAGGCAGGTGAACTGCATAGAAGCCCCGCCCGTTTGGCCCCAGCCCACACACCAGCGGTGTGCAACGTCTTCCCGCCCTTTCCCCACTATGATGGACAGCTCACTCGAGGGACCCCGGCGCCCATCGGCGCGGTGGCAAAAGTTACAGACACACATGGACGCTGGACAACTCTTCTGGCCCTTTACGCAGCTGTAGTGTAGGAAAAGCACTATACATTTACCCACCAAGGTAGCACTTACTGATTAGCCAGTAGAAAGTACTCCAGTTGAGTAGAGGTATTGCACAAAACGGTGGCATCTCCTTGGATAAATATGCAGGGCAGGATTCCTTCTGGCACGATGCTCCTGTCACAAAAATTAAACCTCAACAGGAAGCACTTACAGATATAAATAAAGCAGGTGCCCGAGTTGAAGGTCAAATTCAGTAATGCATTAATCAGCCCAAAATCTCCGCGAGCACGCAAAATTTCGCGTGTTCGCTGAGATTTTTTTGCCATTTCGCGAAATTTTACGAAAGGCAATTTCGCAAATTCCGCACACCCTTACCAGGAAGGAGGCAGCAAGTGCTTTTAAAACCATAATATACAACTTTTACACTGTAGGAGAGTAGGATCTGCACTTGTGTTGCCCCCACTTTTTTTCTGATGTATAAACTGGTTTCTGGCTATAGTCTAGCTGGGTCCCTGCTAATCAGGGCCCCAGTCTAACTGATCTCTCTAAACAACTTGGTGTGCATATTAGATGCACTAGTGATTGGATACTGTGGTACCTTATGAGCCCCTAGTATATGGTACCTTAGGTACCTAGGGCATTGGTACTTCACAGGCCTACCAGGGGCTGCAGCATGTATTATGCCACCCCTGGAAAGCATTCACAATCTGACACCACAGGCCTGCTACTGCAGCCTGTGGGAGGTAGTGTTAGCACTCCTCACTGAGGTATAGGTTCCTATATCTCACCATACACACACATATAAACCTATCAGTCACCCCTATGGTAGGCCCTATCAATCCCAAGGGCAGGGTGCTTGGTTTACTATGTGAGGGGGTGCCTCTGCCTGAGCAGGACCCCTCTGCAGCTGGCAGAGTCTATTCTCTGCTGCTGTTTGTGGATGCGGTTAAACCATATACTCTTAAGTGCATTATAACCTCGCGGTAAATGCTAACTTTGGAATGACTGCATCAAAACGTGGTCATAGAGCTAGTCCCTCCCATCTTTTCACTATAAGATACCACACATTGCCAATGCAATTTAGATTACACCTGGACGACGCTCTACGAAGAAGAATCCTGGCCCTTCAACTTTCTACTATCTCTAGAAGACCGAAGGATCTCCCTTGGAGTCAAGGAGTGACTCCCCTGCTTGGCAGGCACCAAAACTACTGAACTACGGTTGCAAACTTTACCGCTCCCGCCGGAGCTCGAAGTCCCTGCGTCCCCTGAAGCGGATTTCCTGACCTCTCGACGGCCATTTTGAGTCCCCAGTGAAGCTGTGGCATCTGGACCCCACGAGTGACGAGGAACAGCAATACCAGGGAACCGTGCACTGATTTCGAGTGCAAGCCCTAAACTACGTCCAACGAAGTTGTGCTTTGGACCACTTGTTATCCAAGTCCCGAGCAGGTAAAGTACCGAAGATCAGCGGCCTACCTCGTCCCGAGTGACCGTGGGCTGTTGGTGAACTTTTCCTGCAAAGGTGTCTTCGCTGTTGCTTGCCCGTTGGCTAGTGACTCTCCAAAAGACTTCCACATCACCTTCAAGGGCTCACCTGGTTGCTCTGGGCCTGCCCTCACTTACCCTCGCTGGGTAAGTCCATCAGATCTTGCTGGTCTGCTCCATCGACAATCTTCTATTCACACAAGACTTGCAGTTGCCAAGGCTTGTTGGCTCCAAACCGAGTGCCGACACCGTCAACAGCTGCAGACGTTGTGGAACCCTCCGAATCCAGCTGCTGGTCTTCATCGATCCCTCCTGGTCCTCGTGAGTGAAGAGACAAAACGACATCAGCGACCTAAAGAGACGCAACAGCTGTGGTCATCCATCTTGCTGGCCACCGGTCACTGGCAAGTGACTTTGAACTCTGTCCCCTCAATTTCTAGGTCTTCTGCAACTCCAATCCATCTTCGGATTCCAGCGGACACTTCTCTCGACAACGCAAGCAGCAAGTCTTCAGTGATCTCCATTGAAAACAGCATCGCGACCCGACACCAAAGGACACGTATGCACCCGGCTTCCCTGGGTGAGGTAACTCTGGCATTACGGTGCCCAAGTGTGCATTGGCTCTCGAAGTACTTACCCTGTAAGTTGTTTGCTTGTTGTCCACTCCGAAGTGCCCTAGAACTGTAAAATACAAACCGCAACATTTGCCATTGAAACGCATTGAAAACCCGCGTGTGTGTTTAGACACTGCACGCGTCTCCTGTGGGCTGATTACTTACCTGCTAGCACTGCAGAAGTGAAGACCCAGCGATTCCCAAGGCCCTAGGCCTCTTCATATTGCAAGTCGAATTTGTTAAACCACTATTTTAGTTTATGGTCTGGTACGCCCCTAGTGCTACAGCCATATTTATGCTTAATTTATTGAGAACTGTTGATCTTTTGAATGTTTACCTGGCTCTAATCTCATAAAGAGATTAGTAGAGTATATTTAGAAATAAATACATATATATTTGATATATATACTGTTAGAAGGCCGCCTCAGAGGGGCCCGGAGGGGGCCCTGACTGCCCTGAGACCCACCCTCGAGGTATCGTAGCCGGGCACTGGCGGGAGACTCCTCAGGGGAGGAACCTCGTATCTAGGATCGCACACTCGGCACCACACGACAGAGAGACACCACACGAAGAGTTCTTACGAGCAAATCTTTATCAGATCGAAGTGGTAAGATCTTTATGATCAGCCAGGCAAATATATACAAGCAGAGCGTGGGCTCACAGAGTCTTGGAGGGGGGTTAGGAGGTAGCGGGACAGTCTTTGGGGATAAGAATCAAATGCAGGAGCGTACCCGGCGCACAGCTCACAATCCTCGAGCTGGGGGATACGCTTGTCATCGTGGGGTCCGGCGGGACCAAGAGAGTCTGTGGGAGCCGCGAGTCACTCAGCAGGGCTCGGATACAAGTTCGGTGGTCTTACGATCTTCGAGGAGCCGCGAGTCACTCAGCAAGGCTCAAGCACAAGTTCGGAGGTCTTACGATCTTCAGGGAGCCGCGAGTCACTCAGCAGGGCTCAAGCATAAGTTCGGAGGTCTTACGATCTTCAGGGAGCCGCGAGTCACTCAGCAGGGCTCAAGCACAAGTTCGGAGGTCTTACGATCTTCAGGGAGCCGCGAGTCACTCAGCAGGGCTCAAGCACAAGTTCGGAGGTCTTACGATCTTCAGGGAGCCGCGAGTCACTCAGCAGGGCTCAGGTGTTCCAAGGCGAATCTGCCGGACAGTCCCAGAGCACCCCTTGTTATAGGCCGACTCCTCTTTGATGTCCGGAGTCTGTGCAAGCAGGGGTCTTGTCACCTGGGGGTCACTTGTTGGGGTTTCCTGCCATTGTCTTTTGATCCTTTCAGGGCTGGGTCGGGAGGAGTCCCAGACGCCCAGCAGGCGTGGAGCCAGCCCTCGGGGAGGCCGGCAGGACGATCGAAACCCACCGTCCCAGGGAAGCGCAGAGGTGTGATAGAAACTGCTCCTCCCTCTCTCATCCCAAGGGGAGCGCGGTGTCCTCCAGCCGGAGTGGCGCCTCTAGGCCCGGGTCGCGCTGGGGCCGGGCGGCCATCTTGATGCAGGAAGTGGGCACGCGGGCCCGGTGTGGCCGAAGGGAGGAAAGCCACGGACGGGGAAGTCTGTGTGGGGTGCGTGTGAGTTCTGGTGGGAAGGATCGGCTAGGCCGTGGGTTTGGGGGCTGGTGTGAGGTGCAGGGGCCATGTCTAGCTATGTTACGAGGGCCGGGTATAACACGCGTCCCCCCCAGCTGAAAGCCGGAGAGAACTACCCATCTTCTTGGGGGTTCTCTTCGCTGAGGCGGAAGAACCGGGAGAGGCCATCGGCGTTGGCGTGGTCAGCCCCAGGGCGATGCTCCACGGTGAAATCCATCCCCTGGAGGGAGATTGACCACCGCAGCAGCTTGGGGTTTTCCCCTCGCATCTGCATGAGCCACCGCAAGGGGCGATGGTCGGTTTGGACCTTGAAATGGGTGCCGAACAGGTACGGGCGTAGTTTCTTGAGGGCCCAGACTACGGCGAATGCCTCTCGCTCGATGGTGCTCCATCTCTGTTCCCTGGGCAACAGTCTTCGGCTGAGGAAGGCTACGGGCTGGTCTAGGCCTTGGTCATTCACCGGGGAGAGGACTGCCCCGATGCCATGCTCGGAAGCATCCGTCTGTACCACAAACTCTTTGGAGTAGTCGGGGGCCTGGAGGACGGGGGCAGTACACATGGCCGCTTTCAGGGCCTCGAACGCCTCTTGGCAGGCAGGGGACCATTGAACCTTTTTGGGCTGCTTTTTGGACGTGAGTCCCGTGAGGGGACCGACCAAGCTGCCGTAATTCCGGATGAATCTGCGGTAGTAGCCCGTGAGGCCCAGGAAGGCTCGGACCTCCGTTTGGGTAGTGGGGGGTTCCCAGGCTAGGATGGCGTCGATTTTGGGCTGTAGAGGGGCGACCTGCCCACTTCCGACCTGGTGCCCCAGGTAGGTTACCGAGCCTTGCCCAATCTGGCACTTACTGGCTTTCACGGTGAGACCTGCCTGGCGCAGGGCGGTCAGCACCCTCCGAAGGTGCTGGAGGTGCTCACTCCACTCGGAGCTAAAAACTGCGATATCGTCGAGATACGCTGCACTGAATTTTTCCAGCCCGGCCAGGACTCTGTTTACCAGTCGCTGGAAGGTGGCCGGGGCATTTTTCATCCCGAAGGGCATTACGCGAAAGCGATAGTGCCCATCCGGGGTGGAGAAGGCGGACCGCTCCTTGGCTCCTTCTGTGAGCGCAATTTGCCAGTAGCCGCAGGTGAGATCGAAGGTGCTGAGGAACCGAGCAGCCCCGAGCCGGTCAATGAGCTCGTCGGCTCGGGGAATGGGGTGGGCATCGGCTCGGGTGACTTCATTGAGTCCCCGGTAGTCCACGCAGAAGCGGAGTTCTGGTGCGACCCCGGGGGCAGCTGCTTTCGGGACCAGGACCACGGGGCTGGCCCAGGGGCTGTCGGAGGGTTCGATCACGCCTAGGGTCAACATTTTCGAGACTTCGGCTTGGATGCAGGACCGGACCCGATCAGGGACTCGGTAGGCCCGGTGTCTCACTGGCGGACTGTCCCCGGTATCCACGTCATGGACACACCAGTCGGTGACCCTAGGGACCAGGGAGAAGAGGTCCGAAAACTGCCCTAGGAGCTGGCGGCAATCTTCACGTTGCTGGGGAGTGAGAGACGGGGCGAGGTTCACTCCTTCTATGGAGCCGTCCTTCTCTTTGGTGCACAGGAGATCCGGGAGAGGATCTGACTCCTCCTCGGACCCATCATCCGTGGCCAGTAGGAGGCTCAGCTCCGTTCGCACAAAGTGGGGCTTGAGGCGGTTCACGTGGAGGACCCGGAGGGGGTCCCGGGGGGACTGGACGTCCACCAAGTACGTGACCTGGCTCTTCCGCTCAACCACCTTGAAGGGCCCGGTCCATTTATCCTGGAGGGCGCCGGGTTTCACGGGGGCCATGACCCATACCTGCTGGCCCGGCTGAAACTCGACCAGAGTGGCGTTCTCGTCGTACCAGCGCTCCATCTCCTCCTGACTCGCCTCCAGGTTGGCCTCGGCCATCTCTCGGAACCTTCTCGTCTGGTTCCGGAGGGCCAGGACGTAACGGAACACATCTCGGGGGGGGCCTCGGGGCGCCGCCTCCCAACCTTCCTTGACCAAGCTGAGGGGCCCCCTGACGGGGTGCCCGTAGAGTAACTCAAAGGGGCTGAACCCCAAGGATTTCTGGGGAACTTCGCGGTATGCGAATAGGAGGCAGGGGAGCAGGATGTCCCACTTACGCCGGAGGGGCTCTTCCAGGCCCGCGATCATCCCCTTCAGAGTCCAGTTAAACCGCTCTACCAGGCCGTTTCCTTGGGGGTGGTACGGGGTGGTGAACTTATAGGACACCCCGCATTGTTGCCATAAGGACTTCATGTATCGGGAGATAAAGTTGGTACCGCGGTCGCTCACGACCTCGCGGGGGAAACCCATGCGGGAGAAGATTCCCATCAACGCCCGGCCCACCACGGGGGCCGTGACGGTGCGCAGGGGGATGGCCTCAGGGTAACGGGTGGCATGGTCCACCAGGACGAGGATGAACCGGTGCCCTTGGGAAGTTGGGGGGTCCAGGGGCCCTACAATGTCGATCCTGACCCGCTCAAAAGGGGTACTGATGACAGGGGAGCCTTGCTCTTCCCTCCGCTCTTCCCACTGGCCTGGCACGTGGGACAGGACTTGCAGTGGGCTCCTACATCGGCTTTCATTCTGGGCCAGTAGAAGTGGGTCACGAGGCGACTGTACGTTTTGTCCTGGCCCAAGTGGCCTGCGAGGGGAACATCGTGGGCCAAGCCCAGGAGGAGGTTTCGGAAGCGTAGGGGTACCACCAGCACCCGGCCGGACCCTAGCTCCACCGACTTCTGTTCGCTGTACAGAAGGTCATTCTCCCAATACACCCGGTACGTCCCCGTCTGGTCGCCTGCGGCCTGGGCCTCTGCCTGTTGCCGGGGCCCGACCAGGGAGGGACAGGTAGCCTGTTCTCGGCAGAATTATTCTCGGGATGGGCCCCCCTCGTGGCGCCAATGGGCTAATTCGGGCAGGTCGCCTACCTCGGTGACTGGGGTGGAGTCGGAAGGCTGGTGTTCGTCACTGGCGATCGGCTCTTCTGGTGGGGGAATGGGGGGACCCTCGGCTGGGACCATTCTATCTTCAGAGATCGGGGCGTCGTCGACTTCCCTCAGGGGGGCCAGTCGAGCCGACATGGATCGAGTGGTGGCGCACACCCACTCAGGGAGGCCCATCATCCCTAGGTGGGTCTTGCGCTCAACTTGTCCCCAGGGGGAACTTTCCAGGTCGTTCCCCAGGAGACAGTCGACGGGCTGGGAGGTTCTCACTGCAACTTTTAGTTTACCGACCACCCCTCCCCACTCAAAGGGCACCAGGGCTACCTTACATAGGCTTTCTGTGTTGTCGGCTGAGATGACAGGGCAAAAGACATTGGGGAGGACCTGGTCTTCGTGTACTAAATGGCTGAGGACACCGGTGATGCTGGCCCCGGTGTCACGGAGGGCTTCTACTTGGTGGCCATTGATCTTTACGAGCTGCCCATATTTCTTGGTGTTAGAGGGCAGGAGGCTCCCAGGGACCATCTCCCTATCTCCTAAGGATACTAGGGCCATAGCTGCGGGTTCCCACTCCTCGTCCTCCTCAACCTCCTCCCCCAGGGCTACATTGGCTATCTGTCTAGCAGGGGGTGCTGCCGGAGTGGGGCGTGGGGCCATGGGGCATTCAGGGTCGTTGGCGTAATGCCCGGGCTTCTGGAAACGGAAACAAGTGATGGTTACCCGGTGCCCCCGGCTAAGGGGGGGGCCGGATACAGCTGGTGGGGGTGCCGGGAAAGGCGGAGGTTGGGACTTCGGTGGACTAGCTTGGGACTCTCTCGGCCCTCCCTGGTTCCCCCCCCTCTCTGGCGGGGTGGTCCCTGACTGGCTCGGGGGTACTCTCCTACAGGGCCCCGGGAGACCCGGGTGTTGGTCCAGTGATCTGCCTCGACAGCCAGCTTTCTTGGGTCCGTGAGCTTGCTGTCGAGCAGATGTTGGCGTAGTTCCACAAAGCAGTTGGCCGCCAGGTGTTCCCACAACATAAGGTCGGTTAGTTCTTCCATGGTGGATACCTTGCTGCCCTTGATCCACCCATCGAAGGCGCGGCTGAAGAAATTCACATATTCCACCCAGGTGGTACCCGGGATCTTCCTGCAGTCCCGGAACTGCTGGCGGTACATCTCCGGGGTGAGGCCGTACCTTGTGAGGAGGGCCGCTTTCATGTGTTCATAGGAGGTTTGCATGGAGGTGGGTAGGTCGAGCAGGGTGTCTCTTCCTTCGCTCAGGAATTGTCCCCACAACCCAGCCCCCCAATCCTTCTGCGGGACCCGATGGGAGGTCATGGCGACCTCGTAGGCCCGGAACCACTGCTGAATGTCATCATTTTTGTAATATTCTTTGACCACATCCTTGGGAATGTGGACCTTCTGCTCCGTCGGTGCGGCCGCCTCCCGGTTCCCCGAGGGCCGCGTTTCTTCGCTTCTCACTTTCAATTCTATTTCCTTCAGGCTGCGTTCATGTTCCAGTTGAAGTCTCCTTCCCTCGTGTTCTCGTTGGAGTTTCTTCTCTTCTAGTTCTCCTTGTACTCTTAACTGTTCTACTGCTAGCTTTTTCTCGGCTAATTTCAACTCGCCCTCAATTTTGAGTTTGGCTAATTCGAGTTCGTGATGGCGACTTTTTTCTCTGTCTGCGAGTTCCTCCGGGGATAGGCCCCCGTCTGGTACGAAGCCTCGCACCTGGTTGCTGCTGCATTCTCCTTGGGAGGGTTCCGCTTCGTCGTGGTGCTCCCCCGCTCCTTCTGGGCGGGAGGCTCCAGAATCCACCCAAGCTTTCAGTGCCTTTTGCATATCTTCTTTGGTGTTGAGGCCAGTGGTAGCGATTCTGAGTTCCTTACAGAATTGCTTCAGTTCTTTATGAGTGTACTCTTCCAGCTGTTCCACCTGGAACACGGTACTGGCGTCGTCTTCTACGAGAACCACGGCGTTTCCTTCTGCCATCTTTGTCGGTAGTGCGTCAGCCGTTGACGGTACGATCTCTAGATTATGGGCCCGAATCCCGTCGCTTGCCACCAATGTTAGAAGGCCGCCTCAGAGGGGCCCGGAGGGGGCCCTGACTGCCCTGAGACCCACCCTCGAGGTATCGTAGCCGGGCACTGGCGGGAGACTCCTCAGGGGAGGAACCTCGTATCTAGGATCGCACACTCGGCACCACACGACAGAGAGACACCACACGAAGAGTTCTTACGAGCAAATCTTTATCAGATCGAAGTGGTAAGATCTTTATGATCAGCCAGGCAAATATATACAAGCAGAGCGTGGGCTCACAGAGTCTTGGAGGGGGGTTAGGAGGTAGCGGGACAGTCTTTGGGGATAAGAATTAAATGCAGGAGCGTACCCGGCGCACAGCTCACAATCCTCGAGCTGGGGGATACGCTTGTCGTCGTGGGGTCCGGCGGGACCAAGAGAGTCTGTGAGAGCCGCGAGTCACTCAGCAGGGCTCGGATACAAGTTCGGTGGTCTTACGATCTTCGAGGAGCCGCGAGTCACTCAGCAAGGCTCAAGCACAAGTTCGGAGGTCTTACGATCTTCAGGGAGCCGCGAGTCACTCAGCAGGGCTCAAGCATAAGTTCGGAGGTCTTACGATCTTCAGGGAGCCGCGAGTCACTCAGCAGGGCTCAAGCACAAGTTCGGAGGTCTTACGATCTTCAGGGAGCCGCGAGTCACTCAGCAGGGCTCAAGCACAAGTTCGGAGGTCTTACGATCTTCAGGGAGCCGTGAGTCACTCAGCAGGGCTCAGGTGTTCCAAGGCGAATCTGCCGGGCAGTCCCAGAGCACCCCTTGTTATAGGCCGACTCCTCTTTGATGTCCGGAGTCTGTGCAAGCAGGGGTCTTGTCACCTGGGGGTCACTTGTTGGGGTTTCCTGCCATTGTCTTTTGATCCTTTCAGGGCTGGGTCGGGAGGAGTCCCAGACGCCCAGCAGGCGTGGAGCCAGCCCTCGGGGAGGCGGCAGGACGATCGAAACCCACCGTCCCAGGGAAGCGCAGAGGTGTGATAGAAACTGCTCCTCCCTCTCTCATCCCAAGGGGAGCGCGGTGTCCTCCAGCCGGAGTGGCGCCTCTAGGCCCGGGTCGCGCTGGGGCCGGGCGGCCATCTTGATGCAGAAAGTGGGCACGCGGGCCCGGTGTGGCCGAAGGGAGGAAGGCCACGGACGGGGAATTCTGGGTGGGGTGCGTGTGAGTTCTGGTGGGAAGGATCGGCTAGGCCGTGGGTTTGGGGGCTGGTGTGAGGTGCAGGGGCCAGGTCTAGCTATGTTACGAGGGCCGGGTCTAACATATACCTGTGTGGTGTCTTTTCATTTGGTAATTCAAGAGATTATAAGGTAAAACAAGCTGCTTTACATTCCTCAGAGACTTAGCCTGAAGGCTGCTCTCCGCAGGTACCACTAGGATAGCTTTCTTTAAAAGGTTGTCATTAAACCTATCTACCAAGAGTCGAATTGGACTGGTGCAAGGTGGCCCTATAACTAGTGACCAGCATATGCCAGGCCAACTTCTCACATACACTCACTATTCAGAAATCAGTGAGTGCTTCTGCCTGAAAACTACAGGGCCCAGAAAGGACCCATTTCAATGTCCACTGCTTATATGCTTACAAAACGTAAGCAGGATGGTTTAAAAAGACCACATTCGTGAACACAAAGCCGCCATACACATTTTGTTTTCCAATCCACCCATCAACCAGGTATTGCAGTACCTCCAGGTTTGGCGCACTACCCCACCGGGGGAAAACAGCGCTTCACTGGCAAACTCGGTAATGTGGCGCTAATGTTTTTGGGGTTTGAATAAAACCAATGTGTCCACTTTAAGAACACTCCATCTTGCTTCATTTAGTTATTGATGTTTCATATTATGAACCTTTTATTTCCGTGGCAGCACTTTGGAATAGAAAAATTTCAAAACGGCATTTCCAGCAAAAGTGGTTTTCTTTTTTGCATCCATTTCACAGGGGAACAAATGAGCGACAGGAAGAAAGAGGGTGAGAACAATTTCTTGAGTCACGGTTTTCGTTAAGTGAGGAGGAACTAGAAGAAAGGGAATAAGAGTAAGAAAGAGGGGGGGGCCAGCTACCAGCGGCAGAGCAGAAGCGGACACCTTCCTTGTCTTGTCTGGGCAGGAAGCAAGAGACGGAGACCTTTTCCTTCTCGGCTTCCCGTCCATCCCCGAACAGCCACATATGCCGAGCCTTCTCTGCAGGTCTTGGATAGTTCTTACGTCCAGGGACGCATGTTCAAAATAAACAAGCATTGGCATAGCCAATAGGTCTCTCCTTTGGGACCTTATAAGTGTTTAGCCATGCAACAGTTGCATCACGAAATACCTATAAGGTCCCAAAAGCGAGACCTATTAGCTATGTCAAGCGGCTGTGCGGCCGCGAAAGTGATCGCGATCAAACATCAAAGCGGCCGCGAAAGTGAAAGTAATCGCGGAAAAGCGCGGCGCGCGTGCCCGCGCACATGCACTGTAGCTCTAGGCTGTCCTGGTAGCACTTTTTAGAGCCTCCTCAAAAAGTCTCGCCAGACCAGCGCATACGCTGGGTCAGGCAAGACCTAAAAAGTAGGGGAACAGAATCTATAGAATTACAGATTCAGTAGGGGTACGCCGTGCCCTGCCGTTCCCGCCAACTTCGACCACTGGTTATCCTAAACAACCGGCACCAGGTTGGCGAGCTTTGTTCAGCCCCACTCGCGGCACCTGCTTCTGGCCCCACTCCTTTCCACCCCATGTGAGCTTGGGCAAGGGGTGCTCCTTCCCACCAGCTCCCAAAACCAGCTCCACAAGCGCCCTGAGACTCAAACCAGGGTACAAGGTGCTATACAGAACCCTCAATCATACATTCATCCGGCACCTTCTACAACATGGTCTCCACTGTATGTTATTTGCTTCCCAGCAACACCCCCACGGGCGTTTTCACAATTACTTTCAAACACATCAAAAAATCATACACATGCTTACACAAGCGTAATCACACAGCCAGGTATAGACACCATCCACTAACTGCAGGAACGCAGCCAAGAACATGCCTGCACACATAGCCATGTCACAAAACCAAATGTGCATACTTACACACAACCTCCCACCTACAAACCAACATATATAGCTACACTCAACCTCCTACTTGCAAACACATGCATATACCTACACACAACCTCCCACCTGTAAATAAACACATGCACATATGTACACACAACCTCCCACCTTCGAACACATGCACATACCTGCACACAAACTCCCATCTGCAAATAAACACATGCACATACCTACACACAACCTCCCACCTGTAAATAAACACATGCACATATGTACACACAACCTCCCACCTTCGAACACATGCACACACCTGCACACAACCTCCCATCTGCAAATAAACACATGCACATACCTAAACACAACCTCCCACCTTTGGACACATACACATATCTGCACACAACCTCCCACCTGCAAATAAACACATGTACATACGTACACACAACCTCCCACCTTCAAACACATGCAATACCTGCACAAGATCTCGCATCTGCAAATAAACAAATGCACATACCTACACACACCCTCCTACCTGTGAACACATACCTACACACAACCTCCCACCTGCAAACACATTCACATACCTACACACAACCTCCCACCTTCGAACACATGCACACACCTGCACACAACCTCCCATCTGCAAATAAACACATGCACATACCTCAACACAACCTCCCACCTTCGGACACATACACATATATGCACACAACCTCCCACCTGCAAATAAACACATGTACATACGTACACACAACCTCCCACCTTCAAACACATGCAATACCTGCACAAGATCTCGCATCTGCAAATAAACAAATGCACATACCTACACACACCCTCCTACCTGCGAACACATACCTACACACAACCTCCCACCTGCAAACACATTCACATACCTACACACAACCTACCACCTTTGAACTAATGCACATACCTACATACAACCTCCCACCTGTAAATAAACACATGTCCATACATATACACAAGCTCCCAACTTCAAACACATGCATATTCCTACACACAACCTCCCACCTGCAAATAAGCACATGCACAGACCTATACACAACCTACCACTTTTCAAACTAATGCACATTCCTACACAGCCTCCTAGCTACAAATACAAACTTGCATATACCTTCACACAACCACCCACATGCTAACACACACACACACACCTCCACACAACCTCCCACCTGAAAATAAACACTTGCACATACCTACACACAACCTCCTACCTGAAAACACATACCTACACACAACCTTATGCCTGCAAACACATGCATATAGCTATACACAACACCCACCAGCAAATAAGCACATGCACATAAATACACACAAAATCCCATTTGCACATTAACACTTGCATATACCTACACACAACCTCCTAAATTCAAACACATACCTCCACACAACCTTCTGCCTGTAAACACATGTAGATAGCTATACCCAACCTCCCACCTGCAAATGAAAACATGCACATACCTATACCCAACCTCCCACCCGCAAATGAAAACATGCACATACCTATACACGACCTCCCACCTGCAAATGAAAACATGCACATACCTATACACGACCTCCCACCTGCAAATGAAAACATGCAAATACCTATACACGAACTCCCACCTGCAAAAACACATGCACATGTTTGTACGTAACCTGCCACATGGATACCTACACAACCACAAACATACTCACACATACTTCGCACTCACAGATTGCTGTAAAGTGGGTTATTAGTAGTGATAAATATGCATCTACTACTGTCAATAAGGCCACCAACACAGTCTAGGGTGCAGTACAGGTCTCAATAAATTATTCCGATGCTCAAACCTGGGTAGCTTGGCTGCGAGAAGGTAGCCCTAATTTAGGAAACAGGAATGTAAAGCATTTAAAAACACCAATTCAGTAAATAATTAAGACACAACACACAATAAAAATCCAACACCAATTTATAAAAATAGGAAATATTTTTATCTTTAAAATGTCACCAAAATGGAAAAAAATCCATTGTAGGGAACCGGAGACATTACTTTTGAAAGAATATACACTTTCCAGAACTTTGAAACCTACAGGAAATCTGGGGCATCTGGTCGCGCTTGACCGGGACAAAGTCAAAGTTTCAGGAAGACCGCTATGGAGCTCTGCTCGGATACCTCTCATGGTAAGATTCGGTCAAAATGTTACCTTTTGACTTAAAAACGTTTCTGGAGCTTATTCTGCTGGGGTCCCTCGTTGCTCTTAACCTGGCCGGATTTAGTGAGTGTTTGCCGGCTTGCTTTTCAGGGAGGTCCTAGTCAAACTCTGGAAGTTAGACATCTGGTGCTTTTCAGTGGGACAAACCAGCAGGTTAGGCCAACTCGCAGTTTAAGATAGTTGGTTTGGCTCTCGCAGCTGAGCCGGTCCCCTAAGGAAGCTTTTTCCGAAGTTGTTCCAAACTTCTGGAACTTCTTCCTGGAGATCCTCTTGAGAGTCCAAAGTACACCCACTGCGCATGGTAGTACAGGGGCCTCCATTATGTAGTGCTGCAGGGGGGACTGGACAGCTTGGAGGCGGGAAACGTGAAAAAGGACACTGGAGGGGCGGAGGGAGTGGGAGTTGTAAATATATTTTTTGAAGATATTTTTACCTCGGGGCTCGGTCCCGCATCTTCTTTGCTCCTGCTCTCCTGGGTCTGCTTACAGGACCAGGACGCAGGCAGCCGGACTCCCTCCCAAAGTCAATCAGAATGCTACAATGCGGCGTTTGTGATTGTTTTTGAGCGCCGTGACAAGGAATTCCGCCAGGGGTTGGAGGGGTGTTCTCCATGCAGTGTGTAATGCAGCTTGCATTGCAAACAGGGATGTGTGCATGACTGCTTTGGGCAGCCTGAGAGGGCTGACCAATCAGTCATTGCACACTTGAGTGGGCATCCCACTCCGCGCCTGCCCTGCTCCATGAGTCGAGCAGCCCTACCCACTCTCTATCCCGATAAGGAAACAGAGCATGAGCACATCAGAAAGTTATCATCATGTTATGTTTCCTCTTCTTGAGCTGCTTGAAAGTAGTGGGCGATACCAAAGGGGATGATTTTCTCAAACGCTCCGTCCATCATCCCCTTTGGTATCGCTTTGAAAGTAGTGAGGCGACGCTCTTCCATCATAGCTGATGAGCCGCCACTGTGGGTGCGTCACCCACAGGTGCTAAATCTTGGCCCGGCTCGTCCCCCGGGCCTCCCCCTGCAACGCGTACCACCTTCTCCTCACCTGGTCATTGACAACTTGGCGCAATCCGCTACACTCTCTCCAAATCTGTGACTCAGCCAGCAGGAGACTCAGCCAGGTGGTTTTTCACAAGCCTGGGTACAGAAGTTGCCGCTGAGTCCACTGGGTAACTTCCAGATGCAGGTGATGCAACAGGGCCCCCTTAGGCATGAAGTTGCAGTACTCCCACCACACAAGTTCGGCGCAGCTCAGGGGTCTCACCCTCCACAGCGTCCAGCCAGCACAACATCCTACACCCTGTAATGCTGAGAGGTGCGGCTCACCATTGGTAATCTCCTCCGTGCACCACAGTGCAGTGGTGGCGTGTGGTATGCGATGCAGACCTCCCTACGTGGGTGTGCAGCAGCGCCTCTACCATTCACAGCTCCAATGGGCACCAGAAGGTCTTCTCACACAGGTCAGCAACCTGTCTCCATGCAACCTGGCAGACTTCACCACCAGGTAAGGGTGATCAGCGATGCCTCAATGTCTACCGCCATAGCCCAGCAACTCCACAGCACCTCCGCATCCCACTCCGTGTCCCAGACGCAGGCCCAGCGAGGCCTCCAGGCCCTGGGGACTGTCCACGCTTTCAAGGTGTGGGATACCATGGTGTTTCCAAGGCGCCACCGCAAACTCGGTCACGCCGCCAATATGGCGGTTGTGCCGGTCCCCGGGACGCTGCTCCTGCAGGGGGCGGGGCAAGCGCCGGGATGACCCCGCCGGCGCCCACCCTCCGCAGGCACTGATTGGACACCCAGGTCATGCCCCAGAAGTGCAACAAGCACTTCCTGGGCAACGCACGCGAAAATGGTCCCGGATCATGCCGGGACCTGTTCATTCCTGTTTTGGGGGCCAAGGCTCCTACAAAAGGAGCTCGGAGCAGCGGCACAGTCTTTTCCTCGCCGCTCTGCTTCGTGAACCAGCTGTTCTCCCCCCCCCCCCCACAGGAGGCTGTGGGAAGCCTCTGTTTCATTTTTTTCTCTCCTTCTCTCTACAGATTGTGGTGGCGATTTCGGGGGGGCACTTTAAGTGGCATCTACATCACGAGGAGCCATTTTTCAGTGAGGGAAAGAGCACAAGACATCTAGGACCCCTCCTTTTGCACTCCTGGTGGGTATGCATCCCACCGCAGCCGAAGCCACTCGGGTTGGAGTACATACTCACTTGACCAACTGGATTAGCTTGTGGGAGTGGCTCTGGCTGTGGGGGTGTGCTTGTGGTTGACTGGGGGCCTGAGGTGGCTCAGCTGAAAGGAAGGTAAGGGTTTGGGCATTGTCCAAAGTAGTTTGGACCTCAAAGGTTTGGCCTGTAAGGCGTAGTATTTGTTTAGGGCCACCTTGAAGTGGTGTGCAGTGAGGTTGTGGCGCGGGAGCCAATTTTGTTAGCTAGGGCAGACGGGGTTATTGAAATTTGCCCATGCTACCCTGATTATAGTGCAGTTGCTGTTGGGGTTTGACCAGTGTAATAGGCCATAGGAATAAGCTGGGTTGCCATTCTCTTTGTTGGGCATTTATTAAGGAGTAGCTATTCTAGCTATGGCACCCAAGGCTAAGAGGGGGCAGGTACCAACCCGAATGAAGGAGTGGATGCTTATGATGATGGCCACAATGAATGACTTAGGTCAGACCGTGGCAGAGCTACACAGGAAAGTAGATGGGCAGGAAGAAAGTGAGGACAGGCCCGACGTTCCTGGGTGGCACCTAGGGCTGCGTTCCTTCCGGTACCCCGGATATCCAAGCCTAAGCATGGGAGTGGGGGGGCTGTTCTGGTAGATTTGCCAAGCCCAGCAATCCCAGGACCTGTAGTCCCAGCTGGGGGGGTGCAGCCAGAGGAGGGTAATGGAGCAGTGCCAGCGAGAGTAACACCACCAGAGGGCGCAGGTGGCCCAAGTAAGCCTAGCCCACCTGGGGGTCCTGGTGGCCCAAGTCAGCCCAGCACCCCGGGGGGGGTCCTGGTTCAGAGGGGGCTCCATCGCAGCCAGTGGTACCCCCCTGCGGTACCCCTGGTTTGGTTCCATGTCAACCTGATTTAGTAGCTAATCTAGCGCGTGCTCCCATGGCTAGCCTAGGCAGGGACCGGAGTTCCTTCTGCGGGCAGTGGGGCCCTGTTAGCTGAGGGGGACACAGTGGAAAGGGCCAAGAGTTTGGTAGTGCAGGTAGAGAGGGCGAAGCAGGTGGTGCCACAGACAGTTGAGACAGGCACACCAGCGGTGGTAGGGCCGGCCAGTGGGGCAGGGCAAAAGAGTGCAGGGAGCGATAAGAGTGGCCCAGAGCTCCCCAATCCAGTCACGGCTGCAGGAACTGAGCTCGCACAGATGCAAGCAGGCACATCTGCAGGTACGGACCAAGTGTTACCAAGCGTAGGTTTGGGGGAGATGCGCACACCCTGAGAGCGTCTGGGGAGGCACATCGCATAGTATGTGAAAGAGCAAATCTGGAAAAGGGCATATATGTGAACATGTTTTCTTTGTTGGTGGACAAGGATGAGAGGGAGAAGGCTAAAAAGTTGAGGGAATGGGCTCACCCAAGGGATTGGGGCAATTGGTCCACTAGGGAAAAGATTGATGAAACCTTAATTAACTGGATAAAGGCATTTTCAAACTTCCATGCGATAATGGTGGAGAAATTCCCTGGGCTGGGGTCAGAATAGGATCACATGCACACATGATGAGTACGGGGGGATGTGTTGGAAGGAATATGACAAGGCATTTAGGAGGGCGAAGGCCTCTGACTCGGCACTTGCATGGGATCCAATGGATGGAATTCTGTGGTTGAGGCACATGAACGCCCCAAGGGGGCAGTCCTTTCGGCCAAGTACACCCCATAGTGGTGGTGGGGGGTAGAAAGAACGGAGGATGTTGGGATTTCAACAAACGGACATGCACAATGCCCAACGATTCATGTAAATTCAGGCATGCCTGCTCTTTATGTGGTTTGTCCTCCCACCCAGAATCAAAGTGTTTCAAGAAATCAAAGGACAAGGAAGGTAAAAAACAGGACTGAGGAGTTATCACTTACTAAGGCACACTCACACATAAACACAATGGCTTTGATTCCCTGGCTAAATAAATACTGCTGCCCAAACGCAGCCCAGTTGTTGTTGGAGGGATTCAGGGATGGTTTCAGGATTCCTGCCCCTGTCTATTCTAGGGTTCCCTACTGCTGCAATAAGCAGTCAGTGAGGGAGAACATGCCCATGGCAATAGAGAAAGGGTCAAATTTACAAGCCCCTTATGCCAGATTTGTGCCGCCGTTGTGTCACTTTTGTGACGCAGCGGCGGCGCAAACCCAGCACCATGCTGTGGGCAATTTACAACATGACGCATCTAGGGAGATGCGTCACATTGTAAAGCCCTGCGCCACAGGTGGGCGTTCCTGCATGGGGGGGGGCGTTCCGGCGCAGAACCGCCTCCGAAAAGTGGCTGAGTGAAATCTGCATGATTTCACTCAGTCACTTTTACGGCTACTCTGCGTCAAAACCCTGCGCCTGCTTGAAGCAGGTGTAAGGATTGACGCAGCATGTTAGGGATAGGGGCACCCCGAGCCTTGCTGGAGCTGCGTCGCACTTGCGACGCAACTCCAGCAATGCGCTGCCTTTCCGCGGGGGGATGCGACACACATCTGCCCATCCGTGCGCCACGGTGCGCCGCATCGTAAATGTTGGCACACGGGTGGGCAGATGCGTCGCAACTCTTCTGGTGCATCCCTGCTGATTAGCAGAGATGCGCCAGAAGTAGTAAATCAGCCCCAAAGTGTTGAAGGAACTGCATTTGGGGAGGCTGGCGAGTCCTTTTGACTCAATCCCTGTTGATGATTTTGTCTGCTCACCCCTGGGTGTAGTACCCAATAAAGACCCGGGGAGTTCCGATTGGTCCATAATTAATCTGCTCCCAGGGGTCAGTCACTGAATTATGCTATTGATGGGGCTTTGTGCACCATGAAATACGCATCATTGGATCAGGCGACTGCAATGCTGCAATCGCTTGGCCCAGGCACTTTGCTAGCAAAATCTGACATAGAATCTGCCTTCCGTTTACCACCAGTCCCTCCAGAGGATTTCCACCTTTTGGGGTTCCAGCTAGAAGAGAAGTTCTACATGGACAAGTGCATGCCAATGGGGTGCTGGGTCTCTTGCTCGTACTTTGAGAACTTCAGCTCTTTTCTGGAGTGGGTTTTCAGGCAGGTGACCGGACACCACTGGGTATTGCACTACTTAGATGATTTCTTGTTGTTGGGGGCGCCACAGTCACATGACTTTGGCAGGGCTTTGGAAGCATTCTGCGCTCTCATGAGGGATTTTGGGGTCCCCCTGGCACAAGGAAAGACAGTTGGGCCAGCCACACAAATTGAGTTCCTGGATAGAGAGTTGGATTCTATTGAGGGTGTGTCATGCTTGCCATTGAGTAAGGAAGAAGGTTTCACGCAAGCATTAGCCGACTGTTTGCGCAAAGAAAAGGTCACTTTGCATCAACTTCAGAAGGCAGTGGTTATGCTGAACTTTGCATTAAGAATCATCCCTATGGTTCGCCCTTTTTCACGTTCCATCGCACAGGCAATGTCAGGGCTGAAAGAAAAACATCAACACACTCGGCTGTCCAGTGAGGTTAAGCAGGATATGCGGATTTGGATGGCATTCCTGCGTGATTTCAATGGCTCAGTAGTATGGCCCAGCCCAGCCAGGTCCAGTCCAGACCTTGGCCTCATGACGGACGCGGCAGGGCGTGAGGGTTTTGGAGCCGTTCTGGGTTCTCAATGGGCAGCGCAACATTGGCCCGCGTGGTGGGTTGACACCGGTGTAACAAATAGCATTTCATTTCTGGATCTCTTCCCCATTTTGGTGGCCTTGACCATTTGGCCACACCAATTTCGCAATCAGTCTGTAGTTCTCTGGTCAGACAATATGGCGGTGGTGGAATGCATCAATCAGCAGTCTGCCAAGCTTAAGATGATGCTTCGATTGCGTAAAGAAAGTGTGCTGCAATGTATGAGATTAAATGTGATGTTTAGGGCTAGGCATGTCCCGGGAATACTCAACCATGCGGCTGATGCATTGTTTGTTTCAAGTTGCAGGTTTTCAGGTCCTACCATCCGGAAGCGGCGGACCATCCCACCCCTTTTCCCGAGCATCTGTCGCAGCTTGGTGCCCCAACCTACTAGACCTCGTGGCAGCTAGCCTAGCACCCAGGAGTAGGCGGGCCTATGAGGGGGCCATTACCGCATACTGCACATTTCTGGGGGACGGCTGGGAAGGGGCATGGCAAGAGACAGGGTCCGTCCTATCATTTTTAAGGAATTGAGGGACACAGGGCGTTCTGTGGCATGCGCAAAGCGCCACATGACAGCGATAGCCTTTTTTGCAAAGATGCCGAGGCACAGGGATCCCACGGGCTCATTCTTAGTTCACAGGGCTCTGAAGGGCTGGCAACGCCTGCAGGGTGCCCAGCCGGACATTAGACATCCGACTAGCATTGAAGTGCTCTCAGCCCTCATGGGGGCATTGGGGAAAGTATGTAGATCCACCAGTGAGGTCTAACTGTTTAGGTCTGCCATTTCCCTTGCCTTTTATGGCACTTTCAGAGTTGGACAATTGGTGGCGCGTAATGAACACGATTGGCAGGGTGTGATGCAATTTGCCTATCTTCACCTACAGGCAGGGTCAGTATCCCTGTCAATCCCCAGATCAAAAATGTATCAGAGCGGGAGGGGGGATCACGTTATCTTGCTCAAAACTCTGGGGAGCTCATGCTGTCCGGTGGGCAACTTGGAGGCATGCATGGCCTGCAGGCTACGGGGTGCAGGGGGGCCATTGTTGATCCACCAGGTTGGAACTCCTCTCAAAGGTTTCAGTTTGGGAGAATCTTGGCATTGGCACCGGGGGAGGTAGTCCTGGATGCATCTAAATTTGGTACCCATTCCTTCAGGATTGGGGCAGCTACTGTAGCCACGGCCCTGGGACTGATCGGAACAGATGTTCAAAGAATAGGGCAGTAGTCTTCAGACTGTCACAAACGATATGTGCGGCTACATTTACTCTAAGTATCATTACTAATGTTTTGCCTTGTTTCACTACTCTGCAGTTTCCACATCCTGTCCCGCAGGAGGAGAGCTAACCGTCATCCGCCAGTCAACTGAGCCTCGCCCACGCCAGGTACCCGCCTGGGGGCCAGCCACAGGGAAGTCTGGATCATAGGCCATTCATGTGTGAGCAGGTTGAAACAGCATTTTCTCACAGGAACTTTCGCAGACAGGGCCCGCCAGGTGGGTTTTAAGGTGTCATTACACAGTCAAGTGTCATTACACGATCAAGGGTATTGCGATTGAGTCAGTTCCGTAATGTGATGGGTGCTTTGCTCCTTAGGTCCCCAGCAACACCCGCTGCGGTAATAATACACCTGGGAGGCAATGACCTGGTACACAAGGGTAGGAAAGGAGTGGTGGAGGAAATAATCACAGAAGTAGGATGGTTGGCCAAGCAGTGCCACAGGCAGTATTGGTATGGTCTCACATGATCCCGAGGATCCAATGGTGGGGCGGGTGAGTCTGTGTGGGCTTTGAATCACTCCGTTAAGAGGATTAATAACAGGATAGATAAGCTTTTCCAGTCTCCCAAATTGCAGACGATTGAGCATGGTTGCATCCGTGGCGAGTGTTTTTTTCTGCAGGACAGGGTGCACCTTTCCAAACTGGGCAATGATTTTTTTCCTGGAGAATGTGCTAGCCTGGATGTTAGGGGTAACAAACAGGACATGACCTTCAGGTCAGCAGCGGATGGGGGGCCAGATAGTCGGTAAACTATACTGGCCTGTGGCAGTCAGGTCATGATTGCTAGGTCAATTTTTACCTCTAGGCATCCCATTGTTTAATGGGGATGCCTGGGGGGGGGACAGTGGTCCCTCATCACACTCCAGGGGATGCTTACGGCCGGTGGGCTGAAGGGTGCGGGGGTAGGAAGTACAGCTTCCGGCAGGCCCCTTGGGCCAACCCCCGCGCAGGCACATGGGCGCCAGCGTTGCATAACATCAGCCCCTGGGAGGTAGCATTGGAGGGCGTAGGGGGTGCCCGCGGAAAGGAATCTGATGGGCAAATGGGCCTCCTGCGCAAGGTCACTCTGTTAAAGGGGGACCTGGCAAGTAGTTGGGAACAGTCATTGCACGTAGGCTCATCCAGTATACGCAGAAAACAGAGTGTAAATATTCCAGTTTTAGGTATAAGTATGGCTATGTATTAGACTAATGTTAAGGTTAGCCATCAAAGATGTGTAAATAAGTGTATTTGAATTGTTATTAAATATGTTTTGGGTTTTCTGCGTTTTAAAATAGTGTTATGAATTTGTAATTATGATTTATTCATTTTAATAAAATACGTCTGGGGTTATCCGACCCCTAATCCAAGTTCTGTGTTTGGATGATTTTATTATCGATGCCTCAGGGGAAAGAGGAGTTAAAGAAACCTTCCCGGGATCCCTGTCCAGAGGAGAGTTTTGGGGTCAACAAATCCACCAATGAGAGGGGACTCTGCAATACCTGGCCATATTCCGAGGCGCCACAGGGAACTCGGTCACGCCACTAATATGGCGGTTGTGCCGGTCCCCGCGATGCTTCTTCTGCATGGGCCCCCACGGGCACTGATTGGACACCCAGGGCATGCCCCGGAAGTGGAAGAAGCACTTCCGGGGCAACGCACACGAAACGGGTCCCGGATATCGCTGGTACCTGTTCATTCCTGTTTTGGGGGCTAAGGCTCGTATAAAAGGAGCGCAGAGCGGCTGCACGGTCTTTTCCTCGCCGCTCCGCTTCGTGAACCAGCTGTTCGCCCCCCCCACACACCGGAGACTGTTGGAAGCCTCTGTTTCTTTTTCCCCATCCACCATATCTTGAGGCAACGAGGTTTAGGAAGTAATTATGTTCAGGTGTTTTTTGTGTAATGGTTTTCTTTCCAAATTGATTTTTGTAATCTTCTTTTGCAGTTAGTAAAGTGTGTTCCAAATAATGTCTTGTTGGTATGTTTATCTTACAGGGTAACGTCATTTATGCTTGTCGTATTTTGTCTGAGTATCCTTGGTCTGCGGTAAGGTCATGATTGCTAGGTGAATTTTTGCATCTCTTAGTAGGCATCCCATTTTTTAATAGGGACGCCTGGAGGGGACAGTGGTCCCTTATCACACTCCAAGGGGTGCCTACGGCCGGTAGGCTGAAGGGTGTGGGGGTAGGAAGTACCGCTTCCAGCTGGCCCTTTGGGCCAACTCCCATACAGGAGCATGGGCACCAACGTGGCATAACACCAGTCATTGAGAGTTAGTGTTAGAGGGCGTAGGGGGTGCCTGCGGAAAGGAATCTGCACAATGTCACTCCGTTAAAGGGGGACCGGGCAAGTAGTTGGGAACAGTCATGACCTTGCACGTAGGCTCATCCAGGATATGCAGAAAATAGAGTGTACATATTCCAGTTTTAGGTTAGGTATGGCTATGTATTAGACTCATGCTAAGGTTAGCCCTCAAAGATGTGTAAATAAGTGTACTTGAAATGGGATTGAATATGTTTTGGGTTTTCTGCATATTAAGATTGTGTTATGAATTTTTAATTATGATTTATTAATTTTAATAAAATACGGCTGGGGTTATCCGACCCCTAATCCAAGTTCCTTGTTTGGATGATTTTATTATCGATGCCTCAGGGGAAAGAGGGGTTTGGAAGCAACCATCCCGGGATCCCTGTCCAGAGGGGAGTTTTGAGGTCAACAAAGCCACCAATGGGAGGGGAGTCCTCAATACCTGGCCATATGCAAGGAGTGTGAATGATAACTGATGCATCACTGGTTTTGCCCAGCGATGTGCCTCTTTTCATGATTGTATCCCTAAATTCTTTTTTCCCCTGGGACTCTGGCTGGTCATCCTGGCTATTGGGAGTCTTGGGGGGTTTGGGGGGTTTTGATCTGTGCTGCACTTGGCCATGGCTGCTCCATTCTGCATTCCATTGGTTTTGTTTCCTATCTTTCATTGGAGGTGGACTTTTGGGCTATTTGTGCCTCTAAAGACAAAAAAAGTCACGCTGAGCTTACTAACGTGAGTTTTTTTTGCCGCTAATGGGCCTTTCTTCAGCTTTCAACCGCAAACGGCAGAATTTGTATCGCCTTCACGCTGGTGTTAGCGACAGTTTTCACCGAGGCTACCTGAAACTATCGCCATATAGCGACGTATTGTAAATGCATTGTAACAGAGCGATAGTTTTTGGTGATAGGCCGTGATAAGAAAACTGCTGCTAACTAGCGTTAGTTAGCGGCAGCTCTTGTACATATACCCCATTGACCCTTTCTATCTCGTCGTGGATGGCATTGTGCTAATCCTACGCTTAAAGACTTTGACAGAAAAGCAGACATTTGAGGTGAGCAGATCTAGAGTGTCACTGGTGCTGAAGGTGCTCTATACTTGAGAACTACCCAGAGTTCTCTGCTTCTTTTTTGCATATATATAATATATATATATATATATATATATATATATATATATATATATATATATATATATATATATATATTTGTATATTCACTGAAAAAACCATAGGTTTCAGGGGTGTTATAGTTAGCTGGACTTTTCACTTGTACAAAACCATTGAAATTCCCCCGTTATAGTTAGTTCAGCTAACTATAACTCGCGCGCCCGCAATGCACTGCTGATGACGTCACATATTACATCACTCATGACATGGTCAGTGACATCACTCATGACATCACTGATGACATCTCAAATGACATCACTGATGACATCACTGATGACATCATCCAGTGAATGTCTGTTTTTCTGAAAATTAAATATGTTTTATATATGTATATCTCAAGGTCGATGGAAGAATAAATGGGTATATAAGTGTCTAAATGGATGATTTGTTTTTGAAAAATTGATTGTGTAACTGACTGATTAAGTGTATCATAGTGAATACATGGCTTAGTGAGTAATGTTTAAATATGTAAATATCTGTATCAGTCTCTCACTTTGTGTATAAGTGGCTGCATGGGTTGGTGAGTAGCTACATGGGTGTCTATATAGGTTATTAGTTGGTTTTTTGAGTATCAGTCTGAGTGTCTGCATGGTTCGGTGGGGGTATTACGTAGTGCATAGGTGCATGAATGAGTGACTCACTGTTTGTATGTGTTGAAGACAGCATGTGTGCAGGACTGTATGGGTGGATGAGTGTGTGTATGGGTGTGTTAGTGAGTGAATGACTGTCTCAATAGTGTCTTTATGAGTAACTACATATGTTTTAAACTAGTATATGTGACTATTGGTGTATATAAGTGAGTATATGTGAGAGTGAGAGATTGAAAGAGTTCCTGTATGAATAAGTATGTGCTTCTATAAGTGATTGTTTAACATACTAAGTATGTGTAAGTTTCCGTAGAAGTAAGTGTGGTGGTGTGTGTATAGCTGTATATGCAAGTAAATGTATGTTTGATTCTTTATTAGCATGAGTGACTACGTGTGAGTAACTCTATGGATGAGTGGCATTGTGTAACAGGATGTATAGGTGTATGAGTACATATGATGAGTGAGTACATGTATGAGTGACTGTGTAGGATTGTTGGTGAATGAGTGGATGTGTATGTGGATCTTAGAATTACTGAAGAGGTTGTTGTAACTGGTATTGGTATGTCCATTGTTTTGAAAATTTTAGTCTCTATTTTTGAATGTGTGTATCAAAGGTTATATTAGGGTGAGAGGAGGTCTGCCACTCTATCACAAGGATGATGTCATCAGTGATGTCATTTGAGATGTCATCAGTGATGTCATGAGTGATGTCACTGACCATGTCATGAGTGATGTAATATGTGACGTCTTCAGCAGTGCATTGCGGGCGCGCGAGTTATAGTTAGCTGATCTAACTACAACGGGGGAATTTCAATGGTTTTGTACAAGTGAAAAGTCCAGCTAACTATAACACCCCTGAAACCTATGTTTTTTTCAGTGAATTTCTGAGGTTTTTTAAATGCTAATTCCTAACTATAACGTGCCTGAAACCTATGGGTTTTTCTGTGAATTTCAAAGGTTTTTTAAATGCTAATTTCTAACTATGCCTACAGAGTTAGGACATGTGAAGAAAGAAGAAAAAATGCACAGAAAGAAAAAAAAGAAGTGCAGAAAGAAGCAACAGAAGTCCTCAAAGACGAAGAAAAGTGCAGGAAGAAGGATAACGCGCAGAAAGAACAAAAAGAAGAGCAGAAAGAATCCTTGTTGCAAAATCATCCTGTACCCTCAACTTTTTCAGACGGATACTGGTGGTAACTGAGTCTGACTAACCAGTCCTAGAGCCAGTGCTATGTTAAAAGACACTTAGAATACAATGAAAACACCTACATACACTAGGGAACATTATGCGTTGGGGTCCCCCTGTGATTAGCATGACCTCCTCTGTAAGCCCCTAGTATATAATAGGGCAGGGGGATTAAAACTACCTCTTAAAACAGGCCACAGGGCGTTTTTGCACACGTTAACTCAGGCCCCGTCCTCTCCCTTCACCACTGTGTAAACACGCCCGGTGTCCGTTTTTAGTTGGGAGATTAAGTTCATTTGAATCCTGAGGGTCCCTAGGGTCCAACTAGCCCACTAGGTACCTCCAGTAAGTGCCACAGAGCTGCGTTGCAGAGAGGTGTAAAAAGTGGCACAGTCTGGACCCCCTCTCTGCAATGCAGCTCAGTGGCGCTTACTGGAAGCACTTGGTGGGCTAGTTAGCCCCCAGGGGCCCTCAGTATTGAAGGGAAATTATATCCCCAATTTAAAACGTGCCATAGTGCGTGTTTGCACACGTCACCTCAGGCCCCGTCCCCTCCCTTCACCACTGTGTAAAAGCGCCCTGTGGCTGTTCTAAGTTGAGAGATTAAGTCCCCTTGAATCCTAAGGGTCCCTAGGGTCAAACTAGACAACTAGGTACCTCCAGTAAGCGCCACAGAGCTGCGTTGCAGAGAGGTGTAAAAAGGGGCTTGGCCTCAGAACACCTGTCTGCAGCGCAGCTCCCTGGCGCATACTGGAGATGCCTGTTGGGCTAGTTGGCCCTCAGGGACCCTCAGTATTGAAGAGGAATTAATTCCGCAACTTACAACTCGCCAGGGGGCGCGTTTGCAGAGTGCTGCAAGGAGGGGGCGTGGCCTCCGGCACGATGCCAGTCTTTTATTTATTTTAATTTTTTAAGAAGAGGGGCTGTGTGGTTCCCCTTCTTATTCTAATTTATTGGCCCTGATGACCCCATCCCCCAGGGCCTGTCTCCTAATTATATTTTTTTACCCCAATCCCCAGGGCCGGCCACTGTTTTTTATTATTTTTAAAAAATATATATTTATAGACACACCTAGGACATGCTGGACAAACCGTAAGTACCTATCACCATGACGATTTGAGTGATATTAATTAAAAGGCGACTATGCATACAATGAATCCACGTGGAATGTATTTACACCACTAGTGAAGCTCTGACATGTCTGATGCCCTACCGTGCCTAATCCCGGTAGACACCCTTGTCGTTTATTTATACAAACATGGGTAGCTATTGACGGGCACATTTAATACACATGCACACCAAGCCATTCAAAGGGGATTCGACAAAAATTCGACCAAAACTATGTAAGAAACCCCCCTCATGGTTAATAAAACACACATCCACTGCCGTATGTGTAATACTTTTTATTTTACTCTCTGGAAAGGGGACGAACATCACTTGAGAGTCACAGCGCGCTCCTGGTAGAGCCCAATGCTGTGTTACACCCACCATTGCCTGCCGAGTGCCACACACCTCTGTGTTGTATTCCACCAGCTAGTGCATGTGCTATGACACTCTCTAGCCCATGTGCACTGTAACACCCCCTCGTGAATATGTCATGCCACACTTGTCTTCACACGGGTTATATTGCCCCATCTAACGTGCCTTCCTCGATGCCTATGTTATAACGCACAGTGCTATGCCATACATATTACAATCTGGGATCCATATCTTTGTCACAGTGCATATGCAACGTTACACTCCCCAGCATATATTTTATATTACAACTTTAGAGACTAGTTAGGTTACACAACACTGCCCTGTGCATATTACACTCCAAGGCGCACATCGCATAGCACGCGCTAGTGCCTGTGCTATCTCGCGCTCTCCAATGAATCTGTCATTGCGCACAATGTATTGCATATTATATTTCACGCCCGGTTCATCTTATATCACACTTTTTGGTGCATAGTTTATACCATACACTATATCTAGTTTTCATTTTCAATCGTGCTCTCAGGACTATGTTCTATATAACACTGTGTTCACCTACCCTTTTCACGTGCATTACATTTTGCGATAGGGGGTGGAGGGTCAGGGGGTGTTTCTGCCAAGTGAGCCCGGAGTCACAGTCACAAACGTCCTCTTCTTCCTGAATAAAAGTGAGATTATGCTGCATACTTGTTCATACTTTAAGTAGTTCGCACAGACACACGTTTTAAAAACAATAAAGTTCCTAATACCCACCTTCTCTGAACAGTTAGCTTGCTGCCCCATCCCCCTCCTCCCTATCCTCTGTTGTGTGAATCCATGGACTAGCCTCCTCCCTCCGGCCATGCATGGTCTGCTGTGCTGCCACTGCCCTCAATTTAGTATGATGTACCAGTCCCCTCCTCCTGCCCTCCATTGCCCAATTCAATGCCCCATCATTGACCTCCTGCTTAAACTCTGTGCTTAGCTTGCTGCCCCTATTCTCCTTCCCCCTGCCCTCCGATGTATTTGTGCATGCACCTGCTCCATCCTTTTTGCCCACCATGTTCCATGGACCTGCCACTCCTATCTACTCTGAGTGTTCTGTTGAGCTGCCACTCCCCTCCCACCTGCCTAGCATTGTCAGATGACTGTAACCTGTCCCTGACGCCTCCACCCTGCCTGTCCACATGCCATGCCCCTATCATCTTCCTCCTGTCCTACATGGTCCATTGTACTGCCACACCCTTCTGCCCTTCCTGGTCTGTTGTGCTGCAACTGCTCCTCCTGCCTGCCCCGTGCGGTCTGTTGACGCCCCTTCCCCTGAACTTTCTTGTCTGTGCACAGGTCCTGACCCTCCCTTCTATCCTCCATCGTCCTTTGTGCATGCCCCTGCACCCTCCTTCTTGCCCATCATAGCCATTGTGCTGCCACTAACCCTCCCACTTGCCATGCATGGTCTTCTGTGCTGCCATGGCCCCTCCCACCTTCCCTGTGTGGTCAGTTAGCTGCCCCTGACCCCCTCCCACCTTCCCTCCATGGTCTGTGTGTATGCCATCACAGTCTCACTGTTGCTCTTCATGGTGTGTCTTGCTTCTAGTGCCCATCCTGCCTGAGCTCCATGGCTATCTTGCTGCTCCTGCCCTGCCCCCTTGCCCCCAGCCCTCTGTTTACATGTGCAGACCCCTACTCTCTCCCTCCTGGCTTATCTGTTCCATTGTAATGCCCCTGATCCGTCCCTCCTGCCCTTTATGGTCTGTTATGCCGCAGCTTTCTCTCCTGTCTGTCCATTATGGTCAGCTATCTACCATTGCCTCTTGCCACTCTGTTCTCTGTTGTCCATGTGCATGGTCCTGTCCCCTCCCTCTTGCTTTCTATGGATTGTTGTGCTGCACTCCCGTCCTGCATGCCCTGTGTGGTGTATTGTGCTGCTGCAAACCCTGATGCCTGCCCTGCAGGGTCAGTTTGGTGCACCTCTCCATGTCCCTCATGTCCTCTGTTATCCAAGTCCATGTCCCTACCCCATTTCCTTCCATGATCCAATGTACCATACTTGCGAACATTTTGAACTTGGTAAGAGGGAGATTTTGAAAAAAACTGGGGTATTGATTTTCCCCTTTGAGTTACATTGAAAAAGAGGAGATTGTAGACAGGAGACAGATCAAATAAAGCCCATTTGAGCTTAAAAACATTGGACGTTTCCTGGCTGAATCGGGTCTGTTGGCATGTATGGTTGTACTACCATTGCCTCTTCCTTCTGCCCACAATGGTCTATTACATTGCCACAGCCTCTCTTGCAAGTCCTGTATTGTTGGTTTGTTGCCCCTGCCCCCCTTTCCACTGCCCTCCATAGTCAGTTGTGCTGCCACGGCCCTTCCTGCCTGCTCAGTGTGGTTAAATTGTTGCCTTTGCACCCTCCTACCTGCCTTCAATTTTCAGAGTCCGTGCCCCTGGCCTCTGCCTCTCAACAGTATCCTAATGAACAACTAGATTGCTAACATTCTATATTTATTACAAAAGTGTGGAACGCCTGACGTCATCTTGATGTAATCAAAACTGTAATACCTAGAGCATTTCCTTTAGAAATTACATATATGAGAGGGTCTTATTGGCATCGAAATTATGGTTAGTGCTCTAAAAGACTAAAATAAGGACATATTTTCTGAGTTTTCAAATAGCGACAAAGCACTTTTAAATTATTTGTTATCTTTATGTTTTTTTATCCAGTTGACCACTTGATTAAATGTTGCACTTAGGGGAGAGGATGTGGTGTTACTTCCAGAACTGCAGACTTTGCAACTGGGGAACCAGGTTGGAGTTTCTGCTTCAGCTCGACATTCTGTGATTCTGGTCAAATCACTTAGTCTCCCCATGTCTACAACCAAAAAGAATTTGTTCTTGTGTGATGTAACCAATGCTCATGTAAAGCACTCCAATACCTGACAAGTCTGCACTATATAACACTGCAAAAACACAAAATAATAAGTGTTTTGCACACTTCTGTCATTGGGCTATATTTGGGCTACATCTGGGTGATTTTGGGCTACATTTGGGCTCTTTTGTCTCCGGTGGCCATCTTGGGAGATTTATTTGTTATGAAGTTTCCTAATTTCCTCATGTACTGCAGTCTCCTCAGTAGGAAATGCTTTCAGTTTTTTACTTTGATTCCATCATGAAGGTATTCAGATATGTGACACAATTGCCATAAATTCTGAAAGTTAGCACTCTAGTTGCTCATTAGATCACTGTAGTAAAGCTACTGCTCACCAGGGAAAACTGCTGCTGGTATTGAAAGTGCATGTTTCAGTCTGCATGTCAGAATTTTTTAATGAAATAAAAGAGGATTTCAGAAGTCAAAATGTGCCCTAGTTTTTCTTTCTGCAGCACTAATCATACTTGTTATGGAAAAATGAACCCCCTCATTTTGTTCCTTTTTAAATTAAATGTTTTAAGAGTTACCACTTTAATCCAAGCAAGATGGCTTCAGGTGTGCCATACTTTTATCATAAGTAGGACTGTTAGCGCTCTAGTTGTTCTTTGGAACACTCTGGGAAGCTGCAGTAGAACACAAAGGAATCAACTGACAGTCTCTGCCCTTGTTGGATGTACATGTTTTACTGAGAATGTCAGACTTCATTCTCACATGACTGAGAAAGATAATGTGAATTTACAGAAAATAAGCTCTCAGTTTAGCTTATAGATCACCTTCCAAACCTCTGTGGGAAAAGCATGAGAAAATATTTTTCTCTCAATCATGATATCCCAGCAGAAGGCTTTTTCACATGGTGAAATCACCTTAGAACATACCACAATTCCTAAAATGAGTATGGTACCATCAACAAATGATTTATAATGTAACTAAAGCCTTAAAACCTTCTATTAACTGCAATGCTTTTTAATGAGGTGCTGTCATGTATATTGGTCCCAAGATGGCTGCCAACACTTCTTGGATGAAGTGCTGACAGCCAATCAGATCTCAGATGAGATGTGTGGTTAGGCTCTGCCCACATATATATATATGATTTTACTTTTGATTTTCTCAGGAACTACTGAACAGATTGACACCAGACCTGCAAAAGGCACTTCCCTGAGCTGAGGACTACCTCTCTGCCAAATTTCAAGTAATTCTGTTCAGCCGTTCGGGCTGTACCTTGGACTAAAGGTCCCTATGGAAAATTGCATGGGGAAAACGTGTTTTGGGACCCCCCTTTTTTCTCAGCCCCCGCTTGACAAATCCCCCCGAGACTTTCAGGGTAGGAGCGGAGCGGAGCAACCCACCTATTTTAAAAATTTCGCGAGGATTCGTCAACCGGCGCCAAAGTTATTCCAAATAGAATGTTGCGGATTTCCTATGGAAACACGGTCCTAACTATAACTATCTACTGGCGACTGCCAGTAGATAATATATATACACACGCACACACATTTACAAGGATATGTTTACATAACATTATATATGGCACGACCTCCACCCTGCGCCCCTCTGCCCTCCTCCCTGCTCTGTCCCTCTGCTGCTGGGAGCAGGGAGTGGACCACCTCTTGTGCTGTTGGGCAGAATCCAATAAATTACTTCAATCATTTAAGACTTTAGAGGCTAAGACTCTAGAGGCGCATGTGCAAGGAGAGCATCCATTTCACTTCTGATTCTCAGGTTGACCTGACCTTTACCAAAAAAAATGGACATTTATTTAGAATAAATAAAAGCGTCGGGATACCAGAACAGTCCTCTGAAAACCGGGACTGTCCAGCGAAATCTGGGACGTCTGGTAACCTTAGCCTGGGGACAAGCACAGAGGTATCGGAGGGTGGAAGGGAGGGGTGAGGGCAAGCACACGGACAGCAGAGGGTGGAAGGGAGGGCTAGGGCACAGTGCAGGTCTCAATAAATTATTCCCATGCTCAAACCTGGGTAGCTTGGCTGCGAGATGGTAGGCTTAATTTAGGAGACAGGAATGTAAAACATTTAAAAACACCAATTCAGTAAATAATTAAGACAGCACACAATAAAAATCCAACACCAATATATAAAAATAGGAAATATTTTTATCTTTAAAATGACACCAAAATGAAAAAAAAATCCAATGTAGGGAACCGGAGACATTACTCTTTAAAGAATGTACACTTTCTAGCACTTAGAAACCTACAGGACAATCTGGGGCATCTGATTGTACTTGACCGGGACAAAGTCAAAGTTTCAAGCAGACCGCTAAGGAGCCCTGCTCGGATACCTCTCATGGTAGGCTTCGGTCAAAATGTTACCTTTTGACTTAAAAACGTTTCTGGGGCTTATTCTGCTGGGGTCCCTCGATGCTCTTCACCTGGTCGGATTTAGTGAGTGTTTGCCAGTTTGCTTTTCAGGGATGTCCTGGTCAAACTCTGGAAGTTACACATCTGGTGCTATTCAGTGGGACAAACCAGCAGGTTAGGCCAACTCGCAGTTTAAGATGGGCTGCTTGGTTCTACCAGCTGAGTCGGTCCCCTTATGAAGCCTTTTTCTGAAGTTGGTCCAAATTTCTGGAACGTCTTCATGGAGTTCCTCTTGAGAGTCCGAAGTACGCCCTCTTCGCATGGCAGCACATTATTATATAGTGCTGTAGGGGGGGGGCTGGAAAGCTGGGAGGCAGGAAACGTGGAAAAGGACACTGGAGGGTTCGGGGGAGTGGGGGTTTTAAATATATTTTTAACAAATTCTTACCTCGAGGCTGGGTCCCGTGTCTTCTGTGCTCCTCCTCTCCTGAGTCTGCTTCCAGGACCAGGAAGCAGGCAGCCCGACTCCCTCCCATAAGTCAATCACAATGCTACAATGCGGCGTTGTCATTATTTTTGAGCGCCATGACCAGGGCCGGGCTGGGCACCGAAACCGGCCCTGGCAAACTGCTCAGCCAGGTCCCCTTGGGGGTGCAGCGGAGCTGTTTGCCCGAGCTGGTTTCGCCGATTTTGTTACAGGGGGGCGATATTGCAGGCCCCCAGTAACACAAACGGCCCCCCAGACGGCCAAAACCGGCCCACACCCTACCAACTCACCAGGAAAACGCCCGGTGCCCGCTACAGCCGTGACAAGGAATTCCGCCAGGGGTTGGAGGGGTGTTCTCCATGCAGTGTGTAATGCAGCTTGCATTGCAAACAGGGATGTGTGCATGACTTCTTTGGGCATCCTGAGAGGGCTGATCTATCAGTCATTGCACACTTGAGTGGGCATCCCACTCCATCCCTGCCCTGTTCCATGAGTCGAGCAGCTCCACCCACTCTCCCGCCCCATAAGGAAACATAGCATGAGTACATCAGAAAGTTATCATCGTATTATGTTTCCTCTTTTTGCACTGCTTGAAAGCAGTGAGGTGACGCTTTTCCACCATAGCGGATGAGCCGCCACTGTGGGTGCATCACCCACAGGTGCTAGACCTGGGCCCGGCTCGACCCCCGGACCTCCTCCGCTACACATACCACCTTCTCCTCACCTGGACATTGATGCATTGATGCAGTGGTGCAATCCACTACACTCTCTCCAAATCTGTGACTCAGCCAGCAGGAGACTCAGCCAGGTGGGATTTCACAAGCCTGGGTACAGCTGTTGCTGCCGAGTCTTCTGGGGAACTTCCCGATGCAGGTGATGCAAAAGGACCCCCTTATGCGTGAAGTTGCAGTGCTCCCACTACACAAGTTTGGCACAGCTCAGGGACCTCACCCTCCACAGCGTCCAGCCAGCACAACATCCTCCAGCCTGTGATGCAGAGAGGTGTGGCTCGCCATTGGTAATCTCCTCCGTGCACCACAGTGTAATGGTGGCGTGTGGTATGCGATGCAGACCTCCCTACATGGGTGTGCAGGAGCGCCTCTATCATTCAAAACTCCAAGGGGCACCAGGTGGTCTTCTGACACAGGTCAGCAACGTGTCTCCATGCAACATGGCAGACTTCACCACCAGGTAAGGGCAATCGCCGATGCCTCAATGTCTACCGCCACAGCCCAGAACCTCCGCATCCCACTCCGGGTCCCAGACGCAGGCCCAGCGAGGCCTTTAGGCCCCGGGCGGGGACAGTCCACACTTTCAAAATTTTGATACCATGGTGTTGCAAGGAGTGTGCAATGATAAGTGATGCATCACTGGTTTTGCCCAGCGATGTGCCAATTTTCATTATTGTAGCCCTGAATTTACGTTTCCCCCTGGGACTCTGGCTGGTCATCCTGGCTGTTAGGAAGCTTGGGGGGGGTTGTTGATCTGTTGGCCCTGGCTGCTCTATTCAGCATTCCATTGGTTTTGTTTCCTATTTTTCATTGGAGGTGGACTTATGGGCTATTTTTGCCTCCAGAGGCAAAAAAAGTCACGTTGGGCTGACTAACGTGAGATTTTTTGCCGCTAATGGGCCTTTCGTCAGTTTCCACCCACAAACGTCAGAATTTGTATCGCCCTCACGCTAGTGTTAGCCACAGTTTTACACCGCGGCTACCTGAAACTATCCCCATGTAGCGACGTATTGTAAATACAATGCTAACAAGGTGATAGTTTTTGGTGTTAGGCCACAGTAAGAAAACTGTTGCTAACTAGTGTTAGTTAGCAGCAGTTCTTGTACATATACCCCATTGACCCTTTCTATCTCAATCAATCAATCAATCGGGGATTTGAAAGCGCGCTACTCACCCGTGAGGGTCTCAAGGCACTGAGGTAGGGGTGGTTGGTTTGCAGCTCCGTTTCAGCCGAAGAGCCAGGTCTTGAGGGTTTTCTTGAAGGTGTTCAAGGAGGGGGCGTGTCTGATGTCTCACAGTAGCTCGTACCATGTTTTGGCTGCAATGTGGGAGAACGATCTTCTGCCTGCTCTGGCTCTGTGGATGCGTGGGGTTTCAGCTAGTGCAAGGTTGGCAGATCGGAGTTTCATTTTGGGTAAGTGGAAGTTTATTCTGTCGTCGAGGTATTTGGGTCCGCTGTTGTGGAGGCATTTGTAGGCGTGGGTGAGGATTTTGAAGGTGACTCTCTTCTCCACGGGGAGCCAGTGGAGTCTATCGCTGGTTTTGGCGGATGGGTTCGTGCCATGGGATGCTGAGGACGAGTCTGGCCACGTTGTTCTGTATCGTCTGGAGTTTGTGAAGTAGGGATTTGTTGATGCCGGCGTACAGGGCGTTTCCAAAGTCGAGTTTGCTGGTGATGAGTGCGTGGGTGACTGTCTTCCTTGACTCAGGTGGGATCCACTTGAAGGTCTTTCGAAGGATGCGGAAGGTATTGAAACAGCTGGCAGTGCCAGCGTTGACCAGTCGGGTCATGGCGAGTGATGAGTCGAGTATGATGCCGAGGTTTTTGGCATGGTCTGATGGGGTCGGTGGGCTTCTGAGGGGGGGGGCCCACCAGGTGTTGTCCCATGCTAATGGACTAGTTCCGAGCACAAGGACTTCAGTCTTTTCGGTGTTGAGTTTTAGGCAGCCGTTGGTCATCCAGACTGCGACGTCTTGCATTGCTCTCTGGAAGTTGAGTTTTGCGGTGACGGGGTCCCTGGTGAGGGAGAGATTGAGCTGTGTGTCGTCTGCGTAGGAAACGATGTTGAGGCCGTGGCGTCTGACGAGGGGGCCATGTAGATGTTGAAGAGAGTAGGGCTCAGAGATGACCCCTGTGGGACTCCGCAGGTGATTTCCTTGGGACGGAGAGGAAGGGTGGTAGTCTGACTCTTTGGCTTCTTCCGGTGAGTAAAGATCGAATCCAGTTCAGGGCTGTTCCTTGTATGCCGGTGTCATGTAGCCTGTCGGTTAGTTTGCGGTGCGAGACGGTGTTAAAGGCTGCGGATAGGTCGAGGAGGATGAGGGCTGCGGAGTGGCCTTGATCCAGGAAGGCGTGGATGTCATCCGGGGTGGCGAGGAGGGTGGTCTCGATGCTCTGGTTGCTTCGGAATCTGGATTGAAACAGGTCGAGCATGGCGTTCTGTTCGATGAAACGTGTCAGTTCCCGGTTTGACTGCTTTCTCTGGTACCTTGGCTGCGAAGGGGAGTAGAGAGATGGGCCGGTAGTTTTTGAGGTCGGATGGGTCAGCCGTGGGCTTCTTGAGCAGGGGTCTTACTTCTGCGCACTTCCAGTCGTCAGGGAAGGTGCCTGTTGTGTATGTGGTGTTGATGGTTCGTTGTAGTTCCGGTGTGATGGTGTCCGCAGCCCTGTGGTAGATGTGCGGGGGGGCAGGGGTCGGTGGGTCCCCGAGTGGAAGGCTTTCAGGGTGGTGGTGGTGTCCTCGGTTGTGAGTGGTGTACAGTTGGAGATGGTGGGCTGGCTGGCATCTCTGGGGGGCGGGGGCAGCTGTGGTGTCTTGTGGGTGGTCGGTGAAGTTGTCATAGAGTGTCTTGATCCTGAGGTGGAAGAAGGTTCCAAGCTTGTCGCAGAGGGCCTGGGATGGGGTGATGTCCATGGCTTCGCTGCGTGGGTTGGTTTAATCCCGGATGACACTGAAGAGTTCCTTGGAGTTGGCGGAATTGGCGAGAATTTTGTTGTGGAGGAAGTTCCTTTTGGTTGCTCTGATTTGGTTGTGGTAGTCCGTGATGGCGTGTTTGTAGGTGGCGTAGTTTTCGGTGGTCTTGGTGTTCCTTCAGTTTTTCTCCAAATGTCTGCAGGTGTGCCTGATTTCTTGGAGATCGGTGGTGAACCAGTCGGCTTTCCTGGGACGCTGTTTGCCGGGGTTGCGTAGCGGGCGAGGTTGTCCGCCGAGCTGGAGATCCAGGTGTGGAGTGCTGTGGCTGCTATGTTTGCGTCCAGGTGGGCGTGTCCATGGTGAAGGCGGAGTTCAGTTGCTCGTCAGTGACCTTGCGCCAGTTCCTTCGTGGTGGGCGGGGGGGGGGTTCGTGCCCTGGATTTGTCGACGGTGAAATGGACGCAGTGGTGGTCAGTCCAGGGTGGTTGAGTTGTATGGCTGAAATGGATGCTGCTGCCTGCCGCGAAGATGGGGTTAAGAGTTTGTCCTGCTCTGTGAGTGGGTGCGATGATGAGTTGGTTGAGTCCAATGCTGGCGAGGTTGCTCCGGAAGATGGTGGTGTTGGGGTCGCTGGAGTTGTCGAGGTGGAAGTTGAGGTCTCCGATGAGTATGTAGTTCATTGATGCGATGGCGTGGGGTGCAAAGAAGTCTGTGATGGCGGTGGCAAAAGGGGACCGGGGGCCGGGGGGCCTGTAGACGAGGGTTCCTTGGAGTGTGGTGTTAGGGCTGGTCTGGATGTGGAAGTGAAGGTGTTCGGCGGAGGGGAAGGTTTTGCTAGAGGTGGTGACGTTCCAGGGTTTTTTGTGCTGGTCGTGGTTAGGCCGTGGACGGGCGCAGACGTGCTTGCCTTGAGCGCACCTGCGGCACAGCGGCTGTCATTAAGTAGGAGAGGGGGACAGGACTTGAGGTAGGGAGGCGGGGGCTGTGTCGGTGGAGGGGCCGCAGGGGCAGCAGTGGTGGGAAAAGGCTGAAATTAAAAATAAAGATTAGAAGTTACCCAACATAGAATTTAATGACAACAGGAGGAACCAAGTGAAGAATAATAAAATACAGTGATCAGCAGAAGCAAGTGAGCGGGGGCGAGTGGGACACCAGGCGGGCTGGAGCTTGATCGCCTCTGGGTTGCGGCGGGCTGCTGGTGCGAACACTTGAAAACAGGAGGGCTCTGAGTTGAGTTGATGCGGCGCTGAGAGCGGAGCTGGTGGGGAGAGTGCTGGCCTGGGCCGGAGGTCTAGGTTTCACACGTGCTCCCCCGCAGCGGCCACCATTAAGTAGGGGGGCGGGACTGGAGGTAGGGAGGTGGGAGCGGGGGCTGTGTCGGGGGACGGGTGGCAGGGGCAGCAGCGGCGGGAAAAGGCTGAAATTAAAAATAAAGATTAGAAATTACCCAACATAGAATTTAATAACAACAGGAGGAACCAAGTGAAGAATATTAAAATACAGTGATCAGCAGAAGCAAGTGAGCAGGGGGCGGGGGGACACCAGGCGGGCTGGAGCTCGATCGCCTCTGGGTTGCGACAGGCTGCTGGCGCGAACACTTTAAAACGGGAGGGCTCTGAGCTGAGTCGATCAGAAATTACCCAACATAGAATTTAATGACAACAGGAGGATTGCATTGTGCTAATCCTACGCTTAAAGACTTTGACAGAAAAGCAGACCTTTGAGGTCAGCAAATTTAGAGTGTCGCTAGTGTTGAGGGTGCTCTGTACTGGAGCTGCTTTCCACCTAAACTTAAAAACTACCCAGAGTTCTCTGCTTCTGTTTTTTTATTGTATATATATATATATATATATACACACACACGCACACACATTTACAAGGATATGTTTACATAACATTATATATGGCGCGACCTCCACCCTGCACCCCCCTGCCCTCCTCCCTGCTCTGTCCCTCTGCTGCTGGGAGCAGGGAGTGGACACCTCCTGTGCTGCCGGGCAGAATCCAATAAATTACTTCAATCATTTAAGACTTTAGAGGCGCATGTGCAAGGCGGGCATACCTTTCACTTCTGATTCTCAGGTTGAACTGACCTTTTCCCAAAAAACGGGACATTCATTTAGAATAAAGAAAGGCGTCGGGATACCAGAGCAGTCCCCTGAAAACCGGGACTGTCCAGGGAAACCTGGGACGGCTGGTCACCTTAGCCTAGGGGCAAGCAGACAGGCATCAGAGGGTGGAAGGGAGGCGTGGGGGCAAGCACACGGCCATCAGAGGGTAGAAGGGAGGGGTGGGGCAAGCACATGGACAGCAGAGGGTGGCAGCGAGGGGTGGGGGCAAGCACATGGACAGTAGAGGGTGGAAGGGAGGGGTGGGGGCCTGCAAACGGACATCAGAGGGTGGAAGGGAGGGGTGGGGGCAAGCACATGGACAGCAGAGGGTGGAAGGGAGGGCTGGGGGCAAGCACACAGACATCAGAGGGCGGGAGGGAGGGTTTGGGGGAAGCACACGGACAGCAGAGGACAGCAGAGGGTGGGAGGGAGGGGTGGGGGCAAGCACATGGACAGCAGAGGGTGGAAGGGGGGTGGGACAAACACATGCACAATGGAGAGTGGGTGGAAGGGGCTGGCACAAGGGGCAGACAACAGAGAACGGGTGGGAGCAGCTGGGGGAAGCAGACAGGCCATAGAGTGGATGGGCTAGAGGGGCTGCGGTAAGCAAACTAACAAGTACATGGACAACGGAGTGGGGTGAGAGGGGTTAGGGAGGAAAACAGAGGGGAAGAAATACACCGGAGAGACCGCTGAAAAACGCACCAACTCTTGCAAAGAGGGTAAAGAAAAAGAAAAAAAGTAGTGCCTTGAAAATGTTAGCAGTGGAAGAACACAGCAAAAAGTTCACAAACCCAGGAGGAGGAAGAAACCTATGGAAACTGACGAGCAAGAAGCAAGCATAGGACAGTGACACTAAAACTGACTAATGGTAAGCAAAGAGCGGCAGCCAAGTCCACTAGAAAATAACAAAGGGTCTGTCTTGTGAAGCCTAAACAAGTATGGCAATCAGGCTACGAAGCAATTTTACTTCTGCCTAAGGGTTTAGGCTGAGATAAAAATTAGTGTCGTCTCTCACTTTAATGCAGGCAAGATAATCGCCTTTAAAATGCAAGCGGCAAAAAGCAACGTAGGCCCGGAGAACACACCAGCAGCGCCAATGCTAACAAGGCACATGCTTCCAGCCAGCAATGAAATACAATAATGTGCAGCCCACTAATACACCTCACATACGTCACCCGCAGTCTGCAGCAGGGCATAGATGCTGTTTACAGTCACGCCAACCTCACTTTAACCCTCATCTTCCTCATAGCGCCTAGTGAGAGAGCCCGCGAGAGCGGTGAAAGACTGCGCAAAGAGGCGCGCTCCATAAGAATGGCAGGTGCTTGCATCTGTGAGTGACCCTTGAAGGACACACAGCAGCACCCCTGACCCCACCCCTCTCTAAATTACGACCTGGCGATCTTAATGTTCTAATCTTACTTGTATCATTCATTGCCCTTTAACTCTGTGACTAGATGGAGATGGCGAGTCCGGAAGTGAAGGTTTCCTCGGGGACACTGAGCCATGTTCATGCAAAAGCTGGAGCCGCTGCGAGCAGGATTCGAACCTGCGCGGGGAGACCCCATTGGATTTCGAGTCCAACGCCTTAACCACTCGGCCATCGCAGCGCCTTGAAGCCGTCGTCACTGTTGTTGTATACGAGTGCAGTGTAACCAGCTGCCCTCTGGACTCGTAACTCTGCCCCCTGACCTTCACACATACTGCGCAGCACACATAACACTGTGAATGCAACACCCCCCAGGTATACATTTAACTCTGACTGTATCCCTCTCAGACACTCTACTTATGCACTAAACTCCGTAATTCTGGCAGCTGACCTAGACGGGGCTTGTAAAGGCCCCACACACGGTGCGAGGTCCGAAGAGAGGTGCGTTATCCTAAACAACCGGCCCCACTCGCGGCGCCTGCTTCCGGCCACACTCCTTTCCACCCCATGTGAGCCTGGGCAAGGGGCGCTCCTTCCCACCAGCTCCCAAAACCAGCTCCACAAGCGCCCTGAGACTCAAACCAGGGTACAAGGCGCTATACAGACCCCTCACTCATACATTCATCCTGCACCTTCTACAACATGGTCTCCACTGTAAGTTATTTGCTTTCCAGCAACACCCCCACGAGTGTTTTCACAATCACTTTCAAACACATCAAAAAATCATACACATGCTTACACAAGCGTAATCACACAGCCAGGCATAGACACACACCACTAACTGCAGAAACGCAGCCAAACACATGCTTGCGCACATAGCCATGTCACAAAACCAAATGTGCATACTTACACACGTCCTCCCACCTACAAACCAACATATATAGCTACAAACAACCTCCTACTTGCAAACACATGCATATACCTACACACAACCTCCCACCTGTAAATAAACACATACACATATGTACACACAACCTCCCACCTTCGAACACATGCACATACCTGCACACAACCTCCCATCTGCAAATAAACACATGCACATACCTACACACAACCTCCCACCTTCGGACACATACACATATCTGCACACAACCTCCCTCCTGCAAATAAACACATGTACATACATACAAACAACCTCCCACCTTCCACCACGTGCAAATACCTGCACAAGATCTCGCATCTGCAAATAAACAAATGCACAAACCTACACACACCCTCCTACCTGCAAACACATACCTACACACAACCTCCCACCTGTAAACACATTCACATACCTACACACAACCTACCACCTTTGAACTAGTGCACATACCTACATACAACCTCCCACCTGTAAATAAACACATGTCCATACATACACACAAGCTCCGAACTTCAAACACATGCATATTCCTACACACAACCTCCTACCTGCAAATAAACACATGCACATGTTTGTACGCAACCTGCCACATGGATACCTACACAACCACAAACATACTCACACATACTTCGCACACACAGATTGCTGTAAAGTGGGTTATTAGTAGTGATAAATATGCATCTACCACTGGCAATACGGCCACCAACACAGTCGAGGGCGCAGTACAGGTCTCAATAAATTATTCCCATTCTCAACCCTGGGTAGCTTGGCTGCGAGAAGGTAGGCTTAATACAGGAAACAGGAATGTAAAGCATTTAAAAACACCAATTCAGTAAATAATGAAGACACAGCACACAATAAAAATTCAACACCAATTTATAAAAATAGGAAATATTTTATCTTTAAAATGACACCAAAATGAAAACAAATCCAATGTAGGGAACCGGAGACATTACTTTTTAAAGAATATACACTTTCTAGCACTTAGAAACCTACAGGACAATCTGGCGCATCTGGTCGCGTTTGACCGGGACAAAGTCAAGGTTTCAGGAAGACCGCTATGGAGCTCTGCTCGGATACCTCACATGGTAGGATTCGGTCAAAAGTTTACCTTTTGACTTAAAAACGTTTCAGGAGCTTATTCTGCTGGGGTCCCTCGATGCTCTTCACCTGGCCGGATTTAGTGAGTGTTTGCCAGCTTGCTTTTCAGGGAGGTCCTAGTCAAACTCTGGAAGTTAGACATCTGGTGCTTTTCAGTGGGACAAACCAGCAGGTTAGGCCAACTCGCAGTTTAAGATAGTCGGCTTGGCTCTCGCAGCTGAGCCGGTCCCCTTATGAAGTTTTTTTCCAAAGTTGCTCCAAACTTCTGGAACTTCTTCCTGGAGAGTCTCTTGAGAGTCTAAAGTACACCCACGGTAGCACAGGGGCCTCCATTATGTAGTGCTGCGGGGGAGACTGGACAGCTGGGAGGCAGGAAACATGGAAAAGGACACTGGAGGGGTGGAGGGAGTGGGGGTTATAAATACATTTTTAAAAGATATTTTTACCTCGAGGCTGGGTCCCGCATCTTCTTTGCTCCTGCTCTTCTGAGTCTGCTTACAGGACCAGGACGCAGGCAGCCGGACTCCCTCCCAAAGTCAATCATAATCCTACAATGCGGCGTTTGTGATTGTTTTTGAGCGCCGTGACAAGGAATTCCGCCAGGGGTTGGAGGGGTGTTCTCCATGCAGTGTGTAATGCAGCTTGCATTGCAAACAGGGATGTGTGCATGACTGCTTTGGGCAGCCTGAGAGGGCTGACCAATCAGTCATTGCACACTTGAGTGGGCATCCCACTCCGCCCCTGCCCTGCTCCATGAGTCGAGCAGCCCCACTGTGAGAAGTTGGCCTGGTATATGATGTTCACTAGTTAAAGTGACCACCTTGTACCATGCCAAGCAACCCTTATGGTGTGGTTGTAAGTCAACCTTTTCGGACTAGCTGCCCTAGTGGTAGCATAGGCTAAGCAGTCTTTGAGGCTAAACTCGTTAAAGCGTGTTAAGCAGGCTGTTTTACCATATGTCACCCCCCTTTATACCAATGAAAGGACACCACACTGATATATATTCAAAATATATATGTATTTATTACTCAAAGTATCCCCTAGACTCTTTATGAGCACAGGAGCAAAAATCGTTAAACAAGAAAGTATTACAATATACAGAAGTTGCACTTTATATGGATGGGCCCTGGTGGCCACTCAAACCATATACTAAAATAGTGGTATAAGTACCACGAACAGGAAAGGGAAAAGGCCTAGGGCCTCTAGAATCGCTGGGCCTACAAGGAGCTAACTTAAGTTAGCGACCAGGAGGTCCACGGGTCGCGTGTGCAGTGAGGAAAGTTACACGCGGGCTCCCATAGGTTTTCAATGGGTGCGTAAAAGTTCAAAAGTTACTGCAGAAAGGGTCTTCTGGGTGGACTACGAACTTAAGACTTAAAACACAGACACTAGAGATGTTTCTCTACACTTGGGCACCGGAGTGCCAGCTTTACCTCACCCACAGGAAGCGGGTGCATAGGTCTCGAAGAGCGTCGGGTTTCGTCTATCTGTTCAATGGAGCCTGATGACAAAGATGCTGCAGGCGGTCGGTCCAGAAGAGATGCGGTGGATCCAAGGGTGGATCGGAGTTGTAGAAGACCTGTAAGCAGAGGGGACAGTGTTCACAGTCACTAGCCAGTGACCAGCGTGGCACCAGGTAGGTACCAGGCGATGTCGGGTGCAAACAGGTGAAGAGGTGTAGCTTGTCTCTGCAGCCACGTGGTCCCTGAAGGTCGACGACGTCCAGGAGTCGGTTCACGAGCTGTCCCACGTAGGCTCTCGCTGTCGGCGGTGTCGGCGACTTGGAAGAAGCAAACAAGCCTTGGCAAAAGCAGGAATCGCAGGAGTTGAAGAAAGCTTGTAACTCTGACCAGCGAGGTCAGAGAGGCTGCTCCTTTGGAGGGAAGCAGGGGCCAGTCTTGAGCAACCAGACCAGCATCGTAGTTTTCAAAGTTCGTCGCCAAGATGGCCACTAGCCAACGGGCCAGGGTCCGGTTAGGCGCGTCGAGTTGCAAAGTGCAGAGGGGCCCCACGCAGATCGTGGAGATGCTGGAGGGCTCACCTTTGGTGCAGATGCTGCTCGGGTGTTGGGCTTCTCAGGACCCAAAGTACAACGTGGAGGGAGCCTCTATTGTCACACTTGCAGCTTGTCGAGTGTCTATTCAAGATGGCTGGCTCCACGTGTCTCGGTGCCTCCACGGGTTCCTTCTTTGCAGGGACTGTGGATTGGGCTGTGAGAGGTCTGGAGGTCCAGGTCTTGTCGGTCTCTGGGCTCGGACTCCGGCAGGAGGCGGCAGCAAAGCAGACGTCGAGTTGCTGGATGGTGCTTGCATTAGCAAGATGGTCACTCCCTGACCATAGGGGAGATTTCCCTCTGTCCTCTGTGCAGCAGAGCATCGAAGTTCCCGTCTTCTTCTTTGTAGTAAGTTGATTCCAGGATGCCTGAAGTCTTAGGACACAGCCCCTACCTTTAAGCGGATTCTAGGGGCCGGACTACCTGCTAGGTCCCTCCCTAAGGGTGGGACCAGGAAGGGGGGTGGTTACACCCCCAATCCTTTGTCCGGCTCGCCCCAGGTCCGGGGCTGGTGTGCCCCATGACCCGTTTGAACTGGCATATGCACCGAGGCTCCTTGTGAGCCTCAGGCATGTCTGATTCCATTCAAGCCCTACCTGACCAATACACAAAATCCTGTCTGGGGTGGTGCACGAACCTCCCCTGGCAGGAAACCCTTTGTCCACGTCTCCCAAGCTGGAAGGACTCCCAGCAGCAGGAGGGCAGACTTGTGTCTGTGGTGGCAGCGTCCATTTTGTGGAGCTGAGGCTATGTCTTATTTTACCCGGGTTTTAGGTACTGTACATGTCGTGTCCCTCTAGAAGGGTGGAATGCTAACCCCGTTGCCAGAATTGGCGAGGGGTTAGTATTCCAATTCGTATGACACCTTACTCGACATGTTTTGATAAAGCCAAACCAAAGATAGCATTTAACCGCGAGGTTCATAATGCACTTAAGAGTATATGGTATGGCAATATCTGGAAACGGTAGAAGGAAGTTGTTCCGACCACTGCAGACAAGCTCAGCTCGTGCCAGAGCACCATCTCACATGAAACCAAGCACTCTGCCTTCAGGATTGTTAAGGCCTGCCATAGGAGTGACTTATAGGTCAACATGTGTCCCATTTAAGGTTAGGTATAGGTATACTTCACCTAAGTAAGAGGTGGTTACACCAACTTACCCCAGCTGAGTGATCAGCCAGTTGTGTCAAATTGTTAGGTCAGGCCAGGGGTGGCACAATACATGCTTCAGCCCCTGGTAGGCCTTAGATACACCAATGCCCTGGGTACCTAGTGTACACTGGTACAGGGGGCTCACAGGGTGATCCAATTCCAATTGATTATGCACCTAAAGTGCATAGTGTCAATTTAGTAGAGAGAACAGCAGGCTGGGGGTCTGATTAGCAGGCCCACAGCCTCAATATGTCAAAAACCAGTGAAGCAAAAAGCAAAAATTTGGGGTGACCATAGGATAGCAGACCCTACTCTCCTACACAACCCCTCCCCCCCCAAACGCAGGGACATTAAACTAGCCTTGACCAGTCTCGTCTTCATGTCCTAAGTGGAAGTACCTGGAGAGACCATCTGCATTCCCATGGTCTGTACCTGGCCGGTGCTCCACTGTAAAGTCCATCCCCTGTAGGGAAATGGACCACCTAAGCAGTTTGGGGTTTTCACCCTTCATCTGATTTAGCCACAAGAGGGGCTTATGGCCGGTCTGAATCTTGAAGTGAGTGCCAAACAAGTATGGCCTCAGCTTCTTCAGGGCCCACACCACAGCAAAGGCCTCCCTCTCAATAGCTGACCAATTCTTCTCTCTGGGGGTCAACCTTTTGCTAATAAAAGCAATGGGTTGGTCTAGACCATCTACATTAAGTTGTGACAGCACAGCTCCCACACCCAACTCAGAAGCATCTGTTTGGACAATAAACTCTTTGGAGTAGTCAGGACTTTCCAGGATAGGTGCAGAGCACATGGCCTTCTTCAGGTCATCAAATGCCTTTTGACAGCTTACTGTCCACTGAACCTTTTTGGGCATCTTCTTGGATGTCAGATCATTAAGAGGAGTCACAATGGACCCATAGTTCTTAACAAACTTCCTGTAGTACCCAGTCAAGCACAAGAAAGCTCAAACTTGAGTCTGGGTGGTTGGAGGAGACCAGTCCTTGATGGATTGTATCTTACTCTCCAGTGGTTGAACTTAGCCTCCACCTACAAGGTGGCCCAAATACACAACCTTACTCTGCCCTATCTGGCACTTAGTAGCCTTGATAGTGAGGCCTGCCTTTTGCAGAGCCTCAAGTACCTTCTTCAGGTGGATCAGGTGATCCTCCCAGGTGGAGCTAAAGACAGCAATGTCATCAAGATATGCTGCACAAAAGTCATCCAACCCAGTAGGGACTTGATTCACCAACCTTTGGAAGGTGGCAGGTGCATTCTTCAGACCAAAGGGCATCACCAAAAATTGGTAGTGTCCTCCTGGGGTTGAAAATGCTGTTTTGGCCTTAGACTCCTCAGCTAACCTGATTTGCCAATAGCCAGCTGTCAAATCAAATGTGCTCAAAAACTTAGCAGAAGCCAGTTTATCTATGAGCTCATCTGCCCTTGGAATAGGATGTGCATCTGTCCTAGTGACAGCATTGAGTCGTCAGTAATCCACACAGAACCTCATCTCTCTCTTGCCATCTTTGGTGTGAGGTTTGGGGACCAGAACCACTGGGCTAGCCCAGGGGCTCTCTGAGGGTTCAATGACACCCAGTTCCAGCATTTTGTGTACCTCAGCCTTTATACAATCCCTGACATGGTCAGGTTGTCTGTAAAGTTTGGTCTTTATAGGAAGACTGTCACCAGTGTCCACCACATGGGTACACCAGTCAGTTTGACTAGGTATCAGTGAAAACATATGCTGAAATGATTGTAGAACCTGTCTACATTCAATCTGCTGATGCTCAGTGAGGTTGCCTCCAAGGGTCACTCCTTCAACTGAACCATCTTCAGGGTTCTGAGACAACAGGTCTGGGAGAGGGTCACTCTCTTCCTCCTGTCCCTCATCTGTAGCCATGAGCAAGCCCATGTCTGCCCTGTCAACATATGCTTTTAACCTGTTAACATGGAGTACCCTGTGGGGACTCCTGGGAGTTCCTAGGTCCACCAAGTAGGTAACCTCTCCCTTATTTTCCAGGATTGTATGGGGTCCAGACCATTTGTCTTGGAGTGCTGCTGGGGCCACTGGCTCCAACACCCATACTTTCTGTCCTGGCTGAAACTCAACCAAGACAGCCTTTTGGTCATGCCAAGCTTTCTGTAAGGCCTGGCTTGCCTCAAGGGTTTTGGATGCCTTCTCCATATACTCAGCCATCCTGGAGCGGAGACCAAGTACATAGTCCACTATGTCTTGTTTAGGCTTTTTGAGAGGTAACTCCCATCCTTCCCTCACCAGACATAGGGGGCCTCTTACAGGATGCCCAAACAACAATTCAAAGGGGCTGTAGCCAACTCCTTTTTGTGGGACCTCTCTGTAAGCAAACAGAAGGCAGGGTAGAAGGATGTCCCATCTTCGCCTGAGCTTTTCAGGTAATCCTTTGACCATACCCTTTAGGGTCTTGTTGAATCTCTCAACAAGCCCATTGCATTGTGGGTGATAAGGAGTGGTGAACTTGTAGTTGACACCACATTCCTTCCACATAGCTGTCAAGTATCCTGACATGAAGTTGGTACCTCTGTCAGAAACCACCTCCTTAGGAAACCCCACTCTGGAGAATACTCCCAGCAGGGCCCTGGCCACAACAGGAGCTGTAGTGGTCCTAAGGGGAATTGCCTCTGGATACCTGGTGGCATGATCCACTACCACCAGTATATATCTGTGCCCAGATGCAGTGGGAGGATCCATGGGACCCACTATATCTATTCCCACTCTTTCAAAGGGGACCCCCACCACAGGTAGTGGTATTAGGGGGGCCTTTGTTGTGCCACCTGATTTGCCACTGGCTTGGCAGGTCACACAGGAGCGACAAACTCCTTGGTATCTTCATTCATGTGAGGCCAGTGAAAGTGAGGGACAAGCCTGTCCCAAGTCTTGTTCTGGCCTAAGTGTCCTGCTAGAGGAATATCATGGGCCAAGGTAAGAAGGAAGCCCCTAAATTGCAGAGGTATAACCAACCTCCTGGTTGCACCAGGTTTTGGGTCTCTAGCCTCTGAATAAAGGAGCCCATCATCCCAATACACTTTATGGGTACCTTGAGCATTCCCAGCAGCCTCAGCAGCAGCCAGCTGTCTGAGGGGTTCAAGAGATGGACAGGATAACAGAGCCTGCCCCAAGTCAGCCCTGGAAGGTCCCCCTGTCCCCAGAAACTCAACCTGATCAGGTTCAAGCTCTTCAGGGACAGTTCCTTCAGGGTTCTCTAGATCATCTTCCTGGGAAGACTGATCATCACTTGGAGGCAGGGGGGAAGGCACAGCCTTAACCCTCCTGTTCTTCTTCTTGGTAGGTGCTTGGTCCATTGTTCCAGGATCTAAGACCTGTGGTTCAGTAAGGCACTTTTTGGCCTGTGACCTGGTCACAGCAAGGACATGTGGTGATATACCTAACATCTCTGCATGTGTCCTGTACTCCACTTCTGACCATAGAGAACTCTCTAGGTCATTGCCCAACAAACATTCTACTGGGAGGTCTGCACTAACCACAGCCCTTTTGAGGCCAGTTACCCCTCCCCATGAGAAGTTAACAATAGCCACACTATGAGAAGTAGTGGCATTGCTGGCATTGGTCACCAGGTAATTCTCACCTGGTATGTACTGTCCAGGGTCCACAAAGCCTGGTGTCACCATAGTGACACTGGCACATGTGTCCCTGTAGGCTTGAACCACTTTTGCATTTATTAAAGGTGTCTGTCTGTACTTGCCCAGGTTACTGGGGCTCACAGTCAGGGACAAATCCATGTCCCCATCACAGATCAAGACTGCCTGTGTAAGGGTTCTGTCTAAGTCAGAATCTCCTTCAGTTCCCATAGTGATTCCCACTACACCCTTTGTCTGGGGACCAACACTGCTAACAGTAGTACTGGGAGCAGGTGCCTTAGGGGCAACCGTGTTGGGGGCTCCACCCTTCTTACAATCACTAGTCCAGTGAGTTGTATTCTTGCAAGATTTGCACCAGGGTTTCTTTGGACCTTCTTTCTTCTTCCCTTTAGGTTGGGACCCACCCTCGTTAGTACTAGTTTGGGGCCCCGTTAAAGACTTCTGGTCTTTTGATTTCTGATCTCCACCCTTTTGGTCTGTTTTCTTCTGATCACCCCCTTGGCCCTGGTTCTGGTTCTTTTGCTTAACCCAAAATCAGATCTGAGTCAACCAAGTGTTGATGCAGTTGCTGGTTTTGACAGTTATTTAAAATCTGTTCTCTCATCATCAAATTGTACAATCCTGTATAATCAGATACCTTACTTCCCAGCAACCAACCCTCCAAAGCCTTAGTGGCACATTCAATGTATTCAGACCAGTCCTGAGTCTGTGTCTTCTGGGAATCTCTGAACATTAACCTGTACTGTTCAGTGGTTAAGCCTAACCCATCAACCAGGACACTCTTCAGGGCTCTGTAGTTTCTGACATCCTCCTCCCTAACAGTGAGGAGTCTATCTCTGCCTCTTCCTTCAAAGGAGAGCCATAAGATTGCTGCCCACTGGTCTTCAGGAACCTGCTGCACTTTGCAGGCTCTCTCAAGAGCAGTCATCCACTTGTGGATATCATCCCCACTTTTGTAGGGGGACACAACCTTGGACAGGTTCCTATTGTCAAAGACCCTATCTTTGTCCTTAGGGACAATGCTGCCACCAGTGGGTATAGACCCACTCTCTCTAGGTTGCCTAGCCCTGTTCAGTTTTTCTTCTATCAGGGCTACTTCTAGCTCCTGCCTCCTGATCCTCAGCTGAGCTTCCTTCATTCTGGCCTCATGCTCCCTCCTCTGAGGGCTGGTCATCCTTCTTCTGGAGTGACCTTGAGAGCCTCTAGAGGCATGAGAGCCATTAGAGTCACCTGAGTGATTCCTCTGTCTCCCAAACCCCTGGTTAAGTCCACTAGGGAGATTCAATGGGGTGAACCCATTGTCAGTCCCAAGTAGTCTTAAGTTAGCTGAGCCAGGTATAGCACCTGGCACTGGGCTATCTCTCCCATCAGAACTACTACTACTGTCAGACTCACCCCCTTTGTCATCCCTGTCCCTATGCTGATTCTCATCATCTGTAGTCAGATTCTCAACTAAGGGGCGACTGTTGGAAAGGGGTACTTCAGTAGCATCTTCAGAAGGAGGGCCTCCTGTTCCAGTCCCTGAGGGGTCTAACTGGGAGGCTTTCTTGAGAGCTCTCTGATCTTCATCAGCTTGTAAGAGTTCTCTGAGTTCAGCAGAGGTAGGGTTCCTGGGCTGTTTAAGGCCCCTGATATTTGCCAACTGCCTGAGCTCATTTTGGTTTAGGGTAGCAAAGATGCTTGGTGCCCTCTGGGGGTCACTCTCGACAGAGATGGGTACATTGGACCCCTCTGCCCCAGCCATTGCTCTTAAGTGTGGGTGGATGTGTTGCAACTACCTACACTTGGGTTTTCCTACTAAACCTATCTAGTAGTTGTAGTCAGGGTGTGCTACTCCCTTTGCTCTACAACACTAAGTCCAGTAGAACTTAAGTATATAACTAATCTTGTTTTATATGTACCTAAAGGTACCAATGTTTTCTTTCAATTGGTAACAAAGAGATTACAATGGTAAAACACAGCAAGCTCAAATCCAACCGCTGCTCACCAATGTGAGAAGTTGGCCTGGTATATGATGTTCACTAGTTAAAGTGACCACCTTGTACCATGCCAAGCAACCCTTATGGTGTGGTTGTAAGTCAACCTTTTCGGACTAGCTGCCCTAGTGGTAGCGTAGGCTAATAAGTCTTTTGAGGCTAAACTCGTTAAAGCGTGTTAAGCAGGCTGTTTTACCATATGTAACCCCCCTTTATACCAATGAAAGGACACCACACAGATATATATTCAAAATATATATGTATTTATTACTCAAAGTATCCCCTAGACTCTTTATGAGCACAGGAGCACAAATCGTTGAACAAGAAAGTATTACAATATACAGAAGTTGCACTTTATATGGATGGGCCCTGGTGGCCACTCAAACCATATACTAAAATAGTGGTATAAGTACCACGAACAGGAAAGGGAAAAGGCCTAGGGCCTCTAGAATCACTGGGCCTACAAGGAGCTAACTTCAGTTAGTGACCAGGAGGTCCACGGGTCGCGTGTGCAGTGAGGAAAGTTACACGCGGGCTCCCATAGGTTTTCAATGGGTGCGTAAAAGTTCAAAAGTTACTGCAGAAAGGGTCTTCTGGGTGGACTACGAACTTAAGACTTAAAACACAGACACTAGAGATGTTTCTCTACACTTGGGCACCGGAGTGCCAGCTTTACCTCACCCACAGGAAGCGGGTGCATAGGTCTCGAAGTGCGTCGGGTTTCGTCTATCTGTTCAATGGAGCCTGATGACAAAGATGCTTCAGGCGGTCGGTCCAGAAGAGATGCGGTGGATCCAAGGGTGGATCGGAGTTGTAGAAGACCTGTAAGCAGAGGGGACAGTGTTCAGAGTCACTAGCCAGTGACCAGCGTGGCACCAGGTAGGTACCAGGCGATGTCGGGTGCAAACAGGTGAAGAGGTATAGCTTGTCTCTGCAGCCACGTGGTCCCTGAAGGTTGACGACGTCCAGGAGTCGGTTCACGAGCTGTCCCACGCAGGCTCTCGCTGTCGGCGGTGTCGGCGACTTGAAAGAAGCAAACAAACCTTGGCAAAAGCAGGAGTCACAGGAGTTGAAGAAAGCTTGTAACTCTGACCAGCAAGGTCAGAGGGGCTGCTCCTTTGGAGGGAAGGAGGGGCCAGTCTTGAGCAACCAGACCAGCATCGTAGTTTTCAAAGTTCGTCGCCAAGATGGCCACTAGCCAACGGGCTAGGGTCCGGTTAGGCGCGTCGAGTTGCAAAGTGCAGAGGGGCCCCACGCAGATCGTGGAGATGCTGGAGGGCTCACCTTTGGTGCAGATGCTGCTCGGGTGTTGGGATTCTCAGGACCCAAAGCACAACTTTATCTGATTCCATTCAAGCCCTACCTGACCAATACACAAAATCCTGTCTGGGGTGGTGCACGGACCTCCCCTGGCAGGAAACCCTTTGTCCACGTCTCCCAAGCTGGAAGGACTCCCAGCAGCAGGAGGATAGACTTGTGTCTGTGGTGGCAGCGTCCATTTTGTGGAGCTGAGGCTATGTCTGATTTTACCCGGGTTTCAGGTACTGTACATGTTGTGTCCCTCTAGAAGGGTGGTATGCTAACCCCGTCGCCAGAATTGGCGAGGGGTTAGTATTCAAATTCGTATGACACCTTACTCGACATGTTTTGATAAAGCCAAACCAAAGATAGCATTTAACTGCGAGGTTCATAATGCACTTAAGAGTATATGGTATGGCGATATCTGGAAACGGTAGAAGGAAGTTGTTCCGACCACTGCAGACAGGCTCAGCTCGTGCCAGAGCACCATCTCACATGAAACCAAGCACTCTGCCTTCAGGATGGTTAAGGCCTGCCATAGGAGTGACTTATAGGTTAACATGTGTCCCATTTAAGGTTAGGTATAGTTATACTACACCTAAGTAAGAGGTGGTTACACCAACTTACCCCAGCTGAGTGATCAGCCAGTTGTGTCAAATTGTTAGGCCAGGCCAGGGGTGGCACAATACATGCTTCAGCCCCTGGTAGGCCTTAGATACACCAATACCCTGGGTACCTAGTGTACACTGGTACAGGGGGCTCACAGGGTGATCCAATTCCAATTGGTTATGCACCTAAAGTGCATAGTGTCAATTTAGTAGAGAGAACAGCAGGCTGGGGGTCTGATTAGCAGGCCCACAGCCTCAATATGTCAAAAACCAGTGAAGCAAAAAGCAGAAATTTGGGGTGACCATAGGATAGCAGACCCTACTCTCCTACACCCACCCACTCTCTATCCCGACAAGGAAACATAGCATGAGCACATCAGAAAGTTATCATCATGTTATGTTTCCGCTTCTTGCGCTGCTTGAATGTAGTGGGCGATACCAAAGGGGATGATTTGCTCAAACGCTCCGTCCATCATCCCCTCTGGTATCGCTTTGAAAGTAGTGAGGCGACGCTCTTCCACCATAGCGGATGAGCCGCCACTGTGGGTGCGTCACCCACAGGTGCTAAATATGGGCCCGGCTCGTCCCCCGGGCCTCCCCTTGCACCGCGTACCACCTTCTCCTCTCCTGGTTATTGACACCGTGGCACAATCCGCTACACTCTCTCCAAATCTGTGACTCAGTCAGCAGGAGACTCAGCCAGGTGGTACTTTACAAGCCTGGGTACAGCAGTTGCCGCCGAGTCCACTGGGTAACTTCCAGATGCAGGTGATGCAACAGGGCTCCTTAGCCGTGAAGTTGCAGTACTCCCACCACACAAGTTCGGCGCAGCTCAGGGGCCTCACCCTCCACAGTGTCCAGCCAGCACAACATCATACAGCCTGTAATGCTGAGAGGTGCGGCTCACCATTGGTAATCTCCTCCGTGCACCACAGTGCAGTGGTGGCGGGTGGTATGCGATTCAGACCTCCCTATGTGGGTGTGCAGCAGCGCCTCTACCATTCACAGCTCCAATGGGCACCAGAAGGTCTTCTCATACAGGTCAGCAACCTCTCTCCATGCGACTTCGCAGACTTCACTACCAGGTAAGGGTGATCGGCGATGCCTCAATGTCTACCACCATAGCCCAGCAACTCCACAGCACCTCCGCATCCCACTCCTGGGCCCAGACGCAGGCCCATTGAGGCCTCCAGGCCCTGGGGACTGTCCACGCTTTCAAGGTTTTGGATGCCATGGAGTTTCCAAGGCGCCACCGCGAACTCGGTCACGCCGCTAATATGGCAGTTGTGCCGGTTCCCAGGACGCTGCTCCTGCAGGGGCGGGACCAGCGCCGCGATGATGCAGCCAGCACCCGCCCTCCGCAGGCACTGATTGGACACCCAGGGCATGCCCCGGAAGTGGAACAAGCACTTCCGGGGCAATGCACGCGAAAAGGAACCCGTATCTCACCTGGACCTGTTCATTCCTGTTTTGGGGGCCAAGGCTCCTACAAAAGGAGCTCGGAGCAGTGGCACGGTCTTTTCCTCACTGCTCTGCTGCGTGAACCAGCTGTTGCCCCCCCCCCACGCACCGGAGGCTGTGGGAAGCCTCTGTTTCTTTTTTCTCTCTCCTTCTCTCTACAGGTTGTGGTGGCGATTTCGGGGGGCACTTTCAGTGGCATCGACATCACGAGGAGCCATTTTTAGCGAGGGAAAGAGCACAAGACAGCTAGGACCCCTCCTTTTGCACTCCTGGTGGGTATGCATCCCACCGCAGCCGAAGCCACTCGGGTTGGAGTACATACTCACCTGACCAACTGGATTAGCTTGTGGGAGTGGCTCTGGCTGTAGGGGTGCTTGTGGTCGACTGGGGGCCTGAGGTGGCTCAGCTGAAAGGGGGGTAAGGGTTTGGGCATTGTCCCACACCAAAGTAGTTTGGACCTCAAAGGTTTGGCCTGTAAGGCGTAGTGGTGTGCAGTGAGGTTGTGGCGCGGGAGCCAATTTTGTTAGCTAGGGCAGGCGAGGTTATTGAATTTTGCCCATGTTACCCTGATTGTAGTGCAGTTGCTGTTGGGGTTTGACCAGTGCAATAGGCCATAGGCATAAGCTGGGTTGCCATTCTCTTTGTTGGGCATTTATTAAGGAGTACCTATTCTAGCTATGGCACCCAAGGCTAAGAGGGGGCAAGTACCAACCCGAATGAAGGAGTGGATGGTTATGATGATGGGCACAATGAATGATTTAGGTCAGACCGTGGCAGAGCTACGCAGGAAAGTGGATGGGCAGGAAGAAAGTGAGGACAGGCCCGACGTTCCTGGGTGGCACCCAGGGCTGCGTTCCTTCCGGTACCCCGGATATCCAAGCTTAAGCATGGGAGTGGGGGGGCTGTTCACGTAGATTTGCCAAGCCCAGCAATCACAGGACCTGTAGTCCCAGCTGGCGGGGCGCAGCCAGAGGAGGGTAATGGAGCAGTGCCAGCGAGAGTAACACCACCTGAGGGCGCAGGTGGCCCAAGTCAGCCTAGCACACCTGGGTCCTGGTGGCCCAAGTCAGCCTAGCGTCCTGGGGGGGTCCTGGTTCAGAGGGGGCTCCATCGCAGCCAGTGGTGCCCCCCTGCGATACCCCTGGTTTGGTTCCATGTCAACCTGATTTAGTAGCTAATCTAGCGGCAGTGCTCCCATGGCTAGCCTAGGCAGGGACCGGAGTTCCTTCCGCGGGCAGTGGGGCCCTGTTAGCTGAGGGGGATTCAGTGGAAAGGGCCAAGAGTTTGGTAGTGCAGGTAGAGAGGGAGAAGCAGGTGGTGCCACAGGCAGTATTGGTATGGTCTCACATGATCCCGAGGATCCAATGGTGGGGCGGGTGAGTCTGTGTGGGCTTTGAATCACTCCGTTAAGAGGATTAATAATGGGGGGCGTGGCTTGGCGCCCGCGGGTGACGGTGGCCCTGATGTGAGGCTCCAGGGCAGTGTTGGGAGACGAGCCGGTTCCCGCTCGCTTTTCCTGAGGACATTTGGCTGCAGATGTGTCGGAAGATGCCCTGACTCTGCGCGTCGTCGATGAAGTGTTTTTTGTGGCTTCACACCGCTGCACTGGCTTCCGTAAGTCCTGACTGGAATTTTTCCGGTGTGGCCGCCATCTTGGGCCGCCAAATGACGCGCGCTACGCTGTGGTTTCTCCGCTCATTATTCAGCGCTTTGTTGCCTGACGTCCATCAATCATAATGGCTCATGTTTCACTCGTCTTCTCATTTTATCATTCTCGTGTGGGGCCTTGACATCATTAAACGCTCGTCCTCTCAAAAAAAAAAAAAAAAAAAACACAGTTTACATCCCAGATGAAGTGCCTTTGCTTGTACTTTACTGCTTCTATGCCATTTTTCAAGACATAACCTCGCCTGCATGGATTTCTTTTTGGCTTTCCTTTCATTTAGCGCCTAGTTCCATTGAGATTTGCCAGGTGGCTCTCTGCTGTTAGCATAACCATTAACTGTGGTTTCTTCAATTTGACTGACTCACTTCATGCTGTGCAATAAGCGGTTGCCGCTTTTCTGCATTATAATATTATTTGAAGGGGCGCTTGATGTCTGTCATCTGAGATGCTGTGAAGTTGGCTGCATTCCCTCCATGAAGTAGTCAGATATCATCGTGCTCCTATCTCGCCACATCATATATTGCCCTCATCCTTGCTTCTTGTGGCCTGCACTTTGTCAATATTCCACGGCTCTGCTACCTGAGTAGACTTAAATCATCGCCACGCATGCCTCGTCCTACCAAGCCTCAGATTGTGAAAAATTCCAGAGTTTTTTCTGCTTTCTCACAACTGGAAGATTCTCTTAATTCATCTGGCTCAGAGGCATCAATGGATCCCCCCAGGAACCCACATGATAATTCTAAATCTAACACGAAAAGACTCAAGTCAAGTTCTCTCTCACCTCCAAAGCATTCCGGGCCAGTTTCCATGGAATTATTGTTAGACGAAATAAGATCCTTGCGTCCTTTCATGGAAGAGACCAATACCAAACTCCAGGTTCTTACGGATAACTGGTCGCAAATGGAAACGAGGGTAACGTCAATTGAAAAATCTGTTCAGTCGTTCCAAGAGACATCCTCTGTAGTTTCCCACCTGAAGTCACAAGTCTCAGATCTTCAACAGCAAGTGGAGCAGTTAGAAAACAGGAATCGACGCAACAACCTTCGTATTTATGGCCTGGCTGAAGGTCTTGAAGGGTCTGACCCAATCGCCTTCTTCAAGTCGTTCCTTCCCAAACTCTTACACTTGGCACAAGATAAGACCCTTAACATTCAACGTGCTCATAGGTTGGGCCGACCGCCTTCTTCTACATCCCCCTCTCAGATCTATTTTCTGGAGTACACTGATCTTCTGCTGGTCCTAGCGGCGGCCAAATCCTTTCCGAATTTAACCTGGTCTGGTTCGTCCCTGTTCTTCGCGCAGGATTATGCTAAGGCAACTGCTGCTCGACGAAAGGCTTTTCTGAATCTAAGAGCTGATTTGCGGGCGATTGGGGCGTGATACGGCCTCTATCACCCGTGCCTATTCAAGGTCACCCACAACAACAAGACTACAACCTATGAGGACCCAGTGCACCTACAAAGTTTCATCAATGCGCACCACTCCTCTGCTATGGATGCTTCCAGACCGTCATCCTCTGCTTTCGGATGAATATTGTTTTTATAATTCTTATATGGCTTTGCATGTTATGCTGTATTTCTTTAGAATTATCTCATTGCTATAGCTCACCTGTATTTCTCTGCTCCTTCAGATGGCGACGTTAAGGTTTCTTTTATTGTTTAACATTATGGCTGTTCCTTGTTCTTCGTGTTCAGTCATAGTTCCATCTTGACTTCCTGGCACATTTTAACCCTTTGTTTTCCTTTTTTCGTCTTACAGGAGTTTGTCCCCGTGTTTTGATGATGTCTCCCGACCCCAGCCTCGCTGCTCCTCGATGTGCTGCCTCACCTCTGTGGTTCCTTCCTCCCTCCACCCTTTCTCGTATCTTCCCTTTATAGGTATGTTTTTCCCCCATCTCCTTATTTACCCTCCTGGCATATTTGTTGGTTTTTCTCCTTTCCCTTCCCCTTTACCTCCTCTTATGTCTGTGTTCTTGTCCACATATTTTCACGTTGATTTATTATTATTGATCGACACTCGTTGCTCTTATGAGGATTGCATTCTTCTTTTCTTTTGCTATACTCGCTTTTCAATCTACTTCCCCTTTCTAGCTCCTTACTCCAGTGTCTTTATTTTCCTTTTATACTCTTTGCCTTCTGCTACTGCTTTTGCACTTGTCTTATATAGGAATTGCATCTCTTGTCCTCCTGACTCCATGTTTCTCTCTACCTCTTCCTTACTTCTAGCTTTCTGGGTCACGTACGACGCTATTGCATTTTATTCTCCTTTTCTTGGTATGGCTCATATTTATGGTCACTTGTTCGCTTCCCTTCTCTTCACTATGTTTCCACTAACTCTTCTTTTTTTCTCCTTCTGTACTTTCTACTCTTTATGGGCTTCTCTCTCATTGGATTTGTCACGTGCATTTTTTATAAATAAGTTGATAACATGTCATTGAATATATTGTCATGGAATGTGAAGGGTATTAACTCTCCGATTAAGCGTCAACGGATTCTGTCACATCTTGCCAAATTGAATGTCGATATTGCATTCCTCCAAGAAACGCATTTAACTGACGCTGAATCTGTTAAGCTTAAGCGTGGTTGGGTGGGTGAATTGTTTTTTTCACAAGGTGATGGCAAACGCAATGGTGTGGCAGTCCTTTGTCGCAAGTCTCTTCCCCTACAGGTTATCACCCATGAGTCGGATACTTCTGGTCGTTGGGTCTATGCTAAGTTGTCACTTAGAGGTGTTCAAGTCTCTCTTCTTAATGTATATGGTCCTACCACAGGCGAACCTTCTTTTTGGGCTGATTTTTCTCCACTTTTAACTAAATTTATGGATCACAATTTTATCCTGGCGGGGGATTGTAATCAACCCCTTGATCCCTTTATCGATAGAGAGTCCAAAGCCCCTTATGTCCCCAACAAGCCCCACAAGCTGTTTAGTCATGCGATTTCACAACATAAACTAGTAGATTCCTGGCGCCTCTCCAATCCAAAGTTGCGGGAGTATACTTTTTATTCTCCCTGTCATCGTTCCCAGTCACGACTTGACTACATCTTTCTTTCCCACAACCTCGCTCAGTCACTCCTACACTCTGAGATAGGCCCGATATTGCTCTCTGACCATGCACCCGTCCTTACTAGTGTTGATGTACTCCCTAAAACTGTTGGCCCTAGGAGATGGCGTTTCAATAATTCCCTCCTCACAGATCCCAAATTTACAGCCACCTTTACTTCCTTTTTTGATGAATTTTTCCTCCTCAACGATGATGATACCCTCCCTGACCATACTATCTGGGATGCTTTTAAGGCGGCAGCACGTGACTTTATTATAAGTTATGTCGCGAACAAGCGTAAGAACGCTCGAAGGTTTACCAAAAATCTCCTTTCTGACATTAAAACACTGGAACATGCGTATTTTACCTCACACTCTCCTGATAGCTTGACAGCCCTCATTGCAGCAAAAATGAAGTTTAATGAGAAGTCTACAGAAGATGCCTCCTTGTACCTGCTGAAATCTACTGCTAAATTCTATGGGGGTAGGAACAAGGCTGGAAAGCTCCTAGCTAATTATTTGAAGATTAAACACAATAAGTTAAATATTGAATCTATTTATGACTCTAATGATAATTTAAAGCATACAGATGTTGATATTCTTGCTGAATTTTCACGTTTCTATGAAACCTTGTATACCTCTGAAACCCAATCTACCCCTAGCTCCCTTGACCGTTTCTTCTCCACCATTCATACACCAGCTGACTTTCCTCCAGATCTTTCCTCCTTAGAATCAGAAGTCACACAACAGGAACTACTTACTGCATTGCAGCACCTCAAACCCAACAAAGCACCCGGGCCTGATGGCTTTACTGTCGAATTCTACCTTCACTTTTCTAAACTGCTAATCCCACGACTTCACTCTCTATTGCGTACTTTTATTTCTTGTGGTGCCTCCTCAGGAACTTTCTCCGATGCCCATATTTGCCTCATACCTAAACCCGGAAAGGATGCACAATACTGCAAAAATTACAGGCCCATATCTCTAGTCAATATTGATTACAAACTCTTCGCTAAAACATTGGCGATTCGACTGGACCACCTTCTCCCCGACCTACTGGGAGAGGAGCAATCTGGGTTTGTTAAGGGCCGGTATATTACGGACAATACTAGACTCTTATTTAATATCCTATCAAAGTCCTCCCGTTATCAGCACTCACTTGCAGCGATTGCCCTTGACGCCGAAAAGGCTTTTGATCGTGTTGAATGGTGCTATCTCTTCCACACCCTCACTTGGTTTGGTTTCGGTCCTAGATTTATCTCTTTAGTTTCCCTGTTATATTCCCATCCTAAAGCGGCAGTTTTTGCTAATGGTCAAATCTCACCCTATTTTGACCTAGGCAGAGGCGTTCGCCAGGGCTGCCCTTTATCCCCTTTTCTTTTCAACCTTGCTTTGGAGCCCTTCCTTTCCAGGTTGCGTCAAAACCCTGCCATTCATGGCTTCCAGTTTGCGGATTCGCATGTTAAACTCGCTGCATATGCAGATGATATATTACTCTTTCTTTCCAAACCTGCAGAATCCATCCCTGCTTTCATGACTGAAGTAAGAATGTTTTCCTCTATCTCTGGGTATAAACTTAATCATGATAAATGTGAGATCCTTCCCCTAACCAAATTTACTTTCAAGCAAGAATTTATTGAATCCCGGTTTACTTGGAGTCCGTCCCACATTAAATATCTAGGTTTATATATTACTCCCTCAATTTCAGACACTATCTCTATGTGTATGTCCAAATGCTCACAGAAGATTGCAGACCTCACGACAAGATGGCATCCTTTATACCTCTCCTGGTGGGGACGTCTCGACACTATCAAAATGATGATATCTCCTATTATTCTATACACACTCTCCAATATTCCACTCCCCATTCCAGTGAAATTCTTTACCAAGATTAACTCAACGTTATCTTCGTTTTTATGGAATTCCAAAAAACCAAGAATGTCTCGGGCTAGGCTCATACGTCCGGCTTCTGAAGGTGGTGTCAATTTTCCTGACTTCCCTGCATACCAGAAGGCCTTTTTATTACGTCAAGCTTCCCTTTGGTTACAAGATTCCACCTCCCCTTGCCCCTTGTGGCTTAAGGTTGAGCGTACTTTACTTTCCCCCTTCTCTTTTGCAGAATATCTTGCTTTTTTTCGTAAGCCTTCGTTGACTCCCACTCCTATCCACAAATATACTCTTAAGCTTTTATTGTCAGCTGCTCCCGGCCCCCCTGTGACCGTGGCTGATTTAATCTCTTCCACTATTTGGCATAATAAATATCTCCTAATTGGTAATAAGCCCTTTTACTGGAAATCATGGAGATCCCGTGGTTTGATTTGGATTTCGCAACTCTTTTCTGGTTCCACTTTTGTTTCTTTCTCTGACCTTTGTTCCACCTTTGGCTTACCCAAATCCTTTCTCTCCAAGTATCTTCTCCTCAAGGCTGCTGTTTTGGAGATTTATCTACCACTTTCGGCTTCTTCTTCTCCTCCCCCTATTCCTACCACCCCTGCTGTTCGACTTCATTCTCTCCTCCGCACTGCCCCCAAGGCATCTCTTCTTTATAAACACCTTCATACACCCGAGTCACTCAGGCCTAAATCCAAGGTTGAACTTCAATGGGAAGATGACCTTGGGATAGATTGGCCGATTTCCTTATGGGACAAAATTTGGACAAAATTGCGCAAAACTTCCAGAGCGGCTTCGTTGACACAATCCCTATTTTTTATTTATAACAGGCTACTTCACACTCCCTCTACATTACATAAGCGATTTCCTATTACCCCAGACAAGTGTTGGTCATGTGAGGCTTCCAATGCTACCCTACCACACATGCTATTTCTTTGCAAGCATGTACATGACTTTTGGTTACAGGTGTGGGCCCAAATCAATGTTATTTTTCATACCAGCATCCCCTTTTCCCTTGTTCACCTTTTCCTGGGCAGTTTGTCCACCAGCTGGAATAATGTAGATATGTCTGCTCGCATTGTTGATCTGCTATTGGCTGTTGCTTTTCAACAGATTACTGTCAATTGGATAAATGCATCCAGCATTTCTTTTAAAGCGTGGTGGTACAATGTCTGTTATAATCATAGACTTGACAATGCATTTGTCTTCCCTGTTCACTTGGCAGCTAAACGTGCAGAATTGTGGCTCCCCATTACGCTATACTTAGATAATTGTGCTGCTCGCTCTTCCCTTCCATCGCCTGCTCAACAAGAAGTTCCCAAGCCCCCATGATACCCTTTTCATGTTTTGCATATTTTACCCTGCTGTTTTATTTTTATGCTCTTTGTAATTTATTGTTTGATCAGGATTGACACAATTTCTTTATTTCTTTTCAATGCCCATGTTCATTGTTTTTGTATGCAATTTCTCTTATATGTTTCATTTGCAATCCCACTCCCCTCCCCCTTCCTACCCCTTTTATCCATCCCTATCTCCCCAATTGATATCTTGTATTGCATTTACCTGTTCATTGTTTAATAAAACTCTTTTGAACTGAAAAAGAGGATTAATAACAGGATAGATAAGCTTTTCCAGTCTCCCAAATTGCAGACGATTGCGCATGGTTGCATCTGTGGGGAGTGTTTTTTTCTGCAGGACAGGGTGCACCTTTCCAAACTGGGCAATGATTTTTTCCTGGAGAATGTGCTAGCCTGGATGTTAGGGCTAACAAACAGGACATGACCTTCAGGTCAGCAGCGGATGGGGGGCCAGATAGTCGGTCAACTATACTGGCCTGTGGCGGTAAGGTCATGATTGCTAGGTCAATTTTTACATCTAGGCATCCCATTGTTTAATGGGGACGCCTGGGGGGGGACAGTGGTCCCTCATCACACTCCAGGGGATGCTTACGGCCGGTAGGCTGAAGGGTGCGGGGGTAGGAAGTACCGCTTCCGGCAGGCCCCTTGGGCCAACCCCCGCGCAGGCACATGGGCGCCAGCGTTGCATAACATCAGCCCCTGGGAGGTAGCATTGGAGGGCGTAGGGGGTGCCCGCGGAAAGGAATCTGATGGGCAAATGGGCCTCCTGCTCAAGGTCACTCTGTTAAAGGGGGACCTGGCAAGTAGTTGGGAACAGTCATGACCTTGCACGTAGGCTCATCCAGGATACACAGAAAACAGAGTGTAAATATTTCAGTTTAAGGTATAAGTATGGCTATGTATTAGACTAATGTTAAGGTTAGCCATCAAAGATGTGTAAATAAGCGTATTTGAATTGTTATTAAATATGTTTTGGGTTTTCTGAGTTTTAAAATAGAGTTATGAATTTGTAATTATTATTTATTCATTTTAATAAAATACGTCTGGGTTATCCAACCTCTAATCCAAGTACTGTGTTTGGATGATTTTATTATCGATGCCTCAGGGGAAAGAGGAGTTAAAGCAACCATCCCGGGATCCCTGTCCGGAGGAGAGTTTTGGGGTCAACAAATCCACCAATGATAGGGGACTCTGCAATACCTGGCCATATTCCGAGGCGCCACCGGTGTTAAATGGTAGCGGCAGTTTCAGTCGATAACCTTTCAAGTATTTGCCCGGCAGTAATCGCCTCTCATACCACTCGATAATTTACCAATAAAAGAGGCAGGCGCCGGAGACTGGAAGGCAGGAAACAAAGTTTTATTCCGTCGGAGCAGAACACATCAGATCAGACAGCAAGGTATCGTCACGAGGTGCTCTAACTGCATCTCTGAGACCTGGTCTCTTATACACTGGTTTATTGCTTTATTATACATAGTACATTCTTGAGATTCCCTTGATGTGCGGGGAAACATCCCCTGAAGCCCCGGCTCAGATCCGATCCCACACATGGTTACAGTAGAGGTTCCCACCCTACCCGCAGTGGGAGATGGCTATCGCGCAGCAGGGAATTCCGCTAATTCCCGGGGGTGTGTGCAACCGGCCGGGTCTCAGGGGGTAGGGGCTTTGATTCTACTGTAATCCCTTTGATGTGGGGTGTTTCCCTTACAGTAGGGGCAATAAACTGCATCCGCAGGGCTAGGCGATGGCCTGGGACCAGTTCAGACAATGGGGCGCAGAGGAAGGGGGTTATCAAAGGAGAGGCATGACCATGTATGGGTTGTCGGTCGGAAGTGGTTCCGTAGCAGGGTCGCGCAGAAGGAGAGGGTTTATGGCCTGTATGAGAGAGCGGGGGTGGCCAGCGCGCGGGGGATGCTTGCAGCGCCAAGGGGACCGCGCTGGCGATTGACAATGAGTGGGGTGCCTAAAATGGCGGCCGTGCATTCGCTGTGCGTGGCGCTGGGGAGAGGCAAGATGGCGCAGATAATGTTCAGTTTGCAAGCTAAATTTCCACAGTCCTCCCTTTTAACATATCTCGCCAGCTTGTCCGGCCAATATTCACCTTTGTTAGCCTTTCAGTTACAGTATCGTCAATGTTCGTCACACATTTTGAAGATACAGAGTCGTTAGGGTAGGCAGGAGTAATCTGACACATTTGTACATTGTCTCATACAGTTTGATAAAGTAGGCGAGGAGGAAGTACATTCAAAGTTGCAGTATAGTCGTGTACATGGCTGGTGTTGTATGAATGTTACTATACAAAGTTACATTTTCTTAACTTCTCAGTGTACAGTCGGAAGTGATTGATGCAACATCATGAAAACTTGATAAGAAGATAGTTAATATAATAAGGTGGTTGGGAGAGGATTTTCAACTTTGACATGGGTTCTTCTTTCCAGTGTCCTTGTTTTATAAAGAGCTATCACTGGTAAGCTCTCATTGTTGTTCTTCTTTCGTTGGCACTGTTGAGCACCGGCGGTGGAACTAAGGTCCAGCTCAAATCCGACTTCTTCACGTGGCAGGGTGTGACCACTCACTGTTCTTTGATCACAGTCCTGTTCCTTAACACAGTTCACCACAGGTACTTTTGAGACAGGGTGCCGGCCTTTTGTTCCTCGGTAGTAGGTCAAAGTCATAGTCCAAATGAAAGAGGAAGAGAGAATGGGGTGGCATGGGATCGGATCAAAAATGCGGACCAAGGGGGGCAGAATCTTTTCAGCACTGGGCCCATCAATCGGGCCCGACGGGTTGAGACTTCAGGCACGCTGGTCAGTGAGCAGGGGCCTCGATGTAGCCCTTCGCGCTCATCGTTCTGATAATGGTGTCTCGTCTCACACCCTTGTTGCTTCGTCGCTTCCCCCTTGGTCGATGTCATAGATGCTTTATGATCCGCAGCCAGACTGTGCGTCACGTCCGACCCCTCTCTTCCGATGGCTGCAGGTTATCCTTGAATAGGTTATAAGAAACGAAAGTCTTAGAGATCTTGGCAGGGAAGACATTTACATACTTCATTCTCTCTCCCAACCACTGAGTAGTTGCGGAAATGCTCTTATCTGTTACTACATGATTGGTGCCTATTAACTCTGATGTTAATGTGCGTGTTACTAATCTATTAATTACTGCTGTGGTGCAGGGTTCTGTGGGTGTCCCTGTCCATCGTCTGGCCTTCTAGGAGTCGGTTTCTGCGCCTTATAATACAAGGTTTGGTAATACCCGTAAGTGCGAGGTGCTACTGTCATGCGTTCATGAGTATCCTTTTCATACAGTAGGTGACCCTTTATCAGTTTAAAACAGGGCCATCAGCTGTTTCGTTCGGGATACTCTGAGACGGCTAGTATAGGGCTGGAGTTATCTCTGGGAGAACAGGGTGCTTTAGACATTCTATTTCGGGCTAATTGGTCAGGGGTAATTCTGGGTGGTGGAGATGGTGTCCTTTAAGAACAAAAACCACTGACATATAGTCCCCGTGTTGAGGGTCAGATTGGGAGACATCAGTCGTCTTACCTGTCCTTTCCTTCTCAGCCGATTAGGCTTAATGTTTGTAAAAAGGAGAGGTAGTAACGTGGTAAAGTATGGTCGTTTTTGTTTCTGTCAATTTGTTCGAACACTACTGTGTTCAGGCCAATTATACACTTACCAAAGAGGTGTATGTCGTTAATTTATTCAAGAAGAAAAGAGGGCAAGAAAAGAGCCTTTTGCGAGGGAGGGGGAGAGAGAGTGAGAGAGAGAGAGAGAGAGAGAGAGAGAGAGAGAGAGAGAGAGAGAGAGAGAGAGAGAGACGTGTGCATCAAGTAGGCTATTTTGGCATACATACGACACAAAACGAGAGAGATGGGTAAGATAATAGGCCACTTGGTGCACACACAACATGGAGTAGCATGGGTCTGTTCCAGGTAAGAAAACACAAGCGGGGAAAAGACATAAATTCGGTGACCACGTACACACAAATGCCGGATAGGGTGTGACAGTACATGCATCAAGACGGAGACTCAGGGCTGCGTCGAGCACGGGGACCTCTCCTTTCCTGTCCTCTATTCCTATGCATGCTGCGTACCTTTAGCATTTTGTAGTTTATCTTATGGGTTGTCTGACCCTTTATTCTCCTCCCTTTGATCGGTGGACGAGCACCTCAATCATACGATGACGCTCTCTTCAAGTGACCCGAACATGAAATGCATACACATTCATATCGTATAATCGTAGTACACACGCACAATCATATCATACAGTTTTTCATGTTCCCAATGGTGGTCTGTAATTTTACGCACTATCTCACAACGTTTGTCTATGTTTTCCCTGATATTGAACTTGGTGCGGTCCATGTCCACTCCACTCTTCAGTCGGAACTTCGTTGTGACCTATAGAGGGGAAAATAAGAGGGGAGGGGAGGGGAGGTGCAGCATTCAAAATACCCCAGCGCGCGCAGACATGAAAGGTTTCTACCTACCATGTACCAGGCTAGCCGCAGGGGTGGGTAATACCACGGACCTATTATTCTTTAGTTCGAGGCAAAGATGCTCTAGTTCATTCATCTCCTAAATTCGGGTTCCCTGGTCGTGCATGTATTTCTCAATTGGTCGTGTATTATGGTGCAGGATACCATACCTTGCGTGCGACATATACCTTAAGTTATAGTTCATTATTGATTTGACAATTCTTGGAAAAAGGGCAGGCGTGATGGGTACAAATTCCGTTAAACAAAAAGATTTTTAGGCAAATTGTGTCTGTATTATCTGTATGCTTTCGCTTAGGAGTAACAATCATTTATTTAAAAGAAAAAAACCTTCAACAACCCAGATGATTAGTCATGACACTGATTTCGTAATTCCTTTTTAAGAAGCCCTTTATTTAAAACAATGTCAGTATGGAAGTACGGGCCTACAGCCGCCATAGACCGGCCACGGTGTGAGAGGCGTCGAGCAACATGAGCAACACTGGATTAACATAAAAATCGGTTCCCCCCTTTTCCCCACCATCATGTGTGTAAGCATCGCATACATATATATATATCTCTTTTTTTTACACAAATGTCACGTGACTGGAACGCCACAAGGAGTTGTAGGCCACTCCTACATCAGCGCCATCTTGGGGCGGGGTCGGGTCAGTGCACAGTCTAAGTCTTTCCATGAATTAGCTGTTGAACCAGAATTCCTTTCGGTAGTTCGAGAACTTTCGTTAGCGTCAACTTTGCGTCAGCATGGCGTCACCGCAACCTTGTAGCAATGCCATGGTTTGTTCTTAGGGCGGGGCAGCAGGCGGGTTCTTCCGCCGACGCTTTACTGTCTCACTGCACCAAGCGGAGGCAAGGTGGCTGCCGCCCGGGGGCAAAAGGAGCAATGGTGGTGGTTTTGTCCTTATCGGAAGTTCGCAGGAGTCGAATGTCAAATGACTCCAACCAATTCTGCAAGGCTGAGGGGAGCGTTCTGTCAAGGGTGGGGCCCATGCCCTAGCAAACAAGCTTTCGAGTCCAGAATAGTCTCACGGTGGGACAGGCCTGGAACCGGAGGGGTCAACCGCCGGAGTTCAATGGCAGCAGTAGCAGCAGCTCTTCGGTACGGCTATCGGAGAGGGGCCAACAGCAGCTACAGCGGCAGTTCAGATGGTATTGCCACCGGAGTGGTTCCAGTAGCAGCGACAACAGCAGTTCGGATGGTATCGCCATCGGAGTGGGCCCCTACTTACTTGGCTGCGGGGGCCCACTCCCCGCGTCGGGTGCTAGCGGCAGTCTTGGTGAACCCTGTGCCTGGGTGGTTGCCTGGCGGTCGCGTGCAGGGGTGCCGGCTCAGCCGAACGGCGAATGAAGTGGCAGGGCGCAACTCAGCTGGCTGACGTGTGAAAGATGCGGTTGGGGTGCCCTCATCTGCTGGCGAGCCTCCACCTGGGGAGGTGGGGGAGGCCCGTCCGCGTCGCCTCCCCCCGCCAGGGCACCCTCCGTTATTGCAGGAAGAAGTGACTGGGAAGACCCGCACATCGTGCCAGGGTGAAATTCAGCAGGCCGATGAAAAAGATGGCTGGGTGCAGCTTAGCTGGCCGGCGAGTGAAAGACGGTTAGGTGCAGCTTAGCTGGTCGGCGAATTAAAGACGGTTGGGTGCAGCTTAGCTGGCCGGTGAGTGAAAGACGGTTGGGGTGCCCGGCGAGCCTCCACCTGGGGAGGTGGGGGAGGCTCGTCCGCGTCGCTTCCCCCCGCCAGGGCACCAGCCCTCATTAAAGAAAGAAGAAGAGAAAGCGGAAAGGCCCGCACAGCGTGGCGGGCTCCGCCTTGGTGTTGCCAGAACTTCGGCGCTTCGTATAGCCTCCGGCCTATTCGCACAATCGCTCGCCACTGATGTCAATGGATTTTTGCATGGCTTTTATAGCCCAAAGTCAACTAAGAGGGACCGCCCAAAACAGGCCAATGTTGCAATTTCGAGGAAGGAGAGGCGAGGACGGTGTCACGTGGACGTTAAGGCTTTGGGATGGAGGTTGCAGCAGACTGTCATGTAAATAGTTGTTTTAAAACGTGTTTTAACCTGTTTACCCTGTTGGTGTGTTTGTTATATCCTATAAGTTATTAAAATGTTATAACTACATTACTTCGTTGGAGTGTTTGTACATATTTGTAGTCTGATGACGAGCACAAGGAGGTTACTGTGCAATCGGAAAAATAACATAGCCCAATTGTGCGCGATCTAGCCCTAGTTTGGTGACGTTGATGGTGGGTGTCAGCAGGCTTCCGTTTGTGCGGGATTTTGTCATGCTTATTGGGCGGGGTGGGCAGTAGGGCAGACATGTTTAGGTAGCGAGAGTAATGGAGTCGGGCTACCTCGCGGTCGTCTCGACCGTGATCTTGACTCCTTCCCTTGGTTTCATATGTCCCACAAAGGGCTAACTCCTAGCGTTATTTTAGTTTTTGTAAGGTCAAAAAGGATCCTACCAGTGCCTTTACTATCTTGTCGATTCCTGTTCGTTCATCCTTAGTTAATCGATTCATTCTGGTGGGCTCTTTCTTTCCTATCTCATGGTCGTCTAGCGTTGTAGTAGACGTTGGGTTCGGCACAAGAGGCTCAGCCGGCGCGGAGGCCGTGAGGGCCGAGGCCCCTGTACTGCTTTCGCTCGTGTTCGGGGGTTGTGGGTGTTGCACTATTGATTGGGAGGGTGCATACGGAGGGGGCATGTAAATGATCGGGGGACCTAACAGTAACTCGTCATTCGTTCGCTGCTTGGAGGACAACTCAGGGTAGAGCAAAGAAGGGGTCCTAACAGCGTACTGGCCTGAGGTTTCGGGCTCCTGTCTTAGTTTAGTTTCCCTTCTCTCCTTTATGTCTTCTTCTAACTTTCTAGCGGCAAGGTGAGCTGCCTTTCGTAATTCCTTTTCTGCTTTTACTTCTTCCCTCTTTTTCCGTTGCGTCGCTTCTTTGCGCCACATGCCAATACTGTCAAGCATAGTAGGCGTCGTTTTATTGCTACGCAGAGCTACTTCTAGCGCTTCTATCTTGCGGTCGTCGAAGGATCCCATCAGTGGCCACTGACTTTCGGGGTCCTTCTTGGTATATTTATGCCACAGCTTGCTATAAGCTACGGCGACTAGTCCATATTTAGTGAACATGTCCTTATTAGGGGTGCCTTCCAGTGGAGCCGGATGGTTCACCTCTAATAAGCGGTCCGGGCAGAACCAACTACCAATCAGTGGGGAGAAGATAGGCATGACGGGTTTCAACGGGGACAAAAGTCAGCACTACCTATCTTTTCACTGCTTGCAAAGACTAGACAGAATATCTCTATTCTTCGTTATTTGTAAGCAGAGAATACCTCCAAAGAACCAATATCGAACAACTAGTGTTCGGACAATCAATCAATCAATCAATGGGGAGATAAAGATAGGCACGACGGGTTTCAACGGGGACAAAAGTCTGCGTTACCTACCCTTCACTATTTGCAAAGACTAGACAGAATATTCCTATTCTACGTTATTTGCAAACAGAGAATATCTCAAAAAAGCACTATTCTTCAAAACAATCAATGTTCGGACAATCAATCAATGGGGAGATAAAGATAGGCACGACGGGTTTCAACGGGGACAAAAGTCTGCGTTACCTACCCTTCACTATCTGCAAAGGGAGAGAGAGAGAGTATTTCTACTCCTCCCCGTTTGTAGACAGCGAATATCTCAAAAAGAACAATCAATGAGCAATACTAGTATTCAAACAATCAATCAATTATTTCGCACTTTTGTCGTATTTCACGACCTTACCCGGACCGCGTGGACAGTTTCTCGTCTTCCGCCTCCAGCGCCCGATCGTCCTCTACTCTCCGTATTTGCCGCGGCACTCCTGATGGTTCCCAGTCAGGACCGTAGATCACTCGAGAGAGGTCTGCTCGGAACCAGTGAAGTTCGGATGATCGGCTGCCAGACGAGGGTCTATTGGGCAGGAGCTCTCCCGATCGTTGCAGTCGTTCACTCTGTCGTCGGGACCTCTCCCACTGGATCCACTTGTCGCTGATGGGCCCCACGTTTGGGACGCCAATTGTTAAATGGTAGCGGCAGTTTCAGTCGATAACCTTTCAAGTATTTGCCCGGCGGTAATCGCCTCTCATACCACTCGATAATTTACCAATAAAAGAGGCAGGCGCCGGAGACTGGAAGGCAGGAAACAAAGTTTTATTCCGTCGGAGCAGAACACATCAGATCAGACAGCAAGGTATCGTCACGAGGTGCTCTAACTGCATCTCTGAGACCTGGTCTCTTATACACTGGTTTATTGCTTTATTATACATAGTACATTCTTGAGATTCCCTTGATGTGCGGGGAAACATCCCCTGAAGCCCCGGCTCAGATCCGATCCCACACATGGTTACAGTAGAGGTTCCCACCCTACCCGCAGTGGGAGATGGCTATCGCGCAGCAGGGAATTCCGCTAATTCCCGGGGGTGTGTGCAACCGGCCGGGTCTCAGGGGGTAGGGGCTTTGATTCTACTGTAATCCCTTTGATGTGGGGTGTTTCCCTTACAGTAGGGGCAATAAACTGCATCCGCAGGGCTAGGCGATGGCCTGGGACCAGTTCAGACAATGGGGCGCAGAGGAAGGGGGTTATCAAAGGAGAGGCATGACCATGTATGGGTTGTCGGTCGGAAGTGGTTCCGTAGCAGGGTCGCGCAGAAGGAGAGGGTTTATGGCCTGTATGAGAGAGCGGGGGTGGCCAGCGCGCGGGGGATGCTTGCAGCGCCAGGGTACCGCGCTGGCGATTGACAATGAGTGGGGTGCCTAAAATGGCGGCCGTGCATTCGCTGTGCGTGGCGCTGGGGAGAGGCAAGATGGCGCAGATAATGTTCAGTTTGCAAGCTAAATTTCCACACCGGGAACTCGGTCACGCCACTAATATGGCGGTTGTGCCAGTCCCCGGGATGCTTCTCCTGCTGGGGCCCCCACGGGCACTGATAGGACACCCAGGGCATGCCCCGGAAGTGGAAGAAGCACTTCCGGGGCAACGCACACGAAACGGGTCCCGGATCTCGCCGGGACCTGTTCATTCCTGTTTTGGGGGCTAAGGCTCATATGAAAGGAGGGCAGAGCGGCTGCACGGTCTTTTCCTCGCCGCTTCGCTTCGTGAACCAGCTGTTCGCCCCCCACGCACCGGAGACGGTTGGAAGCCTCTGTTTCTTTTTCCCCATCGACCATCCCTTGAGGCAACGAGGTTTAGGAAGTAATTATGTTCAGGTGTTTTTTGTGTAATGGTTTTCTTTCCAGGTTGAATTTTGTAATCTTCTTTTGCAGTTAGTAAAGTGTGTTCCAAATAATGTCTTGTTGGTATGTTTATCTTACAGGGTGACGTCATTTATGCTTGTCGTATTTTGTCTGAGTATCCTTGGTCTGCGGTAAGGTCATGATTGCTAGGTGAATTTTTGCATCTCTTAGTGGGCATCCCATTGTTTAATAGGGACGCCTGGGGGGGACAGTGGTCCCTTATCACACTCCAAGGGGTGCCTACGGCCGGTAGGCTGAAGGGTGCGGGGGTAGGAAGTAGCGCTTCCAGCTGGCCCCTTGGGCCAACCCCCATACAGGAGCATGGGCACCAACGTGGCATAACACCAGTCCTTGGGAGTTAGTGTTAGAGGGCGTAGGGGGTGCCTGCGGAAAGGAATCTGCACAAGGTCACTCCGTTAAAGGGGGACCGGGCAAGTAGTTGGGAACAGTCATGACCTTTGCACGTAGGCTCATCCAGGATATGCAGAAAATAGAGTGTACATATTCCAGTTTTAGGTTAGGTATGGCTATGTATTAGACTCATGTTAAGGTTAGCCATCAAAGATGTGTAAATAAGTGTACTTGAAATGGGATTGAATATGTTTTGGGTTTTCTGCATATTAAAATTGTGTTATGAATTTTTTATTATGATTTATTAATTTTAATAAAATACGGCTGGGGTTATCCGACCCCTAATCCAAGTTCTGTGTTTGGATGATTTTATTATCGATGCCTCAGGGGAAAGAGGGGTTTGGAAGCAACCATCCCGGGATCCCTGTCCGGAGGGGAGTTTTGGGGTCAACAAATCCACCAATGGGAGGGGAGTCATCAATACCTGGCCATATGCAAGGAGTGCGAATGATAACTGATGCATCACTGGTTTTGCCCAGCGATGTGCCTCTTTTCATGATTGTAGCCCTAAATTCTTTTTTCCCCTGGGACTCTGGCTGGTCATCCTGGCTATTGGGAGTCTTGGGGGGTTGTTGATCTGTGCTGCACTTGGCCCTGGCTGCTCCATTCTGCATTCCATTGGTTTTGATTCCTATTTTTCATTGGAGGTGGACTTTTGGGTGGGGGCCTGCAAACGGACATCAGAGGGTGGAAGGGAGGGGTGGGGCAAGCACATGCACAATGGAGAGTAGGTAGGAGAGGCTGGCACAAGCGAGCAGACAACAGAGAGGGGGGGAGGAGAGGGGCGAGCGAGTGGGTGGGAGCAGCTGGGGAAGCAGACAGGCCATAGAGTGGATGGGCTAGAGGGGCTGCGGTAAGCAAACTAACAAGTACATGGACAACGGAGTGAGGTGGGAGGGGTTGGGAAGGAAAACAGAGGGGGAAGAAATACACTAGAGAGGCCGCTGAAAAACGCACCAACTCTTGCAAAGAGGGTAAAGAAAAAGAAAAAAAGTAGTGCCTTGAAAATGTTAGCAGTGGAAGAACACAGCAAAAAGTTCACAAACACAGGAGGAGGAAGGAACCTGTGGAAACTGACGAGCAAGAAGCAAGCATAGGACAGTGACACTAAAAACGACTAATGGTAAGCAAAGAGCGGCAGTCAAGTCCACCAGAGGATAACAAAGGGTCTGTCTTGTGAAACCTAAACAAGGATGGCAATCAGGCTACGATGCAATTTTACTTCTGCCTATGGGTTTAGGCTGAGATAAAAAATTAGGGTTGCCTCTCCCTTTAATGCAGGCAAGATAATCGCCTTTAAAATGCAAGCGGCAAAAAGCAACGTAGGCCCGGAGCACACACCAGCAGCGCCAATGCTAACAAGGCACATGTTTCCAGCCAGTAATGAAATACAATATTGTGCAGCCCACTAATACACCTCACATACGTCACCCGCAGTCTGCAGCAGGGCATAGATGCTGTTCGACAATCACGCCAACCTCACTTTAACCCTCATCTTCCTCATAGCGCCTAGTGAGAGAGCCCATGAGAGCGGTGAAAGACTGCGTAAACAGGCGCGCTCCATAAGAATGGCAGGTGCTTGCATCTGTGAGTGACCCTTGAAGGACACACAGCAGCACCCCTGAGCCCACCCGCTCTCTAAATTACGACCTGGCGACCTTAATGTGCTAATCTTACTTGTATCATTGCCCTTTAACTCTGTGACTCGATGGAGATGGCGAGTCCGGAAGTGAAGGTTTCCGCGGGTACACTGAGCCATGTTCATGCAAAAGCTGGAGCCGCTGCGAGCAGGATTCGAACCTGCGCGGGGAAACCCCATTGGATTTCGAGTCCAACGCCTTAACCACTCGGCCATCGCAGCGCCTTGAAACCGTCGTCACTGTTGTTGTATACGAGTGCAGTGTAACCAAATAGAGAAGCATTTTACACGTTGTTCTCCTCTGTGGTCACTCTGTCCTGTCTCTCCCTGGTATAATAGCAGAATTTTGGGAGGGCAAGGCTTCACATTTGGTGGTGACTGATGGAGTACGATGGGCGTACTCCAACGGAGTGAAAGAGGAAGGAAGGCAGGCTTGTCAACCCTTACCTCCTCCCGCATGGGCACTGCCAGGCAGGAGTGGGCGGAGCCTGGTTGCTCACTTAGTAGCCCGTCCTTGAGTTCGACGAAACGGGTACCATGGATGCGAGTATCGGTACCGGGTAACGTATCCTGCCCTGCAGCACTGGCTGGCAGCTATGCAGGTTGTGGAAGTGGCCTTCCTCGGGGGCGATATGGTCCACATGATTGAGGGGAACCCCGGGGTAATGCTTTTGGGCTACCAATTAGCAGGAGAACAATTGGCTTACCCAGTATCCAAGATAGTGAAGAATTTTACACGTTGGTCCTCCTCTGTGGTCACTCAGTCCTGTCTCTCCCTGGTATACTAGCAAAAGTTTGGGAGGGCAAGGCTTCTCATTTGGTGGTGACTGATGGAATGCGATGGACATACTCCAACTGAGTGAAGGAGGAGGTAAGGCGGGCTTGTCAACTCTTACCCCTCCCGCATTGGCACTGCCAGGCAGGAGTGTCTTGTCAAGGGGATTGTTCTTCAGCCATTCAAAGGCTACATTGGACCAACGCCTAGTTATAGGTTTACGGTCATTTCAGTCAAAATCCACGGAGGAGTTAGAAAGGATGAGGGCACCTGTCCTGAGGGGCAGGCCGCCCGCCGGTCCGGGTGGGCGTAGATTGTCTTGGCTGGACCTGGGAGAAGCCCGGTATCAGTTGCTGTAGGTAAAAAGGTCTACCTGGAGCCATGCGCAGTTGCGCAGAGCAAAGAGGTTTTGGGCTTCATCAGGCATGGTCTTATACACGCCAAGTCCACAGGGTGCCGGGAGGGAGATGGGGTGCACCTCTCTAGTTTAGGCACGGTTCCTTTCCTACTGGACCTAGGGGAAGCTTTGGCTGCAGCAGGTTGTAAGGAAATAGGTCTACCTTGGTGGGGGGGCCCTGGTAGTGACGGTGGCCACTCCCAAGGCTGTGGAGGAGTTACAGGGCGATCCAGGGTCTGCACACACCAAGGGGTATAGCATGCAGCAGCACCGTGTGGTGCTAAGCCAGGATACCCAGGGATGTTTAGCGTGTCCACTGGAAGACCGACGGCGCCCCGCTATCCGACAGGCGGTTGTGGGTCTGAGCAACCGGGGGCTGCCATGTATGCTCCGCCCACCCATCACGGGGGGGCGTGTGTAGCAAGTGGACTGGTGGTCCACAGGTGGGAGGGGGGGACCCTCCCAACATTAGGTATACACCAATTGGCGTTGCCATGGTGACTCTAGGCTTATCAGACGGGCAGGCGGCATAGGGGCTGGCCTGCCCTGGGATCGCCCGTAAGATAACCCACCATGTTTGCATATTGCTTATGCTAATAAACCTGCAGCAATATTTCTCCACTTACATTCAGTGTCGTGTGTTTTTATTTATGTACTTATGTGTGTTGTGATAACTGTTGCCGATATTGGCACTATGTAAGGTTGCCCGGGGGGGGGTTGCTCAGCGGCCCGCCCCTTTGAGGGCGGCCGCCTTAGTGCCACAGGAAGGCACAGGGGTGGGAGGTCGTGTCCCTGGGATGGACCAAGGGAGACCCCAGCAGATAGCTGCTTCCGGCGGGGAGGAGCCAGGGGGGTACATATTCTGTCTCCACCCCCTCCTCGCCCTCTTGTCCGCTCGTTCGCCTTGCCCGCCCATCCGCTTACCCGGCGTCCGGAGGGACAAAGGGGGGGCCAGGTTTTCTAACAATTCTCACTTTGTGTTGCAGGAGGAGTTATAGGGCGATCCAGGGTCTGCACATACCAAGGGGTATAGCATGCAGCAGCACCGTGTGGTGCTAAGCCAGGATACCCAGGGATGTTTAGCGTGTCCACTGGAAGACCGACGGCGCCCCGCTATCCGACAGGCGGTTGTGGGTCTGAGCAACCGGGGGCTGCCATGTATGCTCCGCCCACCCATCACGGGGGGGGCGTGTGTAGCAAGTGGACTGGTGGTCCACAGGTGGGAGGGGGGGACCCTCCCAACATTAGGTATACACCAATTGGCGTTGCCATGGTGACTCTAGGCTTATCAGATGGGCAGGCGGCATAGGGGCTGGCCTGCCCTGGGATCGCCCGTAAGATAACCCACCATGTTTGCATATTACTTATGCTAATAAACCTGCAGCAATATTTCTCCACTTACATTCAGTGTCGTGTGTTTTTATTTATGTACTTATGTGTGTTGTGATAACTGTTGCCGATATTGGCACTATGCCACCTGACCCCCACACATACTGCACAGCACACATAACACTGTGAATGCAACACCCCACCAGGTATACATTTAACTCTGACTTTATCCCTCTCAGCCACACTACTTATGCACTAAACTCCGTAACTCCGGCAGCTGACCTAGACGGGGCTTGTTAAGGCCCCGCACACGGTGTGAGGTCCGAAGAGAGGTGCGTTATCCTAAACAACCGGCACCACTCGCGGCGCCTGCTTCCGGCCCCTCTCCTTTCCACCCCATGTGAGCCTGGGAAAGGGGCGCTCCTTCCCACCAGCTCCCAAAACCAGCTCCACAAGCGCCCTGAGACTCAAACCAGGGTACAAGGCGCTATACAGACCCCTCACTCATACATTCATCCTGGACCTTCTGCAACCTGGTCTCCACTGTAAGGTATTTGCTTCCCAGCAACACCCTAGTGTGTTCACAATTACTTTAAAACACATCTAAAAGCCTACACATGCTTACACAAGCGTAATCACACAGCCAGGCATAGACACACACCACTACCTACAGACACTCAGCCAAGCACATGCTTGCACACATAGCCATGTCACAAAACCAAATACAACCGCCCACCTTCGAACACAGGCATATACCTACACACAACCTCCCTCCTGTAACTAAACAAATGCATATACCTACACAAAACCCCCACCTTCAAACACATGCACATACCTACACACAACCTCCCACCTTCGAACACATACACACACCTGCACACAACCTCCCATCTGCAAATAACCACATGCACATACCTGCACGCAACCTCCTACCTGCGAACACATACCTACACACAACCTCTCACCTGCGACAAACACATGCACATACCTACACACAACCTACAACCTTTGAACTAATGCACATGCCTACACACAATTTCCCACCTGTCAACACAGGCACATACCTACACAACCTCCTAGCTGAAAAATACAAACTTGCATATGCCTTCACAGAACCACCCGCATGCTAACACACACACACACACACACACACACCTCCATACAACCTCCCACCTGAAAATAAACACTTGCATATACCTACACACAACCTCCTACCTGCAAATACATACCTACACACAACCTACTGCCTGAAAGACACATGCACATAGCTATACACAACACCCGCCTGCAAATCAGCACATGCACATAAATACACACAAAGTCCCACCTGCAAATAAACACTTGCATATACCTACACACAACCTCCTACATGCAAACACGTATTTACACACAACTTTCGGCCTGCAAACACATGTACATAGCTATACAAAACCTCCCACCTGCAAATAAACACCTGCACATACCTACATATGACCTCCCACCTGCAAATAAACGCATGCACATGTTTGTACGCAACTTTCCACATGCAAATACGCATACCTAAACAAGGACAAACATGCTCACACATACTTCGCACACACAGATTGCTGTAAAGTGGGTTATTAGTAGTGATAAATATGCATCTACCACTGGCAATACGGCCACCAACACAGTCTAGGGCGCAGTACAGGTCTCAATAAATTATTCCCATTGCTCAAACCTGGGTAGCTTGGCTGCGAGAAGGTAGGCATTTAGGAGACAGGTATGTAAAGCATTTAAAAGCACCAATTCAGTAAATAATTAAGACACGACACACACTAAAAATCCAACACCAATTTATACAAATAGGAAATATTTTTATCTCTAAAATTGCACCCAAATGAAAAAAATTAAATGTAGGGAATCGACAGCATTACTTTTTGAAGAATATACACTTTCTAGCACTTAAAAACCTACAGGACAATCTGGGGCATATGATTGGGCCTGACCGGGACAAAGTCAAAGTTTCAGGTGGACTGCTATGGAGCCCTGCTCGGATACCTCTCATGGTAGGATTCGGTCAAAATTTTACCTTTTGACTTAAAAACCTTTCTGGGGCTTTTTCTGCTGGGGTCCCTTGATGCTCCTCACCTAGCCAGACTCAGTGAGGGTTTGTCGGCTTGCTTTTCAAGGAGGTCCTGGTCAAACTCTGGAAGTCAGACCTCTTGTGCTTTTCAGTTGGACAAACCAGCAGGTTAGGCCAACTTGCAGTTTGAGATGGCCGGCTTGGCTCTCACAGCTGAGTCGGTCCCCTTATGGAGCTTTTTTCCAAAGTTGCTCCAAACTTCTTCAAACTTCTGGAACTTCTTCCTGGAATTCTTCTTGAGAATCCAAAGTGTCCAAAACACAACCCAAGAGTCTTGAATCTCCAAGATGATCCTTGAAAGGTTGGGACCACAATTCCGACAATGCACCTGGACAAAATCCTTATAAATCCACTGGACACACTCCAGACAGGAGATTCTTGGTGGTGATGGTCCAGATGAGCTTTGTTAACGTCTAATTTGCAAGGAGTCCACTCTTTACACCTTTTAAAGCAAGGTACATACACAGGTTGTAGTTCCAGACAATGCAGACAGCAGGAGCAGTCTGTTAGAATTCAGGGCCTGATGGTGACAATTAAGTTTCCATCTTGGCAAACCTCTTACTTCTCTTAGTTTCAAGCAGCAGATCTGAGAGGCTTTGCACCTCTCACATATGTATTCAGTGTTCTCTGGAGTCAAACAGGAGAGCACTCCTGTCCAATGAGGTGCAGAGCTCTGACATTCCTGTGTAGCAGAGCCCTCTCCGCCAGAGAGCCTCTCCCTGGGTGAGCCACTTATCACTTCATCAAAGCTGCTTGGCTAATTCTGTTAACTCTGACCAATCAGGGAAGACCACAGGAAGGCTGCATTTTGGCTTACAGACAAGAACGTCTCATAACTTATTTTCTGTATACTTTAGGATACATTCAACAATGGCATATTGTTGGATTTATCAATACAGTTCTGCTAAGTCCTTGAATGCTATTTTATTTAATTCTTAGCAATATTTACGCATTCAACTATTGCCATGTTGTCCTATGGGGCTAGGCATCTACAATGGAGAAACTGCAATGTGCAGTTTCTCCATCATCATGGCATATAAAACATATTTTATAAGGGCCCTCCTTATAATTACATGACCCTCCCCACACTCCCCTGGGACACCTGGGGAGACCCTGGGGGTCCCTAAAATGCTAACATATTGTAGTTTATCACTTTTTAAGTGCCCCTCCATCCAAAGTCGAGTTTGGGCCCAATTTACATTTAAAAGCAGTGCTGCAACACAGGGCTGCTTTTAACCCCTTGAGTGCCCATGACGAGATGGTCTCGTCATGGGCCGCGGTTGCGCTGTGCCCATGACGAGACTATCTCGTCATGAACCCCGCCCGCTAATTCAACGCCCGGCACAGGGCGGGGAAAGGGCGGGGCACACAAGGGGTTAAAATGGCCTCAGGCGCTCAGCAGTGCACACATGCAAGTGCAACAAAGGCTGCTGGCCTCTAAACTTGATGAATACAGGCCCCAGCTAGGCCCGCAGGACACAAGGGTTCGCTCTCCTGTAGTGGAATCTATAAGGAAGTTGGCACGGAAACTGCAAAGTACAAAGACAGCATTTATTAACCCTTAAGGGTGGTCCTACAATCCACACAACACTCTTCAGTATTGCATAGAGTAGCACACAGAACATTCGTACATGGTCCCCTTTTATACACAGTAGAGGGGCTCATAAGTGGGTGGATACAACATGAAGACGAAGAACATTACCATTTATGGTCATTTTCGATACTGAATCAATATGTGGGCGGAGCTAACGCACTCCTTGAGCCCGCGAAAACATGGTCAAGCAAGGCTAACTGATAACAGATGTGGTCAAGTCTGGGCATGCGCCAGATGGACAAAGGAGCTATTTATAGACTGTTACTAGGCAGATTACGAGAGCAACTAACACAGAGGTTGGACTCTTCTCGTGAGGAACACGTGGAGGCATGACAATACAAAATGGAGTCCAAGCTTCGGTCAACATAACAGAGAAAACACGATCTATTGAAAAAGGAATGAATGTCTTTAGTAAATGCTTAATCACATCGTTGTTTCAATTTACAACAGACGACCCTTTCAGCATTTACTGAAGACATCCGGCTTGTTAGGATAATCATCATATATATCAATTGTCATCATTTCTTCAACTTCTTTAGCTAAACGTTTTTGGTGGGCAACATCAGCAATAGCTTTCTTATCAGGGATACAGAATGATACACATAATGAACAGTGTAAGGGACCACATTGGATACAAATACAACATGAGAACAGAACCGCTACAATAATACAGAGACCAGTTAGAACCTTCCATCCCCAGGCAGTAATTAACGCCCAAAAGCATCCAGAAAAAGACCAAGTGCCGTTTTCTGTATGGATCTCAGCTGCAATTTTATGCAGTTTATTGATGGCATTATAAACTGATGGCGTATGATCAGGGATAAACACACAACAGCTACTTCCAATAATTTTACATGCTCCTCCTCTATCAGCTAGCATAACGTCTAATACCATACGATTCTGCAATGCAACAATTCTCGTGATCTGCAATTCCTCCGTAAGATTCCCAAGAGCAGCAGCAGTCTGATTTGTCACAGCTTCTACCACTCTTGTTAATCTTCGGATCTTCCTACTGTTCAGAGCAGCTCCAACAAAGAAAAACAGTCCTAAGTTAAAATCAATATACTGTTGCAGACTGGTGTCGGTCTGATCTACATCATCAATTGATAAAGTACGTTTATACCTATTTACAGTCACATTATTCAATAATTTCAAATCCTTATGATAAGATGCAGGAGCTAAGAATACAGGAGGTAGTAGAAATGATACATAGCATACCCCAGACCACCCAGCCGGCAGACGGTAATAACCTTTATTTCCACACACAAAGTACGTATTATGGGAGGCTAAAAAGGTACTGTTGTTCAACCCATCAATATTTAAAACAGTAATGCAATCACTGACACCAACAGGGATGAAACCCACACTCTGGACACACAGGTCCGCTTGAGCTTGTGCTACTTGAATTACAAATTTATCTTTTCCCACAGTGTCTCTTGTGTTCGTAAAGATGTAGGGAATGGATTCATTGTCTGGTCGGTACTCTTCCCACTCCCAAATTGTCCCATTCGCTTGTGGATACCCATTCTTGTCTTGATGACATTCTTTATTGAGTCTAAAAAGCAATCGTCCCACTGTCGGTTTCCGCGTGGCAAAAAGCAAAGTATACCATGCTCTACAAGAGCCATTATGAGAGAAAGGAAGTGGTATAAATGGCGTTCCTCCTTTCTTCTGATGAGCTGGCATCATCCCACATATCCAACAGTTCGTTGCATTCGTAGCAACGTGGGTATGATGCAGCATCTGGATGAAAGTGTTATTCAAGTAGGATTGTCGATGCTTCAACTCTTGATACGGTAATGTATAAAAATAGTGCTCCTCAGGCACCGGAGTTGTCAACACAAGAATCTTCCGAGCGGGAGTTACATCCTCCACGAACCATGTGGTTATCCCAACAATGGCTACTGTTAACATGAACCCTAATGCACAAAGGATTTTCTTTTTCTCCATATCAAGTAAAAATGAAACCTAATATCTTCCTGAAACTAAGAGTCTGTCAGAACTCTTCCCCTTGGGCAGCGGTTGGTTTCTTCACCAGCGGGCCAAGACGGGAGTCGCTACACTAATGCAGGGCTGATCCCCCCCCCTTGCCTCATCGGCTCTCCGTTTCACTAACCCAAGGGCCGTTCTGACAGTGTGTCCCGGTACTGGAAAACTCACTTCCGTGGTCGAAGATGATATCGCCTTCCTCCAGAAGTCGCGTGGTCCGGAAAGAGCTCCTCAGTGGCGTTTGGCTCCGCAGCACGACCTGTCTCTGCAGCCAAAATATCTCGTTGATCGGTCAGCACGGCAGGTTCCACCAATCCGGGCGGCACCTTCCTACAGTGCAGAGAGTGGATCCAATTCTTTCGGTTGGAGACTCGCACAGCCGTCCTCGTTGCAAGGAGGACCTGCTCAGGGCCCACCCATCACGGTTCCAAGCTGTTCGTTCTGTCGAAGACTTTCACCATGACATGGTCCCCAGGCCGGAGACCATGTCCTTCGCCGGTAGACCGATCAGGGAGCGCCTCTCGGACCTGTTGATGGATAGAAACCAAGTTATCCGTTAACTGTGCCAGATAATCGCTCATCATTACACAAGGTACATCATACACAGCCTTAGGTCTTGGTGGACCCCAAATATTCATTGGGCGTCCAAAGACGATCTCATATGGCGTAAGGCCAGTTCGAGAGTGCGGTACTGATCTAATTGACAATAACGCCAGTGGCAGAGCGTCTGGCCAAGTCAAAGACGTCGAAGCTTGAATTTTTGCGATCTTAAGCTTCAGTGTACCATTATACTTCTCAACTAGGCCTGCAGACTGGGGGTGAAACACGGCGTGGAACTTCTGGGTGATGCCTAGACCCTTCTGTAACGCCCTGAACGTCTCAGGATCGTTTAACAGACACGACAATGAGGACGCAACCACTTGTGAAGGGTTAGTTCTTTTAATGAAGGCAAATAAAATACAAAGAACAAACAAAAGTTATAGTCACTGGAATCCTCCAGGCTAAGTACGTTACCAGCCCACAGCACGGATGGTCCTAACCGTCCTCTGCATATACGCCGATCCCGGCGTATGCCAACAGAGGGCAGAAATGAAATGGCCGACAATGCCAATCGGTAGGCTGTGAGGGGCACGAAGAGTGTTGGGGAGAATCGAGGAGTCAGGGAAACACCCAGCCGGGGTCTCTACCTGAAGGGAGCAGCCGCTCAACCTCTTCCTCAGACTGCACCGGGACGCGGAGTCACCTCCTGGTGATGCGTCACCGATACCCCAATCACAAGCAAGAAGACTGAACCGAGAGCAGCCGCTCGATCGATCCTGTGGACTTCCGAGTCTGTAACGCGGCAAACACCTCCTGGTGTGCGTTACAGCTGGCAGTCCCTGTGTCTCTGGTCGGGCTGGGAGTTACGACTCCAACCAGCAAAAGCGCCACTGCGCTTGGACTCAGCCGAGTCAAAAAGCGAAGCTCAATGGTTGACCGGTAGAGCTTCCGGGTCCTTCACAGGTGACGATGGGGCAAGACACGGCCCAGGGAGTAACGACTCGACCTACCTCCGTTCTTGCCTTACTGGAGCACCACTCCGGAACACTGCTCTTCACGAAGCAGGTACGTCGGTGTAAACACAATATCCGACAGCCTTGTACCTCCCGGTTCCTCCCTTTATAGGGCGTGTTTTCCTTGAGTTATGTAACAGCTCTCCTGTTTACATAAGGGCGTGTTTCCCTTGAGTTATGTAACAGCTCTCCTGTTTACATAAGGGCGTGTTTCCCTTGAGTTATGTAACAGCTCTCCTGTTTACATAAGGGCGTGTTTCCCTTGTATGACAGGAATTCTTGACAGTACATCCTCCCTCTCAGCGGCTCCCCACGGGTCCAGCGCTGGCAGGAAAACGCCGATGGAACAAGGAGACCAAGCGCGGAGCATGAACCCCTTCAGCCGGTTCCCATGAATGCTCCTCCGGGCCATAGCCTTTCCACGCAACCAGGTACCACAGCTTCCCCCTGCGCCATTTGGACGCCCGTATGCCCGACACTTCATACTCCACCTCCGACTCCACGCATACCGGCCTAGGTGTCCCAGACGGCTTGGAGGGTGCTGGTTTGAGCAATGATACATGAAAGACAGGGTGTATCCGCAATGACTGGGGCAAGCACACCTTCACGTTCACGGGACCCATACACTTGGTAATTCGATAGGGGCCCATGTACTTGGGATGGAACACACTGTTCTTTCGAAACCTCATGTTTCTTGTGGATATCCAGACGTAGTCTCCAGTGCGGTACAGTGGCCCGGGCCTTCTCTTCCTATCTGCCGCAGCCTTGTATCTTCTCTTGGCCTCTATTAGGACAGCCCTTGAGCGCATCAACGTGTCTTTTATGTGTGCCACCCTGTCCGCTGTGGCGGGAATCCTGTCCTCTCTGAACGGATGTAGAAATGGCAAGAACCTGGGATGTTGGCCATAGTTGCTATAGAACGGAGATGACTGTGTGGAGCTGTGAGTGGCGTTGTTATAGGCTATCTCTGCAACCCATAGCAAGTCGACCCATTCTTCCCTGCCCTGGTCCACAAAACATCGCAGATACTGTTTGAGCGTTTGGTTCAGGCGCTCGGTTTGGCCGTCCGTTTGAGGGTGGTAGCTGGTGGACAGGGCGGTCTTAACATGCAGCGCAGTGCACCAAGTCTTCCAGAATTGCGCAGTAAACTGTGACCCCCGGTCCGACACGATCACCCCAGGTAATCCATGCAGTCGTACCACATTCTTTAGGAGTAGTGACGCCAATTCCCCGGCCGTAGGGACTCTCTTGCAGGGGATGAAGTGCCCCATTTTCGTCAAGTAATCCACCACCACCAGTATTGCCGTCATCCCCTGGTCTACCGGTAGGCCCACCACGAAGTCCAGTGATATGCTATCCCATGGTCTATCCGGGGTCGGAAGTGGATGTAAGAGCCCTTGGGTTCGGCCATGGTCGGCCTTCATGGTAGCACACGTAGGACACTCCTGTCCCCACCTCCTGACATCCACTCTCATGGTTGGCCACCAGAAATGCCGTCCCATGCTAGCCACCGTTTTTTCAAAGCCCAAATGACCTGCGCATGGAGAGTCATGGCACCAGATGAATGCTTGTTTCCTTAGCCTAGGCGTGGGTATCAATAGGCACCTGCCCTTCAGGGGTATCCCGTCCTTCAGCTGCCATTCTCTGTGACTGAGGAGCCACCTCCGCCATGCGAATGACCTGATCCCTCTCTTTATTCCCCTCAGGAAAGTATCCGGTTGGATAACCCCCAATACCATCCTCGGGGAAATGATGGAACGCTCGGTTGCAGGCAATGGTTCCTTAACTGCAGATTGACGGGACAGGGCGTCCGCCTTCCGGTTTTCCGTCCCCGGCCGATATGTGATGCGGAAGTTGAACCCCGCAAAGAAGATCATCCACCGCAGCTGCCTGGGAGAAAGGTGTCTAGTGGCCGTCATGAACTGTAGGTTCCGATGGTCCGTGTACACCGATACCACATGTCTTGCCCCCATCAACCAATGCCTCCATTCGGTGAAGGCGTCCTTGATTGCGAGAAGCTCCTTCTCCGCAATATGGTAGTTGCGTTCGGCGTCGTTGAGTTTGCGGGACATGTACGCAACGGGATGAAGCACCCCTGTGTCGTGGTTGCGTTGGGACAAGATAGCCCCCAGCGCCACATCCGACGCGTCCGCTTCCACCACGTAGGGGAGATCCGGATCGGGGTGAGCCAACACCGGCGCCTTACCAAAGGCGCTTTTCAGGGCCTCAAAGGCTTTGTTCGCTTCAGGGGACCAGACAAACTCCTTGGACTTCCTCAGTAGCTGTGTGATTGGGGCCACCACTCCTGAAAATCCATCTATAAACCGCCTGTAAAAGTTGGCGAAGCCAATGAAACTTTGGACGTCCTTCACGCTTTGGGGCACCGGCCATTCTTTCACCGCCTTGATCTTTCGTTCTGCCATCTCCTGTCCCTCTGGACTCAGCATCACTCCGAGGAATTCCACGGATGTGACGTGGAAGTCACACTTGCTGAGTTTACAAAACAGCATGTTTTCCCTCAGCTTTTGGAGCACAGCTTTGACGTGGTGTACGTGCTCCTCCACACTGGACGAATAGATGAGGATGTCGTCGATATATACGACCACGTAGATATCCAACTCCTCTCTGAATACCTCATTCAAAAAGTACTGAAAGGCTACCGGGGCGTTGCACAGACCGAACGGCATGACGAGGTACTCAAAAAGGCCGAACCTGGTCTTAAAGGCGGTCTTCCACTCATCTCCGTCCCTCATGCGCACCAGATGGTATGCCCCTTTCAAATCCAACTTGGTGTAGATACGAGCTTTCTTGACCTGTTCCAGAAGTACACTGATGAGAGGCAAGGGGTACCGATTTTTTATGGTTATCGCATTCAATGCCCTAAAGTCCACACAGGCTCTCAGCTCCCCATTAGCCTTCGGGATGAAGAAGAGTGGCGAGGCGGCCGGAGACTTGGATGGGCGGATGAATCCTAGCTTGAGGAGTTTATCCAGGTATCCCCGGAGATGCACGTTTTCAGGCTCCGTCAGGGCATACAGCCTGCCGCTGGGAACGCTGGCCCCTGGCACCTGGTCGATCTGGCAGTCAAACTGTCTATGTGGTGGTAGCACTTCCGCCTTCACCTCATCAAATACATCCTCAAAACTGTGATAAGCCTGGGGGAGAGCCACATCTTTTTCTGCCGCTGTAGCCACCGTCTGACTCCCGCTCTCATCTGCGTCAAGGGATTCCGTTCTTATTCCACAATGCAGGATGCAATACGGTGACGTCATTTCGATGCGATGTGTTGGCCAATCCACAAAGGGGTTGTGTTTCTGTAGCCACGGCAATCCCAATATGACACCATATTGGGGCGCTCGGATGATGTTAAAATCGATTTGTTCCAAATGGTTCCTCCCATATCTCATCGGAAGGACCCCTGTGTGCTGTCCGATGGGCCCCGTCACCAATCGCCTTCCGTCTACCGCATAGACGTCTTCGGGTACTGCTTTGGGAAGAAGCACTAGCCCTAGCCTGCATGCCTCGTTGTGGTCCATAAACATGCCAGTGGCCCCTGAATCCACCATGGCCACAACGGGTATCCACTGGTCATGCACTCCCACGTGCACCGTGATAAACAGGTGTCGTTGTCCCTTAGTGACCGAGTTGGAAAGTGAAGGGATGGATGAGTGACTCCGAGATGCCCCTTCTCTGGTCTTGGAGTCCTCTAGTTTTCCGCCGGTATGTCCACCACGGCTGTTACCGACCGGTTGGCCCGATAACGTGACGTCTTCGGTTTGGCAGGGCATTCACGTACGTAGTGGCCTTTTTTGCCACAATATAGGCACAATCCTTGTTTACGGCGTGACTCTTTCTCCGTGGCTGTGAGGCTCGCTCGTATTGCGCTGATGTCCATGGGTTCTCCCTTGGATGCGGTGGAAGTTTCAGGACTTCCCACCGTCACATAGGATGGAAGGGATTTTCCTTTTCTCCCATGATCCCCCTTTCTTTCACTTAGCCTATGTTCCAGCCGTAATACCAGGTTGATAAGGCCCTCACATGTCTTGGGTTGAGGGTCAATATGAGCCACGGCGTCCTTGAGCTCATCGCACAGCCCTTGATGGAAGAGCGCCGTCTGTTTAGCAACAGGCCACTTGGTTTCCGCAACCAGCCTTCGGAACGCGTTGAGATACTGCACCAGGTCGTTGGATCCCTGTCTCAACTCAAGCATTTCACGGTCCGCCGTGTACGAGTCAGCCCTTCTGTCGAATACCTTCAGGAATTCCTCGCGAAAAGCACCCCAATCACATAAGAGGGGGTCGTCCCTGCTCACCAGAGGTACGGCCCATTGTGCCGCGTTTCCAGCCAAATAGGATATAAGGAAAGCCACACGAGCCTGACTCGTGGGGAACGCCTTTGGTTTGCGCGATAAATGTAGCGCCACTTGTGTGAGGAATACCTGCACTGTGTTAGGATCCCCACTGTACCTCTCTGGTGTTGCCAAGGGGATGGCTACCGGCATTTCCACTACTACCGCAGGGGTCTGGTTCGTGAGGGAGGTGCTGGGCGTGAGCGGGTCCAATTGGATAGCATCCAGTCTGGCTTTTACATCGGCTGTTTCTTGCCTAGAGGCAGCCACTTCAACTTGCATGGCCGCTAAAGCAGCCAGCACATCATCAAGTGTTGCCATGTCTGTTATCGACCGGGAGACAGTTAGTGTTATTAAGGTCGGATATTTTGTAACGCCCTGAACGTCTCAGGATCGTTTAACAGACACGACAATGAGGACGCAACCACTTGTGAAGGGTTAGTTCTTTTAATGAAGGCAAATAAAATACAAAGAACAAACAAAAGTTATAGTCACTGGAATCCTCCAGGCTAAGTACGTTACCAGCCCACAGCACGGATGGTCCTAACCGTCCTCTGCATATACGCCGATCCCGGCGTATGCCAACAGAGGGCAGAAATGAAATGGCCGACAATGCCAATCGGTAGGCTGTGAGGGGCACGAAGAGTGTTGGGGAGAATCGAGGAGTCAGGGAAACACCCAGCCGGGGTCTCTACCTGAAGGGAGCAGCCGCTCAACCTCTTCCTCAGACTGCACCGGGACGCGGAGTCACCTCCTGGTGATGCGTCACCGATACCCCAATCACAAGCAAGAAGACTGAACCGAGAGCAGCCGCTCGATCGATCCTGTGGACTTCCGAGTCTGTAACGCGGCAAACACCTCCTGGTGTGCGTTACAGCTGGCAGTCCCTGTGTCTCTGGTCGGGCTGGGAGTTACGACTCCAACCAGCAAAAGCGCCACTGCGCTTGGACTCAGCCGAGTCAAAAAGCGAAGCTCAATGGTTGACCGGTAGAGCTTCCGGGTCCTTCACAGGTGACGATGGGGCAAGGGAGTAACGACTCGACCTACCTCCGTTCTTGCCTTACTGGAGCACCACTCCGGAACACTGCTCTTCACGAAGCAGGTACGTCGGTGTAAACACAATATCCGACAGCCTTGTACCTCCCGGTTCCTCCCTTTATAGGGCGTGTTTTCCTTGAGTTATGTAACAGCTCTCCTGTTTACATAAGGGCGTGTTTCCCTTGAGTTATGTAACAGCTCTCCTGTTTACATAAGGGCGTGTTTCCCTTGAGTTATGTAACAGCTCTCCTGTTTACATAAGGGCGTGTTTCCCTTGTATGACAGGAATTCTTGACACCTTCAAGACATACTTTATAACATCCGCTACAAAGTGAGGGCCATTATCACTCCACAGAAGTCTACAAACGCCATATCGGGGGAAAAACTCCTTCAGCAGCAGCTTCGCAGTAGTCATTGCAGTATTGTCTTTCGTAGGGTACGCTTCAACCCATTTGCTGAAAGCGCAGACCACTACTAGAACATACTTCAGATTATTACAGCGCTCAAGCTGGATGTAATCCATCTGCAGAACCTCAAAGGGTGCAGTGGGTGTCACAAACCCTCCTGCTGGAGTTCGAGTCCCCTTTCCTGGGTTGTACCTCAGGCAGATCATACAGGTCTGCACCACCCTCTTTGCCGTGCTAGCAATCTCTGGATGCTCCCAAACTTGGGTAAGCAATTTCACAATTGCGGAAGCTCCAACATGTGCTAGCCCATGTGCCATCTGAACCATAGGCTGTACAAAGGCCGTGGGTAATTTCCATCTATCCATCTGCTTATTTCTCCAGCAACCCTCGTCATCCAGTTCTCCTTCGCTAGCCCATTGTTCCCGCTCTTTGTCAGAAGCGGTCCTTTGCATTTCTCGCACTTCCTCCTTCGCATCGCGCCATCTTTCCACCTGTGACTTTACTACATACATAGCAGTAGTACCGGGCTGCATCGCAGTCTCCCGTGCTACTCGATCCGCTAACGCATTCCCTTCTCCAACTTTATCAACCACTTTCCTATGGGCGCTACACTTAACAATGGCAATTTTCTTTGGGTATGTCAATGCAGTTAAAAGATTATGAACTAACTCTCCGTGCATTATCTGTACTCCATGTGACGTTAAAAACCCTCTCTCCTTCCAGAGTAGGCCGAAGTCATGCGCTACTCCGAAGGCATAGCGGCTATCTGTATAAACATTCACACATAGTCCTGTACTGAGCTCACATGCTCGTGTTAATGCTATCAGTTCCGCTGCTTGAGCTGATTTCTGTGGTATGCGTGCTGTCTCCACTATCGTTTGTAACGTGGTAATTGCATATGCTGCTGAAGCCGTACCATCTGGTAGCTTCAGACAGGATCCATCCACCCACAGTTCTCCATCTACATCTGGAAAGGGCGTATCCTGGAGATCAATACGACCCTTTGTCTGTTCCTCAGTCACGAGAATACAATCATGCGCTTTCCGCGCCTCAGGCTGGGTTTCGGGGTATGGCAACAATGTTGCCGGGTTTAGCGTTACGCACCTTTTCAACGTAATATGAGGAGCCAAAAGCGTCAACTCATATCCCGTTAAACGGGCACTGGTCAAATGCTGCGTCTTTGTTTGATTAAGTAAGGCATCAACAGCATGGGGGACTAATACCAACAACTTATGGGATAACACAATTCCCTCACTTTGGCGTATTGACACAGCTGTCGCCGCAACCGAGCGAAAACACCCTGGTAATGCTCGGGCGACAGGATCAAGTACAGCCGAAAAATATGCACAAGGGCGCTGCTTATCGCCGTGCATCTGCACTAAAACTGACAATGCACACCCATCTTTCTCATGCACATACAACGAAAAGGGTTTTGCATAATCAGGGGTCCCTAACACTGGTGCTGAGCAAAGGGCCTGTCGTAGTTGCTGAAAGGCAGTATCACACTCATCTGACCAAGGGATTGGGATAGGCGTGTCCTTTGTCAAGAGGGCTAACAATGGCTTAGCTATGTGTGAAAACCCCAATATCCACTGTCTACAAAAAGAAACAAGGCCCAAAAATGCACGCACATCCTTCTGTGTGGACGGTCTTGGTGTATCCAAAATGACTTGGATACGATCCGGTGTGAGTGCACGTCCCTCCTTAGACAAAAGGTGACCCAGATAAGTCACCTTTGGTCTACAGAATTGCAATTTCTTCCTAGATACCTTATGATTGCGGGATGCTAGAAAGGAAAGTAAGGATAACGTACTTTTTTCACACAGCTCTCGGGTGTCAGCCGCCAGCAAGATGTCATCGACATATTGAATGAGGGCGACACCCTCGAGCAGAACAAAAGAATCCAATTGTCGTTTCAAAGCCTGACTGTAAATGCTAGGGCTTTCTGTATAGCCCTGGGGAATCCTACAGAAACAATAAGATCTATTATTCAGTGTAAATCCAAAAAGATATCGGCTATCAGGGTGAATGGGAATGGAAAAGAAGGCATTCTTCAAATCAATCACTGAGAACATGGTCGCCGTAGGCGGGACCAAGGTAAGCAACGTCGTGATATCGGAAACCACTGGGTATTGAGGTATCACGATCTTGTTCACTTCTCTCAAATCAATTATAAACCGATAAACTCTGGCATCCGTATCCTTTTTCAATATGGGAAGAATCGGACTGTTACAAATGTTGTAGGGGACTTCCTCAACTACCCCAACCGTTATCAAATCCTGCACTATCTGTATGAGAGCCTCCTCACCCTCCTGGGAAATACGGTACTGTGGGAGGCGTGGTAACACCGCCCCCTCCTGGACGCTAATGTGGACCGGTGGAATCACCATTTGTCCTACATCAGTATCCGAAGTTGCCCACAAAGCATGAGGGAGGGTAGCTAACAGCGCATCCTCTGACATCGTACACATCCGTTCAGATCGGGGTAATTGTCATTCAATATTACTCGCACACCAGCAGGGGAGCAGCGGATAGTAGCCCTAAAGTGCTTTAACATATCAAGACCCATAATATTGTCCGGTGTGTACGGGGCAAGCAGAAACGGACAGGGTGCAGAAAAAGAATCAACCTTAAACATGAGGGGCTGTGAAAGAGGGCTTCGGGAGAGTGTACCATCAAACCCTACCGATGTGACCATTAAGCCGGATGGGGGAGCCCCCGGAACCAATTGCTTAGACAGCGCACTACGTGTCGCTCCAGTATCCACTAGGAACTGATCAGTAGAGCCCAAAACCTCAGCCGATACATAAGGGCCCTTCTGATCGACCGGCACCTCAACTGATTCTAACCCCCATCCAACGCAATCCTATGCATGCTGAGAGTCATGGTACCCCGACCGGTCAACTCCTGACGCTTGATACTGATGCTGACGATCGAAAACATTTGATCTATCTCGGTGCTGCCCAGCAGACTCAAGACGAGCCTGTTCGTTAGAATTCCCTCGAAAGTTCGAGAAACCCCCTCTACCTCGCGGGCCACCGTGGGTGTGCCCCTGGCGCGATGCATGCAACACCGGGCAGTCCCTAGCCCAGTGACCCGATTGCTTACAATACGCACATTGATTCCTATTCAAATCAGACCGGCCCGTGGGAGGACCATAGGATCCTCCCCTACCTCTATTACTACCCCGTCGAGGCGGGCCATAGACTTGCGCCAACATCACCTTCGTTTTCAAATCTTTCGATTTCTTTTCCTCCTGGCCCTTTGCTTCTTGCTCCTGACGCTCATAATACTGAGCGATAGTCAGGAGGGCCGTCGGCGTAGCGGAGGACCAGGAACTTTCACTCGCTTTTAGACGGGCCGCAACTGCCGGCAGCAGATTAGCTACATATTTATCCGCAAAAAGGTGGCGCCCCGTATCGTCGGTAAGCGACTGTCCGCTAAAATCATGAAACGTCTCCTCAAAGCGCGTAAAGAAGTCCGCAACTGACTCGTCAACTTTCTGTTTACATGCAGCTAACATATTCCAGTCAATCTTTTTAGGGGGAATAATCGTCTTCAACTTAGTCACAATAGCAGCAGGGAGATCTAAAATACTCTGCGGCGGTTTCTGCGCGGGCTTCCGCTCCCTATCCTCATCCTCAAGGTCAGACCACCGGGCCTTAAAGGCAACTATATCATCTACCTTTCGTACAGATCGCCACATATCCGGTGGTAGAATAAGGCCAAAGAACAGGTCTATATCTGCTAAAGTCATAACGCAAGAATTCAAGGCCCCCTCGACTTCTTCATAGAAGGCCGCTGGATTCTTGCGGGGGTCGGGCAGCGCGTTCTTCAATGCCATAACATCAGCCCTATGCCACGGAGTGTAAACCCAATTATACACAAAATATCCCTTAGCATCGGCGGAGGTAATGTCCGAGCTAGTCCCTGCTCCTTTAGGAGGAACATACAAAGGCGCTGCCTCTCGCATTGGTTTAACATGCACTATATCATCCTTATCTGACTGGGAGGTGGATGAGTGGCCCTCTGCAATGCACGAATCCGACTGCGTCTCCTTCCCTGCTCGCTGGCGCGCATTCTCTTTATAGACCAGCACCTCGTCCCGCAAGGCGAACAGCCGCCGAGCCGTATCTGGAGCCTTAGAAAAAGAGAAAACACCATTACGCAATGCTTTAGCATCCGACGATACTTCGTCGGGCTCAAAAACACCAGAACGTTTCCGGAAAGCATCAATCACTTCATCCGCGAAATGACTCAGAAAATACAATTTATCTCTCTCCTGCCACGACCCCCAGGTCTGAAATAAGTCCTCTATAGATATCTTGCCGTTAAGTGCACGGAAGGAAACTTGCCGAAGCTCAGCCATTTGGTCAGCTGATAGCATGGACCGCGTATCTACCTTACCCGGACCCGGGCCAGAATCTTGCGGCCTCGGAGCAGATGCGCCGACATAAGGGGGCGGAGGGCGATCTAGTAAAGAAAAATCATCATCAAGATTATTAAGGACAGGATAAAGTGGCTGCCGAACAACGTATTGACCCGAAACTTGTAGCCTACGCTCCTTCTCTTGCCTGTCCGTCTGCTCTCTGTCCTCCCGGCGCTTCGCTTCCTGTGCTCGCACATGATCATTCTTCCGTTGTTCTTTATCAAACAGCGCTTTCTCGCGCTTCTCTCGCTCACGCACCTCCTTCACCCACAACCGCACACACTCAAACATATCCTGACGAGCACGCCGCTTACACATACACTGTTCCACATACTCAATCTTACGTATATCAAACGATCCATACAAAGGCCATCGCAACTCAGGATCTTTTTTTGTATATTTCCTCCATACTGTGCTGTACATTATGGAAGAAAGACCATGCTTCACGTACATATCCCTATTAGGAGTCCCCTCTGGGGGAGCTGGAGCAGATTCCTCGAGGTTCAACCGGTTTCCGAAACAGCAGCACCACTTAAGGAGTGCGCTAAAAGCAGGCATGCCCAGAAATAATGCAAAATATGCAATATTATAAAAAAATGGCACTTAATCGTTGCGCCGTTCAAAGTTACACAGCTCTGGAGAAATCTCTCCACATTACCTGCCTATATGTGTTGCAACGCATATATATTCACAAAGACAAATCCAAAATATGACTAGTCATCACAAATCAAACTCAAATAGCCAGATCAGGCTTCAAAACTCGGAGCAAGTACCGTACACCGGTTCTTACCAATCAAGAGTCCAGATTCCAACTGCCAAGCTCCACAATCGCCCAAACGGCTTTCACGGCAAGACCGACAGAAGAGGTCTCAGTCGAGGACCGGCGCCACCCAGACGGTCAGCTCGGAAGGGAAGGAAGAAAAAACCTTGGGATGCCAGGGCTAAGACGCCGCTGGCAGTGATCACGTCCCCGGCCCAATTCCTCACCTTCGTCGCGACCAATCCTTCGAGCATCCGAGTCGCCGATGAGCCCCACGTGACGGGCGCCAATTGATGAATACAGGCCCCAGCTAGGCCCGCAGGACACAAGGGTTCGCTCTCCTGTAGTGGAATCTATAAGGAAGTTGGCACGGAAACTGCAAAGTACAAAGACAGCATTTATTAACCCTTAAGGGTGGTCCTACAATCCACACAACACTCTTCAGTATTGCATAGAGTAGCACACAGAACATTCGTACATGGTCCCCTTTTATACACAGTAGAGGGGCTCATAAGTGGGTGGATACAACATGAAGACGAAGAACATTACCATTTATGGTCATTTTCGATACTGAATCAATATGTGGGCGGAGCTAACACACTCCTTGAGCCCGCGAAAACATGGTCAAGCAAGGCTAACTGATAACAGATGTGGTCAAGTCTGGGCATGCGCCAGATGGACAAAGGAGCTATTTATAGACTGTTACTAGGCAGATTACGAGAGCAACTAACACAGAGGTTGGACTCTTCTCGTGAGGAACACGTGGAGGCATGACAATACAAAATGGAGTCCAAGCTTCGGTCAACATAACAGAGAAAACACGATCTATTGAAAAAGGAATGAATGTCTTTAGTAAATGCTTAATCACATCGTTGTTTCAATTTACAACAAACTGTCATGCCCTATTATACACTAGGGACGTATAGGGGAGGCCAGCCAATTATAGTTGTCCCCTTCACATAGTGTACCCTAATGAATGTGTATGTTTTCACTGTGTTTTCTTCTTAACATTGGCCCTGGACCTGGTTAGACAGAGCCCAGGGACAGTCGGAATCCGTTACCACCAGTACCAATCAGCAAAAAATAGGAGAGCACATGGCACACAGGATGACTTTGCAACACAGACATGTAAACACAAACAACACACTCACAAATGCAGATATGCACATACATCTACCTAAAATACACACACACACGAACAAAACGAAACATTCACTCACATGCATACATCTGCAAACACATAAATCTCTTTCAGACCAGCATGCACATGTATAGACAGCTATCTCTGCAAAAATCTAAATACTCATCCACACTCAATTAAGGCCATCAGCATACAAAATTACCTACATACAGCCAAACAGATATATAAACACACATAAACAGGTGCACATCCTCCCCCACACAAGGATGTGGCGAAACAGCCAGACCTGTTGACTTTGTACTGGGGATCAAGTCTTGGCGTCGGCGCAACATCCTGTGATTCTGGGCAAATCAATTCATCTCCCTATGCCTAAAAAATGAATGTGTCCTTGTGTAATTAACTGGCGCTCAATACCTTTGAGTCGAGTTTGCACTATATAAAAGTGCAAAAAAACAAATGTGCAAACCTACACAAAGAAATACCTGCCCATGAATTTGCGCACACATTCGCCAAAAGCCCCCAAAGGCATGCAGTTTACCTGTGCTCACATACACAGGCACACAAACTATTGACCATTGGCTAAGCATGGGGTGTGGTGACTGAACTACCGATAGTATTCTTGTCTATTTAATGCACACTGCAGCACATATTTTTCCTCACTTCGCCTTACTGGGGGGACTCTCTGTCCCAGAATTCAGCGCGACAGGAGGCACTTGTGCAGCAGCAGGGGGGGAGAGCCCCTGACAGCTCTAGAAAAGCACTGATGACTCCTTGTAGCGCAGGACGCGTGCAGGCAAAGCCCGGGCCAACGGTAGGCCCGTCTTGCGCCCGTCATCGCCCAGAGGAGGCTGGGCTGGACCACCCCTCTGACATCTGTGTGACGAGAAGGTATTTTTGTGTTCCACTGTACATTTATCTGATGCAATCAATGGAAGTTGAGATGGGAACTCTGCGTGTTGTTTGATTGTCGCCTGCTGGGGTCGGAGTGTGTTGCTGGTCTTTGGCTCCCCAAAGCAGGCAAACATTGGACTTTGTAGCAGACATCCTGTTTGCGATTTGCCTCCTTTTGCAGGCGGGGCAGCTTCCTCTTCCCTTTCGGGGTTTGTACTTGTTCTTTTGCATCAAGATGGGCAAATAAAAATACCTCAACACACACAGGTGGTCTAACGTCTGGTGCAGTTCAGAAGGATCTAGTCACTAGTGGCCTTTACAAGTCATCAATTCTCTCACACCTAACAAAAGCTGTGGTAGCTATCAACGGTAAAATCAGCACAGTGGAGGAGAAGCCCGGTATTCACTCTGTCCCAATGGAGTCTGCAGTTACCGCTGTACCCGGTTCTGAACCCATAAGAAATGTCGCCACAGAGACGAGTGGCGCGAGTCTATTGCGGCCACTGATGCTGTTGTTATTGCCAATGTTCACCGATCGGAGTCTGAGTCTGTGACAGTGATCAGGAATTCTCCGGTTGATTGTGGGCCTCCGGCATCTAACTAACTAGAACAAGCATTGGCATAGCCAATAGGTCTCGCCTTTGGGACCATGTACGTGTTTTGCCGGACCTATTGGCTTTGCCAGACTCTTTGTTTTACCCTCTGGTCACAGGTTTGAAATCTGATGGGCCGTTCAGCTTTCCATCCCTCCGGGGTCAATAAAACAAATATTATTAACATCTGTTATGTATTAAGCACACTAAAGGTCTCGACGGCAATGGATGTGTGTTCTATAAATACACCTGTTACATGTAAAGATAGAGATAAGACCAAAGGAAAAATAGTTGCATTTGCAATGCAATAGGTGTCGCATTTGTCAGAGTTAGACCTATTGGCGTTGTAAATGACAATGTCTTTTATCTATGTGTTTTGGTTTGGAGTGTAGTGGATGTATGAACAGAGACACATCTGCAGCACTGCCTAGAGGGCTTAGAATGAGGAATTACCGATGAGACCCGAGAAGCAGGTAGCAGCAATATGTAAAGGAGTTAGAATGAGGAGTTATCAACGGGATCAGAGAAGCAGCTAGCAGCACTGTCTAGAGGACTTAGAATGAGGAATTACTGACAGGACGAAAGATGCAGCTGCAGCACTGCCTAGAGGACTAAGAATGAGGAATTACCACTGGGAACAGAGAAGCAGCTAGCAGCACTGTCTAGAGGACTTAGATTAAGGAATTACCGATGAGACCAGAGAAGCAGGTAGCAGCACTGTCTAGAGGATTTAGAATGAGGAATTACTGACAGGCCCAGCTCATTTCATGAAGATATAGCCCGTGGTGCCCCAGTTCCTTTCCCATGCACCTTCTGACCGAATGATACACCGAGAGTTTTACTGAGCTGCTTGGGGAAAACTGTGGGGTATACTTACAAGCCCCTTGCGCCGCCAGTGCATCACTAGCTGATGCCCTTCCAATCGCTCCTTTGTCCTCAGTAAAAGTTGACAGAGATGCTTGCTGCTCCAATCCTTAAAAGCCGATAAGCAAGTTATGGGTAACTTGTTTAAAATAGGGCAGAACCAATAGGGGCTTCAATTTTGATGAAAGCCCCAGACCCTTTTAGGCTAGATCAGGAGTGTCCAACCTTGTCTAAAATGAGAGCTACTTATAATCAGGGACAAATCATCCTGAGCTATAAACAAATTTGATAATTGTGACAACAGTAAGTACTCCTGATAACATTACAGCAGTGACCACGTCACAACAGCAGACCAATCGTGATCCTCCCAGCGCTCCAGACCAGCAGAGATGTCAGGAAAAGCATTATCCCTGTGAATGTCTAAACTTGAATAATTAAATACCAACCTGAAACAGCAAGTGCCCTCTAGCACAAAGGACAGGACCACAGCAATAAACCTTCCTAACTCAACCTGAAATATTATACAAAAATCAGCTTTAAACGTTTAAAACGTATATTTCTTTTATCAAATATGACTTTTCTATTTGACTTAACACACTCACTCATCTAAAGAAAAGCTTGTGTGTCTGAAAGAAGCATACCTTTTTATGAATGACTTAAATATACATATGCCTCACATAGAGACTCCGCCCTGGATGCCCAGGTATCACAATCAAATGACATGGAGTTCTACAATAATCCCATGAATTCCTAGAGTACGGCAGTAATGTCCACCCTTATGCCAGGCCCACTCTTGTGCCAAGGTTACACATAATAGTGACCAGGATGAACAGAATATTTCACCATTGGCCACCATTATGCCAGGGATGGCTACAAGTCGTTAGATGATGGTCACAACATACAAAAAATGGCTGCCAGTTTCCCACACAAGACCAGCATGCCTAAAATATGTGAAGGGCGACAGCTATTATCTCACAGTCACAGTTATGCCAGGATTGGACACAATAGTGCCAGAGATTAACCTCTTATGATGGAGGGGCACCATAAACATAGGGTGACCGCTGTGATCTTTGGAGCAACACCGTCTGTCGAGGAGGAACACCATGCCAGGCACAGAGGAATACACACATACAAAATGTGTACACATGCATATACACCGAAGCATGTGCATTTCAACACACATGTGCAGTCATGCATGTATGTACATGCACAACCATTATCCAGGCCTTGGAAAGGAGAGGCATTCTTAGCTGTCTCCGCTGTAAATCCTCCCAGTCTCCTGGGCTCCTGGCCTGCCGGTGCACTCACGTCACTCACCCCGACTCTGGCGTCTCTACTCCAGCATTTTAGTGACTCCTCTCTGGTTACTGCTGTCGCTGTCATTTCCCCTATTTGTTGTTACCCCTTACGAGGAGGCGGCCATAGCGAAGTCTACGACTGGCATTTAGTTAATTTTAGATTGAGATGGTGTCCATAATAAAACCATCTCAGCTTTAACGCTCCCTCATTAGTCCGACGGAGTCCACCCAAAGCAGAGATATATAGTATGAGTGAGGAGCCAGCCTTGTGATGAAGCGTGCCATGCTGGGGTGACTGAGGGCCTTGCGTCCTTTATGTAAACAAACACCACATACTGAAATGAAATGAAATGAAATGAAATGAAATGAAAAAAGGAATTTAGTAAAGCGCACTGCGGCCAAAGCGGCTTCCTGGCGCTGGGGGCTCAAACACGCTCACAGGGAAAACCCAAGAGGACTAGCCGGGAAAAGCCTGGGAAAAAAGAAAAGTTTTAAGGGCCTTGCGAAAGTGACGGTAAATGGGGATGGAACGGATAGCAAGAGGAAGGCTGTTCCAAAGCCGAGGGGCCAGAACCGAGAAGCGAGTGCCCCCGGTACGAGTTTTACGAAAGCGGGGAATGTGAAGCAGAGACAAAGATGAGGAGCGAAGAGTGCGAGCGGGGGCATGAGAGGTGATGAGGGAGTTAATGAACAGAGGGGCAGAACGATGGTGGGCCAGGAAGGCCAAACAAGCAAGTTTAAAAGAAGATCTGAAATGTACTGGGAGCCAGTGGAGAGACCTAAGGGCAGGAGTGATGTGAGAGCATTTAGGTAAGTGAAGAATGAGTCGGGCCGCCTGATTTTGGATGGCCTGAAGACGGCGGGCTTCATAGGCCGGGATGCCAGCATACAGGCCATTCCCATAGTCAAGGCGGGAGATGATTAAAGCGATGACTATAGTTTTGAGAGCATCAGTCGAAAAAAAACGAGAGATCTTGCGAATAATACGAAGGGAAAGGAAACACGAAGAAACAACCGAACTAATTTGTGAGTGCATAGACAGGTCTTGGCTGATCTTGATGCCCAAAGTCCGGACAGAAGAGACGGGTACCGGGGGAGGACCAAAAGAGAGAGGCCAATGAACAGGGGACCAAGGGTTGGAAGGACCACCGGTGAGGACAAGCTCCGTTTTATCCGGATTGAGCTTCAAATGATTGGAGCTCATCCACTGCGAAATAAAAACTAGGGTAGAGCAAAATTTGGGAAGGGAAAGAGAAGGAGAAGAGAGATCGAAAACAAGCTGGAGGTCATCAGCGTAGTTATACACAGAAACCCCCAGCTCGAGAAGAGAAGAGACAGGAGGGCGGATATAAAGATTGAAAAGAAGAGGGGAGAGAGAAGAGCCCTGCGGCACCCCACAGGTGACTGAGCGAGGGGGAGCGGAAAATCCGGAAAGATGAACCGCTTGCGTCCTGCCTGAGAGGAAGGACGCGATCCAAGAAAGGGCAGCTCCCTGAATGCCCACTGCGCTGACACGGTCGAGAAGAATGGCATGATCGACCGTGTCAAACGCAGTGGACAGGTCGAGGAGAACCAGGGCCTGGGGGAGACTGCTATCAGCTTTCCCCTTAAGTTCATCCATGACTGCCAACACCACGCCCTCTGTAGAGTGGCCAGGGCGAAAACCCGCCTGGTGGGAGGCCAAAAGACGATTCTCCTCGAGATAGGTGGATAAGCAAGTAGTGACGTAGCTTTCAAGGATCTTCCCGAGATAGGGAAGCAGAGAAATAGGCCTGAAATTAGATAACGAGGAGGGGTCAAGACTAGGTTTTTTAAGAATGGGAAGAATGATAGCAGATTTGAATGAAGAGGGGACAGTAGCCAAAGTAAGAGAAGCATTAAGAAGAGCAAGAGGGGGAGCAGGGCAACTAGAAAAAAGAGTTCTAAGGATGCGAGCAGGAGCGCAGTCCGCAGGAGAACCGGACTTAACTTTGGCAAGCAGATCCAAAAAGAGCTGAGAGGAAATGGGCTGAAAGTAGTTAAAAGAAGAAGAGGGTGAAAAGGAAGAGGCAGAAAATTCAGGTTGGGGCGCAGAAGGAATGTTGGCCTTAATAGTAAGAATCTTATCAATAAAGTAATCATTGAGTGAAGAACATAAAGATTGGGAAGGAACCAAGGATGTGCAAGTGCGGTCAGAAGTGGCAAGACTATGAACTAAGGAAAAAATTTCACGCGATTTGTTGGCAGAGAGGGTAACTCTCTCAGTGAAGTATTTGGTCTTGGCCGCTAAAATAGCACTTTTGTATTCGTTCAAGAGGGTTTTATATTTGAGCCGGAGAGTGGGACAGTAGTTCCGTCTCCACTGACGTTCAGAGCGCCTGAGACCAAGTTTAAGAGTTTTTAGTTCACAAGTAAACCATTTGTGGGCATCATAAGGTCGAACACGCTTAACCCTCTTGAGGGGGGCGGCCTGATCACAAGAGGAGGAGAGCCAAACAGTAATGGCGTCAGCCTGATCTTCCAAGGGCAAGTTAGTGAGATCAGGAGCGGATAGAGCCAGAGAAGAAGAGAGAGAATTAAGATCAATCTGGTTCCAGCTACGTGCCAAGATGGTCTTAGAAGGGGGAGCTTTCTCAGCAGAGCCCAGATGGATGGAGAAAGAGATCATAGAGTGATCCGACCAGACACAGGGAAGAATGGAAATTGATGAGATGTTGCAGCATGAAGACCAGATTTGATCCAGAGTATGACCCTGTGTGTGAGTGGGGGCCGAAACATGAGAGGAAAAGTTGAGGCACTTAAGAGTGGCAGTGAAGTCTTTGGATGATGAATCCTCCCTGGGATCACCTGGCCAATAGTTAAAATCCCCGAGTAGCAGCAACGAAGAGTTGTTGACTACCAGGGTGGCCAGGAGGTCCAGCAGGGTGGACACAAAAAGCGGCATGGCTTGAGGGGGGCGATACAGAAGAACAACTGTAAGAGGAGAGGGTAGATTAAGTGAGCGGGCCACCAAGAAGTCTACATTGAGTATAGGGGGGTGGGCGAGGAGTTGAAATTTCAAGGAGGATCGAATTATCATGGCCACACCCCCACCTATCTTACCGTCCGGGCGATCAGCTCGGAGGGCATAGTAGGTGTCAGGCAGAATAGCTAAGAGATCAGGAAGAGAGTCAGAAGAGAACCAGGTTTCTGTGAGAAATAGAAAATCTGGAGAGTCCGTGTGAAGAAGAGTGGAAAGTGCCGTATGATTTTTGGCCGCAGAGCGAGTATTGAGCAGAATAGCAGAGGCTGGAGGGAGACTAAGAGAAGAGCGGGAAGCAGGAGGAATACAAGGCAAGGGAAGGGAGGAAGTACTACCATCAGAGAGGGAACAAGGAAGAGGGCGGGCATAAATGCCCAAAGCGTCTAGATGGAGCCGTAGAGAAGGAGAAAGTGGAAAAGTAGTGGAGTGAGCAGACAGTTGAGCCGAAGTATACACCAGAGGGGAGGCAAGGTCTATGGCCCATGGTCCCGGCCCGTCGCGGACGGGCGCAGACGGGCTTAACTTAGGCGCAACTTCGGCGCGCCTTCGTCGCGCCCGCTGCGCCCGTCCGCTGCTCCGCCGGGGCCAGCTGGCCAATATGTAGGGACACATATGGGGAGTGGCAGGGGGGGAGGGGCCAGAAAGCTGCACCGCTAGCCCAGCGCCGCCCAAGATGGATGCCTCGCCCGTCTCCGTTCCGAGCAGCAGCCCGGCTGAAGGAGGCGATCAGCGGCCGGCGCTCTGGGGGGCGAGCAGGGAGTAGCAGGAGTGGCGTTGCGCAAAGGACCAGAGCGCGGCTAGAGGACGCCAAAGATCGTGTCACCAGGTAGGTTTAAAAGTTTAAAAGTGCAGCGTTGCTCCCGGCAAAGCCTCGGGAGATCTGTAGCAGGCGTGAGACAGGGCGCGAAGACCACGGGCGCCTGGAAGTACTTGTCGGGGGGGAGGGGCCAGAAAGCTGCACCGCTAGCCCAGCGCCGCCCAAGATGGATGCCTCGCCCGTCTCCGTTCCGAGCAGCAGCCCGGCTGAAGGAGGCGATCAGCGGCCGGCTCTCTGGGGGGCGAGCAGGGAGTAGCAGGAGTGGCGTTGCGCAAAGGACCAGAGCGCGGCTAGAGGACGCCAAAGATCGTGTCACCAGGTAGGTTTAAAAGTTTAAAAGTGCAGCGTTGCTCCCGGCGAAGCCTCGGGAGATCTGTAGCAGGCGTGAGACAGGGCGCGAAGACCACGGGCGCCTGGAAGTACTTGTCGGGGGGGGGAGGGGCCAGAAAGCTGCACCGCTAGCCCAGCGCCGCCCAAGATGGATGCCTCGCCCGTCTCCGTTCCGAGCAGCAGCCCGGCTGAAGGAGGCGATCAGCGGCCGGCGCTCTGGGGGGCGAGCAGGGAGTAGCAGGAGTGGCGTTGCGCAAAGGACCAGAGCGCGGCTAGAGGACGCCAAAGATCGTGTCACCAGGTAGGTTTAAAAGTTTAAAAGTGCAGCGTTGCTCCCGGCGAAGCCTCGGGAGATCTGTAGCAGGCGTGAGAGTAATATACACACCCGAATAAGGGTTTCTTCATTGTATTCCTTATTTGCTTTTCACTGGACTATCAATTGTGGTTATATATTGATAAATGTAAAGAGATTGCCTTAGGCAGAGAGCCAGCAGGTAGCCTTGCACAGACAGCATTGCACAGACAGACCTTCAAGCTGCCTCACACCATCAGCCCTAGTGACATTTGTGTGCACCAATGCCCGTGCAGCCCTAAGCCCTCTCTGCTACCCTTGCACACTTCTGGCAATAAAGACAACATTGCGCTCTGCCAGTCAAGCAGACAGCCAGCACTCGTCAATAGCAGCCATGGCCCCTGTGCAATGCCGGCGGGTACAGAGCCTGCCAGTCACGCATAATGCGAGCCATGAAACGTTGACTGTGACAACGCCCTTGCACTGTACCAATCGTGTTGCTTTCTAGTCCTGCGCTTCCCGTCAGTCTTACAAACAGGCAGGCCTTTGGGCAGCCTCATGCCTGCTAGCCCAGCGCATTGCCAGTTCTGCGTCGTCTGTTCGCTGCAAACCATGACCGTGACAGTTTTGAAAACCTCTAAGCGCCTGCCCGCCCTACAGACTCTATGAGAGCCCTGCCCCTCGTGCATCTAAATGTCTACGTAAACAAACTGGGTGAAGAACGGCGGCTGAATAGCGCTATGACCTCTTGGCTTTCGAGACAATAGCGCTTTGACCGCATACTTTGTTTTCAGCTGTTCTATTTATATAGCGTGAACCCCGACCTGAAGGCTTTATATGAGCACCAGTCAGTTACATTATATAAGGACACAGGAATATTTGTGGGAGGCACGGGAAGATGAAGGGGCATATCAACAACAACCGGCGATAATTATCGGTCAGCGCTCTTAGCGCTAGGATAATTATCGCCGGCTAGCGTGGATTTTTATCGCTGAGATAGCGTGCTATTAGCAACGCTTATCTCAAAAGCGATAATAATCCTCACGCTAACTGCCTAACGTGAGATTATCGCTGGAAACCCAGCGATAATCTCACGTAGTGTGGCGTTAGCTTGCTGATAGGGCCTCACAAACTTAGCCATGATATCCACCTTCCATAGGATATCATGGCTAAGTCAGTCCTGAAGCAGGCGTAAGGAAAGTAGCGATAACAGGGGTTATCGCTACTTTTCTTGCCGCTATGCTTCATGGCTGGGGCTTGATGATAGGAGAAATGTCGCTTAGCGACATTTCTCCTGTCATGTCAGGTCAGGAACGCCCACTTTGCATCTCATTAGAGATGCAAAGCTAGGCGTTAGGATTTCGTACGCTAAAGCAAGGTTTCACGTGTTAGCGTGACCTTGATAATTAGGCGATAAAATTATCACAGCTTTTCGGCCGAAAACGGCCGCAAAAGCGGCGATAATTTTCTATCGCCCTGTTGTTGATATGCCCCCATGTGATTTACCCATAATCATAGGATGTTACTTACATTTTGCCACACAAAAATACATATCCCTGAAAGCAGAGTGCCATTGGCTATCTAAAAACAGCAGGAAGAGTGTACGGCGCTGCACATAACATGGGACCTGCGTAGGATCACAGCACATAGCGAATGAAGAGAACTTATTACGCAAGTGTTTTAGCAACATTTCCTTCTTTTGTTATCATTCTAAAGCGCTATTATCTCTGCTGAAGAAGCAATTTACTTGAATGAGGGATGGATGTTTAACAAATGTAGTGAGCCATTCACAAATAAAGAGGGAAGCAACAATGCAACTCTGAGCGGCTGCGCAATGGGCGGTGAAGGTTAGCCGCTGCGGTCACAGGCTCATACAAAGTGGCACGAATTGTTTTAACATTCAAATGTATCACAACCTTACCTAATACTTTCACTCGCAAGCAGCATTGTGGAACTTACGTGCACAGCGTGAAATCATGTTGCTTTAATTTCTAGGAGTTTGTTTAGAGGAAACACTGATGATAACCTCACAACCTGGAGAGAGCAACCCGAGAGGGCACTTTACCTACCGCCCCAAGAACAAGCAGTGGAAAGGAAAACAAGCAGCCTAGGCGAGACCTAACAAGCCCAGGAGTGGTGCGGGCGCGCGCAGTCTTCACTTTTCAAGCACTGCACTCGTGCTTGTGGTGCGTCGCTGCTCACTCCCGCAAGGTGGATGCCGTCACAAGCACGAGTGCAGTGTTCGAAAAGTGAAGACCAATGGCTAAAGGCCCTCCTAGGCAGCGCATGCGCGCTGCCTAGGCAAGACCTAAAAAAGGTAGAAAGCCTGATGCAGTTGCAGCCCAGATAGGGTCTAGAGCCAAGGACAGATTCACACTTTTATCATCCGTAAAGTATAATGGTCCTAAATCGATTAGTTAATGTTAAATTTGAGGACCTTCCTCTCAAGATCCAGTCAATGATAGGCGCAGCAGTTGCTAAATGTCTTGAGAAATTGTCATCTATTGAAGGCAGTTTAAAAAATCAAATCTCGTTTTGTAAAGCCAACGTGTCAGTACCAGGTACAGTGTCTGGTTCCACGAGCCATGTATATGGGGGTTTGGGGCAGATAGGGTAAAAGATTGTTAGGGAATCTGCTCAGGGTTCTACAGGTATAAGCGGTTTATCTACTGATGGAAGTTTGTTGCTCCCCAAAGAGCCTACCCCAGTCTACTTGTATCCAACTGCAAATTTGCCAACCCAGACCACGCGACCAGATGTTTTAGGGCACACAAAGTCAATGGCCTATCTGTCTATTCTCAGGAGCAACCCAGTAAACAAGTTGTCTCAGGAGGAGACAGATGTTGTAAGTAGCAAAGGCAGTCCCGGACCCTCCCGAGGAGTTCTCAGCCTTCCTCCTGCCTTAACCCCCTATGTTGTGGTACTCACTGGAGTTCCCACTTTGAAATAAGGGTCTAGAGAAGATTATCCCAGCCTAAGAAATAAATCTAGCTACTAGCTATCTCAACTGGGTGACGAGGGGCAAATTGTGGCCAATAAGCTTATCATGGCCCGAAGGGTGGACTGGGTTGGACTAACTCCCAAAACATTTGACGGGGATCGTGTAATTATAATTTTGACTGTCCCAGAGCTATCTGAGTAACTTTAAATCTTGCTAGACAGCCTGCCGGTGCCTCCGTCATCCAGGCTTTTCCTCTTGGATACTTTTATCGCCCATTGGCGGTTCAAACTCAATCGTGGATAGGAGATAGCACTTGGTGAGTGACTCAGTTAGGCAGACCTCTAATAGATTTGAGGTTTTGAGAACAGAAGCAATTGACTGACTGCAAGATTCTAACCTTGAGATGCCCTCCGCTTCAGAGAGCTCTTGCATTGGGGTCAGAAGGGTGTTAACCCAGATTGCTGAACAACGGCCCCAGCAGAATGAAGTACCTTGTGATCCAGAGGAGTGTTGCCCGATATTTGGGTTAATAATAACAATCTGGTGATTGTCTCGAGGAAGGGGACAGTCTCAGTGGCCAAGGTGCATTAGTAGGAGGGCTTGTGCTGGGATACACGCCGCTAGGAATGTAGAGTTGCTAGCTGCTAGGAGGGGCTCATCGGACTGTGTAAATCTCACCACAGCAGGGAATGACATCTGCAAGATTACTGCTATCCCAGAAATCGAGACGATTAAGGGAGACACCACTGTTAGCCTCCTAGGGTTAGCCTACTGGAATGTGACGGGCATAAATAGCAAAAGAAATGACCCTGAATGACCGGCGTTTATTAGCTAATTTGCCATAGTATGCCTACAGGAGACGTGGGATGTGGAGGGTTCCTTTTTCTGGAGGGCTGTAAATCATATTTTAATCCTGCCGTACCTTCAACAAGGGGACACCCAAAGGTGGGTCTTGTTGACTTTGGCCTCTCTTTCCCTAAATTGTAGGATCAAGCACAGTACAGTTAGCTAAGCCAATCTTCAAGCAATTTTGTTAACATCCCCTGTGGTTGGTGATTTTGTTTTGGTAAACTTTTATTATGCAACTGCTGGTCCTACCTTTTACAATCCACTTTCCACTCTCAGGGATTAATTGTTGAACATTGTCACACCTAGCAATGTAAAAGCAGGATTTATTTTAGTGGGAGATTTTAATACTCACCCCTTCCGACACTCCTTTGCCCCATGTAATTATGTGCAGAATGAAGAATGTTTGCCTCTGGAACACAGTCATGTGGGTGACTTCCTGAATAAGCTACTTTTAGAATTTAATTTAGAACGTGCCATGACTAAAATGTTCCAAATAGCAGATGGTAGTTTTGCCCCTACTTTTAGTGGACGAGGTTTGTAGTCCGCAATAGATTTTATTTTTACTTCTGTATCATTGCAGGGTTCCTTAGATCATTTTGACCCAAGTGTCTCTGGTTTTAGTGCTCATTATTGTATTTCTGTTAGTGTCACTAACTTGTTTCTATGAGCAGGCGTTTCTAACCATTTGGAGGGCGTGGTCACTGATCAGGGACGAAGACTGAGGTGGTCGAAGATTGTTCCAGAGGACATTTTGAAAGGCCTTGTGCATTCTAAGCGTAGAGAATTTGATCTGTGTCTGGGAACTTTTGTGAAGATAGCGCCTTCACGAATGCTTATTCAGCGATTGGGGCAGATGTTCAATCCAGGCTATCACTCCCCTCTAAACCAGCAGGGAACAGTAATAATCCCCATTGGTTTGATAAAGATTACTTGAAAGCTCATAAATTATTAATGTCCACAAGGCTCAGCCCAATGACCGGTGCCAAATAGCCAGCAGGTGCATTGTGTACAGGAAGGAGCTAGACTCAAGGAAGAGAGCACTTAGAGGATGATTGGGCCGATATCATGGCGGCCTCTCTTAGGGCCGATAGTAATACATTCTGGGAGATTGTTAATCGCCCTTTATGTAATGCTAATGGGACCCATATCATTTCCTCACATATCCTTCCGGAGAAGTGGATTGAGCATTTTGAGGGTATCTATAACACTCTGGACAGTGGTGTTCATCATGAGCCATCCCTGTTAACTAACCATTAATGTGATCTAATATTTAATGTTGATGAGGTCATGAAATGAAAACAATATTTATAAAGCGTGTGGTTATCCGAGAGCATCCCAGCACTATGGGTAGAACCAATTTAAAGCTGAGGCAGGATCATTTGGGGAAAAGCCATGTTTTAAGCATCTTGCGGAAAGCCATATGGTTGGGTTCCTTTCATAGTTGCAGAGGGAGTGAGTTCCACAGCTTAGCGGCGTTGTAAGAAAAAAGACGTCCGCCGCTTCTAGCCCTCTTAATTCTGGGGACATAGGCCAGATGAAGATCATTAGAGCGAAGGGCTCTATTAGCTAGGTAGGGCTGGTCCAAGGAAGAAATAAAAGCATTACTTTTTCCTCCTATCAACCTGTGAGTAATACACAGGGCTTTGAACTGGACCCTTTCCAAGACTGGGAGCCAGTAGAGAGCTTTTAAGGCTGGCCTTGCTGTTTGGTGGCTATGAATTCCCATAAGAATCCTAGCAGCACAGTTCTGCATGGTTTGAAGTTTGGCCAGCACCAAGCTAGGGGCACCAAGGTACAAGGCATTTCCGTAGTCCAAGTGAGATAAAATAAGTGCTTGGACTACAAGCTTTCTGACCTGAGGTGGTAACAGAGGAAGCACTTTGCGCAGCATTCTTAGAATGCCAAAGCAAGAGGCAACAACCTTTCTGGCTTGAGTTTTAAAACCGAGCTCGGAGTCAAGCCAGACACCAAGGCTCTTTATCTCTGATTTAGGGGCAGGTATAGAGCCCATACATGTAGGCCAGGTGGAGACTATTTCAGAGAGAGATGGATTACCAAGGTGCATGAGCTCAGTCTTGTCCCCATTCAGTTTAAGATGGGAATGTTTCATCCATCTCATCACTTCTTCGAGGCATGGGCCAAGGCGGGTAGATGCTTTGTTGGTATGATTCAAAGCGACGACCAATTGCGTGTCGTCGACATAGGTGACAATTTGCACCCCAAAAGGGAGAACAATGTCAGCAAGAGGAGCCATGTAAATATTAAAAAGAGTGTGGCTCAAGGATGACCCCTGAGGAACCCCGCAATGGAGAGGCCTTGGAGTTGAGATGGCCTCACCCTCAGCTACTTGGAAATATCTGTCCTCCAGGAAGGATCGCATCCAGTCAAGGGCAACTCCAGTAATACCCAAGTCCTGAAGTCGTTGGACTAGGATGCGGTGGTTAACCGTATCAAAGGCCGCGCTAAGGTCTAAGAGTAGCACGGCCAGAGAATCTCCTGCGTCGAGGATCCTTCTGGAATCCTCGACGACTGCTAATAAGCAGTTTCCGTCCCAAGTCCAGGACAGAACCCGGTTTGGGACGCGTGAAGAAGGTTTTCCCTTTCAAGGTATCTGGAGAGCATCGTATTGACATGCTTTTCTGCGATTTTACTCACACCTGGAAGGAGCGAGATAAGTCGGTAGTTGCCGAGGCAGTCGGGGTCTAAGCTGGGTTTTTTCAGCAGGGCTTTTACCAAAGCTTTTTTCCAAAGGGGCGGAACCACCCCAGAGGAAAGCGAAGCCTTGATCGTTTCCATAATAGTGGGGCCTACTGAAGCAGCTACCGATTTCAAGATATTAAGGGGGGCCGGGTCTCTGGATGATCCACTCTTTTTTTTTTTTAAACATTTTTATTGGCATTTTTGGTTTACTGCTACACACAGAGTAAAACAACCAAACAAACAGGTCAGTACTGAGTACCACCCCCATCCCGCCCGCCCTCCGCCCCCACCCCTCTCTCATCACACAGGAAGTCTGTTTCGGAGTTATGCTGCGGGTGGCACCAGCGTCTTCAGTATACACCACTGTCCGTGCCCTAGGGCTGTACACGTCATCCATGAACCATGCCGGCCCCCTCCACTCCACCGCCCCACTAGAGTCCCCCCTCCAGGCCGTGATACCTCCGCCATCGGGACCACACCCTGGTGAATTTTTTGGGGCAGCCTCGTGCTTTGTGGATCATCCACGGCGGGTCTTTCGTGAAATTGATTCGGAACTACGTAGCTTTCTCTGGCTCAGTGCAAAAATGGTTTGGAAAGCTTCTGTATCCAATGGCGGGAACACTTCATGAGAATGTTCTCTGCTCCATACCTTGATTTCCTCGGATGGAGGGGTGGGCTCGGAGTTGGGGAACAAGCAGCAAATAGTTAAAATTTTATTGTGGAAATAATCCGCAAATTCATTGCATTGGTAGTCTGTAGCTTCATGGGTGTCTAGGGGGATAGGTGCATTCAGGAGTTTTTTTTACAATGCGAAAGGTCTCCGAGGGGAATTAACTGCGGCTGTGATTTTTTCGCTGAAGTAGAGAGCTTGCACCTTTTTGATTTCACTTTTATAAGTTCTAATGGTAACCCTGTATTGTTTTTTCTTAAGGAGGGAAAAATCTTTCCTCCAGATTCTCTCAGCTCTTTTGCACAGTTGCTTTAACTCACGAAGATTAGGCTTGTACCATGCAGCTTTGTTGGACCCTATGTTTATCTGGATATTCTTCTTGGGGAGAACATGGTCTAAGGTCCCTTTGATCCAGTTATTAAAATGGTCATTAGCTAATACCGGATCAGTATTAGTAGAGGGTTTGGTACGTTCCAAAATGGAAATCCATTCTTCGAGACTAAGTTTAGGCCAACCACGAACTGTTTTTCCTATTGGTTGAACAGTGGGGGTAGCCAACTTAGGGGACCAGTGTAGGGGGATCAAATGATGGTCTGACCAGGGAATGGGAATAGGGTCCAAGCAGAGTAACTCTTGTAAATTGGAGAAGACCGGATCAAGAAGGTGACCTTTTATGAGTGTGTTATGTGGCACCTTCTGAATGAGTTGGAGGGCAGAAAGGTCAGAAGAGAGTTCTGACGCGACTGTTGATGCTAGGTCGTCAATGTGAACATTTAGGTCGCCTAGAATAGTAAAATTTGAGGCGGAACTGGCCAACTTAGTGACAGTTTCAGATAATGAGTTAAGAAACTTGCCCATAGGTCCAGGCGGTTGATAGATTAATATACCCGAGAAGGAGGGCGAGGGGGAGAGTCTTATAGAGAAGTGGAGGTTCTCGCAGTCTGACTCCCAAGAGTGCGAGTGTTTTTGAAAATAATAGCGACCCCACCGCCTTTCCCTATTGGTCTATCTAGTCTCTGAAGTAGGTAGTCAGGGGGAAGGGCTTGAACAATATCAGGTTCAGAGTAGAGGTTCTTCCATGTTTCAGTAAGAAACAAAATGTCCGGACTTTCCTCTGACAGCAGAATGAACAACTCCGAGGAGTGTTTGGGTAGGGATCTGCAGTTAAGCAGAAGAATTGTATAAGTTTTATAAGTTCTCGGCGGCAAACCTTCCAGGGAGGGAGAGGGAGACTGTGTTTGTAACGTGAAAGGGCAGTGCCTACAACTAGTTACGGGGCCACTGGGATTAATATAGTGAATGCAACCTATTTCAGGAGTCTTCTTTAAACGTTTTAGCTGCTCAGGGCTATAACAATACCTCTTTTGAAGAAAAGGGGCAGAGTTCCTGGCCCCTCGCCCCGGCCAGCCGCTAACGGGCCAGACGGGCTTGCCTTAGACGCGCCTTTGGCGTGCCAGCGGTGCGCCCACTGCGCGCATCCACTGCGCGGTCGCATCATGTGTTTTTAAATATCCCTGACAGGATCCAGCGACTAGAGCGCTAACCCAAAATGGCCGCCAAAGGAGGAATTAAGGAAGAGAACGAACGTATTCCCCCCTGAGCTTTAACACAGCTCAACAGTACATCAATACCACACAGAGAGTAAAACAGCAATTACAATTAAGAACAAATCCCTAAAATCACTTAAAAAGAATTAGAGAGGCTTTTTTTTAAAAAGCCCCCCTCACGCTAGCAGCCTTGTAGCGGCTAATGCCCCGTCATACCAGTCATAGGATGCATGACTGGTCATAAGGCCACCGGTCTGGACAGGATCCCTGCCGGCTTGTTTTAAGATGTCACCTGAACTCTGGGCCCGATTCCAACCTGTATGTACAACTTGGTAGTACGTACAGGCCTCCCATACTCTTGATCCCTGTCCGTTATTATCCCAGTATCCAAAAAGGGTTCCAAAGACCTGCTGAGTTGGTACAGGCCCATCTCTCTGATTGATGCAGTAGTCAAGGAGATAGGCAGGGTTATTTTGGAGAGGGCGTTGTCATGGGTGGAGGGAGGTTCCATTCTTTCAGATCTACAGTTTGGGTTTCACCCGGGTTTATGGACATGCGACTAATGCCTATATTTTTTTCTATTAATTAATAAGTATACTGTGTTGAAACCAAAGTCACTGTTTATTGCATTCATGGATCTGTCCTCTGCCCTCGACAGATTGAACAGATCCAAGCCGTGGGCCATTTTGCTTGATATATCGGAATGGACATAGACATAGTTTATTTTCTCAGTGAGCTGCACAGCGATATGACATAGTCCAATATACCTCAGATGGGCCCTGGATTAGTTCCTTCCCTTTAAAGAGTGGGGTAAGACGGCGATGTATATTGGCCCCTTTTTTGTTCACCTTGTATGTGAATGACTTGGGGGGGGGTAGGTTGTTAGACAGGCAGGTGGACTGTCCTCGATCAGGTGCCTGACAGATCCCCGCCTTGTTAGATGCAAACAACACTGTCATTCTGGTGAGAACTGCCCACGATCTTCAGACATTGCTTGATGGTTTTGTCATGTACATTAACAGCCTCGACCTCTCAACCAACTATAATAAATTTCAGGGGATGGTTGTGGGCCCTAGGGGGACCAAGTCAAGACCCTTTCATGTTCAGGGCAACAAGGTGCCCAGGGTTCAGACTTACACATACTTAGGTGTGGTTTTTGATGATCGATCCACCCGGCCCCCATTGATAGGATCTAAAAGATTATCCCTGTCCCGCTCTATAGTGACGTTTTACCCTCTCCTCTAGAATCAGTAGCAAGTCTCTGGATGCTTTGATTAAAATCTACCAGGCCAAATCGGTCTTCGTGGCCACATTTGGCCGTGACGTCTGAGGATACATAGTCCAAGGGAGCACCAGGTGGAGGAGAATGGATTCTGTAAGCGTCTTTTGGCAGTGCCCGAATCTACTCCCACATGATTGGTCCATGTGGAGCAGGGTCTGCCCTACTTGTCGGATCTTATTGCTCTGTGCCTCCTGATTAGGTGAGACCTGCGAATCACTTTAACAGGGAGATACTTATGGATTGTATCAGCTTCAAGGGTGGAGGTCAATTAAAGGCCTGGCATACATACGGGCGACCTTTGCTAAGTTAGGCAGAACAGCCCTGTTAGCTTCTTCAATACATTTCCTCTCACCAGATTCTGGTTTAATAAATTCCCTTTGTTGCTGGCTTTTCCTAAGCCTGACACCTGGGGCCTTGCACATGTGATCATTTTTCTGCCCAGGACCTTATGCACTCTATGTTTTTCTTTGGATTTTATGTTGTCTCTCGCAAAACTATTTTCTTGCCCCTGCTGAAATCTTTACATTTTGTCTAGGTAAAGCCCGCTCTTATGCATCTTCAGTTACTACCAGATGTTTCTACAATCTATGTTGTTGCATGTTTTCTGGCCGCATCATTGAGCGGAAGACGCGTGATATGAGTTCAGGGCCGGCCTGATCCATTATGCAGTATCCACATTATTGTTGTTTGATCATTTTTATGAATATCTGACGCCTGTCGGGCCAGTTGGCTCTGCATGTAATGCACTTTGCTTCCATGTTAGTATTTTTGGGGCTCTACTAAGTAGCTACCATGTTGGCCAGAACTGCCTGGATGGCTTATATTTTTGGGCAAATCGTTTTATCATGTTCATTTTATTTTTTGTGTATAATCCTGGATGGAACTGGGGATCTATTACTTGATATATTAACCTGTAACGGTTTTTTTTATCTTGTATCTTAATAACGCTGATGCGTTCTGTTTTTACTGACTGGTTGATGTATGTAATGATATTTTATGCAGTTTTATGGTCTAACTTAGATCGAATAAAGTTGTTTTGATGACGGAAATTCATTCTACAGAGGTTGCATTCAGTGAAACAGCGTGAAATGCGCTGCGGAGCCGGAGGCCCCCCGAGCCTGCACGCAAGGCGTGACGTGGTGGTTAATTCACCGCTCCCACATATAAAACAACAGCCCCTGCTCGCAGTGAACGTTCGCAGTGATGGTTTTCCATCGCAACCGCGGCTTCCACTCAACTGTTTCCTCCAAAGCATCACCTCGGAGACTCTTTAATTGTTAATCGCCTCCTGCGCAGCGCATTTACTTAAAAGGTTCATCCGGGCACAAGAGCTGCAGTAACCCCTTCCGCTCTGGAGCTAGGAAGCCGGTGCGCGCTGGGCAGGGGTACCGGAAGTAGAACCAGAAGTGCTCTCTCTGTCACATTGATTGATTGGTTGATTCCATTAATAGAGCCTACTGCTGCAGGACGGCCTCTAGGAGCTATCGTCCCTGTTCACAGCAGCACGACCCAAGAGAAAAATCTGAGTTTTGTATGCTGAATTTTAAATGAAAAAGGCAAAGGCGACGACCAGGGAGCAGATTTCCCTTGCGAACAACAAGATTGGGGAAAAAAGAATACTACCCTGCCCCCTAGCGCTGGCCTGGCAGTACGGCATGGCCACCACCAGCTGTAACTAGAGAGCATCGACCGCGCACTTCAGTTCCTGAGCTTTGAGGATGCTTGCACCTGCCCCTACTGCCCCTACCTGCCATCTACAACGGCCATCTGCATGCAGCCTCTACTTCCACATGACACCTTAAACCTGCAAGCCCATTCCTGGCATATCTCATGTGGCTTAACTCTTCCATCTCACCCCCATGGTCACTGATCCCCGACTTATTTGGAGCCTTCGAAGATTTACCGTGCACTGCCTCATAAACACCACCTTTACATTTGACTCCCACAGAAGCACGCTCTTCCATCGCCCTGAACATGCCTGTAGCCCGGGGGCTCACTGATCAACATTGCACTCCGGCCTGGGCTGAAACAAGGGCATAATCGTGGATGTCAGGAATCCTTCCTGCCTGCTTCATCCAGATTTGAGCCTTCGCTGCACAGCTACTTTTTTGAAAAATTCCACCTCTTGTGTGATTGGAAGTGGGTACCAAAAGCTCCTCTAAGAATCCAAATATTTTGCGTATTAAAAACTTTTTGACAATTTGGCCATTCATTGAACTAGTTTATGAAGCACTGTAGTGAACGTTTAAAGTTTCATTACCCTAATTTACTAAATATATTAAACCAAAGCAGGGCCCAGTGATAAACAGAATTTAATTAAACATAATTTAAACGAAAACTGGCAAGGGTTGATTTCACCTTTATTCATAATTTCAGACCGCAATGTCACTGCAGCCCAATATATTGATAGGATTCTGGCAATGTTTCGGCCAGTATTGTTTTTGTACCAGTCTTCTTCAGTACAAAGAATTTGTGACACAGTAAGTCAATGTGTATGTCATTTGAATACATTCTAGTCCTTGTTCCTCCACTTTCTCTTTGGTCCCTCAAATGGAATCAGGTGCTGGCAAGAAATATCATTAATTATCAGACTTTATGTTTTTATATCCATCAAGTATCTGATTGGGGGGCATGCAGATGGTCTGAGAGCAGCGCAAGATAAAAGTGCAGCATCACCCGTAGACTAGTCATGACCCTCCTCAGCTTCACAAACAAGTAAAAATAACATGCAGGCAATAAAACGTACACAGGGATGGGAAACTGCTGCATGCAGCAGATACAGTGGTTAAAATGACACAACAGAAAGGAGTAAGTATCAGAGCTCAAGAGAGGACACCCAGCCCTCCTTAGCACAGGCAATGTGACAGAAGCCCCTCCAAAGTAACATTTTCAGTCCAACAACACGGACTGTGCTATTCTTGAAACAGCAAGTATGAATCAGAAAAATGCAGCAACAGAAAATACCCCACATAAAAAAAATACAAAAAGAGTGCAACCCAATGGACAGCGTAGAGGATTTGTGGGTTTAGCTTAGTCTTAGATTGTAGCATCCGCGATGGCGGGATAGGTTCCTGTTTCCTATAAGGCTTTTTAAAATATAAAGTACATTGATGTAAGTTGTTTCTGCTGAGCTGGTTTATATTGAGAATTCTTCCCCTTCTTCAGTTTTGGGAAGCTCGGTCTTCGATGGGCCATCATCTCTGATTGGCAGGAGGGCCAAGAAAGCTTCTTCTCAGGCAGTTCCATCTCTTCCTGCAACAGCTGCAACCCTGGCCCGCTGTCCCCAGCACTCTTCTGAACCTGACCAGGTCACCAGAGACCCAAAGCTGTCAGACCCATAGCTGTCAACCACCATGCTCTGCCTATCTATTATTGCCCCCCACCTACTAGTGCACAGAGTAGGTACGTGTTCTCATGTCTAATCTCTAATATTGCTCACTGCAGGTGCACTTTCTGAGTCATTTGTTTTTACCTCACTGTTTTAAATTGCTCAATATGTCAGAGACAAGAATAAGCAATGTTTGTATTATTCCTAAATGTGTGGAAAAAGTCCCCAACTGTCTGTCATTTTCTTCAGGCGTTACAGTGTATTTTTCCTTTTGGCTACCTTTGAGGGGTCTCTGGACCCTTAACTCAAGCCACACTAATTGCAAGTCAGAAACTCCCCACAGTTAATCTTGGTGACACCAGGAATAGGGGGAGACCCAAGCTTGGCTGGCTGAGTGGGTGACACCTCCCTGATCCCTAAGCTGATGACAGTATAATTATAGTTTTGGGGTGCAGTTGAATGCACCAAGGTTTGAGGCTTATTACCTACCCCCCAGTTTAACATAGGGGTTTAATTGTTTTATGAAGGCTAATAAAAGCTAATACTATACCATGATAGCTATCATCATGATGGTCACACTTAGCTCTGGAGCACCTTTTATTGGGGTTATCCGTAGGTGACGACAAACATATTTTTGTCCCAGTAGGAGCTGAAAGCTGCACACAGAAACAACAAGGACAGTCCACTCCCCAGGTCGCCACTGACACGGTCTGGTTGGAGCATAGACTGTTATTGCTTGAGGATACATCCTAGGGCTACCCCAGTGCATTTTGGCACAAAGCTACTGAAGTGCATGCTGGGAGAAGGAGAAGCCCACCTCTATCCAGAAGATGTATCATCCATTCCTACCCTAGTGGTTAGGTTTGAAACTTCAAAGATGCACTACCTGTGGTTGGCAGTGGGCTACTAGCTAGGTGCCCATGCTTGGACATGAAAGCTTAGATGCCCAGCATCGCTCTCAATAAAAACCCGACTGCATGGACCGGGCACTGGTGCTTTCCTGGACATGTCGCTCCTCACTGTGAATCCTTTTCTCTAGGTCTAGATGATGCTCTTCTGGCCGGCTTTACTGCCTCACATGGAAGACGCAAGCCAGGCCAAGCAGCAGATCCACCATCTCATAAGACCAAGACACCACATCTCCCTCAGCCCAGAAACATCTCCACAACTGCAGACGAGCTGAGAGTTGTCTCTGCTGACAAGCAGCCTCCTCCGGTGCCAACATGGGCTGCATTCACCTTTGTAGGGTTCCTCACCTTGGACTTTTCCCAGGTCCTTCTGGTCCTCATGAGGTGTGGGTTCTAGTACAAGGTATCAACACCCTTAATGTCATCCATGCGTGAGGAAGTATCTTTCGGACACAATTTGGGGTCCATTCACAGGAGCCACGGTCCAGCCCCTGGCTTGCTTGCCAGAACCAGAGCTTGAAGACGGCTCTGAGTGGTCCCTGTGTACACCATTTATGGCGCTGGTCTCACACCCCAAACTCCCACAAAGTTTAGAAGCCCATCAGATCCCCTTCATTAACAAGATCCTTCCTGTCTGAATTCAAAGCTGCTCATCCGGTGTTACTCACACGTTTGAGTTCTGAGATGTCGAGCCCCAAAGATATAGTAAATCTCTTCCCCTCCTATGGAAGACAAAGAGGGTCCCAGGCTAAAAGACTTGAGTGCAAGCCCTGAATTCTTGTGTATAATGTGTTATTCTCATCTTGAAGTTTCCCATAGGTTGCATCTACTGTACAGTGTGTTTGTTGCATTTTAAGAGTGTCATCCATCAGTTAGTTATGGTAGACAATAAAGGAGGGTTATGCTATGGTATATTGTTTTGTCTAGCTCACTGATCACCCAAGAGTGTATGCAGGCGCTTGGGCAGGTGTGTGAGGTGCCCAAGGTGCTTATGCGAAGAGCCAGGTCTTCAGCTTCTTGTAGAACTCAAGAAGTGAGGTGAGGCCCTGATGAGTTGAAGGAGGTTGTTCCAAGCATTGGGTGTGATGTAGGAGAATAAGCAGCCGCGGATGCAGGGAATGTGTGCGAGTGAGGCAGAGTGCAGGTGTCTGGTGGGCTGGTGAAAGTGTACACGGCTGTTCAGGTATTCATAGAATAGGGAATTCAGTTCCCCTCCCATACAATAACATTGGCCCATTGTGCCTGCGAGAGAGCTTTGTGGTCCATGTATGCTCGGGGTGTTTGGGTTGTTACACCCCCTAATAAATCTATTCTCTAGTAATTAGTTGGGTACAGGTGTTTTCAGTCGGGTATGGTGATAAGTCTGTCACATTTCACCTGGGATCTTACATGCACACACAGACAAACTCTCTCACACACGCACACATACACACACACACACTTTGTCTCTTTTTTGAAGGTCTTAAAAATGTTGGTTATTTTACAAAATATTGTGGTTTAAGTGCCCCTAACAATCTTCACTGTGCTCCCTTGAACACCCCCCCCCCCTCCTAGACTCCCCTTCTGCACTGCTTCTCTTGCAATGGATTTTAACAGGAAATACCAGCAATAGTTGTTGGAAAACCTGAAGCTCACAACCCCTCCTAATCTTACTGACCAGGCTAGGCCCCTGCTAGTCCATTCTAAGCAGATTCCAAGTTATGTCCCATGACATTCTCTACATGGAAGGGGCCGGGTGAACAAACCACAGCCATACACAGCTTATAATGACAAGATGCCGAGAGGAGACTAGACAAGTCTTACAGATTCATACAGCAGTTCTACATCTCTGCTACAGAAGCTCACAGGCTCAGATAGAAGACTGGGTACATCAATCTGACATACTCAGTGTTCAGACAGCCGCAGTGATGATATCAAAAAAGCTTTTTCAATATAAAAGGTGAATGTCTCCATGCAAGTCATAAAATAGCAACCACAGGAAAAAGTGCCCTTTAGAACATAGAAATGAATATAAGCAAAGTCTCGCCACTCAATTCAACATTCCCACCCAAATACTGACTATACATGTACTTCAGAAATCCTATCATTTTGTCAGCCTGACAATTTCTGAAAATTCAAACATTTCACCTTGAAATAAAAAAAGAAAACTGAGCAATAACTTTAGTGCCTTCTAACAGCGCTTGTCATTTTGAAGAACATCTCTGTTGTTGTCCCACAAGATCTAATTTCCATTTTTAGAAAACTCATGTCTGGCCCCCAAATATCAACTTGTCATTTTCACCAAACACCCACTATCATCACACACGGACAAACTGCTTTTCAAGTCCATTTAATACCATCAAATACCCGGGAAGCCAATAACATGGCAAGGATTGTCACCTTAATCATGTCAATGACAGACAGAGTTACTTCAAGAAGATCCTTTATAAGGCAAGGGGGGCTGGCAGTATTCCAGGGTTAGCCATAATTTTGTGATGAATGCCCACACTATGCCATGGATGGGCCAGTGTTATGCAGCAATGCCAGCATGTTACGCAGACTTTAGACAACATGTCACTGATGGAGCACCAGTACATCAGAGGTGACCTGTGTGTCTCCAAGAATGTCCACAAATATGTCACCGATGGACCTCTTTAGATACGAGTGAGCCCTCATGGATCCATTCCACCAGACGCCCCATGCGTTCACACACTCACTCGATTACACACGTTTGGGTGACTGCAGGATTTTAGCGATTTCCCTACAGTAGCTCAGTAGGGTCCCTTAAATTGTCCAGTGAGGTTCCTACAAAGGTGATTAGTGTCTGCAGAGACTCTGTTGTGTGTCATCAGTAGATCAACTTGATTGACTGCAAGAGCCCCATTGACTTGAGGCCCTGGATTTCTGTATGTCGGGTGTGTGAGCGCAGAACATATGCTTTGTTACTACCGTAGGTCAGTGTAATCCTCCATAGCTGTGGTGGGCGTCTGCAGGCATGAGCTCAGATGGCGCCGGGGAGAGCTGATTTGGGTGTCTGGGTGAGCTCAGTGGAATCTCTGCCTGAGCTCAACAGGCACTTGAGAGATCTGATGTGGGTGTTTACATGAGCACCATGGAGTCCATGCATGAGGTCCGATTTGGGTGTCTGCATGAGCTCTGGAGAGTGCCTGCACGAGCTCAGCTGGCGCCTGAGAGAGCTGATTTGGGTGTATGCACAAGCTCAGGAGAGTGCATGCACGAGCTCAGCTGGAGCCTGAGAGAGCTGATTTGGGTGTATGCATGAGCTCAGGAGAGTGCCTGCCAGTGGCGGCTGGTCTTAAGGGGCGTAGGTGGTGTTGCCCCACCTACCAGCATCGGGGGAAAACTAAAGGGAGAGAATGAACTCAACTCACCATGGAGCAGTTTTAAGAAGTGCTCACACTGCTTGGTGCTCCCCCGTGAGGCTATGTGAAATCTTTTTTTTGTGCTCGTCGTCTCGAAGAGTCTTTCTGCTCCGCATGTGCAAAGCTGGGTGAGGGCTATTCCTCGCCCTCGAGGCACAAGCGAGGAGGCGGGTGAGTGGTGACATCAGCCTTGAGGGAGTGGCCACATAAAGCGGCAGTAAATGGATTACAAATGGGGCGTTAAGGAATTGGCCCAGGGCGCGGTCAGTGAAGCGCCATTCACAATAATGGGAAGGGGCAGGGCTGGCGCACAGTGGTTCAATATATTTGAAGGAATCCAACTTGCGGACAGTATCGAGCCCTATTAAGGGACGTACTGGATCTTAGTCTTTGGGACTGTCTATCTTTACCACGCTGGAAGGGTGCTAGAGAACCGATTTTAAGTTACGAACAGCAGGGCCCTTATGCAGTTTCATGGTGTTAAGTTAAGGCCGCTTTCACTAGCGATATTCGTACATCTCATTGGGGAGAGACCGATGATTCTTTCATAATTAAAATACCCACAGTCGAGGAAGCGTGTATATATAACCTGTCTGCACCAAAGATATAATTGGTAACAGATTCTCATGAGATCATTGTCCATGAGTTTACTGACGGAATACTATCTTTGTGGTGCTATGACTTATGCAAGCCTAAGGAATTTATAAGATTTTAATATAATTAAATTGGGATCAGCAAAAATCCTGAGGAAGGTGTTGGCTATAACCTGTGGCCTACCGAAACGCGTCGATGCTCTAGTAGAAGGAAATCGGACAAAATCTGTGATAACAGGGGTTGTGTGATATGTGTAATGTAATCAAATTTCATTGTGGTCACAACCGATTAGTCTTTTATTAAGCGATTTTCCTTTCTGAGTAGGAATAATTTTCCTGTTCATTTCTCTTTTTCCCAATTTTCTCGTTTTAATAAATTTTTCTGTTGTGTATGAATATTGATTAATATTGTTGGTGTTTTGCTACATTATGTGTTATTGAATCATACATATAAGTTTTATTGATCTTTTATCTTTTTATGTTTTTGAGAAATTTTTCAACAATTGTTTTTTAACATATGTGTACAACTGCTCACTTTTTGTGAGACTTATGTGGATAACTCTAATAAACTTATGATCAAATAGTTTGTTTGCTTCGTTGATGCCGAATCTCACCCTGCTATTTTAAAGATTTGTGTGTTTGAATGATTGTTGACATATACAGATCCAAGGGAGGTCTTTCTTTTTTGACTACGGTGGTAACAAATGCAGCAAGCCTTTCGCCTCGTGAATAAGGCTTCCTAATTGGGTAAGTAAGGCTGAGGCGACCTTAGGGGAGTGGCTGGCTATGCATTAGTTTGGCAGCTCCTATTTCTGGGACGCAGTTGCTGGAATTGGAAAAAGAAAGGCGCCTGCAGCCGTTACTTTCAAATGAGCGCGCAGAAGGTTGGTTTACTTTTAGCAAGTTATCGAGAGCTGAATTGGGGCTCGGGGCTGCCATTAATTTAAACAAATGTACCTGCTTGATTATTTGCGATGTGATGACCTCCTTTGTTTCCCACAGTAATTAGGCTACAACCTTCGCGCCCCCGCCTTTTACAGCTCCCACCGGATGCTATGCATTATGTTTTAATCTTCCACCTCCCCTACCCGAGCTAGATGTCCCGGAACCCAGCACAAAGACTGATTGCCTCTCTCACCAAGCTGGATATTTTATTTTCTATGCCCCTGGTGCAACATTGGCCGTAAAAAGACGAGGGGCAGGGCGAGGTGGCGGACTGACTGAGAGAGAGTAACTTAATCTACTCTCTCCCAGTCTCTTCATTACACAAAACGAAATCGCTAATTAATTTGGCAGAGCTGTACAGCTGTGTTTAAACTGCATTCCTGCCCACGGGGCTGATCGAGGATTTGAGGGGAATGAAGTGAAATAGTAAAGTGTTGAACTCCTGCCAGACAGAGAACTGTGAGGTATTTTTACAACCAGAGTCTGGGAACTGATTGTCAGATGTCAGGTTTATGTGCTTAGCCTGACCTCAACGCACCGTCCGGCAGGGCCTCACATGTCAGTGTGAGGGATTTAAGAGGAGAAGACAGACGGAGAGGCGCAGGGAGAGGAGGATGGGAAAGGGGTAGAAGAGGTGAAGAGGGCAGAAGAAGATCACAGGGCAGAAGGGGGGCAGAGCGTAGACGGGGTGCATCAGAGTGTAGAAGAGGAGCATAAGGCGCGGAGGATCAGAGGGCTGAGGAGGTACGTAAAGCTGAGGAGGTACGCAAGACAGAGGATGCACGGAGGGTAGAAGAGGCACGGAAAGCAGAGGAGGCACGGAGGGCCGAGGAAGCACGGAGGGTAGAAGAGGCACGTAAGGCAGAGGAGGCGCAGTTGAGGTGCAGAGGAGACACATAAGGCAGAGGTGGCACGGAGGGTAGAAGAGGCACGTAGAGCGGAGGAGGCTCGTTTAGTGCTGTAATATGGGGTATTTTATAATGTATTTGCATATTTCAAGTCTACACCTTCAGAATTGCTTTATAAACATTCTTGCCCTCTCAAATTTGCTGTAAAATGCTCCATTTGCACACACTTTGCAAGTCCCTCTCCCCACGAGTCCCTCCAATGATAGTCGGCTCGCTCGCTATCGACATAACACTTATCCTCAACTTTTATGCCTCACCAATTTAAAATGTCACCAGCCGCCCCTGGTGCCTGCAGAAGCTCAGCTGGAGCCTGAGAGAGCTGATTTGGGTGTATGCATGAGCTCAGGAGAGTGCCTGCACGAGCTCAGCTGGCGCCTGAGAGAGCTGATGTGAGTGTATGCATGAGCTCAGTGGAGAGAGTGCACGAATTCACTAGGATGCGCGCATTAACTCAGTGCAGAGACTTCATGAGGCACAAGCTAATTTTGGTGTCTACATGAACTCAGTGGATTGCATGCATGAGGACCTCAAAGGATTTCTCACTTCAATCAATAATAAATAGCGTTTGCTTCCACCAAGACAGGATTCTGACCTCCTGCCAGGCAGTGTGATCACTCCCAGGAGTCAGGAACAAAGGCTTGGGCAGGAAGGAGGTAACACCTCCCTCCTCCCAAACAGGCTAGTCAAGTGGCACATCACAACGATGAGCTTCAAAGGCTGCATCTCCTCTGAGATGCCTCAAGGCTCACTCCCAGAGGAGGAAGCAGGCCTCCACTGCCCCAGTTACATTTGCACCCGGATAGGTGGGAAATCAGTTTGTCCAAGATGTGTACACCCCCAGAAGGCTAGCCACACCTCCAGGGTGAGCAGCCTGGTCTTTACACTAAAATTAGATTTTTGCCATCTTTAGAAGTGGCAGAACAGAGGGTTCTAGGTTGAAAAGGTGAACCCCCCCCCCCCCCCGGATGTGGTCACCTCAGGGGCAAACTAGCTAGCAGTCCATTGGCTACTTCCCACACCCCTAACTTCCCTAAATGTAGGATTTAAAGAACACCCCTGACACCAGAACCTCAGTCCTTAACAACCTGTATCAAATACGACAGAAGAAGAGACCCGAGTCAGCGACAACAAGATTTGCACAAAGCAAAAGAGGGGTATCCTGCACCTGTGGCAACGCTCCTGGAACTGACTTACCGAGACTCATCCTAGGTTATCTCTCGGTTCCTCCAGACAGATGGCCCCTGTGGAAGACTGAAGCAAGCATACACTCCCCTGAACTAGTGGCACTAGTCCCCTGCAAACTGCAGGTTAAACAGCTTTCCGTATCCAAAGAATCGATGGCTTTCTGGCCCTCCGAGGTATTGCCCAAATCCAGATGGTTTAGTATATTGTGTGAACTGTAGTCCTGCCTTTCACGAAGTTACAGGCAGCTATCACGTTCTCCGGAACCACTGGATGTCAAAGTTACTTTCTATTCTACTTACCGCTGCCAAGGCTTGTTGGTCACCAGTTCCAAAACCAACCCCTTTACTCGATGCTGTACCTAGAGGGAACTCCATTCGATCTTTGACTGATGTCAGCAACCACCCTGTTGTTGTGTTTTTGCATCTTTTTCCCCCACAACAACGTTTCAGTGGTAAAACAGCCCTCCCGTGGCTCCCGTTCAGCACCAGGGACAGCCAGGACTACTCTGCCCCCAGGCTCTTGGGACCCGCATCACCTTTACCCTGAAAGGGTACCATGCAACTCAACCTGCAAGTGACTGACTGTCACTAGTGTTTTTTTTTCCGTTGACCACAATAATAAAGTTTCACTCTATTATTTTGCACAGATTTTTTTATTGCTTCAAAAATATATAACTCCTGTTATACGTATGCTATTCTGTTTGTTTTGGTGTCTAAATTAAGATAAAAATACACTCTATTTTTATAAATTGGTGTTGGATTTGTCTTGAGTTTTGTTAATTACTTATCGTCCATGTTGGTACTCTGAAATGCTTAACACGTGTTCCTTCAGTAAAGCCTGACTGCTCTTTGCCACTCTACCAGGACTGAGCAAGGTATTTATAGAGTGAGTCCAAGGACCAGTACTGGGGTATTGTGATAGAATTGCATGGTGAGGTCTAACTCCCCATGCCACATAATACTCAACTTTTCTACAGGCTGCACAGACCAATGAGGGTCACAAAGGATTTTCCTCACTAGGACTACAGAGATAGGTCTGAACCTGATAAGCAGAATTGAGTACTACCAACGTCTCAATCTTATGCCAGCAGCTTCCAAAAATGCCATAGCAACGAAGGGTCAGTTCCACATGGCCTTCGTGGATTTATCTGCAGCATTTGACTGTGTGGACCAGTAAGCTGTGGTCCTCCATGGAAGCCATGGAAGTTGACCCAGGTATAATTATATTTATAAGGCAAATGTATGTAGAGGCAGAGGCAGTAGTGTGCTACGGTAGGCAAGGGGAGTGCACCAAACCTTTTAAAATTGAAGAGGGTATGAGGCAGGGTAGTGTCCTTGCCCCGTTCCTATCCTCACTATATACTAACAACTTAAATAAGGTATTGATTGATAACGGCAAGGTTGTCCCCTATGCCGCATCTATTTCTCTCTCGATTCTGTTATACGCAGATGAAACGGTTTTGATGGCCAGAACCCCGATGGCCCTGCAAAACTCGATAGAGACCTACTCAGCCTATGTGGCGGATCTGGAGCTGCATGTAAATAAAACAAAATCTTTCCTCCTGAATATGGGTGGTGGCAAGACAAAAGCAAGTAGGTCTCACATTGAGGGCAATAGTATAGAATGTGATGACAAATTCGCCTACTTAGGCAGCCGGTTTGATAATAGTCTCACGTGGAAAGAGATGCTAACAAACAGAGCAAACAACATGGCGAAAGGCGTAGCGGGACTTTTTAAATTTGCGAAAAAACCTTGGTAATAGGCCCATACAGGGAAATATTAAAATCTATTTAGGGAAAACCATATCTATAGCGACCTATGTGGCAGCAATATGGGGAACTGCACATGTTGAACCCCTACAAATCATAGAAGACAAGTTTGCCAAAAGGCTACTGTCTGTCCCGTGTTCATGCCCAAATTTCATTGCACATAAAGAATTAGATCTGACATACATTAGTGATAGTATTAAAATAGCCCCGCTGTTGTTGTGGCTTTCAATATGGGAAAGAGAAGAGGCGCCACTCAACCAACACATCATAAGGGATGTTATGAATCTTGATCACACACAATCCGTTCCCTGGCTTACATATGTGAGACAGACCTTTGCCTGCTTGGATTTGCACAACTTTACGAAAACCCTACTTGTTGTGTAACCTTTCTGAAATCAAGACTGAAAGATATCTGGGGAGTCGCGCAAGCGCGCGAAACAAGATGGCCGCCGTTTAGAGAGCTCCGGCGCTTTTTCGCCCGTTTTTTGATTAAAAACGACGAATCCTGTCAGTTTTGCGGCACAAATGAGGTCGCTTGGCTTTTGAAAGTCTTACCTGCCGATTGCTGTGATTTCTTCTGGATTTGGACGGTGTCAGAGGCGTTTTTCGGTGTCCAGCCTCTGCTTCCAGTTCTACCTTCAGGTATTCCCAGCCTTGTCTGTCAGGGGGCGGAGCAAGCCTTCAGGAAAAGGCCTGGCTTGGGCCTAGCCACTCCCATAGCCAGTTATAGCTGCTGCACCAGCTTTAATAAGGATTTTCTCACTGCTGCAATATTTTTTCCTTCATCTTCTTGCTTTGTGGATATTATTTTCGCAATTTTGTTATTTTATTTTATAGTTATTATTACTATACTACATCAACATGGATAATAAAAATATTCATCCTAAAAGGAAGCAACAGGTTTCGCCTCCGCCAATTAAATCAAAGGCGGTAGAGTCTACAGAACCCTTATTAGCCTTAATTTTAGAGGAAATTCAAGCGCTTCGTGTCAACACAGATTCCATTGCCTCAGAGATTAAAAATGTTCGAAGGGAAATGGCGAGTCTGTCAATGAAAATCTCTGATAACACAATTAAAATACACGATAATAAGGCTAAGCTTGAGACTTTCCCTCCACTGATAGCTAAAATATCTCCTTTGTCTACCCGACTTCTAGAAATGGAATATCGTAACAGACAATACAATTTACGCATTTTTAATTTACCAGAGGATGTGGAGGGTGGTAACTGTAGATTGTATCTGGAAAATTTGATTCCTGGGCTTCTACAAATTAAATTTCCAGAAAAATTTGAGATTGACAAGGCCCACAGAATTCCTTCACACCGCAATCCTAAACATACAAAACCTCGTCAAATGATTTTCAAAGTCCTCAGGCATCATCATTTGGTTTTGATTCGCAAGGCAGCACGAGAGATTCCTTCTTTGATGGTTAATGGGAATAAAATTTTTATTCACCAAGACTTTGCCAAGGAAACAGTCTCAATCCGCAAGGAATTTTCTGCTCTTCGGCCTCAGCTAAGAAGTCTTGGGTTCAAATATGGTCTTTTTGACCCTTCAACAATGCGTATCTGGAAAGACAATCTGTCAAAATCTTTTCAACATCCTGATGACTTACGTCAGTTTTTGGATCAGCGTTCACAGCAGTCCATGGATACTCATGACTCTAATACTTGATTATAGCTAATTTACGTATTTTCTGACAGGTTAATGGGTCAATGCTACATTGGGCTCCAACGGTTCGGTCATGCTTGTTGAGCGTATGTGCGTCTCATCTTTGATATGTTTGTACCCTGTTTGTTGTTCTCTCTTTTTTTTTAATTTTTCCACCTCTTTTTATTTGTTCTGGAGCTACTATCTTCTCTTATTATTGTTCTCCTTTTTCTCTTTTTCTCCTCTTCTTGATCCTTTTTATTCCTTCTTTCTTCATTATGGCTGATAATCACAATATTAAAGTTGTTTCACTAAATGTTAAAGGTTTACGTCATCCAGTTAAGCGTACAAAAATCTTAGACTATTTAGGTAGTTGTAAGGCAGATATTTGTTTTCTTCAAGAGACTCATATAGATGACAAAACCTTAACTTATATGAAGAAAAAATGGGTAGATACTATTGTTTCATCACCTGCTATTGGTAAAAAAAAATGGGGTGGCTATTTTTGTTGCAAAAAAGTTACATTGCCAAGTCTTAAACAAAATTTCGGACACAGATGGAAGATATATTATAGCCAAAATTTAAATTCATGATTCAGTCATATTTTTACTCAATGTTTATGGTCCTACTGCGGATGACCCTCTTTTTTGGTCTAATATTACCACTGAGGTTCTAAAACTGGGAAAAGTTCCTTTAATTGTTGGAGGTGACTTTAATGTTATTACTGACCCATTATTGGATAGAATGTCCAGTACTAAATTTCGCCCTCCTAAGGTTTTTCATGCTTTTAAATCATTTATTCATACCACCAAGTTAGTTGACATTTGGCGTTTGCACTTCCCTACGGAAAAATGTTTTACATTTTTCTCTTATCCACATAATTCACATTCTAGAATTGATTATTTTTTAATTTCCACACAACTAGTTCAATCTGTTAAGACTCCTAAGATTGGTAATATTGACATCTCAGATCATGCCTTGATTTCGTTTGTTCTGAACTTAACTTCAACTTTTGCAAACCAAACTAGGTGGCGTATGAATACTGGAATTATTCTTAATGAACATAATAAGCCTAAAATCTTAAATGCTATTCAAGACTATTTTTTACTCAATCCTGAAGGATCCACTTCTATGGTCAATAGATGGGACGCCTTTAAAGCTTATCTTAGGGGTGTAACTATCTCAATTATGGCCTATGAAAATAAAACATTCAACGCTCGTATTAGATGTTTGGAAAAACAAATTGCGAAATTTGAAAGGCTTTTTATTTCATCAAATGATCCTCAATTTAAAGTCAAGCTACAAAAACTTCGATATGAATTTAACTCAATCCTTAGTACAAGAGCTGGCATCCAAATTTCTAACTCTAAGGCTAAATTCCGTTTTAATGCCAACAGGTCTGGGAAGCTTTTAGCTAATTACTTACGCATAAAAAAAGATAAAACGCAAATTACCTCAATTCACGGCCCTAATGGTAATATTGCAATATCTCATAATGATATTGTTAAGGAATTTTTGGATTTTTATTCTACTTTATATAATAAGCCTGATCCTCATGATCCCTCCATACTGGACTCTTTTTTAAATACATGTAATTTGCCCAAAATTTCACACTCGGACAGGCTTGGGCTAGATTTACCCATTACTACAGATGAAATTTTAGCTGCTATTAAATCTATTAAAAAAAATAAATCTCCTGGCCCAGATGGTATTCCAGCTGAGTTTTATAAAGAGTTCCAATCCCAACTTTTGCCTTATTTATTTCAACTTTTTACTTTTTTTGGTTCTTCGGGAATGGTCTCCGGTTCTTTTACTGATGCTTTAATTATTGTACTTCCTAAGCCAGATAAAGACCCCACTCTTGTTTCAAATTACCGCCCTATTTCTTTAATTAATCAAGATTGTAAATTGTATGCTAAAATACTTGCTTCCAGACTGGCTCCTGTATTGGATTCTATTATACATCTTGATCAATCCGGTTTTATGAAGAATAGATATTCTACAAATCACACAAGAACCTTATTACATGTTATTGAACAGAGTTCCACTTTAAGTTCCCCTGCAGGAATTTTGGCTTTGGATGCAGAGAAAGCTTTCGACAAAATTCACTGGCAATTTTTATTTCAAACCTTACTATCATTTAATTTTGGTACTTCGTTTATACGCATGATTTCTGCTCTGTATTATGCCCCTACTGCTCGTTTATTTATCAATGGCCAAGTATCTAGTCAGTTTTCTCTTTTTAGAGGCACGAGACAAGGCTGTCCCCTCTCTCCACTTTTATTTCTCATTGGAATTGAACCTTTCCTTACTCATATACGACAATGTGTTAATATTAAAGGTATTAAGATTAAGGAGATTAATATCAAAACTTTAGCATATGCTGATGATGTGCTGTTATTTATTAGTGAACCTATATCCTCAATGCCTGCCTTATTAGACATTATTGCAAAATATTCCATGGTTTCTGGCTATAAACTTAATATTAATAAAACTGAATTCTTCCCTTTAAACATTTTTTGTACTCCTGATATGTTACCCATGGCTGGTATTGTGTGGCAAAAAGATAAATTAAAATATCTTGGGATTCTATTTGCGTCCTCCATAAAAGCAACATTAACATTAAATAGTAACTTTATTCTGAATTATATCAAAGATAAAACATCTAAATGGTCTTCACTGCACCTCTCTTGGTGGGGTAGAATGGACTCCATTAAAATGACTATTGCTCCTAAAATTTTCTATACACTTGCTATGATTCCTATTCAATTTCCATTACAATTCTATAAAGACATTGATAGACTTCTTTCCAAATTTCTCTGGAACAATAAACCAGCTCGTATTGGTTATAAGAAATTAAAAATACCTGAATGCAATGCTGGATTTGGCGTGCCTGACTTTTTTCTATATCACAAGGCCTTTATACTGAAACAAAGTTCCATATGGTTTCCTCCTTCCTCTTTAAATACCCAACCTACATGGCTTCATATAGAGCAGTCTCTTGTGGCTCCTTTTCCATTGACCGCCTTACTAACAATGTCCAATAGGTCAACATATGTGCATAAGTCGGTTATTATTAAATCCGCTAAACTCATTTTTAATGACCTGGATTCAATTTTTTTGACCCCTATGAATCATACTGAAGATCTGTCATTGTGGCATAGTAATGTGATTAAATTGAATAGAAATGTTAATTTTTGGAATGCTTGGATTAAAGCTGGTGTCTTGTATCTTAAAGATATCTATTTTGACAATGTTTTTATTTCTTTTGAAGCTTTACAAATGAAATTTAGTTTACCTCATTCTGATTTGATTAAATATGAATCTTTATGTAATTCAATTTTAGACTCTTTCCCTCATGGTATTCCGTTTAATGTTAAAGCAGATTTAGCACTATATATTCGAACTATCTCTATGTCATCGCATACTGTCTCTATTTTATATAAGAAATTATCTAATTCTATAGGAAACAATTTAAATATTATTTCAACATTCTGGAATGCTGAGCTTTCACTTTCTTTGTCCAACGATACTTGGACGGCTGTTTGGCTTAATAGTATTTCAGGATGGCTGCCTGTTTCACTTTACCAAACCAATTCTTATATTTTATTTAATTATTTATGGACCCCAGTGCGTTTATTTCGTGCTAAATTGATGCAAGACGACCTATGTTGGCATTGTAAATTACTTCCTGGATCATTACGACATATGCTTTTTGAATGTCCATTAATTTTTAAATTTTGGTCTGATGTTTGGGATATTATTCAACAAATATTTCATATTCATGATGTTATTTCTTACGAAATATTAATATGTAAATCTGTTGGTCTTTTGCATAACTTATCTGAATTAGAAGGTAAACTGTTTAATTTCCTACTGTCAGCTGCTTTAAAGTCCATTACTTTTTGCTGGAAGGATATTTCGTCTTTATCGGTTCATGCTTGGTGGTCATGGGTCATTTTTACAAGAAGAGGTGCTCAATTATCCCTGCAAGGGATCAATCATAATTCTAAGTTGTTTCACTCTTTCTGGTTACCTATAGATATATACTTATCTTTATAATTGTTTATTTATACTTGATCCACCGTTTTACAGTCATTCTACTTCAAGATTTCTATGATGATTATAGCTCTTTTTTCTAAATAAGTTGACATCGCAATTTTTCATGGCTCCTTCCCTTCTTTTTAGTTTGTCATCCCTCCTTTAATTGATTATTTATACTTCTTTACCTATTGTATTTAGAATTGTTTTTTGAAATTTCTTATTTTACATAGGTATTTTCGCTTATGATCAATTTTTTTTCTGTATTGTCTGTATTTGTTTAATATTATGGAAAAATTTAATAAAATATTTTGAACTTAAAAAAAAGACTGAAAGATATCTTTTTAGCTAATTGTTCTCATAGTAGACAGGAAAGGAATATGGCAAAACATACAGTAATCTTGTATCAAGCTGTCCCGCCCATCTTGCCCGGGACCACTTCCTACATTTCCTTTGTTGTGAACCACCATCATTACTACCTGCTGACTAGATTACACCAAAATTACATCCCTCTTATGCTGGGTTATCCGGCTAATACATACTCTTTAGCTCGTCTTCCAGCTGGCCCATGCGATGCATTATCTGAATAAAATACCTCACATAGCCTCTTTTTTTGTGTTTTTTACGGGAAAGAGAGGAAAAGGTATATTATCCCGGATCTCTGACATATTATCGACAGACACATTATCGAACTACACAAATATCGCATCAAATATATCGACATCAAAAATATCGACATTGTATACTTATTTAAAAAACTACACTAATATCGACACTACAATATCGTAATACAATTATATCGATCACACAAATATCGCACACATTAATATCGCAATACTAAATATCGACATGAGTAAATAAATATGACACATGTCACAAATATCGATAACCAAAATATAGACATCAAGAATATCGTTTTTATAAAAAATATCGACTATTCTAACACTAATAAAACCAATATTTTAAACAACATAAAGACAATATTTTCCCAAAACATACATTTTTCAAATGAGATTCTACTTAAACATAACATTTATAGCGATCTCAATATTTAACAACATAATAAAAAAACACTGAAATAATTATCACATTGGCATTTCGAACACATTTAAAAAACATTCACTACACATTATAAACAATCTTTTTATATATAATGATTTAAAACTCTCCTCCTTTAAAACTAAATATACTCTTACTTAGCATTTTCTATAAAAGGAAACCAATTAACAAAAAAAAAATCAAACCATCCAATAGAAAGGCAACATACAGAAAACAACCAATAACATGGACATTACAAACGTTAAAGGCAGGGAAGGTCCCCTGGGACTATTTTAATACAACATCTTTATTGCTTCCCTTTAACCTTACTGAAAAACAGCAATTAATGTCCATGAAAGATGCTACATATTCATTGTTACATATTGAAAAATTTGAACCTTTACCTTTCTCTGTAGCGGAATTGGATACAGGCGTGTGGTTATTACATTGGTTGATCACTCTCCCATTCGCGCTTTTCAAGTTTACGTCCTGTATAAAAAACTATGCTCTGGGTAGATATGAACAGCTGGGCACCGCTTTCATACATGATGTTTGGTCCCTCCCTTTTATGTATAGATGTACAAGGGACGGTACTGAGGTTTCTCTGACAGGTGAAGAATGTACAACGACACCTGATCATTCTGTAGTATATAGACACATTCAATTACACAGTGCATACAATGTACAAACTCCAAATTTGGCCTGCGTCATGAAAGGTATCCCAGTGCCAGTGATTACGCCATCTTTCACGCTGCTTGCAAACGGTAGTTATTTAATTCTGAACAATGAAGCTTGCTGCGGGATGTTAGTGGGAATCCCTTACATAGTGACTGTATCGCAGAGACTTGTGTGCTGCAATAATGTTCTATTTCCACCCCCGCATGGGCTGCTGGATGTTTCCATCTGGCCTTAGATTCCAACCTTGAAAGCAGAGTTCAACAAAATGAGCAGAATAAAGGCGCTATTGTCCAAAAAGGAGGTGCCATTGACTTCCTCCGGTGAAACATTTGTCCTTCACGTTGCAAATACGCGTACTGAGGTACAGGCGCTTTTGAATACTGACCTCCCCCTACATTTTGGTGCTTTGATCCAAACAATTTTCAATTCCTCGTCCACGACTGGCCTAGCTCATTTTTTTAAGCTTGTGGGCTCGGGCCTCGTGACCTCTTTCCAAACTATTTGTGGTGTGATTGCGGCATTTTTTCACTCTATTTTCTCGAGCATCTTTGGAGGTGTCCCGCTGATTCTGGCGCTTGTGGCAGGAGTGCTGCTTTTACTTTTCATACTGCGAAATGGCTGCTCTTTCTGTACCACACGACAACCTGTCCCGTCTGCATCTTCTCCGTGACAGGATGCTTGAATATTATGGTACGCTACCATTGGCGACTTTGAGCCTGGCGTATGGATTATCCTTCCGGTATTCCTACTTCACCTGCGTACAGCCAGTCTTTCACTGCCTAGATTGTCCCTTTGAATGGCCTTTGGATTTGTGCTTAACCAACATGGTGTCTCCGGTGCCGGATTATGATCGACTGATGAGGCCCTTAGTGTCTCACGAGTTTGCCTGTTCTGGTGTTCGGATTATGGCCTGTGGTGCGGCGCATGGTATCCTGGGTAATTGGGACATCGCAAGAGCAGCCTATAATTTCTTGAATATGAGCTATCTGGAGGAACAATTGGGTTGCCCTCTGATTGTGCTAGAGGCTCCGCTCATTGAAGAACATGTATGTTCCTTTTCTTTGATTAATTGGATGGCTGAAACTTTTCATGGCTCTGCAAACGATTTCTTGTTGGAAGCAGTGGCCACGTATGCTGCATATACGTTCATGGATTGAGTAAACTGTGGTCCTCTATGTTTTTTCTCCCGTGCCTTTGGACTGCTGTCCACATAAACAATTTTTAATTTTTCCCATCACATGTTTGTGGTTTTTTTCTCCCCTTTTCGATTTTCATGTTTTCTACTTTTGCCTGAACTATAAATTGTTTATTAATTGAATACACCTTGTTCTGCTCTGTCGAAACTGAACTTTGCATTCTCTTTTTTCTTGCCTACTGTATAGTGCTTCCATCAAGGGGGCATGTAGTGAGGACTCCCTTAATACGTACATACATTGTGAAGTTAGCATAACCGCGTTAGATGTTAGAAATCCATCTTGCCGCTTTTGCGCACGACACTGCGTTTACATGTTATTGCTTAAACAAACTGCTGACTCGAGCTTTGCCTCACACGGAAGCAATCTGTTATTACCATCCCGAGCTCTGCGCATGGACCTTGGTCTGTACATGGCGTGACAAAACAGTCTGGGTCGTTAGACAAAGCATGTTTTCCACTCCAGGTTGATCGACCCACTATTTAGCCATAACACACAGGCAGCTGCGAATACCTGAAAGTTGGTGCTTTTAATAATGCACACATCATGTTTAATATTCAGACCGAAGACGAGCCTTCCTGCGAGAAGACTCCTGATGCTCCTGTGATGTGATTTCACTAAGCTGATCTTTGAGGTATGTGGTCCCCTATTGAAGCCTAAGAGACCTTCTATTAGCATAATAATAATATTAGCTTCTTAGTAAAGGGAAGGTGATATTATCCACTGTCATTATAATATGATCACCCCTTTTATATTCTATGGTATTGTAACGAAGCTGATGGTTTTGATTTTAATCATTTGTCTGCTTGTATTAGCCAACCTACTGCATTTTAGGACACGTGGTCTATAAAAATAAACTCTTTTTATTTTCCCCGTGTCTCTGTTGATTCTTCTTGTGGACTGATGTGAGAATAATATACGGACAGGTATTTCGGATTCCCACCATTCCTGAGAGGATACTAGGGTGCCGATCACGATCCGGCAAAAACCGGGTACGAACCGTCGGACGGAGCATAATCTCCGCCCGACGCGTACCCGGTCGTCAAATTTTACAAACAAGGAATTACGATTCGCACGGGTACACCAATACCGTACGATTCGTAAAAAAGCCCGACCGAACAAAAAACACCTACCAATGCGATCCGGGAAAGCGCCGACCTGACGTCGGGACGCACGCAGCCAGCCATTCACGACCCAGGAATCACGATTCGCACCGACGTCACCCCGCACGGTGAATATTTTGCGGCAGCCAAAAACTGCCGGGAAATCAGGACGACGCGAACAAGGACCACCAGTACGCGACGGACAGACGACGCCGCGAACAAGGAGGACCAGTACGTGACGGACAGACATGGACCCGAACCTACGAGTCATCCCTGCCCTCATAGCAGTCCACCTCCTCTACAGGTTACGACGCAGACGCCGCAGAAGGTCAGAATAACTAAGGGAGGGGGGAAAGTGGGGTGGGGTGGGGGTGGCACGACCAGGGCAGGCCACAAAACAACCACATGAGTCACACACCACACATGGCCTGGACATACCTGACTCCCATGCCCTGGTCACCACGAGGGGGTGGGGGCGTGTCCTGATAAGCCAGCGACCGCCACAACGGAAGTCCGTCACCACGCGAACCGGCAACACAACCAGACAGGTACGTCCCGTACCCACGCCTGAAGAGCGTGGGTACGAGTCGGACCACGCCCACACACGTCACCCCAACAATGGCGGGACGGATCGCACCCACGTGGCAAAGGCCTGGGTACGGGCCGCACAAACATCACATAGCGTGGGGACGGATATGTACGGACCCTACCCCCACCCCGTATGCAAGGAGCGTACCCCCCAGCCCAACAGTGCAAGTACGACCCGTACCCCCACCCGCGTATGCATGGAGCGTACCCCCACCCCAACAGTGTAAGTTCGACCCGTACCCTCACCCGCGTATGCATGCAGCGTACCCCCCATGCCAACAGTGTAAGTACGACTCGAACCCCCAACCGCGGACGTACGGAGCGTACCCCCCATGCCAACAGTGTAAGTACGACTCGAACCCCCACCCACGAATGCAAGGAGCGTACCCCCCAGCCCAACAGTGTAAGTACGACCCTACCCCCACCCCGTATGCAAGGAGCGTACCCCCCAGCCCAACAGTGCAAGTACGACCCGTACCCCCACCCGCGTATGCATGGAGCGTACCCCCACCCCAACAGTGTAAGTTCGACCCGTACCCTCACCCGCGTATGCATGCAGCGTACCCCCCATGCCAACAGTGTAAGTACGACTCGAACCCCCAACCGCGGACGTACGGAGCGTACCCCCCATGCCAACAGTGTAAGTACGACTCGAACCCCCACCCACGTATGCATGGAGCGTACCCCCCATGCCAACAGTGTAAGAACGACCCGTACCCCCACCCGCGGACGTACGGAGCGTACCCCCACCACACCAGTGTCAGTAGACTCGTACCCTCACCTCGAATGCATTGTGCGTACCCCCACCGTGTATGTGCCAAGCGCACATATCCAGAAATCGGAGGTGTGTGTGCAGAGTCCACCCAGCAGTGCCCTGAGACAGGAGTGGTGGGTGTGGAGTCCTCCCAGCAGTGCCCTGAGACAGGAGGGGTGGGTGCAGAGTCCTCCCAGCAGTGCCCTGACACAGGAGGGGTGGGTGCCTATCACTCCCAGCAGTGCCCAGAGACAGGAGGGGTGTGTGCAGAGTCCTCCCAGCAGTGCCCTGAGACAGGAGGGGTGGGTGCCCATCACTCCCAGCAGTGCCCTGAGACTGGAGGGGTGTAACACATGTGTGTGAGGCCAGAATTATCCACATGCATACTGGCTACAAGGGAACATGTCCCCATGAACTCATGTCAACAGACTCCACACACAAGTACAGTGATCACCAAGGATGCCACGATTGTCGCAGGTGGAGACATGGCCCTGCATGCATGGCCAAAGTAGAAGGGCTCCGTCACACACACAGCTCATGTAGACACAGCTCTGCGCTAAACATTTGGAACACCCTGCAGGGAAGAAAGCTGGGTACACAGAGGAAGGAATACACCCTTGGACAAGTGCACCATGCAGTAACTGCCTACATGAACAAAGAAAGTTAGCCAACACCTTGTGATGGCACACAGATCACAGGGTCCCACCAATGAGCAGTACACTACTACATATCCCACACACCCAAACCCTTACACACCACCCAAAACCATGTAGCAGCCCCACCAACACCAATACCAGCATAGCAGTAGTGTGATAATGAAAACAAAATTAAGCTTTATTCAGCAGGAGCACAATGTCCGTGGATCGCAGGCAGTTCAATCTTCACAAAGCCCATAGGGCAGTCAATGATTCTCAGCTGGATGGGGGACACAGTGGGATGCGTGTCCCCTACCTTGCCTGCACAGTCAAATGGCATCGTCTTCCACACTGGTGAGGGCATCAGGGGGGGGGGGGAGCAACAGGCACCGCAGGGACATCAGGGCAAAGGGGCGGCGTTGTGGGTGCAGGGATGGAGGAGTCCACCACAGGGGGTGGGTCAGTGCCAAAGGCGGAGGCCAGGATGGCACTACACACCTTTGCAAGGTCCTCCAGGGAGTCCCCTGCACCCGAAGGGACCTCAGGCCCCAAGGAGGGGGGGGGTCAGAGGGATGGGTCGCAGCGCCACCGGGGGAGGGTGGAGACAGGGGGGGAGACTCAACCACCCTGACCGGGGACCTCCGTGACCGCTTGCATGGTGGTGTAACTGTGGGGCTCAGGGACAGAGCGGCCATGAAGGAGTCCTTGGGGGAGATGTGGCCAGGAGAGCTGAGGGGAGGGGATTTGGAGGGAGTGGACTGGGTGGAATGCGGACTCCCACTATGGCTGCGTGTCACACGTTTGCCCCCCGACCCAGTGGGTGTGCCTACCTCACCCTGTGTGTGCGTGTCAGGAGGAGTGCGGTGGACCTTCCCTGCTGGTGTGGTGCCCGTGTCCGTTGATGTGGGTGCATGCCGACGTCTGGGTGTACGTGTGACAGGCATGGGAGTGGGAAGTGTGGATGGGGCAGGGGTAGGTGGGGGGAGGTCGCGCTGCAGGAGACCCACTGCTGCAGTCAGTGTGGAGTCGATGGACCTCAGCAAGTTGCGTTGGTCAGCCTGCGATGAATGAATGCCCTCCAAGAAAGCCTCGATGTTGGTGAGGGTTTTGCCGTGGGCATGGAGGACATTAAGGATCGCAGCCTGACCAACCTGCAGTTGCCGCTGGATGTCCACAGACTCTGCATTGGCGGCAGCAGTGGAGACAGGGGCAGGGGGTGCGGTGCCTGGCAGGAAGGAGACATGCTGTGACCGGGCACGCTGGGAAGGGACACGAGCAAGTGGGAGGCGGCTGGTGGAAACTGAGGGGGCGGTGCGAGGTGTTGTTCCGCTGTCAGCTGCTGGTGCAGCCTCCGCCCACTCGGCGACATCGTCCCCGGACCTGTCAGCTTCGTAGTCTGATGTGCCAGTCGACAGGTCCTCGGCCACACTCTCCTCCGCCTCTGTCCCACTCGATGTGCCAGACCCGATGTCACGGCTGGCACTGGTGCTCGGTCCCTCCGCCTGGTCTGTGTCCATGTCTCCCTCTGTGTCCCCCGACGATGCTGTGGGCAGGGTGGAGAGACAGAAATTATTCAGACACCTGTACACATCTGTCACATGAGTCCAATCTACATAGGTAACATTGCATGGCCTGAAAAGGAAGATCCCTAACATCTACTGAACAGGGTACCGATGTAGGGCATGAAACACACAGTTGGTTGAGCCACCATGCCACTGAAATACCATGGAGAGCATGAGACAATAGCTAAACACAGGAAAAGGAGTCTGACATAGCACCCAGGTCCTGGGGACAATCCAGCACTGCATCTGCACCACACAGCGTTGGCGAAAATACCGATGACCAGGGACCATATCCATGAACTTGAGACACATGCTGCATAGGTAATGCTGAAAACATGCACAACATGACTCGGTCACTGCACATTGCGTGTGTGTCCAGGCACATCACACACTGCCCAGACCCAGCAAGTGGTAATCAGGATTTAACACATAGGCATTGCCCGCCCCAACAAGACCCTACACGAGGCAAATTGTGGAGACACAGGTGGCACCAACATCTCATGGTCTGGGTGATACACACAGGGGCAGGCAAAAAGCAAGATTGGACGCCAAACAGCCAAGGTGCGCCTGTACAAATAATGAGGTACCAGTGCCCATCCTCAGATGAGTATAACAAGACACACAGGCACTGGCAACTGTGAGTATGAAGAAGGACAATCAGGTCAGGCTGCACAGTGGACACCTGTACAAATTAGCACGTCTATATACATGGTGACAGGGGACAATGGCACAGAGCACAACTTACGCTGTAGACACTGACAGTGGCCACGTTTATGATGACACATACACCACTGAGGAAAAGGTGCCCCAGGGGACAGTAGTGGGCACGCAACTACATGCTACTGAATGGTAATGACAGCAACACACGTCACCATCCCTGCACTATGTGTATCGCACAGTCATGCACATCATGTCACAGGCCACTACATAGGACATGCGCGCTGTAAGGCATGACACATGAGAGACCAACTCCCATGTCTGGAGTCAGCATCAGTGCCAACTGACATGGAACCCACATGCAGTGAACTTGACAGTGCACAGGCAAGGTCCCACAACCTGTTACACACCACCCCCACACATGATGCTACAGACATTGTTCCCGTGGACAAAGCGCCAGCCTACATTACCCTGTGAAGGAGTGACTACACACAGACCAGGGAACACATTGCAAGGAGGGGAAGGGTGGCAGGGGCACAGCGCTATACTGGGGCAAACAGGATCTGCACAGCACCTTTAAACCCTGCCAGTGGATTCATGCTACTGTGCCCTTACAAATGCCGGTGACACACAACAAACACACATGTACCTACCCCCTTCCGGCTGCTGCATCGCCTGTAAGCGCCTCTCAAGGTCTGGAAAGACCACCGGCAGCACACGCCTGTGGAGGTGGCTCAGACGGCGGCGGCCGCGGTTCTTGTGGCTCTCAGGTGAGTCCCCCAGCAGGAGCCGTGCAATCCTCCGCGTCCAGCACCGGATATCCTGCCAGCGTTTCCTCACCTGGGCCAGGCGCCGCCTCCGACCATCCACACCCCTCACGGCACTGACGGCGGTCAGCCAGATCTGCTCCTTGGCAGTGGCGCCTACCTGTGAGGAGGAACAAGTGACACCACATCAATACACCAGCCACATGTCACAGAGAGACATATGGGTACAAATTAGCTGGTAACAACAAGGCATGTCATGCAGCCAACGCATTGCACCTTTGTCATAGGGACATCATCCCCTGGTGAGGAGAAAAGCACTACGTGCCACAGTGGGTACACAGGTGGAATGATGGCAATGTCACAATCAATGATCTAGGCTCACACTGTGCATCACACCCACCCCTCCTGGCTCAGGGCACTGCTGGGAGGACTCCACACCCACCCCTCCTGTCTCAGGGCAATGCTGGGAGGACTCTGCACACACCCCTCCTGTCTCAGGGCACTGCTGGGAGGACTCTGCACCCACCCCTCCTGTCTCAGGGCACTGCTGGGAGTGATGGGCACCCACCCCACCTGTCTCAGGGCACTGCTGTGATGACTCCACACCCACCCCTCCTGTCTCAGGGCAATGCTGGGAGGACTCTGCACCCACCCCTCCTGTCTCAGGGCACTGCTGGGAGGACTCTGCACCCACCCCTCCTGTCTCAGGGCACTGCTGGGAGGACTCTGCACCCACCCCTCCTGTCTCAGGGCACTGCTGGGAGTGATGGGCACCCACCCCACCTGTCTCAGGGCACTGCTGTGATGACTCCACACCCACCCCTCCTGTCTCAGGGCAATGCTGGGAGGACTCTGCACACACCCCTCCTGTCTCAGGGCACTGCTGGGAGGACTCTGCACCCACCCCTCCTGTCTCAGGGCACTGCTGGGAGGACTCTGCACCCACCCCTCCTGTCTCAGGGCACTGCTGGGAGGACTCTGCACCCACCCCTCCTGTCTCAGGGCAATGCTGGGAGGACTCTGCACACACCCCTCCTGGCTCAGGGCACTGCTGGGAGGACTCTGCACCCACCCCTCCTGTCTCAGGGCACTGCTGGGAGGACTCTGCACCCACCTCTCCTGTCTCAGGGCACTGCTGGGAGTGATGGGCACCCACCCCACCTGTCTCAGGGCACTGCTGTGATGACTCCACACCCACCCCTCCTGTCTCAGGGCAATGCTGGGAGGACTCTGCACCCACCCCTCCTGTCTCAGGGCACTGCTGGGAGGACTCTGCACCCACCCCTCCTGTCTCAGGGCACTGCTGGGAGGACTCTGCACCCACCCCTCCTGTCTCAGGGCACTGCTGGGAGGACTCTGCACCCACCCCTCCTGTCTCAGGGCAATGCTGGGAGGACTCTGCACACACCCCTCCTGGCTCAGGGCACTGCTGTGAGTGATAGGCCCCCACCCCTCCTGTCTCAGGGCACTGCTGGGAGACATCAGGCACCCCCCCCCTGGGACCCCCCCGACAGTACATGGCATGTGTGTTACACCTGGACGCAATGGCAGAAGTCACAGTCACCACATAGGGACAGTCTGTGGCAGTGGCCTATGCACTCACCTGATAACCTGGTCGCCCATACAGCATGGAGTACTGTGGGAGGATCACATCCAGCAGAGCCATGTTCTCCTCCAGGGTGAATGGCTGTGTCCTCTCCACAGCCCTTGACATGGTTCCAGGGAATCAGTAGCAGCAGCTGGGTCGACGAATGCAAAGATGTGCAGGCAAGTGCTCCCTCATGGGACCTGGCTGCCTTATATGTGCCCTTCTGCCCAGTCTCATGCACAGGAGTACAGAGAGATTGGTCACTCACATTTGCATCCTATGTTTCCACCAATCCCTTCAAACCTAGCAGTCTGTGGGTTCTCTATCGGTTTCATTCTCCTGCATGATGTCAGCCCCACAAACACATTGCAACAAAGTAGACAAATCCCAACTGACTTCTGCTGTGCACCTTCCAGAACAATTTCTAATTTTGAACTTGGTCTCCATGACAACCAGCATGCATGTAGGCCTTAATACTTGTCCCCTATGTAATTTGGAGCATCACACACAGGTACGGTGCGTGTGGGGGCCCTAGGGCACCCCAAATGCATGGCAACGGCCCGTACATGCATGCCTACGCTCTCCATCACTTTTGGTCTGCACGCGTATGCGTACCCGTAGTGGTACGGACCGAACACTCGCATCTACGCTCACTATCACTACGGGTACGCATACGCGTGCAGACCCATAGTGATAGTGAGCGTAGATGCGAGTGTACGGTCCGTACCACTACGGGTACGCATACGCGTGCAGACCCATAGTGATGGTGAGCGTAGATGCGAGTGTACGGTCCGTACCACTACGGGTACGCATACGCGTGCAGACCCATAGTGATGGTGAGCGTAGATGCGAGTGTACGGTCCGTACCACTACGGGTACGCATACGCGTGCAGACCCATAGTGATAGGGCCGTACACTCGCATCTACGCTCTCTATCACTATGGGTCTGCACGCGTATGCGTACTCGTAGTGGTACGGACCGTACACTCGCATCTACGCTCGCCATCACGATGGGTACACATACGGCAGCACTCCCACAGTGATTTGGGAACATGCACAGGCCCTTTCAGCAGCAGTACGGCGGATTTTACACATCACTGTGGTGATAGGCGACACACATGTCGGAATAGGGCAGACATACTTGTCCATGGATGGACATACTTGTCCAGGAATGGACACCAAGGCATCGTCTGTGCATTACCACATGTGTGGGGCACAGGTGTCACAGGCTGTGATGTGGAACATGCCTCCTGAGTGGAGAAGGCACCAGATGTATGATGAGATGTGTACATGTGTACTGTGTGAGGGTGCAATGTGTGCCAGGCATGCCCTTGACTCCTTTGACATGTGTGCATGTGGGACTGCGCACTTGGGGTGAGCGTCACTGGCATGGCACGGACACCAACACACGGAAGTGTCCCATGATGCCCGGTACAGGGGTCATGACACATGACTCATCACTACCCACAGTGCACAATGTGACTATGCCATATATGTGTCCGGGATTTACATCGGGTTGATGTTGTAGCACCCTCAAAAGCTGCAGCCGTTGCAGCAACCAACATGTGGCTGTGTGTAGATTGTCATTGCACACTGTTCCCAACACCATGCCACATGTGTCATCGGATGTGAGGTGCACATGTATGCAAGGGACACGGAGTAGCGTGACAAGGCCATGTCAGCAAACTCACAAGGAATGTGTGGGGAGTCATGACATGTGCACCTTCATGGCAAGGTGTGTGGGCTGGACTAGTGTAATGTCATGTGACCTGTGGCTCAAGTGTTCCGCTGCCAGTCTCTGCAATCGGCATCACACTTCTGCTGATGTGTGGGTGTATGTCACTCCTGTCTTGCGTCGGGCAGTGCACTTGCACTGGGACACAGCTATTTTCATGGCGTGGCATGGGGAGGTTCTCAATCACCGTGTGTAGCTGGGTCTTGGAAGGAGTGTCACCTTGCATCCATACGTGTCCTGGGCATGTAGCACATGCCTGACTCCCTATGTGGCATGTGTGTATTGCCAGATTTACATGTGCTCAGTAGACATGAGTTGTTCTCGTAGTGCACTCACTCTTCCTTGTCACTTCCAAATTACTGCAGAGCGCCTCCTGTTGCCCGAAGAATTCCAGACTTGGCCACCATGCAGGAGAATGACAGGATCCGGCTCTACCGCTTCACCCAACCGTTGATTCTGGAGCTGACGGCGAGACTGGCACCACACCTGCAACCGCAGCACAGGTATCCTACGGCACTGACACCCCAGCTGAAGGTAATGGCTGCCCTACATTTCCTTGCCACGGGTACCTTCCAATATACCATAGCTCATGTTGGTGGCATGTCCCAGAGCATGTTCAGCGGTGTGCTGCATGATTTCTTGGAGGCCATGTTGATTCACCTGGATGACTTCATCAAGTTCCCAACCCCTGAACAGATGACTGAGGTCAAGCGTGGTTTCTATGCCCTGGGAGGGATGCCCCATGTCATTGGGTCCATAGATGGGACACATGTAGGTTTGGTACCACCACACGCACGGGAGGTGGCGTACCGCAATCGGAAGCACTACCACTCCATCAATGCCCTTGTGGTGTGTCTGTCCAACATGGTGATTTCACATGTCTGTGCTCGTTTTCCAGGATCAGCACACGATGCCTACATCATGAGGCGTAGCGGGATGCCTGATATGATGATGCAGCTGCGCAACGAACGGGCATGTGTTGTTGGTGGGTACAGTCTGTCTGTCCTGTATTCTGTTTGGCCGAGCAGCACTACCGCTTCGCCAGTTCTAACGATATCCATGTGCTTTCCATGTAGGGGACGCTGGCTATCCCAACATGCCTTGGCTGCTGACACCTCTCCGCAACCCCATCACGCCGGCCCAGCTCCGCTACAACACCGCCCATGGCCGGACAAGGCGAGTGATAGAGAGGACGTTTGGCATGCTGAAGAGCCGATTCAGGTGCCTCCACAAGACCGGCGGCGCACTCCCATATGCCCCGGCGAAGGTCTGCAAGATCTTCATGGTCTGCTGCATGCTGCACAACATGGCAGTTGAAAGAGCTGTGCCACTCATCCTGAATCAACATGACGAGGACCATCCACCCGTGGAGGACGAAGGGCTTGGCAATGGGGCTAGTGATGTGGAGGATGTGGAGCCGCAAGAGGACATCCGGACTCGGCTCATACGCGACTTCTTTGCTTAGTGGTGAGTACCATGGTCTGAGTGTGCACGCATTGGTCCCCGTGTGGCATGCGTTGTGATGTGTGTCTCCACCTGCATGTATGGCACGTGGGTCAGAGGTGTGTGTGGGTGTGTCACTGGAGTGATGGTGGCAGTGATGGTAGTATTTCCCCAGGCATAATTGTGACCTAGCATGTTGTCATCCATACATGTGTCGAGTAAATGCACATGCAAGTGGCTGTGCTTTTTGTGGCTGACTTCTTGTGTGTCTCTCTTCCCCAGGTACCTGCGCATGCCGTCTTCTGGTTGCATTGTTGTGGCACTGCTATTCCTCATGGACATGGCATCGTGGGCTGACTCAGCGTTACAGGCACGGACACGTTTGGAAGTCTCCATGGGGTAAGGGATGCATCTGGGGTGTATTGGGTGTGGCAGTTGTTCACGATGTGTGCACACTGCCCCGGTCGGGGTTTGGGTCCTCTGCAGACATGTGGCATCCCCATGGGACACGACATGCAGCTGGGTACACCTGAATAGATGGGCTGCCTGGTTGTCAGTCATCAGTGATGGGATAGTGGATTGTGATGAAGGCATCAATGTGTGTGACACTGCCCTCGGACACATACGGTTAACATTGTCTTGACATGGCGTGGGACTTCCACATCAGCGGATGTATGGTGTATGGCAGTCTCTCCGTGAGCAGCTGTGGGTATTTAGCTGTTATCCGACACTTGTGTGCCAGTTCCATGGCTATCACGCATTTGTGCTGCAGAAGGGGGGTGCCAGTGTTGGAGCCACATGTTACTCCACATGATGTGTTCATGTGTACTTCAAGTTGCCTCTGCAATCCCAAACACATGCCTATTAAAGGTGTCCCTATGCCTCCAAGGTGCCTCTTCTCAGTCAATGCTGGTGTGTTGGCACGGTGCATCCTGCATGTCTGGCATGGTATTCCCTGATTGTGGCTATGTGTCAATGTGTCGAGTGGCAAGATGCAAGCTGTGTGTGTGTGCTGAGACTGTGTAATGGGCATGATGTCCATGACTGTGTGGGTATTGTGACATGTGCCATCCCCATGCATCCAACGTTGTCCATGACCCCATTCTCTGCATCCACCGGACTCAAGCTTGCAGGACATGGTTCTGCCACCTGTCTACACGTACCTGGGTGCCCCCCAGGACACGGGCCAGGATCCCTGACCTCTGCGCATGACTGTTGCTGTACTCAATGTGTCTGTCAGCACGGTTGTTCGGCCACCCCCTCAGCTGGTTCTGACCATCACGGGTGTGTATGGTGCTCCATGTCTGTCTTGCCTAGAAAACTGTGACCCATGTGTCCTGTGCCAGACTCAGGCCCCAGGGTGTGGATGGTTGAAGTGAACAGATGACTCAGGCATGTTTAGACTGTACAAGACACATGTTAGGTAATAATGCTACCAGCAGGCATCTACTCTTAATAGTGTGATTTATTATTTGGGGGGGGGGGGCAAAGTGAGGGCCTTTCCGGGATTAGGGAATCCAAAGTTCAGTAGGGGAGTTGGTGTCCTTGCCATTGGAAATCCTCAGAGTCCATGCCACAGTCTTTGTCAACATTGGTCAGCCAGTGACCAGCAGGGCCATGTGGCAGAGAATGTCTCTTGATGCTGTGATGCTGTTGCTCCAGTGGGCCAGGTGCCAGGCCAGGTGTCCTGGGAGATGGTGATGTAGCAGCCACCCTCACGGTCCTTTCCGTGGACGACCCGGCTTCCTGCGGGGAACCTCAGCAGCAGGCCGTGACGACGTCTGGGATGCTCCGTCGGATGTTTCCTCCTCCTCCTCATGATCCCTCCCTGTGGGTGGTGATGTTCTCCGCCTTCTGGCACAGGGAGGGTCGGCCATGGTGTCGGCCATCCGACGGAGTTCAGCGTGAATCCCCTGGGACGCCGTCACTTGCTGAGCCTGTCTGTCCTCCATCCTCCGTTGGTGTAGCTGTAGACAGGCTATTAGCTCCGCATGTTGCTGGGCCTGCTGGACCTTGATCCCCTCGAGGACGGACACAACCTGGGCCATGCCCGTGGTGTCCTGCCGGTATGAGTCCAGGATGTTACGGACATGGGAAAATACCGGATCCCCAGCCAACTGGTCAGGCTCGCGCCTCCGCCGTCCTCCACTCCCACCACCCCTGCCCACTTGCGTCTGGCCTGCACTTGTGGGCACATGGGGTCTCCGGGACCCCTGAGGGGTGGCATTGGCGTTGTCGCCTGCCTCCTCCTGGGTGCCCGGGACACCGTGTCCCTCCTGGCGAGCCTGGCTGCATTGTGGTGTTGGGGCAGGGATCCTGGGTGTCTCCTGGGATGTGGCAGGAGTGGGGGTGGTGGTTGGCACGGTTGTACCTGACGCAGGTGCTGCAGGTGGTTGGACACCAGAGGGGCCAGGTCGGTCGGGGTCGTCCGCAGAGTGGTGAGAGTGGTCGCTGCCGGTGGGATCGGTCTCCTGCAGATCCGGGTCCTGTGAGTGTTCCCCCCCAGTGTTGGGGGGTGCAGCACGACGTTGACCTGTGTGTGAGAGAGACAATGTTAATTTTGATCCATGCAACATCCATGTATCATCCGTTACAAAGTTGGCACATTTCCTCTTGGAATTGGGATCTGTCTTGCATTCCACTCACAGTGCACTTGTGCATGTGTGTGTCCCTTGGGCACCAATTTGGCCCCTTTAACTATGTGTGGCACAGTCTTACTTGCTGCGTCAAGTGTGACTGCAGTCAGCAGTGGAGTGTGCATGTGTGCCGAGCTATGCATTTGCGCCTTCCTTGTAGCACTGTACATGTGCACATGGAGTGGATCCACACACTTATATGATGCAGGTGGCTGTCCTTGTGCTCGTGTACAGGTTGTAACATGGCCCTGCGTTTTGCCATGATGAAGAGGGGGGGTTCTGGCACTGGCCACCCTTGTCTACATGCACGCAGTCCACCTGCTGACGAGCAGACATTCCCACACACCAAAGGACTGATTTGCTCTCCCTGTGTCTCCCTCCTTCTCTGTCCCCCTCTCCCTCCCTCTCTGTCCCCCTCTCCCTCCCTCTGTGTGTCAGCCTCCTCCCTGTGTCCATCTTCCTGTGTCTCCCTCTCTCTCTGTCCCCCTCTCCCTCCCTCTCTGTCCCCCTCTCCCTCCCTCTGTGTGTCAGCCTCCTCCCTCTGTCCGTCTCCCTCCCTCTCAGTCCCCCTCTCCCTCCCTCTCTGTCCCCCTCTCCCACCCTCTGTGTCCCCCTCTCCCTCCCTCCGTGTGTCAGCCTCCTCCCTCTGTCCGTCTCCCTCCCTCTCAGTCCCCCTCTCCCTCCCTCCCTGTCCCCCTCTCCCACCCTCTGTGTCCCCCTCTCCCTCCCTCTCTGTCCCCCTCTCCCTCCCTCCGTGTGTCACCCTCTGTCACCTTGGCCCAGCTTCCTGGGCACACACTGTTAGCAGATCTTTGAGTGGCCCTTGGCCTGTTGATGTGAGTTTGTTTCTGATCTCCAGGCACCCATTTTGTCTGCTGTGTGTCTGTGCGCTGCTGCTGTGGTGGTGTGTGCTGCCACTCTTTCACACTGTTGGCTGTTCATTAGCTGCTGGCATGTGCAAAACAGTGCCTTCACCCCCATGTGTTGATGCAAGGCGTCCGCCATTTGCTGGCAAGTCATTCCTGTGTTGGGACACAGTGTTTGTCTGGCTGTGACCTAGGCCATATGGGCAGAGGGCATTGTTGTCTGCTTTGGAGTCGCACTATGTGATTCTTGGTGCCCAGCCTCCCGCCATCCGGGTTACCGTGTCATGTGTTGTTGTCTTCTGTGGCCTGTGACTTGACATTGTCCAGCTGGGTGCATGGGGCATGGTGGCAGCAGTGGCATGTGCCTGCTCATGGAGTGTGGTTGAGTAATGCGATGGCTTGTGGTGGTTGCGTGCCTGTTATTAATTTTGGTTGTGGTTGCAGTTCCCCCCATGTGAGGTGCGTTGTTTGTGTACTCACCCGGGTCTCGGAGTCCTTCTACTCCTTCAACTGCCTCCACCGGCAGTATGGCCATCACCCTCTCCTCCCAGGGATGGTACTGTACGGCTCTGCGGGAGGGCCCTCCTCCGGTGGCGTTGGCCTGGTCGTGTTCCTCCTGCCTCTTGGCTCTGACCCTCCTCCGCAGATCGTACCACCTGTTCTGGCAATCCTGCTTGGTCCTCCTGGTGTCCGCAACAGCATTCACAGCATCGACGATGGTCTGCCACATGGCTGTTTTGGCTGCCTGGCTGGTGCTTCTGACCAATGTTCCAAAGATCTGTGGCTCGACTCTGAGGATTTGATCAACAAGGACCTCCAACTCTCGGTGACTGAACTTTGGATTCTTGGTAGTGGGCATGGTGAGGGGTGTGGGTGGGGATGGTGTGGGTGGGGGGGGGGGTGTGGATGTTGGGGGGGGGTGTGGATGGTTGTGTGTGTGTGTGAATGTGATGAGAGGGTGTTTGTGAGGGTGGTCGTGTGAAGGTGTGCAAGTGTAAGGTGTGGTGTAGCTTGTAGTCTGGTTCTGTGGTGTCTGGCAGCAGTGAGTCTGTTGCAAAGGCTCATGGTTTGTGTGTGTGGGCCCTTTTTATTGGTCCATGGGTGGGTGTGGCAGTTTTTGAATTTTGGGTGGGTGTGTTATAAGGAGTGGTGGTGTATTGGGCCTCTGTTTGTTTTTGGCAGTTGCAGGTCAGTGATTGTGTTATTTTAGTGGTTGTTGGCCATGTTTAGTGGCTGTGTGCCTTTCGACTGGTGTATTCTTGTGTTTTTTTATTTTGTCCTGGTTGTGTACGTGCGTTTTGAGCGTGTGTACGGTGTGTACATGGGCCATTTGGTTGTACGATTTTGTCCTTGTGTGTGGCTTTGTAAGACTCGTACATGCGGTTGTGATGTTGGGGCATGGGGTGCGCTCCGTACTTAGGAGGTTGTGTTGGGGGTGCACCAGGAACGTACTGGGGTGTAGGTACACGGGGGGTACGACACGTCCAGGGGTGGGGGGTGTACATTGACGGTGGTACGACACGTACTGGGGTGGGGGGTGTACATTGACGGTGGTACGACACGTACTGGGGTGGGGGGGTGTACATTGACGGTGGTACGACACGTACTGGGGTGGGGGTACGACTGGAACGTACTGGGGTGTAGGTACAGGGGGGTACGACACGTCCAGGGGTGGGGGGTGTACATTGACGGTGGTACGACACGTACTGGGGTGGGGGGGTGTACATTGACGGTGGTACGACACGTACTGGGGTGGGGGTACGACTCGAACGTACTGGGGTGTAGGTTCACGGTGGTACGACACGTCCAGGGGTGGGGGTACGACTGGAACGTACTGGGGTGTAGGTACACGGGGGGTACGACACGTCCAGGGGTGGGGGGTGTACATTGACGGTGGTACGACACGTACTGGGGTGGGGGTACGACTCGAACGTACTGGGGTGTAGGTTCACGGTGGTACGACACGTCCAGGGGTGGGGGTACGACTGGAACGTACTGGGGTGTAGGTACACGGGGGGTACGACACGTCCAGGGGTGGGGGGTGTACATTGACGGTGGTACGACACGTACTGGGGTGGGGGTACGACTCGAACGTACTGGGGTGTAGGTTCAGGGTGGTACGACACGTCCAGGGGTGGGGGTACGACTGGAACGTACTTGGGTGTAGGTACACGGGGGGTACGACACGTACTGGGGTGGGGGGGTGTACATTGACGGTGGTACGACACGTCCAGGGGTGGGGGGTGTACATTGACGGTGGTACGACACGTACTGGGGTGGGGGTGGGGCTCGAACGTACTGGGGTGTAGGTTCACGGTGGTACGACACGTCCAGGGGTGGGGGTACGACTGGAACCTACTGGGGTGTAGGTACACGGGGGGTACGACACGTCCAGGGGTGGGGGGTGTACATTGACGGTGGTACGACACGTACTGGGGTGGGGGTACGACTCGAACGTACTGGGGTGTAGGTTCAGGGTGGTACGACACGTCCAGGGGTGGGGGTACGACTGGAACGTACTTGGGTGTAGGTACACGGGGGGTACGACACGTCCAGGGGTGGGGGGTGTACATTGACGGTGGTACGACACGTACTGGGGTGGGGGTACGACTCGAACGTACTGGGGTGTAGGTTCAGGGTGGTACGACACGTCCAGGGGTGGGGGTACGACTGGAACGTACTTGGGTGTAGGTACACGGGGGGTACGACACGTACTGGGTGGGGGGGTGTACATTGACGGTGGTACGACACGTACAGGGGTGGGGGGTGTACATTGACGGTGGTACGACACGTACTGGGGTGGGGGTACGACTGGGACGTACTGGGGTGTAGGTACACGGGGCTATGACACGTACTGGGGTGGGGGTACGACTGGAACGTACTGGGGTGTAGGTACACGGGGGGTATGACACGTACTGGGGTGGGGGTGGGGCTCGAACGTACTGGGGTGTAGGTTCACGGTGGTACGGCACGTACTGGGGTGGGGGTACGACTGGAACGTACTGGGGTGTACCTAGACGGGTGGGGGTATACATACACGGGGGGTACGTGTCGGACGTACGGGGGCTGGGGGGAGTGTTGGGCGCGTATGCGGGCACATGTCTCCATGGTTGCTATAGGTGTTCGGTGCGGACGGTGTTTTTTCCATACGGTTGTACGCTCGGACGCACGGGATGGATCGTGATTCCTCGGTCGGACTTGGCTTTTCACGTTTGTAAGGTAAATCGTCCGAGGACGTGTCGGACACATTTTCCGACCCGAGGACGTGTGGGGAATGATTCCCAGTGCGGTTCGTATGGACTTTTTACCATGCGAATCGTGATTGCCAGTTCGTACGGCACTTGTACGATTCGTACGGTAAAAAGACCCGATACGAGTCGCACGGGGGAATTTTTTACCGGATTGTGATCGGCACCTAAGTCGCTAGTTCTGTGTTGTCTTTTCATTGTGATTTCTGAGCCTAATCTCGGATAACGAATGGGACACTAATACTAGCCAGAGACTGGGTTCTGGGTTCTGAGGTGAGTTTCTGGTACACCACAATTGACTGAGTTGGCAGTATGTGCTGGACACTGAACTAAATTAATTTACTATTCCCACTCCAGTCTATATTAAATTAAAATAAGTGCTGGACACTGAACTTAATTAATTTACTATTCTCACTCCAACCTATATTGAATTAGAGTATGTGCTGGACACTGAACTGAAATAATTTACTATTCCCACTCCAATCTATATTTTAGTAAAATAAGTGCTGGACACTGAACTTAATTAATTTACTATTCTCACTCCCAACTATATTAAATTACAGTAGGTGCTGGACAATGAACGTAATTAATTTACTATTCCCACTCCACTCTATATTTAATTAAGATAAGTGCTGGACACTGAACTTAATTAATTTACTATTCTCACTCCAACCTATATTAAATTAGGGTAGGTGCTGGACACTGAACTAAATTAATTTACTATTCCCACTCCAGTCTATATTAAATTAAAATAAGTGCTGGACACTGAACTTAATTAATTTACTATTCTCACTCCAACCTATATTTAATTAGAGTATGTGCTGGACACTGAACTGAATTAATTTACTATTCCCACTCCAATCAATATTTTAGTAAGATAAGTGCTGGACACTGAACTTAATTAATTTACTATTCTCACTCCCAACTATATTAAATTACAGTAGGTGCTGGACAATGAACTTAATTAATTTACTATTCCCACTCCACTCTATATTTAATTAAGATAAGTGCTGGACACTGAACTTAATTAATTTACTATTCTCACTCCAACCTATATTAAATTAGGGTAGGTGTTGGACACTGAACTAAATTAATTTACTATTCCCACTCCAGTCTATATTAAATTAAAATAAGTGCTGGACAGTGAACTTAATTAATTTACTATTCTCACTCCAACCTATATTAAATTAGGGTAGGTGCTGGACACTGAACTAAATTAATTTACTATTCCCACTCCAGTCTATATTAAATTAAAATAAGTGCTGGACACTGAACTTAATTAATTTACTATTCTCACTCCAACCTATATTTAATTAGAGTATGTGCTGGACACTGAACTGAATTAATTTACTATTCCCACTCCAATCTATATTTTAGTAAGATAAGTGCTGAACACTGAACTTAATTAATTTACTATTCTCACTCCCAACTATATTCAATTACAGTAGGTGCTGGACAATGAACTTAATTAATTCACTATTCCCACTCCACTCTACATTTAATTAAGATAAGTGCTGGACACTGAACTAAATTAATTTACTATTCTCACTCCAACCTATATTAAATTAGGGTAGGTGCTGGACACTGAACTAAATTAATTTACTATTCCCACTCCAGTCTATATTAAATTAAAATAAGTGCTGGACAGTGAACTTAATTAATTTACTATTCTCACTCCAACCTATATTTAATTAGAGTATGTGCTGGACACTGAACTAAATTAATATAATATTCCCACTCCAATCTACATTTAATTAAGATAAGTGCTGGACACTGAACTTATTAATTTACTATTCTCAATAAAAACTATATTAAATTACGGTAGGTGCTGGACAATGAACTGAATACATTTACTATACCCACTCCAATCTATATTTAATTAAGATAAGTGCTGCACACTGAACTTAATTAATTTACTATTCTCACTCCAACCTATATTAAATTAGGGTAGGTGCTGGACACTGAACTAAATTAATTTACTATTCCCACTCCAGTCTATATTAAATTCAAATAAGTGCTGGACACTTAACTTAATGAATTTCCTATTCTCACTCCAACCTATATTTAATTACAGTATGTGCTGGACACTGAACTAAATTAATTTACTATTCCCACTCCATTCTATATTACATTAAAATAAGTGCTGGACAGTGAACTTAATTAATTTAATACTCTGACTGAAATCTATATTTAATTATGGGATTAGTTAAATTCAAAATTAAATTTAAAATTTCTAAATATTAATATTTTATAAATTAACAATATATAAACATGTTAAATTAACTTCCCACCCTTATCCCCTATAACCCAACATTCCGCTCCTACAATTATTTGTAACATTCTAAAAAAAAATTACAATTTCTAAATTAATTTTTTTAAAAATTAACAGATATATAAACATTTTTACAACACTTCCCACCCTTATCCCCTATCAACCAACATCCCGCAGCGAAATATATTTGTAAAAATCGAAAATTTATTTCATATTTATAAATTTTTTAAAAAAATAATTAACAAATATATAAAAAAAAATTAAAAAATCCCACCCTTATCCCCTATAAACCAACATCCCGCTCCTAAAATTTTATTTAAAATTCAAAATTTAATTTACAATTTCTAAATTAATGTTTTTTTTTTTATTAAATAATATATAAACATTTGTAAAACACTTCCCACCCTTATCCCCTATAAACCAACATCCCGCTCCTAAAATTATTTCTAAAATTCTAAATTTAATTTACAATTTCTAAATAAATTTCAAAATAATTCTAACAATATATAAACATTTTTAATACACTTCCCACCCTTATCCCCGATAAACCAACATCCCGCTCCTAAATTTTTTTTAAAATTTCAAAATATAATTTAGAATTTCTAGAAATTTTTTTTTTTAAATTTACAAATATATAAAATATTTTAAAACACTTCCCACCCTTATCCCCTATAAACCAACATCCTGCTCCTAAAATTTTTTTAAAATTCTAAATTTAATTTACAATTTCTAAATTAATGGTTTTTTTTTTTAATTAAATAATATATAAACATTTGTAAAACACTTCCCACCCTTATCCCCTATAAACCAACATCCCGCTCCTAAAATTATTTCTAAAATTCTAAATTTAATTTACAATTTCTAAATAAATTTCAAAATAATTCTAACAATATATAAACATTTTTAATACACTTCCCACCCTTATCCCCGATAAACCAACATCCCGCTCCTAAATTTTTTTTAAAATTTCAAAATATAATTTAGAATTTCTAGAAAATATTTTTTTTAAATTTACAAATATATAAAATATTTTAAAACACTTCCCACCCTTATCCCCTATAAACCAACATCCCGCTCCTAAAATTTTTTTTAAAATTCTAAATTTAATTTACAATTTCTAAATAATTTTTAAAATAATTCTAACAATATATAAATATTTTTAATACACTTCCCACCCTTATCCCCTATAAACCAACATCCCGCTCCTAAATTTTTTTTTAAAATTCTAAATTTAATTTACAATTTTTAACTAAATTTTCAACAAATTCAAACAATATATAAACATTTTTAATACACTTCCCACCCTTATCCCCTATAAACCAACATCCCGCTCCTAAAATTAAATATACATTTCACATTTTAAATTAAATTTAATAATTAATTTTTACAATATATTAAAAAAATATATTAACTTTTTTAAAACACTCCCCACCCTTATCCCCTATAACCCAACATCCCGCCCCTAAAACAATATAAATATTTCTCATATTATATACATTTTAAATATTTATACAAACAACTTCAAAATATTTACTAAACACACAATAACGATATTTTCACATGTCGATATTATTACGAACGATATTACTTACATCGACATATAAGTAAAAAAAAAATAACGATATTTTTCACATCGATATTAGCTATTTCGATATTTTGGACATTCGATATTTTTGACTCGATATTTATGTCCCTCGATATTAAAAAGTCGATATATAGACTGCTCACCATTATCCCTTTACTGTGAAAGTTTAGTTTAACCTACCATACTTTGGCACGTTTAGGTCTTCAACAATTGGATACGCCTAATGTGTGTCTTGTGATGGCATCTTTTTTACAAGCAGCCATAAAAACTAGAAGGGCATTCTCCCTATAGCTATCTGACCCAGCGGTCCCCGAGTCTGGAGAGATGGCCACTAGATGGCGCCAAAAAGAGGGAAACGGGCACCCACATTCTGCACTTTTGAAACATATGTTTCTACTATTTATTGCAGTATATCTGATATTTATCTCTAGCACCAGCTGATATTAGATTTATGGGGTTAGGTTTGTTTATCTATATTTTAAAGGGCTTTTGTCTTTTCTTTTATCAAGTCATACATTGTATGCTTTTAAAGGTGGATTTAATGTATAATCAACTGCTTGTATGATATTTTGTAGACTTTTATGCATTTTTAATGTGAATAAAGTTTGTTGATTGATTGAGTACTACCAACAACGTGTGGCATGGCGAGTGGGGCAGCTGTCTTCCTTGATAAAGGGAGGTGCACATGGTGTGGCCCCACATCTCCAGCAGAATCATTGGTGGACACCACTCGGGAGACTCGTGCATTAATGGGTCTAGTTCGGGAAAACACACTTGAATGAAGAGAGCTGATGAAAGCAGGAGCCGGGCGGGCAGCTGGGCCCCTAAAACTGTGATTATCACCTCATCTGGCAGCGAGCCTACGAGTTCAGCCTGTGCGAGCCGGAAGTGGGACAAGGGCATGTCAAGGAGGCCCCGCCTGCCTGTGTTTGTCAACAGCTGGATTAGTGTGTTGTGGGATTTCAGCTCCATGGTGTTTAGCCCCCAGCAGCTGCCCCGCTCCCTACAGCCTGGGCATCGCGTTACAGCGCTTCTCCGTCAGCACGGGAAGTGACGTCGACATGTAGTGAGAGTTATTTCATAACTTGCCTTCCTTTATGTGACGTCTGCTTGAATATTCACCTGCCCAAAGTTTGTGGTAAAGTGGCTGAACGGTTTCATGAAAGACCCGCCCGTCAATGGTTTCATAAAACCTTCATTTATTGCGGTGGTTCACGGAGTACGATGGAGTGCCGCTGCCGCCGCGGTGAAGAGGTCCCCGGCTTGATCCCAGGCAGCTTCAGCGAGCGCCTTGAATCCGATCGAGGCGGAGAGATGGCAATGCAGGACTCATCATCTAGGGCTCGAAATGAGGACTCGGGTGTCTACCAGAAACCAATCTATGGTCCAGGAAACCGAGGGATAATTTCTATAATAACTACAGAACTTGACCCCCAACCCTTTGTGTTTCCAGGCTATCCCACATTAATCAGTCATTGGTCACACTCAGCTCGAGATCCACCAGGCCTCGGGCTAGTACTTAATTTGTAAAAAATTAAGTCCAGGTGCTAAACTTTTTATAGGAAGCCACGCCCAATTACCCTGGCTCCACCCACTTCAGTGGTGAGTTATGAAAGGAGGGTGGGTGGTAGGAGAGGAAGCAGAACGGTAGTGGGCGCTGTGATTGTTTGCTTGAGGGAGTTCATAATTTAGGGGCTCTTAAGGGCGGTGGCATAGGCTGTTGAGAGTATTAGTGAGGCAGGGATTGTTTTTATTGTATTTCTGAAAGCTAGCTATATGCCTCTGCTAATAAATCAGCTTGTTTCTCTCTAATTTGTAATGTAGTCCCTTCCTTCCTGATGTGTCCCCCCACAGATGACAACTCTCGTAGGTGTGGTTGAAGGGTTTATTCTGGATATAAGGTTCACAGCAGGAGCGCCGATCTGGAGCTCCGATCGTTATTCAAATCGGCGCGCTAATGCCGATTCTAAAATGGCCGGTGACGTCACGCGCCGTGCGCGCTGCGGACTAGACCGCAACACCACATAATTGTTGTCCTGTTTCTTACTTTTACATCTTGCTGTCAGAGTCGGTATGTGCTTGTGCATTATGTGGGCAGTATGGCTATGGCAATATTTGTATTTTATTTTTACTTCACTATTTTCCACCACAATCTGCACTAACAGTATAACATTTTAAAGCACAGTGCCCGAGCACGATTGCTCAGCCTGCGCTGTGATGAGAAACTGTGCTCTCTCTGCTGGGACTAGCACTAAATAATTACTGTTTCTCCTCTCCGACGATAGTGGTTTGCCACAAAGGCATCACCACCACAACATGTGACATTCAGGCACAAAGCACAACGCATCTGTGATGATGTGTGATATGAAGGATAGTGGAGTACCGTCCTGTGGAGCTGTTGCTTTACAGTGAAAGGCTGAGACCTGTAACGGGAGGGGCAGAACTCATGGCGGCAGGTCCACTCTATGGTCCTTTCTCAGCAGATCAAAGCAGTCCAATACCAGTTAAGAAGTACAATTGTTGCTGCTCTGCGAACTACACAGATTTCTTCTCCTTATGGAGTTGGTTTATTTTGTAATTGTTTTTATATAGCACCTACTACCCCTGCAGAGGCACTGTAGAGATTTCCAGCTTGTAGAACACTACTCCGGAACTCAAGGTTACTGGTTAGTCCAGAGATTATTGGGTTTAATCTTGCGCTCACAAGGTAACCATTCCATGCGCTTCGTTCAGTTTCTTACATATACATTCACTAATAAGTTCATACAAATGATGGGTGGATTGGGCTGGAAGAGATAAGGTATTCTTAGGGTGTAGGCATGCTGCTGAGAGTCGACGTTATGATCTATGTAATGAGGTATTCACAAATCGTAGAAAAGTATAATAGAAAATAAGGCAAACAATGATGCAACTTCTTAAAGAAGATTATGATCGAGGGGAGTAGGTCATGCAAAGGGACATAGCTAAGGATACCACTCATCAGTAGGAGAGGAGAAGGAAATATGCAAAAAGTTATAAATCAAGGTAATTTTTTATTGTACGATTTTAGTAATATTGTGAGAGGGCTTGTGAGATTGCATGCAATATTAATTGTGTATGATGCAAAAACAAGCAACAACATTAACATGGTTTCAGCTGCTGCAAACTGTGAACCTTCTGCACAATCCTTCAAGTACAGGGCAGAACAAGGAGACACATGGTATGGCATAATCACACACACTCAGTATTAATCTATAAAAGAATGAGTGTTGGTGCCCAAAACTCTGCTCTGAAGCTATTAAAAGTTGACGCGCAGAATATCAAGGTTGCACAGTCTTAATTCCATGTTATGCATTTTATTTCACTAACAGACACTCTCTGCCCCTTTACCTTATTCTTGTAGGGTTCTGCTTTCTCCCTTCCTGACAGGTTTTCCAACTTTCTCTTCCAACGTCTTTGTGCTCTGTGTGTTTCTCGGTAAACGTGTAACACAGAAAAATGTGTGTCGGTGGTCCTCACCGGCAGGCACAGACTCAAATTAAGCGCTACACACGCATGTGTTCACAGATGCACAAATGCAGACTCCAGCACGTGCCTGCTCAATAGCGATCAGTGCAGCACAGAAGTGTCATATTTATTTTTATTTATACAGCAGTGCAAGCAAACCTAGCTTTAAAGAACGACTATGAGAATGATAAACTGTAAATGCTACAGATTGTCTAAAAACAGACGCTCTGACTGCTCCGTTCCAGTGCAGACTCACTATTGCACAACGATGCAACATAAAACGTAGCGTACACACTACTACTAGCATCATGGTACAGAGTTGAATTCATTACGTACTGTGACAGCTTTTTTTAGTTTTCCTTGACCTATGAGGGAGGCCTGCTGCTGAACACGCTGATTGCTTCTGTCGTCAGCTGATTAGGGCAGCGGCTGCGCAGTATGCTGGGCAAGCCATGGGCAAAAACACTGCTCATTGGTCCACTCCGGGTACACAGTTGACGATTCGCCAAGCAGGGGCGAATTTGCAATCCTTCACCAATGAACAATTTCAAACCCCTCGCACAGTCGCACTGTGCTGGTGCTGCCTACAATTAGAAGCCAAGACGACATTATTAGCCTGTATTTATCTGGTGTGTCTTTTCTTGAATTCTTCTGTGGTGCTGTTACTGAGAGTTATATTTTTAATCATCCCAAGTATCCGAGACGACCTCTTCCTAGCAAATGTCCAGAGTGCACATTTAAACAATTGCCTGCGCCGTCCCTGTAATTAGAATAATTCATGTTCCAATACGCAGCCTGTGAAAGCCCGCAGATAATTCTTACATCATCTCAGGGCCCAAGCAGTTTTTGGCACTACTATGTGGCTCACAATAAGGTGGGCAGCTGGGCCGGGGCAAGCAACGGCATCCAAATTAAATATTTTACACGCACGCAGTCACATGAGGCTCTTCACCAGGGAGATTGGGAACAATGTAAAAAGTAGTAAGCAGCGCGCAGCGCAACCAATTATATTATATATACTTTGTGCAGAGTGTAGACCCGGCCCTGAAAAATAAGTGCCGGTACTCAGCACCTGAAAGCACCAATTGTACAGACTCGCACAAAAACAGAAGCACAATAAAAACTGGCATCAGTGATGGGCACAAACCAGAGATCCACCAGGGGAGCCAGGAGAACCAGTTCAAAAATCACTCCTGGTCAGGGGCACCTCCCTCGTCACACATATCTCTTTGTGAATGGTGCAGTGCCTGGATGGCAAGAGTCAATGTTCCATTGTCCATGTCGTTCCCTGGAAAGAACGTGCAGCAGGATGCACTGATCTTGGCACACACCCTTCCCGCCATCGCAGTCATTAAACGCTCGCCAATCTGCTGCGTTCGCAAAGGACTTCCTCTTACATCCCATCAGTCGAGACGCCGCACGGTCATCCTGTCTACACTCCTCCAGAAATCCTGGACACATTTCGGACATTCTATAAAGACTTATACCGATCAAGGGGAGGTCCCCCACTGGAAGACTTGACTGAATACCTGGACACGGTGCAGCTGATCTGGTTCACTGCGCACCAAAAGGGATATTTCGATCGACCCTTTGAAGTGGACGATGTAAAGGACGCAATAGGCTCCTTGGCAGCCGGAAAGGCGCCGGGACCGGATGGCCTGCCGGCGCAGTTTTATAAGGAATACGCTGAACTCCTGGCCCCCAGGCTGTTGGCCGTCTATGCGGAGTCGGTGGAGGCGGGCATGCTCCCAGCGTCAATGAGAGAGGCCATCGTAATCGCACTTTTAAAGCCGGATAAAGATGCCCAGAAATGCGACTCATATAGGCCACTATCCTTAATCAACACTGATGCGAAAATCTTCGCCAAAATGCTCGCGACGCAACTACAGCCAGTACTGCCCCTCATGATACACCCAGATCAATCGGGATTTGTGCCGGGCCGCTCCACGTCTCATAACCTTCGAACCCTCTTTGGGGTATTGCACTATTTGGCCCCACACGTAAAGGCCGCAGTGGTGCTATTGGACGCCACGAAAGCGTTCGACTCTTTGGAGTGGGGATTCCTGTTTCCTTTACTTCAGCGCCTGTTTGTCTTGTTGTTGAAAATGCAAATAAAAAGAATTACAAAAAAAAAAAAGTTTTCTTCTGTAGGGTAAAGAAGGGTATAGACCCTCCTTATGATACTTGTGTGTCTGTGAACAGTCAAAATTCTTCTAGGATGTCTTCGTACTGAGCCCAGTCAAAATATTCAGCTGCTCTCTTTTAACAAGCTTGAGGCAGCAAATTTGTCATCTTCCTTAACGGGTACAGGTACAAGTCTGACAGTTCTTCTCTGGGAATGACCAGGGTCGGGTGTGTATGGTTACCAGGGAACAGAGTCCATGCCATCCGGGGACAAGGACAAGTATAAGAAAACTCGCCGGACTGCCAGCATTAATCCATCAGAGTGGAGGTGCTCCATCGCAAATTCGAAAGTGCATGATAGCTCCACAATTAGCATTCTTGCCATTGGAAGCATTCCTCTACCTCTGAAACATAAATAATACAGTGTAGGTTTCTGTAAACTTAGGGGTTGCCCCTTCCACTCTAGCCAAGTGTATCCGCCCACCTCTGTGTCCCAGAATTCCTAACATGGGATGGTCATGCTCTCATTCAATCCTCCCCCATGTGACTTATTACCCTTTTTATCCTCAAGTTGGAAGGCCCTACACAGGAACTCTATGTCGGAGGACCACTTATTGTTAAAGAGGTCGGCCCCAGATATGCTAAGAGCCACCCTCGGTCCATAAGTAGATGGAAGAGCACACATGTCTATACATTGAGTTGGGGGGTTTGCTATCTCCAAGAATGTCTTCTCTGGGAAGTCTTGGGGCCTAACACCATCCTACCCAATGGTGCCCTTTCTACGCATCCCGTCCATGGCAGTGGACATTTGGGATACCCCTTCCCAAGCACCCCCCTCTCCTTTGGACCACACCCTGCTTCTTCTCAGTGCAATAGGGCCTGCTGTCCCTAGCTTGCGGTTAGGCTCTCCTAAAGAATTGGTATGCTTTTTGTCACTATTTTGGAAGGGTATAGCATGGTGGCCAGACTTTGGAAAGCATAAAATCTGAATAAAATGGTTTGGATATATCAACAATGTGAAAAACCCAGGACCTTGACCGAAAACTTTTGCCATAGTCTGTTAGGGGATGATAAAGAACGAGACTGCTTCAGCAATTCCGGGATGTCTGGTCTCCCTGGTGAACACCCACTCCCAACTAGAGGCATTGACTCGACATCATGAGGATGCTTCACAGCTTATTGATTCTATGTGCATGCATTGTGAAGTTTTTTTTAGGGTTCTACCATCCCCGGCGCACGGGAATCCTGACTCCCGACACTGAGGACAGCTTTGTTTTAAAACTGAAAGGTTGCCTCCATTGGGCGGAGCCTTCTAGATTTTGGAGGTGCTGTTGACACCATGAAGGAAACATTGGCCTCGGGCCTGGTGAGAATGGGGATCTTTTGACTTGGTCATTGAAACCTGTCCCTATTGACTTTGGACGCGGGAACTGGGGTGTTGGTTTTTTAAAAACATTCCCTGGGTCCTGCCTCACCCCCTCATGAGACTGCCTTCCCCTTGGGGTGTGGCCAGCCAACCCTGAACCTGGGGGATCTTCAGCAGAGTGGGGCTTTGGCACTCAGAGGCACCTTACCTTAGGTAACCTGGCTATTCCACGCTCTCGTGAGGTCGCCATTGGTGTCGAATTTTAGTGAGAATAACCGGACGACACATCTCTCAGTCTCTCCGAATCTTTGAATGCGAGTAAAGTTTGAATTCCCGTTTTTCCTCATTTGTCCTTTTTTTGGTTATTCCTGCTTATGCTGGGGTTTTTATCTTACTGCGCATTTTGGTTCTATGATTGCGAGAAGGCGCTACCTCCCCATACAGTTACTCCTCCCTGCCGGGGTTGCGGCCACGGTCCCTGTTGGGCTGCGTTCCCTGTCGGATGTTGCTGCTGCCTCGCCTTTTTCCAATTACCTTATTCTTGCTGCGGGTGTGCAGCAGATGGCGGACTTTCCTTCGGCTGAGTGTAGGATGCGTTCTGATTCCCTTGTACTTGGTTTTGTGGATTGACATACGTGGGCTTTTGAGGTGTCTGGCCCTGGCTTAACGATCTCTGCTCATGGTATGCTTTTAACTGGCATCTGTCTGCCAGGTGGTCCATCCTGTGGCAGTAGTAGTACTCCCTAGGGTCTTGTTGCTGCCAACCTCCCTGACCTCTACCGCCATACATGGGTTGGAATCCTCTGGGGTACTGCGGTGGCGTTCCCCTGGAGACTGGTGCCATTTGCATGGTCACGGCCAACGCGGCTATCTTGAGGGTGGTCTTTTTCAATTTGTGTTGGACCAATTTAATGGTGTCTCTCTGGGCCTGCTCCTGTTTTTGTCTGTCTTTTTCTTGCTTCTTTTTGTGATAATGTAATATATGAGCTTGTATTTCCTGCCAAGGTTTGGTTTCTAACTCAACAACACTGTCCAGCCCACTCTGTATTTCGGTGAGTAACCCCTGTTTAAGAATATTGTAGAAGAATGCGACTTGTGGGCCCATATCGGTCCATGGTTGTCCTGTCTCTTGTCCCCATCGTTCCCTCATCCTATTCAAGAAATCGGTTATGCTTTCCCCTGGCTTCATAGTCTCTGCCATTTACCCTCCTACATCAGAGTGGTCAGGGAACATCTCTCTCAGAGCTGTCCATATTCACTGCCTGTATGAATTAAATGCGGCACAGTCATGCTCTGTGTCTGTAGGGTAATTGCTGGAATGTGAGCTTGGGTGAACAGCGCGCTAGTCTGCTCTCCATTCAGGCTATTTAGTAGGCTTTTACTGTCACCTATTGCTAGATTGATTCCTGCGGTGCTCTTCTCGAAGCATGAAATCCATTTCCCTGCACCATCCAGCAATGAAAGTAACTTTGTCTTTCACCCTTTTTTATCCGTCTGAGCCCGTGGCACATACATGATCCCCGCCATGCTCCTCTTATAACTGATACATTCGTATTTCAGGTGACTCTACAGGTTTTTCCCTAACATGTTGTTTCCATCTTTTTAGGCATTCCTGCAAGTAGGGAAAGTTCCACTTGGGGTCTCCTTGTCAGATGCCATCCTCCACTATAGTCATGTCCTCTAGCTCAAATATTGGTCCCTTTCCTCAGTCCAGTAGACTAATAGGCGGAAGAACGGCATGAAAAGGTCTCATCTTCCTCTTTTGCTATTATCTCTCTCGGGGTTAACTTATCCTTGCTGTGCGTTCATGTGGAGCAGCGCACGTCCTTGTTGCTGCTCCCCTCATGCGCACACAAAGGCGCCATCTTATTTCTCATGCATCTCGGTTGGGTTAGTACCAGGCTGCCTTGGTCTTTTATTTCCTGGTCAGCCCCTCTCCTCTGTCGACCGATTGGTGAGGCTCTGATCCCTGCTAAAAGCCTCTCGTCTATTTCTGCCTCCAATTCTTCCCAGATTGATGCCCAATTCCTACCCCCTATTCCTTCTTCCCGGATATGAAGAGTGCTCTGCCCCGTGTTCTTGTGGTACTTCCTGGGTGCATGCTCTTTCCCTCTCTAACCTCAGCACTTGCCTTTCTTCCTTGCCCTGTCTGATTTGCCTCCTTTGCTGTGAGCTACATGCCGTACTTTTTGGCTGGGGTTCGCCTTCGAACTCGCTCTGTTCTCTCCATGGCTACCTGGGCAAATCCTGTAATCTCACCCCTGTCACCAGTTCCCGGGGGAGGGGCATTTCCTTCCACTCTCCCACTCGCTGAATCAATGTCTGGAACCTCCACAAACCTCCCTGTTACTCGGTATGTTCTCCTGAACCAGTGGGACAGCGTGTTAAGTTTGTGGTTGAGGTCCCATATGCTGGTCATGGTAGACAGGTGGTTGAGCTTTTGGGGACCTTTCCAAGGCACTTGGGCTGCGCTAGAAGCATCTGGGCACGATGGCTTGCTCGCTGGCTTTTTGGTTCCTTGTGCTTGGGCCTTACTGTCCGTGTTCTGGTGGGGGGCCTGTCGGCTCCCTCTATTGGTATATTGGAATAGCCTAATGTGGAAGGAGCTGGTGTGAGCACCTCCATTTCTGCATATGGTGAGACAGACGCTGACGTCTTGCTTGCTATCGGCATTGTAGGGCTATCGCTCTTCGAAGATAGCATAAAGTTCTAGTAATGCCTCTCTCTTGTCTCTCTTTTGACCTGTATATTTTGTTTTTATGTGTGTTTTATTATGTTCTTTACGTTTGTGTCAAAGGCAGTGGCGGCCAGTAAGTTTAGGAGGGAGGGGGAGGACAGTACACACACGCACACATACATATACACACTCACAGCCATGAATTCACACACACACACGCACACACACACAAACACATCCATTCACAGCACTCATTACCAAACGTTCATACATTCACGCATGCCCGCACCAAACATTGATTTTTAAAAAACACACACACTTACCTGCAGCTCTGCCTTGGAAGTCCTAGAAGGCATGGGACTGCTGCCTTACCTCATTGGCTGACCTAAGGTCCCAACGTCATCACAGAGTGGGATGGTATTAGTGAGACTGCTGAGCCCACCCCACTCTGTGATGAAGTGCCACTGATTGACACTCGACCCTTGGCACTTCGGGCTTAAAACTGAAGCACCCAGGTGAAAGGCAATCAGTGACGCTACCCCTCATCACTGAGGAGAGGGCCTCAGGGACCTTTGCTGAGCTGAGGAGATACGACCATAGGAGCTGTGACTTCCTCAGCTCAGCAAAGTTCAGCTCAGGCAGCCAGGAGCCTGCGCATTTAGCGCGTATCTGGCTCCTGGCTGCCTGAACTGAAAGTGAGCAATGTCTGTCAGGCTGACCTTTGTTCAGCCTGACAGACACTGTTCATGAGAGGCAAAAGGTGGGAGGGCGTGGCCTCTCAGCCCCAATGGACTGGCCCCGGCTGGTCAAAGGTTCCATCCTTAGGCCAGGGAAATGTGTGTGCTTCTGTGTGTGTGTGCCATTCTCGGCAAAACTTATTAAGTTTCTCAACCTGTGTGGGAAACTGGGTTTCTATGCGTTTTAATGGGGAATCCATGACAATTTTGGGGGGGTGTTTTTGTGTACAAAATACGTCTCAAATCTTTTGGGAGTTTTTGTTTGTTCTAATCGTGGGGTGAACGTACGTGATGCACTCATACAATCTTACATATTATGAGCTCCGCGCTATTCACAGATGCATCAAACAATTCCGAACAATTTAATAACACAGATAACAATGCTTATGAAGGATTGCAACATAGGCAAAAAATGCAGTATTCAAAACAGTGTCTTGTACCTGTGTCAACATTCTGTGCCAAAAACAGTTTGCAATAATAAGAGGACCTTCCTGTGAAGAATTAGAATCATAGGTGAGAAAATGCAATATTTAGGACAGTATCTGCATGATATCAACTCCTGCACAAAATACAGTTTGCAATGAATAACTGCACCATAACATCACATGTACACTACACAAACCCAACAAAAGTTGACAGAAAAAGTGATTGCTTTGTTAAAAATGTCTTAGCCCGCTCCTAAAGCATGCTATACTTTAAACAGGGGAAGCTCTGTGCAGTACGCGGTACTAAGTGAGCCTGATAGTCTGCTAATATCGGATTAATAGTTATAGATGCAAAAAAAGGAAAAACTTGGGAACTACAGGCCCCTGTTGGCCACACACAAGTTACACCTAGTTTCCAAGGTCCAAATATTTTCCCCTGTAGTCCAAACCACACCCTGTATCACACCCAGGGGCAAAGCGTGTCATCTGTGTTATGCCCAGCAGTCCAAGCGACTAGCACCTCTCACTCCTTTCAGATATCACTGGCGTTAAGAAACCGGTGGCACTGAGAAAACCTTTTAACCTAAAAAATTAGGTTGAGGCGCTAGCTCGGCCCAATAAGGATAGCTCTATTGCATTGTGCGCCTATTGCAAAAACAGCGTCCTGGGAGTTATCAAGGGCTATACAATAAATATTCACCTTTCCTAGCGTGCTGACTATCGAAAAAAGGTGACTTCTGCAGGATCGCCTCCGAGGCCGCCTTACGACTCCTCAGCAAGGAAATATAAAATAGGTAACATGCCAGATTCTGTCAGCGGCAGGGTGCTCAGGTTTTCTTTTTACGCTTCTCGCTTGTTTACTAGATGCCAAATTCTTTAAATTAGGTTCTGATGTAGTCTCATAGCCTCTGTGATGGCTGCTTCAGAACAGACCTCTGCCCCGTGGATTCAGCAGAACTTACAATCAATTGTGGTGTCTGCTCACCTTCCTTGATGCGCAAATGTGAATCCGTCCGGGCGGGGTCTCCTTCCTTTGGTTGCAGTCGGGTTCGAGGTAATTATGAGCTCCGATGGAGGGTCACAAAAATGTTACTTGAACATGAAATACCTTGAAAAACAAGAGGCGTTCGGCAAAGTAGAACAATTTGTTTAATTAAACATAGCGGCCGCGAGAATAGTTACAGGCACAGGGTCTGAGGACTGTCCCATTTACAATCGGTCTGTAGCGTTCTTTTATACAGTTCCTCGTAGGTAATAAAGGTTTCCAGAGATCCATGTCTTGTGAGGAATGTAAGTTGCTGCCTTTGGAGTCATACATTAATTGTCCAATGGGGAATACAGGTGGAGCCCGACCTTGGGTGGACACAATGATCTCTTCGTGTGCTGTATCCTGATTGGCTATATGTTCCTAACTATGTGGCATCTCACTTTATGGTGTTTTAGGAGGGTGCATACCCCCTCCGGCCATGTGTGTTTTATTTGGGACAATCTCCCTTGACCATTGTAATGTTGCTGCACCTATCTGGGATTGTGCTTGTCTGTCGGCTCTGTGCCATTCACACCTGTGACCTATCAATCAATAACCTGGGGCCTAGGTCTCAGTGCTTGCCTGACTACCTATTTGCGGGTCGGGTTGATGTAGAGTTCACAACGGGGGAAACGATAATAAAGACATGATTTTGTTTGCATAAATGAATGTATTGTTTTTCATATTAGTATCAACTTTTTCCATATTAACAATGTTATAAGGTATCTCCTGAGCTGTTTGCCCTGTGACTTATTGTTACCTGTCTCCTATACATTCCACGCGCACAGAATATTTGAAATGTCGTCTGACCCAGGTTGTAAGATTACTTCACTGCTTCAGGAACACTGTGCCACGTGTCCCATATGACACGAGACACATTCTTCAAGTCATGGCTGTTGAAGGCACATCCTCCAATTGGAGTCTCACTTTTCACATCAGACGTGTGGGCTTAAAACTCCCAGAATGCAAGGTGGATCTCACTAAATGGCCAGGTGGAGTAGCGGGCATTAAACCCCGAGTACGTTGACTATATGGCTCCATGTCACAGGCAGTTCTGGAGTTTGATTTTACATATGAGTGCATTCTGGGAGTTGTAGTCTTGGCTCATTTCAATCGTGCCAACACATCTGATAACAATGGTATTTAAAAGCAATATCCAGGATTAGGAAAGTGGTGTGCCGGTGCCACGGAGACACGGAGCCATTTTGTCACTCTATACCTGGGACCAGTGGGCGCTCTATGCACAGTTAGCCTCTCAGTCAGACCTACTAACGTCACAGTGTGTCACCGTGTGTAACATGAGATCGTCTCCCTTCACACGGTCCACCGGTAAGGAGCTGATATCACACTGAGGACAGGGAAGGCCATCTGAAAACCACCACTACAAACAATGGGGCAGATTTACAAGCCCCTTGCTCCACTTTTGCGTCACATTTAACATGGGAAAAGTGACGCAAAAGTGGCGCAAGGGGCTTGTAAATGCGCCCCAATGGATTTATACCTCTGTCCACTAAGGGGTGTGAAAACTCCACAGGGCTTCGGTGACATCCTTAGGAAGGTTTTTGTTTTGGAGTGGGGTTTGGTGGGGGAGGGGGCTGAAGTACTTCTTAGGTAGTTCTCCGCACGAGGCCCGCCTCCTCCTCACACCGGGGAATATTTTTAAAGTCTGCAGGTTATCCTCTCCACATGCACTTCTTGTGTCTGCAGCGCCCCCTCTGGCTGACGCAGGAAACGGACCCCACGTCTGTGTGCCTAATCCCCTTCCATGCCAGTCACGGCGCTTGGTGACAAAGGCTCGACAAGAGATAAGGGGCTGTGTTTTAATCCAGTCATTGGACTCAAAGGCAAGGAAATTGGATAGAAAGATTAGGAGAAAAGAAGACAGGCAAAAACAACCACTAATCCAATTGCAAACGCTTAATGCAAGCCCGGGGGTGCTGGAGTAAACCCAGGAGCTCAACACACAACATGATACAGGAGTAAAGAGTATTCAGAGCCACGACCCAAGAGGGGAACAAAGGAGTACACGGAGCAAGGCACAGTGGGGAAGAGCAGAGCAGAGATAAAGCGCAGAGCACAGAGGAGCAGGCGGAGCAGGGCACGGGGATACAGAACAGAAATACAGCGCAGAGGAGCACACAGAGTGAGGCACAGTGGCACAGAGCAGAACAGAGATACAGCGCAGAGCACAGAAGAGCAGACGGAGCAGGACACAGGGATACAGAGCAGGACAGAGATACATGCAGGGCACAGAGGAGCACACAGAGCAGGGCACTGAGATACAGAGCAGAACAAGGATACAGGGCAGGGCACAGAAGAGAAAACAGAAGAGGACCCAGAGATACAGAGCAGGAGAGAGACACTGGAACAGACAATAAGAGCAGGATGTAGAGCTGCATACTGCACAGGGCACAGAGGTGAAGACAGAGCATGGCACAGTGAGACAGAGCACGGCACAGTGATACAGTGATACAGAGCAGGGAACAGAAATATAGTGCAGGGCACAGTGACAGCGAGCAGGGCACAGTCATACAGAGCAGGACAGGGATACAGAGCAGAACATAAAGCTGGAGACAGAGAAGGGCACAGTGATTCTGAGGAGGGCACAATGACACAGAGTGCAGAAAAGTACATAGATCAGGGTACAGAGGTGCAGAGGTGCAGCAGAGCAGGGCACAGTGACACAAAGCAGGACAGAGATATAGAGCAGCAGAGAGCAGGGCACGGTTATACAGAGCAGGACAGGGATACAGAGCAGGGAGCTGAAATATAGAGCAGGGCACGGTGACACAGAGCAGGGCACAGTTATACAGAGCAGGACAGGGATACAGAGCAGGGAGCTGAAATATAGAGCAGGGCACGGTGACACAGAGCAGGGCACAGTTATACAGAGCAGGACAGGGATACAGAGCAGGGAGCTGAAATATAGAGCAGGGCACGGTGACACAGAGCAGGGCACAGTTATACAGAGCAGGACAGGGATACAGAGCAGGGAGCTGAAATATAGAGCAGGGCACGGTGCCACAGAGCAGGTTACAGTTATAAAGAGAAGGACAGGGATACAGATCAGAAAAACAGATACTGATGGAATAGCAGACAGAAGGGCACAGTGATTCTGAGGAGGGCACAATGACACAGAGTGCAGAAATGAAATATAGAGCAAGGTACAGAGGTGCAGACAGAACAGGTCACAGTGACACAAAGCAGGACAGAGATATAGAGCAGGGCACAGTGACAGAGAGCAGGGCACAGTTATACAGAGCAGGACAGGGATACAGAGAAGGAAACTGAAATATAGAGCAGGGCACGGTGACACAGAGCAGGTTACAGTTATAAAGAGAAGGACAAGGATACAGATCAGAAAAAACAGATACTGATGGAATAGTAGACAGAGAATGGCACAGTGATTCTGAGGAGGGCACAATGACACAGAGTGCAGAAAAGAAATATAGAGCAGGGTACAGAGGTGCAGCAGGGCAGGGCACAGTGACACAGAGGAGGGTACAGTTATAAAGAGAAGGACAGAGATACAGATCAGAACATAGAGTTACAGATGGAATAGCAGACGGAGAAGGGCACAGTGAATCTGAGGAGGTCACAGTGACACAGAGTGCAGAAAGGAAATATAGAGCAGGGTACAGAGGTGCAGCAGAGCAGGGCACAGTGACACAAAGCAGGACAGAGATATAGAGCAGGGCACAGTGACAGAGAGCAGGGCACAGTTATACAGAGCAGGACAGGGATACAGAGAAGAAAACTGAAATATAGAGCAGGGAACGGTGACACAGAGCAGGTTACAGTTATAAAGAGAAGGACAAGGATGGAATAGTAGACAGAGAAGGGCACATTGAATCTGAGGAGGTCACAGTGACACAGAGTGCAGAAAGGAAATATAGAGCAGGGTACAGAGGTGCAGCAGGGCAGGGCACAGTGACACAGAGCAGGACGTAGAGAAGCAGACAGAGCAGTGCACAGAGACATCCTTGGAGGCATTGCTCTATTACTTCAATCAACTTAACCTCTTATGAACACTCTTAGGATTGTCTCCTAGAATGTCAAAGGCCTTAAGAGTCCAGTTAAACAGAGGAAAGTCCATCCTTACCCACCTGTCGAAATTAAAATGCCACATAGCTTCCTTGCAAGAGGCTCACCTCTCTGTAAAAGGGGCTTCTTATTTGAGGAAAGGTTGAGTGAGTTCTGTCTACTGTTCCCCGGCTTCACACAATAAGATGTGGTTATTATCCTCTATTATAGAATTTTATTAATTGATATTCTTAAGCAAGAGTGTGATGATGTGGGTCTTTGGATGTATTTAGATGGCAAGATAAAAAAGTACTCCTTGTACTTCCTGTCATATTTATGGACCAACAGGGGTGGATAGTCAATTTTGGGAATGTCAACCAGATTGATGTCCAGGAATACTGCCAATCTGGTCAGAAGCGGAGCCTGTATTCAATTGATGGACCGATACCTGACTGAAGTTCATCAATAAAGTAGCTCTCTAATAAAATGCAAAAGGCTTTTAAACACATGAGCTCCAATAGGGGTCTGGTTGACGCCTGGAGCATTTATAACCCTGATTTACTAGAATAATCTTGCTATTCCCCAACTCACCACTCTAGATCTCGAATAGATTATATCTTTCCGGACAAAATGCTTAACAGAACATTTGCGTAATGCTGAAATAGGAATTATTCTGATCTCTGCTCATGCTCCAGTCATAGTTGAGTTGGATACGCATATTGTTCAAACTCGTACTGATAGATGGCGTTTTAATAATTCTCTGCTACAGGATCGGGAATTTGCCGAGGTTTTTCGACATTTCATAACTAATTTTTTTTATATTAACATTATGCTTAATTTTGAATTTTATTTTGTTTGGGATTCTTTTAATGATAGTGTTAAGGGATTACATTATAAACTATGAGGCACAAAAAGAAGGATGTAACTAAAGAATACTCTTTTTTATTACACCACATTACAAAACTGGAACATGAATATAATTCGACATATCATAAAGATACACTGAACCGCCTCACTCAGGCTAAATTATGGTTTCATTATTGATCAATAAAACATCCATCCAGCAAGCATGTGGTACTCACTTGCGATTTAATGCTTTCTATTATGGAAGTTCGAATAGAGCTGGGAAACTACTTGTAAATTATTAAATGCAAAGGGAAGGGAAGACGGTGGCAGTGTCTTCCTAATCCGCTTGGCGTCCGGCTTCAGCTGTCATTGCCCTGAGAGAGTGGTAGATTTGTCACGAGAGAATTGCTTGACCTGGATAAAACGCCGGTCTTACTTTGCACTTTGTACTTTGCACGCGAATTCACTGTATTCTTTTAACACTCATTTTAATGTTGCAATTTTAATGACCTGTTTTAAAGACGGTAAATTCTGCTCGTTTCACTTAGCGCTCTATTAATTTTAACTTACTTGAATTGTCCTCTGATTGCGGGGGCCTTCAGGGCTCAAACCTGGTCTGTGCTCGGTGTCACTGCCTGCCCGCCCCGGTCCGACTCGGTATTGGCTACCGTTGAGCGGAGGGCGGGGCAGGTGAGAGCCAGACACGCCTACTGACATTGACGCAGTTGAGCGGTTAGCGCTCTAGTAGCACTGACGAGAGACTATTTAGGCGGGAGGAGGCCTGGGCTCTTCGCGGTAAGGGAAGACGGTGGCAGTGTCTTCCTAATCCGCTTGGCGTCCGGCTTCAGCTGTCATTGCCCTGAGAGAGTGGTAGATTTGTCACGAGAGAATTGCTTGACCTGGATAAAACGCCGGTCTTACTTTGCACTTTGTACTTTGCAAGCGAATTCACTGTATTCTTTTAACATTCATTTTAATGTTGCAATTTTAATGACCTGTTTTAAAGACGGTAAATTCTGCTCGTTTCACTTAGCGCTCTATTAATTTTAACTTACTTGAATTGTCCTCTGATTGCGGGGGCCTTCAGGGCTCAAACCTGGTCTGTGCTCGGTGTCACTGCCTGCCCGCCCCGGTCCGACTCGGTATTGGCTACCGTTGAGCGGAGGGCGGGGCAGGTGAGAGTCAGACATGCCTACTGACATTGACGCAGTTGAGCGGTTAGCGCTCTAGTAGCACTGACGAGAGACTATTTAGCCAGCAGTCGGCCCGAGCGCGCAGCGGTTGCGCGCAGAGGGGCGCCCTTGACGGCGCCAAAGACTAGCCTAAGACCAGCCCGTCTGCGCCCGTCCGCGACAGGACGGGGCTAGGGGCTATGGGGACACCGACGATAATTCAACCTTTGACCACTACAACGAGGATCACATATTCCAGTGGGACGCTACGTCAGCTGGGCGTGAGCCCCATTCGGACATGTGGACTAGGAGGTAATGTGGAGGTGGAAGGCCCCTTTTCCTGCCGCCATTGTCAAACCCAGTTTACCATTGTCAATCAGAACGCCCATCCTCATAGACCTAGGACGGCTTTTTACCCCTCCGGTAACACTGGTAAAAATATCACCAATACTACTACAGGTAGGAAAAATCTATTGTGTAATGTAAGATCTCTACCGAAACATGCTTCTGAGATATGGGACCTAATCTCCACTAGCAATCCAGATCTATGCTTCCTCACGGAAACATGGTTAAAACCTTGCTCAACTCCAGCAATTGCATTAGCTATTCCCTCGGGTTTTAAAATAATTAGATTAGATCGTCCCTCGAAAATAGGCGGAGGAATTGCTATTGTTCACAAACAAGATATTGATTGTTCTATGGTAACTGAGCTATCTACACCGGAAATTGAACTATTAATTTTTAAAATCTCTTCTTCCGGTAAAAACACAGCCACTCAGATGGGTGCCTTAGTATATCGCCCCCCGGGCTCATGTGCTAACTTTTCTAACATGCTACTTGAGTCATTGGCTCCATATATCAGCAATGATAAAGATTTTATCTTACTTGGAGATTTTAACATACACAGTGAATTAAAAAATTGTAACGAAGCCCAGTCGGTTTTACAGGACCTTTTGCTTCTGGGGTTATCACAGGTTAACTCTGGGCCCACACACCGGGCAGGACACACATTAGACCTCATATTAGCAAACCATCCTTTAGTCTCATGTCTACCGCCTATTCAAATTGGCTGGTCTGATCATTTTGTTATTGAATTTCATACTTTTCAACATAAATATATTGGTCATGATTCAGTCTCTCTTCCCTGTAAACGACGTCCTTGGTATAAGGTCAATGAACAGACTTTTAAAGATAACTTTATTAAACCCTCCTACACTGCCTCAGAGGGAATTGATGGTGCCTTAAGGGAATTTGATCTAGCCACTAGGCGAACGATAGACACCATTGCTCCATTGAGACAATTTAAACCACGCCCTGCCAACAAACAAGAGATCTGGTTTTCTGATGAGCTTAGAATTTTAAAACAGACCTCTAGGAAGCTGGAAAAAAGATGGAGAACCTCACATCAGGAGAAGGATAGGAAGCAATACTGGGCTTCTCTGTCCATCTATCACAAAGCCATTCGTGGGGCACGTAAAACCCATATAGCATCACAAATTGCTGTGGCAGGGAATTCTTCTAGGGTTCTCTATCAGGTCCTACAGTCTTTCATGAAGCCAGTTGCCTGTGAAAGCTCTGAATCAGTATCTCAACTTCTTTGTGATCAAATTTCGTCCTTCTTTTCTAATAAGATAGACAGGATTTATGAGAATATTGTCAATTCTAACATTGCCTCCACTGCCATGGTCTCCTGTCAGGCCTTTAATGATACTGAACATGTGCCTAATACACAAGTTTTAGACACCTTTCCCTCAATCTCTTCCCCAGACCTATTGGCTTTGATGACCCAGATAAAAAGTGGTAGTCCGGATGACATCATACCTGCCAAACTTATGCCCATCCTTTCTGGACAACTTGGCCCCATGATTCAAGGGCTGGTCAACTTATCTCTTGGCTTGGGCTCTGTTCCCAAGGATTGGAAGCGTGCGCTGGTAAGGCCCATCAGGAAAAATACATCTATCCCTTGGACCGAACTTACCAATTTAAGACCTATCTCACTGCTTCCTTTTCTTGGGAAATTGACAGAAAAACATGTCAATAGACATTTGTCAGGTTTTGTTGAAGATGTGGGTGGCCTGGACTACTCACAATCCGGGTTCAGGCCAAAACACAGTACAGAGTCTACTCTTCTGCCTGTGGTAGACGACCTACATATGCTTCAAGATAGAGGTTACTCTGTAATCTTAGTTTTGCTTGACTTGTCAGCAGCGTTCGACACCGTGTCACATAACATTCTTGTTGACCGGCTGTCGAACATGGGAGTGAAGAACAAAGCCCTTGCCTGGCTGAGAAGCTTTCTTACTGGCCGTACCCAGACTGTCACCATGGGTACTTACCGTTCCAGGGAAGTAGAAATCACGAAAGGGGTGCCACAGGGCTCCTGTCTGAGCCCTACACTCTTTAACATCTATGTGGCACCCCTGGCAAGAGTGATGCGCAAATTTGGTTTTATTCCCGTGTCTTATGCTGACGACACGCAGCTCCTCTTCCCTTTCAAAACCCTCACGACGGAAATTAAGAACTCTTTCTCGGCAGGCATGAAGGCTGTAGGACAATGGATGTCCTCTAATTACCTACAATGCAATGTCAGCAAAACAGAGATTATGTTGTTTGGAGGAGCCAAGGTACTGTGGTCCCCCGATTGGTGGCCCCCCGATCTGGGTATGGTCCCTGAACCGAAGCAGGTTGTTAAAAATCTGGGGATACGTCTTGACCAGGATTTAGTGTTAAGGCAGCATACCAATTATATCACAGGTGTATGCTTCCACACTATTGGCCTGTTGCGTAAGATTCTTCCTCTGTTGCCGGATTCTTCCAGAAGGACCCTGGTGCAGGCTCTTGTCCTAAGTCGGCTGGATTACTGTAATGGCCTGCTCCTCTCAGCAAATGAGGGAGTGTTGGCCAAACTACAGGTGATCCAAAATACAGCAGCTCGACTGGTCCTTAATGCCCCTCCTAGAACAGCTTCTAAACCTCTTTTGGAAAAACTGCATTGGCTGTCAATCCGTCAACGGACTAAGTTTAAAATCTGTTGCCTGATCCACAAAAGTATAAATGGCCAAGGTCCCCTGTACTTGGAAAACAAATTCATTCCTTACACTCCTACCAGGACCTTGAGATCCAGCAATGGTTATCTGCTGGTAGTGCCCCGTGCCAAAAAAGCTAGACATGGGGGTAAAGCATTGTCAGTCGTGGGACCTACACTGTGGAACAGTCTACCACAAACTTTAAGACTATGTCACGAACACTTGCAATTCAGGAAACAGCTTAAAACTTTGTTGGTTAAAAGTGACATCTAAGCCGGCTCTCCCTGTCTGCTAATGATCAGCTGAAACCCGATCCAAAGCGCAGAGATACTCCATTGGAGTCGATTCTAGCGCTATATAAACCCGCAAATAAATAAAATAAATAAATAAAAAAACAAAATACAACAAATTTGTGATCCTATCAGAAACACGTTGATTCTTCCTCTGATGAAGCTGCTCTGAAAGCATTTTTGATAATATATCTAAAAACCACTGACCCCATATTGGACTCTATCCATTTAGAAAAAGATATTTCTAATGAAGAGATTCTAAGCACATTTTCTAAAATTTTCAAAGATACCTGGGGCCATATGTAAGTAGGGTCACATTTACCGACTCATAAATACCGAATTTTACCGATTCGGTATTTATGAATCGGTAAATGTGATGTAGGTAATCAATCGGTAATATTTACCGATTCGGAAAGGGTCGGTAATTTAGAATCGGTATTTACCGATTCGGTAATGATGCATACCTTCCCATTGATTCCTATGGGCCAGGAGGCCCATAGGAATCAATTGGAAGCCAGTTACCATTACCGAATCGGTAAATACCGAATCGGTAATGGGGAGGCAGTATCATGGGTGGCAAGGTGTCACATTGACACCCTGTTGCACCCCTGATTCGTCCATGTGTGCACATGTGGCGCACATACATGCCCTAAGGGCATGTATGTCTGCCACATGGCACTTTGACATCAGCAAAATATCATGTTTTGCTAGGTATTCGGTATTTATCACCAACCTATATTTGGTGGTAAATACCGAATTCTTGTTTCCTAGACATCACTCATTTGAGTGTTACCTACATATCATTTCAGGATTCGGTATTTACCGAATCGGTAAAATTACCGATTCAGTAATTTTACCGATTCGGTAAATTACCGAATCCTGAAATATGCCCCCTACATAGCAAATGCCTAAATACCGGTCGGTAACGGGATATTTACCGAAAATCGGCCGTTACCGACCGGTATTTGGCTTCCTACATATGGCCCCTGGTCCTGACAGCTTTACAGCTGAATTTTATTGTAACTTTTCTTAACTCTAAATACCTATGCTTTCATCACTATGCCAGCATTTTCTCTCAATTAGAAGTACATATGGATCCATTACAGAGGCCATGATTTGTCTGATCCCAAAAATGATAAAGACATCACAGAATGTAAAAATTACAGACCGATTTCCCTTATAAACACTAAATGTAAAATATCTGCTGAAATTTTAGGCCTGCATATTATTGATTTCATCCCATGTCTTGTTGGACCCAAACAAAGTGGCTTTGTCAAGAGTTATAATACAACTGACAACTCTAGAACTTTTCAAACTATCCTTCATGGGACTTCCAAATATAATACCCCACTGGCTGCAGTTACTTTAGATCCCCAAAAAACCTTTGATCAGGTAAACTGGGAATTTATTTTCTGTTCCTTAAAATAGCATGGGTTCGGGCCAAAATGTCTTCAATTATTTTGCTTATTATATGAATCTCCCACTACCTCCATTTTTGTTATTGGCGTTTAATCTTCTTAATTTCCTCTTTAAAGTGGTACAAAACAAGGTTGTCTTCTATTCACACTACTTATTATATTATCCTTAGAATACTTTTTGGATAATATTCGTAGATCCACTTCTATTTTCGGAATTCTATTGAAACAGTCGGAAGTAAAATTTACAGCATACGCACATTATATTTTATCATATATTGCCAAACCCCAAACTTCCATTCCTGCCTACCTGGATATTATTTCCTCTTATTCCTCATTATCAGGGTACAAATTAAATATCAACACATAGGAAGTATTGCCCTTAACAAATGTTGCTTTAAATACGTGACTAAGGATTCTGGCTTTCTATGGAAAAATAATGCTGTTAAATATCTTGGTATGACTTACGCCACTACTATGAAAGACATTATTATTAAGAATTTGGAGAACTTAAAACTAGACTTTCATCTCTCTCTCTCATCTGTGGCAGACCCTCTTTTTCTATCTTGGTGGAGCAAATTAGATACAATAAAATGAGGATGTTACCCCTTGTTAATGTGTACCCATCCATGCTCTCTCTTAAACTTCCACAAACCTTTTTTCGATCCATAGACAGCATGTTGTCTAAATTCCTATGGAATAAGAAAACTGCTTACATTTCACTATCTAAAAACTTCAAAAACCTAAAGATAGAAGTGGTGAGCATGTTCTGCATGTTGCTAGCTATGACACAGCATTTGTCCTTAAACAGATATGGACCTCCTTGGCAGTGCCACCCCTAAAAGCCCCCGCTTCTGACGCAGACTTGAACTTTCCTTATATCACCCTTTTTCTTAATGAAATATACATTAATATCTCACAAACCTAAATCTCATGCATCTCCCATATTGAACCACTCTGGTGCAGTTGCACGATCCTTTTTATCTTGTATATTTTCTCCTCAACATTTAATGCTACTTGTTAGAAATTGGATTTCTGGTTGGCAGATACACACCCTAAATGAACCTGTGTTCAGTGCTCACTCTCTGGTAGCTTGGCTCAGAGCTGGCAGGCTTAACTTAAGAGGCAATGTGTAAAGTATTTGTGCACCACTTTAAACAGTAAAATAGTGAAAACATCACGCAAAAAGATACCACTCCTAGTTACACAAATAGAGTTTCATTTATTGAACTAAACAAGACCAAAATGACAAAAATCCAATAAGTGTAACCGGAGTTGAGAATTTTAAAGATTCAACTCAAATGTAGTGCTTAAAAGCATAAACCGTCAACCTGGGCTATCTGGTCGCGTTAGATCGGGACAAATAAAAAAGTTTAGGACGACTGCGATGGAGCGCAGACAGGATACAGGAGCCAACCTTGTCCTGCTGCAAAGTACCTTGTTTGCATCATCAACAAAGATCCGATGCAGGAAGCAGAGGAGGCCATACTTCACCATCGATCCTTTGAATGTATGCGATGCGTCAGTTCTGAGCCTTGCAAAGTTGGAGATGCGTCGCAGCTGTAGGTGATGCACCACACTGACAGCAAAGTGCTGTCCTCGATCCTTGCAGCAGCTGCGATGTGTCATCGTTGAAGGAAATGCTTGGGTTCCAAGCAGCGCAACAACAGCGATGTGTGGATTTTGACAGTTGCAGCAATTCATACCCACTTACAAGGACCCAGGAGTGGATTGGCACCCCTTGGCAGGGCAAGACATTACGATGGCAGAGTCCAGGTGCTGTGGGTAGATGAGCTGGAAGACTTTGATGGCCCTCAGACTTCAAACAAGAGGCAAGCCAGGAAGCCCTTGGAGTGACTTTGGTTCTGGGTTGGAGAGATGCCGTTCCAGTCCTTCTCACTCCCAGGCAAGAAGGCCAGCACAGCAGAGCAGGAGTCCAGCAGAGTAGCAGGCCAGCAGAGTAACAGTCCTTGTAGCAGCACAGTAGTCCTTCTTCCTGGCTGAGTATCCACAGGTCTAGAAGTGTACTGAAGTGATGGCTTCAAAGGTCCAAGACTTATCTACAGTTGTGCCTTTAAAGTGGAGGAGACTTCAAAGAGATGACTTTAAAGTGCACGGAACCACTGCCCTTCCTGCCCTGGCTCAAGCCTCACTACAGGGGAGTATGCAGCCCTTTGTGTCTGTGGACAAGACACAGTCTATTTGGGTGACAGTGAGGCAATGCTCAGCTCCGCACCCCCCCCCCCGTAAAGCCAGTTAATGGCCCATTAAGGCCCATCAAGTCACTCCTAAGCTCTCTTTGCGTGTGGCCGTCTAGAGGGAATGCACAAAGGCCAGCTATCACCGACTCCAGACCTGTGCAGGCACCAAATGGCTAAAGTAAGAAGATGCCGACTTTCTAAAAATGGTTAACTTGCCAGGACAATATGGCAGTTTAAAGCCGCCTTCACAGGCTCTGCAGTGGCAAGCCTGAGACATGGTCAAGGGGCAAAGTGGTTGGCACAATCAGCACTGCAGGCTCACTAGTAACATATAATTTACAGGCCCTGGGCACATATAGTGCACTTTACTAGGGACTTATCAGTAAATTAAATATGCCAACTGTGGCAAGCCAATGTTACCATGTTTAGGGTAGTGAACAGATGCACTTAAGCACTGGTTAGCAGTGGTAAAGTGCCCAAAGTCCTAAAGCCAACAAAAACGAATTCAGCAAAAAGGGGAGGAGGAAGGCAAAACGTTTGAGGGTTACCTTGCAGAAAGGGTCCTTTTCAACACTATTTTCCCACCTTTGATAAAATTCTAATATTACCACTTGATCGAAAAGTATAAATATGGCATAGTTGGATGTCTAAGGGTGACACAACTGTTTCTCATTTATTGTCTTATAATGACTTTATGTCTTTTGATGACCTTCATAGTACGTTTCATATCCGTAACTCCTTCCAGAATAAGTATGATCAATGAATAGAGATTCTACAGTCTAATTTCATAGACTTCTCATTGACAGCTTCTGACAATTTACCAGACCCTGTTTCTGCTTCTTTTTTATATAAAAAAAACTCTGTGATTTCACCTCTAGCAGGCCTAACACTAAAGTTAGGCTCTTATGAGAGAAAGATTTGAAAACCTCTTTTCCAGCTACCAAATCTGCCACTGAAGAATTCATGCATAGGTTCTTTTACTGTCCTGAAGTTTCTCAATTTCAAAAACAGATGCGGTCAAAAACTTCAGAAATTTGTAATAGTGCTTTATCTTTCGACATTTTGCATATTTTCTTAGGCAGGTCTTCTCATACTTGGCTCACAGGTAGAACTAAAGGTAAATGTGTGGATCTTATCTTTACCCTTTACAAGATTGTTTATCTTCAATGGTGGAACTTGACGTGTCATAACCACAGGCTGGATACTGCCTATTTCTCGTCTATACACCTGTCAATTAAGAGGGACTTACTTTGGTTGCCTTTGACCTTCATCTTATCTAAAAAGGTGTTCATCAATTCGGTAGCATATTATGTACTCGAGTCTCCATACATAAGCTTAATTTTGTTACTACTGTTTGTCAATGTTCTTTAATGCCCTAATTTGTTTTTATCTACATACTCTTTATTATATTGCAATTCATTATATTATATATGGTTTCTTTTATTGCACTTGGTTGGACTCTTCAAAATGTAAATGCTATTTATTATATATAGCTTTTCCATTTATCCTTTTTAGGTCGAGCCTAGCAGCGCGCATACGCTGCTCTACGAGGCATGGTGTATTCAGCACGTGGGCTTGAAGCCGGCATATCGCTTCTCATTGGTTGTTCAGGCTGCCTTTCTAAATTCCTTAGTTTTGAATGGTAAATCATGCCCATTTGTCCCTCCTTTTGGTCTATCGTTCACTCCCCTAGTGACTGGCCCATTTACAGGGCTCATTTTGCTTCTGTCCATTTCAGTTTTTTTCGCCCACTATTTTTTCCGATTGCCTGCCTTGTTTTCTGGAAAACGTTGCAAAAGCACACAGCTGACCAGTGTTACTGCTGTCCCCTCCCACCCACCATTTCTCTGTGTGCTCTCCCCTTAGCACCTCCCCCTACTCAATATTTGTTATTAAATAATTGTCTTTTTTTTTAGTTTACTGGTTACTGGTTTAGTGGCTAGTTCTACAGCCCAACACCGCTGTGCCAGACCCTAGCTGAGAAATGGGTGAATGTGTGAATGAAAGCGACTGCTGGGGCATTACAAACCCTATGCAGTGTTGTTGAGCTTCAGTCAGTGCCACTGGTGGTCTGCATACCTCATTCACTGCCAGTGTGTCCCTGGTCTCCGGTTTTATCCCTCCTCCTCTGTATTTTCACAATCCAGATTCTGTGTTTTTGTTTGTGTTTTTTTTAAGTATTTGCTGTTTTGTTCAGTAATGCTTGTACCGGCAGTCACGGCCAGCATGAGTCGCAAGGGGGTGGGGGGGGTGGAGGGTCGCGCAGGTTGGGGTTGGGGGGTCAATTTAATATAATGTAAATTAAAAAAACGTATCTTTGCCTCCGGTCCCGGACTCCTACGTCGCGTCTCCTGCTCTCTCTGCTCACAGGAAGCAGAAGCAGGCAACCTCCCTCTCTTCCCCTAAGCCAATCACAACGCTGCATTGGCAGCATTGTGATTGGCTAGGACGCCATCCATACAGGCGTCTATGGGAAGGCTGTTTTCTTCATGCAGGCTGCTCTCAGCAGCCTACATGATGAAAACGGAGAGTGATGACTGGTTTGGTCGGCCCTGGGGCTGACCAAACAGTCAGCGCCCATAACATTGGGCTAGCCACTCCTCCCCCACCTGCCCAGCCCCAAGCAGGCATACTCTTCTTCTGCCTTCTCGCACTGCGAGAAGTAAACGTAAAATGATATTTCTACCATTTTACATTTCTGCTTCTCGCAGTGCAAGAAAGCAGTGGGGCAACGCTATGACGCCCACGTGGCGGAGCCTGCCCTGTAATGCCGGGATGAAGTGTCATACGTGTGTACCTCTTCACTTCATATATTAATGTTACCCCTCAGGCTCTCTGCTTTTAACAGCGCTGCACTAAAATGCTCACTCTGGGCCCGATTCACAAACTAACTTAAGACAAAACCCTAAACTTACTACTTTTGGCACTCACAGAAGTTAGGATTTTGTCTTAAGTCTGTCTTAAGTCTGTCTTAAGTTTGTCTTAAGACAAACTTAAGACAAAATCCTAACTTCCGTGAATACCAAAAGTAGTAAGTTTAGGATTTTGTCTTAAGTTAGTTCTGTGAATCGGCCCCTCTGTCACTGAAATGCGAACTAGGACTTTGAATGTCTACAACATATGTCCTGCCATCCTTTTATCTAGTTTGTAGATGTTGAAATTCGTGTGCTTGTGCTGTTGGTGGTTACATACCTAGTGCAAAACTGACACCTGCAGACCCCTGCGGTGCTTTCTTGTGAGGTGCCCCCTTAGAAAGCTCCCTCTCACAGGACACCTCTCTCCACAGACCGTGACGCTGCTGTAATCCATGTGACGCCTGCTCCAGGGCGCTTTACCCCGATTACTACAACTGCTCATCATTTTATCATTTCATTTAGGTGCACTCGGTCAGAAGTCCGCGTCACCCAAACACACCGGGCGCGAAAGCCGTGCGTCGCGAACAGAAGTATCTTGTTTCAAGGTCAGACACACACTGAAAGTGACAGCTGGGCACCAGTCCATACTGAGAGGGGAAGCCTTCCAAGAAAGCAGCAGTGTGCAGAGGTTGGGTGGGTGCCAGAGGGCGGGAGCCTGTGGGGGACTGTGGAGGTGGGCGGGGTTCCAAATCCCTGGCATTGGGTGGGAGAGCCCCAGGCAGGAGGGGAAGGAGGAATGCCAGTCTTCAGCACATTGTCTGCTCTCATCTGCTCTCCAGATGGCACCAGGTTCCAAGCCCGTGGTTGTAAACCGTCTTTTTCATAGCGCTTCTTATCCGATGCAGCCTGCTTCTAAGCGCCCCGACCCTGGACCACTGGAGACAAGCAGTGCCATATTAAAGGAACGGTGCTGAAGGCAGGATCGACAGAGGGCAGATTCCGGAACGCGTGAGACTGAGACATGGACAGAGTAAAAGTGCGGTGAAAGGGATCCGTCGAACTCTACTATTATATAGCGCCTACACAGCTAGTGTACTGCCGTGAGCTAGCTGCCACACAACGAACGGAACTGGCGACCAGTATGTTCCACACTAATATCCGCTGCATTGACCCACTGAGCTTTCTGGTCTCTTAATCTGTGTGTTACAGGAGTCACACAGATTTCTGCAGTAGGTACACTTACCCACTGAGTTGCATGACTGGGTTTAGAACCAGTGACCAGCAGGCTATACTTGTCACTGTACTAACCACCTGAACCGTTGTGCTAAAGTGGGAGTCAGTGACCTGCAGAGTACACCACAGATAGTTACCAGGAGCATTACCCCTCCACCCACCAGGAGCATTACCCCTCCACCCACGTGGAGCATTACCCCTCCACCCACCAGGAGCATTACCCCTCCACCCACCAGGAGCATTACCCCTCCACCCACGTGGAGCATTACCCCTCCACCCACCAGGAGCATTACCCCTCCACCCACCAGGAGCATTACCCCTCCACCCACGTGGAGCATTACCCCTCCACCCACCAGGAGCATTACCCCTCCACCCACGTGGAGCATTACCCCTCCACCTACCAGGAGCATTACCCCTCCACCCACGTGGAGCATTACCCCTCCACCCACCAGGAGCATTACCCCTCCACCCACCAGGAGCATTACCCCTCCACCCACCAGGAGCATTACCCCTCCACCCACGTGGAGCATTACCCCTCCACCCACCAGGAGCATTACCCCTCCACCCACGTGGAGCATTACCCCTCCACCCACCAGGAGCATTACCCCTCCACCCACGTGGAGCATTACCCCTCCACCCACGTGGAGCATTACCCCTCCACCCACCAGGAGCATTACCCCTCCACCCACCAGGAGCATTACCCCTCCACCCACGTGGAGCATTACCCCTCCACCCACCAGGAGCATTACCCCTCCACCCACCAGGAGCATTACCCCTCCACCCACCAGGAGCATTACCCCTCCACCCACGTGGAGCATTACCCCTCCACCCACCAGGAGCATTACCCCTCCACCCACGTGGAGCATTACCCCTCCACCCACGTGGAGCATTACCCCTCCACCCACCAGGAGCATTACCCCTCCACCCACCAGGAGCATTACCCCTCCACCCACGTGGAGCATTACCCCTCCACCCACCAGGAGCATTACCCCTCCACCCACCAGGAGCATTACCCCTCCACCCACGTGGAGCATTACCCCTCCACCCACCAGGAGCATTACCCCTCCACCCACGTGGAGCATTACCCCTCCACCCACCAGGAGCATTACCCCTCCACCCACGTGGAGCATTACCCCTCCACCCACGTGGAGCATTACCCCTCCACCCACCAGGAGCATTACCCCTCCACCCACGCGGAGCCTTACCCCTCCACCCACGTGGAGCATTACCCCTCCACCCACCAGGAGCATTACCCCTCCACCCACGCGGAGCCTTACCCCTCCACCCACGCGGTGCCCGCTGATGCTGCCTTCTCAGTCTTTTCCTGGCATTCTTTCTCTGTGTTTCTCTGTGTTCCCTTTGCTCTGTATTCACTGTTTCCTTTCATCTTAACCTTTTTATTTATTTCCGCCTTTGTCTTTCTCATAGTGCAATTTCCCCCTTTCTCTTCTGCCTTCTTTCCTATTTATTTATTCTTCCTCTTGAACTCTTTCAAGCTCCTTTCCGTTTTCCTCCACTACTGGCTCTTGTCAGTTTTTTCTCGGCCTCTGTTCTTTTCTTGTTCTGTTCTTATTTATATTAGTGTTCTGTACTTCCATGGTTATGTTATGTTAGAATCATTTATTATAGCGCACGAATCTCACCCTAAGGTGAAAGTCGTTCACGGACGGTTCATTTTTCCACGGTTCATTTTTCCTCTTCGTGTTCAATGGTGATGGCGGTGCTCTAAATTGGATGCAAAGGGAGGGGGCGGGGGTTTTTAAGAGAGTAAAGAAGGGGTAAAAGTGCACTTTTTGCTACGTTACTCACTTGTTGCATCGCTCACTTCTGTGACTGTCGTGGCCTCGTGGAGCTAGTAACTGCTGCCTCTTGCTATAGCTCCATAGTAAACTCAAGATCTGTCATCTCTTAATTCTCCCCAATATAGGTCCCTTACTCAAATTGTAATTCACATACTTTTTCCCAACCTCTACCCTTCCGTTGTTTATATCTCCCCCCCACCCCACCCAAAACAAATAAAAACCTATAACAAACATTGGAACAGGCAGAAAGAAATTGCCAACATTCCCAAAAAAAACCACTATACATTTTTTAATATACATTTTTCAGGTCGAGCATTCGAGACCTCTTGTTTATACTTCAGTATATACTTATATGTTAGTATATACTTATATGTGTATGTACTTTGTGGGCTCTGGAGATCAGCCCTAGGACGTGTGTGCTTCCGCATAGGGATGTTTTTTTTCTGTTCAACTGCCTCTATTTAACTGTCTTAATAGAAAAGGACCAGTAGAGGTCAGTAAAATACCAGAATTGCTTTCTGCTGAGGGACTTTCTATTTTTAGGTCTCGGCTCGAAGGCTGCGCTTGGGCAGTCTCGCTCCGAGATTTAATGACTTGGAGAAGAGGGGCTTGAACCCGCCCCTCTTCTCCCCTGTTCTCCATTGGCTGGCCTCTTGAATGCTGGCCATTGGAGAAGACATCCGTCACTCCGAACAGGCCCCGTCCTTTTCGGATTCGGGGGCGTGTTTTTTCCAACTTTTCTGATTATCTCCTCCAGCCAATGGCAAGAGGAGAGAAAAGTAAAACACGCCCCCGAATCCGGAAACGCCGCTGCCTTTCTCTGAGGCATTTCTGCTTCGCCTCGGAGAAAGGCGGTGGTGTCTCCTACCAGCTCCATCTGACCACATCCAGGCTTACTCTGGCCCCGGGGGCTGCAGAAGTCAGCTTAATTGGCTTCGGAGTTTGGGTCTAGTTGAGCCCGTGTTCTTGTATTTTTACTGCCCTTCGCCGGCCCCTGCATAGTGGCGCTTAAAACGATACCGCGTTCCAAGCTAACACCTTGTGTTTACCATTGGGGGAAGCGACACATCCTACAGGAAAAAAGATCGTCGCCACATTTGGAGAACCTTACTGTTCCCCCTCCCCCCACCCACCGCGAAGGACGGAGGCCGGCAGGAGCCTAAACCACTTAGCCCAGCCTGTAAAGTAATAAGGCGAAATGACGGGCGGCAAGCGCCAAACGCAATTAGGAACTGCGACGCAGCTCATGAAATTCAAATGCGCGACGAGCAGGGCCGGAGATTTCTACTAAGATAAGTGTCAGCAGAGGCTGCGTTATGAGCCCGGATATGAGCTGGAGCCGCGCCTGCCCGGGCTCCGAGAACTTGCCAGCAAAGCAGAAGCAAGGCACTGCCCCCGTCTGGTGCCCCTTCCGGTCTCGCATCCGCGGTCATTTCTGACCCTTGGGCCTTCCGTAGTCGAATGAGATTCTTAACACCACTTCCCACATTGAGGTCAATTTCACTAGAAATGTAAGTCCCTTCCACTCCCATACGCGTGTTTCAGGTCCCCCAGGGGAACCAGGCAACAGTCTCCGTGCTAGGTACCCTGGGGTCGGGTCAACTGACAAAGCCGGTTCGGAGATGAGATATGCGACGGGACGTTGGAGAGCGCACTTCTCATAGAGGGCTATTTGGAAGCTGTCATTCTATCACAAGCATTTAAATCGCAGGAAGAAACTAAATTCCTCGCTTCTCGGTGACCGAGCGTCAGTTGGAAAGCAGGTCTTAAGGTACAGACTAGTTTGCCTCACAAATCGCCATTCCACTCTTTAACACCCCTCTCCAACACGTCATTTAAGCATGCTTTTGTCACTTGTGGAAACAGTTACAAAACCCTCGTTCAGGCTACGGCTAAAGCAATCTAAGGCTAAGGGACCTCGTGGCATTTACATTGGTCAAATTCCGTCCCTTGGGCTGTAGGGAGCAGCTGTCCGCTCTAAAGGTGCCCTTATGGTATGACACTCTAGGTAAAACTACTGCAATAGAGGTAGGACTGCATTTCCGGGTAGCGGACGTCTAACAGTCAAGGCCTGCACAAGACTCCAGTGACTCCAGCAGGTTCAGCCCTGCAGCTGCCTCCCCTCCACCCTCCATCAGGCTCATCTCCTTTGGAGCCAAGCCCTATTACCTCTCTGGCCCCTTAAGCAGCTCCACCAGTGCATCTAACAGAACCAACCACTCGACCAAGCCAGTGCCTCTCCTCACCTGCCCCTTGATGTCTCTCCCTCCGGGCGCCCGCTACCTCGTCATTCCCGTCAACAGGCGCCTCATCCAAGTTACCGTAACTCCTTTTGCAAAAGAGGTGATGTAATCTGCAGTTCACTAGTTATAATTGTTCTAATATACCTCGGTGCGTTATGAACTGGCATCTAGTAGATGCAGGCAAACGAGCATAAGTGCAAAACTTTTTTTCTCTGTCTACTTTCACGGCTGACAGGTAGTCGTTTATTAGCCCATTTGTTAGAACCTTGATGTTTCACTTCCGCAAATCCGTCATTTACTTGTCTCGATGAAACTCCAGACGCGTACTTCCGGTCTGTCTTTCATTTTTTGTTTGCAAAGCACTGTAGTCTGTCTTCTGTGTCTGGGTGTAATGTAATTAGTCCCTCTTTCGTTTCTCTTTGGCGCTGCATTCTTACCAAGATGGCGACCCCCTTGGCGGTAAATTCAGGTAAGTGCTGATTGAGGGGGTTACCCCCGGCAAGTGTGAAAGGGGCGTGTGAACCAAGGGGCATGAATTAATTAAGCCACTCTATGGTCCTGTGTCTCTCCCCATACACACGACTCAGGCTCCCAACCCAGTTCCCTACATCCATACCTTAACTGCACGCACTGCTAAACGCCCCTTCCTGACATCGCTAGAGCAGTACGGGCATATTGTTTCGAATGTCAATGGACAATCATTGCTGCTCTGTGTCTATACGTTCTTATTGTCAATGGAATATCAAATTAAACAACGCATATTAAAAGGCAGTTCTGACTTTTATACATCTGTATTAATGATCTTGCTTGATTACACTAGGACACTGGCCGTGATTTTATTATTTATTTTTTCTGGGGTCTATAATACACTGTGCTGGGAGTATCGATCTGATGGGGGTGAGCGGTACGTTATTGTTGACCATAATGAGTGTGTGTTGCACGTTGGTTTTTCGCATTATTAAAACAGATGGTGTTTTTAATCTTTGCCATTGGTTGTATATAGGAATGTGTGTGTTTGTGTGCCTCTTGCTGACCTGCCCGTACCTTAATTTGGATTGCGCAGTAGTTCTCTGCTGCCCTTTATGTCACTACTCGAAGCAGCTGACAGTGCTCATGAACTCTCTGCAGCATGATTTTTACGCAAAGGCCCGTTCAGTCTGTATAGTTGCTTCTCATTCCAACAGACAAGGCTATGCTCACTTCCCATGCATGGTCGTGACTGGTTAAGAGTTTAGTTGCCTTTTCAACGAACATCCCGTGGTTGGTTCTTAAGTGCACGACTCTGCCATACAGGTTTTTCTCTGTACGGAACTGTGAACATCTGCGTCAAGTACACACACCTCCCTCCATGCAATCCGAACTATCGAGGCCTTTTGACTTTAATTTTACGACCCAGAAAGTGTAACAATGTGACATAATTAAGGAAGGATTCTTCTCCTCCTGACATTATAATGTAATCCTTTGAACCACTCCTCACCCTTTCTTACCCTGCTAGGGCATATTTCCTAGAAGAGGAGACAATTTTAACTTCGTAAGGGGTGTAGGCAAGTTACCATGCCCCTGTGTCAACTGTCGTCAGGTCCCAATCTACCATCCTCTGTCCTAATCTTCTAGCGCATGTCGGGAACATCATAATGTTGGCTCCCCAGTGGACACCTTTTATGGTTCTCTTTAATCAGTAAGCATGGTTGCCCACGTACCCAAGTCCTCTTCTTGCTTTTCATCCCTGCGGACATGTTTCATTTGTGTTCCTTAAGCTATTGCCCATTTGGAAACCTCTGAGCCAGTCAACATTTCTTGGGGATCCGCCCCCAACCATTTTATAGTTTGTAGGTGGCTCTATACGTGGGTGGCTCTGTCTGTGTGTGGGTAACTCTGTGTGTATGTAGGTGGCTCTATTTGTGTGTGGGTTGCTCTATGTGAATAGCTCTGTGTAGGTGGCTCTGTGTGGGTGGCTCTGTGAGTGTGGGTGGCTTTGTGTGTGTGGCTCTGTGTGTGGGTGCAAATGCAATAGGTCTCGCATTTGAGAGAGATTAATTAAGCTATTGACATTGTAAATAACAATGCCGTTTCTTTAAATGTTTTTTTTAAAAAAACATAAACAAAAATAATGTCATGAGCAATGCCAATAGCTCTAACTTTACCAATGCCGAGACCATTTTATTTTAAATGCTTGTTTATTTTTCTGGCAACTACCTCTATTTAACTTTCTTCATAGAAAACGACCAGCAGAGGTCAGTAAAATACCAGAATCACTTTGGCATTCTCTAGATTCTAGTCCATAGAAATTGTCTTCCACGAGCATTCGTAGACAATAATATTTTTCTCAAATCTTGTATTTTCAGTGATATGACCACCGAAGGCCCTGATTTTATATTAAAAACAGGCAATATTTCTCTCCATGTGTTCCCATACCTGGCGTGTCATGCAGTTTGGTGCTTACTTTCCCTCTATGTTAAAGAACAGTAGATGTTGCAGCACCCAGGCTAATGTGCTGCATAGATAAATACATATAAGGTCCCAAAGGCGAGACCGATTGCATTGCAAATGCTTGTTTAATAAGGTCATTCAATTAGACATAATGTCATCTTAATTATAGATTAAGTAACAAAAATCCTTATAACACTTTTTTAATATAATTTAGCAACATGCTTCACACATGCTCACTACTGTACAACATAGTTTAAACACATTAGCAAAGCCAATAGCTCTGGCAAAACACATATAAGGTCCCAAAGGCGAGACCTATTGGCTTTGCTAATGCTTGTTAGGAGTAATGCTTTTATATTTCCCTATTCTTATCTGTATATTGGCGCTTCACCTTGTTATATTAAATTCCAACATATTACACTGTTGTGATTTGATGTGATATTTACACATTTTTCCAAAACCAACTTTTAAAACTGAAAAAAAAACTGTCTGCAACAATGCAAGGTGCCAGACTTACACAGGTGCACTTTAATGACTTCCTTTGGAGTTTGGGCCCATATTGGTTCTCCACTGCTCGCATTGATTTTACATTGAGTCTCAATTATTGCTGTTTTAATATATTGCCATGCATTACATGTTTAATTACATGATACTTTAGAGCAATAGCATTTGCTCTTGTCCTGGGACAATTCACTATAGTTTAGTAAAACTGTCCCTGTCCTCGGTTTTTTTTCAAGTAGCAAAAATGTTTTGAAAGCAAACAAGCTGCGTAGAATTCAATAAAATTGTCTACAGCCTTCTGCCGTTTTACTCAGGCCAGAAGTACCTTTTGCGTACACGGTTTGATTGCGATGTAAAATCACCAGCCTCGCTTCCATTCTTCTGCATGTATGTAAATAACAAAGGAGCGTTCTGTGGGCTTTAGAAATAGCCACAGATTGATATGTTTTGCAAACCTGGTCACATTTTGGTACCGGAACCACTGCCATCATTGCAAGCTGGGATAACAACTTATTGTATTTTGTAGAGCGCTAAACCTCAAGCTTTCCATTATGGAACCCTAGTCCAGGCACTGATTATCAGCCGGCTAGACTATAGGAAGACAGCCAACGATGAGTTACTGACGAAGCTCCAGGCGGTGCAGAACACTGCAGCTGCTTAATTTGTAACCCACCTCCCCGCTCGGCTCCTACGCTGCAAGAGTTCCCCTGGCTGCCTATTAGGAAGTGTGTCATTTTTAAACTGTGCTCTCTGATCCACACCACTTTCACCGAGGGGCACATGTACACGCCCCTATCACCATGGGATCTTCAGTTTTTGCAACGTGCCTGTGGCAATAGAGGTTTTGCCTTATTTACAAGGCAGCGTTAAGCCAATTAACGTGACATAACGCTGCCTTGTACATGAGGCCCCCTTTCACGCTATGCTTAGCGTCAAAGGGGAGGGCGTTGGTTGTTGCGGTGGGCGTTCCACCACAAAATCGATTGATTCTGATGCTGTCTCCTATTTACAAGGGAGGCGTAAATAGGAGGCAGCACAGAATTAGGACCAGGGAAAACCTGGTCTTAAACAGACGAAGCGAGGAGAAATGTTTAATTTGTGCTGTTTTCATGTGTGCTTTGCAACTTCCCTGTGTGCTGTATTGAAGTTCAAAATGGCATTTCAAGATTGTTTATGCGCAGGAAGGGGGTCTTTCCTGGACATAAACAATCTTCCCTTGCACTCAGACACCCTTGCACAATGCTGCAAGAGTGCCTGCGTTGGCGCTACACTGCTAAACTTTGTGCCAGCGCAGGGGGAAATGCAGGGTTGCACCATATTCTTGTAAATATGGTGCAGCCCTGTATTTCAGAAGTGGCGGTGCGTGCAGTTAAGCCAAGGAAGCTAACAACACGCTCTGCCACTTCCCTCGTGCATATGCCTCTAAGGGTCTTCCCTCTTACTTGTACACCAGACTTAGCCAATAGCAGCCTTCACATGTGCTTCATTAATCATATCAGACCTTACTAACACCCCAAGGTATCTGCCCCTCCAGATGGGGTGGTGGGGCCTTCTCTCCTCTCGCTCCTCTTCACTGGAACCAACAAGTTCCCTCTGCACATCAGGATGTCTAAGGATTTCTCGGAACAGAAAAAACTTTTTTAAATGTGTTTGTTTTAACAGTTTACTTGCACTTGCCTGTTTCTACTTGCTAAGCACCGAGATACAACTTAGGGTGAGAATCATGCGCTGTAATAAATGATTCTAACATAACATAACCATGCATAACCTTTTGAACATATTACATACATGCTTTGGTGGACACGTCTCTTTCCCCCACTACACTGTGGTACCTTAAAGGTTTTGTGCTTCAGGTGTTGGGTGTACATGTCCTGTGAACACAATATACATGCAGGTTTGCTTTCATTGACCCCAAACAAAACATCCTGAGCATTGGGTGACAGAAGTGCGGCGCTACTGACTAGTAAGCAGGGTGGTGAGGGCGCCGGGCCCACCCTTGAGGGCGCAGGTCCTGGGCCCATGCTGAGCCTTCTACTGCCTGTTCTTGGTTCACCCGCATTGCACTGTGGGTTGGGTCTCAGAGCTGACCCAGTACTGTGCCTCGGCCAACACCCAGCACCGGACCCAGCCTCCCGCTGAGCCCTGAACTCAGCACCCCATAGACCCTAAAGTTGTGTTGGAGTGGCAGGACCTATCGCAAGGGACGTCATGAGTCGTGCATCAGAGTGGATTTATTACTGTATTGCTCACAAAAACGGTCGATTTGAGGGAGGGCGTGGCTTGGTGCCCACGGAACATGGCGGCGTCTGAGTAACGCTCCTCGGACCGGCGTGGCGGTTTCGCGCTTTTAACCAACAGACACGAAGCTACTTGCAGATGGGAGCCTTTGAAGGTCTGCTGCCCAGGATGTGACCCTGTACACTCCCTCTTACCGCACCAGAGAAGTCTCTGCTTCAAGGTAAACTCCTCTCCAAGCCGCCGCAACATCGCAGCCGCCATTTTGACTTGCGCATCGAGCCGCTATGCTCTCCTCACTCGTGGCAGTAATGGCTCATCGCTACACGCGCCTCAGCCTTTCTTGTGTGTTATGACTGTGCCACTCCTCCCCAGCAATATTTAATGGCGGCTCGACAACCTAGTTTCTCCTCATTATATTGCAACAATTGAGCTGATGTGGTTGTGGCCGCCATTTTGTGGAACACCTTTCATCGATGTTTGTTAAGCCTCCATTTGCCTCTACACAGTCTGCCTGAATTTTATGCATAGCACCTGTGCATAACACTTCAACCAGGACTCTCTTCTTACCATTTCCTCCTCATATTTTCCCATAATGTTATTCTTGCGCTCTCATATTATAAAATGAGGAACTTCCAAATGACATTTTAATTTTATCAATTCCCATTTCACTGCATTGGTCTTTACGTTTAGGAGGTTTCCACTCAGTTATAGTTGAAGCTTTTTAGATGATTTTTGATGCCACACCTACCTATTGTGCACAATTCCGTCCGTGTTTTCTTTCTACGGATCACATTCCTTCTCGGATACGTTTGGTCTTCAATCTACTACCTGCTACTTTCAGGATCCACGGACTTTTCCTTACGATCTTCTTCTACCCCCAGCTTTAGGATTGATGGGCAGATTGAGAGGAGCTCTCTCTATTTCCTCTAAGCCAAAGCATATCTTTGTCAAAAACTCAAAACTTTTTACTGAACTCTCCAAACTGGAAGATTCTTTGTTATCCCCGTCTAAAGGCCATAACACAACAATGGATCCTGCTCCTGTACCATCAGGGAAATCCAACACGAAACGTCTAAAAAAGACCCTCCCTCTCCACCAAAACAAGTCTCTCCTGTTTCAATGGAGTTGTTGTTACAAGAAATAAGGGCCCTTCGACCCTTTGTAGAGGAAACCAACACCAAACTACAACTCCTTACAGATAGCTGGTCTCAACTCGACACAAGACTCACAGTAGTAGAGCAAAACATCTCCTCACTTGGGGATACCAATACCAATGTCACTCATCTTCAATCTCAGGTCTCAGTGCTCCAAAGACAGGTTGAAGACCCTGAAAACCGCAACAGGAGAAATAATTTACGTATTTACGGTCTGATGGAAGGGGCCGAAGGCACGGATCCCCTCACCTTCTTAAAGTCTTTCCTTCCCAAATTACTCCATATGCCATAGGACACAGTGCTTAACATCCAACGTGCACATAGGTTGGGTTGTCCTCCCTCAAATGTTTCATCCTCACAACGACCAAGAGGAGTCATCCTATACTTCTTAGAATATACTGATCTCTGTTAAAAGTCCTGTCAGCGGTCAAATCAATTCAACGAATTACCTGGTCAGTTTCAACATTGTTTTTCATACAGGATTATGCCAAAGCCACTGCAGCCAGACGTAAGACTTTCCTCAGTGTGAGACCTGATCTTCGCTCGATGGGAGCCCGATATGGTCTATTCCACCCTTGTCTTTTTAAAGTTATGTATAACAATAGAACAACAACATATGAAGATCCACTACGACTACAAAGCTTCATAAACTCGTTTAAGACAGATCATATGGATTCTTCCGGACCTTCGTCTTCGCATATTACCTGAATTTTTTAGCCCTTCTTATAAGTTTTCTCTTTTTCTTTTTATTTCAGGTTCCATGAAATTTTTCTGAAACATGTTAGTTTTAGAACTTAAATAGGTTTACAGTTTATTGATGTTTTATATATATTTGATTGTTTCCTATGATTCTAATGTTTTCCTGTTTATTGTTGGCTTTATTAATTTCTTTTAAAATTGTTTTTCTTCTCCTATACAGTTATTTCAACATTGTGGCGTGTTCCTCCCCTGGTTCTACGTCTGGTCGACCTTGGACATTCCATCTGTTCCATGTGGTTTCACCTCCCGCCGCATCTTTGTTCCTTTTTTGTAGGTATGTTATTTGTCTATAGTTTCTTTTTATCTTTTCTTCTTTGTTTCTCTTTACACTTTCTTCCTGCTCTTTTTTCAGGTGTCTTTACTGCTTACATCTTTTCCCTTTCACTCATTTCCATAAATACCCTTGACACTATCCTTCTGGTTTCCCCTATTTTTCTTCTCTCTCACCCTTTGTCTAATATGTCAACTTACCCAAATTCTTTGTCTTATCAATTTCATTGTTGGTTTCTATTGACTTCTCCTTTCTTCTTTCTTTGTCCTGTAGTTAATATGGTCCCTTATTTGATACTCTTGTTTTCATTTGTTTTCTATTGTCTTTGTGATGAATTGGATTGTTGTTCAATATTTTTATTTTTTCCTTCTTTTGCTGCTTTATGCCATTAAAAATAGTTTCTTGGAACGTTAGGGGATTACATTCTCCTATCAAGACAAATTAGATGCTGATATAGTGTGTCTTCAAGAAATTCATCTCACAGCTGTTGAATCATTAAGACTAAAAAAGGGTTGGGTGGGGGAAGTCTTCTTTTCTCAAGGTGATGGTAAACGCAACGGGGTTATGATACTTTGCTTTAAATCGCTTCCATTTACACTCATATCACAAGATTCCGATGCAAGTGGCCGTTGGTTGAATGTTAAATTATTATTGGGGGGTGCTCCGGTCTCTTTTCTTAATGTTTATGCTTCCACTGGTGGTGATTCTTCTTTTTGGTCCTCATTAGCTAAGCAAATTACTCTTTGTTTTGAAGACAACTTTATACTAGTTGGCGATTGTAATCAGATTTTTGACCCATTTATAGATCGAAATTCCAAAGTTTCTTTTATCCCTAATAAACCCCACAAATCTTTTGTTCACACTGTTACCCAACATAAACTCCTGGATGCATGGAGATTATGTAATCCCACTACCAGGCAGTATACTTTTTATTCCCCCGTTCACCACACCCAATCACGAATTGATTATTTTTTTGTATCCCATAATGTATCACAAGTCCTTATGAATGCAGAAATTGGCCCTATTTTATTATCGGTTCATGCACCTATTTCAATTGGCTTCGATATGTTGCCAAGGGTCAATGCTCCTAGAAGATCTAAAACATCCCCTTGCAGCAATAGCATTAGACACGGAAAAAGCGTTTGACAGAGTTGAATGGCCTTACCTATTTTTTACCCTTAGATGGTTCTGCTTTGGCCCCAAATTTATTTCCCTAATCTCTCTTCTTTATTCCAATCCTTGCGCTGCTGTCTGTGCTAATGGCCTAATCTCTCCATTTTTTAATTTAGGCAGGGGGGTACGCCAAGGCTGCCCCCTATCCCCCTTCCTTTTTAATTTGGCTCTAGAGCCTTTACTTTCTAAAATACATCAGAATCCATTTATACATGGGTTTGAAACCCAAGCCTATCCCATTAAACTTGCAGCTTATGCTGATTATATTTTGCTTTTTATTTCACAGCCACATGATTCGATCCCTGCTTTTCTAGCAGAGGTACAATCCTTTTCCTTCATTTCTGGTTACAAATTAAACAGTGATAAATGTGAGATTTTGCCCCTAACCAAGTACACTTTCAAAGCGGACTTTACCCCTTCAAACTTCACGTGGAGCCCCAATCACATTAAATATTTAGGGTTACACTTTACTCCTTTAATTCCTGACAGAGTACCTTTATGCATGAATAAATGTATTCAAAAGATTTCAGAGTTAACTACTAAGTGGCATCCTCTTTACTTATCCTGGTGGGGTCGCCTGGACGCTATAAAGATGATGCTTTCCCCCATAGTATTATACACTATCTCCAACATTCCAGTCCCTATTTCTGCTAAATTATTTTAAAAAGTTAACTTCATCCGCTCCTCCTTTCTGTGGAGTAACAAGAAATCTTATATGTCTTTATCAAAATTAACTCGCCCTAAAACAGAGGGAGGTGTTAATTTTCCTAACTTTTCTGCCCATCAAAAAGCTTTCCTTTTACGTCAAGCTTCACATTGGCTGCTTGATTCCGCAGAGGATTGCCCTTTATGGACTTCAGTTGAACGTTTATTTCTCTCTCCATTATCTTTTCAAGAGTATCTCTCTTTCTCTCGTAAACCACAATACCTTTCCACTCTTATAATCAAACTTGCTTCTCTAATCCTAGGGTCACATTCTTCTTTAATTCAGGGGACCCTTGATTCCTTCCTTAACTCAACAATTTGGCATAATAAAATCCTGCTAATATGCAATAAACCTTTCTACTGGAAGACCTGGAGACAAAAAGGTTTAATTTGGGTTTGTCAATTATTTTCATAATCAGAATTTATACCTTTTCCTATACTTAGCCAATTGTTTGGCTTGCCTGTCTCTTTTATCTCTAAATAGCACCACCTCAGAAGGGCCGTGCTGGACACGTACGCCCAATTTACCATTACACCTGTTAATGTTCATACTCCCGATTCATCTGAACATCTCCACACCTTGCTGCGCACCTTTCCCAAAGCATCCACTATATATAATCATTTACGATGTACTGACACTATTAGACAAAAATCTAAAATAGAGACTGCATGGGAACAGGATTTTAAAACATCTTGGCCATTGTCTCTCTGGAGCAAAATTTGGACTAAGATACGAAAATCTTCCAGAGCAGCTAATAACAACGCAAACATTGTTTTTAATATATAATAGACTTTTGTTATCCCCAAATACCTTAAATAAGCGGTTTTCTACTGTATTAGATACCTGTTGGACATGCTCTTCCCCAAATGCTGATCTGTTTCATATGTTATTTTCTTGCTCATTTGTTCACAGTTTTTGGAAACGTGTATGGTCTCAAATTAATTTAATTTTTGGTACTAATTTTTCTTTTTCACTTACTCATGTGTTTTTGGGAAGTCTTTCCCCTATTTGGAACGATTTTCCATCCAATGTCAAAATTATTGATTTGTTATTAGCGGTTGCCTTTTAGCAAATTAATAAGAACTGGAAAGATTTCACTAAAATATCTTATCAGGCTTGGTGGTATGCAATATGCCATAATCATAGGTTAGACACTTCCTTTGTTTATCCTATACATATGGCTACGAAACGTTTGAACTTATGGTCACCTGTTACATTGTATATTGATGCAAGAGCCCCAAAAAAATCTTTGCTGAAACCCTCTCAACAAGAAGAGCTCAAACCACCATGAATCCCCCTAATGTTCCTCCGTTTTTACCTCAATATCAATTCTATTTCCTTTTTACCCCTTTGTATTTACTCTTCCTGTTCATTAATCCAATTCATGTATTTCTTCTAGAGTTCATTTCTAATGTGATGACCTGTGACTAATCTTTTATACTGTATATTGACACCTTTATTCTTTTAATAAAACCTTTTCTGAACTTTAAAACAAACGGTCGATTTGAGTGTTTTTCAGGGTTAGTGTCAGCTGAATGTTTTAAGGGGTCTTATATGTGTTTATTTTTTTAATCAGAGGTTATTGTAATGAGGTATTTAAGGCCCTTACCTGAGCATCATTGCTCTGTGAATGTAGGGTATGACTTTCAAACACAACGCTACCAAACTCTTTTCCTACAGCATCCTGTTCCGGCTGCGCATAGTCCTTCGTCGTGCTCTACGGGATGTCAATGCAGGGCCCGCACCGAGCCGTGGTTCCCCGCGAACCAGCCTCTGGGCCTGCACTGGTGACTCCTTGTACAGCGTCTGGGCTTTTTCACCAGCCCAATATTCACAGAACACCCCGCATTCAGCAGTGTGCCCTGGGGACTGACTCAAGGGCTTGGCCTGAGGCCGCAAAGAAGCACTGAAACCCCAGGTGCAACGTGTGAGACGCACAGAATGAATGAGATCTGAGGTGCAGCCTTGATTGGCCTACAAGGAGAATGTTCTGGAACGTGTGAGACACGATGATAATGAGCGAGATCCGAGGTGTAGCCTGGTTGACCAATAATGAGAACATTTCAGAACGCGTGAGACATGCATAGAGTAAAACTTGAGATGCAGCCTTCAGTGGCCAAGAATGAGAATCTCACTGCAACATGTGAGACACGCACAAAATAGTGAGACTTCCAGTACAGCCCGGTCTGGCCAAAAACGAGATCCCACTGCAACGTGGAGACACGGATAGCATGAGTGAGACTTCCAGTAAAGCCCGGTCTGGCCAAGAATGTGAGCCCTCTGGATTTTGTGAGACATGCACAGCATCAGTGAGACTTCAAGTACATCCCGGTCTGTCCAAGAATGAGAGCCCACTGCAACGTGTGAGACACGCACAGAATAGTGAGACTTCAAGTGCAGCCTTGACTGGCCAAGTATGAGAGCCCACTGGAACGTGTGAGACATGCACAGCATGAGGGAGACTTCAAGTACAGCCAGGTCAGGCCAAGAATGAGAGCCCACTGGAACGTGTGAGAAATGCTCAGCATGAGTGAAACTTCCAGCATAGCACGGTAAGGCCAAGAATGGGAGCCCACTGGAATGTGTGAGACACGCTCAGCATGAGTGAGACTTCCAGCATAGCCTGGGCTGGCCAAGAATGAGAGCCCACTGCGACGTGTGAGACACGCGCAGCATGAGGGAGACTTAAAGTACAGCCCAGTCTGGCTAAGAATGAGAGCCCACGGGAACGTGAGAGACACGCACAGAATAGTGAGACTTCAACTGCAGCCTTAACTGGCCAAGTATGAGAGCCCTCTGGAACGTGTGAGACATGCAGAGCATGAGTGAGACTTCGAGTACATCCCGGTCTGGCCAAGAATGAGAGCCCACTGCAACATGTGAGACACACACTGAATAATGAGACTTCAAGTGCAGTCTTGACTGGCCAAGTATGAGAGCCCACTGCAGCATGTGAGACATGCACAGCATGAGGGAGACTTCAAGTACAGCCCGGTCAGGCCTAGAATGTGAGCCCTCTGGAACGTCTGAGACATGCACAGCATCAGTGAGACTTCGAGTACATCCCGGTCTGTCCAAGAATGAGAGGCCACTGCAATGTGTGAGACACACACAGAATAGTGAGACTTCAAGTGCAGCCTTGACTGTCCAAGTATGAGAGCCCACTGGAACAAGTGAGACATGCACAGCATGAGGGAGACTTCAAGTACAGCCAGGTCAGGCCAAGAATGAGAGCCCACTGGAACGTGTGAGATATGCTCAGCATGAGCGAAACTTCCAGCATAGCACGGTAAGGCCAAGAATGAGAGCCCACTGGAATGTGTGAGACATGCTCAGCATGAGTGAGACTTCCAGCATAGCCTGGGCTGGCCAAGAATGAGAGCCCACTGGGACGTGTGAGACACGCGCAGCATGAGGGAGACTTAAAGTACAGCCCAGTCTGGCTAAGAATGAGAGCCCACGGGAACGTGAGAGACACGCACAGAATAGTGAGACTTCAACTGCAGCCTTAACTGGCCAAGTATGAGAGCCCTCTGGAACATGTGAGACATGCAGAGCATGAGTGAGACTTCGAGTACATCCAGGTCTGGCCAAGAATGAGAGCCCACTGCAACATGTGAGACACACACTGAATAATGAGACTTCAAGTGCAGTCTTGACTGGCCAAGTATGAGAGCCCACTGCAGCGTGTGAGACATGCACAGCATGAGGGAGACTTCAAGTACAGCCCGGTCAGGCCAAGAATGTGAGCCCTCTGGAACGTCTGAGACATGCACAGCATCAGTGAGACTTCGAGTACATCCCGGTCTGTCCAAGAATGAGAGGCCACTGCAATGTGTGAGACACACACAGAATAGTGAGACTTCAAGTGCAGCCTTGACTGGCCAAGTATGAGAGCCCACTGGAACAAGTGAGACATGCAGAGCATGAGTGAGACTTCAAGTACATCCCGGTCTGGCCAAGAATGAGAGCCCACTGGAACGTGTAAGACATGCAGAGCATGAGTGAGACTTCAAGTGCAGCCTTGACTGGCCAAGTATGAGAGCCCACTGGAACGTGTGAGACATGCAGAGCATGAGTGAGACTTCAAGTACATCCCGGTCTGGCCAAGAATGAGAGCCCACCGGAACGTGTGAGACACGCACAGCATGAGGGAGACTTCGAGTGCATCCCGGTCTGGCCAAGAATGAGAGCCCACTGCAACGTGTGAGACACGCACAGAACAGTGAGTCTTCCAGTACAGCCTTGACTGGCCAAGTATAAGAGCCCACTGCAACATGTGAGACATGCACAGCATGAGGGAGACTTCAAGTACAGCCCGGTCAGGCAGACTTCGAGTACATCCCGGTCTGTCCAAGAATGAGAGCCCACTGCAACGTGTGAGACACGCACAGAATAGTGTGACTTCAAGTGCAGCCTTGACTGGCCAAGTATGAGAGCCCACTGGAACGTGTGAGACATGCAGAGCATGAGTGAGACTTCAAGTACATCCCGGTCTGGCCAAGAATGAGAGCCCACTGGAACGTGTGAGACATGCACAGCATGAGGGAGACTTCAAGTACAGCCCGGTCAGGCCAAGAATGAGAGCCCACTGGAACGTGTGAGACACACTCAGCATGAGTGAGACTTCCAGCATAGCCCAGGCTGGCCAAGAATGAGAGCCCACTGGGACGTGTGAGACATGCACAGCATGAGGGAGACTTCAAGTACAGCCCAGTCTGGCTAAGAATGAGAACCCATGGGAACGTGAGAGACACGCACTGAATAGTGAGACTTCAAGTGCAGCCTTGACTGGCCAAGTATGAGAGCCCACTGGAACGTGTGAGACATGCAGAGCATGAGTGAGACTTCGAGTACATCCAGGTCTGGCCAAGAATGAGAGCCCACTGCAACATGTGAGACACACACTGAATAATGAGACTTCAAGTGCAGTCTTGACTGGCCAAGTATGAGAGCCCACTGCAGCGTGTGAGACATGCACAGCATGAGGGAGACTTCAAGTACAGCCCGGTCAGGCCAAGAATGTGAGCCCTCTGGAACGTCTGAGACATGCACAGCATCAGTGAGACTTCGAGTACATCCCGGTCTGTCCAAGAATGAGAGGCCACTGCAATGTGTGAGACACACACAGAATAGTGAGACTTCAAGTGCAGCCTTGACTGGCCAAGTATGAGAGCCCACTGGAACAAGTGAGACATGCAGAGCATGAGTGAGACTTCAAGTACATCCCGGTCTGGCCAAGAATGAGAGCCCACTGGAACGTGTAAGACATGCAGAGCATGAGTGAGACTTCAAGTGCAGCCTTGACTGGCCAAGTATGAGAGCCCACTGGAACGTGTGAGACATGCAGAGCATGAGTGAGACTTCAAGTACATCCCGGTCTGGCCAAGAATGAGAGCCCACCGGAACGTGTGAGACACGCACAGCATGAGGGAGACTTCGAGTGCATCCCGGTCTGGCCAAGAATGAGAGCCCACTGCAACGTGTGAGACACGCATAGAATAGTGAGACTTGAAGTGCAGCCTTGACTGGCCAAGTATAAAGCCCACTGCAACATGTGAGACATGCACAGCATGAGGGAGACTTCAAGTACAGCCCGGTCAGGCAGACTTCGAGTACATCCCGGTCTGTCCAAGAATGAGAGCCCACTGCAACGTGTGAGACACGCACAGAATAGTGTGACTTCAAGTGCAGCCTTGACTGGCCAAGTATGAGAGCCCACTGGAACGTGTGAGACATGCAGAGCATGAGTGAGACTTCAAGTACATCCCGGTCTGGCCAAGAATGAGAGCCCACTGGAACGTGTGAGACATGCACAGCATGAGGGAGACTTCAAGTACAGCCCGGTCAGGCCAAGAATGAGAGCCCACTGGAACGTGTGAGACACACTCAGCATGAGTGAGACTTCCAGCATAGCCCAGGCTGGCCAAGAATGAGAGCCCACTGGGACGTGTGAGACATGCACAGCATGAGGGAGACTTCAAGTACAGCCCAGTCTGGCTAAGAATGAGAACCCATGGGAACGTGAGAGACACGCACTGAATAGTGAGACTTCAAGTGCAGCCTTGACTGGCCAAGTATGAGAGCCCACTGGAACGTGCGAGACATGCACAGCATGAGTGAGACTTCCAGTACATCCTTAACTGACCAAGAATGAGAGCCTCTGCAATATGTGAGACATGCATAGAATAGTGAGACTTCAAGTAGAGCCTGGACTGGCCAAGAATGAGAGCCTACTGGAACGTCTGAGACATGCAGAGCATGAGTGAGGCTTCCAGTACAGCCTTGACTGTCCAAGCATGGGATCCCACTGCAACGTATGAGATATGCAAACCATAAGTGAGACTTCCAGTAGGATAGGATAGGATAGGATAGGATAGGATAGGATAGGATGAAAATTTATAAAGCGCACTAAAACCAAACGGTATGAAGGCGCTGGGCAAGACGGAAGAGAGACTAGAACCAACCCGCTAGGAGGCAAAGAGCCAGGTCGTTAAAAGCCTCTTAAAGCACTCAAGTGAATCCGCTGCGGTGATAGAGGCGGGCAAAGAATTCGAGAGTTTAGCAGCAGCCACAGAAAATGAGCAGCCACCCCATTTGGACCTACGAAATCTGGGCGAGACAAGTTTATTCTGAGTGGAGGATCTCAAGGTTCTGCCTTGAGCGTCCCAATGGAACAAGGTTTTAAGATGTGATGAGCCTATGCCATGCATAGCTTTGTACACCAAGTTCAGGGCCTTAAAGGTGATGCGCTTCCTGATCGGAAGCCAGTGCAAGGCACGGATTCCTTCCCTGACGGATTGGTGTTTAGGGATGTTAAGAATAAGCCTTGCTGCAGCTTTTTGCACCACCTGAAGCTTATTAAGAGAGCCTATGCTGGCATTGAGGTATAACGCATTGCAGTATTCTAACCGAAAGGTAACTAGTGCAATGATGGGGGGCTGATGTAGCTCCGAGGGAATGTATGGCAGCACTTTCTTTAAAATTTTAAGAATATAGAAGCAGGGGCTAACTGTGCGGTTCACCTGGGCATCAAAAGATAGGCCCTCGTCAAAAAGGACACCCAGATTTTTGGCCAGTGTCACTGGAACAGGGAGGGGACTGCAGATTTCGGGCCACCTGGCGGCAGACCAGATCGAGGGCCAAAAACCAACACTTCGGTTTTATCTGTGTTGATGTTACGTGAATTGTCCTTCATCCATCGTATTATGCTGGTCGTACATTGATTGAAGTTTGGGGCAACCAGCTGCAAATCATTGAAAATAGAGATTTGCGTGTCATCCACATAGGAGAGGACCTGAAAGCCAAAAGATCTCACCAATGAAGCCAGGGGGGTCATATAAAGATTAAAAAGGGTGGGGCTGAACGAGGATCTCTGGGGGACCCCACACGGAAGGCTGAAAGCCTTGGCTTTGAACCCGCCATAACAGATGACATTGGTTCTGTCATGCATAAAAGAGTGAAGAAGCTGCAGGGCCCTCCCGGTGACTCCAGCTTCCCGCAGTCGCTGAAGCATGCAAATTGGGGAGATGGTGTCACATGTCACTGAGAGGTCGAGCAGAATCAGCACCGCTGATCCGCCCTGGTCAGTACAGCCCAGACTGGTGAACAATGAGAGCCCACTGCAACGTGTGAAACACGCATACCATGAGAGAGACTTCCAGAACAGCCCGGTCTGGCCAAGAATGAGATCCCACTGCAACGTGTGAGACACGCACAGAACAGTGAGTCTTCCAGTACAGCCTTGACTGTCCAAGCATGGGATCCCACTGCAACATGTGAGACACGCATACCATGAGAGAGACTTCCAGTACAGCCTTGACCGGCCAAGAATGAGATCCCACTGCAACGTGTGAGACATGCACAGCATAAGTGAGACTTCAAGAACAGCCCGGTCTGGCCAAGAATGAGATCCACTGCCATGTGTGAGAATCGCATACCATGAGAGAGACTTCCAGTACAGCCTTGACCGGCCAAGAATGAGATCCCACTGCAACGTGTGAGACATGCACAGCATGAGTGAGACTTCAAGAACAGCCCGGTCTGGCCAAGAATGAGATCCACTGCCATGTGTGAGAAACGCATACCATGAGAGAGACTTCCAGTACAGCCTTGACCGGCCAAGAATGAGATCCCACTGCAACGTGTGAGTTATGCACAGCATGAGTAAGACTTCAAGAACAGCCCGGTCTGGCCAAGAATGAGAGCCCACTGGAACGTGTGAGACATGCACAGCATGAGGGAGACTTCAAGTACAGCCCGGTCAGGCCAAGAATGAGAGCCCACTGGAACGTGTGAGACACACTCAGCATGAGTGAGACTTCCAGCATAGCCCAGGCTGGCCAAGAATGAGAGCCCACTGGGACGTGTGAGACATGCACAGCATGAGGGAGACTTCAAGTACAGCCCAGTCTGGCTAAGAATGAGAACCCATGGGAACGTGAGAGACACGCACTGAATAGTGAGACTTCAAGTGCAGCCTTGACTGGCCAAGTATGAGAGCCCACTGGAACGTGTGAGACATGCAGAGCATGAGTGAGACTTCGAGTACATCCAGGTCTGGCCAAGAATGAGAGCCCACTGCAACATGTGAGACACACACTGAATAATGAGACTTCAAGTGCAGTCTTGACTGGCCAAGTATGAGAGCCCACTGCAGCGTGTGAGACATGCACAGCATGAGGGAGACTTCAAGTACAGCCCGGTCAGGCCAAGAATGTGAGCCCTCTGGAACGTCTGAGACATGCATAGCATCAGTGAGACTTCGAGTACATCCCGGTCTGTCCAAGAATGAGAGGCCACTGCAATGTGTGAGACACACACAGAATAGTGAGACTTCAAGTGCAGCCTTGACTGGCCAAGTATGAGAGCCCACTGGAACAAGTGAGACATGCAGAGCATGAGTGAGACTTCAAGTACATCCCGGTCTGGCCAAGAATGAGAGCCCACTGGAACGTGTAAGACATGCAGAGCATGAGTGAGACTTCAAGTGCAGCCTTGACTGGCCAAGTATGAGAGCCCACTGGAACGTGTGAGACATGCAGAGCATGAGTGAGACTTCAAGTACATCCCGGTCTGGCCAAGAATGAGAGCCCACCGGAACGTGTGAGACACGCACAGCATGAGGGAGACTTCGAGTGCATCCCGGTCTGGCCAAGAATGAGAGCCCACTGCAACGTGTGAGACACGCATAGAATAGTGAGACTTGAAGTGCAGCCTTGACTGGCCAAGTATAAGAGCCCACTGCAACATGTGAGACATGCACAGCATGAGGGAGACTTCAAGTACAGCCCGGTCAGGCAGACTTCGAGTACATCCCGGTCTGTCCAAGAATGAGAGCCCACTGCAACGTGTGAGACACGCACAGAATAGTGTGACTTCAAGTGCAGCCTTGACTGGCCAAGTATGAGAGCCCACTGGAACGTGTGAGACATGCAGAGCATGAGTGAGACTTCAAGTACATCCCGGTCTGGCCAAGAATGAGAGCCCACTGGAACGTGTGAGACATGCACAGCATGAGGGAGACTTCAAGTACAGCCCGGTCAGGCCAAGAATGAGAGCCCACTGGAACGTGTGAGACACACTCAGCATGAGTGAGACTTCCAGCATAGCCCAGGCTGGCCAAGAATGAGAGCCCACTGGGACGTGTGAGACATGCACAGCATGGGGGAGACTTCAAGTACAGCCCAGTCTGGCTAAGAATGAGAACCCATGGGAACGTGAGAGACACGCACTGAATAGTGAGACTTCAAGTGCAGCCTTGACTGGCCAAGTATGAGAGCCCACTGGAACGTGCGAGACATGCACAGCATGAGTGAGACTTCCAGTACATCCTTAACTGACCAAGAATGAGAGCCTCTGCAATATGTGAGACATGCATAGAATAGTGAGACTTCAAGTAGAGCCTGGACTGGCCAAGAATGAGAGCCTACTGGAACGTCTGAGACATGCAGAGCATGAGTGAGGCTTCCAGTACAGCCTTGACTGTCCAAGCATGGGATCCCACTGCAACGTATGAGATATGCAAACCATAAGTGAGACTTCCAGTAGGATAGGATAGGATAGGATAGGATAGGATGAAAATTTATAAAGCGCACTAAAACCAAACGGTATGAAGGCGCTGGGCAAGACGGAAGAGAGACTAGAACCAACCCGCTAGGAGGCAAAGAGCCAGGTCGTTAAAAGCCTCTTAAAGCACTCAAGTGAATCCGCTGCGGTGATAGAGGCGGGCAAAGAATTCGAGAGTTTAGCAGCAGCCACAGAAAATGAGCAGCCACCCCATTTGGACCTACGAAATCTGGGCGAGACAAGTTTATTCTGAGTGGAGGATCTCAAGGTTCTGCCTTGAGCGTCCCAATGGAACAAGGTTTTAAGATGTGATGAGCCTATGCCATGCATAGCTTTGTACACCAAGTTCAGGGCCTTAAAGGTGATGCGCTTCCTGATCGGAAGCCAGTGCAAGGCACGGATTCCTTCCCTGACGGATTGGTGTTTAGGGATGTTAAGAATAAGCCTTGCTGCAGCTTTTTGCACCACCTGAAGCTTATTAAGAGAGCCTATGCTGGCATTGAGGTATAACGCATTGCAGTATTCTAACCGAAAGGTAACTAGTGCAATGATGGGGGGCTGATGTAGCTCCGAGGGAATGTATGGCAGCACTTTCTTTAAAATTTTAAGAATATAGAAGCAGGGGCTAACTGTGCGGTTCACCTGGGCATCAAAAGATAGGCCCTCGTCAAAAAGGACACCCAGATTTTTGGCCAGTGTCACTGGAACAGGGAGGGGACCGCAGATTTCGGGCCACCTGGCGGCAGACCAGATCGAGGGCCAAAAACCAACACTTCGGTTTTATCTGTGTTGATGTTACGTGAATTGTCCTTCATCCATCGTATTATGCTGGTCGTACATTGATTGAAGTTTGGGGCAACCAGCTGCAAATCATTGAAAATAGAGATTTGCGTGTCATCCACATAGGAGAGGACCTGAAAGCCAAAAGATCTCACCAATGAAGCCAGGGGGGTCATATAAAGATTAAAAAGGGTGGGGCTGAACGAGGATCTCTGGGGGACCCCACACGGAAGGCTGAAAGCCTTGGCTTTGAACCCGCCATAACAGATGACATTGGTTCTGTCATGCATAAAAGAGTGAAGAAGCTGCAGGGCCCTCCCGGTGACTCCAGCTTCCCGCAGTCGCTGAAGCATGCAAATTGGGGAGATGGTGTCACATGTCACTGAGAGGTCGAGCAGAATCAGCACCGCTGATCCGCCCTGGTCAGTACAGCCCAGACTGGTGAACAATGAGAGCCCACTGCAACGTGTGAAACACGCATACCATGAGAGAGACTTCCAGAACAGCCCGGTCTGGCCAAGAATGAGATCCCACTGCAACGTGTGAGACACGCACAGAACAGTGAGTCTTCCAGTACAGCCTTGACTGTCCAAGCATGGGATCCCACTGCAACATGTGAGACACGCATACCATGAGAGAGACTTCCAGTACAGCCTTGACCGGCCAAGAATGAGATCCCACTGCAACGTGTGAGACATGCACAGCATAAGTGAGACTTCAAGAACAGCCCGGTCTGGCCAAGAATGAGATCCACTGCCATGTGTGAGAAACGCATACCATGAGAGAGACTTCCAGTACAGCCTTGACCGGCCAAGAATGAGATCCCACTGCAACGTGTGAGACATGCACAGCATGAGTGAGACTTCAAGAACAGCCCGGTCTGGCCAAGAATGAGATCCACTGCCATGTGTGAGAAACGCATACCATGAGAGAGACTTCCAGTACAGCCTTGACCGGCCAAGAATGAGATCCCACTGCAACGTGTGAGTTATGCACAGCATGAGTAAGACTTCAAGAACAGCCCGGTCTGGCCAAGAATGAGAGCCCTCTGGAACGTGTGAGACATACACAGCATGAGTGAGACTTCCAGCACAGCCTTGATTGGCCAAGAATGAGAGCCCACTGCAACGTGTGAGACACGCAAACCATGAGAGAGACTTCCAGTACAGCCTTGACCAGCCAAGAATGAGAGCCCACTGCAACATGTGAGACACGCAAACCATGAGAGAGACTTCCAGTACAGCCTTGACCGGCCAAGAATGAGATCCCACTGTAACGTGTGAGACATGCACAGCATGAGTGAGACTTCAAGAACAGCCCGGTCTGGCCAAGAATGAGAGCCCTCTGGAACGTGTGAGACATGCACAGCATGAGTGAGACTTCCAGCACAGCCTTGTAGGCCAAGAATGAGAGCCCACTGGGACGTCTGAGACACGCACAGCATGAGTGAGACTTCAAGAACAGCCCAGACTGGCCAATAATGAGAGCCATCTGGAACGTCTGAGACACGCACAGCATGAGTGAGACTTCCAGTACCTCCTTGGCTGTCCAAGAATGAGATCACACTGGAACGTGTGAGACATGCTCAGAGTAGTGAGGCTTTAAATACAGCCTTGACTGGTCAGGAATGAGAGCCAACTGGAACACGTGACACACGCACAGAATAGTGAGACTTCAATTTGGTTGCAGCCTTTGCAGGTAAGAGCAGTGGGGTGGTGAAGTGGGGAGGGGACGGGGCGAGGGGGGAGAAGTCGATAGACGAAGGAATAGAAAAAATAAAATGTAAAAAGAAATAAAACCACTTACGTTGCGCTTGCCGCTTCGCCAAGTCAGTGATGCTGCAAGCACAAGGTAAGTGTTTTGAAAATATATATATATTTTCCCTATTCCTTCGTCTGTTGACTCCCGCCACCCGGCCCGCCTCACCGCTCTTACCTGAACCAGCAGCGACTGCTTCAATTACAGCCCTGACTGGCCAAGAATTAGGACTGGACTGGCTGTAGTATGCACCGGGCATTTCCCCGGTGGGCCGGAGGGGTGTGGGACAGTTTTGTGGCAGTGGAAGCTGCTTTTTTTACGGGGGCCGGTGTTGCAGCAGTGCTGCAATATCAGCCACCTGTTAGAAAAGCGGGAACCGTGCTTTGTGGCATTCCTTCATCGAGCCCCAAACCTGGGCTGTGTGCACTCCTCCATTGAATCCCAAATTGAAGCTGTGTACATTACTCTGCAGAGCCCCAAATGTTAGCTGTGGGGATTCTTCCACTGATCCATTAACTTGGGTTGAATACATTCCTCTACTTAACCTCAAACCCGAGCTGTATACATTCCTCCTCTGAACCCCAAACCTGAGCTGTATACATTCCTCCACTAAACCCCAAGCCTGAGCTGTATACATTCCTCCACTAAACTTCAAACCTGGGCTGAATGAACCCCAAAGTCTGAGCTGTGTGCGCTCCTCCACTGAATCCCAAGCCTGGGCAGTATGCATTCCTCCAATTGTCCCTAAACGCGGGCTGCATACATTTCTAAACTGAACACCTAGCCTCAGCTGTGTACATTCCCCACTGGACACTAAACCTCTACTGTGTACATATCTCTAGTGAACCCCAAACCTGGGCTCTGTGCACTCCTCTACAAGACCCAGGTTGCCTGAACTCCTGTGTGCTTTTCTTCATTGATCCTCAAACCTCTGTTCTGTGAACCCCAAACCTAGGCTGGATACTGTGCATTCCTATGTTCAACATTGTGTATGCCTTCACTGAACTCCAAACCTGGCTGTGATGCACTCATCCACTGAACCCCAAACTGGGACTGAAACCATGTGCATTCCTCCACTGACTCCCAAACCTCTGTTGTGTGCTGTCAACATTCCTCCAATCCTATTAGAACCCCAAACCTGGGCAGCATGCAATCCTCAACAGATCCCCAAACCTGGAAAGCGTGCATTCATCCACTGAACCATCTACCCTGGGCCACATGTATTCCTCCACAGAATCCCAAACCTGGGGAGCATGTGATCCTCCACAGAACCCTAATCCTGAGCTGCTTGCATTCCTCCATAGAACCCCAAACCTGGGTGGCATGCAATCCTGCTCCGAAGCCCAAACCTGAGCTGCCTGCATTCCTTCACAGAACCCCAAAACCTGGTCAGCGTGCATTCCTCACTTGAACCCCAAAACTGAGATGTGTGCATTCCTCCACATAACCCCAAGCCTGGGCTGAGTGCATCCCTGCAATGAATCCCAAACCTGGGCTGCCTGCATTCCTCCACTGAACCCCAAACCTGGGCTGCCTGCATTCCTCCACTGAACCTCAAACCTGGGCTGCCTGCAATCCTACACTGAACCCCAAACCTGAGCTGCTTGCACTCCTTCACAGAACCCCAAACCTGGTCGGCATGAATTCCTCCACTGAACCCCAAACCTGTGTTATGTACATTCTTCCACAGAACCTCAAACCTGGGTTGCCTGCATTACTTCACAAAACCCCAAACCTGGACTGCTTGCATTCCTCCACAGAACCCCAAACCTGGTCTTCCCGCATTCATCAACAGAACCCCAAATTTGGGCTGCCAGCAGTCCACTACTGAACCCCAAACCTGGGCTGCATGCATTCCTCCACTGAACCCCAAACCTGGGCTGCCTGCATTCCTCCACTGAACCCCAAACCTGGGCTGCCTGCATACCTCCACACAATCCCAAACCTGGGCTGCCCGCATTCCTCCACTGAACCCCAAACGTGGGCTGCCCACATTCCTCCACTGAATCCCAAACCTGGGTTGTTTGCATTCCTACACTGAATCCCAAACCTGGACTGCCTGAATTCTTCCACTGAAGCCCAAACCTGGGCAGTGTGCATTTCTGCACTGAACACCAAACCTGATCAGCGTGCATTCCTGTACTGAATTCCAAACCGGAGTGAGTGCATTCCTCCACTGAACTCCAAATCTGGGCTGTGTGCATTCCTGCACTGCACCCCAAACCTGAATTGCCTACGTTCACCCACTGAACCCCAAACCTGGCTGCCTGCATTTCTGCACTGAACCCCAAACCTGGACTGCCTGCATTCCTGCACTGAACCCCAAACCTGGACTGCCTGCATTCCTGCACTGAACCCCAAACCTGGGCTACTTGTATTCCTCCACAGACACCAAACCTGGTCAGCGAACATTCCTCCACTGAACTCCAAACCGGAGTGTGTGCATTCATCCACTGAACCCCAAACCTAGGCTTTGTGCATTCCTATACTGAACCCCAAACCCGAGCTGCCTGCATTCCTCAACAGCACCCCAAACCTGGACTACCCGCATTGCTCCACAGAACCCCAAACCTGGGCTGCCTCATTCCTCCACTGAACCCCAAACCTGGGTTGCCTGCATTCCTGCACTGAACTTCAAACCTGGGCTACCTGTATTCCTTAACAGAACCCCAAACCTGGTCAGTGTGCCTTCCTCCACTGAACTCCAAACTGAAGTGTGTGCATTCCTCCACTGAACCCCAAACCTGGGCTGTGTGCATTCCTGCACTGAACCCCAAACCTGGATTGCCTGCCTTCACCCACTGAACCCCAAACCTGGGCTACCTGTATTCCACCACTGAACCCCAAACCTGGGCAGCCTGCATTCCTCCAATGCATCCCAAACCTGGATTGCCTGCATTCCTCCACTGAACCCCAAACCTGGGCAGCCTGCATTCCTCCACTGAAACCCAAACCTGGGCAGCCTGCATTCCTCCACTGAACCCCAAACCTGGGCAGCCTGCATTCCTCCACTGAAACCCAAACCTGGCTGCCTGCATTCCTCCACTGCGCCCCAAAACTGGGCAGCCTGTATTCCTCCACTGAAACCCAAGCTGGGCTGCCTGCATTCCTCCACTGCACCCCAAACCTAGGCAGCCTGCATTCCTTCGCTGAAACTCAAACCTGGGCAGTGTGCATCCCTGCACTGCACCCCAAGCCTGGTCTGCCTGCATTCCTCCACTGCACCCCAAACCTGGGCTGCCTGTATTCCTCCACTGAAACCCAAGCTGGGCTGCCTGCATTCCTCCACTGCGCCCCAAACCTGTGCTGCCTGCATTCCTCCACTGCACCCCAAACCTGGGCAGCCTGCATTCCTCAGCTGAAACCCAAAACTGGGCTGCTTGCATTTCTCCACTGCGCCCCAAACCTGGGCTGCCTGCATTCCTTCACTGTTCCCAAACAGTGGGCAGCTTGCATTCCTCCACTGAAACCCAAACCTGGGCTGCCTGCATTCCTCCACTGTTCCCCAAAACTGGGCAGCCTGCATTCCTCAATTGAAACCCAATCCTGGGTAGCATGCAGTCCTCCACTGCACCCCAAACCTGGGCTGCCTGCATTCCTCCACCGCACCCCAATCCTGGGCAGCCTGCATCCCTGCACTGCACCCCAAACCTGGGCTGCCTGCATCCCTGCACTGCACCCCAAACCTGGGCTGCCTGCATTCCTCCCCTGCACCCCAAACCTGGCCTGCCTGTATTCCTCCACTGAAACCCAAGCTGGGCTGCCTGCATTCCTCCACTGTTCCCCAAAACTGGGCAGCCTGCATTCCTCAATTGAAACCCAAACCTGGGCAGCATGCAGTCCTCCACTGCACCCCAAACCTGGGCTGCCTGCATTCCTCCACTGCACCCCAATCCTGGGCTGCCTGCATTCCTCCACTGCACCCCAAACCAGGGCTGCCTGCATCCCTGCACTGCACCCCAAACCTGGGCTGCCTGCATTCCTCCACTGCGCCCCAAACCTGGGCTGCCTGCATTCCTCCACTGTTCCCCAAAACTGGGCAGCCTGCATTCCTCAATTGAAACCCAAACCTGGGCAGCATGCAGTCCTCCACTGCACCCCAAACCTGGGCTGCCTGCATTCCTCCACTGCACCCCAAACCTGGGCTGCCTGCATTCCTCCACTGCACCCCAAACCTGGGCTGCCTGCATCCCTGCACTGCACCTGCCTCAAACCACGAGTAGGATTCTTTAATGAAGAGCAGGTCTGCGGCCTGAGGAGGACAGCCAGACCCGAGTCCACAGTAGGCTGGTGCCTTGCCTGCCTTTAATTATGCAATAAATAAACAGAAAGCTTTAAGGGGGGATCTGGGGGGACGGTTTCAGCCTTCCCGCCACGGCCCAGTAATCTCCAGCAGAGCACGGATCAATAGACACGTCAGGAGAGGCTCGGATTTGGCTCATCAATGCAGGTCTGGAGGGAGGCAGCAAGCGGCTCGTCTATGAATAATTCACAGCAGCCCACCGAACCCCGGCTCCCCCCACTGCCCACCCAGAGCTCGCAGCATCGGTGTCCTCTCCGACTTTTCGCTGCCTAATCTCTTCTGGGCTGCGGAACGGTTCTGATCCGGCTGCCATGAAAAATGCATTATAAATGGCCCTAAAAATAGTTTCCTGAAAAAGCAGCCCACCCCGTGAGGCTCGTGAGCTACTCAGAGTGGCCGGGCTAAGAGCTCTGGGCCTAGCGTGGGCAGGCCCTGAAGTGTCTCCTTGGCAGTCAAGCTCATGGGGGGCTTGTGTGCCAGGCCTAGCCCCCGATGGGACTTGTGTGGTTAGATCTGGCTCTTGGTGGGACTTGTGTGGTCATATCAGCCTCCTAGTGGGGCTAGAGTGGCTGGCCTAGCCCCGGTAGGACTTGTGTGGTCAGATCTGGCTCATGGGGGGCCTGGTGTGGTCAGATCTTGCCCCTGCTGGGCGTAGCCCCTGGTGGGACTTGTGCAGCCAGATCTGGCTCCTAGTAGTCCCGGAGTGGTCAGGCCTAGCCCCAGGTGGGACTTGAGTGGTCAGGTCTGGCTCCTGGTGGGCCTGGTGCGGTAATATCTGGCTCCTGGTGGGCTTGAGATGGCCAGGCCTAGCCCCTGGTTGGACTTGTGTGGTTAGATCTGGGTCCTGGTGGGGCTGGTGCGGTCAGATCTGGCTCCTGGAGGGCCTGGTGTGGTCAGATCTGGCTCCTGGTGGGCCTGGTGAGATCAGATCTGGCTCTTGGTGGCCTGGTGTGGTCAGACCTAGCCCAAGGATGGACTTGTCTGGTCAGATCTGGCTCCTGGTGGGCCTGGTGCGATCAGATCTGGCTCCTGGTGGGCCTGGTGCGGTAATATCTGGCTCCTGGTGGGCTTGAAGTGGCCAGGCCTAGCCCCTAGTTGGACTTGTGTGATTAGATCTGGGTCCTGGTGGGCCTGGTGTGATCAGATCTGGCTCCTGGAGGGCCTGGTGTGGTCAGATCTGGGTCCTGGTGGGCCTGGTGTGGTCAGATCTGGCTCCTGGTGGGCCTGGTGCGATCAGATCTGGCTCTTGGTGGCCTGGTGTGGTCAGACCTAGCCCAAGGATGGACTTGTCTGGTCATATCTGGCTCCTGGCAGGCCCTGGTGTGGTTAGGACTAGCCCCTGCTGGTCCTAGCCCCTAGTGAGACTTGTCTGGTCAGATATGGCTCCTGGTAGTCCCGAAGTGGTCAGGCCTAGCCCCTGGTGGGACTTGTGTAGCCATATCTGGCTCCTAGTGGGGCTGGAGTGGCCATGCCTAGCCCCTGCTGGGCTTAACTCCTGGTGGGACTTGCGTGGTCAGTTCTGGCATCTGGTGGGCTTGGTGCAGTCAGGCGTAGCCCGGTGGGACTCGTGTGGTCAGATCTGGTCCTGGTGTAATGATGTGGGCAGACCTGGTCCCTGATGGGGATGGTGTTCGCAGTGTTGGGCCCCTTTCCCAGTCCTGCCCTTACAGGGCTTGCTGTGGCTAAGATTCTCAATAGCATGATATAATAGGCAGGTTGTTTTTGGCCCCCTTCTTAGTCAGCCCCCTGCTGGGCATGGTGGAGTTTAGCTCCTCTATGTTATGTTATGTGAAAATGGTTTTGTAAAGCACTCGTACACCAGTTGGTTTCTTGACGCTAATAAGAGGAGGTGCCGAACCGGAGCAGTTAATCATAGGCTTGGGTGAACAGCCAAGTTTTAAGGGATTTCCTGAATCTCAATAGATCAGTGCTTGACCTGATTTCCAGGGGTATGGAATTCCACAATCTAGGTGCCAGAATTGCGAACCTACAGCCCCCATGGCGCTTCAACTTGAAAGTCGGAACAGTCAGAAGTTGAAGATGAGCCGAGCGAAGGCTGCGTAAGGGGGTGTAGCGTGAGATGAGGCTATCTATGAATTTGGGGCACCAGTCGTTCAGGGATTTAAACACCAGGCAGCCAATTTTGAAGGCGCAGCGTTGGGAAATAGGAAGACAGTGCAGCTTCCTTAAGAGAGGGGAGGCATGTTGACATCTGGGCTGTTTGTGAATCAGTCTTGCCGCTTGGTTCTGCACCAGCTGAAACCGTTTTGTAAGGCCAAGTGGCATACCAAGGTAGATTGCGTTGGCGTAGTCTAGTCGTGATAAGACCATGGCTATCACGACCTGGATCAGAGCTGCTTGGGTGAGCAGCCTGCTTATCTTCCTAATTGGCATATGGCATAATATGGTCAGGTTCTAGTGGGCCCATCTGGCAGTTGGGCTCCTACTCAGAATGGTGAGGTTTATCCTCTGAAGGACATAATAGGTTCTGGTGGGTCTTGTATGTAAACCAACCCCTACTGGATCTGGTGAGGTTAGCCCCTGGTGGGTCCCGCTGGCAGTCAGGAACTTACTGAGTGTAGTGTGGCCAAGCCTGGACCCTGGCAGCCGTGCTGGCAGTCAGGAACCTACTGAGTGTAGTGTGGCCAAGCCCAGCCACTGGTGGGCCCCGCTGGCAGTCAAGAATCTAATGAGTATAGTGTGGCCAAGCCTGGCCCCTGGTGGGCCGCGCTGGCAGTCAGAAACCTACTGAGTTTGGTATGGCCAGGCCCGGTCCCTGGTGGGCCCCGCTGGCAGTCAGGAACCTACTGAGTTTGGTGTGGCTAGGCCCGGCCTCTGGTGGGCCACGCTGGCAGTCAGGAACCCACTGAGTTTGGTGTGGCCAGGCATGGTGCGCCGCGCTGGAAGTCAGTGGTCCTAGTGTAGTTAGGCCTAAGGTGGGACCATGTGCTGGTAGACCCATGCTGGGCCACTTGTGGTAAAGCTTCTGGTGGGCTGGCAGCCAGGCCCCTGCTAAGCTTGGTGTGGCCAGGCCCAGCCTCTGGTGGGCCGCGCTGGCAGTCAGGAACCTTCTGAGTGTCGTGTGGCTAGGCCTGGCCCTTGGTGGGCCGCGCTGGCAGTCAGGAACCTAATGAGTTTGGTGTGGCCAGGCTTGGCCCCTGGTGGGCCGCGCTGGCAGTCAGGAACCTACTGAGTTTGGTGTGGCCTGACCCGGCCTCTGGTGGGCCGCGCTGGCAGTCAGGAACTTACTGAGTTTGGTGTGGCCAGGCCTGGTGTGCCGCGCTGGCAGTCAGTGGACCTAGTGTAGTTAGGCCTAAGGTGGGACCACGTGCTGGTAGACCCATGCTGGCCACTTGTGGTTAAGCTTCTGGTGGGCTGGCAGCCAGGCCCCTGCTAGCTTGGTGTGGCTTGGCCCGGCCTCTGGTGAGCCGCGCTGGCAGTCAGGAACCATCTGAGTTTGATGTGGCCAGGCCAGGCCTCTGGTGGGCCCCGCTGGCAGCCAGGAACCTACTGAGTGTCGTGTGGCCAGGCCTGGCCCCTGGTGGGCCGTGCTGGCAGTCAGGAACCTACTGAGTTTGGTGTGGCCAGGCCTGGCCCCTGGTGGGCTGCGCTGGCAGTCAGGAACCTACTGAGTTTGGTGTGGCCAGGCCTGGTGGGCCGTGCTGGCAGTCAGTGGACCTAGTGTAGTTAGGCCCAGGGTGGGACCTTTGGGACCACTTGTCCTAAAGCCACTGTTGGGCTGGCGGCCAGGCCCCTGCAGAGCTTGGTCTGGCTGCTTCTGCCTCTGGTGGTTCTGGTGAAGTTAGTGTCTAGCGTGACCCTGTGCTGGTCAGACAGGGCCCTGCGGGGTCAGGGGTTGTTAGGCCTTTGATGAGCCTCGCTGCAGAATGACCCCTGACAGTGGTAGGCAGTACACTCGCTGCACACCTATTTTAAATTCTGTTTATTGAGGTTTTAAACAGAGATAACACACAACCCGCAGTATGGGTGGTACATCAACAACCATAACCTTCAACACAATCAATTATATGTGATCGATGTTATTTTATATATATAAATTCAAGAGGGGCTAGCGTTCATAATGTACATGACGTATCATAGGGATTACATATTATACACCAATGACACTTAGGGAGTGGGCGCAGAGTCTTGTTGATTCGTCGTCAATAAATAGTGTCGCAGCGGCTCCCATACGTCTTTTGGTTTAGAAGCTGATGGTAACTGTTCCGCATACAACTCCAGGGACTCTTTGCAGTAGACCATGTCTTTTAACCAGTGATCAAGGCATGGGGTCAAGGTACTCTCCCACGTCAATGCTATTCGATGCTTTGCTATAAGTAATGCAATTCGTATGAATTTCCCCACAACTCCCTTAATATGAGGCACATAACTCAGCAAACACATAGCAGGTGTACATTGCAATTGTAAATTGGTCATATTCTGCAGACATTGTACAACTTCCCTCCAAAATTTAGCGACCTTCGCACAGTGCCATGCCAAATGCCAGAAGTCCTCATCAGGCTGGCGACATCTTTTACATTCACTGGTGTCACGGAATCCGATTTTGTGCAATTTCAAAGGTGTATGATAGACCTGGTGAATATACTTGAAATGGATAATTCTTAGATTGCCATTTGGAGTCAGTTTGCCGGTTAATGTACATATGTGTTCCCAATTAGCAGGGGACAGTGGAGGATCTAGTCGACTGTTCCATCTAGCTAGACTGTCATCTCCTACCCCCACTATTTCAGAGCCCCCCGCCCTATATAATTTAGTCACCAGTTTACGCTTAGAGGATGCTACAAGTAGAAGCTGTAGTGATTGTAATGTAGGCAGCTCTACTGGGAATGAACCGTAGTGATCTTTAAGTGCCTGTTTCAATCGATGAATGGTGAACCGAAACAACAGCGATTGATTGGTGATGTATTGTAGGTCGTCTGTTGTGAGAAAGTGACCCTCTGCATAGATATCCTGCATGCGTTGTATACCCACCATTTGTAGTGAACGGATCGCCCCACTTTCCTGAGTTATGGATAGGGAAGCGTGGTGTGCGAGTGGGAGTGCTGGGGTGTATAGCGAGAGTTTCGCTGTTAATTTGCCAATAGTCTGCCAGGGAACAATAGTAGCATCTACCGTGTTGATCTCCGTACGTGGTGTACCTCTGCGTGTATGTGTGAGCATTCCGACCAGCGGGATGGGGTGGGCCTCTCCGTCTTCCACCGCCACGTGGGGCGTGAAGTCGTGTGGGTTGTACCAATAGTAGGCATATTGTGCCTGTGCGCATAAGTAGTATACATACATTTCTGGTGCACAGAAACCCCATGTGCATAATCCAGGGTAAGTGTATGCCAGCTCACCCTAGCCTGCTTGCCATTCCAAATCAGCCTAAGCAGTTGAGTGCAGATATTGTGGAAGAGTTGTTTAGACAGAGTAATCAGGATATTATTAAGAGGTAGAGAAATCGTGGTAACACGATAATTTTCATAATGGCGATGCGATCCGCCAGGGAGAGGGGCAGAGAGGACCATCTATCAATTTGCAATTCTAATGTCGTGTATGCTGTACCATCATTTTCCTTGACTACAATTTCTGGGTCCCGATGCACCCACACTCCCAGATACTTCACAGGATCTGCAGACCAGATCAGTGGAAATTCCATTTGTGGAGGTGTAGTAATTGTCGTCAGGGGTACAACCACCGATTTATCCCAATTAATTAAAAGTCCAGAGAATAAACTAAATCGGATATATTCCCGTAAAAGTGGGGTTAGATATTTATGGGGCTCACGAACGAAAAGCACCATATCGTCGGCATATAATTATATGCCAACAGGTCTATGATTGGAGTTGAGCGCAGACTCCCTGTGCCTCTGCCGGATCACACAAGCCAAGGGCTCAAATGTGATAGCAAAAAGTAGTGGGGACAGGGGGCAACCCTGTTGAGTGCACCTGTTAATAGCAAATGGTTCAGAGGTGAGGCTCCCTACTCGAATCCTCACCGATGGGTCTGTATATAGTAGCTGTATCCAACGTGTGAACGCTGGCGGAAATCCCATTTGTTTCAGGATATAAAACATGTAGCACCATTCGATGGAGTCGAATGCTTTAGCTGCTTCCAACATTACCGCAGCAGCAGGCAAGTCTGGTGTGAGAACATGAAACAAGGCAAAAAGCGTTTGTAAATTTTGTGACGTAGAGCGTTCTGGTATAAAACCAGATTGATCAGGAAGCACTAGGCAGGACATGAGGGGCTGAAGCCGAGTGGCCAGTATTTTAGCTAATATTTTGGCATCTAAATTAATTAGTGACAAGGGGCGAGAGGAGTCACATTGGGACGAGGGTTTATCTTTTTTTAATAAAGTGATAATTAAGGCTTGTCTCAGTGACGGTGGGAGAATACCTGTGTCATGGGCCTCCACATACACCTCGAACAGATTTGGCGTTAAAAGATCAGTGCACTCATTGTAGAACTCAGCTGTGAGTCCATTTGGACCAGCGGCCTTTTGTTTGGTAAAGATTGGATCGCTGTTTTAATATCTTCTTCACCGATTGGTTGGCTAAGATATTCTTGATGGCCATCCGCCAAACAGGCACAAATGATATCAGAGAGATAATCATCATGCGCCGCCTCATCTGCACTCCCACGGGACACATGTAGTGTAGAATACCAATCTCTAAATTGGTCAACTATCTCCTGTGGTGTGTAGTGTTCCTCTCCCTGTGCATCTATTATTTTCGAGATGGGACAATGTTCATTACGGAATTGGAGTCTGGTGGCTAAGTGACGACCAGGTCGGCCTCCTTCACCGTATGCTCGCGCCATATGGTGATGTGATAAATAACGGGTTTCTGTTTCCACCATTTTGTTATATTCCTTTAGCTGTTCGTGAATGCGCGCTAGTGTAGCAGTGTCGGGGATTGGCTGTGTAATCGCGTTCTAGATTCGTTAGCGTGTTTTCAATTTTAGAAAGTTAGCCTCGGATATCTTTCAATATACCAGCCATAGTGCTTACGCATACCCCCCTCACAGTAACCTTGAAGGCCTCCCACAGTGTGACAGCACTGTCCACAGTACCCACATTGATTTCAAAGAATTGCGCTATTGCTTGCCTTATGGTGTCACTGTAAAGAGGATCCAGCAAGGCCTCAGCTCTGAAGCGCCATGTGAATGAGCGGTGTGTAGAAGTGGGGATGCTAATACTTAACTTTACTGGGCTATGGTCTGATAGTGTGCGTGGAAGTAAAGTTACATCAGTGACCCAATTGTTACACTCTTCATTTAATAGCCAGTAATCCAATATGGACCATGTGTTATAAGCAGGCGTGATATGGGTGCCCATCCTCACCTGTTCATTGCGTAACCGCCAGGCATCCACAAGTCCCAACTCCAACATAGCCTCACGTATACACTGAGCGCCCTTCACAGTTTGTGCACCCTGTGGGTTCGATCTATCTTTGGTGGGCCAAAGTGTGTATTAAAATCACCCCCCCACATTATGGCTGCCTCCGGCCATGTCCGGAGCACTGCTAGCATTCGGATAAATACATGTGGGTCATCCGCCACAGTGCTAGGGCCGGACTGGCCATAGCAGGCACCAGGCATTTCCCCGGTAGGCCGCTAGGGTGGGGGTCTGTTTTGGCCCCCTGGGGCCCGTATTTGTCACCGGTGGTCGGCAATATCAGCCCGCTGTAACAAAATCGGCCGAAACCAGCCCTCGCAAACTGCTCGGCTGCACTCCCCCTCACCCAAGGGGGGCCAGCTGAGCAGTTTGCCAGGGCCGGTTTATGTTCCCAGTCCGGCCCTGCACAGGGCCATAAATGTTAATGACAGTGATCATATTTTGTCCCAATTTCCCATGGACCATTGCGCACTGTCCCTCATCATCAATGTACTCCTTTAGGGCTGTAAATCGCAGACCTCGTTTAAACAATATGTAGAATATGATGATGCCAATCTATATCCAGCCCATCTGATCGCAATTCTGGTTTCTGATAATTTTGTTAAATGCGTTTCCTGCAAAAGGGCTATCTGAGTTCTGTGTCTGTCCAAATAAGCTAGCATTTGGCGTATTTTTTAGGGGTATTGAGTCACCTCACATTCCACGTCAGGCAAGCATAATTATCGTGTAGCATTTAATGAAATAGTTGTAGCTAACGTTGAGGGGGGGACTCAGCCCTGTGTGATCATGATGGCAGATATATAGTACATCAGCATTTATACATATAACCATTTCAGAAATTCCCATAATATACTTCGAGATCCCACGGTCAAATCTGTTACAATGAGTTTTAGTTATCAAATGGTGCATGCATAAAAAAGCAGAATAAAAAATACAGAGTATTTCCACGTACTCCCTAAGAAACACAGCTCCCTTGTGCGTATTCGTGTGATCACATCGTGCACAAAGAAAAACAACATTATAAAACCCTACCACCCTCTCCCACTTCAGCATCCTAACATTGCCAAAGCCATACCCCATATCCCCAACAAACACCATTGCAAACAACAACATCGATACAATGCGACACAACCAGCCTCCCACTGAATAGGGGAGGTGACCACCGATTGTCTGAATATAACACCTGAGCCACTGTTGTAGCCAGAAAATAAAGAGGCATGTGCAACAGTTCAGTGTCTTATGCATGTAGTAGCCTGTGTAAACCAGATGGTTACTAATGGTAAAGGATACAGAAAGATCGAAACGCCTCAACAGCGCAGTCATATAGCCCAAAGCATTAATGATGTGTCCGATTTGAGGGGCCATATAATAGTAAAGGCTCTGGGTATAGCACCGGGGGTAGATCGTCCCGCAGAGCCCATGGCAGTGCATAACATAGTAGTGTAGCGATCTATTGTTTCCCACTTATTCATCAACATCCGAGGCGGCGGGAGATGATGCTTTTTTCCGCCGCAGTATTTTCGAATAGTCCAGGGCTCGTTTGGGATTGACGAAGATTTTAGCCTTATCCTCAGTTCCGATACGGAGACGCGCCGGGTGTAGCACAGCATAGGGAATCTTTTCTGCGAAGGGGATTTTCTTGGCTGCTTGAAATTCTTTACGTGCAGCTTGCAATGTCACCGTGAAGTTTGGGTAGAAGGAGAGGGCATTACCTTGATAATTAACATTTCCTTTTTGTCTTGATACCCGGAGTATAGTATCTCTGTCCCTGTAATTGAGCAGGCGAGCAATAATTGGCTTAGGTGGTGCCCCCGGAAGCGGTCGTGCTGCTAATGATCGGTGGGCTCTCTCCACAATAAACATACTGGATAGCGCGTCTTCTCCACAGAGCTCCCTGAACAGGTTTTCGACATATGTTTTCAGGCGTCCAACATTGGTGGATTCCGGAAGCCCTAAAATGCGCACATTATTGCGCCTTGAGCGTTCCTCGAGGTCCTCATTCTTCACTTTGATGACCGCTAATAGTTCCATGTCAGATGTTTTTGTTTCAATTTTCTGGAGGCCACTCTCTGTGTTCGAGATGCGTTGTTCCGCTTCCCCAATTCGCAGGCCTTGTTTATCCAGCTTGGCGGATATGCTATCAATTTGACCGTTTAGCGCTTCCATATTATCGTTGATTGACTGTAGACTCATGTGAATAGCCGCTAAGGATTTCTCCAGTGTGGCTTGGGCGCCACCATCCAGTTCTGAGTCGAAGCATGCTGGGGTTTCCCAGATTTGCGCAACTCAAATGTGAACCTCAGTTGATGTTTATCTGGTTTTCCCATGGCGAGAAAGCTGTGTGTAGGTGATATCCCAATACCAAAGTTTTCCATTGTTATAGAGCAGACAATCAACGCAAAGTACGCCAGAGGGCTCTCAGAATACCACGCGGGGCACGGCGCATCGTCTGAAATTCCCACCTATGCGAACTCGTTTCAATACAGTTCCACCTGAGGTTTGTGTGCGTGTACTTAGTCAAGTGGTAAGCGCCAGGAATCACCCTGTCCTTGTAGCGCGCACCTACGTATCACCTCTGCTATTTGGGGCAGTTCGGTATTGCATGTGATTCTAGCATTGTATCTGCGGGGTGTGAGGGGTGCGGGTGCTTCGCAATAGACCTCTTACCACAGTCAGAAGTCAGGTCCGTGTCTCACATATAATTCACAGCGCTAGTATTGGTACAATCAATCTTAGTATGTCTTTAAAAACTGTTATATATGTTCATCTGTTTACACTGACTTTGCTTGAAGTAGCATCAGTCCGTGTCCCCAGGCGGCCGCGTGTGTACAAATGGCCCGGCCCAGCTGCTACGAGGATGCCTCAGTGCTTCTCCCCCACAGTGCAGTTACACGTCCCCAGCCGATACGCTCAGGCAGGCATCGCTACGTCTCACTCGCGGGGCCCTCAATGAACCGCCCCGCGAGTGAGACGTAGCGAATCTCACGACTGGTGGAATCACTGCGATTGTTCTCGCAGTGATTCCACCAGTCGGCTCCCCAAGCGCACAGCTCCCCTCAGTACGTCAGGGTCGCTACATACGATCCTCCAATGCCATCAGTCGGACCTTTCGATAGCTATATGGCACAGCGCTATCCCTCCGGCTGTATTCGTCTGGGTGCCAATCTGGATGGGGGTCCGTAGAAACAGAAATCAGCCACGCCGCAGCAGGTATGGCGGCAGCGCGATCCGCGACTTCTGATTCCCCAGAATCTGGGTATGGGGGCCGCCATGTTGTTCCTAATGTGGCATCAGGGTGAGCCACCGATTGTCACGCTTGTACCACTTGTTATCGCAGCAATTTCGCCAGCGAGCAGTCCCCTAGTGTCAGGATGCTCAGCACTGCAGTGCAGTAGGGCCGATGACTTCAGGAAAACAGGATTACTGTAGGATTATGCCGGTGGTCGGCGGAGCCGCGGTATTATGCGGCCATCTTGCCGTGCATCAGGCCACGCCCACCACACTCGCTGCACACCTAGCAGAAGACACTCTTATGTTGCACAGGCCTTTCCCAATAACTATTCAAACAATGATACAGGCTGTCTTAATGAGCGCTGAGCACAGCCGGTAACATATTCCATGCTTTCAAGTTAGTCATTTCCATGTTTGAGTTTCTCATCCAGCCTTTTTTTTGCATCTTTGTAGAGTATTGTCCTGCATTTATAAAGGAACAAACAGGGCTATGACTACCAGAATGCAAGGGCAAACCCTGGCCTGGATGGCCAACTATCACATGGAATCGCGAAAAAGATGATTTTCTCAAATAATTAAGAACCACAGTGTAAATGCTGAGCACACTGCTGCTGATGGACTTCTAAGCGCTTGTGCTATGTCTGTAGCAAGCGCCTTCTTGTACAACACTCTAATTACAGAATCCCTCCCACATGAACTCAAGACTTCAGTCATCAGTTTTTCTCAGATGCCAACTGTTGGTGACCCTCTCACACTCCACGGTTGCCAAATACCAAGGATTTCACCACTTGCCTCCTTCTTCCACCACCCTACACTTCTGTCTCTTTGTCTCATTCTTATAGGTTCTTAATTTACTGCAGGACCCGCAGGCCAGCCACCGCCGGAGCCTGCTCAGTCACATGCACAATAGAGTCTCGTATTACACTTATTTACTGCGGGATCAGCAGTCCAGTCACTGCCGGAGTCTGCTCAGTTACATGCACAATAGAGTCTCAGATTACACTTATTTACTGCTGGATGAGCAGGCCAGCTACCGCTGGAGCCTGCTGAGTCACGTGCACAGTAGAGTCTCAGATTACACATATTTACTGTTGGATCAGCAGGCCAGCCACCGCTTGAGCCTGCTCAGTCTCATGCACAATAGGGTCTCGAAATAGACTTATTTACTGCAGGAACCGCAGGCCAACCACCACCGGATTCTGCTCATTCACATGCACAATAGAGTCTCGGATTACACATATTTACTGTGGGACCAGCAGCCCAGCTCAGTCCCATGCACAATAGTCTCGTATTTATAGGAGAACAGCAGGCCAGCCACCGCCGGAGCCTGCTCAGTCACATCCATAATAGAGTCTCGGATTACACTTATTCATTGTGGGACCAGCAGGCCAGACACTGCCTGAGCCTGCTGATAGGGTCTCGGATTACACTTATTTACTGTGGGACGCGCAGGCCAGCGACCACCGGAGCCTGCTCAGTCACATGCATAATATAGTCTCGGATTACACTTATTTACTGCAGGACCCGCAGGCCAACCACCGCCCGAGCCTGCTCATTCACATGCACAATATAGTCTTGGATTACACATATTTACTGCCGGACCAGCAGGCCAGCTACTGTCGGAGCCTGCTCAGTCTCATGCACAATAGAGTCTCGGATTACACTTATTCACCGCTGGACCAGCAGGCCAGCCACCACCGGAGCCTGCTCAGTCTCATGCACAATAGAGTCTCGGATTACACTTATTCACCGCTGGACCAGCAGGCCAGCCACCGCCGGAGCCTGCTCAGTCTCATGCACAATAGAGTCTCCGATTACACTTATTCACCGCTGGACCAGCAGGCCAGCCACCGCCGGAGCCTGCTCAGTCTCATGCACAATAGAGTCTCCGATTACACTTATTCACCGCTGGACCAGCAGGCCAGCCACCGCCGGAGCCTGCTCAGTCTCATGCACAATAGAGTCTCGGATTACACTTATTCACCGCTGGACCAGCAGGCCAGCCACCACCGGAGCCTGCTCAGTCTCATGCACAATAGAGTCTCGGATTACACTTATTCACCGCTGGACCAGCAGGCCAGCCACCGCCGGAGCCTGCTCAGTCTCATGCACAATAGAGTCTCCGATTACACTTATTCACCGCTGGACCAGCAGGCCAGCCACTGCCGGAGCCTGCTCAGTCACATGCATAATAAAGTCTTGGAATTACACTTATTTACTGCGGAAACAGCAGCCCAACCACCGCTGGAGCCTGCTAAGTCTCATGCACAATAGAGATTCAGATTACATTTATTCATTGTGGGACCAGCTGCCCAGTAGGCCAGCCACTGCCGGAGTCTGCTTAGTCACGTGCCCAATAGAGTCTCGGATTACATTTACTTACTGCGGGACCAGCAGGCCAGCCACTGCCGGAGTCTGCTCAGTCACATTCACACTAGAGTCTCGGATTACACTTACTTACTGCGGGACCAGCAGGCCAGCCACTGCCGGAGTCTGCTCAGTCACGTGCACAATAGAGTCTCGGATTACACTTACTTACTGCGGGACCAGCAGGCCAGCCACCGCCGGAGTCTGCTCAGTCACGTGCACAATAGAGTCTCGGATTACACTTACTTACTGCGGGACCAGCAGGCCAGCCACCGCCGGAGTCTGCTCAGTCACGTGCACAATAGAGTCTCAGATTACACTTACTTACTGCGGGACCAGCAGGCCAGCCACTGCCGGAGTCTGCTCAGTCACATTCACTCTAGAGTCTCGGATTACACTTATTTACTGCAGGACCCAAAGCTCAGCCACATTACTTATGACATCATCCAATTGTGACCATCTGTTGTGGGCTTTTTGAAGTGGGAGAAATTCAGCAGCATGGTTTATGATATCACCAGAACCCATCAATTGCAATATTGGACCACATAACATTACCCAGTATGCATCCTGTATACTTTTACATGTATACTTTACTTTTTTCCATGCCATTGATTAAGGAGAGTACTGAGCAAGGTAGGGCTGTGAGTTATGATGTGTGTTATGCGTTGCACTGCCAAACCTCAAGGCTTTTTCAGTTTTGTGTTCACTGAACTATAAATAACCTTTTACTGTTTTTCAGTAAAACTCATGTTTTTATTTTAATATATCCCATTCACCTAACGTGTACCTATTCCAGCTCCTATATAGATCAAAAAGGTAGTTTAGTTGTTTTCTTGTATCATTTTAGAGTTTTATTTTAGATTAGTCTGAGCATGTTTAGTGATCTAAACCCCTTGAGGTATGATATTTTTTTAAGTCTCTGCCTAAGTAGCCCCAGAGCGGGCCCATTATTTTCTTTGTGTTGGGTAAACTTAGAGAGTTTTCCACCCCAACACCCACTGCAGTCTGTCCAACCAGTTGTTTTCAGTGGGCGCTGCCATCTGCTGTCGGTTGTAAGGGGTGTATTTTGGTCGATGGTCTGTCTAGGATCATCACAACTGGACAACCCACCAGCCCAGGTCCTGTAAGCTCCTCAATTACTTGCAGCACCTCCTTCCACAAGGGTTGTAACTGAGGTCAAGACCAAATGATGACTGTAAGGTTCCCCCTTTCACCACACCTTCTTCAATATTCCCTGCTTTCTGGTTCATTGTTAATCATGAGGGGGTATCATTCCATTTACATGGCAGTTTCATCATTGTCTCCCTCCCTCCCATGAGTATGGCAGAATTGTTTGTGTGGGTAAGAATGCCATTCCATTGCTTTTCATATATTGATATCTGTAGTTCTTTCACCCAAGTTCTTGGAAATGCTGAGTTTCCCTCGCGATCCTCTTTTATTGAGAACCTTATGGAAATGAGAGTTGAGTGTTTCTAAACTTCACGTGTCAGTTGGTATTTCACAAAAGGAACTGTGTGATTCAGGGGTTCAAGAGTATGTATCTTCCCTCGCCCAAATGTATCGTCCAACCCTTTTCTGTTTCTCTTCAGGTCCAGTGTACCAGGAAGTTCTTGGTTTCTACATAATAATATTTAAGAAGGTTGGGAGCTATACATATGGACACACATTTAACGTTTTAGGTATAGGGTTGGGTAGGGGTTGGGGTTTAAGATTTAGAGTTGGGTAGGATTAAGGTATGGGTAGGGATATACGGTGGTAAAGGTATTTTACGGTTTAGGGATGGGTAGGGGTATTGGGTGGTAAGCGCGTTTTTAGGGTTTAGGATAAGTGTATTCAGTGGTAAGGGTATTTTTTTAATTTAGGGGAGGGTAAAGGTATTGGATGGAAGGGAATTGTAAGAGTTTAAGGTAGGTAAGGGTATCGGTTGGTAAGGGAATTTTTAGGGGTTGGTAAAGGTAACACTTACCTTAATTATACTTACCTTAAATAAACTTTTCATGCGTGGTAAAAGCATATGCTTGGTATAAATTTGTGTGATAAAAATGCGTGGTAAAGGCACGCGTGGTATGTGCCAGCATTGTAATGTCATACAACCCCTTGGGATGGTTTCAATGTGCACTGTCGTTTACCTATACGTTCTTTAGTGTCCTACCAGATACAGTCGAACAGTAAGATTGGATATCAGTTATACAGTCTTTGGGAATATGCAGGGTTATTGTTTGCCATACATATAATATTCTTATGAGGACTGGCATTTTAGTGGCTGCTATTCTAACCAATAAGGACAGTATTCTATGATGTTAGCTGCTTAATTCCACTTTAACCACCCTCATTAATTGCTGGTTAGTTTCTCTGGTTTTACTGTGATTCTAGCCAGGTCTATGCCCAAGTATCGAACTGACGTTTCAGCCCATTTAAATGGGATCATACTTTGTACCTCTCAAATTAAGTATTCTGAGGGTCGACATGTTTAGAACCTCTGATTTGTTTAGGTTCCTTTTGAAACCTGACAGCTGTTGATAGACCCTCACTTACTGCATTTGGTTTGGGAGTGCAGTAAGGAAGTCAGTCAAGAAAAGCAGAATGTATTCCATGAACATTGAGATCTTAGTTATTTGCACACATAGGTTTATCCTTTTTTTATTGCATTTAGTCTAATTCTCTGGGACAGAGTCTCTTGGGTAATCGCAAAGAGAAGGGGTGAAAGGATGCTCCTCTGTCTCATACCCTTACCAGTCGGTACCCTGTGAGAAAGGGATTCATTAACTTTAATCTTTTCTTTTTGGGCTTGATAGCCTTCTAACAGCCAGCTACCATAGCCCTCCCCGAAGCCCATCCCTCGTACTATGTCTGCCATAAATTCCCATTCCACTCTATCGAATGCATTTTCCCCTCTACACCTAATATCTAATAAAAGAAGGGCTTTTTTTGGATTGAAAGTCTCTCCTTATATGGTCTGAAGGCACAGTGCTACTATCAAGGTGAATATTTTCACATCAAAGTTATAAGTAAATTAAAATGTCCTGGACTTGCCCCTTAAGCCAAGCGCCCTCTTGATGGACTGGCACAAAATTCAATGTACCAGTACAAAGGAATCCTTCTAATGCCAACTTATTTGCTGATTTTTCACGCAGTGGAAATCAAATTCATGGGTGAACATTCTCCCCCCTGATGTTTAAACTGGGTCCCCTGATGGATCCCTAAGAACTTAAAATACCGAGAATAGGTTTAGCGTGCTAAGTCTGCCACATTTTGTGCAAATTCATAAAATACTGCCAAAGTTGTTTGTGAATCAAAACTGTTATGAGGGCCCTTTAACATTGTCATCCACATTAGATTGCATAAAACATGAATTACCTGCACCAGGTGTAACTTGCTAACTAAGCAAACACAAGGAGATGATGGACGGAGCGCTGAAACTTTTCAGACAATCACCCCAGTCACAGATCTGGATTGAATCCATTATCATTCTTTAGCTCACTTCACCACTTCAGTTCAGACCCAGCTATATGCAAATCAGTCTTGACCCTGTGCCTCATGGGAACAGTCCAGCCCGAACTGCCAAGCCAGGTCTTCCCTGAACCGGAAACAAGAATCCTGGGACCAGTTTCTGGGTAACACCCTTCATCAGCCAGGCTAGCTTGAATCCAGTGGCAAAGTGAGCAAGGGACCCACGTCTGGGCATACCCTGCCAACTTAGGGCGAACAAAGCAAACACAAGGAGATGATGGACAGAGCTAACAGCCTGCCACATTTGATGCAGAGGCATCAAACACTGCCAAAGTTATAAGCAAAGGAAAATTGTATTGGCCCCCTCATTCATTTTGACCCGATGGATTGACACAAAACTTGATATACTCATAGGAAAACACACTTTCGAAGCTTCAATAAAAGTTTGATTAGATTTGTCACATGGTGCCAAATTTGCCAAATGAACACTCAAGAGTCATCTCAACATAGTATTAGTTTGCTAAATTTCCCACATATTCTTCAAACGGTGCAAAAGTTAAGATGAAATCAACAAATGACTTAACAAGCTAGCAAAAGAGTTCACCATTTCAATCCCACCTTCTTCAAGCACTTAGGCCCTCACTTATGAGGATTTCGGGTAGGGCAGCACAGCAAGTCGCCTTGCTGCGCTGCCCTACGCTAAATTGAAAGGGTAGGAATGCACCTTATTTATCCAATATGGTGCATTTATATCCTTTTCCCTGCGCTGGTGCCGATTCTGCAGCCTAGCCCCAACGCAAGCACCCTTTGGGTGCCTGTGTTGTCAGCTGGATTATTTTGTGCAGGAAACAATCCTGAGAGCTGTTTTCCTCATTCTATGTTTGGTGCAGAGCAAAAAACTAGGAAAAATAGAAATACTTCTCCTTATTACGCCTCACCTCAGGAGGTGTAAGATTTTGACACAGTCCTTGTAAATCTGGGAATGCACCAAAAACCATGGGAGTTGCATAGGAACACCCACTGCAACGCCCATGGGACTCCTCCCTTGCAAAAAATATAAAGTAAGACCTGACCCAGACCCTCTGTGGTTCAACTACTATGTCGTGTGAGGCTAGGTAGCCTGTGGAGAGTTGGGTGCAGGGTGAGACTGAAGGCCAGACCCATAGGCTCTGTGGTCTATCCCACCTGCACACCCCCAAAGGTCCTGCACAGTGGAGTTTGGCACCTTCAATAATTTGAAGTAGGGGTTGACTTGCCTTTGTGCACAGAAGAGATTGACTACCTGCATACTGTTCGGCACAGGGTCTGGCTGCAGTTTAGGCCCTGCCACCAACCCCTGAAGACTGTGTGCAAAAGGGTATGACAAGCCACAGCAGGTTGTTCGTGCAGCCATCCCTATGCCTGTGTGCAGTGGGGGTTGCCTGCATGCCGAGGGTTTGGCCAGCGGCCAGGCCCTCAGGCACTGTAGCCAAACTCTGCTTTGTACAGCCAAAGGCTGTGTGCATCCGGAGTAGATCTCTCTTTGGCAGTGTGCAGCAAGGGCTGCCTGTCTTTTAGCTAGGCACAATGGAGTTTGGCCACCCTCAAAGGGCTGAGCACAAAGCCTGGTCACAGGCCAGGCCCTGCTGCCAACCACTAGCACACATGTCCAAAGGCCCTGAGTAGCAGGAGCTGGGTGCCCACAGCAGGCTGGGTGCAAAGACTGACAGAAGCCAGAAAGACAAGAACTGCTTGAATGTGGAACAATATATTCTCATGAACCAACCAACAGCTGCAGTGGTCCATTAAGATTTGAGGCTCATCCGTGGATTCCAGAAAATAGTTATGGCTTGATCCATCGAGATCAAAAACCAAGCTCCAAACCTTAAGGAGAAAGTAGCCCATCCTTGTGCAGATATCATTCGATAGCCAACTCCCCATTGAGAAGGAGACACTGAAGAGAAGCATCAGCTTTTTCTGGAAGGAAAATGTGACATAAGAAAGCCAGCAGAGCTAGGCAACAGCAGGTTCCATTAACCAAGAGGAATTGAGCAAATACCCACAATGTCCCTGGTGAGGATTGTCTTCACTCACTTATGAGGTGAGAGTCAGGTGGGTCACACTAGTCTTTATTCATGTGGAACAACAGGGATGATGAAGCATCTCAGAACTACTCATCCAAATGAGTTTACCAGGGCTGAGATAGAGCACAGGAGACAAGGTGAGTGAGAGGAAGAAGAAAGAGTGCCTGAGTGAGTTGGGCTCCCTTGTCCTTTGTCTCAGCTGAAGTCCTGCAAGCACCTGAAGAAGAGTATGATCAGAGGCTGAAGATGTTTCCACACTATTGCACAAAGTGCAAAAAATATATACTTAGGTGAGAAAAATCAGAGCACAATCTCTTTTGATCAGCACTTCAAAAGTTTGTCAGCCAGCCTTGCAGAGTAATTATGCTACAGAATATTCTTTTTTTAAGTTACTCAAACAAGTATTAGGCACCAGTTAACAAAAGACAATGAAAACATCCAAAAAGGTGGAAATTAAAGATACAAAAATGTGTTTAAAAAAATCCCACCGCCTTAGAAAAACATAAGAAAGGTTCTGCTAAAAGAAAGAAAAAAAACTGTGTGCAAATCGGATTGGTCACTTGCACCAGGGCCAACCCCTCCTCGCACACGGCCAGAGCTGCACACTGTGTGGGTCGGCTGCCCACTTGCCATGCACAATGATGTCATTAATGATGTCATTTCAGATGTCAACAGTGACATTATCAATTATATCATACTGCCTGTCATGAGTGATGTAATATGTGAGGTCATAAGCAGTGCATGGCAACTGCACAAGTTATAGTTACTTCAGTTAACTATAACTGGTGAATTTGAGTTTCTTTTTGTTTAAAATGGTATTTTAACAGACATTTTCACGCAATTATAACATCACTTTAACCTTTGTTTTTTTGTTATTGAATTTCAAAGATTTTTTCAATGTTAAGTATGGTATTGCTATACCTAACTATTATGGCACGTTAACCTTTGTTTTTTTCAGTGAATTTCTCGTTTTTTTTATGTGAATTAATATTTTATTACTCAGCCTCCAAATCTCCCGCAGCGCACTGCTTTTGACCATATACGTTGCGGGATTGAGCACAGGTACTGAATTGTGGCAAGACTGTATGCCCAACCCCCAGCAGGAAGCCATCACCCCATTGCTGGCCACCCCCAACAGTAGCACAACACCAAAGGACACCCACCCAAATTATTTGTTGCCTTTTACTTTGGTCTACTGGTAATTTTGAGGAACTCCAATACATTTTTGTTAGGCTGCTCTGAGTACTGTCGGTCTGCAGTAACATAAAAAACAACAACATTTTTTGCAATTTGAACCTGGGGGCGAGGGTCCGTCTAGGCCTCCCCCATACAAGAGCCATGGGGTCAGGGTACACCTACCCAAGATCCTTATTTTTATTTTATTTTAATATTCAGGGAAATTCAGTACTACCGCGGGAGTATCAAAGGAGTACTGAGTTACTACCAAGGGACAAATTACAAATGAAGCCTTCTGATAAGCTGGTCCCACGGGACTAAGACCTTTTACGCAAAACTGAGCGCGGAGCTGCTGCGATTGGCTGGCCACAACATGAAAAGAAAGGTTGCAGCAGCCATTACATGACGTGGGGTGTTGGTCCACTGTCCTGAAAAGGTTTTTGGAAAAGAGCATAAGTGGGAAGAGTAAGGATACCCCCAAAGATCCCAAAATTAATTTATGTAAACATTGTTGCACCATCCAGCAGGTGTCCCAAGGGATCGGGCCAACATTTAAAAAAAAAAATTGGAATGTTGCATGTTAGACCTGTCAGGGTCTGGGTGGTCTTTCCCCCACACTTTTTTCATTATTCCTCCATTTTTGCTGATCTGTTTTTTGGTGGCCTTAGGACTCTGTGTACTTTACCACTGCTGACCGGAGATAAAGTTTGTGTGCTCACTCCCTAAAAAATGTTAACAGTGACTTACACCTAATTGGCACACTTCATTTACTAGTGGATCCCACAGCACTCATTGTGCCACCCACTTAAGTAGCCTTTTAAATACGTGTCAGGCCTGCCACTGCAGCCTGTGTGTGCAGTTTTAAACCTTTTACTAGGCCCAAATCTTCCTTTTTAAATACATATGTCACCCCTAGGGTAGGCCCTACAAAGCCCGTAGGACAGGGTGCAGATCATTTAAAAAGTTGGACATGTACTTTTGTCTTCACATGGTAGTGAAAAACTCTTACATTTGTTTTTCAGTACCTCAAGGCCTACCTCTCCATACTATAACATTGGGTTACCTCAATACTTTTAATAAGTGATACCTTTCAATTGGGGGAAGGTGGGAAGATCGAGTTTGGTGTCTAAAGAATTGTCATTTAAAACCCTCTTTAATGGTAAAGTTGGATGTTAAATCACAATTCTGAAAATGCCACTTTTAGAAAGTTGGGATTTTTGTGTCCCAACAATTTGGTGCCTGCAGCCTGTAACCAGGGTCACATGACTAGGTGTTGCTGGCAGTTGATCTTTGTGCATTGCTCTGATACAGTGAGACAAAGGGGGGAAAGGTAGTGGCAGGATGGGCCATAACTGTCAGGAGGAGTGTGACCCATGTGTGACAACTATGCTCAGACGTGTGTCCCATGCTCCCTGTGCCACTGGAATCAAGCTATACTTGGCTGATTAGCCAATAACAGAGGCAAAATCAGTAATAGGTTGCTTGTATTCTGGTTCAGGGAGGACCTGGCTTGGCAATTCAGGCTGGACTGTTACCTTTCAAACAAGGTCAAGACTGATCTGGGTTCCAACTGAGGTGGCATGGTGGATGAAAAACGATGGATTGGGATGCGCCTCGATTGCCAGTGGCTGAGATAAATTCAAGCATTCCACCCATCACCTTGTTGCTGTTGTAGTTGTTACTTCATGGGTGTTACCCAGAAGCCGGTTCCAGGATAATTGTTTCCGGTTCAGGGAAGACCTGGCTTGGCAGTTCGGGCTGGACCTTTCCCATGTGGCACAGGGTACATATAGCTGGGTCTGAACTAAGGTGGCGAAGTGAGCTAAAGAATGATGATGGATTCGACCCAGATCTGTGACTGGGGGTGAGTGTCCGAAAAATTTCAGCACTCCGTCCATCATCTCCTTGTGTTTGCCTCATGGAGAAAGTCAACACAGAGTTTTTCAGTGGATACATCTTTGTCCTTTGCAAGAGGTTTTCGGTGCCACTTACGCTTTGGAAACAAGACAAGGAGAGAAGTCCATCTGAGACTCGCTAAACTCACTGAGAAGTGAATCTGTGATCACTTACACTGAACTAAGAGTGGCATTGAGTGAAGTGAGCTTAACTTTCCACTGCTGGATATTTCAGTCTCTACTTGTCAGTGTTAAGTTACTGAATCACACCCAGCAGCACTTGAAGTTCAGTAATGCACTGCTCAGACTTGGCGGTGGAGCACTCTAGCTCGCGGCTCCTTTTCTGTGCACATCTAATAGCGCCTGTCTTGTTGAATGGATGACAGTCCTTAAAGAGCCATTATGTGGGATAGCATTTACTCCCTCGAGCATGCGGCACTATCCTGTATTTATGGGTATTGATTGCACCCAATGGGCACCCAGTCTCATCTGTTCTGATTAGGACGCTCTGTTGACCTAAGCCTCACACTTAACAGAGAAGAGTAAGTGTTGATTGCCTCTTTATTACTCAATATTCAGTAATTAATGCCTGTCCGGATCATTTCAGTTGAAGACCCATGGCATCGCACCAGCACCTCGCAGTGAGCTAGTTCACACGTGAAGCACAGTCAGTGTGTCATGGGCTCTAATGAGAGGAAGAAAATGCCCCCACAGATGCTGTTTGAATGATAAAATACAGCAATATTTAGGGATCAATGAGGTCCTCCGCACTTTTGGTCCCGGTGCCACTGCACCTTCTGCACCAATGTAAGCTACACCCTTGGGTGTGATGGTGGAAAGTGCTGTAAGGCAAGCACGCCTAACGCTGATCTTCTCTTGGTCCAATCACAGTCACCACCAGGCCGGTGTCAGTCAGTAACATTTGTTATTATATAGCGGGGACATAATGGCGAGTCTCAGAGCGCTATAGAAAAAACTCAAATAAATATGGACTTCTCAGCTGAACTTAAAGGAGATTAACTTCAGCATGAAGTGCATAGTGCTGTTATTATTAAGTTTTATTATTAATGGTATTATTATCATGAACAGCACTGTCCTCATCATTGTCATAGTCTCATATGGTCATCAACCTTCTTATTAAATTTCCTGTTATTATCTTTGTCCTCACTGTAGTCTTTGCAATCACTGTTACTGTTATTTTCAGTATGATTGTTATGATGGCGGCCAACCTTGTATTGTCACTGTTATCTGGATGAGCCTGAGGTCTTCACACTCAGGTCTTGGGGGGTTCCACAGAACCCTTAGAAGGGGGGGGGGTCACTTGAAGAGGGTCAGTGCCTTCACAAGTGCCCTCAGAGCAGGGGCTGACAGTGACACTCAAGAGGCATGTGGCATGCACACACGTCAGTTACAAGGGGTAGATACTAACATGCACTGAATACACCACCTGCAGCAGGGAAGCTTTCTTACTTAGGTTTCAGCTCGCTGTGCCTGAACCAGTGGAAGCAGTTACTACTGTGTTCTCCACTGAATAGCCTAGAATAACAGGAACCAGAAACTAATGTCTGCTCCAATGAATGGAACCACAGGAACCAGAACTGCTGCATACTCTACTGAATCACCTGGAACCACAGGAACAAGACACTAACGTTTGCTCTAATCAATGGAACCACAGGAACCAGATGCTGCTGTATTCTCCGCTGAATCGAATGAAACCACAGGAACCAGTCCTAATGTGTGCTCCAATTAATGGAACCACAAGAACCAGATACTACTGTGTACTCGACTGAATTGCTTGGAACCACGGGAACCAGATACTACTGTGTACTCCACTGAATCGCTTGGAACCATAGGAACCAGCTACTACTGTGTACGCTACTGAATTGCCTGAAACCAAAGGAAAGAGTTTCAGGCAATTGTGTTTACAGGCAATGTGTGCTCCAATTATTGGAACCACCGAAACCAGATACTACTCTGTGTTCCACTGAATGGAACCACGGGAACCAGATACTACTGTGTACTCCACTGAATCGCTTGGAACCATAGGAACCAGATACTACTGTGTACGCTACTGAATTGCCTGAAACCAAAGGAAACTGGTACTAATGTGCGCTCCAATTATTGGAACCACAGAAACCAGATACAACTCTTTGTTCCACTGAATGGAACCACAGGAACTACATACTACTGTGTGCTTCAATTAATGGAACCACAGGAACCAGATATCACTGCAAACACCACTGAATCACCTGGAACCACAGGAACTAGGTACTAATGTGTGTTCCAATGAATGGAACCACAGGAACCAGATACTACTGCGTTCTCCACTGAATCGCTTGGAACCACAGGAACCATTTACTACTGTGAACGCCACTGAATCACCTGAAACCAAAGGAACCAGGTACTAATGTGTGCTCCAATGAATTGAACCACAGGAATCAGATACTACTCTGTGTTCCACTGAATGGAACCACAGGAACCAGATACTACTGTGCACTCAACTGAATCGCCTAAAACCACAGGAACCAGATTCTACTGCAAACTCCACTGAATTGCCTGGAACCACAGGAACCACATACTATTGTGTGGTCCACTGCATGGAATCACAGGACCCACATATTACTGGGTGCTCCACTGAATGGAACCACAGAACCAGATACTAGTCTGTGCTCCACTGAATGGAACCAGATGCTACTGTGTACTCCACTGAATGGAAGCACTGGAACATGATACTACTGTGTGCTCACTAAATCACCTGGAACCACATGAACCAGATACTACTGTGTGCTCCACTGAATGAAACCATTGAAACCAGATCCTACTGTATGCTCACGGAGTCACCTCGAATCAGAAGAAGCAGATACTACTGTGTGCTCCATTGAATCACCTGGAACCAATGGAACCAGCTACCAATCTGTGCTCACCAAATTGCCTGCAACCAGATACTACTGTTTGCTCACGGAATTGCCTGGAAGCCCATTTCACTGTGCGCTCACTAAATTGCCTAGAATGAGAGGAATAAGATGCTTCTGTACTTACTAAATTGCTTGGACCCATAGGAATCACATACTTCTGGGTGCTCACTGAATTGCCTATAACGAGAGTAATCGGATACTACTGTATGCTCACTGAATCACCTGGAACCAAAAGAATCAGATACTGTTACGTGCTCACTAAATTGTCTGGACCCACAGGAACCAGATCATACTGTATGCTCACTGAATCACCGGAACAAGAGGGACCAGGTACCTCTGTGTGCTCCCTGAATTTCCCTGAACTAGAAGAATCAAATACTGCTGTGTGCTCCTTGAATTGCCTGGAAACAGAAGAATCAGATACTACTGTATGTTCACTGAATCGCCTGAAATAAGAGGAACCAGATACTGCTGTGTGCTCACTGATTCGTCAGGACTCACAGGAACCAGTCAGTAAACAAATGCTACTATGTCCTCACTGGATAATCTGTGTTCCACTGAATGGAACCACAGGAACCAGTGATCCAGCGGAGTTTACCAGTTCAGGTTACATACACACCACAACACTCACTTGGGCCCATATACATTCATACAATGAGCTAGCAAATATCCGCTGGGATCAATTTAGATGTACCTGTGTGAAAATGTATCTCACCAACTCTTACCAACCCTGTCTCATTTGGAAAATGTTCCCTTGTCGATAGATCTGATTGTAGATTAGAATAGGTAAGAAATAACACTAACCTTCATTTCAAAAGACCACAGACTCAAAGGATTTTCTTAAGATGTATCTGATCAAAATAATTTGTGAGTCAAGTCAAAATACATGTTCACAGCAAATTTCTCCATCAGGGAAGAAAGTACAGTTAGCTTAAATTGATTCTCAGTTAATAATTTTGTGATGACAGTACCTGAAGGGGAAGAAATAGAGAGCAGCACAAGGACATTACCACACAGAATTATATTTACGTAGAATGATGTGAGGACCTGGACAACAGGGAGCCAAAGATTCAGGACAGGTTCAGGACAGGGTAGGTGACCTCTTCTAGTGCAACGCCAGCGTCGCACCCCTCTCTGGTACTACTCTCTCCAGCTAGGGCTTGTCCGGAAACCCCTTCCTTCATGTGCCTCCTCGGTTCTGCCTTCTGCGAATTTCCCCTAAGTGTTGGTTTCTTCGATCAGCTCACAGACAGCATCTCAGCATGGCATCTGCATCTCTCGTGTGCAGCAGCATCTCCGGGTGGAAGGTGTGTCTAACTAAACTAACTACATCTGTTATACTATTCTTGTGTATGATCCACCCCCAAATGTTTCAATATTGTGAAAACCCCTAATTCTGATTGGGCCAGGAAATGGGGAGAGGTCATCACACCATACTAAATATAATATTTTTCTTTAGTTCTTTAGTCTAATTTCCCGCCCCTTAAATTTTCTTTCCTATGCTTTATTCCCACCCGCATTTCACATGTGGATCAATATTTTAGGCAACATTGTATTTTATATTTCCTCTTGCTGGTTCAAGAGTTGAGCTTCCCATGCGCTTCTTGTGAGCACGTCCTTGGCTGTGGTTCAATTGTGCCATCAGAGTTCAGAGCGGGTTTTCGGTGCGCATGCGCATCCAGTAGGTGGTTATGAATCTCAGTCACCCTCCAAGGCCCAAATACGAACTAATAATAAAGTCAAAGAAAAAGATGTTAAAATACGAAATAAATGAAGTCACTGTATACCACTTATTCCTACTCTAACCCCATTTACTTAGATATATCTTTAGCATTAGCAATTTAGTAAACCTGCAGGGTTTAGTTGGGGCATTAGCATGCGCAATAACATGTGAGTTTCAAGTGGCCATGTTAAAAGCTAGTGCTCAGCTGCAAAGTTTTCCCCCCAAGCGAAAGAAGACATCATACTACGTAGATGAAGTAGACGCATGCGTCGAGACTTTCCCGCGTTTTGGCAACCATTTTTAGTGACACTCGGGTTACTGGTTAGTAAAACACATAGGCATGCATCCCCTGGATACAATATAATGAATGTAATGCAATATTAGTATTTATGAACAAGTTGGTTACATTATTATATGTTATTTGGGAGGACTGCATACGAGCAAGTCTCTTTTATACAAAACCTTGCTCCATCAATCCCCTCTGTGATGGTATTTTATGCCATCACTAATTTCTGTTACTAAATCAGATGCCAACTTTAGCATTCTACCATTTCAATGTCTTCAACTCTTTCATTTCTTCCCTTATCCTTTTTGTATTGTAATCCCCTCATTATTTTGTAAATGGTTCCTTTCATCTCTTCAAGTTGTATTTCATCTAATTTTCTTTTCTTACATTTCTCATTCACTTCATGCTTCTTTCTTTTCTTGCAGTATTTGTGCCAACACATTACTGTCAAAACTAACAAAATTATGCCCATTATTGGCATTAGTATTTGACTTAAAATACTTTTACCTATGTGAAAAAATCATCTACCTATAGTAGCAAGACTATTAGTTATTTTCTTCCATACACTGTCAACCTCCAGTGGTTTCAATTCTTCTTCCAAATGTGTTATATTGTTAATATATCCTCCAATTTCAACGCTTTTGTCAGGAATGTAGGTGCAACACTGTTGCACTTTCAACATTTTACAGACTCCATCCTCTTTTACCAATAAGATATCAAGGGCAAGTCGATTTTGCAAAACCATAGATCTGACTGCAATTAATTCTGTATTGATCAACAAGAATACTCAAGCAGTGTCAGTTGATAACCGATCAACTACTGTAGACAATTGACAGATTTTTCGTGAATTAAGCAGAACACCCACTGAAGGTATTAATGCACAAATATATCACCTACTATTTCTGAAAAACTAGCCCTTTTGTTGCGTGTTAGTTCACTACTGTCTTCATTGCCCTCCAGTGATTCTCTTAACATGATAGACTTTAGGGAATACTATTCCAAAATAGCAACTCCAATACCAATGATCAGTTAGCCTACGGTAGGCTTTGTTTCCACATATATAATAAATTCCAGGAAATACTGGATCTGTTCCTCCTTTTAGTCCCCATCCCCCAATTACTAAGAAATTATGTTCACATTCACTGGTACCAATAAACGCATAGTTTATATTCTGTTTTTAATCTTCTTCTCAAAGTCCAGGGTCATAGCAGCATGAATCTTGCCAGTTGCAAAAAGTTCTTCCTTCTCAGCACATTTAGGTATCTGAGGTTTCGGTTCTGAGGTCCTTCTTTGGAAATCCTGTCTCCTCTGTTCAACTAAATTCAAAAATATCTTTACTTCTTCATGTAATTTACATGTTAAATTGCGCTTGTGTGCATCAGCTATATCTATTGTTTTCATTCTTAGAAAATATTCACCTATAACTTGTGAGTCTCTAGTACTAAGAACGGGGTTCATGCTCTTTCACAAAGGAACCTCTGAAAATATTACATCTACATTAGAATAATAATATTGTAGTTTTCCGGTTCTATAAAACAAGCTAGCTAGAACACTACATGAAATACCATATGTCAAAGGTAAGTGATGATAAGTTACCCCATCTGCTACTGATGTTGGCAGTTTCATACAGACATAACAGTCACTAACCTCTATAGTTTCTACATAACATACTAATAAATTTGCAAAAACATTTAAATCAGTGTTGTTTTTATTCACAGTGTGGTGTAAATCTGACTCGTCTGTTGTTTCTAAGACTACTCTACCTCTTTTAATGTTAGCCAGTCTCTCGTGTATATTAGTACTATTCTGCTTGTTCGTAACCATCAAACAGGGAATGGCCACAGTTAATACTAGCCACATTATGAGTACTAAAAATATGCTACATATACACATCCTACAGCACTTCTTTATACAGCTTCGTTTAGGTTTTCCAGCAACTTTATTATTAGACATTTTGGGATAAGAAGACTTCTCTTCTTTAAATCAGAATTTTTTTATGGGATAACACCTTAAGTTCTCTCTTTCTTTCAAGTGGGTCTCACTTCCTCGTCAATCCGTTCTGCATTCAATTCTTCATCACTTTCTTCACTTATTTCAAGATTTTCGAAGTCTTCAAGAATGACATATGTCCATTCAGGACCCCTAAACTTATTATTCAATGTTCTCAATCTTGGGCTTCTTCATTTGTAAGTTTCAGTTGAAGGCCCAAACTGGCTAGATACTTCATTTACTTGGTCAGGTTCTCCACTGATTGTCTCAAGGCTGTATTTCAGTCTTTTAATAATACTTGGCCAATTATCGCCTTTCCTGACTTTCTTAGCTTGCACTGCACTGTCAGTTTCCTCAATGGTTCTTTTGTTTTCATTTATTTGTGGCACAATTTGATCCTTTTCTTCTTCTTCAGATTTCCCCGCTATCTGACCTTGTCCAGGGATTATTATTTTAGCCTGTTCTGCCTGGATGTGTTCTTCTACCTTAATCTGACCCTGTTCAGGATTGTTTGTAATTGGTTTTTCTTCTTTATTCTGCACCTGTTTTTCTTTGCCTATCTGGTCCTGTTCAGGTCTTTCTGACTGTTGATTTTCTTCTGCCCGAACGTGTCCTCTAAGGTCTGTCTGTCCCTGCTCAGACTTGTGAATGAGGTTTTTATTTTCTTGTGTCTCAGTAGATTGTTCTTTCCATATCTGTTCCTGCTCAGGTTCCCTAATAACTGTACTCCTACTTTCCTGCGCACGTTCTTCTATTCCTAACTGATTCTCACTCTCTTCCTGTCTATCTAATTTTGTTTGACTTCTGGTTCTTACAATTACTTCTGGTGTGTCCACTACTGGGATCCAGTCGTCCTGAAAGGTGCTTGGTTGTTCTTGGTCACATAGGATCTACTATGGGCGATTCTTCAGCTGCACAACCTTCAGCAACTTCATCTGCTCGTCTCAATTGAGGATTTAGCTCTTCAGGAGCTGGCACTCTTTTTGTATGGCTTGCATGAATCCAATTAGGCAAACCTGCACATTTTACAGCTGTTGCTGTAACCAATGTAACCTGATGTGGTTTGTCCCTTCTTGGTGCTAGGCACGATTCTCGAGTGTGATTCTTCACAACTACCCAACCACCGGGATTCAGATCATGTGCTTGGCTCAGCTGCCTGTTGACTGCGTCTTCCCCAACCTGGTGAGAGATAGAACGCACTCGGTCAGCCAACTCTTTGCAGTACTCCAAAACCAAATCATCAGTTATATTCAACAGCTTGTGTCCTGGTATACATGCCTGTTTCATTGATCTTCCCATGAGTATTTCATGGGGACTCAATCCAGTATTTTTGTCAGAAATACTTCTGAGTCCCATCAGAACAAGAGGTAAAGCATCAGGCCACTCCAGTGGAGTGGATGCACACACCTTTCCCAGTCTTGACTTGATTGTGCCATTCAATTGTTCAACCACTCCAGAAGCCTCTGGGCGGTACATGCAGTGCAATTTTTGTTCGACTTTGAATGCTTCACAAATTAATCGGATTATCTCATTATTAAAATGAGATCCTCTGTTTGATTCAATTGTTACTGGAAAACCAAATCTCAGGATAAGTTCACGTAATAAGAATTTGGCCACTGTCAATCTGTCATTTCTTCGGGTTGGGTATGCTTCCACCCGCTTTGAAAACAAACTATGACAAGTATATATTTCGACCCTCGACAGGCAGGCAATTGAATGAAATCTATTTGAAGTCTTACAAAGGGACCTTCTGCTTTCCCAATCTTTCCCATACTAACCACTGTTTTTCTGCCGGGATTCATTTGTTTACATGTTAAACATCTTTGGCAAAGACTCTCTGCTACATTCCTGAATTAAACCAATCTTGTCTGAAATGTCTGATCATAGCATCTCTGCCTACATGTGTGTCTCCATGATACATCCTAGCCATAGGTGCAAGCATACAGCCTGGCATTACTGGTCGCCCATCATAACAGACCCACACACCATCTTCTGCCCTTCGTTGACATCCTATTTTCACCCACTCCTCCTTCTCTCTCCTATCTGCTTCATCTTGTAGATCTTTTACCTCCTCCCATGTTCCCAATCCTGCAAGTAGCATAAGTTGGCAGCTGATTCCACATGTTTCAATTTTCTTATTTAATGCAATTTTATGTCTGGCACACTGCTGGGCAACCTGGTCAGCGTATCTGTTACCTGCCGTCACATAGTCATCCCCTGACTGGTGAGCAGCACACTTGACCACTGCCACTTTTTTTGGTAATTGAATTGCCTCAATCAATTCTTTCACAAATTTTCCATTTTTAATGGGGTTCCAGAAGAAGTCAGGGAAATCCCTCTGCATTCAAAGCTGGCCAAAGTCGTGCACTACCCCGAAACCATACTGACTATCAGTAAAAAATGGTTACATTCCAATTTTTCACAATTTTGCATGCTTTAATTAAAGCTATTAATTCAGCTACTTGTGCAGACCTGACTTCTGGTAAATAGGATGCTTCGACTATTTCAGCCAATGTACATACAGCATGAGCATCACTCAACCCTCCTTCCTCATGACGCATGCATGAGCCATCTACAAATAATTCATGGTCTGCATCCTTCAAAGGTTCTCCCTGCATGTCTGGTCGTGGTTTGGTACTGAGTTCTGTCATGACGAGACATTCATGTTCGACCTCATCTTTCATATCTTCTTGGTATGGGTCCGGCAACAAGGTGGCAGGGTTAAGAACTGTACACCAGACTATGGTCTCATTTTCAGCCCCCAGTATGATTCTTTCATACTTAATCGACTAGGGGTAAGATACTGAGTTTGAGTTCTTGTTAAAAGAATCACGACTGGATGAGGGGCGTACACCTTTACAGGATGTCTCATCACAATTGATTCACTTTATTCCAGGCTCACACAGGTTGTGGCTACAGCTTTTAGACAACCAGGCAATGTACATGCTACGGGGTCTAAAGTAGCAGAAAAATACGCCACAGGTTGTCGCATCGGACCATTTCTTTGTGTTAGGACTGAGAGTGCACAATTATCTCTCTCATAGCAGAATAATGCAAATTCTTTTGAATAATCTGGCATTCCCAGAGCAGGTGCTTCACACAGACAGCTTTGTAATTTCACAAAAGCTCCCATGCTCACATCATCCCACTCTAGTGGGTCCTTTGCTCTCTTTTTTGTCATCTGTATCAGAGTTTTAGCCAGAAAGGAAAACCCTACAATCCACTGTCTACAATATCTTACGACCCCAAGAAACATCCTTATTTCTCTTCGGGTTCGTGGCAATTGCATTTGCCTTATTATTTTTATTCTTTCAGAGGTCACCTTCCTAACCCCTCTCTCTATTTGATGTCCCAGGTATTTAACCGAGTTTTGGCAAAACTGTAATTTCTCTAGGGACACTTTATGGCCACCTTTAGCCAGATGATTGAACAAGGCAATTGAATCAGTAACAGTCATTTCGAGTTTTCGATGCAACCAATGGGTCGTCAATATACTGCACCAGGACTGACTCTCTGGGAAACACAAGAGATTCAAGACATCTTTTTAGAATTTGGTTAAAGATTGAAGGACTTTCAGTGTACCCTTGAGGCACACGATTCCACACGTAAACACGCTCCTCAAATTTGAACGAAAATAAAAACTGACTATCTGGATGCAATGAAAGGGAGAAGAAAGCATGGCATAAATCAATTACAGTAAACCAACCTGCCTTCCACGGTATCTGGTACAGAATTACAGCTGGGTTGGGCACTACTGGGCAACACGGTACAACAATCTTATTTATTTTCCTCAGGTCCTGAACCACCCTATATTTACCGTTAGGTTTCTTAATGCCAATTATGGGTGAATTACAAGGACTGTTCATTATTTACCTTGCTCGACTAATCGCTTAATTTCCACTGCAACACCTGCTTTAATTTCAGGACTCATTTTGTATTGTCGAGTATTTGGATAGATAGCCCCTTCTTTCACCGTCACTTTCGCAGGATCTACATTTGCCATCAATCCTACCTCTTTTCCGGTAAAATGCCATACTTCAGGATTTACTGTTAGTTTGACCTCAGCTGGTAATTCACTTCTTGTCATCAAGGAATACATTTCATCTACCTCTGTTCCTTGTTTAGCTAACATGAATTTGTAAACTCCGTCTTCATCTGGGGTCTGAATTACAACACCATCCGGTGTGCAATATATTGGGCAATTCATTTTGCACAATAAGTCTCTTACAAGTAAGTGTACTGGACTAGAGTCGCACACTACAAATTTGTGCATTTCTTTGAAATTACCGATTCGTACCTCCATGGGTTCTGTGATCGGGGTTCTGATCTGTTTATTTGAAACGCCTACTATTTGGATTGCTTCACCGTAGAGGGGTAGGTTTGGAATGTATGCTGTTCTCACAGTAGAACGGGTAGCACCAGTGTCCAATAGGAAGGTGATGTTATTTCCTTCTACTTTATCCTCAATATATTGACCTGACTGATCTACCGGTAGGGATGCACCAAGTACGCTCTCCCCTTCCTCCCCCCTCAGGCACCGTCATTGTGTGTCACAGTCAAAATATGGATCCTGTAAAAGAAACTGCGATGTTACAAAACTTTTCTTACCACTTCCTTCTGGAAATCCGGTGTCCACACTGTACTTGGCTTGACTCACAAAATTTGGCTTAGGGACAGGTGGCAATTGGCTCTGTAGGTTTATAACCTGTTGCGGTTGACTCATTAACACCTCATTCTGCATCTGTGGATTTAAATTTTGATTTGGGCCATTATTATTCAGTATATTTTTACACTCTTTTTTCCAATGCCCCAATTTCCGGCACCCGTGACAGGGAAACTTTTTCTTTGCCTCTTCTCTGCTCAACTTCCCTCTTGGCTTACCCCCACTATTGTCACTCTGGTCTTACCCCTTTCCTTGATATTCTGACTGTTTATTTGATTGGAGTTCTAGCTGTTCTGCTAATTTTACTTGAGCCCACATTACCTTTTCTTCTAAAGCCTTTCGTCTGTTATCAATTTAATCTCCACAGTACTTGGCATATTTGAGGATCTCGTCTATGGGCTTTGATTGCCAGCACAGCATGTGCTGCTTAATCATTTGGGATATATCTTGTCTTAGCCCTAACACAAATCGATACACAAAATGAGTCATGTCCTTATCTCCTATACTTTCAAAACCACTGTACCGTTTAAACACCTGTAACAGGAGTTCATAGTAAGCATGTACAGACTCATCCTTCTCCTGGGTTGTTCTGTCTATTTTTACCCAATCAGTTTTTTTGGGGGGGGATTTTACCTTTCAGGAAAGTAATCACCTGGTGATATTTTTTCATTACATCTACTGACGGGGCTCCGGTCTTTGGATCCCTTGGATACTCATCACTGGGCCAATCTATGGTAATTTTACATTCTGTCCACAAATCTGCAGGTACCACAATGTCAAACAGACCATCCAGATATTTCAACAAAACCTTTGAGACCTTCACAAACCTTTCGACTTGCCTGTACCATTTCACATGTTTTTCTATCAATTTTGGAAAATGATTAGTAAAAGACAAAATATCCTGTCGGGTCCATGGGACGTGTACATACCCCCCTCCTGCTCCTTCCCTTATCGGACACAATCTCTCAACCTTTTCTGTTTCTCTCGTTGCATATTCAGATGTTGTTCGATTTACCTGTGCTTCTTCCTTTTTCTTTGTCCACCTAGTTTTCCATCTGTCTAGATCACCCCATTTTTGCAATAAAAATAATAACTCTCTGATCTGCAATTTTCTTCCTGACACATTCATGTTTTCCAAATCTTTATCAGAAAATTCTGCTCTATAGGGTTTCTGCAACACTTTCGACCTCCCTATGTCAATTCCCATTTCGGAAGCCAATTTCTCATGAACTATTTTTGTATTTCTGGTGATGCTTCTGCAAATGAACAGTAACTCTTCCTCACTATATGTGTTTAACCTATCTAAAGCCACATTTCCAGCTATCATCTCTTCCAATTCAACTAATAATTTGAAAATGTCTAATATTTTCGGCTGGGGTTTCGGCTTCTCTATTTCTTGTGCCCATCTTTCTATTTCTTCTGGGGTCACTATTGTGGCACTTCTAGCTCCTGCTGAAGTCTCTAATCTAACTTCCTTTGAACAACTGGACAGATTTCTTCTCAGAGTTTCATTTATCTGTTCTCTTGTAGGTAAATCCATACATTAATGATATTACCGATTCACATTCACTAGCTTGGTCATCAATTATTATTTTTTCTTTTCTGGGTTCAATGATTGGAGTAGTCATGACAGGTGTTTTAGAACAGTTTGACTTTTCCCCATATAATGGGACTACAGGACCTATAGTCACTGGTATCATTAGTGCTTCCGGACGTGTACTTAACTGAGTTATTTTCTGTATCAATTTGCTTCTATTTTTATTTATCGCTTCCTTTTCATTTTCATGAAGAACTCTCTCCATTGTGGTTTCATGAATAACCTGTAGAACTAAGGGTGTATCCAATATCTGGGCACTCGGGGAAATTCTATTTGGACCCTATTGATAAGGCGGAGGATTTTTCATTAAAATATCTTCTAAATAATCATCTTCTGAATCTCCGCTACCTGTCATTGTTAAATGTTTTGTTTTCTCTGAGCATTTGCCTCCAGTCTGTTCCTCTGTCATTAACACAGGATATAAGCCTTCTGCCACCATGGCCTCTCTCCATTGTTTCATTTGACTATCTTTAGTCTCTCGTGTAAATTTTGGGGATTATTTACTCAGGCTCCTGTTACTTTGTCTATCACGCTCAAATGCTTCAGTCTCCCACTCTTCTAGAGCTTCGTACTGGGTCAATCTAAGTCTGGGTTCTAGTTTATTGATTCGAGTTAGTAAATTATGTAAAATTCTCCAATTAAAGGATCCGAACTCAGGAAATGCTAATACTCCATCATCTTTTGTATATTCTACCCAATTTTCTAACCATTCACAGGTATGATAGCCTCTTTCCATCATCATGTATGATGCAGGTGTTGCCCAGGATAATTGGCAGATGGACAAGCATCCACAGACAACCGTTAAAGGTGACACTAAGTTTATGCGAAAGATATGTATGCTGACGCCTTATTTTCACAGAGTCAGAGACCAAGTAATGTTATATGGAAAGTGTTGCTTGTTGATGCTAGATAATAACCATGCTGTAACAGGAAATTATGCAGGAAAATGTACTAATAAAAGATATTCAAACAAAAAAAAATGTATGATGCAGGTGTTTTCGGGGTAGGGATAAGAATTCCTTCTCTAGTCTTAATGGGTTTATCCTTTTTAAAATAATTCTTAATTTTCTGCATAAATGACATCTTTCTCTTTTCTCTGTAAATTGCGTGCTTGTGCTGGTTAAGATACTTCTCGTAAGCAAAACCTACAAATCTTATATCTGGTCGGGTCCCTATTAATGTTGGATCGCACATACAATTTCTGTTATCTATTATTACTCTTGGAACTTCTAGTTTGATAACCAATCAGAAATTCTTTTCTATTCTAATGATCCTCCAATACCAGTGCGTTCTGTATTTTAGCGACCTTTCAACTTCTACTTTCCTTATTCTTTTAACCAATACTTGCACGGCTTTTCTGTAACGTCAGTATCACTCCTTACTACTGACCCCTCCTTTACAATTTCGCATCAACTACATGCCCCCTGTCTCAACCAATCCCAGCGCGGCTCTCAGTGACGTCAGTGCAGCACCCACAACTGACCCCTCCTTGACAAGGTAACGCAAAAACGTAATTTCCTCACAATTTTTAACACAAATTTAATTAATTAACAACGTAGAACATTCGCTACTGTGAATAGTCAACTTCTTTTGCTGCGAGTAAAACCCTTCCGCTTACTCTTCACACACTACGAGTCAAACTTTTTCTCTTACTCTTCACTCAAGCATCAGAGAACCTGCTACTCCTTCAGTATTACCCGTTCTAGTTGATATGAGACCAAAGTTTCACCAGCGAACTCCTTGCTACCAATTATTCTCACGTTCACGCAAAGAAATAATCCCTAACTCAGTGCTTCTCGTTCTGCGTAACTTTCAGCACCTTCTTGATCCGGACAAGTAACCTCACTGCAGTGTGGCTTCCATTCGCCACCCGCTATTCAATATTCCCGGGAATTTCCAGACAACATGAAACCATACACAACGGGTTTGGTTAAAAACATAAATCATTAATTCAATTCGCAAAATAATTCCTACCTAACTAACTAAATCAAACCATAGCTCTGCTACCAAGTAAAACTGATCCAGCGGAGTTTACCAGTTCGGGTTACATACACACCAAAACACTCACTTGGGCCCATATACATTCATACAATGAGCTAGCAAATATCCGCTGGGATCAATTTAGATGTACCTGTGTGAAAATGTATCTCACCAACTCTTACCAACCCTGTCTCATATGGAAAATGTTCTCTTGTCGATAGATCTGACTGTAGATTAGAATAGGTAAGAAATAACACTAACCTTCATTTCAAAAGACCACAGACTCAAAGGATTTTCTTAAGATTTATCTGATCAAAATAATTTGTGAGTCAAGTCAAAATGCATGTTAACACCAAATTTCTCCATCAGAAAAGAAAGTACAGTTAGCTTAAATCGCTTCTCAGTTAATAATTTTGTGATGACAGTACCTGAAGGGGAAGAAATAGAGAGCAGCACGAGGACATTACCACACAGAATTATATTTACCTAGAATGATGTAAGAACCTGGTGGGAGTCCATTTTTGCACATCGTACCTGCCTGAACCGCCGAGGAGAGCGGCGACCCAGCGCGCCTGTAACCACAGCCCACGGCCTTCACCATCGTGGCTGGGAGGTTGGAGACTACACCTCCCACCGTGCTTAGCGGCAGGGATGTCGCGAGGAAGCCGAGGTCGCGCTAGGAGGCGCTTGAAAAGGCACGTAGGGCTCTCGCAGGACGCGCGCGGGTATGCACGGGCCAAGCCCGGGCCCATCTCCGCCCGTCAGTTACCGTAGGAGGCCAGGCTGGGCCATCCCTCTGACAAGTACCCTTCTCTGAAAACCACTTTGGTGAGTTAACCATCTTATTATTACTACGTGTAAAGGATCAACAAGCTGTGGGGAAACGCACTACCTTATCAAGTTCTTTCACCTCTACCACCATAGACAGCATGTTGGAAAGAGCTGTTAACCCCTTCAGTGCCACGCCCTTTCCCCCTCCTGTGCCAGGCATTGCACTAGTGGGTGGGGTTCATGACGAGATAGTCTCGTCATGGGCACAGCACAACCGTGCTCCATGACGAGACTATCTCGTCATGGGCACTGAAGAGGTTAATATTGTTGCCACTGAGATAGAGTTAACTGAGAGGCGCTTGTCACTGGGATTTACAACTCCCCGGATTGCTCCTTTTACTCCTCTTATTGTGGACAGTGATCATTCTAGCCCGCCCCTGACTTCGAACTTGCCATCTACTCCTACCAGGGATACACAAGTCATGGAACCTGGCTATAACGACGAAAGAAGCGAGAATGGTGAGGCTACTGGGGGTGTTGCTGATGTGGTCCTCTCAGGAGTGATATATAATAATTACATCGTACTAAGCATGAATGTCCCCCCAAATTCAGCAGTCACAGGGGCAAAAAGAAAAAGGAAGATAACTAAACCTGTGAGCTCTAAAAGAAAACAACCACCTCGTTTAAATAAATAACATACCGCCCTGAGCTCTTGGATTCAAGGAACAGTGGCCCCCGCGGCTCAGAGCGTAACTAACGCTATTGTCACTGTTGATTCGACAGCACTTGTAACACCTAATCAGTCTACTTACATCCAGACTTATACCCAGACTGAGCCCGTGATAGGCCCCTCATCCTGCTTCAAACTTGGCGACACTGCAATTGATAATATAGCAGACTCTGTGTATGAGCGCATTAAAACAATTATTGATAAGAATTTCACAGCCCTCTGGAAACGCCTAGATCATTTGGAGTCAACAATGAACAAACTAGGCTCGCTTAACAACACTTACAACCAGGCCCCACAACAAGGGGAGATTCTTAAGCCGCCTCCCTCTAGTGCATCTAGTGTAATTATCCCTAATAATCAACAGCAAAACCCGACCCCTGCACATCTCTCCTCTATTAGCACCCCTAGTGCCTCTTGTAAGATAAGGGAATGTTTCACTCCTAAACCTACTTCTGCACAGAACGCACCATTAACGACCGGCGCTATTAATAACGTACACCAACTAGCTTATTCATCCACTCACGCTGTTGCCACAAACCACGCAACCGACACCACTCTACTTTGTAACACCCAGAGCAACACCCAGAGCGTGAAACCCTCTACTACAAATAATACTAGTGAGCCTGTGATGGCCAACAAAGAAAACCTTAGCCTACCTCCGGCTGCCTGTCCCTATGTCTTAGTGCTAGCAGGTGTCCCCCCCCCTAAGGAAAAATCAGACTGAGACATGGGAACAACTGCGTAACAAAAGTGCCGATTGGCTAATCAAGCACAAAGGTTTTAGGATGGCAAACACTAGTGATATCATAATGGTGCGTAGGGTAAGGTGGGTTGGCTCTTCCGCAAGGAACATAGAGGGAGATTGAGTTGTTATTAATTTTTGCCGTCCAGCTTTAGTGAGATTAATATTAATGTCACAGGAACTTAACAGCACTACTCCCACCCTTATCTGGTCACTACCCCTGGGTTTCTTTTATAAACTGACCCCGGGGCCAAACACATATGCCACTACCCTACTCACAGAGGCTAACAGATTTTCTGTTTAGCCTGGTTTGGCCGGCCTGGATTGACTGTCGTTTATTCGAACACCATCTGAATATATTCCCCCGAGACTTCTGCCCGATTCCTTGGAACATGCCATCTTAGAAACATATGACCCAAAGCCCAACCCCATAGAATATGACACCATAGAACGACATGATCCAAATTTGCAGGTCCTAAGCTGGAATATTGCTGGCTTAGTTTCAAAAATAAGTTCTGAAGACTGGGCAAATTTAGTAAAAAAATACGACATCCTCATGTTCCAGGAAACTTGGGCAACAACAGAATTATACCTAGAGGGGTTTGAATGTTTTAATATTATTGTTCCCACCCCCAAACAAGGCCGCCCTTCTGGCGGACTCTCTATATAGGTTAACATCTCTTCAGGTGGTAGCGTTAAAACCCTTGCTACAAATAACGATAATTACCAAGCTATCATTTATACACAAGGGATTTCAATTTGTTTTATTAATTTTTATAATAATGATTTTTCTAATGTACCAAATGGAAATTGCATTAATCTGTTTAACTTTGTTTCTGTTTTACAAAATCAGATTGAGTTCAGTAAGCTCGCAGGAATTTGCTTGGGCGGGGATTTTAATGCTAGAATGGTGAGGGCAAATGAAGTAGTCCCCACATCTATCATAGACATGTATACATGTAAAAGAGGGAAAGAACTGCTGGATCACTTGTCAAATTACAATCTACTGAATGTGATGGACATTGCAAATGTAAATCATAAAGTCAGTCCTATTCCAATTTATAGGGGTCGTGGCTGTGCCTCAATAATAGATTATACTTTTATTTCTGCTTCGTTAGAAAATTTCTTAGTACAAGCCAAGTTCCTACCGACTGTGTATGGCGACCATAACCCTATCTTAACAACAATTAGGTTTGCCCCCAGACCTGTCTTCATCTAAGAACCAGGTGCGAGAAATTTAACACACTCGACGGATAACTTGAGGATAATCTGGAAGGGCATTGATAACGGCAAACTGTTTCTCAATATGATAACAGCATACTTACCACCTATCGAGATCTGTTGGTCATCTAACGATCCAAACTTGGAGGCAGTCAGTGCTTTTCGCCACCTATGTGCTGGCGTCAAACGATTAATCTCGAAGCCTGTACCCAATACCAACTGGAGTCCCAGATGGTTTAACAATGTCTACTCCCGAGCTAATGGAGAGCTCCGTGCAGCACTCGTAGCGGTACCCAGGGATGCAATTCTTGTTGGAATTTTGAGACAGCATTATAAACAAGTGACAAGGCAGCGCAAAGAAGAGATCTTAAAATAACGCTGGGACAAGCTCGCTTATGCCACCAGTCTCAACAATGGAAACAGTTTTTGGGCAGCAGTCAAAGACATAAGATCTATTGGCCTTCCACTTACGCCTATAAGTTGCAACGTAACAAGCGAGGCCTGGGAAGCACATTTTTCTAAAATGTATGCAGCCCCCTCCCAGAGTAAGGAGCCCTTTGACCCATATGATGTAGCACGCATCCAGATATCAATAACAGAAGTCGAAGATGCAATTAACCAAAGCTTAGGTAACAAGGCTCCTGGCCCCGACAGGCTTCCCATCGACCTCACTAAGTACAATCCTGAATTCTGGGCGCCTCTTTTACTTAATGTTTTTAACAACCTAGTAAATAGTTTTATACCAAGCACATGGTTCACCAGCACAATCGTTCTGATTTTTTAAAAAGGGGACCGATCTAACCCTAGCTGCTATAGACCGATCTCCCTGATTGACAACACACTTAAGATACTTGGGAGGATCCTGTTTAATAAAATTAGATCTTGGGCTGAGGAGGAACATGTTTTAAATAAATGCCAGCTAGGATTCAGAAGCAAACTGGGAACAGTCGAACAATGTTTAAATCTTAATTTGATTGTCTGCAAATATACCATAGCGCGGCAATCTCCAATTTATCTGGCTTTTATGGATCTCTCCTCAGCCTTTGACTTTGTAAATAGGTCACGTCTATGGTCAGTGCTTTTAAAGTGTGGGTTGGACGAGGTTTTAGTTCATTTTTTAGCTTATCTGCACACGTACTTGAAAGCACGAGTGAGGATCGGCAAGGATGGGGAGGTTTCAGGAAACATTATCATTGGTAGAGGGGTCAGGCAGAGGTGCGTACTGGCCCCTCTCTTGTTCATCCTGTACATTAACGATTTATACAATGCCCTGTCGGAACTTACTTACAATGTTCCAAAAATCAATGGCAATACACTCCCTGCCTTATTATATGCAGACGATGCGGTTCTAATGAGCCGCACCCCAAATGCACTTCGCACTTTAGTTAGGGCCTTTGTGGATTTTATGGCTGTCCTAGACCTTTGTACTAATTTTAAGAAATCGTTTATAATGTGTTGCAGTCCCAAAAAACATTCTATCCACTCGATTCCCGTAGGGTCTGAACATCTTCTATGCACTCGCACTCTTCCATACTTGGGACTAATGTTCCAGACATTGGTTCCTGGGCAGCTCATCTGGCCTATAGTAGGAGTACTTTTTTAAGGGTGGTTACCTCAATTCTATGTCTTCCACAACCCAAAAAGAACTGAGGCAGTGCTATCAATAATTAAAATCTATAAATCACAGTGCATACCTACAGCAACCTATGGTGCGGAAGTCTGGGGCTCCGCAAAAGTAGCAGTATTCAGGGAGAAGAAAACCGGTTTTGTCAAACTTTTTGGGATTCCAATTTCTTCTTAAAATTTTATCTGCCATCAGGAACTACAGCTGCTTTACATTGAAGATTATATCAGGTCTCGTCCTGCCATATTTTGGTTAAAAGTCTGGCAAAACCCGGCAGCGTCGTTAACTAGAGAAATTATAACGAACTGCCTTAAATGTGACACGGGGGGGGATATACCGTGGCTCGCCGCTGACAGAAATAGCTTGATCGGCGTAAACCTTGACCATATTTTCCTGAACCCAAACAGCGTAACCAAGAAGACCCTACAGGAGGCCTTATACGACCAATACAGGAATTCAAGACATGATATAGAATTTGCGATGTCGTCAGTTATAAGGTATATGTCTTCGGCATCTACTAACTGTCCTCCATCCCATTTGCCATCTAGCTATCTCCTACTGAATTTAAGTCGCTGAGAGAGAAGCTTGTAGTTTCGCCTTAGAGCAGGCACCTTAAAATACCTACTGTGCTTCCCCGTAGTCTTCAACATTAACCTTGGGCAAATGATCCGCCCTTGTGGTAATCAGAGTAATCAATCAATGCTACACTTTTTATTTTTCTGCAATTTGTATTTATTATATACTAAACAATTTCTGATTCCTTTCTTCAAGGCTACTGCCACCACTGATTTCAGAATAGCTTACTTGGAAATTATTAATCTTAAAAATATGGATTTGATTTCAGAGTAATCTCTTTCCTGAAGGCGGCAGTTCGCTCACACGCCTCAATGAGCACCTCTTAAAAACATCAGATTTTACTTGTTTACATCAAGCTGCTATTTGTTGAGAATTATAACTTTCAATGTTTGAGGGCGCCGTGTAGAAACTGTTGCCTAGCACCCCATGGTTTCTTACAAACAGCGTATACCTGCATGCGCTTTAATATAATAGGCTGCTATCTTCACACTGTATTTTACCATAATGTGTTGTGCTGTTATTTTTTTTATCTCTGATTGTCCTTATATCAATTAATTTGTTATGTTAGTTGCATATTTGCACTTACTACACTATGCTGCAATTGACATGAATTACTACGCCATTTAAAGGAGTGGTTGTTTTACATACTTGACCCTTTTTTTAATATGAATATTTTATCTCTGATTATGCCACATATGTAAGTCCTTGTTATTTATTGTCATTATTGTCTTTTTACTGAAAACATTCTCAAGGTATTATTTTATGCTTCTGTTCTTCTGACCTGTGCTTTTAGGGATACCACCTATCCAAATACAGATTATTTGAATTGAATTGTGAGGACCTGGACAACAGGGAGCCAAAGATTCAGGACAGGTTCAGGACAGGTTAGGTGACCTCTTCTAGTGCAACGCCAGCGTCGCACCCCTCTCTGGTACTACTCTCTCCAGCTAGGGCTTGTCCGGAAATCCCTTCCTACATGTGCCTCCTCGGTTCTGCCTTCCGCGAATTTCCCCAAAGTGTTGGTGTCTTCGATCAGCTCACAGACAGCATCTCAGCACAGCATCTGCATCTCTCGTGTGCAGCAGCATCTCCGAGTGGAAGGTGTGTCTAACTAATCTAATTACCTCTCTCATACTATTCTTGTTTATGTTCCACCCCCAAATGTTTCAATATTGTGAAAACCCCTAATTCTGATTGGGCCAGGCAATGGGGAGAGGTCATCACACCATACTAAGTATAATATTTTTCTTTAGTTCTTTTGTCTAATTTCCCACCCCTTGAATTTTCTTTCCCGTGCTTTATTCCCACCCGCATTTCACACGTGGATCAATATTTTAGGCAACATTGTATTTTATATTTCCTCTTGCTGGTTCAAGAGTTGAGCTTCCCATGCGCTTCTTGTGAGCACGTCCTTGGCTGTGGTTCAATTGTGCCATCAGAGTTCAGAGCGGGTTTTCGGTGCGCATGCGCATCCAGTAGGTGGGTCTGAATCTCAGTCACCCTCCAAGGCCCAAATACGAACTAATAATAAAGTCAAAGAAAAACATGTTAAAATACAAAATAAATGAAATCACTGTATACCACTTATTCCTACTTTAATCCCATTCACTTAGATATATCTTTAGCATTAGCAATTTAGTAAACTTGCAGGGTTTAGTTGCGGCATTAGCATGCGCAATAACATGTGAGTTTCAAGTGGCCATGTTAAAAACTACTGCGCAGCTGCTAAGTTTTCCCCCCAAGCTGAAAAAGACGTCATACTATGTAGATGCAGTAGACGCATGCGCAGAGACTTTTCCGCGTTCTGGCGGCCATTTTTAGTGACACTCGGGTTACTGGTTAGTAATACACATAGGCAAGCATCCCCTGGATACAATATAATGAATGTAATGCAATATTAGAATTTATGAACAAGTTGGTTACATTATTATATGTTATTTGAGAGGATTGCATACGAGCAAGTCTCTTTTATACGAAACCTTGCTCCATCACCAGATACTACTGTGTAGTCCACTGAAACACCAGGAAACAGGTACTAATGTGTGCTCCAATGAATAGAGCCACTGAAACCAGATACTACTCTGTGTTCCACGGAATGGAACCACAGGAACCAGATACTACTGTGTACTCCAATGAATCGCTTGGAACCATAGGAACCAGATACTACTGTGTACGTCGCTGAATCGCCTGAAAACAAAGGAAACAGGTACTAATGTGTGCTCCAATTAATGAAACCACAGAAACCAGATACTACTCTTTGTTCCACTGAATGGAACCACTGGAACTAGATACTACTATGTGCTTCAATTAATGGAACCACAGGAACCAGATACTACTCTGTGTTCCACTGAATGGAACCGCAGGAACCAGATATCACTGCAAACGCCACTGAATCGCCTGGAACCACAGGAACCAGATACTAGTGTGTGCTCCAGTGAATGGAACCACATGAACCAAATACTACTGTGTTCTCCACTGAATCGCTTGGAACCACAGGAACCATTTACTACTGTGAACGCCACTGAATCACCTGAAAGCAAAGGAACCAGGTACTAATGTGTGCTCCAATTAATGAAACCACAGAAACCAGATGCAACTCTTTGTTCCACTGAATGGAACCACTGGAACTAGATACTACTATGTGCTTCAATTAATGGAACCACAGGAACCAGATACTACTCTGTGTTCCATTGAATGGAACCACAGGAACCACATATCACTGCAAACGCCACTGAATCGCCTGGAACCACAGGAACCAGATACTAGTGTGTGCTCCAGTGAATGGAACCACATGAACCAAATACTACTGTGTTCTCCACTGAATCGCTTGGAACCACAGGAACCATTTACTACTGTGAACGCCACTGAATCACCTGAAAGCAAAGGAACTAGGTACTAATGTGTGCTCCAATGAATTGAACCACAGGAATCAGATACTACTCTGTGTTGCACTGAATGGAACCACAGGAACCAGATACTACTGTGCACTCAGCTGAATCGCCTAGAACCACAGGAACCAGATTCTACTGCGAACTGCACTGAATTGCCTGGAACCACATGAACCGCATATTATTGTGCGGTCCACTGCATGGAACCACAGGAACCACATATTACTGTGTGCTACACTGAATGGAACCACAGAACCAGATACTAGTCTGTGCTCCACTGAATGGAACCAGATACTACTGTGTACTCCACTGAATGGAACCACTGGAACCAGATACTACTGTGTGCTCACTGAATCACCTGGAACCACAGGAACCAGATACTACTGTATGCTCCACTGAATGAAACCACTGGAACCAGATCCTACTGTGTGCTCACTGAGTCACCTGGAATCAGAGGAAGCAGATACTACTGTGTGCTCCATTGAATCATCTGGAACCAATGGAACCAGCTACCACTCGGTGCTCACCAAATTGCCTGCAACCAGATACTACTGTTGGCTCACTGAATTGCCTGGAAGCCCATTTCACTGTGCGCTCACTAAATTGCCTAGAACGAGAGGAATAAGATGCTTCTGTACTCACTGAATTGCTTGGACCCATAGGCATCACATACTTCTGGGTGCTCACTGAATCTCCTGGAACAAGAGGAATCGGATACTACTGTATGCTCACTGAATCACCTGGAACCATAGGAATCAGATACTGTTATGTGCTCACTAAATTTTCTGGACCCACAGGAACCAGATACTACTGTATGCTCACTGAATCACCTGAACAGAGGAACCAGGTACCTCTGAGTGCTCACTGAATTTCCATGAACCAGAAGAATCAAATACTGCTGTGTGCTCCTTGAATTGCCTGACAAAGGAATCAGATACTACTGTATGTTCACTGAATAGTCTGAAATAAGAGGAACCAGATACTGCTGTGTGCTCACTGTTTCGTCAGGACTCAAAGGAACCAGTCAGTAAAGAAATGCTACCATGTCTTCACTGGATAGCCTGAACACACGGAACCAGATACCACTGTGTGCTAATTGAATTGCCTTGAACCAGATACTTTGTGCTCACTAATTTGCCAAGAACAAAACTAGATGTTTCTGTGTGCTCACTAAATTGCCTGGCACCAAATACTACCATGAGCTCAATGAATCTCCTGGAGCCACAGGAACCAGATACTACTGTGTTGTCACTGACTCCGCTGGATCCAGAGGAACCAGATACTTTTGTGTGCTCACTGAGTCACCTGGATCCAGTGGAACCAGATAGTACTGTGGGCTCTCTGAATTGGCTGGATCCACTTGAACTAGATACTATTGTGTGCTCACTGAGTTGTCTGGGATGAGAGGAACTAGGTACTTTTGTGTGGTCACTGAATTGCCTGGCACCAGATACTACTATGAACTCACTGGTAGGCCTGAAGCAACACGAACCAGATACTACTGTCTACACACTGAGCCCCCTGGATCCAGAGGAACAAGATACTACTGTGCCCTCACTGAATTGCCTGGATCCTAAAGAACCAAGCAGTCCTGTGTACTCACTGAATCGCCTGGACCCACAACCACAAACTACTGCGTGGTCACTGAATTAGCTGGATCCACAAATAAACAAATACTACTGCGTGCTCACTGAATTGGCTGGATCCACAAAGAAACAAATACTACTGTGTGCTCACTGAATTGGCTGGATCCACAAATAAAAAAATACTACTGTGTGCTCACTGAATTGCCCAAAGCCACAGGAACCAGGCAGTATTCCGTAATCTCTGACTCATTCAGGCCCACAGCCATAAACTCCTGTGGGCCCACTGAACTGCCCAGTCAGTCAGTCAAGCGTTACGCTTGGGAGAGGCCCTGGGACACAGCTAGTACAGAGCTAAAATGAAATATTTATAGACCTAGTAAGTGCTAATTCTTTTCAGAAAAAGGCAGAAGTGTTTTGCTGTTGTTAAATTCACCTGGGAAGTAAAAAAAAAGGTCCCTTTCAGGGTTACCTTGTGTTAAACAAAAAAAAGCAGCAGCCGGGTCTGTGTGGGTATAATCATTGCACATCAATGACATAAAGTGCATTTGTAAAGCGCGCCTTCACCCAGAAGGGTATCTTGGTGCTGAATAACAGATGTTTATTGTGACTCAAATCAATGGTACTCCTTTTATGGACCTCAGAAGGATGAAAGGCTGACTGGACTGGCCGGGATCTGAACCTGTGAGCATGAGGTCGAACCAAAAACCATGGGCCACCAGCCCCAGATCAATGGCGCCAGCAGGAGTAGTGAAGGCTGTGGCAGTGTCACTCAGGTCCTCCTCAGACCCTGTGATCTAGTGTCTCTAGCGGTCAGTAAAGTCTGGGATCTGCCCTCTGGATGGAGGGATCCATGCTGACGTGGAGCTGAAGATGCCCTCCGCCTCGGCTCCAGGGTGGCACTTGACAGGCAGTGGGTGGGTGCACTAAGCAAACACCTGAACATCGGGCACAGGGCATACGATTCAGTCTCTGCAGGGCTTACTCAAGCTTTCATTTTTCAGAGGGCGATTTTCCATGGGTTTTCGTACTAATTATTCACTTAGACTTGAAAATACAATTCACCTATGAGGAGCTGCCTTTTGTATTTTTGCACACATTTTCTCTATTAATAATTGACAAATCATTTGCCTTTATAAAAAGATGCAGATAGTATATTGCTCTCATCTTAGCTGATTTGTAAATTGAGACACAGGCTGTATAGCAGCTGTGCTCCGCCCCTTTGACTTTCCACCCCAGTGTCCAGCCTGAACGCTTATGTGCTCAAATTAAAACTGACAGAGGGAGTTTTTTTCTTTATTCGTTCTTTATTATTTTAGAATTCAAAATGTTAAAACCCATCAACTAGGCAATAACGATATATAAGTCATAACAGACGTTACAAAAATATCATGTTTTACAACAACTGATAATATGAGAAAACTAAACGCTAAAAGAGGGTGGAAAAACACAAAATGAAGAAGGATAGTTTGAAGAATATAAGTGAATACTAATGCAGTCAATAGGGTGTGATCAATAAAAAGTATAGAGCAAGAAGTAAAGCGCAGAAAATCAAGAACAAAGAGAATTCCTGCTCCCAAACCTTTCTCCCCAGCCCATAGTCGGTCCATCAGTACACTAGTCCATGTTTCACGGAGTCAGTCGTCGTTTTTAAATCTCTCCCTCCCGTTAAGTCACCGTCATGCGGATGGGGTAAAAAAGACACATTATGACAACTATGCTGAGTCAGCATACAACCGTCCTTTATGGTCAAGGGATAGGGGCAGGGTTCATTTACTCTTATGAGAGGACCCCACGCGTCTTTGAACTGGGTAAATTTGTCCTGAATTTTAAGCATGCGCCTCTCAGAAGTGGAGGAGTGTGGCTCAATGGTTAGAGCGGCAGACCCTGAAGCAGAGTTCGGGCTAGGGACCAGGGTTCGATTCCCGCCTCGACAGGGCTCGGGCTCAATTTCCTCGGACCTGTCTATTCTCGCCTCGGTGCCTATTCTAATCACGGGCCCCACGCTGCAACTCTGGGCAATAGCTTGCTTAGCCTCCACACCGGCCCCAACAGCGCTAAGGATGCCTGGCTTCACCCTGGGGGTGCCCAGGAGTGGACACTTCACAGGGAAAGCCAGGAGGGGTTCCACAGTGGTATGAGTATCAGCGCCAGGAAACTGCAAAAGTGACACTGCAAGGTGGCCGTCTGGTGACAGTGCGCGCTATAAGTACCTTGACATTTACATTTACATAAGTGGCTGAGCTGGGTAGTTCATTCTTGGTGTGTTCTAAGTGTCGTCAGGATACAGATGTTTGCCACCAGCAAGGCCGTCGATATCCACCTCTCTCCATTCATAGGACTGTCAATTACCTCTATGACATCATAGAAGACCGCACGTTTGGTCGATGCAATAAAGGGAACAATGCCTGTATCTGTCCAGTAGTGGGATAGTAAGGTACAGGACAGCAGTACATGGAGAAGGTCGCACCTAGGCTCCTGGCACCTCCAGTAGTTGTCGCGAGGCAGTAGGTGGCCCTTTTCAACCTGTACCGGGACCAATACCAGTCATGTAGGATTTTAAAAGAGGATAACTTTAATCGTGCCCCTTTTAGAGTCTGATCATGATTATCAAGCGAATCCGACCAGTCTTCATCAGTATATTCAACACCTGAGCAGGCCTGCCAGTCCCGCCTCACCTCATGGCTAATACTGCGAGAATATAGGGCGTCAATAACTCTGCTTCATTTGTAAAAGTAAGAGTGTAGTGCCCCAAACTCTGCTCAGAAGCCTGGGGCGGTGTAATCAAGCGTCTGCACGCCATGCCAAGGCTGCGTTGTCTTGAATCCACCTTATTCCGCCTAAATCTACAACCAGACACTCCCTGCTGCTTTATCCCACCCTTGCATGCTCCTCCTTTCTCCCTTTTTGACAATGGGGTTTTCATCTTTCTTTTCCTCCTTCCTCTGTTTTTCTGTGTTTTCGCCTCTCTTGCTCTCTGGAAATATCTGGTGTGGAAAAATAAGGTGTCGGTCCCCAAAAATAAGTGCTGGTGGCCCCCACCGGCAACCACATTCTCAAATAAGCACTGGTGAATAATAATCTGGTATAAATTGGAGACTGCACCCCTGGAGTTGCCCCACATAAGCAAGTACTTCCTAATAGGGGACTCTGATAGGGCCACTGGGCCGGCACCGAGCTCACTGCGTACGCTATGGCGCAATTGGCACCATTGCCAGTAGTATTGCCAGTAGTGTACTGGCCTCGGGGAACAGTCCCTGCAGAGGGCTTCAAGGGTCTTCATCATATCGGCAGTGGTATCGTAAAGGTCTTCTATCGCAATAATCCCGCTCTCAGCCCATTGCGCCCAGTAGAAAGTGTCGCAGTCTATCTTAAGAGCGGTGTTAGACCAGAGGGGTGCTCCCTGGTGAAGTTGACCATTTATGGCCAGGCTCCTATGCACATCTCTCCAGACTGTCCACATTGCCACCATCGTGGGGGTCACATTATTAATGTTTGAGGTCAAGCACTCAGGCCTGGTGCTGTGTACACCACCGATGTTTCTATAGTGACCCAAGAGGGGCACATCAAGTATCGCAGATGTGGGAGGTGGGGAGGAAGAAAGCAAACATACATATCCAATAGACAAAGAGCCCCCACCATTGTATCTGCATGAACTCTTGCAGGTTTAATCCTAGACTTTCTGTCCACCCAGATTGATGCTTTAACACTCTTATTCATGGTCAAAAGGAGCCTTTTAGGGGTTGCAAGTGGCAGCATACCAAAAGCATAATTGCATCTGGGAGCTGTAACTATTTGTATTACCTCTTGGTTTCTACCCCACCAGGAGATCTGTAAAGTACCACCCGTGGAAGGCGCTGTCCATTTGTGCCAGCGGAGGCTGCAAGTTGGCCATCACCACCCCCTCTAAGCGTCTTGTGACCCGGATGCCTAGGTATCGGAGTCCCGTGGATTTCCATGCAAAGCCAAATTAATTACGGGACCTTCTAATTGGGCATTTCGTGATCATCAACGAGTTGATCTTGTATCCAGAGAAGGTCGAAAACTCCGATATCAGGAACATTAGTTGAGGAATCGAGGCTTCAGGTTCGCTGAGTGTGAGGAGGATGTCCTCAGTGAAGAGTAAGAGTTTAACGGGGCCGGACCTGTATCAATGACTCATATTTTCTCACACTGACAAACGGCCACAGCGAGTGCTTCTAATGCTATGAGGAATAAAAGAGGTAAAGCGCACACCCCTGTTGCATCCCTCTAAATATGCTAAAGGGCTGCGACATACGCCCCCACAGTCAGCCTGTGCAGTAGGATCAGAGTACAGACCGCATATATTGTCAAGAAATCCTGTACCAACTCCGACCTTCCTCGATGTTCTAAAGCGGTATCCCCAGTCTACCCTATTGATTGTTTTTCCTGCATCTAAGGATAGCAATATCGTGTCATCCATGTCGTCTTTCACTTTCCAGTGGACATTGAGTCACAAGTGATTCCTGGAGGAGCGACCAGAGAGAGAACCGACCTGAGATTCATGTATAAGGCTTGGAAGGACTTTCCTAAACCTGGTAGTAAGTACTGTGGCCAATATTTACATGTCCTTATTCATTAAGGATATTGGGCGCTAACTTGCACATTGTGTCGGGTCCTTATTGGTCTTCAAGATGAGGCTAGTAAGAGTCCAATTGAATTCAGCACGTATTACGCCTGCGGTTTCCACCTCTTAGAAGACTTGGTAAAGCAGTTGCAGCAGTATAGTTTTATATAATTTATAAAACTCTGCTGGGAAACCATCCATCCCTGGGGCTTTGTGATAGGGCATGACTGAAATCGGAGTCTCAATCTTCGGTGATCTCGCCCACCAATAGCTGCCTAGCCTCATCCGACAGCATGGGTGTTTGAACCTGTGCCATGAGCACATTTTCAGATTGTGGGGTGGCAGCTGCTTCTGCACTATATAAGTTCCCAAGGAATTGGGCAAAGGCCTCAGCTTTGGCCATCAGGTGCGTGATCAGTTCATCTTCCCGGTCCCTAATTGCTGGTGTGGCTGTGGGAGCCCCTTGCTGGGAGAGTAGCGCTGTCAGGAAACGGCCGGCTTTTTCCCCTTGTTCATAATATCTCCACTTTAATCGAAGCAGGGCATGTTCCGCCTGTGTGGTGAAGTGCACATTCAGTTCAAATTTCGCTGCTTCAAGCTGTTGGGAGGTGGGTGTCATCGTGCACTGCTGAGTTGAGAGTGTAATGTCACGTTCTGGGGCTGCCATCTTGTCCTGAGAGGGCCTTTTCTTAAATGCTGAGTCCCTCATCAGATCACCTCCAATGACTGCAGTTCCTGCTGCCCAGAGAACCTGTGATGAGGCAACCAAAGCATCATTTATGTTTAAGTACTGATATAAGTGCTCAGTGAATGTATTTTTCTCTTCCAAAAGTTTGTAGTTGGACATGTTTAGGCACGAGCGTTTGGTATTTGGGCCAGCATAGCCTAGTGCCAGTTCTAGGACCACCATGCATGGTTCGGTATCCCACCTTCCACTATGGTGCAGTCTCGCAGGAAGGCTGGAGCGAAGGGATTTATTAGATAAAAGTCATTTTGTTTCAATTGTCTTTATTAGGTCACAGTATTGACCATAAAAGCACAGAATACAAATAGATTACAGTCAACAAACTTAAAAGATACATAACATATTTATGAATACCAGTATTGGAAAAAGGAAAAACGTTTTAATGTGTGCCAGCAAATAGTTTTCCATTTTTATAAAGCATATCTCATTCTTACTTTAATGGCAGTAGAACTATAATTAAGAACAGCAAAACAGGTTTTGGGGGAGGATAAACATTTTAAAAAGATCATCCCTTGTTGATAAGATGTTAAGTGCTTGTGCTTTAAAATTGGACTTAAAAAACAGGATCTCAAAGTATGGTACGAAGTGCAAGAAAGTCTAAAGTGCACCGTGGATTGAATAGAAAATTCGTCACGTGGGCAGCACGGTAGGGAGGCAAACCAGGATCCAGGAGGGGAATAAAAACTGGATTGTATTTAGCCCTAACCTTGTTAGGTAGAATCTATGTTCTGGGTTTTCAACCCACATTAGATAAAGCTCCATCCCGGGGCTAACAGGGATTGGCATACAGTTAAGAACTGAGACCATACCTAAGGCTCTCTCTATTCTAGCCTCCTAGGTAGGTGAAACAAATGTTTGTGTTACTCGGGTCTTAGTTTGTGGCGCAATACTGTCTGGGAAATCAAAGAGTGTTCTTAGTTCCAGGTCAATAAAAGTGTTCCTAATGTATGCCAACCATGGGATGGGACTAATACTACATAAATGTAGACAATCTCTCAGAACGCACCTAGAAATACCAGCCCGAGGCGTACTCAGGGCCTCAGTTATGAGAAGTGACGCATCGCTGCGTGAAAGCAGCGATGCGTCACTTCTCAGTGCGCCCTCCTTGCGACATGATGGATGCGTCATATTTACTGTACAACGCATTATGTGGCAAGGAGTTACAGATACGTCTTTATTTCTGACGTATCTGTAGGCGCAAAAGTGACACACTGCTGGAGTGTGTCACAAAAGTGACGCAACTCCAGCAATGTTTCCTTTGAAATGGGGCAAGCCCCATGTGAAAGGGCCTGCGTCAGTCTTACGCCTGCTGTGAGGCAGGCGTAAGATATTGACGCATTTGCACCCTAGTAGTGGCGCAGTGAAATCTCGTAGATTTCACTGCGTCACTTCTACAAGGCTTACTTACGTGGGAATGCCCACCCTGCATACATTATACCTGACGCAGGTATAATGTAGCGCAGGGGTTTACAAAGGGACGCATCTGCTTAGATGCGTCACTTTGTAAATAGGGTGCAACAGGAGGCATGTTTTACGCCGCCGATGCGTCACAAAACTGTTGCAAGGCCTCATAAATAAGGCCCTCAATTTTTTAACCCATAATAAAAGAAGAGCCTTTTTTACAAAGTCTTCCAGAAACCCATGTCCTGTTCAAAATGTGAAATGAGACTTGAGGTAGATTTGTGAATAGATAAGAGTCACACATGCACTTGTTTTCAGTTTCCTGCAGTCTCTCCAGTGCTTCGTAACCCCATACACCAGCTCAATATATTCCTACTGCGACGCTTTTACTTTTGTAGAGTTGGGTCCTTTCCTTTATTGGACTGATGCCTAAACTCTAAAAATCGATTTGCACTCTACCCCCATTTTCTGCATTATTTGGTTTATAGTCTACCCCATGACAGATCAGCTTCAAACAGAATACCTAAATAGTTGAACTGGAAAATCTTGGCAACTGGGGTCCCCCTATGAAAAAACGTTTAGATTTAGAGTTTTTAGGGCCACCAGTTAAGATGAATGATTTTTGGAGGTTCACTTTTAAGTTTAAATTAGTCATAACATCATTAAAACCATGTAAAAGATTTTGCAGCCCGATTGCTGTTTGTGCTATTAAGACCGCGTCATCCGCTTAAAGGAGAACTGGAACTGGACAAGAACCGATTCTGGGGATACCCTTGCTGCACGATCCCAGGTCTGCATCTAAGGAATGAACTGAGCCACTATACAGCCCTGCATCATCCCTTGTGCCACCTTTATAGGGCGTATACACTCTCCATACTATGTGTAGCGTACTTTGGTAGTCGTGTCCCAGTATAATGAGATTCAGCAAAGGGGGTTCCAGTCCTGCACGCTTCATCAAGTCCCACAATTTCAACCAGTCATCTAAGTCAAAAGCACAGGAGAGGTCCAGAAATGCCAGGTGACGGGCACCTCTACTGGCTTTGATATACTTTCCCATCAAGAGGGATAGATTGAGTGCTTGCTCGGTAGTCCCTAAACCCCGAGGGGGAAGCCATATTGGACTTTTGAAAAAAAGGAATGCGCTTAACGCCATCTTTCAAGTTTTCCCAGTATAACATGCCCTAATATTTTTGCTGTGGCATCTAACAATGAGATTGGACGACAGCAAGCAGGAAGGTTCCTGTCCCCATTTTTATTATATATCGGTACTGTAATAGATTCCCTCCAGGCATAGATTGGGGCATCCCTCACAACAGCTCTGAGCATATTTGAAACTAGTTCTAAGTTTCATTTATGCATGTCTATAGGGTCTGGAGCCTTTCCTGGTACTGCCCTCTGGATGGCCTTGGCCACTGCTGCTATATCCATAAAATCATTGAACCAGTTCCCGCTAAAAAATGAGAGGGTGGATATGTGATTCCAGAAAGAGGTCAGCCAACAGATTAGTGGGGTTAAAAATGGGAAAAAATGACTTACCCAATTTTGTTCTGAGATATGGCAATCTATGCCATAGGCCGGGCCATCTGAAAAACAAGGGCAATGTATAACTTCCCAAAAAAGCCAGCTCTCTTTCAAGTGGGCTCCTTCCTCGAGATGTTCCCAGGCTTTGGCTCAAATGTTCCTTTTTCTCAATTCTATCGCCTGCTGTCCTGATTACCTCAATTTTTCATATCAGAGGCCTTCCTAAGGGCTTTGAGTGCTAGCGTACACTCTTGAGTTAAACCAAGGATGGAGTGGGCGGATTATAGATGGCTCATTCCTTGTTAACAAACAGGCTGCAGGGCCACAGATGCTGTATAATGTTCTAAGATCATACTAGCTCAGCATTAGTAGATAGGCAGCAAAAAATATATTGACCAACTTCATTAATCAGGTCCTTAAGAAATATCTGTGGGTCAATACGATCCCATTTAAAAAAAAAAAAACTTTGTTTTATTGAGTTTCTCATAAAACATATTAGAAAATAGAAAAACAACCAGTGCAAAAATACAGAGCACAGTCCAATAGAAATATTGCTTCCTTACATCCAGCCCACAATATATGCATCAGAATAATACCATGACATGTAGAGATTAGGAGGATTAAAAACCCACATTTAGACTAATAAAATGAGTCTAGGGCATTGCCCAATGTGCTGATGAAAACAGAAGGGTGTAAATCATTACACTTGGCCATCATGGTCCATACATGGCATGAGCAATCGAATGAGAAATCTCACTCCTCAGTGCCCGAGCCCCCCCCCCGACCTAGGGGCAGATTTACATGAACTGACGCATCTCTGCATATTAGCAGAGATGAGTCAGTTAATTTGCGTCACGCAAAAAAAATCTTGCGCCACCATAGATTTGTCGCATTTACAATGCGCCACACCATGGCGCAAGGATTGGCAGTAAAGGCAACACATTGCTGGAGTCATGTCATGTCGCAAACACGATGCAACTCCAGCAATGCTTCAGAATTGTATTGTATTGTATGCCAAATTTATAAAGCGCATCTTTCATCCATCGGGTATCTTGGCGCTGTAGCACGTGACATCAACACCCACAGATGGAAAACGGGGGTGGATTGGCAGTAAACGTTCTCCATCATCACGGGATCAAATTCTAGGGAACAGCCATGATGTACAATCTTGTAGATTTCACTGCGTCACTTTTACGAGGCTTTCTTGTGACTTAACACCCACCCTGCATATATTATACCGGACACAGGTATAATATGACACAGGGCTTTAAACGTGACGCATCTCCATAGATGCGTTACGTTGTAAATGTGTTGCAATGTGGCACATTGTTAACAACGCCACTGCATCACAAAAGTGACTCAATGGCGGCGTAAAAGTGTCGCAAGGGGCTTGTAAATCTGCCCCCTAGTTTTACCATTCGCACTGAAGTTATTAAGAACCAACCCTTTAGGTCCTGTTTTCATCTTCGACTTTCTCATCAGTATGAGTGAGGCGCATGTGGGCCTTCTCTGGTGCTCCCCATTCACAAAGATCCCTAAGCCATGAAGTCATCTGCCGCACCTATCTCCCATCCACCCAATAGCTATTCTTCGTTTCACTAAGCGTAAAGCAAGCTGGGCCGAACTGTAAGGGATCTTTCAGCCCTTGAGCTTCACCTCCACTCCCAAGAGTCAAAACAGTGGGGTGAGGGAGACCTCCAAGCCAGTCGCTCTCACAATGGCTGGCACCACAGCCATCCAGAAACTCAGAATCCCAGCGCAGCGCCAAATCTAGAAATGAGGCCCCCAGCTCACCACATCGCGCCCAGCTAGCCTCTCTCAGGGGGTCTACTCTGCTCAACTGCCTCTGGATCCAATAAGTGCAGTGCAGGAAATTATAATACATTCATTTGAACCTGTGATTACAAGACACCCATCTCACCTGGTCAAATGCACGAGATTAGCCCGCATCTGTGACAGACTGCCCTAATTCCCCAGCCCAGGTCCCTCGCACTGCCCACTCCTTACTCTCCATGTCTGCCTGCACCACACCCAAAACAGGGTCATTAGATGCCACCCGTAGTAAACAGACATAATATCGAATTAAAAATATCGACAGGACAGAATATCGAGTTTTTAATATAGAATGGACAGAATATAGAATTGCCAAAATATAGTGGTGAAGAATATCGAAAATCAGGTAAGAAATATCGATTTAAATAATATAGAAGTAAGTAATATCGACAGTCATAATATAGTTGTTAAAAATATCGATTTTTTTTATAGTGTTTTAGGTGTTAGTATATGTGTTAAAAGTATGTATCAATTTTGGAATGTATGTTTGAATATTTTTAAAGTAATGAATTTGATGTTATTTAATTTTTGTGTAATTTAATTCCGTAGCGGGTTGTGGGTTTATAGGGGATTAGGGTGGGAAGTAATTTAATTATAGTACATTAAATAATAATTTTTAGGAATTATTAATTATTTTTAATTTAATTTTGCGTTTTACTTCTGTAGCGGGTTGTGGGTTTATAGGGGAATAGGGTGGGAAGTAATGTAATTGTTATTAGGTAATTATTAATTGGTATTGAAAATTAATTGGTTGTTGATTAATTATTAATTGGTAAATATTTTGTATTAATTGGTAATTAATTTGTATTATTTGTTTAATTGATAATAATGTTAATTGTATTAATTTATTATTTGTAGCGGGTTGTGGGTTTATAGGGGAATATGGTGGGAAGTAATTTAATTGTAAATAATTAATTATTGAAATAATTTTTGTATATTGATAATGAATTTGTTATTAATTAATTATTAATTGGTATTAATTGTATTTATTAATTTTTGGTATTGAAAATTAATTGGTTGTTAATTAATTATTGATAGGTAATTAATAAAAAAAAATATATTGGTATTTATAATTAATTAATTATTAAATATTGTGTAATTGGTAATTCATTTTAATACTTTTTTTTGGTATTAATAATTAATTTATTTTTAATAAAATATTACATTATTATTTTCCCTACCATTGCACTCACTGGAGTGGGAATAGTAATTTTTACCCCTACGCTATCCAACGCTTTCCCTACTATTGCACTCACTGGAGTGGGAACAATAATTTTTACCCCTACGCTATCCAACGCTTTCCCTACTGTTGCACTCTTTGGAGTGGGAATAGTAATTTTTACCCCTACGCTATCCAACGCTTTCCCTACTGTTGCACTCTTTGGAGTGGGAATAGTAATTTTTACCCCTACGCTATCCAACGCTTTCCCTACTATTGCACTCACTGGAGTGGGAATAGTAATTTTTACCCCTACGCTATCCAACGTTTTCCCTACTATTGTACTCACTGGAGTGGGCATAATAATTTTTACCCCTACGCTATCCAACGTTTTCCCTACTGTTGCACTCTTTGGAGTAGGAATAGTAATTTTTACCCCTACGCTATCCAACGCGTTCCCTACTGTTGCACTCTTTGGAGTGGGAATAGTAATTTTTACCCCTACGCTATCCAACGCTTTCCCTACTGTTGCACTCACTGGAGTGGGAATAGTAAATTTTACCCTCCCGCTATCCAACGCTTTCCCTACTGTTGCACTCGTGGGAGTGGGAATAGTAATTTTTACCCCTACGCTTTCCAATGCTTTCCCAATTATTGCACTCTCTGGAGTGGGAATAATATTTTTACCCCTACGCTATCCAATGCTTTCCCTACTGTTGCACTCTTTGGAGTGGGAATAGTAATTTTTACCCCTACGCTATCCAACGCTTTCCCTACTGTTGCGCTCTCTGGAGTGGGAATAGTAATTTTTACCCTCCCGCTATCCAACGCTTTCCCTACTATTGCACTTACTGGAGTGGTAATAGTAAATTTTACCCGCCTGCTATCCTATGCAAAAAATATTGAATATTTGTAATTAATATTACGTTAATATATATATATTAATTATTTTTTTTAACTTACATTAATTATTTATTAATGTTAAAGTTATTTAAGTATTTTTAAGTATGTTTCAGTTAATTATATGTATTATTTCATTAATTTTACATTACCTTTAAGGCATTTAAAAAATTCGATATTTTGACTAACTATATTTTTTACAACGATATTTTGGATTCTATATTTCTGTACTTACCTGTTTGGAGATAGGCATTCGATATTTTGGCATTCTATATTTTTTCCTCTATAGTTTGGTAGGTCGATATTCTCCTTGATATTTTGTCAGTGATCCGCCACCCGTCACCCCACTGGAGTAACCCGCCGAGCAATACGATCCACTTATATTCAGCCTCCCCTATTTACAGAAAAACTTAAATAGTAGTCAATTCTAGAATAGGTACCATGTACACAGGAGAGGAAAGTACATTGCTTAACTCTCGGGTGTAGAAGGTACCAGAGTCCACTAGGCCATAATCTTTCAGTAGGTCTTCTAATATTGCCCTATATTTGGCATTGTATTTGTCCAGCATTCCAGACCTGTCTATATATGGGTCCCAGGCCAAGTTCCAATTGTAATTGTAATTGGGATTTCTAGAGCGCATAATCACCGCCAGGTCTCTAAGCACTGTGAGAGAGTGCCCAGCCATGGCACGTCTGCCGGAGAGTGTGTTATGATTTGGTTAGGTTGTGCCCCAGGCTTCCGCAAAGAGAAGTGTTTTTAGCTTCTTCCTAAATGGGAGGAGGGCGGGTTCCTTCCGAAGATTTGCAGGCAGCTTGTTCTACAGTTGTGGAATTAAGGTGGAAAAGGCTCCGCCTCCTTTGGAAGAGGTGCTAAAGCAGGGGCAGGCTAGCGAGCCTGCATCTGAAGATCGGAGGGACCACTCAGGCGTGTAGTTTACCAGCCGGTCTTTAATGTAAGTTGGGGCCTGGCCATAGATGGCTTTATGCGCGATGCATAGGCCCTTGAACCTGGTTCTCTGCCTGACCGGGAGCCAGTGCAGCTGTTGCAATAGGGGGTGACATGGGCCCTGTTTGGGAGTCTGAAAATCAGTCTGGCAGCGTCGTTCATGATCACCTGGAGTTTAGTGAGCAGCTTTTCTGGGAGGCCGATATACAGGGAGTTTCCGTAATCCAGTCATGACGCTATCATTGCCGATACTGCCATTCTGAGTGCTGTAAAGGAGAGAAGGGGAGTGAGTCTCCGTAGCTGTCTTTACAGGCCCACACATTTTCCGAATACGGCAGATACCTGGTGGGACATGGAGAGCTTAGCATCGATGTTGATGCCCAGGCTTTTTACGGCCAGGGCTGGCTTGGGATTTGTGCCCAGCTCTAGTGGGTAGAAGAGGTCGCTCCAGGGATTGGTGTCCGTGGTGACGGCCAGTACCTTAGTCTTGTCAGGATTCATTTTAAGGCAGTTGGCGGTCATTCAGTTGACTGTGTATTTTAAAATATTTTGCATTCGTGTGTGGGCAGAGGGAGAGTTGTCAATCTGAATGATGATTTGGGTGTCGTCCATGTAGTTGAAGACATGGCACTCCATGCGAGTCAGTGCGGCCACCAAGGGCTGAAGATAGGCATTGAACAAAAGGGGTGACAGCGCTGAGCCCTGTAGAACCCCACACGTAAGTTTGCCGGTGTCGGACAACTGGTCGGCCAGTTGTATTCTCTGTGATCGGTCTGTTAAGAAGGACATGAGCCATTGGAGAGCGGGTCCCTGGATGCCCATCTCTGAGATCGGAACCAAGACTTGGTCATGGTTGACCGTGTCAAATGCCGCGGACAGGTCTAGCAGGACCAGGGCGCATTCCTTCTTGTTGTCAGCCATGAGCCTGAGTTCGTCCGTCACTGCCAGCATTACCATCTCTGTGCTGTGGTGGGCCCTAAAGCCTGCCTGTTTAGTTTGCAGTAGCTAATTTACCTCTATGTGATGTGTCAGGGTTTTCAGCACGTGCTGTTCCAGCACCTTTGCCAAAAAAGGGAGCTGGGAGATTGGCCTAAAATGTTCCACTCTCCACTACTTTAGTGTGACCAAATTCCATAAACAGTCATGAGAGATATGAAAAAAGGCTGTCCTGTCTTAAATGGAGACCACTATAACTGTGGCTTCCATGGTCTTTAATTTTACAAAAGAAATCTGCCCATTGGGTCTGTCCTTTTTTTTGTGGATGGCGTATGAGAGAGATTTCCGAAAGAGGATAGCCACTCAACATTTCTTGGGTGATGAGGTAGACCGTGTGGCCTGGGAAGAGTTAGCAGTCCCGTCAAGAAGGTAGCTACTAACTACTCCACCAACCCAATCCCTCCCATGCTTGTCTGATCCAGCCGTACATAGATGGGTCTCTTGGAGGAGGGCGATATCAGGCGCTTTATTGGCTAGTTAAGAGAGGGTCTTTTCTTCATTTAATGTATGGTGTCAATCCATTGACATTAAGGGAAGCAATGCAAGGTTTTTGGGGAGGGATGTTCTTGTCAGTGTGGCGGCCATTTCGGGGGTCACCAGTGGGCAGTGCTAACACAGAAAGTGAACACAGCCGGGAAAGGGGGGGCAGATTTGGAGACTTGGCACCTCCTTGATGTAGGTTGTCTGAAAATATGTGAGCAGGTATTTGGTTGAATGAATGCATGTATATATGTATGACATGTCTCTTTCCATTCACTATTTGCTTCCTGTTGTATATCTGACAAGACGGCAGTATGCGGGAGAAAGGGAAAGTTTGGAGATGTTGGCAGCTTTAGGAGTGTGCTCACACTCTGCCTTTCCACGGGCTGCACCCAAGGTGGGCGAACTCTTAGAACCTTAGAAACTGGCCGGATGGACCCTTATGTGGGAATATCTTGTCAAAGTCCACATTTATTGTCTGTGTGCCGTGGAGAGAAGGACGCTTCCCAGCATGTGAGGGACATAATACTCGCCTTTATAGAAGGTTCGCCACTCCTTCTGATGAGTACAGGCCCCAGCTAGGCCCGCAGCATACAAGGGTTCGCTCTCCTGTAACGGAAGCTAGAAGGAAGTTGGCACGGAAACTGCAAAGTACAAAGACAAAGTTTATTAACCCTTAAGGGTGGTCCTACAATCCATACAACACTCTTCAGTATTGCATAGAGTAGCACAAAGAACTTGCGCACATAGTCCCCTTTTATACACAACAGAGGGGCTCATAAGTGGGTGGATACAACATGGAGCAAAATGCATTACCTTTTATGGGCATTTTCGATACAGAATCAATATGTGGGCGGAGTAACTAATTTCCTGAGCCCGCGAAAACATGGTCAAACATGGATTAACTGATAACAGATGTGGTCAAGTCTGGGCATGCGCCAGACGGACAAAGGAGCTATTTATAGACTGTTACTGGGCAGATTGTAGAGCAACTAGCAGAAAGATAGGACTCGTCTCGTGCAAAGCACGTGGAGACATGACAACACAAAATGGAGTACAAACATTAGTCAACATAGTGAGGGAAACTTGGCCCAACTAAGGGGAATTAATGTCTTTGGTGAATGCTTAATCACATCGCTGTTTCAATTTTCAACAGACGACCCTTTCAGCATTCACTGAAGACATTCGGTTTATTAGGATAATCATCATATATGTCAATTTTCATCATTTCTTCTACTTCCTTAGTTAAATGTTTCTGATAGGTGACATTGGCAATAGCTTTCTTATCAGGAATACAGAATGACACACATAGGGAACAGAGCAAAGGACCACATTGGACACAAATGCAACAAGAAATCAGAATTGCTACGATAATACAGAGACCAGTTAAAACCTTCCCTCCCCATGTAGTAATCAATGCCCAAAACCATCCAGAAAAGGTCCAAGTGCCATTTTCTGTATGGATTTCAGCTGCAATTTTATGCAATTTATTGATAGCATTATAAACTGATGGCGTGTGGTCAGGAATAAACACACAACAACTACTTCCAATAATTTTACATGCTCCACCTCGGTCAGCTAACATAACATCTAATACCATACGATTCTGTAATGCAACAATTCTAGTAATTTGCAATTCTTCCGTAAGATTCCCAAGAGCAGCAGCGGTCTGATTTGTCACAGCCTCTACAACTCTTGTTAATCTTCGAACTTTCCTACTATTTAGGGCAGCTCCAACAAAGAAAAACAATCCTAAGTTGAAATCAATATACTGTTGCAAACTCGTATCAGTTTGATCGACATCATCAATAGATAGAGTACGTCTATACCTATTTACAGTCACATTATTCAACAACCTCAAATCTTTATGATAAGATGCAGGTGCCAAGAATACAGGAGGTAATAAGAATGCTACATAACATACTCCGGACCAACCGGCTGGCAAACGATAATAACCCTTATTCCCACATACGAAGTATGTGTTATGGGATGCTAAGAAAGTACTGTTATTCAATCCATCAATGTTCAGGATAATGATACAGTCACTAACACCAACAGGAATATAACCCACACTCTGGACACACAGGTTTGCTTGAGCTTGTGCCACTTGAATCACAAATTGTTCCTTCCATACAGTGTCTCTAGTGTTCGTGAAAATGTAGGGGATCGATTCATTGTCTGGTCGATACTCTTCCCATTCCCATATCGTCCCATTCGCTTGTGGGTAACCATCTTTATCTTGATGACATTCCCTATTGAGTCTAAAGAGTAATCGTCCCACTGTAGGTTTCCGGGTGGCAAAAAGCAAAGTATACCATGCTCTACAAGAGCCATTATGAGAAAAGGGAAGAGGTATGAATGGCGTTCCTCCTTTCTTCTGATGAGCTGGCATCATACCACATATCCAACAGTTCGTGGCATTTGTAGCAACATGGGTATGATGCAACATCTGGATGAAAGTGTTATTCAGATAAGACTGACGATGCTTCAATTCTTGATACGGAAGGGTATAAAAGTAGTGCTCTTCAGGCACTGGAGTGGTCAAAACAAGCAACTCACGGGCAGGAGTCACATCCTCAATAAACCATGTGGTTATACCAACAATAGCCACAATGATAATAAAGCTTGTCGCACAAAGAATTTTTTTCGTCTCCATCTTGTAGTAAGAAGTCAATATCTTCCTGAAACTAAAAGGTTGTCAGAACTCTTCCCCATAGGCAGCCGTTGATTTCTTCACCAGCGGGCCAAGACGGGTGTCGCTATACTAATGCAGGGCTGACCCCCCCTCCTTGCCACATTGGCTCTCCGTTTCACTAACCTAAGGGCCGTTCTGACAACTTTGGATACAGCAATCACTTTCTTGGTCTGAGGTGATATCTTCTTCTTCCAGGAATCACCTGGTCCGGGAAGAGCTCCTCAGTGTCGTTCGGTTCCACAGCACGGCCTTTCTCCGCAGTCAGGATTTCTCGATGGTCGGTCAACACAGCAGGCTCCACCAATCCAGACGGCACTTTGCGACAGTGCAAGGAGTGGATCCAGTTCTTCCGATTGGAAACCCGCACAGCTGTCCTCGTTGCGAGCAAGACTTGCTCAGGACCAACCCATCTCGGCTCCAAACTGTTCGTCCTTTCGAAGACTTTTATCATCACCTGATCACCAGGTCGGAGATTATGGCCTTCACCGGTGGACCGATCAGGGAGCACCTCTCGAACCTGTTGATGAATAGAAACCAAATTATCCGTTAACTGTGCCAGATAATCATTCATCATTACACAAGGTACATCATACACGGACTTAGGTTTTGGTGGACCCCAAATATTCATTGGGCGTCCAAATACGATCTCTTAAGGTGTGAGACCGGTTCGAGAATGCGGTATCGACCTAATTGACAAGCGTCTGGCCAAGTCAAAGGAGTCGAAGCTTGGATCTTAGCGATCTTGAGCTTCAGAGTACCGTTATACTTCTCAACCAATCCTGCAGACTGAGGGTGAAATACTGCATGGAACTTCTGGGTAATGCCTAGACCCTTCAGGACATACTTTATAACGTCTGCTATAAAATGAGGTCCGTTATCACTCCACAACAATCTGCAAACACCGTATCGAGGGAAGAACTCCTTCAATAGCATCTTGGCTGTAGTCATTGCAGTATTGTCTTTCGTAGGGTATGCCTCAACCCATTTGCTGAAGGCACAAATCACTATTAAAACATACTTCAGATTGTTACAGCGCTCAAGCTGGATGTAATCCATCTGCAAAACCTCAAAGGGTGCAGTAGGTGTCGCAAATCCTCCTGCTGGAGTTCGGGTACCCTTTCCCGGGTTATATCTCAGGCAAATCATGCAGGTCTGCACTACCCACTTTGCCGTACTAGCGATCTCCGGATGCTCCCAAACTCGTGTGAGTAATTTAACAATTGCGGAAGCTCCGACATGCGCTAGTCCATGTGCCATCTGAACCATAGGTTGTACGAAGGCTGTGGGTAACTTCCATTTATCCATCTGCTTATTTCTCCAACATCCTTCGTCATCTAATTCTCCATCATTGGACCATTGCTTCCGTTCCTTATCGGAAGCGGTCCTCTGTATTTCCAGCACTTCTCTCCTAGCATCGTGCCATCTTTCTGCCTGCGACTTCACAACATACATTGCAGTAGCACCAGGCTGCATCGCAGTCTCTCGTGCCACCCGGTCTGCCAAAGCATTCCCTTCTCCAACTTTATCAACCACTTTCTTATGGGCACTACATTTAATTATAGCAATCTTCTTTGGGTATGTTAATGCAGTGAAAAGGTTGTGAACTAACTCCCCGTACATTATCTGCGCTCCATGTGACGTTAGAAACCCTCTCTCCTTCCAGAGTAGGCCGAAATCGTGCGCTACTCCGAAGGCATAGCGACTATCTGTATAAACATTCACTCACAATCCTGCACTGAGCTCACATGCTCGTGTTAATGCTATCAGTTCCGCTGCCTGAGCTGATTTCTGCGGTATGCGTGCTGTCTCCACTATTGTTTGCAGTGTGGTGATTGCATACGCTGCTGAAGTCGTACCATCTGGTAGCTTCAGGCATGATCCGTCCACCCACAGTTCTCCATCTACATCTGTAAAGGCCGTATCCTGGAGATCAATACGACCCTTTGTCTGTTCCTCAGTCACAAGAATACAGTCGTGTGCTTTCCGTGCTTCAGACTGAGTTTCCGGGAACGGCAACAATGTGGCCGGATTTAACGTTACACACCTCTTTAACGTAATATGAGGAGCCAAAAGCGTCAACTCATATCCCGTTAAACGGGCACTGGTCAAATGCTGCGTCTTTGTCTGATTAAGCAGGGCATCAACAGCATGGGGGACTAATACCAACAGTTTGTGAGATAACACAATTCCCTCACTTTGACGTATTGACACAGCTGTCGCCGCAACCGAGCGAAAACAACCGGGCAATGCTCGGGCTACAGGATCAAGTACGGCCGAAAAATATGCACAAGGGCGCTGCTTGTCGCCGTGCATCTGCACTAAAACTGATAATGCACATCCATCTTTCTCATGCACATACAGTGAAAAGGGCTTCGTATAATCAGGGGTCCCTAACACTGGTGATGAACAAAGGGCCTGTCGCAATTGCTGAAATGCAATTTCACACTCATTTGACCAGGGAAGAGGAATTGGTGTGTCCTTTGTCAAAAGGGCTAACAATGGTTTAGCTATGTGTGAAAATCCCAATATCAATTGCCTACAAAAAGAAACAAGACCCAAAAATGCCCGCACGTCCTTCTGTGTGAAAGGCACTGGTGTGTCCAAAATTGCTTGAATACGATCTGGCGTGAGTGCACGCCCCTCCTTAGACAAAAGGTGACCCAAATAAGTCACCTTTGGTCTACAGAATTGCAATTTCTTCTTCGACACCTTGTGATTGTGAGATGCCAAAAAAGAAAGCAAGGATAACGTACTTTTCTCACACAGCTCAGGGGTGTCAGCCGCCAACAAGATGTCATCGACATATTGTATAAGGGCGACACCCTCGGGCAGAACAAAGGAATCCAATTGCCTTTTCAATGCTTGACTGTAAATGCTAGGGCTTTCTGTGTAGCCCTGAGGAACTCTACAGAATCTATAAGACCTATTATTCAAAGTAAAACCAAAAAGGTATCGGCTATCGGGATGAATAGGGATCGAAAAGAAGGCATTTTTCAAATCAATAACTGAAAACGTGGTCGCCGTTGGCGGGACCAAAGTGAGCAACGTCGTGATATCAGAAACCACTGGATACTGAGGTATCACAATCTTGTTCACTTCCCTTAAATCAATGATAAACCGATAAATTCTGGCATCCGTATCCTTCTTCAAAATGGGTAAAATAGGACTGTTGCAAACATTATAGGGAACTTCTTCCACTACCCCCACTTTAATCAAATCCTGCACAATCTGAATGAGTGCCTCCTCCCCCTCCTGGGAAATGCGATACTGAGGGAGGCGCGGTAACACCGCACCCTCCTGGACACTAATATGGACCGGTGGAATCACCATCTGTCCCACATCAGTATCTGAAGTAGCCCACAAAGAATGAGGGAGGGAAGCTAACACAGTATCCTCCACGACCAAACACATCCGGTCTGTCATCGGGTGATTATCATTTAATATCACACGTACTCCAGCGGGGGAGCAGCGGATCGTAGCTCTGAAGTGCTTGAGCATATCAAGACCCATAATGTTATCAGGCGTGTTCGGGGCAAGCAGAAACGGACAGGGTGCAGAAAAGGGATCAACATGGAATGCAAGGGGTCGGGAAAGAGGGCTTCGAGAGAGTGTACCATCAAACCCTACCGATGTAACCATTAAGCCAGATGTGGGAGCCCTCGGAACCAATTGTTTTGACAGCACACTGCGGGTCGCTCCTGTATCCACTAGGAACCGATCAGTAGAACCCAAAACATTTGCTGACACATAAGGACCCTTCTGATCAACCGGCACTTCAACTGATTCTAACCCCCATCCAACGCATTCCTATGCATGCTGCGAATCATGGTACCCAGAGCGGTCAGTCCCTGACATTTGATACTGGTGCTGTCGATCAAATACATTGGGTCTATCTCGCTGCTGCGCGTTAGGTTCAAAACGAGCACGATCAGTAGAATTCCCTCTGAAATTCGAAAAGCCCCCTCTACCCTCTACCTCTCGGTGGTCCCTGACCACGTCCCTGACGAGATGCATACAACGCCGGACAATCTCTGGCCCAATGGCCCGACTGTTTACAATACGCACATTGATTCCTATTTACATCTGACCGACCCGAAGGGGGACCATAGAATCCTCCCCTACCTCTGTCGACACCCCGGCGAGGCGGACCATACACTTGTGCTAACATCACCTTTGTTTTCAAATCTTTCGATTTCTTCTCCTCCTGCCCCTTCGCTTCTTGTTCCTGACGCTCATAATACTGAGCCATAGTCAAGAGGGATGCCGGAGACGAGGTGGACCAAGAACTTTCACTCGCTTTTAAACGAGCTGCTATTCCCGGTAATAAATTTGCCACATATTTATCCACAAAAAGATGGCGACCCGTATCATCGGTAAGTGACTGACCACTGAAATCATGAAACGTCTCCTCAAAGCGCGTAAAGAAATCTGAGACTGATTCATCAACCTTCTGTTTACACGATGCTAACATATTCCAGTCAATCTTTTTAGGGGGAATAATCGTTTTCAACTTAGTCAAGATAGCAGCAGGAAGATCTAAAATAATCCGCGGTGGTTTTTGCGCGGGTTTTCTCTCCCTATCCTCATCCTCAATCTCAGACCACCTAGCCTTAAAAGCGGGAACATCATCCACCTTTCGCACAGATCTCCACATATCCGGTGGTAATATGAGCCCAAAGAACAAATCTATATCTGCTAAAGTCATAGTACAAGAATTCAAGGCCCCTTCGACCTCTTCATAAAAGGCCGCTGGGTTCTTGCGGGGGTCAGGCAATGCATTCTTTAATGCCATAACATCAGCCCTATGCCAGGGAGTATAGACCCAATTATACACAAAATATCCCTTAGCATCGGCGGAAGTAATATCCGAACTAGTACCCGCTCCTTTAGGAGGAACATACAAAGGTGCTGCCTCTCGCATCGGTTTAGCATGCACTAGTTCGCTCTTATCTGAGTGGGAGGTAGATGACTGGTCATCGCCGATACGTGGATTCGGCTGCTCCTGTTCCCCTGCCTTTAGGCGCGCTCTCTCTTTAAGGTCACTCGCCGCGTCCCGTAATGCAAACAGCCGTAGAACCGCATCAGGTGCCTTAGAGGGAGAAAAAACACCGTTACGCAATGCTTTAGCATCTAATACTACATCATCAGGCTCAAAAACTTCTGAATATTTCCGAAAGGCAGAAATCACTTCATCAGAAAAGTGGCCCAAAAAATACAACTTCTCCCTGTCCTGCCACTGTTCCAAAGAATCCAATAACTCAGTAAGGGATAACTTGCCCTTAAATGCACGAAGAGAAATTTTCCGAAGCTCACCCATACGATCAACTGATAACATAGACCGCGTGTCTACCTTATCGGAAACCACTCCAGAATCCTGTGATCTCGGGGCAGACGCGCCAGCATAAGGAGGCGGAGAACGATCTAATAAATAAAAATCATCTTCAAGATTAGTAAGGACAGGATAAAGTGGCTGGCGGACAGCATATTGACCCGAGACTTGCAACCTACGCTCTTTCTCTTGTCTCTCCGCCAATTCTCTTTCCTCCCGGCGCTTCGCTTCCTGCGCTCTCACATGATCATTCTTCCGTTGCTCTTTATCGATCAGCGCTTTCTCACGTTTCTCTCGCTCACGCACTTCCTTCACCCATAACCGTACACACTCAAACATGTCTTGCCGAGCACGGCGTTTACACATGCACTGTTCCACATACTCAATCTTATGCATATCAAACGATCCATACAAAGGCCATCGTAACTCAGGATCCTTTTTGGTGTATTTCCTCCACACTGTGCTGTACATTATAGAGGAAAGACCATGCTTCACATACATATCCCCATTAGGAGTCCCCTCTGGGGGGGCTGGAGCAGATTCCTCGAGGTTTAACCGGTTTCCAAAGCAGCAGCACCACTTACGGAGTGCGCTAAAAGCAGGCATGCTCAAAAATAATGCAAAATATGCATTATTATAAAAAAAAATGGCACTTAAACTTTGCGCCGTTCAAATTTACCCAGCTCCGGAGAAATATCTCCACATTACCTGCCTATATGTGTTGCAACGCATATATTCTCACAATAATCAATACAAAATATGACCGGTCATCACAAAACCAAACTCAAATAGCCAACCCAGGCTTCAAAACTCGGAGCAAGTACCGTACAACGGTTCTTACTAATCAAGAGTGTCCAGGTTCCAACTGCCAAGTTCCACAATTCGCCCAAACGGCTATCGCGGCAAACCGACAGAAGAGATCTCAGTCGAGGACCGGCGCCACCCAGAAGGTCAGTTCGGAAGGAAAGGAAGAAAACCTCGGGATGCCAGGGCTAAAAGACGCCGCTGGCAGTGATCACATCCCTGGCCAAATTCCTCACCTTCGCCACGACCAATCCTTCGAGCATCCGAGTCGCCGATGAGCCCCACGTGACGGGCGGCAATTGATGAGTACAGGCCCCAGCTAGGCCCGCAGCATACAAGGGTTCGCTCTCCTGTAACGGAAGCTAGAAGGAAGTTGGCACGGAAACTGCAAAGTACAAAGACAAAGTTTATTAACCCTTAAGGGTGGTCCTACAATCCATACAACACTCTTCAGTATTGCATAGAGTAGCACAAAGAACTTGCGCACATAGTCCCCTTTTATACACAACAGAGGGGCTCATAAGTGGGTGGATACAACATGGAGCAAAATGCATGATCTTTTATGTGCATTTTCGATACAGAACCAATATGTGGGCGGAGTAACTAATTTCCTGAGCCCGCGAAAACATGGTCAAACAAGGATTAACTGATAACAGATGTGGTCAAGTCTGGGCATGCGCCAGACGGACAAAGGAGCTATTTATAGACTGTTACTGGGCAGATTGTAGAGCAACTAGCAGAAAGATAGGACTCGTCTCGTGCAAAGCACGTGGAGACATGACAACACAAAATGGAGTCCAAACATTAGTCAACATAATGAGGGAAACTTGGCCCAACTAAGGGGAATTAATGTCTTTGGTGAATGCTTAATCACATCGCTGTTTCAATTTTCAACACTTCTGTGGTGGTTTTCACGCTTGTCTCTTCACCAAGCATTGCAGAGGATCTCTCACCCTACACTGGACACTCCATCACCATCTTTGTTGAGGTTAGCAGCACACACTAGTGGACCCGCTGAGAGAGCTGAAGGAGTCTCCACTGGCGGCATGTTCCCTAGTGAAAGAACCCTAGACAAGGTGGCTGGACGGCAGGAGATGAGGATAGACAGCCTGACTCTTGCTGGTATTTCAATTACTACCCTCTAAATTAGCTCCAAACTGCTGCCTAACACCTGCTGTGCTGCAGCCCCGCTTCCTAGACTAGAAGCCCCCTCGTCCCTGAGACAGACCATCCCAGAACAGTAGACATCATAGTGCGCTTGGGAGTGGCCTTGGTCACAAACCGGACTGCGGCTGCCTCCAGCCCGGCTGCTGGTGGCATCTCCATCACCCTCTGTGAGGTTCTCTGCCAATCCCCTGATAAACGCAAGTTTCTGACACAGATCTACCAGGTCTGCCCTCATCAGTCTGTTATGATGTAAAGAGCTGTTGTGTGATGCCAACCTGATGCCAGGAGAAGGAAGACTGGATGCAAAAGACACTAGTCTGAAGTGAGCTGCCTTTGCCACAAACATGTCAGCTCCAAGCGATCAGTCGCCATTGAGCTCTCTAAGACCCTGCGTGCAGTCTTTTTGCATTCAGCCGAGCTCTTGCTGCCTTCAGCTACGATTTTCTGGCTCATTGTCCAATTCTCCTCTCTGCGGATTTGAGCAATTTACAGCTTAAAGATGGCTGCCGCTGTAACTCAATACAACCTCATTACCTTTAGAAAAGAACAGCGTGTTGTTGATTTTCTGCTGAGCATGGATTTTGGTTGGAATGCAAATTAAGGTCTTTCAGTCCATGGCAGGGCTCATCCTTTGTGTCAGTTCTTTTTTACTACGTTCTGCTGTTAATTCTCTTTTGCTGCTGAATTATTTATATATTTGCAGTTTTATATAGCTCATACTAGACACAGAAGAGCACTTTACAAAGCACAGCTTTCAAAAACACAGTTAACCTAAAAGTATGCAATTATTTGCTACAGTTCAACTGGGAACAAATGCAGATTGCTGAGTAGCTGCTTCTATTTGTCCTCTGGATCACAGAAGCACTAAAAGGTGGATGCTTGGCTCCTGAACGTTTGATGGCCTTGGAAGCAGAAGTAAAATCCACCCACCTGTGCATATGAGTTCCTTCTGCAATTTCAAAAGCAGTGATACTCTGTTCTTCAAATGCACTAAAAATAACCATCCTCTTCCATCAAAAATGTCATTTGAGATGTCATCAGTCATGTCCTAAATGATGTCAAAGAACATGTCATGGGTGATGTAATATGTGAGGTCCTAATCAGAGCATGGCTGGGGTGCAAGTTATAGTTCGTTCTGCTAACTATAACTGGTGACTTTCTGTGTTTTTTTTTGTTCAAAATATTAATGTTATCACTGACATATTCATCCAACAATCATGTTACTTTAACCTTTCTTTTCTTCAGTGAATTTCTAAAGTTTAAAAAAAAAAAAAAACAGATTTTATCTTTTTACCAGACCTAACTATAACATACATATCCTTTGTTTTTTTCAGTGAATTTCTAGTTATTTTTAAAATATTACATATGTAAAACCAACCGCCCGCTGTGCATGATGGCCCTGCGTGGCACGGGTGGTCCACAGGGCCTGACCTGTAGGCAGGCCCTACTGCAAGCTCCCCAAGGTAGTTAACCACACACTATGCATGCCCTTTGGCTGTGCACAGCAGGGTGTTGGCAACAGGGCCTGGCCTGCCGGGCCAATCCACCTGAAGCCTGCACTGTTGCATACTATTAACGGTGAAGGGGTGGAGCCAAACAGCTGGAGATCGTGGGTGATTTGGCACCTCTGCATACTCAGCAGCAATTAAAACGAAGAACCGTGGACTCAGCCCTCAGACTAGGAGATGACTAGAAAGAACCCACTAATATTGGACAGTCACTAGAGAAGAGATTGCACTCCAATAAATCAATGATGCATTCACCTCCATCAGTATTTCAGATCATTTTTCAATGTTCAATTGTAGAGTAAACGCACTGTCCATCAGCCTGTAAAATAACCGGAACACCATTGCATACTGCTTATGTGGAAGGGGCAGGGCAAATAGGCAAAGCTTGTAGTTGATTTGACGCTGTATTGTCAAAATGGAAAGGGCCCACACAACCCCCCATCCTCTGAGACTTTAAAAGGCCCAGGGGACCCCATCCCCCAGGCCATATTTATTTAAGGAGAGGGGCCCGTGTGGCCCCCCCAACCTCAAGTCAGCTCTGGCCTTAGGGACCCCATCCCTAGGGCCTCTATTTCATAGTGGTGGGTTCTCTGGTGCCCACTCAGGGCACCCACCATAGACAACGTTGGGGGTCACAGGGACAGCCCCAGGACCCCCGCAGCTTGAGCCGGCTCCCTGCATGCTGCGGGAGCTGGCAGTGCTCCCACCTGCAGGTAGCAGCTATTTATGTTATCTGGATCTGTTTCACTGCCCGCAACAGTACGGGCAAGAAAACATATCAAAAGTCTGCTCCGAGCTGGCCAGAGCATTTCTAGGTTTCGCTTGCACAGCACTTATGCTATGCTCGTGAAATCTATTGTTTTAATATAAACTTAAAAGGGATTTACATCCCCCCTCTCTTTTTTGACTTTTCATTGGTTCCTGTGCTTGCCACTTACCTTTCCTCCATTTGTATTGGCTGCAGTATATTTTGCTGCATTTACCAATGCTTGTTCCTCGTCTCCTTCTCTTATCAGTTTCCCGTAGCCGAAAAACTTTTATCATCCACTTTGGTGGAACAATTTTTTTCATGAAGTTTCCCCGATTTCAGCTTCTTCGTCTTGCAGGAGATTTATATAGGCAATTTGTCACTGGGAAAGATTAATTGATTTGCCCAGGATCACAGGATGTTGCACCACTGATACTCGAACCGGGATCCGTAGCTCTCGAATCAGCATTTCTGGCCACTGCGCTACATCCTCTCTACTCCTGTGATACATGTAAGGGAGCTCTTTCTTTCCAGCCTGTGATTCTTAATAACAGCTCGTTATTCACGGCAGAGGCGAAACCGATGCATTACCAATGCTTGTTAAAGCTCCTGCCCGCTGAAAGCAGACTTTGTGTTTGATCCCATTTGGTGGGAGTTTTTAAACTTTTCTTGTTTATTATTGGCTGCTATTATTAAGGGCAATTAAAAACAGAGAAGCATAATCGGAGCCTACAGTCCTGACACAGAATTGATTCCCCAGGGTTACACTTCAGCCTCCCAGAGTTTTTTAAGAAGTGCTAATCGTCTTCCTTATGTCAAAAGTGTGGCAGTCCTGAAGCCATCTTAATTGAATCAAACTGATAAAACTTAAAAATTTAATTCAGAAAGGAACAAAATGAGGGGGCTCATTTTGTCATAGAAATTATGGTTAGTATTGTAGAAAGCAAAATTAGGATATGTTTTAAATGCATTCTCAAATATCTTCCCCTTCTATTCATAAAAACATTCTGACATGCAGACTGAAACATGCACTTTCAATACCAGGAAGTTAACTCCCTGGTGATCAGCAGCTTTATCACAGTGTTCCAATAAGCAACTAGAGTGCTAACATACTGAATTTATGTGGCACACCTGAACGCCATCTTGATGGAATTGAAGTGGGAATCGGAAAGCATTTTCTACTGAGGATAGTGCAGTATATGAGGATGGTAGGGAGCGTAATAACAAAAAGTTTTCCCAAGATGGCCGCCAGGGAAAAAGGACCCAAATGTAGCACAAATATCACATACTCACACACACACACCCCAATGTAGCCCAAGCATACCCCGATCATAGACATGTGCAAAAAGCTTATTATTAATTTTGTTTGCAGTTTTATAAATAGCTGACTTGACCTGAAGGTATTGTAGTGCTTTACATGAGCATCAGTTACATTTCACAAGGACACATTCATTTTGCTTTTAGGCATGAGAATAATAATTCATTTGCCTACAATCGCAGGACGAGCTAACTCGAAACTCAAACCTGGTTCTCCAGTTGCAAAGCCGGCAACTCTGGCCATAATGCCACATCATCTCCCCTAAGTGCCACAAATAATCAAGTGATCAACTGGAGAAAAAACATAAAGATAGCAAATAATTTAAAAGTGCTTTTTCGCTATTTGAGAACTCAGAAACTGTGTCCTCATTTTAGTTTTTAGAGCACTAACCATAATTTCCATGGGAAAAATACCCCTTCATTTTCGTAATTGCTAAAGCAAATAATTTAGGTTTTACAGTTGTGATTACATCAACATGACTTAAGGCATGCTACACATTTATAATAAATATAGAATGTTAGCAATCTAGTTGTTCATTAGAACCCTGTGGGGAGGTAGAGGTCAGAGGGCACGAACTCAGACAATAGAGTGCAGGGAGGAGGGGCGGAGGCAGCAGGTTGACCACGCTGGGCAGGCGGGAGGGGCAGTGGCAGCACAGGCGACAATGAAGGGCAGGGAAAGGGGGGCACGGACAAAAAACCAACCATGCAGGGCAGGCAAGCTAGGTTGTGGCAACTCAACGGATCATTGAGGGCAAAAGGGAGAGGCAGTGGTAGTACAAACATACATGCCAACAGAACCAATTTAGACAGGATACTACCAATGTTTTTAATCCCAAATGGGTTTTATTTTACCTGTCTCTCCTCTTTTTCAATGTAAGTCAATGTGGGAAATCTATTCTCTAGATTTTTATTTTCAAAATCTCCCTCTAAGTACGAAATGTTGCATGTAGGGTGCATTAGACCATGACGGACAGGATGTATGGGGTAGGGACTTGGACTCGAACAACAGAGGGCTGGAGGGAGGTGAGCAGGGGCACCAAACTCACCATAAAGGGCAGGTGCCAAGGGTTGCAGCAGCAGCACAATATATCACACAAGCAAGTGGGAGGACAGTGCAGCACCACAGACCATAGAATACAGTAAGCAGGGCCATGCACATAGACCACAGAGGGCAGAGGGGAAAGAGGCAAGAGCAACGGGCTGACCATACCAGACAAACAGGAGGGGCAGTTGCAGCACAACGGACCATGAAGGGCAGAAGGGAGGGTGCAGGGGCAAGCCAACCGACTGTAAAAACAGGAGGGAAGAGTTAGGGGCCCACATATGGAAAGTGGAGGGCAGTGAATAAGGAGGCAGGGCAGGAACATCAAGGTGACCATGCAGGGCAGACGGAATGGGCACTGGAAACCAACACACCATGGAGGGCACCAGGGGAACTATAATAGCATACACACAGACAGAGGGAAGCAAGCTGACCACACAGGGCAGGTGGGAGGGTCAGTGGCAGCACAAAAGATCATAGAGGGCAAGAGGGAGAGGTGAGGGGAGAAGGGAGGTGCAAGGGCTGGACTAAGAGAAGAGTGGGCAGGGGAAGGGGACAGGGGATTCACAACAGACCACACAGGGCAGGCAGGAGGAGCAGTTGCAGCACAACAGAGCATCAAGGGTAGAAGGGAGTGGTTGCACATAGAACCATGGAGGACAGGAGGGAGGAGATAAGGGCAATAAACCTGGATAATCGAAGGCAGGGTGGAGGGGCAGGAGAGCAGTGATGGGGCATTGACTTAGGAAATGGAGGGCAGGAGGAGTGGCCAGGAACATCAAGCTAACTGGACGGTAGTGGCAGCACATCAGACGATGCAGGGCAGGAGGGAGGAGGCAGGTACATGACTGGGAGAACAGAGGTCAGGGAGGAGGTGGGTGAGGTAGCAATCTAACTGTGCAGGGCAGGGCAGTGGCAGAACATCGGCCAAACAGGCCTGGACTGAGGGGCAGGGGTATGGACTTGGACAATGGAGGGCAAGGAGGAGGGGGATAGGGGCAACAAGCTAGGACGGGACAGCACAATGGACAATGCAAGGTCAGGTCCTGTGTCCAGCCTGCCCCATCGTGCATTACAATGGACATCTTACTTTACATTCAAAACACCCTAGAAATTCACTTAAAGTGATCTTATAGCTAGAAATTGTAAGAATATCCAACTTTACATTTAGAAAAGTAGAAATTCAATGAAAATAGAACGGTTAAATGGATGTTATAGTTAGGTGAAAATGTCACGTAAAACATACCATCTGAAACGTACAAAAATGTAAATGTAAATCCAGTATTTGTAAAGCGCGAACAGTTAACCAAAGGCATCCCGGAGCGGGGGGCATCGGGAAGACTAAGCAAGTTATTGCCCAGAGTCACATGGTGCTGGACTGACCTGCCGCTGGTGCCGGGGATCGAACCGTGAGCACCAGATTCCAGCGTCAGTCGCCCTGGCTGCAGCGCCTCACCTCTTCCCTGAAGAACAAAAACACTGAAATTCACCCGTTATAGCTATCTCAAGTAACTATAACTCGTACCAAAAAGTAATTATAAAGTGCGCCCTCGCCATGCACTGCTTTTACCTTCGCATTTTAAATCACTCATGACATATTCATTGACTACATTTATAACATCTCTAATCACATCTGAAATACCATCATTGTTGATAATACTGTGCATGTCTTCACTTGCACATGGGAGCCAAATCACGTGGTCCAACTGAAAACACCCTGCATTGGGCGGGAGCATGGGGTCACTGCTTGCTCACACAATGAGCATCCTTGGGTTTGGGCCGATGACAGGCCTCAAGGCCGGGCGTGCTGTGCCTCGTCTCTGTGATGGTGTTGGGTCTGCACTGTGGGCGTGCGGAGTACTATTGGATCCAATTTGCCTGGGTCTAGAGGGGTCCTCGTTCATGCTGCAAATGAGGTGGAGGGATAGGGTAACTTTACCACCTCATTAACAGTATGGTGTCTTTGTCTCAGCAACACTAGGAAGATGAAACAGACCCTCATTGGGGGTCTCACGTTCCCTGACCCAGTCTGTGCCCTTCTTCAGGGTATAGGGGTGCGTGTGCGGTGTTACATAGGCTACTGTTCTGATCAACAAAACAAAAAAAATGTGAATGGATATGCACCATGTGCACATAACAGCCACATTATCAGTTCATTCAATTCACATATCCTTCAAAATTCCAAGGTATTTAACATATTCTATGCAATTAAACCGTTCTAGTTTTCCTTCTGCACGCCGCCCTGGTCTTGGCTCTGACAGCTGTGTGTGATGGATTAAAAAGATGAATCCATGTATCCTGATGTTGTTCACATTTATTCAAATCAAGTCAAGTTTATTGATTCAGCTTTACAGGAAAGCCGTACAATAATGAATGCCTGGCAGGAAGAGAGTCTCCCCACTCAAGCTCGATTTAATGCTACATGAAACCGCAGTTTCTAGATCGCCTTTGGATGGGCGGGCCGCCTGCTCTGTTCAGGAGTGGCTGGTAGCCAAACCCCTCTTCGGTGTTCGATTATGGTACCATTCCGCACCTACCTCAAACATGGGGGGCTATGGCTCAACAGACGGCTTCTTGACGCCCAAGATCACAAGATCTTTGCATGCTTGATTAGATAGTCTGCTATTGCTTTGCTGCTCCAGAGCATTACTGCCTTCTCCCCCCCCATTGTGTGTCCCCCTGTGGGAGAGAGCTTATGCTGGAGGTGGGTTGACCAGTTTGAGGGTGTTTCCTCTGTTCAACGTGTCTTGATTCCCCCTCGAGTGGTACATTGACTAGAGGCACTCCCTCTCTGAGGCCTACATTCTGACTAGGATAACTAAGCTCTCTATTGGGATTCAGTGTTTGACACCCAAGCGGACGGTGGGCTGGTGTCTGGATCTCGGTTAGGGGCGCGTCCTTAGCGCTACATAGAGCCCCCTTGCTATATGCTTCAATCGATGGTCTCTGATTATTATCTAGGTCTTTAAAGGAAATTGGAGGGGTACACAGGCAAAGAGCAGCAGCATCATCGCTCCCTAACACCATTCTTAGGTCTACGCGGTTTTGATGCTGTATATAAGCAGTCTGGGTGCGTGCTAGATTTAAACTAATTTTATGGCGCCACAGAGGTGGGGACGCCATCGGCTTGGGCTGGGCCAGTAGTTGAGCAGTGCCAGTTAGCTGATCGCGTTTCATCCTTTGCCACAGCTCTGGCAATGGGCCTGCACCTTCATCTGCCTTTGGCAAGTGGGGCTGAGCCGACCCTTCCATGTTAGTATTTTGCAGCTGTGTTTCTCCCATGGCTGTCTCTGGGGACCCTTGCATGGCTGCCTTGTTGAGCTGACAATTATGCACCTGGGGGATGGAATCCAAGTGTACATTTGGTGTATATAGCAGGGGTAGGCCTTGTTGGCTATGGTGCCTGAGGCTTCGTCAGCATTACAGCCAGTAGGCGGTACTCCTTCACATTCTTTGGACTGGTCCCCTGTGTAGGTCTCTGGCCAGTAGGGCATCTGTTGATATGGGTGTGCAGCTTGCACTGTTTGTCACAAAGGAGGCTGCAGTAAGTAATGGGCAGGAGCCGAGGTGATTGATGTCTAGGATGGATGGCTGCAGGCTATTTGATGGAAATCCAGGTATGTTGACCGCCTTTCCCACGGAGAGCTCAGGGGATGGAATCAGCACAGAGTTTCGAGCGTTTGAGGATTGCTCGAGGGAGTTTGTGAGATGTCATGCAGTTTTGGATGATTCACGAAGTCCAGAAGCCTTGGTAGCCTCCCGCAAGCATCCTGCCTGGCCCGTTTCCCTATTGGCCATTTGGCTTGGTCTGAATGGACGCATGGACTGATCTGCCCAGTTTTAGATTTATATATCCTAGGAGCAGACCTTTGCGTGGGTTCAGTGGATTCACTTGTAGTCCTTTATGATTGATACTAAGGCATGTGGGACCTCACGCAACTTATTCAGGAAGGGGGAACAAGGGCACGCCTCCTTCGGCGTGGTTGGCTGCGCAAACTTGTTCTTAACAGTTTCCTCAATGCCAGCCATTCTTTAACCTATCCTCGCACTTGCATTCACGGTACTTAGGGTTCCCCCAAATACTTGCATTTGCTCATCCATTTTCAACGCCTGAGAGGACAGCGTACTGGCTATAGAATGTAGCATCCTGCACAGAGCTTTCATAAGGCCTAGTATAGGTTGGGTAGGTCTGTCTCATATTTCATCGGACGCCCATCTCTGGAGCGATTGGGTCCACAATGGAGTGGTCCCCTGAATGTCTATTTGCCTGTTGACCCCCTGATAGCTGTATGTCTACATCATCATTACTCTTCATGGTAATCAGATCCGCATCATTCTAGGGGAAATGAGTCCAATGATGGTGCACCAGAGTCTAATAGGGAATCTAGTAGAGGCCTAGACTCCTGTGTGAGCCTAAGGGTGTTCTTGCACCCCTCAATCTCCAAGCTGCAAGAGGCCTCAACTAGATCGACTTCGTCTTTCGTTGGCCAATTCGTTGGGCTGTTTGAGATGTTGATAGGTTCCTTGGGGGGGTGAAAGAAGGGGTGTTGGAATCTGGTGGACTTCCAACCACGTCACACGGCCACTCGTGGCTTGAGGGTCAGTTTCAGTTTCTCCCTGCCTCTCAGCAGGCATTCCTTCCAGTGCTATGTTGGCTACTTGAGTTACTGGCATTGGGTCCTTATCAGCTGTTGAGACCAGGACTGCGTCGTTGGGAGCCAGCAGTTTAGGCCGCGTGGCAGCGGGTGGCATATCAGACAGTCCAAGTGGCTGCCATTGCAGCAGTAGAGGCCCGACAGCGACTGGGGATATGTCAGTCAGGTCTTTTTCTGCGAAACCACCAAAATAATTTGTGATAGTGTTAGCCGTGGGTGCTTCTGCTTGGGCGTTTTGGTAATGCTGGGCCCATGGGGCATGGTTGCTTGCCTCCGCTGTTGCTCACAGCCCCGTCTTTTGCTGATCTCGGTTCGGTATTGAGGAAAGGAAGATGGCGGATCGTATCCGCCGCTGAAGGACGCTCCCTCACCCTCCCGGGGGTCCGGGATGCCTGCCGCGCTGCTCCTCACCTACGATGACGACTGTATTCCCTATTCAGCCATACGGAAACTAGTTATTCCTCTCATGCGAGGGGGATCTTCAAAATTACAATTTAAAATAAAATTTGAGATATTCAGAAAGCCGATAACAAACTTACGGCTACGTGCTCATCTCCCTTCTGGCTCGGCGAAGAACTGACGGATGTGCCGGCTAACCTGCATCAGCTGTGAGATTCACGGCGCTCGCGTAGCGGGCTTGTTCTCTGCCCGGAGGACGCTCCAGGCAGCTGTGTGCCTCCCGCTGGCGGATTTTCGTGTTTTGCGGCTTTTAAACGGCGAGGCTGCTGACGCCTGGGTGATTCGCAGCGGGGGCGAGAGTGGAATTGCTGCTTTCCCTGAAAGTCGTTTTCCAGGACCCAAAGCGTTTTCAAGGGTGTTGTTCAGAAGAATGCCCCCCCCCCCGAGCTACTCGTCGAGGGCGAACTGGGGCTCAAGCGGAGAGTGATGGCCATTCTGCTCCAATGGACTGCCTAGAAGGTCAGTTTATCTCTGAGACTGATTCTACTGCTTATATTGCTGCTGATAATGTCATAACGTCCTGTAGAGCTCTGCTAGGTAATATTGCTCCAGCCAGTCCAAAAGATCCTCAGGTCGGGAAGCCTATTCTAAAGCTCTTACGCTCGGGGAAAGTTACAGCACTTCTTCGGTCCTGCGGATCCGAATCTGCTGTCCCCCCCACCCAGATGGCCGAAGTTCTTAATGCAGCAGTCAATGAGGGCTGGGGGGGCTCGGAGGAATCTTTGGAGGAGCCTTTGGTTATTCTAAGAAGGGAGCCTTCTCCTGGTGGGGTGAGCTTAGTGGACCCAGTCAATTCTCCTCCATCTGACGCTAAAGCTGGGATTTCCTCTTCAGTCCCAAGATGCACCCTCCAATCCGAGGTCATAAATAGCATATGCGGCGAGCATTCTGATGATTCTAGTCTGTGCATTAATAATAACTGCTTGGTTGACGACACTGGCAATGTAGCTGGCGGCAACAAGGAGCAAGTAAACTCAGTTACGGAATCCGGGAAGGATTTGTCGCCCTCCACGGAACCTGTGCTATTCGGACCTGATGGTGCTAGCACTAGGATCAATAACAACGCTGGGCATACCCCAGGGGGCAATACCCCGGTGAGGATTAAAACCCAGAAAGATAAGGCTCCCAAATCAAATCGACTAGGTAAAGGTGGTAGAGGTCGTGGTGGTACTGGAAACAGGGCTCAAATTACAGATGTACTTGGTCGTTTGAAGGGCGTAACCAGCCTGTCTATGGTCGGTCCAGGGTTAAGCCCATTGCGTCAATGGGTCTCTTCAAAGGGCGAAGTGAGAAATATGGTTTCCAGATTATCTAATTTTGGTTCACAGGGGGATATGTCAGCCCCTCCCCCGGTGAATAGGTCTGATCTGCCCGTCAATCTGATGTCTCCAACGGCCAGTCTTATCCTCCCCGGCCATGTACCATCTAATACCTCTACTATTGTTCCTACTAACATACATACCCTTCAGTCTGCTCAAGCCTCACCCAAAGATCTCTGCATGGATCATGGTCAAAACCTCGCTGATGGCCACTCTGTGACTCTAAGGGCACAACGCAAGCTACGTATAATACTCCAGTCACAGTATCTGATTCAATCACCTCTCCGTCCCCCTCTGGTTCCCAGGTTATTCTTGAAGGTTCGACAAGTCATACTTCTGGGCAGAATCAGTCAGATAGAAGACATGGTGGGGGGGGCGAGCCCTCTCTTTCTAATATTATGCAGGCTTTAAACAGTCAGAGAGCAGAAGCACAAGCTTATTACCAGCAGGCAAGGGCAGACAGCATCGAAATTAAAATGGCACTCTCTGAGGTCACTACCAAGGTCCATCACTTAACAGCCGATGTAACTGAACTGCAGCAGCGGGTGGCAGACGTGGAGGAAACCAATACTCAAACTGTTAAGGTAGTCACCTCACAGGAGTCACAGCTGGTTTCTATGCAGTTAAAGATCGATGATCTTGAAAATAGACAGCGGCGACATAACCTTAGGATTCTTGGGGTACCGGAAGGGAGGGAAGGCTCTGATCCTCGTGCATTTGTTGTAGACCTATTACAGAAAGCCTTCCCGGATCTGGGGGACTGGGACATGGACACGCAGGTTCAAAGAGCGCATTGCCTCCCATTATTTCTAACACCTAACCCTCAAGCTAAAACAACATTTTCTAGGCCCATTCTGATATTTTTGGATAATTTTCTACTTCGTCAGGCTATCTTCTTTAAAGCCAGACCAACAGCTCCTGTCCAAGTTGACTCTATGTCAATCTTTGTGAGATCTGATTTATGTAAATCTTCTATGGATAAGAGATGGCAGTTTCGTCAGCTCATGGATGCATTTAAGCCTGTTTGTTCTCAGGTCTTTCTGCACGAGCCTGCACGACTTAAAGTGGTTAAGGATGGCTGCTCATATTTTTTTCTAAGTGAACAGGAGGCTAAAAAAGCGCTTGCTAACTGGCAAATCAGTCCTAATCCTTGATTGTTATAATGTCTTTGCGTGACGTTCTCTTTCCCCCTATCTCTTATCTTTCCTGTTTTCTAGTATAAGGGGTTTGGAAACGTCATTTGTTGCTACTACTGTGAAGAGGGAATTCTATTTTTGTGAAATGGTGAATTGGTTGGTGGGGGTAGGGTGTGCGGGCATGGTGGGGAGCCCTGGGGGGTTGGTGGTGACGTCCTTCTTTCTGCTGTCGGGTCAGGACAGCTTAAAGGGGGGTGATTCCTTTCTTAAGATACAGGGTGGGAGGGGTGGGGGTTGACTTCAGGGGGGTGGGGGGCTGGCTGGGGATAAATAGTCACGGAATTGTTAAAATAGCACAGGAAATACTCGGAATCAATAATGAGAAACATGAGGAGGAGAAATCACTTAGTATTGTAGAACTTTCTGGTAATGTCTAGAGTCAAAATCATGAGTTGGAATGTTTGTGGGTTGAATCTGGCTAGTAAAAGGCGACTGGTTGCGGAAGAGCTTAGAGGATTTAAGCCTCAAATAGTCGGATTGGCGGAAACTCACTTGTCTTATAAAGACAGAAAACTTTTTAAACAGCTCGGCTTCGATTTGATCGTCTGTACTTCTCAGACGGTCTCTATTAGGGGGTTGCCTTATTGAAGGATAAATTCTCCAAAATGATCATAGTACGAACTTTTGCTGATAGCCGGGGTAAGTGGGTAATTGCACAACTCTCTATCTCTGGAAAGATGGTCACAGTATGTATGGTCTATGGCCCTAATACGGACTGTCCTGAGGTTTTCTCTCACCTGAATTCGGAACTCTTAGATTGGGCTGGGGACCTTATCGTAATGGGTGACTTTAATTGTATTTTAGACAAAAAAATTGATACCACAAACATGTCTGCAAGAGCCAGAATGGTCCGGGTTTGGGCTGCAATTCGAGATTTACTACATATTCATCAATTGAATGATGCTTGGAGGTTGTTGTCTCCCACAAATCCTGGGTTTACTTTTTTTTCTCACCCCCATAAACAATACTCCAGGATTGACATGATCTTAACTAATCATAGACTTTTGGTTAATGCACTTATGGTCGTATGTCCAAAAGTAACCTCGGACCACAATCCCATTATGCTCTCTGTATATCTGGATTCCTTCAGCCAAAGTCAAATTAGGGGATTTTCATTTCCTCGGCATCTTCTAAATAATCCGGTTTTCTTTGATTACATGTATTTGGCCCTAGCGGACTATATTGCTAATAATAGTCATACTTCTTCCCTTGGGATGGTATGGGACTGTTTAAAAGCATGCGTTAGAGGGGCTACTGTTCAGTTTATTGTCCAGCAAAATAGATCTAATGATGCTCAGCTGGGCAATGAACATCGGCAGTATATCGCATTAGAGCAGCAACATGCCCTGGCAATCATGTCGAAAGATATCAGCGAGCCACTGATTTACGCTCAAATTATTGAAGTCCGAGCCAAACTTTGTAGAAGGCTGAAGGATAAGGTTGCCAATAATTTTCAGAAGGTCAGATCTCTTCAGTATGAATATGGTGAGAGGGTGGGAAAGATATTGGCCTACCAACTTGCTGATCGGAAGGCTAAATCATATATTAAGACTATTAATGGGGTAGACGGTCACACTTACACGAAGTCTGTGGATATCGCTGAGCAATTTAAGATCTTCTATGCTAATTTGTATAAGGAATCTGGCAGCTATAACCATCAGGTGGCCATGAATAATTTAAGAGAAAGTGCTATACCCTTGTTAGATGTATCTCATACGTTGTGCTTAGAGAATATTGCCGATCTGGAGGAACTGAATGTAGCAATTAAGTCTCTGCCTAATGGCAAGGCAGCGGGTGAGGACACTATCCCTCTTGAATTCTACAACATTTTTGGGGACTTATTGATGCCAGTCCTTCTTGAGCTAATTAACGACATACTGCAGGGAGGGGAGGTGCCACCCTCTTGGAATAGAACTAACGTTGTGGTTTTCCTCAAAAAGGTGCAAACCTGCTGAAGACTTAGGGTCATATCGACTGATTTCGCTTATTAATACAGACGCGAAAATATTCTCTAAGCTTTTTGCCTCACGTCTTGCCCTATATATACATCTATTGTTCTCAGAAGAACAGCACGGCTTCGTCCCCGGCAGAGACACTGTAACTCATATAAATACTGCTTTTGCAGCTTTTGATGTTGCTGGCCATTTGGGTCAGCGGATTGGCATGATGATGCTGGACGCCGAGAAGGCTTTTGACCGTGTAGCTTGGGGGTTTCTCGGGAGTACTATGCTATCTCTAGGCCTCGGTCGGAGGTTTGTCTCAGCGGTCCAGCGACTCTATCATAATCCGTCTGCTGTCATCAAACTCAACGGCTGTACATCTAGCTCTATCAGTATTCAGCGGGGTACGCGTCAGGGGTGTCTGCTTTCCCCCTTATTATTCGCTCTCTATATTGAGCCATTCATTAGACATCTCCTTCAGAATATTTCTATATCTCCAGTTTCATTTAATGGTATGACATTGAAAGTTACAGCTTACGCTGATGATATCGCTGTTTTTCACTACCACGCCTGAGACGGCCATAGTCACACTAACAGCTGAGGCACAACTTTTTGGTTCTTTTTCGAGTTATAAGCTCAATATAAATAAAACATAGTCTATTCTCAACTATGTGCCCACACTTGCAGCACCTCATTTAGGTTTAACTACTTCTGCTGTCTATCTCGGTGTCTGTATTAGTGGTCGCACTGAGGATTTTATGGCCCTAAATTACGAACCATTACTCAAAAAAATTACAGCTGATATGCGCAGGTGGCGTAGACTCCCTCTAACTATCATCGGGAGATGTAATATTGTGAAAATGAATATCCTGCCTAAATTCCTTTATCTGTTACGCTCCATTCCTCTACGAGTCCCAATGTCTTTTATGTCAAATACATAAAGCTGACATATGAGCAAGGGGGCTTCTCTCTCCCCGACTTTAAGACCTATTTCTGGTCAGCATTTTTTAATCGTATTCAGAGCTTACTTTTAGGACCTAATGTGGTCAAAACATGGCTTGCGTTCCAGCTTACATATGGCTCAAACACTGGGTTTCTCCTACATTACATGTCAGACCCTAACTATTATAAGAGAGTCCGTTTCAAGATCGTCAGACACGTTCATCATATCTGGCAGGACATCGGCAAAAACTTTGCCATACCAGACTTACATGAATTTATTACTCTGTGGGACAACCCTAGGTTTCCGGGTATATTCTCAGATTCGGTATGTAGGACATGGCAACAGTGCGGAATCACACTGTTAGGGCAATTGTATGATGAATCTGGCTTTAGGTCGTTCTCTTCACTAAAGGAGGAGTATGGTTTACCCCATAACTCCTTTTTAGGTCTCGGCTAGCGAAGGCTGCGCTTGCGCAGTCTCGCTCGCGAGATTTAACGTTTTAGGAGTGGGGCTTTAACCCGCCCCTTTTTTTCCCTCTTCTCCATTGGCTGGCCTCTTAAATGCTGGTCAGCCATTGGAGAAGAGCTTTGTCGCTCCAAACAAGCCCTGTCTTTTTGCGATTCGGGGGCGTGTTTTTTCAATTCTTTCTCTCCTCTGGAATGTAAACATTCCAGCCAATGGCAAGAGGAGAGAAAGGAAAACACGCCCCCGAATCCCAAAACGCCGCTGCGTTTCTCCGAGGCATTTCTGCTTGACCTCGGAGAAAGGCGGCGGATTCAGACAGAGTCCTGCAGGTCAGCCGATTCCAACGCCAGGGAAGCAGGGGGACAATCCACAGCTGCCAACTATAGTAGGTGTGTGTTTGGAAGAGATACTAGGGCCCTGTCAGTCTACACCTAGGGGTGGACTATTGGACCAGCTAGCGGTAAGGGAGGGCTTCATACGATGGGGGCCGGGCTGCCGATAATCTGTTATGCCGTAGTCTCTGGGGCAATCGACTTGGCGTTCACCCTGTTCGTGCACTGGGACCCGGAGGCAGCCTTCGACGTGGCGGGTTCAGCGCTCGGATATCGCGTTCACCCTGTTCGTGCACTGGGACCCGGAGGCAGCCTTCGACGTGGCGGGTTCAGCGATCGGATAGCGCGCAGCACAGAACAGTCAGCCCGCTGGCTGCAGGCACGGGTAGTGCAAGCTCTGGGTCAAGGGAAGCTCGAATATCAAAACTCCACGCCGCTCTGTAACGGCAGTCAACTCACCACCTAGGTACTGAGGTACGCATATTATACTAGGCTTTTGAAAGTGTCTGCGGTATTAGTTAATCAAATAAGTTCGGATGTGGGGGGCTTTCAAAACAATGACATCACGTCGCACCCCAGAACGGAGCACAGTGTGTAGCTGCAAGCAACAGCAATGACCGTTTTTGCCAGCTGTGTACCCAGGAGAATCACACGGGAGAGCAGTTTAACCTCCTTCTCCTCGAGACCTCTGCAGCCATGTTTTAGAAAGGTACAGATGGTTGGTATTTAGTCAGTCTTCCAGAACCCGGGCTGCTCTTCATTGACAATGGACCGAGCACTCATTTCCCGCCACTCCCTCCCCGCCAACTGAAAGGATCACCACTGTGTGCAGACTCAATAATTGTCGGACTCGGACATGAGGGCTGACAAAAAAGCAGGGCTGGCCCACTGAGACAGGGTGACGACGTATGTTGACCACCATGGTCTGGGGATTGGCTTGTGCGTCCCACAGGACAGGCAGGTGGCAGACCTCCTGTGGTGGCAAACCCATAGCGCCACGTCACGACGGGTACATACGAATCTCCCAGGTCAACCCTATTAACAGAGGTGCGCGGAGCTACCTTGGATCGCAGCACATATGCCACATAAATAGCTTTAGGGCACTAGCTAGCAGATGGGGTGAATGGGAGGTGGGAGGTTTCAGCCTTTGATGTGAAAGGGAGCGGTTCGGAAGCTAGTACCGCTTGAAGCCTGCGCTCGCATAACTTTCGTCCCCTGCAGGAAATGATGATGGATACAGTTATGAAGAATCCTTCGGCAAAATAATTTTTGGGCCAGTATATTATATTGATCAGACATGCAGATTGATAGGAATCCCAAATCGCCAGTTTCCTGGGAATTTACGGAGACTGATAAAACTTTTGTTAATGTAACCCCTTGGATGAGGGGCCACGTCCCCATCGTAGACACCAGACTGAAAGACGCTGCTACCAGCAGCCGCGCGCAGACTTACATCTGTTTTGTATCTCCTTTCGCGGCCGGGGCTTTCATTGTGGTCATTTATTACTTCCTGGTTTACAGTGAGCCCCCTCCCGAAGGTGGATTCAGTCCCCGCAGCCCGTGTGGTCTTTACAAGCACAGCTTGTGTGCTGCCCTCAGACAGCATTGTTGCAATCCAAAGATAAGATTTCTGGGGTCTCTGAATCCACGACATTTTGCAATACTTGTGTTTATTTGCAGTTACTGTAACATAGGGTTTCAAAACCCAGTGGGTCTCATTACAGGATGTAAAACGTGCACAACGGCTTGGCTTGCCTGACGCAGTGTATGGTTTTGGGCAACCCACTTGTGCACACATTCAGTGTTTCCTAGATGAACAGCCGGATCCTGCTATGTGATCCACGGCTTTAACGTAATTAATGACACACATGTAGCTTTAATGAGACTCTACGCCAAGACCGAGCTGTTTACTTCCTCTCCTTGGACGCAGGGGCAGTGGCAGAGCAGCATCAGCCAGGCCAGCTCTGGGATTGCAGTGCTTCGCCTGACTTTCGGTCTCGCGTTTGCGAGAGTTTAAGCTATTGTCATTGGAAATGACAATGCCTTTTATTTATGTTTTGAAAACCGAAACATAAATAAAATGCATTGTCATTTTCAACGCAAATAAATGCGAGACCTATTTCACATGCTTTATTTAATCTTTCATTCCCTATGAGTGTTTGTTTTTTCCAGGATGTTGTTACTTTTTCCTTTAGGCAGCATAATGCTCTTGCCTAGTGCGTAAGTTGAATTGAGTCGCATCCAGTTGCTTATAGCAGATCAAATTGGATTGTAGTTGAAGGCAGTGTGAATTTCTCTCAGTGGGGCAGTATGGTGTTCAGTGAGGGAGCGGATGTAGCACTGGGGGCAGAGCTGCCGAATTTAGAATTAGGGAACCAGGTTCAGCCATTGACATTGGAAATAGCAATGCCGTTTCTTTAAATGTTTTAAAAACAAAAACATAAACAAAAATAATGTCATGAGCAATGCCAATAGCTCAAACTTTAACAATGCCGAGACCATTGCATTGTAAATGCTTGTTTAAGTACCTACAAGTTAGGGATTATTTTCTACAAGGGAAGGGCTTAGCTGCCCTCCCTTACACTACAGAGCTACTACGGGCTATCTTTAAGACTTCGGGCCGGGGTCAGAATGGGAAAATATATCAGAGCTTTTTGTCTGTAAATAGAAGTGACGGATTGCAGATGGTGGCTAAACTTACTCATATGTTCTTAATGAACATTAATGCAGAAGAAACCACTGATTCAATGGCCATAATCAATTCTGCTGCTACTTCAATTAATTTAAAGCTACAACAACATCGTACTGTGTTTATGCTATACTACACCCCGCAGGTTATTTCGAAATGGACTACCTCGTATGATTCACCGAAGTCATATTGCCCTAAATGCAATGAGTATGCTGCTGATCTTAGACATATGCTTGTCGCATGTCCTCGACTAGCTTCGTACTGGTATGATGTCACATGTGTGTTGAGTAGGCTGGCCGGTAAGGAGATTCAATTAAATGAGAAGGCCATAGTCCTGGGTGTGGTAGCAGACCCAGGCAATCTATCCATCTCCTTAATTTCAATCATTATCAGCGCCACCTGTTTGTCTATTGCCAGGGTCTGGATCGACGCAGTGCCTCCCAAGATTGTTGATTTCTGGGTATTGTTGAGGGGTGTGTTCGAAATGGAGCTGGCACTAGCGAAAGCTCGGGGCTCACGCTCAAGGGTAAAATTCGGAAGGGTCTGGTCAAGCCTTCAGTGGAACTAATTGTCTCATAATTATTATTTTTTTCTCTGTCTTTTACTCTGACTATGAATCCCTGACAATCTCTACTCTAATTACTTTTAAATGGGATCTGATAATATGATGTTAATGTTTAATTTGTATATATTTCTTCCTTATATTTTCGGGATATGATATGTTTATCCTGTTGTGTACTTTCTGTTTCTTTTTCTCTTCTTTTTTCTCTTCTATTTCTTCATATGCTATTTTTTCTCTGTGCTATATATGTTTCTCTTGGTTTTTGTTGTCATTTGTGATTTAAAATAATAAAAAAATATTTAAAAAAAATAAAAAAAAGCCCCTTCTTTTGCTACAATACTATCATACAGATCAGATGACGTAGCTCCACCTACAATGGCTGCCGGATCTGTATTAAAATTTGATCGGGAGTTGGAGACTATTGAGGGGGGCCATACCCCTAATACAGTCCTCCATCAGTGTTTCCGCTATGAGTTCCACATTGTGCTCATCTCCCACGTGCCCCCTTGATTTAGCAGCCTGTGCTTTGCCGCTGACCGCGGCCCCCGCAGGGGGCCACTCGGCGGTCGGCGCCTTAGTGGCCCCGGGGCCCCGGTCACCCCTCCCCACTCCCTCCTTCGGGAGGGGCGGGGGCAGGGACTCAGACTGGTGCCCCCCTTCGTGTCAGGGCCGGAAGTGACGCGCAATGCGCGTCACTTCCGGGCCCAGGTGTGAGGGGGAGGCTATTTAGCCTTCCCCCACCCTCACTGGCGACCTCTTTTGTCGCCCACCTCGCCTTTTCCCTCCCTACCGCTTACCCGGCGTAGGCGTGGTGGGGTGGGGTTTTTGCTGAGCGTTGTAATGTTTTCCTTTTCGTTGCAGGCGGAGTTATAGGGCGATCTGGAAGCAGGCCGGTACAAAGGGTACCTCTGCGCGGCACCACGTGGTGCCTGAGCCAAAACGAGGAGCCTCCAGAGAGGTCCCGGAAGCCGGTCGGCGCCCCGCTAGGCCTACGGGCGGTTGTGGGCCTGAACAACCGGGGGCTTGCTATGCGACGCTCCGCCCCGAGAGGGGGGGTGTGAGTAGAATTTCAACGGCACGTGATCGAAAAAAGAATCACTTGGGGGGCAGCACTTGCGGGTCGTTCCCGTGCTGCCCGGCTCATCAGGCGGGCAGGTGAAGTAGATGGCCGCCTGCCCTTGGATCGCCCGTAAGATAACCCACCTATTACATATCCTGGAATTATGTAATAAAACCTGCAGCATTTGTTACCCACTTACAACTGTTTCTTGTGTTTTCTTTGGGTAACCTAATTTGGGGGAGGGGGGAAAGCGGGGTGCCCCTGGGGGTACTATGGCCCTTGTCTGGCACATAATGATGATGATGTCTCCTGTGGTGTGCGGCTGTACTCCACTACAAGATGGCGGGTGACGAATGAACAGCGATGGTGGAGGGCAGCGAATGGCCTCGATAAGCGGCGCCACGTCACCCTCTCTGGTACTCAAACGTTTACCAGCACTCAAGCGTGACCAGAGAAGGTCACAGCACGCAAAGGAGAAGGAAGAACCGCCCCCCCCCCCCCAGGGCTTCTTCAATGGGTCGTGATCGCCCGTTAGCAAAACGTTTGCAGTGTGAGGAGGCTCCAGGTTGACTCTGTAATAGATGCAGTAGCTGCAGGTGGGGAAAGTGGCAGGAGGGGCTGGTGGAGGAGGTAGGGGGGCAGAGAAGTGGGGGAGCTCACAGGATAGTGCAAGCTGCTCCGGGAATCCTAGGCCAGCCGCTTCTGCCCCACTCTGGCTCTACCCTAGGGTAACTGGACTAACATCACTGCCACACTCACTCCCTCCTTTACCACCTATGCCGCCTGTTCCACCTACCTCCAATGGTAGAAATACAACACACTGCCTTGTCCTCCACTTATCCCCCTCCATTCTTTGCACCCTTCGTGTGCTCTCCTCGCCTCCTGATGGCTCGTGTGGTTGTCAGTGAGCACCAGTACCTTGGAGCAGTACTGCTCCCTTGCCCTCCCGGGCCTTTGCTGCAGCTCGGCAGTAAATAAGGCACCTCCGTTGTGCAAAATCTGAAACAGGCTCTCGTGGCCTCTCGGAAGCCTCAGGGGCCTCTCAGCGGCCTCTCGAGGGGGGGGGGCTGAGAGGCGATGTGACCTCTCCACAGTACTGCAGCAATCTGGCATGCTCCAACTAGGGTGGCCAACTGGCATGGGTGCAAATTCAGGATGGTGAGGGTAAAAATTCAGGACAAGGGGTCAAAATTCAGGACAACATTTGTGACAACAGGTATGCTTTGCAGACATATCAGTGGATGTCATGCAATAGTGTGTAAATAAATAGGCAAGGAATATAAGTACAAGTCAACTGTGGGTCTATTGCTGCAAACAGACTGAGTTTGGGTCCTCAAATATCCGGTTGCGCATTACCCACTACAAATTTCTCCATCAACTGTACTATACACCTATCCGTTTATATCGCTATGGGCTGCGGGACAGCGCACGATGTGATAGGTGCAGAGCAGATAATGCAGATTTTTTACATTTGTCCTGGGATTGTGGGGAAGTGCACACATATTGGCAACAGGTGTTTGATGCTTTGGAGCTTATGTTACCCCTGATGCTTCCGAGATCCCCCTTACTTGCACTGCTGGGTTACACTGCTGAGCTGCCTGCGGCACACCGTAGATTCATCACTGTTGGTACGTTGTTAGCCAGACGCAGGGTAGCTTGTAGATGGGGTAGGGGCAGGGCACCTACGTTTAAGGACTGGCTCAGTGACATGATCCTTTGGCAGGAGCAGCTGACCACCTATGCGGATCTCCTCCCTGCGCCTGCTAGACCCCGTGACATATGGGCTCCCTTCACCTCGTATCTCATGGAACTTCATGTCAGCCCTGCTGTTGATTAGCACCCACTCTACTCATAGTCTTATACAGTTAATTCCGGATGTATTCCCTGTATGCTTTTGTGGGACGCCCTGCCGGGGGGGAGGTTCTTTTTTTTGCCTGTTTTCTTACCCTTTAGCGAATGGGCACCGTTGGATCATGGGTCTGTATCCGCGCATTGGTGCTGATGCCGGCACTTGCATTGGTCTTTATTGAACTTTGGACAGTATACCTCCACGAACTTACTGATTTGGTGTATGTGATTGGAACCCTTGTACCATGTTGATTGTGCTCCGATGGTATTATATGTACTGGAACCCTACTGTAGATGTAGTTTGTTCGAAAAATGGATAAATAAAGATTTTAAAAAAACTTTTTAAAAGAGGAATATAAGTACAAGTCACTTCTTCTGCCCTGTCACTTTCTCCTGCCTGGTCACTTCTCCTACCCATCACCGCTCCTTTGTCATTTCCCCTGCCCCATCACTGCTCCTGCCCAGTCACTGCTCCTGCCCTTTCACTGTTCCTGCCCGTTCACTGCTCCCCCCGTTCACTGCTCCTACCCGTTCACCGCTCCTGCTCATGCCTGATCACTGCTCCTGCCCAGTCACTTCTCTTGCCCCATCACTTCTTCTGTCCCGTCACCGCTCTTGCCCATTCACTGCTCCTGCCCTTTCACTGCTCCTGTCCAGTCAGTACTCCTGCTCATGCTCGATCACCGCTCCTGCCTCGTCACTTCCCCTGCCCCTCACTTCCCCTGCCCCCTCACTTCTCCTGCCCGGTCACTTCTCCTACCCCGTCACTTCTGCTGTCCCGTCACTTCTCCTTCCCCGTTTACCGCTCCTGTCTGTTCATCGCTCCTGCCCAGTCACTGCTCATGCCAAATCACCTCTCCTGCCCGGTCACCTCTCCTGCCCCATCACCTCTCCATCCCTGTTGCCTCTTCTTCCCTCTTACCTCTCCTTCCCTCTCACCTCTCCTTCCCTCTCACCTCTCCTTCCCTGTCACTTTTCCTGCCTTGTCACTCCTCCTGCCCTGTCTTTTCTCCTGCCCCGTCACTTCTCCTGTCCCATCACTTCTCCTGCCCCGTCACTTCTCCTGCCCCGTCACCTCTCCTGCCCCATCACCTCTCCTGCCCCGTCACCTCTCCTGCCCCGTCACTTCTCCTGCCCCGTCACTTTTCCTGCCTATCACGTCACCTGCCCTTCACTTCTCCTGCCCGGTCACCTCTCCTGCCCCGTCACCTCTCCTGCCCCGTCACCTCTCCTGCCGCATCACCTCTCCTTTCCTGTTGCCTCTCCTGTTCCATCACTGCTCCTGCCCCATCACTTTTCCTGCCCCGTCACTTTTCCTGCCCCGTCACTTTTCCTGCCCCGTCACTTTTTCTGTCCCGTCACCGCTCCTGTCCGTTCACTGCTCCTGTCCGGTCAGCACTCCTGCTCATGCCCGATCACTTCTCCTGTCCCATCACTTCTCCTGTCCCATCACTTCTCCTGCCCCGTTCTCTGCTCCTATCCGTTCACTGCACCTGTCCGTTCACTGCTCCTCTCCGTTCACTGCTCCTGCTCATGCCCAATCACCGCTCCTGCCCGTCACTTCTCCTGCCCCGTCACTTCTCCTGCCCCGTCACTTCTTCTGCCAGGTCACCTCTTGTGCCCCATCACCTCTCCTTTCCTGTTGCCTCTCCTGTCCCATCACTGCTCCTGCCTTGTCACCTCTCTTGCCCTGTCACTTCTCCTGCCTGGTCACCTCTCCTGCCCCATCACCTCTCCTTTCCTGTCACCTCTCCTGTCCCATCACTGCTCCTGCCCCGTCACTTCTCCTGCCCGGTCACCTCTCCTGCCCCATTAACTCTCCTTTCCTGTTGCCTCTTCTTTCCCATCACTGCTCCTGCCCTGTTCACTCTGTGTACAGCATTGACAATTTACACAAGGGGGCAAGTTCCCCACAGTACTCTGTTTGGGGAAAGCGCCTCTGTAATCACTAACTACGATCTCACTGGCACATGATATGCTAAAGGCAGACAGCAGGCGCATTGTCATTCGAAAGGGGATAATCGGCCTCAGTAGGAATGACAATGGGCCTGACCACAGTCTGTGTGAGCTCAGGGAAGGGTTGCTGCAGCCTCTGGAGTTCAACACAGAGAAGTGCGAGCTGGCCACTGAGAACTTTTAATCTCTTGGGGCTTCTCGCAGGGAACGCTGAAATTAATGTCCAAAATTACGGACAAAAGGCATCCGTAAAAAGAATGATTATGGACAACAGACATCACACCTAAATGACGGACGGTCCGTGAAATTTACGGGCGGTTGGTCACCCTAGCTCCAACTCCACGGGTCTCATTTTATTCCGGCCAGTAAGACGCTAGAGGGCACCCTCTACGGGTCCAACTGCCCCCTCGTAGCAGGGCTAAGTGGACCTGAACTGGAACGGGTAAAACGAGATCGAGTGGGTAAAACAGGTGCTCACAGGCAGCTGCGGTGAAGAGCCGCGGCGTCCTCTTGGCGTCTTTCTCAATCTCCATCTCCGCGTTGTACGCATGTGCCTCACTCACGAGACAAACTCAAGCCAGCGCCTTCTTCCCATTTTATTTATTAATTTTCTAATCTCTGGAGTTTTATTTAGTGGGGATGTGGCCCAAGGGCATTGGAGAGCTTTTCCGTATAACTGAGCTGATGCAATGCAGGTTGGGTGCTGTATCATGGTATGGTCATTAACCAAAATGTTTTTGGAATAAGGGTTTGCCCACTCCTGAGTGTGCAAAGACTGTTTGGCTGGCCCTCTTTGGCCTCCCAAACCAGTCATGCGCATTCTGCCCTTCTGCATGCAGGCTGCATTGCAGCCTGCATGAAAAACACGCCACCCCATAAGCACCGGCCCAACCAATCGCAACGCTGCATTACAGCATTGTGATTGGCTTATGAGAGGGAGGCTGACTGCCTGCTTCCTGTTCCTGTTCGGAGACAGGAGAGCAGGAGGAGAGAATACGGAGGAAACGCGGTGTTGGACAGGCCATATGAAGGGCTTGCTCCCTCCCCGCATGACAGGGCCCCAGCCCCGGCCCTCCAGGTGTACCCACAGAAAACAACCCGCACCCCGTCTCCCGACGGAACGCCTGCCCCCGGACATCCAGGTATCATGGGGCCGAACCACCACCGGCTCCCCCCGGCCGGACCAGCCGCCATCTTGGACACTGCACCACGAGGCCGCATGGCCTAAGCTCGACCCTAACCCTGGGCCTGGCCAGGCCCCGACATCCCGGCACCACTATCCACCCAGGAGGTGAACGGACCACTTTGCAGGTCAATGGGAGAAAGAAGTGCCGATGGCTCTCCCCCGCCAGGTGCCGATCGCCCTCCAGCTCCCCCGGGCGCTGGCTCCACCCCCCTGCTGTGTGTCTGGACTCCCTCATCCCGGACCTTCCGACCTCCAAGTGCGAGGGTCCGGACATCAAAGGGCGCCAGACCTATAACTAGGGCAGCTCCAGAGCAGGAAGGCAGTTGTATCCTGGAGTCGAGAGACACCGAGAAGAACTCATCCTTGACGGACTACCGGCGCTGCCGTAGCCCTGCCTTGTGAACTATCATCCTGCCTGCTGGCGCTGCCGCGGCCTTCTGCAACCTCCATCCTCGTCGGGACCTGCTGGCGCTGCCGCGGACCGTTGTGACTACCACCTTCGTTGGGACCTGCTGGCGCTGCCGCGGCCCGTTGGACTACCACCTTCGTTGGGACCTGCTGGCGCTGCCGCGGCCCGTTGGAACTACCACCTTCATCGGGACCTGCTGGCGCTGCCGCGGACCGTGTATCGACCACCTTCACCGGGACCTGCTGGCGCTGCCGCGGCCCGTCCAAGCCGAACACCGAGCTCGAGGATTGTGAGCTATCCATCATCGCATCTACCAGATTGGTAACCAGACTGTCCCGCTACCCTCTTTCCCAACCCAAGAGACTAGAATCGAGGGGACCCCTGAGTCCAGACCTCCTTGTACCATTCCATCGTACCTTAAGAAATCGCTTATAAAGAACGTTAAATCCTATCATTGTGTGGTGTACATCTGTGGGGGGGAAGTTACTCGTCTGTACGATCGCTGGAGACGGCTCTCCCCGGAGACCTCTCCCCTTGTCCTCGGCCGACCCTCCCGGTCCGTCTAACATTGGTGGCCAGCGGCGCGATCCGAATCAACGCGTAATCGTACAGAGAGTAGCTCACCCCACGACAAAACCACAATGTCAACCAAAGAGAGCGGATCCACCGAGAAATTCCAGATGGAGAAATTGGAAGAGTACAGCCATCATGAGTTGAAACAATTCTGCATGGAACTAGGCATTGCTACCACCGGCCTGAGTACCAAAGACGATTTCAAGCACGCCATTGAGTCGTGGGCAGAAACCGGGGTCGCCAGATCCCCAGACCGAAACAGTGCAGCAGCAGAGAGGAACGCCATGGCTCCCGAGGAGCGAGGAACGGGCCTCTCGCAGGAAGAGATCCAAGAAAGAGAAAAAAACAGACTGCATGAGTTAGAAATGGCACGGCTCAAAATGGACGGTGAACTAAAATTAGCCGAGCAAAAACTGAACCTAGAACATCTGCGGCTACGAGAAGAACGGGAAGAAAAACAGAGGCAGAGAGAGCTCGAAGAAAAGAGATTAGCATACGAACACGAGCGCAAACTGGCTGAAATAGACCTACGAAAGCAGAACAAAGAACCGGAGGTGCCCGAGCGACCGCGCACCCCGGGAGCGACAGAAAAGAAAGTCCACATCCCCAAGGATGTCGTTCGAGAGTATGTCCGAGAGGACGACATACAACAGTGGTTCAAGGCCTACGAGATCGCCATGACCTCCCACCGGATCGATCGAAGTGACTGGGGAGCCGGCCTATGGGGGAGGTTCGTCAACGAAGGCCGCGATGCCCTGCTACAGCTCCCAGACCATCAGATGTCATCCTATGACCACATGAAGGCTGCCCTCCTCACCCGATATGGGCTCACACCCGAAATGTACCGCCAGAGGTTTCGGGACTGCACCCGGATCCCGGGTACAACTTGGGTGGAATATGTCAACTATTTCAGCCGAGCCTTCGAGGGTTGGATCAAGGGGAGCCACGTAACAACCTACGAGCAACTTTTTAATCTCATGGTGTGGGAGCACCTCTCTAACAACTGCTACGTCGAGCTCAGGCAGCACCTCCTCGACAGTAAATTGACTGACCCACGGCAACTCGCCGCCGAAGCTGACCGGTGGGAAAGCACCCGAGTGGGCCGGAGAGGGCCACACGAGCAGAACCGGAACAACCAAGGTCAGCACCGTCCCCGAGGAGGAGGAGGAGGCCAGGGGCGGGGAAGAGACACCGTCCCGGCCGCTCCCGCTGCCAGCACCCTGCCCCCGGCCAGCCGGGGCAACCCCCCGATGCGCCCGGGGTTCCGAGCCAATGTCACGTGTCACCGATGCCAGCGAGTCGGCCACTACGCCAATGACCCGAACTGTCCACAGAACCAAACCCCAAAACCTCGCCAGGTAGCTGCCGCCGCCCTGGGGGGAGAACAAATCTCCGAAGAACAAGAAGAATACGAGCAGGCACAACAAGAGTGGGAACCGGCCGCCATGGTTCTAGCGTGCCTAGGGGGGAAAGACATGGTCCCGCGGGCCCCCCTACCCGCCAACACCAGAAAATATAGCCAGTGGGTGAACATTAATGGGCGCCGGGCCGAAGCACTACGTGACACAGGGGCCAGTGTGACGGCCTTCCGCTGTCACCTGGTAAAACCAGAGCAGATCCTGCCGAACATTCTCTGCCCCGTACGTTCAGCCGACAATTCAGAGAGTCTATGTCGAATGGCCTGCGTCCCCTTCGAATGGGGAGGGGTCTCCGGCATGTTGAAGGTGATGGTCCGGGATGATGCCCCCGTGGACTGTCTCCTGGGGAATGATCTTGAGAGTTCCCCGTGGGCCGCCGCCGAAAGAAGAGAGCACCTGGGGATGTTGGGCCTCCGGGACTGGGCGTGCGTAACCACCCGGTCCACGGCCGCCCGTGCCATCCCCCGACCAGAAGAACCAGAATGGCCTGCACCTCCTCCCCCGATCGCTCCAGTAGAGGACACCGACTATACCGACCCCCCAGAGCAAACCCCCGAAGGGGTCGCCCAGCCCCAGGACCTTCCCGACCTGGCTCAGTGGCGTCAAGAGGGGGGGCCCACCCAGGAACAGTTCCGTCAAGAGCAGAAGACCTGTCCCTCCCTCGAGGGACTCCGCCAGCAAGCCATTGCCCAGAGCGCCGGGGACACCACCGGAGCCCATTGGATCTATTGGGATAACTACCTGTTATACAGTGAACAGAGAATCGCGGAGTTAGGGGCCAGTCGAGTGCTGGTGGTGCCCCTCCGTTTCAGAGACTTCCTGTTAAATTTGGCCCACGATGTCCCTCTGGCTGGACACCTGGGCCAGGACAAAACCTACAGTCGCCTGGTGACCCACTTTTTCTGGCCGAAGATGAGAAACGACGTCCTCAACCACTGCCGGTCCAGCCCCACGTGCCAGGCCCGCGGGAAGAGCGGCCGCAAACTTAAAGCACCTCTGCAACCCTTCCCAGTTGTCACCACCCCGTTCGAGAGGGTGGGAATAGACATTGTGGGGCCCCTGGACCCCCGCACAGCACAAGGACATCGGTTCATCCTGGTACTGGTGGACCACGCCACCCGCTACCCCGAGGCTGTGCCCCTGCGAACTGTAACAGCCCCGGTGGTCGGCCGGGCCTTAATGGGGATCTTCTCCCGGGTGGGCTTCCCCCGAGAAGTCGTCAGCGACAGAGGCACAAACTTTATTTCGAAATATATGAAGTCCCTCTGGCAACAGTGCGGGGTCACCTACCGATTCACGACCCCCTATCACCCTCAAGGAAACGGACTGGTTGAGCGATTCAACCGCACGCTCAAGGGAATGATTGGGGGATTGGAAGAGCCCCTCCGTCGCCAGTGGGATGTACTACTTCCGTGCCTCCTCTTCGCCTATCGAGAAGTTCCCCAGAAGTCCCTCGGTTTTAGCCCGTTCGAACTCTTGTACGGGCACCCTGTGCGAGGGCCCCTCAGCCTAGTCAAAGAAGGTTGGGAGATGGCCCCCCTAAAGACCCCTCCAGACGTCTTCAAGTACCTCCTGACACTACGCAATCAGACCCGGCGATTCAGGGAAATGGCAAAAGCGAATCTTGAGGCCAGTCAGGAGGACATGAAAAAATGGTACGATCAAAATGCCTCCTCCGTTGAGTTCAAACCTGGTCAACAAGTGTGGGTGATGTCCCCCACCGAACCATGTGCCTTGCAGGACAAGTGGACGGGGCCCTTCAAAGTGGTCGAACGCAAGAGCCCCGTCACCTATCTCATCGATATGGAATCTTCCCGGAACCCCCTCCGGGTCCTCCACACCAACAGACTCAAACCCCACTTCGTGCGCTCGGAACTCAGCCTCCTGATGGCTACAGACAGTGGAGCGGAAGAAGACTCTGAGCCTCTCCCTGATCTCCTGAAGACTCAGGAGAAAGATGGTTCCGTGGACGGGGTCCGGCTCTCCGATGCCCTCACCCCCGAGCAGCGCCAAGGCTGCCGGGACCTCCTGCTGCAGTTGCTACCTTGTTTTCCCTCACCCCTGGTGCTTGCACGACGTGGACACTGGGGACAGTCCCCCTATCAGACACCGGGCATACCGCGTACCAGATCGGGTGCGGGCCTGCATCCAAGAGGAAGTATCCAAGATGCTCACGCTCGGGGTCATCGAGCCCTCGGACAGCCCCTGGGCCAGCCCGGTCGTGCTGGTCCCCAAAGCTGCTGCCCCCGGCACCACTCCTGAACTCCGATTTTGCGTCGACTATCGGGGCTTGAATGCTGTCACCAGGACCGACGCTCATCCCATCCCCCGAGCGGATGAATTGATCGACCGCATGGGGGCTGCCCGCTACCTCAGCATCTTCGACCTGACAGCGGGCTACTGGCAGATCGGTCTCACACCCCGGGCCCAAGAACGGTCCGCCTTTTCTACCCCCGATGGCCACTACCACTTCAAAGTCATGCCCTTCGGCATGAAGAATGCCCCCGCTACTTTTCAGCGACTAGTGAACCAGGTCTTGGCGGGGCTCGAGGAGTTCAGCGCCGCCTACCTGGACGATATCGCTGTGTACAGCCGCCACTGGTCCGACCACCTCCACCACCTCCGAGAAGTCCTGCAGGCCCTCCAGCGGGCCGGCCTCACAATCAAGGCCGGCAAGTGCCAAATTGGTCAGGGATCCGTGACCTACCTCGGACACCAGGTGGGAAGCGGTCTGGTGGCCCCTCTGCAACTCAAAATCGCTGCCATCCAGTCCTGGCAGCCCCCAGTCACGCAGACCGAGGTCCGAGCCTTCTTGGGGCTCACCGGCTACTACCGGCGGTTCGTGAGGGACTATGGCAGCATTGTGGGGCCCCTCACGGGACTCACATCCAAGAACCACCCGAAGAAAATCAACTGGACCCCAGACTGTCAAGCGGCCTTCAAAAAGCTGAAAGCCGCCCTGTGCACTGCCCCTGTGCTCCAGGCCCCCGATTACAGCCGGGAATTCATTGTGCAAACGGATGCCTCCGACCATGGCATCGGGGCGGTCCTCTCCCAGCTGAACTCCGAGGGACTTGACCAGCCGGTGGCCTTCATCAGCAGACGCCTCCTGGCCCGAGAACAGCGCTGGAGCACAATCGAGAGGGAGGCCTTCGCCGTGGTGTGGGCCCTCAAAAAGCTCCGGCCCTATCTCTTCGGTACCCGCTTCCGGGTGCAAACAGATCATCGACCCCTGCAGTGGCTAATGCAGATGCGGGGGGAAAACCCCAAACTATTGCGCTGGTCCATCTCCCTGCAGGGGATGGACTTCACTGTGGAACATCGACCGGGCCTTGACCACGCCAACGCAGATGGCCTGTCACGCTTTTTCCGCCTCGACGAGGAGAGTCCCCAAGAGGATGGGTGACTCTCCCCGCCTTCAGCTGGGGGGGACGCATGTTGGACAGGCCATATGAAGGGCTTGCTCCCTCCCCGCATGACAGGGCCCAGCCCCGGCCCTCCAGGTGTACCCACAGAAAACAACCCGCACCCCATCTCCCGACGGAACGCCTGCCCCCGGACATCCAGGTATCATGGGGCCGAACCACTACCGGCTCCCCCCGGCCGGACCAGCCGCCATCTTGGACACTGCACCACGAGGCCGCATGGCCTCAGCTCGACCCTAACCCTGGGCCTGGCCAGGCCCCGACATCCCGGCACCACTATCCACCCAGGAGGTGAACGGACCACTTGGCAGGTCAATGGGAGAAAGAAGTGCCGATGGCTCTCCCCCGCCAGGTGCCGATCGCCCTCCAGCTCCCCCGGGCGCTGGCTCCACCCCCCTGCTGGGTGTCTGGACTCCCTCATCCCGGACCTTCCGACCTCCAAGTGCGAGGGTCCGGACATCAAAGGGCGCCAGACCTATAACTAGGGCAGCTCCAGAGCAGGAAGGCAGTTGTATCCTGGAGTCGAGAGACACCGAGAAGAACTCATCCTTGACGGACTACCGGCGCTGCCGTAGCCCTGCCTTGTGAACTATCGTCCTGCCTGCTGGCGCTGCCGCGGCCTTCTGCAACCTCCATCCTCGTCGGGACCTGCTGGCGCTGCCGCGGACCATTGTGACTACCACCTTCGTTGGGACCTGCTGGCGCTGCCGCGGCCCGTTGGACTACCACCTTCGTTGGGACCTGCTGGCGCTGCCGCGGCCCGTTGGAACTACCACCTTCATCGGGACCTGCTGGCGCTGCCGCGGACCGTGTAACGACCACCTTCACCGGGACCTGCTGGCGCTGCCGCGGCCCGTCCAAGCCGAACACCGAGCTCGAGGATTGTGAGCTATCCATCATCGCATCTACCAGATTGGTAACCAGACTGTCCCGCTACCCTCTTTCCCAACCCAAGAGACTAGAATCGAGGGGACCCCTGAGTCCAGACCTCCTTGTACCATTCCATCGTACCTTAAGAAATCGCTTATAAAGAACGTTAAATCCTATCATTGTGTGGTGTACATCTGTGGGGGGGAAGTTACTCGTCTGTACGATCGCTGGAGACGGCTCTCCCCGGAGACCTCTCCCCTTGTCCTCGGCCGACCCTCCCGGTCCGTCTAACACGCGGAAAGGTAGGTTTTAATAAAAAAAGAAAATTATGACCCCGTACGACTGCCCCTTCCTGCGTGACCCCCTCCTCCCTACTTGACCCCCCCTCCGCGAGCCATGCCGGCCGCTGCTGCCTGAGGCTAGTGTCCTGTACATGGAGAACTCTCCTGATGTCGAAGGTTCAGCTCAACTAGGGTAGGGAGCTCTTCATCTAACATCTTCCTCGAGAACATTGATGACTTCGAGCATGAAGAGTATAATTTTTTTTTCTAATTCCATCTTCTCCTTTCCTGGCTTAATTTGCTGTAGTTGATTTGCTAAAGAAGGAACCTTTCTGATTCTGATGATGAAGCCAACGCCTAAGTCATGCAATCTAGTTCGAGGCCTTTGCATGGTTATTCTTAGTTTTAGTAAAAGATAATAAAACATTTGCCAAAAAGCATACCCATGCAGTTAAAAAGGAATGTGTAGGAAGGTGGAATCTGACTGCATGGTTGCTCCCGCTTTTTTCCTGGTGTTTTTCTGGTTTTCGACTTAGTTTGGCTGTGATCCTGCTGCTATTCAGGGCCACAGCCTATCTGCTTTCCCCTAAAATCGGTTACATGTACTTTAGGTACACTCCAGATTGGATTCTGGGTACTCTTATTAGTCCCTAGTATCTGCTATATTATGTACCCAGGGCATAGGTACCCCCGAGGCCTTTCAGGGGCTGCAGCATGTATTATGCCACCCCTGGGAAGCCTTCCAAAATGACACCACAGGTCTGCTACTGCAGCCTGTGTAAGGTGGTGCATGCACCCCTTACTGAGATATAGGGGGTTTGGAGTTATCCACAATCACCTGTTTGAAATCTAGGTGAGCGTAACATCAATGCATGCTTGGATGGGTAGGTTGGGGCTTTTCAACAGATTAGTAGGAATTCTTGTTATGGAGGGGTGAGTTTTAGTTGGTGGTTAGATATATACTTTTGAATTTTTTCCAGCCTGTGGCTAGCAGTTGGATGTACTTTGGGGAGTAACTCTTTAGATAAATCTGGGGATCATCAGCATGTTAGTGATAGAGTACACCAGAATTTTTGAGGATCTCTCCAAGTGGTTCCACATAGAGGTTAAATAAAGTAGTGGACAGAATGGAACCCTGTGGAACCCCTTGTGGTAAGCTTACCATGATATAGAGCTCCCTACTTTGACTGCTTAAAATGAGTCAATTTGCAGTATAAAACTGTTCTCTTGATGTCCAGTCGCTCAGATGTTAATCAGTGACCTGTGGTTGACTGTATTGATTTGGGAGGCCGTACAGCTTTCAATCACCTTACCCTGGAAGAGGACGATAGAGAAAGGCCTGAAATTTTCACTCATGTTAACCTAAAGATTTTTTTCAAGAGAGAAAAACATGGCTGGTTTTTACCAAAATATCCCAGTAAGGGAGCCGGTGTTTGGCAAGCTCCTTGCTCATGGCTTCAGGTACAGTGCTGTTGAAGCGATTTGATTGTTTGACCTTGACTATACTTTTCAGAAGCTCTGTTTTCAATATCACGCCAAAATTAGGCCAGGGATACTTTGACTTTCAAATTAACTTGTGGTCAACAGGGTTGATAGATTGTGGGCAAGAGAAAACTCAATGGTCTTTACTTTCTAAGCAAAGATCACAAAGCCTTCACATTAGTCTTTCAAAGCATGACCATTCTATTGGAAGTAGGGATGGCTACCCATTTGATCACCTAAAAGAGAAATTTTGGACTGTTCTTTTGAGGTGTCCAGAAGCGATTTGATGTGTGAAGATTAAGCTCTAAAGATATAATATTTGCAGGTTCTTCTGGTGGCCCTAAAATGAATTGAATTAAAGTGATTATCTCCAAGTTTTGAATTTTCTCATACCTTTTTTATCATAAAGAGAGGAGTGATGGTTTTGGTCTTTTCTTCTTTCTCTTCAGAAGGGCAAATTCCTTGATCAGGTCCTTCATGGAACTGTTGTAATCCTTAGTTGTGGCAATAATGTCTGATTGTATCTGGGGAATCAGGCTGCATCAAATCCCAGTAGCAATGAGGCTGTCTATGTTCTGTCTCTCATGAAACCACATTATCTCTTTTTCTATATTGGCTGAGGTTTTCTGATGGACACCTCGAGCTGCCTATATTTCTTCTGGTTATCTCGATTTCTTAATGGTGGATCAAGTATTTGTGGTACTTCTGTACTTCTACATTTGAAAAACTCTTACCTCTGGCTTTATGGAACGTACCTTAAAAATGCTATTTGTGCCTTTCCAGATAATCTTAGGCTACCTTCTTGGTTCCAGTACTAGAGGTTCAACATTTTCAGCCATGTTACACTTAAAGAAAAAGACACACAATTGATGGACGGAATGCAGAACAAATCAAAACATTCACCCCCAGTCAATAGATCTGTGTTAAATCCATCATTCTTTTGCTCACCATGCCACCCCAGTTTAGACTTGGCATTATGCAAATCAGTCTTGACTCTGTGCCTCATGGGAACCGTCCAGCCCGAACTGCCAAGCCAGGTCCTCCCTGGACCGGAAACAAGAATCCTAGGACCGGTTTCGGGGTTTCACCCCTCATCAGACAGGATAGCTTGTTTCCAGTGGCACAGTGAGCCCAGGGCCCACGTCTGGGCATACCAGGCGCACTTAAGTCGAGAAGGCAAAAGACACACACAATTGATGGACGGAATGCAGAACAAATCAAAACATTCACCCCCAGTCAAGAGAGTTGGGTTAAATCCATCATTCTTTTGCTCACCATGCCACCCCAGTTTAGACCTGGCCATATGCAAATCAGTCTTGACCCTGTGCCTCATGGGAACAGTCCAGCCCGAACTGCCAAGCCAGGTCCTCCCTGGACCGAAAATAAGAATCCTAGGACCTGTTTTGGGATTTCACACCTCATCAGCCAGGATAGCTTGATTCCAGTGGCACAGTGAGCCCAGGACCCATTTCTGGGCATACCTGGCGCACTTAGGGCGAGAAAGCAAAAGACACACAATTGATGGACGGAATGCAGAACAAATCAAAACATTCACCCCCAGTCAATAGGCTGATGAGGGCTGAAAGCATGAAATTGGTCCTAGGATGCTTGTTTCCAGTCCAGGGAGGACCTTGCCTGGCAGTTCGGGCTGGACTGTTCCCATTGGGCGCAGGGTCAAGACTGATTTGCATATGGCTGGGTCCAAACTGGAATGGCATGGTGAGCAAAAAAGCGATGGATTTAGGCCCAGATCTCTGTAATGGGGTGAATGTATGACATTGTTCTGCATTCCGTCCCTCAATTGTTCTTTTTGCATTTGTCACCCCGAGTGGGACGGGTATGCCCAGACGTGGGTCCCGTGCTCTCCATGTCACTGGAGTCAAGCTATCCTGGCTCATGAGGACTGAAAGCCCAAAACCGGTCCTAGGATGCTTGTTTTCAGTCCAGGAAGGACCTTGCCTGGCAGTTCGGGCTGGACTGTTCCCATTGGGCACAGGGTCAAGACTGATTTGCATATGGCTGGGTCCAAACTGGAATGGCATGGTGAGCAAAAAACTGATGGATTTAGGCCCAGATCTTTGTACTGGGGTAAATGTATGACATTGTTCTGCATTGTGTCCATCAATTGTTATTTTTCCATTTGTCACCCCGAGTGGGACGGGTATGCCCAGACGTGGGTCCCGTGCTCTCTCCATGCCACTGGAGTCAAGCTATCCTGACTGATGATGGCTGAAAGCCCGAAACCAGTCCTAGGATGCTTGTTTCCAGTCCAGGGAGGACCTTGCCTGGCAGTTCAGGCTGGGCTGTTACCATTGGGCGCAGGGTCAAGACTGATTTGCATATGGCTAGGTCCCAACTGGAAAGGCATGGTGTGCAAAAAAGCGATGGATTTAGGCCCAGATATCTCTACTGGGGTGAATGTATGACATTGTTCTACATTCTGTCCATCAATTGTTCTTTTTGCATTCGTCACCCCGAGTAGGACGGGTATGCCCAGACGTGGGCCCCATGCTCTCCATGCCACTGGAGTCAAGCTATCCTGGCTGATGAGGGCTGAAAGCGCTAAACCAGTCCTAGGATGCTTGTTTCCAGTCCAGAGAGGACCTTGCCTGGCAGTTCAGGCTGGACTGTTCCCATGAGGCACAGGGTCAAGACTGATTTGCATATGGCTGGGTTTAAACTGGAATGGCATGGTGAGCAAAAAAACTAAGGATTTAAGCCCAGATCTCTGTACTGGGGTGAATGTATGATATTGTTCTGCATTCTGTCCATCAATTGTTCTTTTTGCATATATTACACTTAAAGAGGCTCAACATTTTTTCCAGTAGCCTTTATCCCTTCTAATCATGTTGAAAGACTAGGCAACAGCATCCATGGTATCCTCTTTATTCCCATATTCAGGACAACTTAATGCAAATCAGGGATTCCTTCCAAGAGTGCCCTTTGCACCTTGTATTCCCACTCCTTATCATCAAAGCATTAATATGTTGAGACATTCTCACTGCTCAATAGTATCTCTCAGCTTACTTGCAGATATTTCTTTCAGTTGTGCTTTCAATGAATATTTCATTTATGCCAGATTATGTTATACCAATGCATTTGCTCCTTTTATCTACTCATATATTGGGTTATATTTTTGATTGAGGAGGTCCAATGTCTCATGTGCCACCCGGTTGATCTCCTTTCAGAAGACAGACCCTAATTTTCAAATATCACCAGCGGTCTTCAATACTAAAAGAAAGTCCCTGTCATTCTTCAAATGACTTCAGACCTCTGTTTTTAGACAGTATAACCATTATCTTCTTGTATCACTTTCTCCACCATCTTTCTTTCCCTTGTAGCCTCACCTTGTTATTGTGCCATGTGGCATCTCCACCTCTTAAGTCTCCACCTCTTATGAGTTGTTTAGAAGCTACCAGTACTGCCTTGATTACTTACCTGTAATCTACATTAATCCCAGCCTGCTCCTTGTTGATTTGGGTATTACCGGTGTTAGGGGGAGTCTGCCTCCCTCAGCAGGCCCCTGGTTCCACCTGTAACTTCTCACCACTTGATAGCCTAGAACACAGGAACAAGACCCCAGCATGTATTGTGTTACATCTCCAAGCCATGCTGGGAAGACAGACGCAGTAACATCAGAGAGCAGAAATCATAATGACTAGCAAGGAGAGTAGAGTAAGAATAATCAGCTGAGGGTAAATAAGACATTACCATCTCGTCCCTCTTTCATTACTGGTTTACAAATACTCCATGTACGTACAGCAGCCGAGACAGCTCTTAACTCGGCTTCAGTCTTTTACATCAGTAGGTTAGTAAAAATTTGGAACATCTTAACAGGAAGGACCCCTCTGCCCAGAAAGCCATCATGCCCTAGGTTTAAGGACCCTGTAAACTGGCTAGCATAGAACACCTGGATATGACACGTATATCTAATAATCATAGGGGAATGAATCACTAGTGGTGAAGAACCAGAGTCTCACATGTGTTGTAATGGAGACCCCCAACCACACTAACACAGTGCATGGTATATGTTTTCTCCACTCGTGTGGCCAGGTTGATAGTGTCATTATCGAGTCGTAATAACTTGAGTGTTTGGGTCTCCAAGTGATTTACCAACCTCCACCAGGAGGGAGACTGTCTGTGTGGTTCGCTGCAATCGTGAAGTGTGACTAGTGATTAAGAATGACTCCTGTCCTGTATAAGGAAACTTTATTAGGTCAGGACAGGGACATGATTAAAAGAAAAAGCGGTGCATAAGTGCATTGGTAATTGATCCACTGCACCTAGTGAGGAGCCAACATGTTTCGGCCTAAGGATTGCTCTTACGAGTCAGGTGGCTTTCTTCAGGACTGTAGAGTGTAAGGTGGTCTTCAAATTTTGGACCACCTTTGTTACAGAGGGGGTGAGAACATTCATAGGTGCAGTCTTTACCTCTGACTTGACAAAAATTCATAATGGGGTACAAAACATGGTGATTTGTACAGTGTATTATTCAGTTTTAGAGTTACTTCCAAAAAGATCCCAGGTGGTGACACACTATTGCATACTCTATAGGTATTTACAGGTGTATTCCAAATTATCAAAAATAGGGGTGGGGGTTAAGGCATGAGCAGATAGGTCAGGAGATATTATATACATGTGTGTGCACCACATCTCGAACGTAAGGTTCCTGTTCTGGGTGTGAAATAGGATTCCTACTACTATGCCACGTATATTACCAGCTTAACCCAGCGTAGCTTAAACATGATTAACCTTTTTGTAATAATAGCTACTTATTCAATGAAAATTATTGCAAGCTACTGATATTATTAGTGTTGTAACAGTGACTAGATGAGACACGATTACATTAGTAGTTATCCCATATAAAGTTACCCGCAGTGATCACTTCAGTACATTAGACAGGATTGCCAGCAGTAATGTAAACAAGGCTTTGTCAAGTGGAATACTTTTACATGAATGACACGACAGCCACAGCTACAATGCGCTGGCGCAATGTTTATAATATTGGTAATAATTCTCCCCCTACACCACATGATCTATCACTCAAATATCAGTTTGAATTATATCTTGGAAATTCAGCCATTTTTATCCAAATATCAGTTTATGAGTTCTGAAAATTCTCACATAAATAGACACTCTCAATTTTGGTATACATATTTTAATTCAGCCAAGCAAAAGCTTCTAATTGAGCAGTGTGGGATCCATGCAGGAGAGCTACTTACAGGTAGCTGGGGAGGTAGTAGTAGCTCACGGGCTACTCAGCGGAGAAGCCGTCTCTAGACAAAGAGTAGGTAAGCCCCATGGACATCCAGAAAAGCAGATGTTCTCCTGGAGTAGAAGCCACAATGTGGTTTGAGTTCCAGTAATATATTCTGCTACACAACACAAACGGGATTTATGCTGGTCAATTTGCTTGCGAATCTCCTGGCCAATGTACAGCTTATCACAGCCAAACAGCATGATACTAACACGGCTACTATAATGTTTACTCGGGATAGTCCAAGGCGCCAGCTTAATAAAATCACCTTGGATATATCATCACCTACCCACTCTAATGTGAATCAAAAGGGCACTCCTAACCCCACAATAATCATAGGGCCCTCGCTGACATATTTATTATATTTAAAACAGGTTCATAAAATGCAAATATTTTTACTACCTCAACCCCCTCACATTTGTGCGCACCTACTGCCCCAACCTTTGCTCCAATATGTTCTTTCTAGACCAAGCGCCTTGTGAATCTCCCTGATATGGACTGTTTCCTTATTTGTGATACCATAAACAAAGGACCGCCCCACTAGTGCGCTTCCACTTAATTCACTGATATTTACACAACGTTTTTACCTCTTCATTTCCGTACAGGATTCCCAGGTGTGTAGCTCCATTGGTGGGGGGTTGGGTGTGACACCCCCCTAATAAATGGATTCTGGTGTGTGTAGTTGTGTCCAAGGGTCTCCAGTCGGACTAGCAGTGTCTGTGGTCAGGTTTCCACTCACATTAGTAGCCCTCATAGCACAGAAGCAGGTCTCCATGAGACTTTGCAGAGCTTGTATACACTCACCCTCCTCCTCCCTCACACAAAGCAAGCCTAGAATAAACCAAGGACTGGATGGCTGGTGTAGAGAAGCCTTTTAAATTTAAGACTATTTTCATCCATTTTGCCATTTTAATAGCAGGGAGACTTGGGAAAACTCTGTTCCACCCCCTCCCCCATCTAACTGCCTAAGCCACGCCCCTTAGGATTCCCTTCCCGATTGGCGGTAAAAGGCGCTGTTCAAACAAGTACCAAGAAACGGTCATCTAAATCTCCCCTCCTAGAGTTAATGCCTAAAAAGTGTTATGTCTCAATGACCCTACTCTCTAAACCGTATTTCTTGGCAACCCTCTCTATCCGAAGACAGCAAACACCATGCCTAGGCCAGAGGGACAGTTTTTTCAAACACCTGTCATGTGCCGTCACTTTTTTCATTTGAGTGCCACATATTTTCAGGTTCAATGTCTTGCTTACAGTACAGACACAGAAGTGCTATGTACTTCACTTAAGCCATAATAATGTGTACTCCTTTTACTAGTAACCTCCTTATGTGAAACATCTTTTAAGCCTTGAAGAAGCCCCACGCCTGATGCCAAGAAAGGGCAAAACATGTGTTGGCTGTCCGTTTAAGCAACACAGGTTTTCTCCAAACACAATAAACAGGACTGTGGAGTTTGTACAGAACAAGGCAATCCTGTGTTAATCTAGAACAAAAACAATTGCAATGTATAAATTGAAACATTTATTATGTATGGTTTCTTGGAAAATGTAGGCACCTATTAAGGCAAAATCTAAATGAATGTTTGTTGGACATAATTACTCCAGGTGAAACCAATCTCTCTTTAGTGCACACTTAACTGAGGACTAGTAGGCTCCGCCCTCTTGTATATGGGTGCATCATTTCACCACCACCATACCTTGATATAAAGTAAGGGCCACATTTATGACCCGGCTTGCATCGCTCTTGCACCAGGTAACGTAGAGCAAAAGCGACACAAACCATAAGTCATATCTTTGAAGCCACACCAAGACACTTTGTGTGGCTCCAAAAATATGGAATAATGCAACGCGATGTGTCTGACAGTATGTCCTCTGCCCACAGTACTTACCTTTCCGTATTACTCCATCCACTCACACTACTCTAATATGTCCTCACATCTCCGGCAAGGTTTTTCCCTTTCCCAGTTGTACCCTCTGTGCTCTCACCAAATGCCCACCCAGGGGCTTTGCTTCCATTGTTGCAGCAGGTGCAGTGGCACCGGGGCATAGAAGCGGCCACTGAACAGGGTTTGGATTGAGATCAAACATTGGCCAGGGCACCCCCAAAAAAGTTGCTCACATTTGTGGATTGCACCACTTCAGTGTTTTATGTAGTATGAAAAGAGGTGGGGGTTCTCTGAGAGTGAAATGGCCAACAATGCGAAACTGAATTATTTCCAAGAAGCATTGTCCATGCAAATTTATTTGATTGATTTGATTTGTATATTTATAAAGCACGCGATTGCCCGTGGGCGTCTTGGCGCTAGGAGGATGCAGAGATACCTAAGAGCTGCCAAGTCTATGTTTTTAGCCTGCGTTGAATAACCAGGTTTTTATCTCTTTCCTGAATGAAAACAAAGATGGGCTATTTTTATTGCAATTGGGAGCATATTCATTCATCATTCATTGATAACTTTATTTCGGTGAAAGACCATAAAAGTGCAGATAAAATACATACAAAGCACGAAAGAATAAAAACAAGATAAAAATAGAGTGTTAAAAAGACAGTAAATTCAGAGGTTATCTAAAGTCAAATTTAAAGGAGAAAAACTTTATCTATCACATATTTACAAAAAGATTTGTCTTCTGCGCCACATACTAAGTAGAAAACGAGATACGGCAAAGACAATAGGAGGATGGGTATCATAGATCAAAACCCGACAGGCCTGTGCAAAATGGCAAAATCCAAGATTCCTACATATCGGGATTAACCAGCATTTCCTAATTCGAGTATATGCGGGGCAAAAAAACAGAACATGAGGAACATCTTCGCTTTTGTAGTTACATGTAGGACAGGCTTCCCATTCTGATTTGGCCCATTTAGAGGTAAAATGCCTAATGGGTAGGCTACCATGCCTTAGTTGGAGGTACAGCTTCCTCACTAGAGGCAGTTGTATTACGTCTAAGAGTTCTTCAAATTGGGGTTCCATTTTTACTAAGAGGAACTCAGCAGACAACC